>NC_092090.1:50099513-51449513 GCF_045679555.1 Salvelinus alpinus
CGAATGGAACGAGGCTTTGGTTTTCTGAACATAACGCGCAACCCAAATGGCGTTTTTTTGTTATAAAAGTAATATTTATCGAACAAAAATAACATTTGTTGTGTAACTGGGAGTCTCGTGAGTGCAAACATCCAAAGATTATCAAAGGTAAAGCGATTAATTGTATTGCTTTTCTGACTTTCGTGACCAAGCTAACCAAGCTAATATAAGGCTAACTGATCTAGCATTGATTGCTACACTCACAAAAGGTTAGATTGCTTTTGTTGCAAAGCATATTTTCAAAATCTGACACGATAGGTGGATCAACAATAAGCTAAGCTGTGTTTTGGTATATTTCACTTGTGATTGCATGATTATAAATATTCTTAGTAATATTTTTGAATCTGATACGTTTGGGAATTTTCTTCTGCCTTTCAGCACCGGAACGAGGCTGTAGTTTTCTGAACATAACGCGCAACCCAAATGGCGTTTTTGTGTTATAAAAGTAATATTTATCGAACAAAAATAACATTTATTGTGTAACTGGGAGTCTCGTGAGTGCAAACATCCGAAGATTATCAAAGGTAAGCGATTAATTTTATTGCTTTTCTGACTTTCGTGACCATGCTAATTTGGGGCTAGCTGTTCTAGCATTGATTGATACACTCACAAAATCTTTGATTTCTTTCTCTGTAAATCATATTTTCAAAATATGACACGATAGGTGGATTAACAACAAGCTAAGCTGTGTTTTGGTATATTAGGTTGTTTAGGAAAATGATCCCGTAAAAGGGATCCGTAGCGCAGAGAAGTTAATCATATTTGTCCTCAATATATAGTAAGCAGCTGAAATAAAGAGAACAAACTAGCATGAGGCTAAAACAGCTTGGTGCTGAAATGAGACACGGGCCCATGGAACAACCACATGGAGCAGACTAACTGCACAGAACAGGGGCAAGCTATCTAGTAAAGACGTGCAAAAAGTGAAACGCAAGTAACTAACATCAGCTGCACACACACAATCAAAACGGTTAGACTGATATTACTTGAAGCAGGTCCCAAACTACAGCTAACAGACTATTCAACACACATTCACTGTCCCAAAATATGGACACGGCCTAATTAGACCAGTAAAAAACACTCATGATTCCAGCTAGTCACTATATTATGTTGTCATGTTCCAGGAGCAGTCTTACAAGACCGTCAAAATGAACTGGTTATAAAGAGAGTGTGAAACGCAGTTAGCTACACTAACTAGCTGCCGATGCAATGGCCACAATATGTACAGTTGAAGTCGGAAGTTTACATGCACCTTAGCCAAATGCATGTAAACACATTTTTTCACAATTCCTGACTTTTAATCCTAGTAAAAATTCCCTGTCTGAGGTCAGTTAGGATCACCACTTTATTTTAAGAATGTGAAATGTCAGAAAAATAGTAGAGAGAATGATTTATTTCAGCTTTTATTTCTTTCATCACATTCCCAGTGGGTCAGAAGTTTACATACACTCAATTAGTAACCGGTGTGAAATGGCTAGCTAGTTAGCGGGGTGCGTGCTAATAGCGTTTCAATTGGTGACGTCACTCGCTCTGAGACATGGAAGTAGTTGTTCCCCTTGCTCTGCTCTGTTTTTTTTTTTGGAGCGATGGGTAATGATGCTTCGATGGTGGCTGTTGTCTATGTGTGCAGAGGGTCCCTGGTTCAAGCGAGGAGAGGGACAGAAGCAAAACTGTTACACGGGCACCATTTTAATCAGGAGAATCTCCTCTTTGTAATTATTTAAGTCTGGGCAGCGAGCTCGTACGTCATTGATTGCTAGACCAGAAATAGTCAGAAGTTTTTATTTTCAGGCAACATAACGTGTAAGGTAACTTATTTGAAAAGTCATTACTTTATTACATTGAGTAGCAAGCTACCCCTTGGTCGTTAGGGCAAATCTGGTCTGTGATAGGAGGGGGGGTTTCACACTTAGCTCGGCTATTAGACTATTCTTTAGTAAAGGTTGAATAGTCTATTGTTCAGCTATTAGCCCTTCTCATCATTCTGCTACTGAGCGACTCGCATGTGGGCGTGCTGGCAGGATATTGCAGCGTCTTCGGTTGTGCGTCAAGAATTCTGCATACAATAGCACATTTGTATGAAGGTGTGGTTATTAACAGGCAAATTGTTATATGCTATGGAGGTACATTTGTGTCTTTTTGTCGAAAGCAAAACTTTTTATATTTTCAATCAATAATAATTGTTCTGAAAGCAACTTTTTTCAAACACAAAGGAAGTCATAGCGGACACCTACGAAAAAGGACTCTGATGATGGCATATATATCAGCTGTTTTGGTGAACCCCTCCCGCATCTGAACTGGCAGAGGGCACAGCATGATCATAGGTGAGATGTCACTTTTATTTATTTACTTTTCTGCTCTTTTGCACACCAGTATCTCTACTTGCTCATGATCATCTGATGATTTATCACTCCAGTGTTAATCTGCTAAATTGTAATTATTCGCTCCTATGGCCTATTTATTGCCTACCTCATGCCTTTTGCACACAATGTATATAGACTCATTTTGTTTTTTTCCTACTGTGTTATTGACTTGTTTATTGTTTACTCCATGTGTAACTCTGTGTTGTCTGTTCACACTGCTATGCTTTATCTTGGCCAGGTCGCAGTTGTAAATGAGAACTTGTTCTCAACTAGCCTACCTGGTTAAATAAAGGTGAAATAATATTTTTTTTTTTACTTGGTCGGGTCAACAGGAAGTTTTATTAAAGAGATGCTTTACATTGAAATACAGACAGATATGTAATAGACCCAGAGTTAATGATCCAAGGACAGTTTTGCATTTCACTTCCTGATTTAAGATGACTGTCCGTGTTAGAATAAAAAAAAACAAGGCTTAATCATGCTCTCTCATCTGCAGATATGTTTTGATGTGAGAGAGGAAGCCAGTCCCATCATCGCCACCCCACCTGATCTTCATCAGATGACACTCATAGGACTTCATGTTACACAATACATGTATGTTTTGTTCGATAAAGTTCATATTTATATCCAAAAACCTCAGTTTACATTGACGCGTTATGTTCAGTAATGTTTTGCCTCCAAAACATCCGGTGATTTTGCAGAGAGCCACATCAACTTACAGAAATACCAGTTCATACCCACACAGCTCACCCTGAAATATAACAGTTAGCCCAAAACAATAGTTTTGTGTACCAACTATAACACAGCTCATCAATTAGCTTATCCACTGGGAGCGGTGTGTGACTGACTCCTGCACCCAGCAACATCAAAAACACAATCAATGACAGAAAATGATTTCAATTTAACATTTCAACTTTTCTTTCATTAGGCTATGTATAGGGCAGGGGGAGTAATTATCAGGAGAGACTGTTGGTGCATTGTAACCATAGTGAGGAGTTCTAATTTATCTGGCGTTCAATGTTGTGCAGCTGGAAAGTCTTCCCATTGACTGGAGGCAGGAATCCTCTGTGTACTCCAGGGTCTGCGGTGTAAAACAGCAATACATGATGGGCCATCTGGAGCAAACACAAATCAAAGGCCCACACAGAGGCAGACAGATGTTGGCCTCTGTACCACAGGCTGTTTTTCTATGTGACAGTACCCCTTGTTGGCAGATGCGCAAACAAACTGAAACATTTCAGTTGATTTCATTTACACAGTATACAAGAGAACTTTGCAAAATAATGCGCTAATAATTGCCCTTCGTTTCATGTATGATCAGATGATTCACAAACACACACACTTGCACGTATGCACACAATCAACATGTCACGTTGAATGAAGACGATGAGATCATAGGTCGATTTAACCATGTCTCCTAGGAAACGGACAGAGATTCCAAAGCAGCATGTAATCCCACTTTATCCCACCTGTGACCTGATGAATTACCCTCATTAAGTATATCTCCTTGTCCCCCCTCATCACTGGAGGTGATGCCCATTGATGTATCCTTCTCTTCTGTTTCTGCTCACCAAATGACCCTATTTCCCCATGTGGATCAATATATTGGCCAATCATAAGGCACTACATGGGGAATAAGGTGTTATTTGGGACATACATAATGAGGGTACTTCATGGGACTCTTCTCAAAGGTAGTGCACTACATGGAAAATGGGGTGTCGTTTGAGATGCAGCCTAAGGTCTGTCCCTTGGGCTCCTATACTTGGGAGGACACTACCCTCATCTCTTATGGGATTGGATGTTATCTCTCCCATCACAGCCCCACATCCTGAGCAATGAAAAAGCTCATTCTACAAACACACTGGGGCCTATCTCTATTGAACAGCTTTCAACCCCCAAACATATGCACACTATATTATCTGGTAATGGCCAATAGTTGTCTTGGTCCAATTCTCTCTATCTTGATCATTTCAATTAAAAAATAAAGGGAGAGGATTAAGAGAAAGAGATGTTTGTGGTCTGGGGGAATATGGTCCAATCGATTTCGGTGCCACTGGTTGAGAGAGAGTGCAATGTATCAATGTTCAGTTCCCATTGTTTTACAAGATCAATGGGGCATTCTCTAATTAGAACATACACTCAATGGACAGTTTATTAGGTACACCACCCTGTTGACGAAAATGGATCGCTCCTAAAGATAGTGAGTTACATGGCCGTAGCTTGCTATACAAAGTTCTTGGTAGGTAGCTAGCTTCTTATTTTGGATCCCGCAACGCAGTTGGCATCAGTTGCTGGGACTGCTTGTCTCTTTCCAGTGATCCTGCCGACTAAGGACAGGTCTGAGGAGCTATTTGGCGTCGCAGTTAGCCTAGCTGCTAGCTAGCGGCATATCAAGCTAGCAGGGTTTTCTTGAAAGCAGCCTGCGATGTGGTTAGCCTCTCTGCGCTACGGATCCCTTTAGCAGGATCATTTTCCTAAACAACCGCTGAATTGCAGGGCGCAAAATATTACTAAAAATATTTATAATCATGCAATCACAAGTGAAATATACCAAAACACAGCTTAGCTTGTTGTTAATCCACCTATCGTGTCAGATTTTGAAAATATGCTTTACAGCGAAAGCAATCCAAGCTTTTGTGAGTGTATCAATCAATGCTAGAACAGCTAGCCCCAAATTAGCATGGTCACGAAAGTCAGAAAAGCAATACAATTAATCGCTTACCTTTGATAATCTTCAGATGTTTGCACTCACGAGACTCCCAGTTACACAATAAATGTTATTTTTGTTCGATAAATATTACTTTTATAACAAAAAAACGCCATTTGGGTTGCGCGTTATGTTCAGAAAACTACAGCCTCGTTCCGTTCGACGAAAATTCCAAAAAGTATCCGTAATGATCGTAGAAACATGTCAAATGTTTTTTATAATCAATCCTCAGGTTGTTTTTAACAAACATAATCGATAATATTTCAACCGGACCGTAACCTATTCAATTAAAGAGAGAAAGAAAATGGAGAGCTACCCCTCTCACGCGCAGGAACTAATCAAAGGACACCTGACTAGTTTTGAAAAATCTCGCTCATTTTTCAAAATAAAAGCCTGAAACGATGTCTAAAGCCTGGTCACAGCCTGAGGAAGCCATTGGAAAAGGAATCTGGTTGACACCCCTTTAAATGGAAGAAAGACGGGAAATGAAACACAGATTTATTTATTTTTTTAAATAATCACTTCCGGGTTAGATTTCCTCAGGTTTTCGCCTGCAAAATCAGTTTTGTTATACTCACAGACAATATTTTGACAGTTTTGGAAACTTTGGAATGTTTTCTATCCTAATCTGTAAATGATATGCATGTTCTACGATCTGGACCTGAGAAATAGTCTGTTTACCTTGGGAATGTTATTTAAAAAATATATATATCTGACCCCTAGCGTCAAGAAGTTAAACGAACAAAAATATACCTACAATGGTTCTTCCTGTAAAAGTTGAGTCATACTGCATCACACCTTGCGGGCTACTGCAGAATTCTATGGCACATTATTTAATTGTCAGCTATTGTTGCCATTAATGCTAGTTAGTGCTAGTTTGACCACCAGAGGGCATCTTTGAGAAGCATTTGATAGTCTTCAATATTGCCTGTACTAGAACATGTAAAACCTTTTTTTGTAAGAACATAGAATATGGGATTGATTTTAAGAAATTTTGCTTAATTAATTTGATTAATATTATGGTGTTTCTATTCCAAGAAAAATTTTAAACAAAACTATACGTTAGGAAAATGGCGCTGCACAACATGACGGCCGGGAGTAGGCTACAGTACTAAGAGCATAACATTTTCACACCCTAATTGTAGTCTAACCAATACCCAATAGTCTAACCAATATCCAATACCTGTAGATTCAGTGAAAAAAAATCTCATTGATTTATCAGGACCAACTCGTCTCCATGCTTGTCTCAAAGCAGTGCATAACGGAGCTGAAATAGTTGACCACAAGCGGGTAGGCTATTGCTTCAAATCCTATTGCTTCTAACTTCAATATGCTTTTTAAATAAATAAGACCAAAAACACTTTTAACAGCACATTACTCAACACTAGTGAGACTCATGTCCCTATGGTAGGCCTATATCAATGATGTGACTCTCCGCCAATAATTGTATATAATTCTAAATTAATGAATTAATAATAATAATAATAATAATAATAATAATAATAATAGTAATTGCTTTGTTTAAAAAAAAATCGATATTTTGGAGGATTTTGTTTCCGAAAGTGAACGAGAAAAAGGACATTCTTATACACGGGGTGAGACATTCTTACTAATTTGTAAATATAGCCTGTTTATTATTTAGAATTATTTATTTATGTTTTTAGAGGGAGAGAAACCAAAATCCCACCGCCGCCTCATGGGTCTCCCGGTCACGGCCGGCACTGGTATCGAACCAGTATCTGTAGCAACGCAGTTTGCACTGCGATGCAATGTCTTAGACCGCTGCGCCACTCGGGAGGCCCCATCCACAAAGTTTTTAATGCTGATCAATTGCCTTGCACAAAGTATCTATTGTCCTGCTAATAGCCCATAATGGTGCTATTAACCCGGATGACGCTGGGCCAATTGTGTGCCACCCTATGGGACTCCCATACACGGTTGGATGTGATACAGACTGGATTCGCACCAGGGACTGTAGTGATGCCTCTTTCACTGAGTTGCAGTGGCTTAGACCACTGCGCCCCCGAGAGCCGGTATTGGTATTCTGTGTCAACTCGTGGTATCTCTCTTCGGTTACACATCCTTGGAATAGCAGAACAGCATAACGGTCCGGACGGCCCTTGCTGTGCCTGGTGAGCAGTTCATCAAGTTCTGTTGTCAGAAGAGGAATGGAAATGTCAGGGTGAACCGACGACCTGATGAACCCGCCACGTATGTTGACTCTGCCTGTCGGAGGTGGAGTTCCAGAGCTCACAGATGTGTCTGGCATGGATTGGGACTCCATCTCATTCCTCGCCCTCTCTGCCAATGACTAGTGACTCTCTGCCAATACCGCCTGGCTCTGGACCAATGCATCAGCTGTCGCCCATATCTCTGCCCTCAGATAATGTTTCTCTTCTGCTGGTCTGCCTTTAATGACTCGATCTCTGTCTTCAAAGTTTGAATCTGATCCATGTGCACCTTCATCAGATGAGTAGAATGGTATCGCCTTGAGCCCCCATCGATTACAGTGGCCTATGATAGAAACGGTAGATCAATTAAGAATTAAAAGTGACTCCAACACACAAATGCTGCGTACACATATTAAAAATCTAGCAAAACTAACCGCTTTCTTGGCAACCATGAGTTTTTTTCCGGTGCGGCCCGTTGTCCAGCCCTTTGTCCACTGATCTCCACGCATGGTTATCGGCATGGTTGTATGCTCTGCCAAAACACATTCACGTTTTTAGTACACAGTTATTTATTTTTAAAACCTTTATTTAATTATCGATTTTATTACACAGTATGCCAACACATTGATACATTTATTTTAAAGAAAATGCACTGAAACAAAAATACCTTTTAAGTTTTGGTGATCCTCTCAGCTCCGACTAATTTTCAAGTCCTCTGGTGGTTACAGTCCTAACCCTGGAAAAGGTAGCATCATAGAAAGTAGCTGGCATGATGAAAACAATGTCCATGTCCTCTGTTCTCTTTGGTCGCAATGTCAATTTTTTTTAGATAAACAGCTCGTTTTTATCGTAACTGTGTTAAGGGTGGAGTTTGGGGCAGGGTGAGGAGTACTGGAAAGGTGTGACTTTCAGGTTACAATAGGCCATAAGTATACAGCAGATCACCAATTGATCTCACTTTGATTATGCTGTAACAACATACTGTAGCACCATGACAAGGATCTCTATTCATTTAAGTGAGCAAATTAGGGCTTTCAGGAATAACGGAAAATCTGCTGGAGACATTTCAAAATTACTGGTAGACTTGGGGATTTTGGTAACGGACAGTGCTATTCACAAACACTATCATCAGATGCCTGTGTTACGCCGAATGCAAAAGCCCGGGAAAATAAACAGGTACAGTAGGCTACAATACTGTAAAGTAGGCCTAATAATGCTAAGATACATAAAATATTGTAGCCTACATCTCACGGACTGCTAAGGTGTAACACAATAATTCACTGTTGCCTCCTTTTTCAGGTATTATGGCTCGAGATTATTTTTTTCATCTCTACATGTATAGGTCTCCTGATTTAAACCCGATCGAACTTGTTTGGCATCAACTGAAAACATGAATCCGTAACTCTACCAAGCCTACAAACAAAGATTAACTGGTTAAGGCCATCAATGTTTTGGCTTGAGAAAATGATGATACACCAATGCAAAAAAATTATTGATCATCTCAGCAAGGTTTTACCCGTGTTCGTGGAGCTGGGGGAAGTGCAACTAAAATGTAGTTTAAATAAACATCTACATTTTTAATGTATTTTATCTCGTTATTTTATTAATTAGAGCATAGAGATGTTGATGAAGAACTGTTTGGGACAAATTGGGGGATTTTCACAACTACAGCAGCCGGGTTATGAAGAGTTGCGTGTCAATTCAAAAACCATATTCCATGAAATGTATTCCCAACTATTTTCAATCTATATGGCTCTCCGACATTTTGCGGTTGCATGAGGTCTTGAGTTAGAAATGTAACACTTTATAGTACTTAAGTATCGAATACATTACACATTGGGGGATTTTCACACCTACAGTAGCCGGGCTGTGAAGAGTCTAATGTCCTGTTAATAGGAAACATTGTTTGCATGATGGGCTACACCTGCTACAGTACTACAGTACTAAAGTGAAAAACAAGTGTTTGAAAACCTGTTTTCAAAATGCCTCCAGCTGTCCATCACTAGAGTAAATAAAAACACAGCATCTTGTTTACATTCTTTATTGTAACCACAATGTCACAAATAATTTGTATGTACCTTTCCAATTACTTTTAGAGTTTGGGATGTGCGCTTTTCATGTCATTTGTTCTGAACAAGTAGAAACAAAAAATTCTAAATTATTTGTTTAAAAAATAACTATATTTTGGAGCCAAACCCTCCCCTAACCCGGATGATGCTGGGCCAAATGTGCGTCGCCTCATGGGTCTCCCAGTCGCGGCCGGCACGGTTATCAAACCAGCATCTGTAGCAGTGACTTAGACCGCTGCGGCACTCGGGAGGCCCCATCCACAAAGTGTTTAATGCTGATCAATTGCCTTGCACAAAGTATCAAAATACAGAGAGGAGTTGGCAAGAGTCTATTGTCCTGCTAATAGCCCATAATGGTGCTGTACAACGTGACCAGTTGAGAGTTCAATATAATTTAACATTTTCGTTTCTCTTAGAATAAAAACCTTAGTGTAACGACAGTTTTAGTAAGTAATACTGAGGAGTAGTAACAAAAAAATAAGTGTCTTTTTTCCAGGAGTGCGTGCAGGACAGAGGAATAGCAATTCTTACACTATTGTTCTAAATTCAATCACCTTCTTCATCCTCATCATTCAGTTCATTGAAATTAAATTTTGAAGTTGTGCACAATTATTAGTTTCTATTTGGTTTATGTTAGTTTCCATTCATTGTCAGTTAGAGACACATTAGCGCCTTGGGACCCAAAAGCATAATCAGTGCTCTAACTCCCCCTTGCGCTGGTCTGGAGCAATGTAACAGTGACGCAGGGTACCGTACTAAACCACAAATTACCTTTAAGTCCCGCAGCATAATCTCAAAACGTTTAGTTGAGCAACCACTGTACAAGCAGTTGTTACAACAACAAGAAAATAGCTTCAAGTGTTTTGTCCAAATCCACGTGGATTCTACTAATAAAAAAATGGACGACCTGACCAGAGAGATCCAGGACCTGAAGAACAGTTTGCAGTTCTCCCAGGATCAGCTCAATGGATTGAAACAGGAGAACGGCAAGATGACAGCAATCTGTAAGTCATTGAGAGAAGACATCAGTTCTGTGCGTGAATCCGTGATAACAATGACAGATAAATCTCGATTGACAATCAAGGCGGAACAGCATGGTTGTGGACGGAACTGCAGAATCTCAACGTGAGACCTGGACGGAGTCTGAAGACAAAGTGAGGGAAATTATCTCTGAGAAATTGAAGATGGACCACAGGAAGATTGAGGTGTAGCGTGCCTACACGACTGGAAAACCCACCACTGGCCCAGGTGATAGGCCCAGGCCGATAGTGGTCAAGTCCCTGAGGTTCAAGGACAAGGTACAGTAGCTGTTCTGGAAAGAGCCAAGAACTTGAGAGGAACCTATATCTTCCTCAACGAGGACTATCCTAAAGCTGTGCCAGAAGAGGGAAGAACTGATCCCAGCCATGAAAGCTGCCAGAGCACATTGCTTACATCCGCTATGACAGGCTCATCCCTCCCTCACAGAAGCCTGGAAGGGATGAGAGCCAAGCCTATGGGTTCGTAGCTTCAACCCCGCAGCGCGCGTGCACGCACACACACACACACACACACACACACACACACACACACACACACACACACACACACACACACACACACACACACACACACACACACACACACACACACACACACACACACACACACACACACACACACACACACACACACACACACACACACACACACACACACACCAATTGATTAATGGACTGCTGAATGTATATATTTTTCTCTTGCTTTGTTTGCTCTTTTCAGTATTATATCTCTGATAAGCTACACAGGAAAGGGCTGAAAATAGTCCATATTAATATATGTAGCCTTAGACATAAGGTTTATGAAATCAATAACTTGCTAACATCACATACATGGATTGATGAGGATTGATGAGGAATTTAAAAACTGTATGGTTGAAAGAGATGGAGTGGCTAAGAAGTCTGGCTGCACATCTGACTGGCTTACCTACTGCAAATTGAGGAATTATGTGACTAAACTCAACAAAAAGAAGAAGAAACTGTATGAAGCCAAGATTAATGATATAAATAATGATGGGGAAAAAACTTGAAAACTTCAAATGAAATTATGGGCAGAAAGACAAATTCAACTCCATCTTTCATCGAATCAGATGGCTTATTCATCACAAAACCATTTGATGTTGCCAATTATTTTGATGATTATTTCATTGGCAAAGTGGACAAACTTAGGCAGGAAATGCCAACAATGAGCAATTGTATTCATGCATAAAATATAGCTGACTCTATAGCCACTCCTATCTGTCGTATCCTTAATCTGAGCCTAGAGGAAAGTCTTTGTCCTCAGGCCTGGAGGGAAGCCAAAGTAATTCCACTACCCAATAGTGGTAAAGCGGCCTTTACTGGTTTTAACAGCAGACCTATATGCTTGGTGTTTGACCAAATACAATGTTATTTCTCTGTAAACAAATTAGCAACAGACTTTCAGCATGCTTATAGAGAAGTGCACTCAACATGTACTGCACTGAGGGGGCGCTAGAGAGCGTGCTATGGAATAGACATGCTTCGCTAGAGCTCCACTCTATTTTGAAACAAATTCATATTTATCTTAACATCTCACAACCTATAACTTCAAACATTGTCTGGCAATATGACAAAGGGAAAAGGCACCAAAAAAAGGGTGCGCTAAACAAGATAATTTAAATGAGATAGATAATGAACCAATATCAACATCACCGACCCACGTGGAGTTAGCTGAAGATGCTTGCTCCCAAGAGTTCCCCACAGAACCTACTCAAAGTGACATACTGGCTGCCATAAACTCCTCACTAAGCAAGAAGGTGGACACACAGTTGGCTGATATCTCAAAGAGTATTGGGACTTTGACTGAAACTGTGAAGGCAACTAAGGGAAGGGTGCATGAGGTTGAGCAGACGACAGTCGATCACGAGGCCAGGCTACAGGACATAGAGAAACAGTGCGCAACGTTCAAAAAGGACAACAAAACCCTGAAAGCCCGATTTGGAAATGCTCGAGTCACATTGAAGACACCAGAACATCCGAATACTTAGGATCCAGGAGGACACTGAGAATGGGAAACCCACTGAATTTGTCTCGGAGCTGATACCGGCATTGCTGAGGAGTGAACACTTCAAAACGGCCACCCTGATCGACTGCGCACACAGATCACAGGCAACGAAGCCGGCCAAGGAGGCGCCATCAAGGCCATTCATTGTACAGCTGCACTATCCCCAGACCAGGGATCTCATCCTCAAGCTGGCTAGTCATAAGTTCCCCCTTAACTACAACGGAGCCAGGGTGTCTTTCTACCCAGATCTTACTTTGGAGGTGAGGAACCAACGGGAGGAGTATGATGAGTTACGCAACAAATGCAGGGCGGCCAACATCCGATATGGATTCCTCTTCCCAGCCCTGTTTAAGGTGACAGTCGAGGGATCAACACGTACGTTTGACAACCCAAAAGAGGCCGATCTGTTCTTGTCAAGCAAGTTCCCTGGCTGAGGATACAGAACGGCTGTGTCAACCGGCTAAATGGCCAAATACAGGCCAGGAATGTGTTTGAATTTCCTGCCTATGTCTTTTCGATCAGAAATTGGGAAAGGTGAGAAGTTATGGCTTATATAGCAATGTTTAGCCTATCATGTTTTAGCTCCACTCACCCCCTAACGTGAGAATTAAGTGTTTTATAATATTAGTTTATATGCGGAGCATCTACAGACGACGAGTTAGTTCAAGCTGTATGTCTAGACACTCTAAGGTTAGTGTGTTAGTCAAGGAGTGCTTCGTTTGGGGAAGTCACTCAGTAAAGGGACGGAAGGGGGGATGAGGTCTGTTTTTTATGTTCAGATTTATTAATACGGGTGGCATGACAAGCTCCCGCACGGCGGGACGTTTTTCTTCTGGGTTTTGTTTGACAGCAACAATTTGCTCTAAAATAAGAAATGCCACATAGTGACCGAGCACAGAGTAGACCTGGTGGAATAAAGATAGTCAGCTGGAACTGTAATGGCTTAGGGAATGTCGTGAAACAGGATCTCTTAGGATCTGGAAACAGATTAGGTATTTTCTTAACATACCCACTGTATACATTGACAGCCCGATTTGCCTGAATCATGCTTTCCACCCTGAATTGGATGATATGGTGTTTTCACAGTGGAGGGTTTGTCAGCTTCATTTCAACAATTTAAGGGGAAGTTTAACATGCCAACAACACATTTTTTCAGATACCTCCAAATCAGGAATTTATTAAGAACACATATCCCACAGTGTGGCATTAAGCCAAATAGTCAAACATTTGATAGTCTGATCCTTGTCAAACCCCATTCAAAAGGGTCGGTCTCTAGACTGTATGATGTGCTACAGGCCCACATAGAGGTATCCAAAGACACTATTAAAAGGGCCTGGGAACAAGAACTTGGTTCAGAATTCTCAGATGAGGACTGGGTAGAAGATCTCAGGAATATATACCACAGTTCAGTGAATGCCAGACACAACCTTGTACAGTTTAAGGTAATACACAGGTTACATTACTCAAAAGTAAAACTGCCTAAAATATTCCCGGACACCTTCCCACTGTGTGAGAGGGTACATTGATGAGGGTACATTGACCCACTTATTTTGCACATGTCCTAAGTTACATGCTTACTGGGCTCTTATTTTTGATTACTTATCTAAAGCCTTCGATCGAGTTATAGCCCCAGACCCATTGATCGCTTTGTTTGGTGCATTTGATGGGAATAACCAAGAGGGGAAGGCTGTCTCCCTTTGTACTCTGTTAGCCAAATTTTGGAAATTGGAGACTGTACCTACCTTTGAAATGTGGTTACGGGACTTAGGGAATGTAATGCATATGGAAAAGATTTGATACAATACCTCCAATAGAAGTCCAATGTTTTACAAAATATGGCAGCCAATACTGGATAAATGGTCTAGTCTCGCTTCATAACTGGGTTGATGATCTGCTGCTACTCTGTGCTGTACTCCACTCAATATTTATTTTTGGCTTAACTACACTGCTTGTGATGACTATATGCTGTCTTCTTATACATGTACCACCTAATAGGATTTTGTTTTATTTTTTGTTTGTGTGAGTTTTGTTTTGTCCTCTAAATTGGCCATCCCATTCAACAGTACAATGAATGTCAATGTTTGTATTGCTGTCTTTAAAAAAGAAAAATATTGGAAAATAATAAACATATATTTTTTTTTTAAACAAGTACTGCACTGACACAAATGACTGATGGTTGGTTGAATGAAATTGATAATAAGAAGATTGTGGGAGCTGTACTGTTAGATTTCAGTGCAGCCGTTGATATTATTGACCATAACCTGTTGTTGAAAAAACGTATGTGTAATGGCTTTTCAACCTCTGCTATATCGTGGATTAAGAGCTATCTATCTAATAGAACTTAAAGGCTTTTCTTTAATTGAAGCTTCTCTAATGTCAAACATGTAAAGTGTGGTGTACCGCAGGGCAGCTCTCTAGGCCCTCTACTCTTTTCTATTTTTACCAATGACCTGCCACTGGCATTAAACAAAGCATGTGTGTCCATGTATGCTGATGATTCAACCATATACACATCAGCAACCACAGCTAATGAAGTCACTGAAACCCTTAACAAAGAGTTGCAGTCTGTTTTGGAATGGGTGGCCAGTAATAAACTGGTTCTGAAAATCTCTAAAACTAAGAGCATTTTATTTGGTACAAATCATTCCTTAAGTTCTAGACCTCAGCTGAATCTGGCAATGAATGCTGTGGCTGTTGAACACGTTGAGGAGACTAAATTACTTGGCGTTACCTTAGATTGTAAACTGTCATGGTCAAAACATATAGATTCAATGGTTGTAAAGATGGGGAGAGGTATGGCCGTAATAAAGAGATGCTCTGCTTTTTTGACACTTCACTCCAAAAAGCAAGTTCTGCAGGCTCTAGTTTTGTCTAATCTTGATTAATGTCCAGTCGTGTGGTCCAGTGCTGCAAGGAAATACCTAGTTAAGCTGCAGCTGGCCCAGAACAGAGCGGCATGTTTTGCTCTTAATTGTAATCAGAGTGCTGATATAAATACTATGCATGCCAGTCTCTCTTGGCTAAGAGTTGAGGGGAGACTGACTGCATCACTTCTTATTTTTATAAGAAATATTAATGTGTTGAAAATCCCAAATTGTTTGCATAGTCAACTTACACACAGCTCTGACACACACACTTATCCCACCAGACATTCCACCAGGGGTCTTTTCAAAGTCCCCAAATCCAGAACAAATTCAAGAAAGCGTACATTATTATATAGAGCCATTATTGCATGGAACTTCCTTTCATCTCATATTGCTCAAATAAACAGCAGACCTGGTTTCAAAAAACAGATAAAGCAACACCTTGCGGCACAACGCCTCTCCCCTATTTGACCTAGATAGTTTGTGTGTATGCATTGATATGTAAGCTACGTGTGCCTTTTAAAAATGTTTTTATGTAGTTCTGTCCTTGAGCTGTTCTTGTTTATTGATGTTCTGTATTATGTCATTCTGTATTATGTTTCATGTTTTGTGTGGACCCCAGGAAGATTAGCTGCTGCTTTTGCAACAGCTAATGGGGATCCTAATAAAATACAAAATACCAAATAAAGCAGGCAGACAGACATCAAGGCATTCAGTTAGAATGGGCAAAACGAGTGACCTAAGCGACTTTGAGAGTGGTATGAAACGATATGTCAGAAACGGCCACCATGCTGGGCTTTTCAAGCACAACTGTGTCTAGGGTTTACTGAGAATGGTGTGACAAACAAAAAACATCCAGTCAGTGGCAGTCCTGTGATGAAAGAGGTTGAAGGAAAATTGCAAGAATTGTGCAAGCTAATAGGCAGGCCACAAACAGACACGCAGTACAACAGTGGTGTACAAAACAATCTCATCGATCCTTGTTACAGATGGGCTATTGCAGCAGACAACCACACCGAGTTCCACTACTATCAGATAAAAACAGAAGAAGCAGCTCCTGGATCACCAACCCTGGACAATTGAGGAGTGGAAAAACATTGCCTAGTCTGACGAATCCCGCTCCTTGTTGCGTCATGCTGATGGCAGAGTCAGGATTTGGAGTAAGCAGCATGAGTCCATGGACCCATCCTGTTTGGTACAGGCAGGTGGCGGTGGTGTACTGGTGTGGGGAATATTTTAATGGCACACATGATGTCCCTTGATACCAATTGAGCAACGAACGTAGTCTATCGAGTTGGGAAAGTCTGGCTGCGAGCTCAGGACTGATTTATGAGAACAATAACATGTCTACAACTTTATCATCTTCAAGCAGTCAAATTAACGTAAATAACACACAAGCTACACACTGTTTATCATTGCCCAAAAACACCAACTCTGTATTTGTCAATGAAGCTAGCAAGTAGTAACTAGAAGGCACATTGAGCAGCCAGGCCACAATCAGCTTATCAGGTCAATGGCGTGTGCCGATGTGTGTGCTTCGGTGCAGTTTAGTTTTTTTCTACTTTATCACTATCTATTACCAGAGTGTGCATCTGTCTGGCAGTGTTTCATTTCGAATCATGATACAAAACAGGTCACAAATGGGTTTTGGAATATTGACAAGTTGCAGTTGGTATACAATTGCGCTCTGATTGTCTTAATTCTCATTTTGCCCAAAAAGTGGCAGACTCGAGTGATTGACATTATCAAACACCTCAGCAAGTGGCCACTCCATAAAGGGCTTAGAGCCAAGGGTAATTTCAACATAACATTGGCAACGTGTTGTCTTATGTAAACAAGTCTTGGGCAGGTCTGTCTCACTCTCTGGAGGTTCTGGGCTGCTATGATTCGATAGAGAGTGTGCAATTTACAGAGCGCAATCAGCACATATGTTTCTCTCTTAATAGTGGACACCAGGCAATCGGGCATGAATGTAATCCATACCCTCCAGTAAGTCGTGATGAACTCACAAAACGTTATGACTTTATGACCAAAATTATCCTATTTACACCGTCTAGTCAATTTTGACACTAAATAATGTTTCTCACTCATATCGATGTCACATAGGCAGTTTAAAACCAGAGAAGTTGGTTCCAAGTGGCAGTTGACCTTTAATGAAGTTTGTTTAATCTAACTTGATCTACACTGAACAAAAATATAAATGCAACATGTTTCATGAGCAGAAATAAAATATGTACAAATATGTGATTTCTCTCAAATTTTGTGCAGAAATTTGTTTACATCCATGTTAGTGAGCATTTCGCCAAGATAATCATCCATCTGACAGGTGTGGCATATCAAGAAGCTAATTAAACAGCATGATCATTACACATAAGCACCTTGTGCTGGGGACAATGAAAGTCCACTCTAAAATGTGCAGTTTTGTCACACAACACAATGCCACAGATTTCTCAAGTTTTAAGGGAACGAACAATTGGCATGCTAACTATAGGAATATCCACCAGAGCTGTTGCCAGATAAGTTAATGTTAATTTCTCTACCATAAGCCACCTCCAGTGCCACTTTAGAGAATATGGCAGTACGTCCAAACGGCCTCACAATCGCAGACCACACGTATGGCGTTGTGTGGGCGAGCGGTTTGCTGATGTCACCGTTGTGAGCAGAGTGCCCCATGGTGGCAGTGGGGCTATGGTATGGGCAGGTAGAAGCTACGGACAACAAACGCAATTTGAATGCACAGAGATACCGTGACGAGGTCCGCCGCCATCACCTCATGTTTCAGCATGATAATGCACGGCTGCATGTCGCAACAATCTGTTCACAATTCCTGGAAGCTGAAAATGTCACAGTTCTTCCATGGCCTGCATACTCACCAGACATGTCACCCATTGAGCATGTTTGGGATGCTCTGGATTGACATGTACAACAGCGTATTCCAGTTCCAACCAATATCAAGCAACTTCGCACAGCCATTGAAGAGGAGTGGGACAAAATTCCACAGGCCACATTCAACAGCCTGATCAACTCAATGCGAAAGGGATGTGTCAGGCTGCATAAGGCAACTGGTGGTCACGCCAGATACTGACTGGTTTTCTGATCCACTACTTTTTTTTAAGGTATCTGTGACCAACAGATGTATATCTGTATTCCCAGTCATGTGAAATCCGTAGATTAGGGCCTTATGAATGTATTTCAATTGATTGATTTTCTTATATGAACTGTAAGTAAAATCATTGAAATTGTTGCATGTTGCATTTATATTTTTGTTCAGTATGAATCACTGGCCCTTACAAAGGATGCATTCAAAGTTTTTTTTTTGTATTGTTTACAAGGAACCACACTCAAGGACTTCATGTCAAGGGCCCCAGCTCACATTAATATTCTGGTCCTCTTCATTCCATACACATGCCTCAGACCACAGTGTATCAATTCACTTCTACCTGCACACACATACTGTACATACTAACGCACCTGCGTCTCTCTGGTTAATTGCCTCTAGTGGTAGAAGGATAGAAAATCTATATTTTCCAAGATGTTTTCTTTAGAAAATAACCCTTGATAGGATGAGTAGGTGTTGGTATTTTCTTCTACAGAATTCTTACATGCACAAACACTCCTGGCTATGTACAGCATTTACATCAAGCAAATGCCAACACGTATAAAGAGCAAGTCAAATAGATGAAACATCATATTAAAAATGTTAACAATGTAATAAAACTGTGTGAAATGCAACCCTTTGTCAGGAAAATACTAAGCCAAAAATCAGAAGCTAAACTTATGTACTCCACTCTCTCTGTCACTTACATAACCAACACACATTCCCAGTCTATAGTAATCTGAAATTGATCTTTGCACTCGCTGATGAAATTCATCTGAAAATGCCCAAGGAACGAATGTGGTGACAATTCAACTGTGGATTCAATTCCTACAGGGGCCATTCCGTCATGGTTGAGAAAGTTAGTTGATGATAGTGGTGGCAGATAGAAAAAGTGGCTGCTGAAAAGGCCAGTAATAAAAGGATTATAGATGCATTGCCTGTTTTCAGACAGATCATTCTCCATTGATGGAGAAGATGACTCCTGATGTGAAGAACTAGTGAAGAACCAGTGCTGGTTGAAGATCCAATAAGTACATTCAGGGGAATTCTTATTTTTAAAAGGTTAATACTCACCCCATGTTTGGTGATATATGAACTAGGCCTTGACTATTCAAATTTGGGGCTCTGGATTAATAAGTACAGTATGTCCTAGTATAATGATAGAACCTGGGATTTTGCGCTGAGCTATACGGACTGCCATATGCCCCTGTAAAAAAAGACTTTCCAAATGGGGACAATCCAGCCCTTAAAATGCCGAACGCATCACTGGGGGAACACTGCCAGCCTTCCAGGACATCTACAGCACCTGGTGTCACAGGAAGGCCAAGAAGATCATCAAGGACCTCAGCCACCCGAGCCACGGCCTGTTCACCCCGCTACCATCCAGAAGGCTAGGTCAGTACAGGTGCATCAAAGCTGGGACCGAGGGACTGAAAAACAGCTTCAGAATGTTAGAGTCACCACTAGCCAGCCTCCATCCAGTATCCTGCCCTAAACCTTAATCACTGTTAGTAGGTGACTACCACCCGGTACTCAACCCTACACCTTAGAGTGCCCTATGTACATAGTTATTGAACACTCGTCACTTTAATAATGTTTACATACTATTTTACCCAATTCATATGCATATACTGTATTCTAGTCAGGCTCATCTTTTATAACTACTGCTGTACACACTTTTTCTATTCATATTCTGTCCATAATGTCTATATACACCATCATATACATATACACTACCGTTCAAAAGTTTGGGTTCACTTAGAAATGTCCTTGTTTTTGAAAGAAAAGCACATTTTTCGTCCATTAAAATAACATCAAATTGATCAGAAATACAGTGTAGACATTGTTAATGTTGTAAATGACTATTGTAGCTGGAAACAGCTGATTTTTAATGGAATATCTACATAGGCGTACAGAGGCCCATTATCAGCAACCATCATTCCTGTGTTCCAATGGCACGTTGTGTTAGCTAATCCAAGTTTATAATTTTAAAAGGCTAATTGATCATTAGAAAACCCTTTTGCAATTATGTTAGCACAGCTGAAAACTGTTGTTCCTGATTAAAGAAGCAATAAAACTGTCCTTCTTTAGACTAGTTGAGTATCTGGAGCATCAGCATTTGTGGGTTCGAATACAGGCTCAAAATGTCTAGAAACAAATAACTTTCTTCTGAAACTCATCAGTCTATTCTTGTTCTTGTTTCCAGCTACAATAGTCATTCACAACATTAACAATGTCTACACTGTATTTCCGATCAATTTGATGTTATTTTAATGGACAAAAAATTTGCTTTTCTTTCAAAAACACAGACATTTCTAAGTGACCCCAAACTTTTGAACGGTAGTGTATATTTATAGTCCAGAATCAGACATTGCTAATTCTAATATTTTCTTTGGGATTTGTGTGTATTGTTAGGTATTACTGCACTGTTGGAGCTAGGAACATAAGCATTTCGATGCACCAGCTGTAATATCTGCAAAATACACTATATATACAAAAGTATGTAGACAAATTAGTGGATTTGGCTAGTTCAGTCTGTATAAAATCGAACACACAGCCATGCAATCTCCATAGACAAACACTGGCATTAGAAAGGCCTTACTGAAGAGCTCAGTGACTTTCAAAGTGGCATCGTCATAGGATGCCACCTTCCCAACAAGTCAGTTCGTAAAATTTCTTCCTTGCTAGAGCTGCTCCGGTGCTCTTATTGTGAAGTTGAAACTTCTAGGAGCAACAACGTGTGACAATAACTCTGGTGCAAACTCGGATACACAGCAGGCAGAGGTGAGGGGAAATCCAGAATGTTTACTGAAGTATTCACAGGAAAAACAACAAAGCAAGTGCACAACACAAGACAAGAGACCTGAGGAACCAGCCCAGTTCCATAGAGGAACCTAAATAGTCCTAAACCAGGTGAACCCAATAATTCCAATCAGGCTCACCTGGACACTAGAAACATAAGGATACCCTCCAGTGGCACCCTCGGGGACAACACTCCATGATGACCTCTAACCTGTGACACAACGGCTCAGTCGCAAAGTGGTAGGCCACACAAGCTCACGAATGGGACCACCGCATGCTGAAGCATGTAAAAATCTTCTGTCCTTGGTTGCAACACCTACTACCAAGTTCCAAACTGCCTCTGGAAGCAAGGTCACCACAAGAACTGTTTGCCGGGAGCTTCATAAAATGGGTTTCTATGGCCGAGCAGCATATGGCAGTCCGTTGGATGAATCTAGGTTTGGTGGATGCCAGGTGAACGCTACCTGCCCCAATGCACAGTGCCAACTGTAAAGTTTGGGGGAGGAGGAATAATGGTCTGGGGCTGTTTTGCACGGTTCGGGCGCCGCCCCTTAGTTCCAGTGAAGGGAAATCTTAATGGTACAGCATACAATGACATTGTAGACGATTCTGTGCTTCCAAACTTTGTGTCAACAGTTTGGAGAAGGCCCTTTTCTGTTTCAGCATGACAATGTCCCCGTGCACAAAGCGAAGTCCATAGAGAAATGGTTTGTCGAGATCGGTGTGGAAGAACTTGACTGGCCTGCACAGAGCCCTGACCTCAACCACATCGAACATTTTTGGGATGAATTGGAACACCGACTGCGAGCCAGGCCTAATCAGCCAACATCAGTGCCCGACCTCACTAATGCTCTTGTTGCTGAATGGAATTCCCAGCAGCAATGTTCCAACATCTAGTGGAAAGCCTTCTCAGAAGTCTGGAGGCTGTTATAGCAGCAAAGGTGGGACCAACTCCATATTAATGGCCATGATTTTGGAATGAGATGTTCCACGAGCAGGTGTCCACCTTTGCTGTAGTGTATGTGTACGCAACCAATACAATTTGATTTGGACTATGAATTGATGTCATTAATTGACCAGAGTTCACTGACCTGGTGACACAGGCTTGAATTATTTACTGATTAGAGGGAAAAGATGGAAACCAGTGCTACGTGCGGATCTCAAGGCTTGGATGAGAGTACCCCTGAGCAGGGCTATGAGAGTAAAATAAGGAAGAAAGAGGAAATCATGTAACCATAGAGAAATTCAAAACAGACATTCTCCTTTCTCTTTCTTTATTCTCAGTTTACCATAAACAGTCATGACCAAGCACAGTATCAACCGTTTATGGTTGTGGATGGGTTTGCTGGTGAACAGGGGAAAAACACCTGGCAATGCGTGCTTTATCTTCACACATTGGGTACAGCGCGACAACTACTGGTATACAATAGACTGCACCTGTTCTATTCACTACACTTTCAACCCCTGCTCCCTCCCCCCACATACACACTCAGAAGACAATACTAGAAGATCACCTCCTCAGTATCTTAAGCCCAGACAACAGGAAAAACAAATGTGTCCCTGTGCCAGGTGTAACACGTCCGAGAGAAAAGCTGAAAATAGTGTAACATTCTCCGGGGGATTTAAGCCGGTGTGAGGTGACCTGCATATTAAATAGTACAGTCTAATTTCCACATGCCCTGGCAGCTGCACTCCACACTTTATTTTATATCATGTAAAAGCCCATGTCATTTTAATGTTGCTGGAAACCACTTATGTGCTGCTTATACAGTATTATTAGTGGCAGCTGAAATGTATGCAGGCATTTATCCTGAAGTTACTCCAGTCACACTGTGCATTTGAAAGGTGTTGCAACAAGTTCAATGAACGATAGACAAACTTAAATCTACAACCTGGATGTTGTTCAGTTGTCATGTAAATTGTTGATATTTACCCATTGATTCGTAAATATATTTAACAGTATGAATGCCTTATGACACCAAAACTAGTGGCAACTGAGAAGTAATTATAAAAGTAATTATAAATGCACAGTGAGTAAAGATAACTTGGAACTTCTTTGGAGATGTCAAATCGATGAGCAGCTGCTCTTGCGATCATTGACTCAAAGACACACCCGCCCCACTCATGTTAGAAATTCAGAATGAGAAAGTGTAGGCTATATAGAAATAATTACACTTAAATTGAAAAATAATTCAACTAAAATAATGAGGATTTCTATCATCCTAACCGAGGTGTACATCTCACATTCTAGTGTTCGAACTTGTAAACGAGGCTGCATGGGATTTCTCTTAATGGAACTCTGTTCAGCCAATGGTAATGTCCGCTTTAGGTATAATGCCAGGAGCCACTTGTGGATTTAACAGCTCTAAAGCGGTTCCACCTCTGACACCGCTAAAACAACCTCTATGCAGATGTCGGCTAAAACAGATCTGATTGAATAGACCTCTTAATCAAGTATTTTGCATCACCTTACCAGGGACGGGGAGCACTACCTAGCTAAGCTGCTAATGAAGTTAGTTGAAGATGAGTTTTACATTGGAGCCCACTGTAGTTACTACGCTTTGATTCGGGACCAACTGGATCACTCACAGTTCCAATGCAGAAATGGTTTGCTTGCCGAGGAATATGGGCTTGAGGTGGCTTCCTTGATGACGCAGGTCGCCAGCCTACGTGAGAAACTGGGAAAAATGCAGAATGGAATGTTTACCTTTTCTACGCTGGTGCCTGGACAGCGTTCGCGCTTGTTGGATGCATCTCCGCCTTGTTGTTTGTCTTTATCCGACTGGCCGGTGCTGCCCGAAGTCCTTCCCTTCCCCTACAATTTTGAAGTTGACGTCTGCAACCTTCCATCCCTGCTCTGGCTAGACGAGCGGGCTTCTCCATCTGTCAGAGGCCTGCTAGACACTAATAAAAGATACATCATATCCTTTGTAAATCGTGGCATTGAACGCTTTAGCAGGATTCTTTCTCTTCACAACTGGCTACGTGATTGTTGCAGCTCAATTTGTTGAAAATGTTGATACCTTCTAGAAAAAAAAACACGTTCTATAAGGAGGATGGAATCCACCCAAATCATTTGGGTTCATGGATCCTTTCACTGCATTATCATGCTGCATTGAGACAATGACTTATCAATGACCCAAGCCCACCTCTGTTAATCCCTACCATTGTGTCGCTGAGTCATCATAATGCTTTAGCAAATGTACATTATACCAGGGGCTTGGGAGACACAATGTAAGTAACCTAATTTATGTCCCTCTAACTGCCCTGAATAACTCTGCTGATCCTACAGCTATTGTATGGAGCAATCATGTGCCTATGAACCAGATTTATGCTGTTAGCACTGAGGTGGTGTGCCCTAGTAGGAAGTCCACCGTGTGCAACTCACCTTCCACTAACATGAATAACATGAGAATATCTACTTCTGCTAAGCTTCCCCGTAAAGCAATGAAAACAAGCAATGACCCATGTTAATAACTTGCTAGTAACAGATGACATTCATATTCTGACCATCTCTGAAACTCACTTAGATAATATATTTGATGATAAAGTGGTAGACATACAAGGTTATAACATTTAAAGAGAAGACAGAAATGACAGTGGTGGAGGTGTCACTGTTTATATTCAGAACCACATTCCTGTAAAGATTAGAGAGGATCTCATGTTAAATACTGTTGAAGTTATCCCATTTAGGTAAAACCCAGATGCAGACTGTGTTGAAGTAACAAAAGTGTATTACAGGGGCAGGCAAACGACAGGTCAAGGCAGGTAGGGGTCAATAATCCAGGGAAGGGGTAAAGGGTCCCGAACAGCAGGCAGTCTCAGGGTCAGGGCAGGCAGAACGGTCAAAACCAGGAAGGACTAGAAAACAGGAGCAAGAAACAGGCAGAAGCAGGGAAACAAACGCTGGTATGTTTTACGAACAAAACAAACTGGCAACAGACAAACAGAAAACACAGGTATAAATACACAGGGGATAATGGGGAAGATGGGCGACACCTGGAAGAGGGTGGAGACAATCACAAAGACAGGTGAAACAGATCAGGGTGTGACAGAAGTAATATGGCTACAGGTTCATCCGCCTCACCTAAAGCATTCTTGTGGGAAGCTGCTATAGACCACCAAGTGCTAACAGTCAGTATCTGGATAACGTGTGAAATGTTTGATAATGTATGTGATATCAACAGAGGGGTATATTTTCTGGGTGATTTAAATATTGACAAGATGCCCATTCAAAATAAAAGCACCAAATCTTAGGTTAGGTGCACTACTTTTCACGCACAACACATTTCTAGTGTTGATTAAGGTGTTAAATTAACACTCATTGTGTAAAAGAACCTCAGAGTTGGTTTTAACAACCAGTGTTGAGATTGTGATTGTGTCAATTTTACTCTGTGGAGATTAAAACGTTCCCACCCATCATTATCATATTTCCCAGCATGCTCTACTGCAGGTCGATTTTTTTAGGAATGTTTTTAATATCTGTAACTGATTGATTAATGTTATGCTACTCAAGGATAAATGACATACATTTTTCTATAGTAATACAATTAGTTAATTCGTTTTTTCGCACCCGTTGCTGAAATAGTTGTCCTCACAATGTTCTGGTAGTCGTTCTGAATGCAGATTGCAAGTTAATACAAATTCCAACTTTTAGATATCCTAAATCTGTCTGGATTCCAATAGAACATAAGCATCACTTTGCAAGCCAGCATAATATGACTTGCAGGTAGGCTTGCAAAATAATGATGGTGACATGAAGCATGGAAGCTTTCCAGCCAATTGTGTGGGAAATAGGTTCATTACTCAAGGCTTTGATCAAGACATGGTACACTAGCGGCACCTGCTGGTAAAAATAATGTATCAGTCAGCACTGAGATGTGTTAATAGTTGGTTTGTTGGTGTATAATATGGTGTATAATAATTTTTCCCTAAAATATATTATATTACTCAAAATGTTTGAAATTGGGAAAAAATGTAAATCATCAAATACAATTGTATTGGTCATGTGCCAAATACAACAGGTGTAGACTTTACAGTGAATTGCTTATTTACCAGTCCCAAAAATGTAGAGTTAAAAAAGTAAGCCAAATATTTGCCATATAAAAAGGTAATAGTAACACAATAAAAACAATAATGAGTACCAATACCGAGTCAATGTGCAGGGGTATGAGGTAATTGAGGTAATAGAGTATGTACAGTGCCTTGCAAAAGTATTGCAAAAGTATTCATCCCCCTTGGTGTTTTTACTATTTTTTTGCTTTACAACCTGTAATTTAAACTTCTTAGGGCTAGGCCCCTTTTTTCTCCTCTTCCTGTCTAAATGACATGCCCAAAGTAAACTGCCTGTAGCTCAGGCCCTGAAGCCAGGATATGCATATAATTGGCACCATTGGAAAGAAAACACTTTGGAGTTTGTAGAAATGTTTAAATAATGTAGGAGAATATAACACAATGGATATGGTAGGAGAAAAGCCACCTCTTATTCCGGAAGCTAGAGTGGAAACCGGTCGCATTCCGCTTCGCTCCTCAGGTAGTATCACATTTTCACATTCTCATTTCATTTCATTACAGTACAACGGTTTGATTTGTTTAATCTTAGCTAGCTACTTAGCCGTCTTTGTATCAAAGATAATTGCGTAGCTAGCCAGCTATTCTTCGTTCTTTTAACGTAACTTTTAACGTAACGTAGTCAACACTGCTACCTAGCCAGCTAGCCACCGAACAGCAACACTGTAGTAACTATTACATTCAACGGAACGACTCGATTAGTGTAGTGTTAGCTAGCTACATAGTTGTCTTTGCTGTCTTTGTTTCTAAGATAACTGCGTAGTTTAGACTAATTCGGTTAGCTAGCCAGCTATTTTTCGTCCTTTTAACGTAACGTAACGTAGTCAACACTGCTCGCTAGCCAGCTAGCCACCGAATAGCAACACTGTAGAAACTATTACATTCAACGGATCAACGGAACGATTGATTAGTGTAGTGTTAGCTAGCTACATAGTTGTCTTTGCTGTCCTTGTATCTAAGACAATTGTGTAGTTTATACTAATTAACGAGCCAGTTACCGAGGTTACATAGCTAGCTACCGAGGTTACCTAGCCAGCGACACTCTCAAACAAAGTCAACAACGCAGCCACTGCTAGCTAGCCCACTTCCGCAGTACTGTATCATTTTAATAATTTTGGTCAATAAGATTTCTGCAACGCAAGCTTAACTTTCTGAACATTCGAGACGTGTAGTTCACTTGTCATTCCAATCTCCTTTGCATTAGCGTAGCCTCTTCTGTAGCCTGTCAACTATGTGTCTGTCTATCCCTGTTCTCTCCTCTCTGCACAGACCATACAAACGCTTCACACCGCGTGGCCGCGGCCACCCTAACCTGGTGGTCCCAGCGCGCACCACCCACGTGGAGTCCCAGGTCTCCGGCAGCCTCTGGAACTGCCGATCTGCGGCCAACAAGGCAGAGTTCATCTCAGCCTATGCTTCCCTCCAGTCCCTCGACTTCTTGGCACTGACGGAAACATGGATCACCACAGATAACACTGCTACTCCTACTGCTCTCTCCTCGTCTGCCCACGTGTTCTCGCACACCCCGAGAGCTTCTGGTCAGCGGGGTGGCGGCACCGGGATCCTCATCTCTCCCAAGTGGTCTTTCTCCCTTTCTCCCCTTACCCATCTGTCTATCGCCTCCTTTGAATTCCATGCTGTCACAGTTACCAGCCCTTTCAAGCTTAACATCCTTATCATTTATCGCCCTCCAGGTTCCCTTGGAGAGTTCATCAATGAGCTTGATGCCCTGATAAGCTCCTTTCCTGAGGACGGCTCACCTCTCACAGTTCTGGGTGACTTTAACCTCCCCACGTCTACCTTTGACTCATTCCTCTCTGCCTCCTTCTTTCCACTCCTCTCCTCTTTTGACCTCACCCTCTCACCTTCCCCCCCTACTCACAAGGCAGGCAATACGCTTGACCTCATCTTTACTAGATGCTGTTCTTCCACTAACCTCATTGCAACTCCCCTCCAAGTCTCCGACCACTACCTTGTATCCTTTTCCCTCTCGCTCTCATCCATCACTTCCCACACTGCCCCTACTCGGATGGTATCGCGCCGTCCCAACCTTCGCTCTCTCTCCCCCGCTACTCTCTCCTCTTCCATCCTATCATCTCTTCCCTCTGCTCAAACCTTCTCCAACCTATCTCCTGATTCTGCCTCCTCAACCCTCCTCTCCTCCCTTTCTGCATCCTTTGACTCTCTATGTCCCCTATCCTCCAGGCCGGCTCGGTCCTCCCCTCCTGCTCCGTGGCTCGACGACTCATTGCGAGCTCACAGAACAGGGCTCCGGGCAGCCGAGCGGAAATGGAGGAAAACTCGCCTCCCTGCGGACCTGGCATCCTTTCACTCCCTCCTCTCTACATTTTCCTCTTCTGTCTCTGCTGCTAAAGCCACTTTCTACCACTCTAAATTCCAAGCATCTGCCTCTAACCCTAGGAAGCTCTTTGCCACCTTCTCCTCCCTCCTGAATCCTCCTCCCCCTCCTCCCCCCTCCTCCCTCTCTGCAGATGACTTCGTCAACCATTTTGAAAAGAAGGTCGACGACATCCGATCCTCGTTTGCTAAGTCAAACGACACCGCTGGTTCTGCTCACACTGCCCTACCCTGTGCTCTGACCTCTTTCTCCCCTCTCTCTCCAGATGAAATCTCGCGTCTTGTGACGGCCGGCCGCCCAACAACCTGCCCGCTTGACCCTATCCCCTCCTCTCTTCTCCAGACCATGTCCGGAGACCTTCTCCCTTACCTCACCTCGCTCATCAACTCATCCTTGACCGCTGGCTACGTCCCTTCCGTCTTCAAGAGAGCGAGAGTTGCACCCCTGCTGAAAAAACCTACACTCGATCCCTCCGATGTCAACAACTACAGACCAGTATCCCTTCTTTCTTTTCTCTCCAAAACTCTCGAACGTGCCGTCCTTGGCCAGCTCTCCCGCTATCTCTCTCAGAATGACCTTCTTGATCCAAATCAGTCAGGTTTCAAGACTAGTCATTCAACTGAGACTGCTCTTCTCTGTATCACGGAGGCGCTCCGCACTGCTAAAGCTAACTCTCTCTCCTCTGCTCTCATCCTCCTAGACCTATCGGCTGCCTTCGATACTGTGAACCATCAGATCCTCCTCTCCACCCTCTCCGAGTTGGGCATCTCCGGCGCGGCCCACGCTTGGATTGCGTCCTACCTGACAGGTCGCTCCTACCAGGTGGCGTGGCGAGAATCTGTCTCCTCACCACGTGCTCTCACCACTGGTGTCCCCCAGGGCTCTGTTCTAGGCCCTCTCCTATTCTCGCTATACACCAAGTCACTTGGCTCTGTCATAACCTCACATGGTCTCTCCTATCATTGCTATGCAGACGACACACAATTAATCTTCTCCTTTCCCCCTTCTGATGACCAGGTGGCGAATCGCATCTCTGCATGTCTGGCAGACATATCAGTGTGGATGACGGACCACCACCTCAAGCTGAACCTCGGCAAGACGGAGCTGCTCTTCCTCCCGGGGAAGGACTGCCCGTTCCATGATCTCGCCATCACGGTTGACAACTCCATTGTGTCCTCCTCCCAGAGCGCTAAGAACCTTGGCGTGATCCTGGACAACACCCTGTCGTTCTCAACTAACATCAAGGCGGTGGCCCGTTCCTGTAGGTTCATGCTCTACAACATCCGCAGAGTACGACCCTGCCTCACACAGGAAGCGGCGCAGGTCCTAATCCAGGCACTTGTCATCTCCCGTCTGGATTACTGCAACTCGCTGTTGGCTGGGGTCCCTGCCTGTGCCATTAAACCCCTACAACTCATCCAGAACGCCGCAGCCCGTCTGGTGTTCAACCTTCCCAAGTTCTCTCACGTCACCCCGCTCCTCCGCTCTCTCCACTGGCTTCCAGTTGAAGCTCGCATCCGCTACAAGACCATGGTGCTTGCCTACGGAGCTGTGAGGGGAACGGCACCTCAGTACCTTCAGGCTCTGATCAGGCCCTACACCCAAACAAGGGCACTGCATTCATCCACCTCTGGCCTGCTCGCCTCCCTACCACTGAGGAAGTACAGTTCCCGCTCAGCCCAGTCAAAACTGTTCGCTGCTCTGGCACCCCAATGGTGGAACAAACTCCCTCACGACGCCAGGTCAGCGGAGTCAATCACCACCTTCCGGAGACACCTGTAACCCCACCTCTTCAAGGAATACCTAGGATAGGATAAAGTAATCCTTCTGACCCCCCCCCCCCCCTTAAAAGATTTAGATGCACTATTGTAAAGTGGTTGTTCCACTGGATGTCATAAGGTGAATGCACCAATTTGTAAGTCGCTCTGGATAAGAGCGTCTGCTAAATGACTTAAATGTAAATGTAAATGTACTACCAGTGTCAACTCTCTCCTAACATGACCTGAAGCCGTGTCCCATGTGCCCTCATCCACTGGAGAATTGAATGTTTCCTCTCCAAGAGCTGTGCATAGCCCTGTCAATTGTCTTTCATTACTGTATGAACAGTCAGTGAAATTCACTAACACAATCACATTATTACACATAAATGAGATTTTACTCCTTGCTTGGACTGAAGTCATTAATTCATAGCTCTTTTGTCTAACTGTGTTGTGTACTGTTTTTCTGTGTTCCCAGTCAAATCCTGTCCTGCCCTCAGTAGAAGAGTTGAGCTCTTCTCCAACACCCTCCATCCATGATGAGCCTGTCGTGTCCTGAAGTCAAGCCTCTGAAGACATCTACCCCTGTCTTATCCTGTCCTGAAGTCAAGCCTCTGAGGATATCAAGTCTTGCCTCATACCCTCATTCAATCACTGTTGTGATCCCTTCCCTACACTGTGTGAGTAGCCCTCTCATTTTTTGAAAAATACCATAGTAAACCATCAACTAAATCAATATATCATATTATGGGTCTATTGACGGACATAATACAGAAATCCCCATCAAAATCATCAGTTTAATCTAGAGATATAAGGTGGCCGAGCTACAGCAGTTTTTGTCAGACCATGAGATATCCCAAAAAGTGGTCTTCTCACAAAACGTCTGTAGTGTCTGAACGGTTTGGCCACTCTGCGACCAAACTATTACAACAGAGCTATCCTTCTATGGAAAGGAGAGACTCTCACGAACATCTCCGTTTTGCTCTACAACCCCCACAAGTGTCACAGGACTCGTCTGAAGTTGGCTACGCTGATGTGCAACTTCTGTCTGTAGCGTCTGAACCGTTTGAGCTACAAACTAATATGACCCCACAATGGAAAGGGGAGGCTATAGTAGTAAAGGCCAAATTCCATATTTTATCAAATCATTTTTTATATACAATACTTTTCAAAAGTTTGGGGTCACTTAGAAATGTCATTGTTTTTGAAAGAAAAGCAATCTTTTTTGTCCATTAAAATAACATCAAATTGATCAGAAATACAGTGTAGACATTGTTAATGTTGTACTATTGTAGCTGGAATATCTACATTATGGAATATCTACAAAGGCGTACAGAGGCCCATTATCAGCAACCATCACTCCTGTGTTCCAATTGCACGTTGTGTTAGCTAAACCCTTTTGCAATTATGTTAGCATAGCATTAGCATTTGTGGGTTCGATTACAGGCTCAAAATGGCCAGAAACAAATAACTTTATTCTGAAACTGGTCAGTCTATTCTTGTTCTGATAAATTAAGGCTATTCCATTCGAGAAATTGCCAAGGAACTGAAGATCTTGCACAACGCTGTGTACTACCCCCTTCACAGAACAGAGCAAACTGACTCTAACCAGAATAGAAAGAGGAGTGGGAGGCCCCGGTGCACAACTGAGCAAGAGGACAAGTACATTAGAGTGTCTAGTTTGAGAAACAGATGCCTCACAAATCCTCAACTGGCAGCTTCATTAAATAGTACCCACAAAACACCAGAATCAACGTCAACAGTGAAGAGGTGACTCCAGGATGCAAACATAAGATAAACTAAAGAATGACACAAACTGAACAACTAAAAAGCACTCTGAGGAAAAGTAAAGCTTAAAAGATGTGTTTTAAGATCACATTACTGCCAGATGACCTGAGGGACCTACTGGGTACATAACTCAAAAGCATGTCTGACGTATTGGGGTGCACAATTGTGAATTGATTTAAAAACAAATAGAAGAATCTTCAAATTAATTCTAAAACTCATAGGCAGCCAGTGCAGAGACCTTAAAACCGGTGTAATGTGTGGGAAGCTGAAATAGAGCAGGAAATATCAGTAGAGACATAGCATGAAATCTGCTCTGAGGCCCACCTAGTTACCTGTTCAAACTACCTGGAGGGAATTTAAATGAAAGATTATTACAAGATTCTTCAGAACACCACATATAACAGATAAAATGGGTCCTTCATTCTCTAGGAGGAACAAGTAAGCAACTATACATTCTGGTCATGTCCAAAGTTGAAAGTGTATTGGGATGATGTTTATACAGCTTTAAATGAGGTGTACCATGTAGAAATACCTGAAAACAAATTGTATTGGTCACATACACATGGTCAACTGTTCTGCATGCGGCTATGGAACCCTGACCTGTTCACCGGACGTGCTACCTGTCCCAGACCTGCTGTTTTCAACTCTCTAGATACAGCAGGAGCAGTAGAGATACTCTCAATGATCGGCTATGAAAAGCCAACTGACATTTACTCCCGAGGTGCTGACTTGTTGCACCCTTGACAACTACTGTGATTATTATTTGACCATGCTGTTCATTTATGAACATTTGAACATCTTGGCCATGTTCTGTTGTAATCGCCACCCGGCACAGCCAGAAGAGGACTGGCCACTCCTCATAGCCTGGTTCCTCTCTAGGTTTCTTCCTAGGTTTTGGCCTTTCTAGGGAGTTTTTCCTAGCCACCGTGCTTCTACACCTGCATTGCTTGCTGTTTGGGGTTTTAGGCTGGGTTTCTGTACAGCACTTTGATATATCAGCTGATGTAAGAAGGGCTATATAAATACATTTGATTTGATTTGGTTAGCAGATATTAATGCGAGTGTAGCGAAATGCTTGTGCTTCTAGTTCCAACAGTGCAGTAATATCTAACAAATAACAATTCCCCAACAACTACCTAATACACACAAATCTAAAGGGGTGAATGAGAATATGTACATATAAATATATCGATGAGCGATGACCAAGCGGTCATAGGCAAGGTGCACTAGATGGTATAAAATACAGTATATACCTGCGATATGGGTACTAATATATGTAAACATTATTAAAGTGGCATTATTTAAAGTGCCATTGTTAAAAGTGACTAATGATACATTTATTAAAGTGTCCAGTGATCGGGTCTCAATGTGGGAAGCAGCCTCTCTGAGTTAGTGAATGCTATTTAGCATTCTGATGGCCTTGAGATAGAAGCTGTTTCTCAATCTCTCGGTCCCAGCTTTGATGCACCTGTACTGACCTCGCCTTCTGGATGATAGCGGTGTGAACAGGCAGTGGCTCGGGTGGTTGTTGTCCTTGATGATCTTTTTGGCCTTCCTGTGACATCGGGTGTTGTAGGTGTCATGGAGGGCAGGTAGTTTGCCCCCGGGGATGCGTTGGGCAGAACGCACCACCCTCTGGAGAGCCATGCGGTTGATGGCGGTGCAGTTGCCGTACCAGGCGGTGATACAGCCCGACAGGATGCTCTCGATTTTGCATCTGGAAAAGTTTGTCAGGGTTTTGGGTGACACACTATGCACACTATGTTTGTCTATTGTTGTGACTTTGATGACCAATTTATGCAGAAATACAGAAATCCACACTGTCTGTGTGGGTGGACCATTTCAGTTTGTCTGTAATGTGTACGCCCAGGAACTTAAAACTTTCCACCTTCTCCACTGCTGACCCTTCGATATATATAGGGGGGTGCTCCCTCTGCTGTTTCCTGAAGTCCATGATCATCTCCTTTGTTTTGTTGACACCCTGGTTACTCTCCTGGGGAGTCACCAGGCACTTAGTGGGACTGTAATTTGTCCTGTAATTTCAACAGGACAATGACCCAAAACACACCTCCAGGCTGTGTAAGGGCTACTTGACCAATGTCATGACTGGCCTGTGAGGATCAGGTTACAATGGACCGACTGAAAAATAGCTTCTATCGCAAGGCCATCAGACTGTTAAACAGCCATCACTAACACAGAGAGGCAGCTGCCTACATACAGGCTTGACACCATTGGTCACTAACAAATGGATCACTAGTCACTTTATTAACGCCACTTTAATACTGATGTTTACATGTCTTGCACTACTCATGCCAGATGTATATACTGTATTTTATACCATCTATTGCATCTTGTCTATGCCGGTCGGTCATGGCCCATCCATATATTTATATGTACATATTCTTATTCCTTCCCTTTACTTAGATTTGTGTGTTTTAGGTAGTTGTTGTGGAATTGTTAGATTACTTGTTAGATATTGCTGCACTGTCAGAACTAGAACCACAAGCATTTTGCTACACTAACAATAACATCTGCTAACCATGTGTATGTGACCAATAAAATTTGATTTGAAGCTCAGTTGTTCAATAGTTATTCCATTCCCGAGCCCAGCTCAAGAGTAGATTTGCCTTGTGAATGCGTAAATATTTGTAGCTGTTTGAGAGATGCGCCAAAATAGAGCAGGGATGGGAAGATCTGATAACTCAATGTCTATACCTGGCTAATGGAGCTTGGATACCCCCTTCCCCTCAACACACACACACACGCTGGTCCCCCATGGAGAACCTTCTTCCCTGGCACCTCTGTGCAGTCAGTCCACAGTATTCTGCCCCCTCTCTGATTGTCAGAGTGCGACCCTGTGTGTCTTAGATGCGTGTGTGTTGGCTGCCAGCCAAAAGTCAAGTGATTCCTGTATGATGTCCACTGCATGCTCTTCCCACAAAGAACGATCCCACTTTGATTTGCTCCTGTCTCCCTTCTGACTCCCAACTTCCTCCAGTTTCCCATATCACCCTCCCTTCTCCTGTCTGCCATCTCACTACGGTCTCTCTCTCATGTCTCATTCTCTTCCCATCTCCCTGTCGCTCTCCTCTGTTCTCCCTCCTCCCTTCCTTCTCCTGTCTCTCCCATCCCACTACCATCTCTGTCATGTCTCCTTCTCTTCCGATCTCCCTCTCTATCCCCTCTCCTCTGTCTCCCTCCCTTCTACCTATCTTTTTCCTCTCATTTTCCTCCCTTCCCTCTCCTTTTGTCTCACAAGTGTCTCCATTCCTTGACCTCCCTTCTCTCTGTTCTTCCTATCTTCTCTCTCACTTCCCTTACTCCTGTCTCACTCCCGACTCCCATTCTCCCTTCTGTATTTTACTTTTCTCTCTCTCCCTCCTCCAGTCTGTTGATTCCTTCCCACTCTCAGACAGAGCGGCTGTGACAGGCGTGTTATGGTGACTGAGTCTGATTAGATAACCTGTGATGAAAAGTCAGATAAAGCCCCATATGCTCAGCTACACTTCATCTGGATTTGGGTGACAACAGAAGAGGAGGAGAATGAAAGGAAGGATGAAAAAAGAAATTGGGTCACACTTCAAGCAATAATGACGTTATAATGCTCTTGCGCAATCTCTACTGCAGCACGGAATAAATCACAGACGCAACACCCTTCAAAGAGAATAACGAATGTCCCCCCACCCCGACCTACCCCGCCTCCACACCCCATACAATAAGGATTTGCGTCAAAAAAAATGTTTGACAAATGAATCTGACACCTAACACTACCGCCCTCCACCCCACTCCTCAATGACATTCAATAGCCAATGACATTCAGAATTACTTTTCCTCATAGGCGTTCAAACTAAGATTGATCAGTAGAAAATATGTTGTGCGGGAGATTAGGGGATAAGGTTGGGCAAGTTTCCATTACTGGATTCGACTGGTCCTAGTCTCGCATTGCCATACCTTCAAAATCACGTCATTGTCACGCATCCCTTGGAGGTCTGGAGAATTTTGTATTGCAAAATAGGTTTGAATGGTCCGCTGGCTCCCAGCAGCAATATTTTGATTGGATGTTACATTTCAAGAACCCTCCCCCACATGCCCATTGGTGCTACGTATTATGTTTGTCGCTGTTTTCAGACCGGGAAGGACACATTTTGCGGAGTTGTTCCGTATGCTCGTTTGCAACATTGCAGAAAACCTGGAGGAAAAACGTAATTATGTTTTGCCAGAAGTGTGCTCCACACTCCAAAGGAGTTCTGAGGTTGTCCCCATAGGAGAACCATTATTTAACCAGGAAAAGACCCTTGGGGTTATAAACCTCTTTTTCGAGGGGGATCTGGCAAGAGGTCAGCAGGAAGCAGTCAGCGTGTACATTAAACACAAGAACACAATACAATACATCAAAAACAATGACAATGGTCAATATTTCTGTGGAGAGGGTTCTACCTGGAACCAAAAGGAGTTCTCCTATGGGGACAGCTGAAGAAACCTTTTTGGTTGTAGTACCTTTTTTCTTAGACATACAACAACATATTTTGATGTGGATTTAATCAGCGATTTCCCGGCCATTCTCACCAAAGACTGTAAAACGATTAACACTGGGTCTCCACCCCTATTTTGCTATATTTCTGCCATGAATTTCCCCAGGCTTTCTCGTATTAGGGAAGCCTGGTTCTCGACTAGGTCCATTTATAAGGATAAGTTATTAATGGGCAACCAACGTGGTGGTGGTGGTGGTGGTGGGTGTGTGTAAGTGTGTGTGGATGCATGGGAGTGTGTGAGTGTGACACCAAGGAATAGAAGGTCATCCATCCATCATGACTGTACTCTAGAGCATAGCAGAGGAGAACAGGGAAGATTAATACAGCTCTGAGCACTACCAAGGCTCTCCACTATTCAATACAACATCACTAAAGGCATTTCCACACATCCAATATTGTGGTGGTGTTGTGTGTGTGTGCATGTAAGTGTTTGTGCATGCATGGGAGTGGTGGTGGTGTGTGTGTGTTTTTCATTTAACCTTTATTTAACCAGGAAAAGACCCTTGGGGTTATAAACCTCTTTTTCAAGGGGGATCTGGCAAGAGGTCAGCAGGAAGCAGTCAGCGTGTACATTAAACCCAAGAACACAATACAATACATTGAAAACAATCACAATGGTCAACATTTTCCTCTATCAGAGCTTTAAACTCAAGTGATACCCTCTCCTCCAGTTTTAAAGTATTTTGCAGCTTGTTTCAAGACCAAGGATATGTTGTATAAGTGAGGAGTACAGAAAAGTAGGCAATAGTCCAAGAACTGCATTGTACAATACATTAAAAACAATTACAATGGTCAACATTTTCCTCTATCAGAGCTTTAAACTCAAGTGATACCCTCTCCTCCAGTTTTAAAGTATTTTGCAGCTTGTTTCAAGACCAAGGATATGCTGTATAAGTGAGGAGCACAGAAAAGTAGGCAATAGTCCAAGCACTGCATTGTACGCCAAGATGTATCAATGTTTTAGCCTTCTTGTAGGAAGGGAGGGACACTTCACCATGTCGTATAGATCAGTGTTGAGTGAGTGGTCTTGGATTTGTTAAAAATCTATGCGCACCGTGATATACAGTGTTAAGTATCTTAAGGGCACTGGCTGTAAGGGCGCTGGCATATAAACAATGTCACCATAATCAAGCACAGATTTTTTTTTTTATCCTTGGACAAGGTCTTTCCTGACTGACAGTGAAACACTATGTATTCCTGAATTAAAAACCCAACTTAAAATGTCAGCTTTTTGGATATCAACAGCTTTAAATATCAACTGGTTTGGGGATAGAACACAATTCTTTTAGAGAAAGTCTTTCAGCTTGGAATTCACCAGGTTCTCCGGAACTTTAACATGCACATGAAGTTTAGATATAGGGCGATAATTATCCAACTTGGGACGGATCTCCAGCTTTATGCAGAGGTGTGACGTATGCAGCTTTCCAGATTTCTGGATGCTACTTGATTTTGAATTTTAAGACCACTTGAAGTATCAAAAAGAATATGTAAAAAATGTATTTGATGAAAAATGTGTTTTGGCCTTACCGCTATTAGCCCATACAAATGCATAACTGAATAACTGATTCACTACATGGAACAACAAATAGTCCCAAAATAGCATCAAAAGGAAGTTTGTTCTGAAGTGTCTGTCCTATATCTGAGCGATATATGAATGATGAGGAAACATTATTATTATTATTTTTAACATGTATTTAACCCCTTATTTTTGGCACTAAACAGTCTCCATATACATATATTTCCATTCATTTGTTCAACTGGTACTGAGGGACCTTCAGATGAGTCTTGTGAGGCCTGTGGCAAAACAACTGACATGTACGTGTTCGTGAGAGCCTCTTCCCATAGAGGGGTAATAAATATCACTCAGACCCAGGCAGTATAGGAGCATCATGGCAAAAACTGATATAATTTCTACCCTCAGACCATGAGGCTGCTGAATCGCCACCACTAGTCAGCTACCTGCTCCCCCCTCCCCATGCTACTCCCCCCCCACCCACCCTCAACTCTCACTTACCTTACCTGTTAGTCCCCCTATGGACATTCTTCTTCCCCTATGGACTTTACTCTGCCCCCACCCCAACGACATTCATCACTGTTGCAGTTGTTAATATGTATATTATTTTGGGGTTTTATTTCACTTAACGATCATGCTGCTGCTCCCCCCTCCTGTAACGGCAGTCCTAATCCTCCTCCTCGGACGAGAAGAGGCGAGACGGATCGGACCAATACGCAGAGTGGCTAGTTTCCATAGTGATTTAATAATTAACAAAAACAATATGCGATACAAAATAACTACCGTGACAGTCCTGTGTGGCGGAACACTAACACAAGAACAAACACCCACAAAACACACGTGAAACCCCGGCTGCCTTAGTATGATTCTCAATCAGGGACAACGATTGACAGCTGCCTCTGATTGAGAATCATACCAGGCCGAACACAAAACCCCAACATAGAAAATCACACATAGACAGCCCACCCCAACTCACGCCCTGACCAACTAAATAAATACAAGAAAAAGGAAAAACAGGTCAGGAACGTGACACCTCCCTCCCTCCCCAACAGTCTTTTCTCTGCATCCACCCCTATTGAAATGTATTTATTCATCACTGCCACAGTTACTATTATGTATATAGTGCTATTTCTATTTCTATTGTTTTATTACCATTTTCATTATTTTATTTCATACATTTTCACTGTACCCTGCAATCAAACCTGCAACCCTGTATATGCGATTATTAAAATCTGAATCTCTGAATCTGAAAAAACCTTTACGAAGCCAGTGCGATATATCAGTTAAGAAAATATTACCTTACAGGGAGCAGTATTATTTATTGAAAAGGCTCATTGGGGTTAGGGGTTGCTATTTCTGGTACTGCTGGGGTAGAACAAAAGCCTCCAGGAAAGCTGGGTAGGGGTGTGACGAGGAAGGAGAAAGTGGCGCTGAGGGCCAGCGTCCGAGCCTCCCTCCTGGGCAATAGTGGAAAAAGCACCCAATTGTCATACTTGAGTAAAAGTAAAGATACCTTAATAGAAAATGACTCAAGTAAAAGTCACCCAGTAAAATCCTACTTGGGTTAAAGTCTAAAAGTATTTGGTTTTAAATATACTTAAGTATGAAAAGTAAATGTAATAGCTAAAATATACTTAAGTATAAATCATTTCAAATTCTTTATATTAAGCAAACCAGATGGCACTTTTTATTTTTATTTACTGATAGCCAGGGGCACGCTCCAACACTCAGATATCATTTACAAACAAAGCATGTGTTTAGTGAGTCCGCCAGATAAGAGGCAGTAGGGATGACCAGGGATGTTCTCCTGATAAGTGCGTGAATTAGCCAATTTCCTGTCCTGCTAAGCATTTATAATGTATTTTTGGATGTGAAAAATATAAATAATAAAGCACAGATACCCCAAAAAATTACATAAGTAGTACTTTCAAGTATTTTTACTTAAGTACTTTACACCACTGCTCCTGGGTAGGGGTGTGACATGGAAGGACAGCCAACTTAAAACATCTTCCCCCGGCTATGCATCTACAGTAGGCTTGGGGAGCGTTTATACCTTATAACGGGGTATACATTTTAGTATTTGTAGATACTTTGTAAGTAAATACCTGCAGTGCAATGCATTAGAAGATAAAATAGATTGCGTACTTCATTTCATCTGTCACATTATTTTACATTTTAAGCTTTTTTGTTTTTGTTTCGGGGGAATGACGTCGGGTCCGGGAGCCGCTATAGGCTCTCATGCCTCAGACATATCACCAGGTTTCCCCTGCCTCCGCCGGTTCGTCAGGCTCCCCTGCGTCCACCATCTCGTCATGCTCTTATGCCTCAGCTGGATCGCCAGGCTCCCCTGCTTCAGCCGGTCTGTCAGGTTCCCGTGCCCCAGCCGGCGACAGGTTCCCGCGCGTCTTCAGGGGTGACCGGTCCGCTCCTGATCCCCGGGATTGTCATTTTGGTCAGCGTCCTGCGGCCGGAGCCACGCGTCTGGGAGGGGGTACTGTCACGTGTGCTCCCTCTCCGGCCTCTAGGTTACCAGCCTGCTCGTTATGGCATACACCTGTCACCATCGTTACGCGCACCTGTGCATCATCATACTCACCTGGACTCCATCACTTCCCTGATTACGTTCCGTATATATGTTTTTTTCCCACCTTTATTTAACCAGGTAGGCTAGTTGAGAACAAGTTCTCATTTGCAACTGCGACCTGGCCAAGATAAAGCAAAGCAGTTCGACACCAACAACAACACAGAGTTACATATGGAATAAACAAACATACAGTCCATAATACAGTAGAAAAAGTCTATATACAGCATGTGCAAATGAGGTAGGAAAAGGGAAGGCAATAAATAGGCCATGGTGGCAAAGTCATTACAATATAGCAATTAAACACTGGAATGGTAGATGTGCAGAAGATGCATGTGCAAGTAGAGATACTGGGGTGCAAAGGAGCAAGACAAATAAATAAATACAGTATGGGGATGAGGTAGATAGATGGGCTGTTTACAGATGGGCTATGTACAGGTGCAGTGATCTGTAAGCTGCTATGACAGCTGGTGCTTAAAGGTAGTGAGGGAGATGTGAGTCTCCAGCTTCAGTGACTTTTGCAGTTCGTTACAGTCATTAGCAGTAGAGAACTGGAAGGAAAGGCAACCAAAGGAGGAATTGGCTTTGGGGGTGTCCAGTGAGATTTCCCTGCTGGAGCGCGTGCTACGAGTGGGTGCTGCTATGGTGACCAGTGAGCTGAGAAGGCGGGGCTTTACCTAGCAGAGACTTGTAGATAACCTGTAGCCAGTGGGTTTGGATTAACCTCACATCTACCATTAAGGGTACGACTAAAGGCTATAAGAACTGGTCGTCTAGTACGTTCGTCACAGAGAGTAAAAGGAGCAGGTTTCTGGGCGCAATAGAATAGATTCAAAGCATAATGTACAGACAAAACCTAGGCATTGTTTGATGATGATAGAGATATTGTCTCTAGAAACATTTAAAATAAGCTGATGTCACCGCATATGAGGGAGGTGGAACTAACGGGTTGGCTAAGCCATATTGAGCAGGGCTAGAGGCTCTACAGTGAAATAAGACAATAGTCACTAACCAGAACAGCAATGGACAAGGCATATTGACATTAGGGAGAGGCATGTGTAGCCGAGTGGTCATAGGAGTCCAGTGAGTAGTTAGGCTGGTTGGAGACACGGCGATTCAGACAGCTAGCAGGCCGGGGCAAGCGAGCTAGCAGAAGGGCCTGAGAGGGACATCGCGACGGAGGAAATTCGCCTGGCAACAGGGGTTTTCTGCATCACATATTTTCATTATACACAGAAAGTTGTAGGGAAGCCCTACAGTAACGTACACACTTTTGAAGTTCACTCCAACATGCACTAGTCAATCCATCCAAAACTCTGAACTTATTATAACCAGATCAAAAACAGCTATGACCCAGAACCCTGTCATCTCTCACCCACCCTCAGGGGGGTCAATCTTAACCAGATGTATCCGGTTTTCAGGGGAAATTGAAAGAGAGCCTGTGACCCGACTGAGGCTTTTGGACGTTAAGGCAACACTCCATCTTAACTCCTCCTCCACATTTACTGGAGTGGTTGAACAGTGCAGAATAAAACCTCCAGGCAGTTTTTTTTTAATGCTCAGGAACAGAAAGAAACACTGCTCAGGCGTTTCTTTTACGCCTGCTATGTTAGACTCTCTCACCTAACAAGCTGACCACACCACTCTCGTTGCAAAATAAATGTACACATACATGTTATTCAATCATTTAATCTAAACTGCTCGTACGTCAACAAGAGTCTGACTAGCCAGGCGTTAAAATACAAATTGCTTCTATTTTTGACGCATGACACGCTGCAAGTCCTGCCTCTCCCATCTCCTCATTGGTTTTTAGGAGCATCACAAGGCTGATTGAAAGATGACTGGAGTGTGGACCTCAGTACCAGTTGGTGGTGGTAATGCACAAAGTTGGTTGCCAACCGACATATAAAGTCCACAGAAAAGAAGACTAGACACCGACTACTACTAAAGGAGATTAATAGAAACCAGTGGCGCAACTTTCACATGTCCCATGTCCACTCCCACATTCTGAAATAGCATTTTTATCATTGGGATGTGATACAAAACGAGGCAACGGTGAGCTTTAGTACCACGGGGCCGCCTCCGAGCTTTCAGGTAGGCTGTTTGGAGTGTTTATCCGACTGAAAATAAATAAGTAAAATAATATGTCCCCCCCACTTCTAAAAGCAAAGTTGCGCTCCTGCAAGAAATTATTTGTTTTCAATTTTATCTGTGGATTAAATGTCAGAGTAGAGAACCTAGGATTTTTTAAAACTCAGTTTTCAGTTTCAGAACAGGTGATAACAATTAGTTCAATCAACTCCGAGTTAAGTTAACCCTGAGTAAAGCACGTGCATGAGGAGATAAAAAGCCCTCAATGGAACGCAGATAACATGATTCATCATGGCAACAGGAGAAAAAAGGGCTTGAACCTACTACTTCTCCCCTGTGCAGTTAGAAATATTAAAGAATGTGTATGCAGAATATGAGTAAATATTTAAGAAAAAAAGCAATACTGTGCCAGCAGCAAAAAAATGTGAGCTGGCGTGGCATTAACTTGCTGACCGAGTCAATGCGTGAGTATTAAATTGAAATCTCGAGTGTTCCACTTATTCAACATGTATATGTGTGTGAGTGAGCGTTTTAATATTTATGCAGGTGCAAACCAACAGGCACAAAACGTACTCAGCAGCAACTGAAGATGAAATATAAAAATATACTTCAAATAGTTAAGGTATGATTTCATTACAAGCAATGGTGATGTTGTTCAGCCTACCCTACCTAATTAAACAGCATTCCGTGGTTACATTCAACATGTGATATATTTAAGTACTTAGAAAGTTGTCCCTTTTTGAACTTAGAAAATTTCACAAGCACAAAAAAGTAAAATTTTCAGCCATCCCAACACCGCCAGTATTTAATATTGTCTATTTGAAAGTAACCCCTAAATGCCTTTATACATACAAGTCTAGAAATGTGTGCTTACTGGATATCAAATGTGACCTCCATTACAGCCAATAGAAAAAAGGCTGAGGGCTGAAAAACAGGTGGGGGGGGGGGTCCACCACCACCACCACCACTCAGAGGCTGAAGAGAAGGCCCTCAGTCAAAACAGTGGGCGACCTATTTCTGAAGGCATCTCTGGAGGAAGCTCATTTGACCCAACCAGGTTAGTTATTCAAATTAATGATACAGTGCCTTGCAAAATTAATCATCCCCTTGGCGTGTTTACTATTTTGTTACATTGCAACCTGGAGCAATGTTTTGCCTTGAAGAATAGGCAAAAATCCCAGTGGTTAGATGTGCCAAGGTTATAGAGATATACCCCAGGAGACTTGCAGCTGTAATTTCTGCAAAAGGTGGCCCTACAAAGTATTGACTTTGGGGGGGTGAATAGTTAGGCACGCTCAAGTTCAGTTTTTTTGCCTTTCATGTTTGTTTCACAATAAAACATTTTGCATCTTCAAAGTGGTAGGCATGTTGTGTAAATCAAATATATGTACATTCATCCTTTTGCCAGTGTTACCTCAGTGACGCCCACCCATCCATCTTTGACACAACTTAGCGCACTGATTTTCTTGTAGCGGTACAATTCTTTGTAATTGACTGCTGTTACTTTTTCAGATTCTTAGTTGTCCTTCAGACATCTATATGAAGGTGACTCAGTTATATATTTGAAAAATGTGGCCTGCACACTTGTAAAACCAAAATTCAAATTAGGTGGGGCACTTTTCTGGGTAAAGTTATACATGTAACTGTCTAATCTTCATCTTCTACCAGTTACTGGTGTAATCTGTCTGGTGGAACCTTTTGCCATAACAGACCTCCATGCAGTTGTAAGTATACTTAATACTCCACAGATTTTTCATAATGGGTTAGAGTAGAACACAAATTGTTAATTTTCATTACAGGAGGATGAAGACACCTTGTCAGCTGCCACAGAGGGGGAAGATCGAGTCCTATTGAGGTTTACACCTTAAACATAAGTTGACGATAGTGTTGTACCATAATAAAACGTGCACCTTTTTCTAACAGAGCAGTGCTGGAATTACAATGAGGCGGAGGGTCCATCCACCTCCACAGCACAACTTGCCTCAGTAAGATGTTGTTCAGCATCGGCCCATGACTTACAATGAAACTAAGTAGACCTGGCACTGTGTTTCTATAGCTCCATGTGAAACAGCTGTACAAGGTGTACTTGGATAAATAAATTGAAAACTGTAATTTAGAAATTGACCACATGCTGCAGATGCAAAATATAAAAATAGAACTGCTGGAACATCAGTTAAAGGTGGGTGAGGTGCCCACAGGTGGATGATTTAACTTTTTTGAACATAAATATTAACTACTGTACTGCATGTGTACTTGCAGGAAATGAGGCAGACTTCATAAAAAGCAAGGCATATTGTCTTTATTTGACACTGCGGAGGTGATGGGTCAATCAGAAATGACGGTAGCATATTGTCTCGGACTGCTCTTCCATCTCGTGCGTCAGCGGAGTGGTCAGGATCGTTAACTGGTTGAGTAGGACATTGTTCTCAAATTGTGGCAATGTTGTGGAGAATCACACATGCCAATGTCACTTGCCCTTTCTGGGGGGGTCCTATGAAGGCACTGGAGCATCTCAATGGTCATCGCTACCCTGGCTTGTGTCCTGCAGTGAGCCAAGTTGTTGCTGCGGGCCGGGCTCAGGATCAGCAAATACGGCTGGCAGGGGTACCCGGTTACTGAGTAGGTAACCATCAAACTATGATAATACAGTTTAAAGTTTCAGTTGCAATAGCAGGAAACAAAATTGATTATAGGATATTGCTATTTAAACTCACCACGGGCAAATCTAGCGCTCAGTACTCACGAAAAACTTGCGATTCATGCAGACCCAGGCCACGCAGCCCACATCAGCAAAATGGAAGCAACATCACATTACACAGATCTTCAGTGCAGAACAGTAATTAGCTGCAGTTGCTGTATTGTGAAGTATCTTTCATTTGGAATGCTAAAGGCTACTATTTAGGCCTACCTGCACATTAATGCTGTGGAAAGACTTCCTATTCACAATCTCCATTTACTGAAGGAACTGTGACAGGAATATGAGTGCCATCTATGCAGCCAATCACACCTGGAAACCCTAAAATATATCAAATTAACTGATTAGTGCTTCAAGTCTCAAAGCTTCATACTAAATAAATGATTGCTTAGACTGATACCTGCAATTCTGTGGAATTCTTGTGGGTTTGTGACTTGGGAACACCACAAAAGTGTACAGTAAACATTTCAGTGGAATAGTCACTTTCTGACAGCCCAACAGATGGTTGCCTTGGAAATATGCTTAGCGTCACCGAGGTTATATAGAAAACTCTCGCTTGCCAAAAAACAAAGTGCAACAAAGAACTGAGAGCATGTCCACGATGTGTCATATGAACGTTTTGAGGGCTGAGAATATTGTTCAGAAAAACATTAACGCTCAAACAGATAATCAGGGAATTAAAAATCCAAGCGGGGTCTGATCACTCTCTCCTGACGGTGATTTCGTGCTTCAATATCAACTGGCTCGTCAAGAAAAGGACACGCCACGTCTGACACCTTCAGTCTGCAGCCTATAGCTAAAGAGGAGAAACTCAGGATTAGTTGAAAACCTGCCAGTGAGCAGGTTAGCTTCACGGAGTATGTTGCCATAGTAACTCACTCAGAGTTAAGCTGAACTGGCTTTGTGAAACCAAAAACCCAGAGTTCCCTTCAACTCCGAGTCAGCTGAGTTTTCACTAAACCCGCTTTCTGAAACAGGGCCCTGGTTGCCATTCCTGCAGTCAGTATGCCAATTGCACGCACCCTCAACTTGGGACATGTGTGGCATTGCGTTGACAAAACTGCACATTTTAGTGGCATTTTGTCCCCAGAACAAGGTGTATCTGTAATGATCATGCCGTCTAATCAGTTTATTGATATGCCACTCCTGTCAAATGGATGGATTATCTTGGCAAAGGAGAACTGCTCACTGAGATGTAAACATTTATCCACAAAATTTAAGAAATAAGCTTTTTGTGCATATGGAACATTTCTATGATCTTATTTCAGCTCATGAAACCAACACTTCGTTGCATTTATATTTTTCAGTGTACAATCTGGTCCGGTTGCAGCCACTAGACCTTATTTATACGCCAAGCAATTAACAAACGTCTTAAGGCACGCTTTTACAAGTGTCACAAACGGCCGCTCCAGTAAGCCCCTTATGGTGAACGAGAGGCTTGAACATTTGAAGTTCAGTTCATTGCGCATTATGGACTCGAATTAAATGAGCCTAAAGACTTGTTCTTTTGACTGAAGGAGTCAAAGATCCGAGTCAGTAAAACAAGCCGAACTTCCCATCAATCCTGGACAGGGGCACACCACCAAAATGTACTTACTATATAGCAAAACCCTGACTGACACACAAACCTCACTATTGCCTAAAGGCTGATCATTTTTTCCATCGCCCAAGTTGATCCTTTCACAACAAAAATGTATACATTCACATAATTATTTTGGAATTGCCCACTGATAGCGCTTAAACTATAAGAATGTGGTCAAATGCAGCTGAAAATGTAAGATCTCTTGCTACAAGAGTACAAAAATAAAAACGGTCACACGGTTGGACCTTCACCCGTACCTTTTTCAGCCTTGAACATGAAGAACAATTCAAGATATTTGTCAAACTTTATTTATAAAATACAAAACATAATCCATACAAACATTGCATCGCATTCATCACACACATCACCTTCATTAGCTGATTGCATACACAAACATGATGTTTGGCATGCCAAACATCACAAGGAGTTGGCAAGAGTAGAAACAGACTGGCACCCAGGCTAGTTTATTGTTGGTTGCCCTTGATCTTCTGTAGTCTCTTCATGAGGTCAGCTAGGTTGCCTGTGGAGCCGGAGTCAGCGGGCCGGGCGGGGCTCTGTGGGTGGCGCTGGTCTTGTGATTGGCGGTTGTGGAGGATCTGGGACATCTTGCTCTGGAGCACATCCATAGAGGGGGCCACGGGGGGCTTGGAGAGAAGACCGGTGCGCTCGTCCTCACCCTCCCTCTGCTGAGGCTACACGGGAGAAGGGGAATAGGAGAGAAATCCACTCACTATTTACAATAACAGCAACAAACTACTAGAACAGAAAATGTTTCAGTAACCACATTTCCATTCACAGTGCATGTGAGTGAAGTCATATTGTACATACAATTTTAATAAAATCACAGATGGGGTGGAAACAGGAAGTTTGTGTCAGTAAAATGTATTATGCGGGAAATGGCAGAGGAAATGCCTTTATGTTGAAATATTGATAAAATAACCATATCGAAGAACATTTGGAGTCACACGATGATATGGTGTGTGGTCCTCCCATTACGACTCAGAAAACCATAGTTAAAATTAAGCTACGGATTAAATACATTTCACAGGGTGGTGAAAGTTCAGTGATGAGCTTGATGCTGCTTTCCAATAAATCGAGGGTCTTATTTTGGTGACATGATCGATGCTTGACAAATAAAATTCTCACTCTTATCCATAATCTCATGTTGACTAGCCAATCCGCACAGCCCACCCACACTACCTGTTGGGTAGAACACAGGTGCCAAGACCAGAGTAGGCACGTGCTATTTAACAAATATATATATATTTTTTAAAAATCTGTACAGTTGAAAATGCAATGGAAACACATTGAACTTTACATTTTTAGTCGGTACTTGAAAACTTAAGCAAAAAAGTACATTGTGTGCACTAACATCACACTGATTTTTATCTACAACAAATCCATTTGGTGGGAAAATGCTGATATTTTCTTTGAGGATTATAGATTATTCGCATGAAAATCTGTCACCAATTGGTCAGATGATGTTGCTTGCAAATAGGGATGTTAATTGTTGACTAAACCATCTGAATACATGTAATCGATCATGTTTGTCAGATTATAGGTGAATTTGAATAATGTAGTAAAATTAAATAAGCGTGTGTCTGTGTTTAATTCGCTATAAATCTTAATTATCAAACACCCACCGCATACAGAGCATTATTTAACCGGGACATCACCTGTCGGCAGCGAGAGCTCGCAGCTCCTAAAACAACTGCTTGCTGCATGGAGCAAAATGCATTCCTTTAAGCCTGTTCCTTGTGCAACATTTGTAAATGCAATGTAGTGTGAAAACAGTTGATGGTTACCATTTAAAAAGGGGGATCCCTTTCTATTGCTACTATATTTATTTCTCAACTCGCAATAGCAAGCAAATTGCACTGTTTTATAACCTGAATAGCTTATCTGGCATGATTAAAATGGAACCACGGGGGGGGGGCGCGCCCTCTAGTCGGCATTTCAGTGCAAAGGCAATACGGTGTGGTATCAGACAGACAACGTGGTCACTGAAAATAACAACTCAACCCCCGTTACATTAATTTGTTTTATGCTACAATATTTTTTCCAGTTGTTGGACAAGATGATTATGTAAAATTTGCCAATAGGCTAAAGTTCTATGGGATAGCTTACTACTGTAAGCGAGCAATTCAAAAAATGTTTTACATTGGCCATTTCATTTGAGTAGTTGAATGTTCAATAATAGCCTCTTGACTGTGATGATTGATTTTGTCAAGTTTCAGCTCTTAATGAAAAATGGCAGTGCCTTGTACGCACGCATTTGTATTTTACTAGTTGGAACAAATTTATTCGGTTGTTAACCCACTAGAGTTGATTGACTAAGTTACAATACATTATCAAAATCCGTAAGTTTATCTGCGGTGAAAAGTGACCGAGCTAGAGTGGTGTTTGTCAGACCATGACATCCCGAAAAATTGTCTTCTTGCAAAAACCTCTGTAGCGTCCGAACGGTTTGAGCTAAAAAAATTATGACCAATATGGAAAGAGGAGATTCTCACAAAAGTGGTGTTCTCAGTTTTGATCTACAACTCCTACAAGTGTCACGGGACTAGTATGAACGTAACCGGTACCAGTATAAAAGAATAAAAAAAAAAAAATAAAAAAAAAACAACTTTTTTTTTTTAAAGTATGAAGGTTATATGCCTACCCAAAAAAGGGGGTTAAATGTCTAAAAATATACATTTCCTGAGTTTAAAAAAATATATCCTAGATTTAGGACAGACACTTCAAAACCTTGTTTCTTATTATTTAATGTATTAGTCATATATTTGGCCATTTACAAATGCGTTATTCAAATGATTTCTATGGACTAAGAAGTAAAGGCTGAAACCAATATTTAATCAAATGTTGTTTTTTTTTTTTATACCTAAAGGGGTCTTACAATTCAAAACTCAAATAGCTAAATGATCCATAGTACAACCATCTTAAAATAATTCCATATGCAGTTTAGAACCCTCATAACTACCCCATTTTACACTAAAGAATTCACCGGTTAATGGGGGTCGGTTAGTCAGCAGCAAAATTTACCGGAATTCGCATCCCTTCTTGCAAATACTGTACCTTGTTGTTGTTCTCCAGGCCATGCAGCTGTCGGAGTACCTTGAGTCGCTCCTGGTAGACTGAGGGTCTGAGCTCGTCTCTGCCAGGAGTAGGGTCCAGACCCACACCTAATGAGGATAAATAATAGGTTAGAACAGGTGGTGTTGAGAAGCATGTGAGGGGCTATATTCTCTATGCCTACCCTCTCTGTTGTGTGTACCTGTGGTGGGGTATGGTGTCCTGGCCTTGTCTCCTCTTTCTGTGCAGAGTTTGTTTAGGCTGTGCTCTACAAAGGTCTGAAATGTCTGTGGCAGCTTCTTCAGGTGGGAGGCAAGGTCCACCTCAGGGTGTCTCTGCTTAAACTCCCACAGCTTAGACACACCCTACAATTAAAGAGAGTCATGCTGTCAGGGAAACACTATGGCAGAGCATGGAAAAACCCAGACCAATCACACTGGGTAGGAAGACCCGCTCTCACACACACAGCTGATGCCAAACCAATCATCCCTAACCTAAGGCCTATATTTTGTAGATAACGTTCTTGGCTAGTTTGCCATTGGGTTAGATTGTCTGACAGTAATTACATGGGAATCTGAACCTCACCTCTTCGCTGTTCTCCTTGGAAGAGATCTTTTTGAAGATCTCCTCCAACACCTCTGCATCCTTTGATTTGGGAACCTTTTAAGAGACGACAAATAGCAGATATGAGGCTATATACACTCAGTAACAAGCAGTATTCAGAGTGTCTTTGATGGAAATGTAGAACCATCTGTCATGAGGAAAAGAGAGCCCATGAACAAACTAGATGTGTAGGAGTGTACCGTGTGTGCAGTCTCTCTGTCTGTCTTGGCAGACTTGACAACCCTCTTCAGATGAGCCTCCAATTCAGACTCACTCTTGTTCTCAATCAGTGACAAGTGATCCAGGATCTGTTCATGGAAAGACAAACATTCAACAAACATCAAAACTATTGGGATAAATGTTGAAATCAAATTTTAGTAAAGGTATTGCGCCAAGTCCGTGAACACGCATGTAATTAAGACATAATTGGGCAATCACAAAAGCGCAACAACCTGAGTAAACTGTCTGCATGTGCAACATCACGTTTATGTTGATTTTGTCCATCTACGATAATGACAGGATAAAATATCTGTGAATCAAGTGTATTAATTTGGGGGCAGGTGGAAACACGCATGAAACATTAAATGGACATTTAACTAGTTTGTGACCTGGGAGAAACATTGGGGTGTTATTTTACCTGAAATGTATTTGGTCCTTTGTAGAATTTTGACTCAGTCATACGAAAACAAACAATTAAGCCACAGATAAGGGGAAACCTAGTTAGTCATCTTTGATTAATCTCATCGTTCCAAGCACCCACGTGAAAACCAATGAGTAGATGGGACAGGCGGGACTTGCAGTGCTTCGAGTGTCTCAAATAGAACCAAGATATATTTCAGTGTTTTGCAACAGATGGTTGCTGACACGCGCAAGGAATGTACATGCAATGAATAACATGTACACGTTAAATTGCGGTTAGGGTGTAAGGAACAGAAATGTTAAATAAGCAAATTATGAGGATCCAAAGGAGAATCCAATGGTGTTTAAATAAGCAAATTACAGAACATGTCCAAAAGTATGTTGACACATGCGCGAACATATCATTCTGAAATCATGGGCATTAATATGGAGTTGGTCCCCCCTTTGCTGCTATAACAGCCTCCACTATTCTGGGAAGTCAAATTCTTCGACACCGATCTTGACAAACCATTTCTGTATGGACCTTGCTTTGTGCACGGGGGCATTCATGCTGAAACAGGAAAGTGCCTTCCCCAAACTGTTGCCACAAAGTTGGACGCACAGACTCGTCTAGACTGTCAATGTGCTGTAGCATTAAGATTACCCTTCAATGGAAGTAAGGGGCCTAGCCCGAACCATGAAAAACAACCCCAGACCATTATTCCTCCATCAAACTTTACAGTTCGTCAGACTGCCAGATAGTGAAGCACGATTAATCACTCCAGATAATGTGTTTCCACTGCTCCAAAGACCAATGGTGGTGAGCTTCACACCACTCCAGCCGGCGCTTGGCTGTGTGCGGCTACTTGGCCATGGAAACCCATTTCATTCTCTCAACGAACAGTTCTTATGCTGACGTTTTTCCCAGAGGGAGTTTGGAACTCTGTAGTGAGTGTTGCAACCGAGGACAGACGATTTTTACCACTACAGCGTCCCCGTTCTGGGAGCTTGTGCGGACCACCACTTTGCGGTTGAGCCGTTGTTGCACGTAGACGTTTCCACTTCACAACAGCAGCACTTAGTTGACTGGGGCAGCTCTAGCTGGGAAGAAATTTGATGAACTGATTTGTTGGAAAGGTGGCATTCTATGACGGTGCCACATTGAAAGTCACTGAGCTCTTCAGTAAGGCCATTCTGCTGCCAATGTTTGTCTATGGAGATTGCATGGCTGTGCACTCGATTTTATACACCTTTAAGCAACAGGTGTGGCTGAAATAGACAAATCCACTTACACTATATATACACAAAAGTATGAGGATGCAAAGGGGAATCTAATAGTGTGTGTGCCAACCGTGGGCCCTGCCAGGCGGCAGAGTGTGTGTAGCAGAGTTTGGAGCGTGCGGTGGGGCATGTCAGTCTTGAGCTGCCGTAGGCGTTCTTTGGGGAAGAGCTTCATGAAGTTGTGCACATCCAGCAGGATCTTGTCCAGAGTAAGACTGCTTATGGTTTCTGGCAGGAACTTGATCATACGCCACAGACACTACACACAGAGAGAGACAGAGAGGTTTAGATTACATACACAAAATCCTACACAGGTCCTTGATGGCATGGAGCTCGGCCCCAGTGATGTACTAGGTGGTGCGGACACCCAAGCACATCACTGAGACTGAGCTCCCTGCCATCCAGGACCTCTATCTCAGGCAGTGTGCCAGAAAATTGTTAAAGACTCTAGCCACCGAAACCATAGCCTGTTCTCTCAACTTCCGCACAGCAAGCGGTACCGGAGAATCAAGTCTAACATCAACAGACCCCTGAACAGCTTCTATTCCCAAGTCATAAGACTGCTAAATAGCACAAAAAAAACTGACCATCTGCAATGACGTTCCATTTCATTTTGAACCATCTCTTGGCACACAAACACTCACTATGCACACAATTTGCTTACACACAATCATTTATGCTGCTGAATTTAGCTTTGCGCAACCCCTCCCTTTTGCCCTCAGAAAAGCCTCAATTTGTCATGGCATGGACTCTGCAAGGGGTCGAAAGCATTCCACAGGGATGCTGGCCCATGTTGACGACAAAGCTTCCTACAGTTAAGTTGGCTGGATGTCTTTTTTTTTTTTTTTTTTTTTTTTTTTTTAATTTTTTTATCCCCTTTTCACCCCAATTTTCGTGGTATCCAATCGCTAGTAATTACTATCTTGTCTCATCGCTACAACTCCCGTACGGGCTCGGGAGAGACGAAGGTCGAAAGTCATGCGTCCTCCGAAGCACAACCCAACCAAGCCGCACTGCTTCTTAACACAGCGCGCCTCCAACCCGGAAGCCAGCCGCACCAATGTGTCGGAGGAAACACCGTGCACCCGCCCCCCTCGGTTAGCGCGCACTGCGCCCGGCCCGCCACAGGAGTCGCTGGAGCGCGATGAGACAAGGATATCCCTACCGGCCAAACCCTCCCTAACCCGGACGACGCTAAGCCAATTGTGCGTCGCCCCACGGACCTCCCGGTCGCGGCCGGCTGCGACAGAGCCTGGGCGCGAACCCAGACTCTGGTGGCGCAGCATAGCACTGCGATGCAGTGCTCTAGACCACTGCGCCACCCGGGAGGCTGCTGGATGTCTTTTGGGTGGGTGGACCATTCTTGATACATGGAAATCGTTGAGCGTGATAAAACCTAGCTGCGTTGCAATTCATGACACTCAAACCTGAGAGCTGATTGTCACTCCGCTAGACACTAAAGACCCATCATATCTGGCACTGTGCCCTCAATCGTGGAATTGAACGCTTTAGCAGGATTCTCTTCACAATTGTCTGTGACAATTGCAGCTAAAATGGGTGTAACTTTTGTTGACAACTTCAATACATTTTGGAAACAAAACACATTTTAGAAGGAGGATGGGATCCACCCAAATCATTTGGGTTCCTGGATCCTTTCACAGCATTAAGGCTGCATTAATCACTACCATTGTGTCGCTGAGTCATCAATGATTTAGCAAATGTATTATACCAAGGGCATTGGTAGACAATGTAAGTAACCTAATTTATGTCCATCTAACTTCCCTAAATGCCTCTGCTGAACCTACAGCTATTGTATGGAGCAATCATGCTTCTATGAACCAGATTTATGCTTTTAGCACTGAGGCAGTGTGCCATAGTAGGAAGTCCACTGTGTGCAACTCACCTTCCACTAACATAAATAACATGAGAATATCTACTTCTGCTAAGCTTCCCAGTAAAGCAATGAAAACATGCAAGCATCCAAGAAAAGTTCTCAAAATAGCCCACGTTAACATATGTAGCTTAAGAAACAAGGTTCATGAAATCAATAACTTGCTAGTAATAGATGACATTCATATTCTGACCATCTCTGAAACTCACTTAGACAATACCTAGCAAACAGTTACTAATAAGGATGCACCCATTAAGAAAACTAAAAACTTAAATTCCTCATCAATCCACGAGGATTTAAACATTTTATGGTTGAGAGGGATGAGGCAAACGGAACGGTAAATAAGTCTGGCTGCACATCCCATTGGCAAACATACTGAAAATGGAGAACTCGTGATTAAACTTAATAAAAATAATAAACTACCCTATGAAACAAAGGAAAAAAGGCAAACTCAGCTCCATTGAATCAGAAGGCTCCTTCATTACAAAACCGACTGATATTGTAAACTACTTTAAAATATATATTTTTTCATTGGCAAGATTAGCAAACTCAGGCATGGCAGCAACCAACGCTGACACTACACATCCAAGTATATCAGACCAAATTATGAAAAGACAAGAACCGTAATTTTGTATTCCATAAAGTGAGTGTGGTAGAGGTGAAAAAATTGTCTATCAACAATGACAAGCCACCAGGGTTTGACAAGTTAGTTGGAAAATTACATAGGACAAAATTGCCACTCCTATTTGCCATATCTTAAATTTAAGCCTACTAGAAAGTGTGCACCCTTTACTGGCTCAAATAGACGCCCAATCAGCTTGTTATCAACCCTTAGTAAAGTTATGGGAGAAATTGTGTTTGACCAGATACAATGGTATTTTACAGTAAACAAATTGACAGACTTAACATGCTTATTGGGATGGACAATCAACAAGCAGAGTACTTGAATAAAAAATGAATAAAGGAATGAATAAAAAGATAGTGGGGGCTGTTTTGTTAGACTTCAGTGCAGCTTTTGACATTATCCAGCATCGTCTGCTGCTGGAAAAACTTGTTATGGCTTTACATCCCCAAACACGGAACCCAATCCAGCTGCGCGCGTGCGCCATCGTGCATACATTTATTTTGTCCCCCCCACACCAAACGCGATCATTACACGCAGGTTAAAATATCAAAACAAACTGAACCAATTACATTAATTTGGGGACAGGTCGAAAAGCATTAAACATTTATGGCAATTTAGTTAGCTAATTTGTCCTGGGGAATAAACATTGAGTTGTTATTTTACCTGAAATGCAAAAGGTCCTCTACTTCACCAATTAATCAACACATAAAAGGTCAACCAAATAGTTTCTAGTCATCTCTCCTCCTTCCAGGCTTTTCTCTTGACTTTATATTGCGATTGGCAACTTCCATAAATTAGGTGCATTACCGCCACTGACCTTGTTCGTCTTTCAGTCACCCACGTGGGTATAACCAATGAGGAGATGGCACGTGGGTATCTACTTCTATAAACCAATGAGGAGATGGGAGAGGCTGGACTTGCCGCGCGATCTACGTCACAAATAGAACTGACTTCTATTTTAGCCCATGGCAACGCAGACGCTCATTGGCGCGTGCGAGCAGTGTGGGTGCAATAATTGAATACAGATTACTTAATTTATTTTGCAACGCTCGCGCATGCGACACTAGCGGTGTAGTCAGCCTGTTATTTTGTCGATTAAATAACACAGAGGGTGTTCTTTAATAAGCCTCTCCAACAATCCAGGAAGATTACTTTTTTCAATCTTTACTAACTGGCACTGTTAGAGCCATTGTGTTAAAGCCATTGTGTCCATGTATGCAGATGACTCAACACTTTACGAGTCAGCTACTACAGCAACTGCATCACAACATAGATCTGCACTTAGTTTCAGAATGGGTGGCAAGGAATACGTTAGTCCTAAATATTTCCAAAACTAAAAGGCATTGTATTTGGGACAATTCATTCACTAAACCCTAAACATCAACTAAATCTTATAATGAATAATGTGGAAAATGAGCATGTTGGAGGTGAATAAACTGCTTGGAGTAATCCTGGATTGTAAACTGTCATGGTCAAAACATTGATACAACAGTAACTAAGACGGCGAAACGTCTGTCCATAATAAAGTGCTGCTCTACCTTAACAGCACTAACAAGGCAGGTCCTACAGGCCCTAGTTTTGTGGCACCTTGACTACTGTTCAGTCATGTGGTCAGGTGCCACAGAGGGGCTTAGGAAAATTGCAATTTGCTTAGAACAGGATAGCAGAGATGGCCTTTGGATGTACACAGAAAGCAAACAATAATATGCATGTCAATCTCTCCTGGCTCAAAGTGGAGAGATCGACTTGATCACTAGTTATATTTGTGAGAGTTATTGAACCATTTAAAGCACCGAGCTGTTAAATGACTAGCACACAGCTCAGACACCCATGCAGAGCCCACAAGACATGCCACCAGAGCTCTCTTCACAGTCCCCCAAGTCCAGAACAGACTATGGGAGGTACACAGTACTACATAGAGCCATGACTACATGGAACTCTATTCCACATCAGATAACTGATGCAAGCAGTAGAAACAGATTTAAAAATAAACCTTACGGAAAAGTGAAACAACAAAAGCAACAAACATAAGTGCATACTCACTAAAACATAAAAACTCAGCAATAAAAAAAGAAACGTCCTCATTGTCAACAGCGTTTATTTTCAGCAAACTTAACATGTGTAAATGTTTGTATGAACATAAAAATACAAACTGAACAACTTCCACAGATATGTGACTAACAAATGGAATAATGTGTCCCTGAACAAAGGGGAGGGGGGGGGGGGGGGGTCTAAATCAAAAGTAAGTCAGTATCTGATGTGGCCACCAGCTGTACCAAGCACTGCATCTCCTTCTCATGGACTGCACCCTATTTGCCAGTTATTGCTGTGAGATGTTACCCCACTCTTCCACCAAGGCACCTGCAAGTTCCCGAACATTTCTGGGGGGGGGAATGGCCCTAGCCTTCACCCTCCGATCCAACAGGTCCCAGACGTGCTCATTGGGATTGAGATCCGGGCTCTTCGCTGGCCATGGCAGAACACTGACATTCCTGTCTTGCAGGAAATGACACAGAACGAGCAGTATGGCTGGTGGCATTGTCATGTTGGAGGGTCATGTCATGATGAGCCTGCAGGAAGGGTACCACATGAGGGAGGAGGATGTCTTCCATGTAACGCACAGAGTTGAGATTGCCTGCAATGACAACAAGCTCAGTCCGATGATTCTGTGACACAATGCCCCAGACCATGACGGACCCTCCACCTCCAAATCGATCCCGCTCCAGAGTACAGGCCTCGGTGTAACGCTCATTCCTTCGACGATAAAAGCGAATCCGACCATCACCCCTGGAGAGACAAAACTGCGACTCGTCAGTGAAGAGCACTTTTTGCCAGTCCTGTCTGGTCCAGCGATGGCGGGTTTGTGCCCATACACAATGTTGCCGGTGATGTCTGGTGAGGACCTGCCTTACAACAGGCCTACAAGCACTCAGTCCAGCGTATTGTGGACAGTCTGAGCACTGATGGAGGGATTGTGCGTTCCTGGTATACCTCGGGCAGTTGTTGCAATCCTGCACCTGTCCCGCAGGTGTGATGTTCGGATGTACCAATCCTGTGCAGGTGTTGTTACGTGGTCTGCCACTGCGAGGATGATCAGCTGTCCGTCCTGTTTCCCTGTAGCTCCGTCTTAGGCGTCTCACAGTACGGACATGGCAATTTATTGCCCTGGCCATATATGCAGTTCTCATGCCTCCTTGCAGCATGCCTAAGGATTGTTCATGCAGAGAGCAGGGACCCTGGGCATCTTTCTTTTGGTGTTTTTCAGAGTCAGTAGAAGTCTTCATAACTGTGACCTTAATTGCCTACTGTCTAAGCTGTTAGTGTCTTAACGACTGTTCCACAGGTGCATGTTCATTAATTGTCTATGGTTCATTGAACAAGCATTTGAAACCCTTTACAATGAAGATCTGTGATGTTATTTGGATTTTTACAAATTATCTTTGAAAGACAGGGTCCTGAAAAAGGGCTGTTTATTTTTTTGCTGAGTGAATATATGAACCTTTATTTAACTTGGCAAGTCAGTTAAGAACCTTAAGAACAAATTCTTATTTACAATGACCGCCTACCCCGGCCAAACCCAGAAGACGCCGGGCTTATTTTGCGCTGCCATATGTGACTCCCAATCACGGCCGGGTGCGATACAGCCTGGATTCGAACCAGGGACTGTAGTGACGCCTCTTGCACTGAGATGCAGTGCCTTAGAACGCTGCGCCACAGACATGGATTTTGTGGAGTACGGGCCTGAGGGCGCACACTTAGCGTGTTGTGAATTCTGTTACGAAAGTATTATGCTTTTAAAATTGTGTAACTGCCTTAATATTGTAGGACTCCAGGAAGAGTAGCTGCTACCTTGGCATAATAAATACAAACCAGTGCCCCTGGCACCTACTACCACACCCCGTTTCGTAGGCACTTAAATATTTTGTCTTGCCCATTCACCCTCTGAATGGCACACACAATCCATGGCTCAATTGTCTCAAGGGTTAAAAATCCTTCTTTAACCTGTCTCCTTCCCTTAATCTACACTGAATGAAGTGGATTTAACAGGTGACATCAATAAGGGATCATAGCTTTCACCTGGATTCACTTTGTCAGTCGATGTCAAGGAAAGAGCAGGTGTCCCTAATGTTTTGTGCAGTGTATACCCTGATGCCTAGTCACTTTACACCTATAAATATCTACTACAGTATGCCTGCACATTGAAAATATTGTATATGCATTGACCCTGTATTTCGCTTACTTTGTGTTCTTATTGTTATTTCGTGTGTGTTTTTGTTCTACTTGACTATATTTTTTAAATAAAAAGTACAGAAATTTGATTACCGCATTGTTGGGAAAGAGCAAGAAAGGCATTTTAATGTACTAGTCCACGTGACAACTAATAATAAAAAAATTAAAAAAAACAGGACAGTGGAGAAAAAGGAAGCAATATAAAGTTGACAAATAGTTAGTTGAATTTGGAAGTTTACATACACTTACGTTGGAGTCATTAAAACTCGTTTTTCAACCACTCTACAAATGACTTGTTAAAGTATAGTTTTGGCAAGTCGGTTAGGACATCAACTTTTCCAACAATTGTTTACAGACAAATTATTTCACTGTATCACAATTCCAGTGGGTCAGAAGTTTACATACACTAGGTTGACTGTGCCTTTAAAGATCTTGGCAAATTCCAGAAAATTATGTCATGTCTTTAGAATCTTCTAATAGGCTAATTGACATCATTTGAGCCAATTGGAGGTGTATTTCAAGGCCTACCTTCAAACTCAGTGCCTCTGCTTGACATCATGGGAAAACCAAAAGAAATCAGCCAAGACCTCAAAAAAAATTGTAGACCTCCACAAGTCTGGTTCATCCTTGGGAGTAATTTCTAAACGCCTGAAGGTACCACGTTCATTTGTACAAACAATAGCACGCAAGTATAAACACCATGGGACCACGCAGCCATCATACCGCCCAGGAAGGAGACGCGTTCTGTCTCCTAAAGATGAACATACTTGTGCGAAAAGTGCAAATTAATCCCAGAACAGCAAAGGACCTTGTGAAGATGCTGGAGGGAACAGGTACAAAAGTATCTATATCCACATAACCTGAAAGGCCGCTCAGCAAGGAAGAAGCTACTGCTCCAAAATAGCCATACAAAAGCCAGACTATGGTTTGCAACTGCACATGGGGACAAAGACCGTACTTTGAAGAAATGTCCTCTGGTCTAATGAAACAAAAATAGAACTGTTTGGCCATAATGACCATCGTTATGTTTGGAGGAAAAAGGGGGAGGCTTGCAAGTCGAAGAACACCATCCCAACCGCGAAGCATGGGGGTGGCAGCATCATGTTGTGGGGGTGGTTTGCTGCAGGAGGGACTGGTGCAGTTCAAAATAGATGGCATCGTGAGGTAGGTAAATTATGTGGATATATTGAAGCAACATCTCAACACATCAGTCAGGAAGTTAAAGCTTGGTCGCAATGGTGTCTTCCAAATGGACAATGACCCCAAGCATACTTCCAGAGTTGTGGCAAAATGGCTTAAGGATAACAAAGTCAAGGTACTGGAGTGGTCATCACAAAAAATGTGTGGGCAGAACTGAAAAAGCGTGTGTGAGCAAGGAGTTCTGCAAACCTGACTCAGTTACACCAGCTCTGTCATGAGGAATGGGCCAAATTTCACCCAACTTATTGTGGGAAGCTTGTGGAAGGCTACCCAAAACATTTGACCCAAGTCAAACTATTTAAAGGCAATGCTACCAAATACTAATTGAGTGTACGTAAACATCTGACCCACTGGGAATGTGATGAAAGAAATAAAAGTTGAAATAAATAATACTACTATTCATTTCACATTCCTGACATTTCACATTCTTAAAACAAAGTGGTGATCCTAACTGACCTAAGAAAGGGACTTTTTACTCTGATTAAATGTCAGGAATTGTGAACACTGCGTTTAAATGTATTTGGCTAAGGTGCATGTAAACTTCCGACTTCAACTGTATATGTTTTTCACAAATTGGACCACACACAGTTCTACCTTCATGATGAGTTCAGAGAATTTGGGGGAGTCAGCGGAGGACAGGAGGCTGTCCTGCAGTAGCACCAGAAGAGCACTGGAGAGAAAGAGGTGACAGCACATTAATAAACATAACAGTAACTGCCAGAAGACCGTCTGATCAGTCCTCTTCAATTCTGCGTCATACAAGTGAATACACTAATACAATTTTTTGATTGTTACAGGTCCGTTTTCTCCAGTGTGCAGTAAACACACGGGGGGGGACCATGGCCTTATTTCCATTACAGCATATTGGATGTGTTATAACGTATAATGTTATAACGTAGGTGCACAGGTCGAGAGAAATGTAAGTAGTTAAGGTGACCGACAGTGACACATGCAATACCGCCTTGCACACAACCCTGCATCTAGCTGATCTGAGGTGTAAATATTTGTCCCAACAGTTGCAAATACAATGAGTTTATTTGACAAATTCAGGCAGATCCCTCCACGTGTTGTTTCCTTCCGTTTAGCAACTGAATCGGCGGAATGAATACACCATTGATCACCCGCACACACAGTTCACTTCCATAGCAGCCACATACAGCATCACTTTACTTCTTGCATCTACGCGCTTTCCTCTTCTCACCTTTTCCCTTGGTCTTCAGTGCACAACACAACAGTCTGTGAGCAGGCGCAAAAACCTATCCAAGCCAAACCTTCACACCATAATGGCTAACCAGCCTACATTGTCACCATATTAATCTTAGTCAACAAACTAGAACGCGTTAGTAAACCCACAATCTAATCCATGTGTACAATCACGCAGTAGTGTACAGCAAGCAGTTACTGGCCGGCCCTGGTAAAAATAAATTAATAAAACCAGAAGCTTATCTTGACCTGGAAGTTGCAGTGTTTGATAGCTAACAAATATAATTTCTGAGTCAGGTTGTTGAGTAGGCCAAATTAGCTGCATTAGCTAAGTGCTACTGCTTGACCTTAAGTTTTTCCCCGGAAGTCAATATAAAATCACTAAGTCGATGGAAGGGGGTGAGAACCATAGGTTTTGTATTGAAGTCAATGTACCCAGAGGACAGAAACTAGTTGTCCTGCGGCTACACCATGGTGATACCCTAGAGCATGGGTGTCAAACTCTGGCCCGCGGGTAATTATATTTGGCCCGCGAGACAATACCAAATTACTACTAGAGCTGGCCCGCCGGTATTATACAGCGCATTCACCGCTAATACTACGAATCCCATAATGCCATTTATTTTATTTATTTAATAAATGAATGCCATTGATGTGTTTTTTCATTTGAAATTCGATTTTGCATGTCTCCACTATTAAATTATATATTGTATGGTAATAAGCGATGCTTGTTCCATATTCAATGTTAAAGCAAAACTTGTTTGGGTCCATATTAAAAGGTTAATTTGTTCAATGTTGGCCCGCAACTTTGTTCAGGTTTTACATTTTGGCCCACTGGGTATTTGAGTTTGACACCCCTGCCCTAGAGGGTGCTGTTGAGGCTACTGTAGAGCTTCACTGCAAAACAGTGTTTTAATCAGTTATTTGGTGACGTGAATATATTTCGTATAGTTATCTAAAAAAAGGAAACATTTAATGTTTCACTATTTTAATTTCATAAACTGAGTTGAATTCTCCTCCCGACACACCTGAGTATGTTGGTCTGGTCTGAGGCCTCGAAGAGTCGTCTCAGCAGCATGTTAACAGAGCGGATGAGCTGCTGTCCCTCCTGGCTCTCCTCTATCCGGGGATCCAGCAGAACTGTCACCAGACCCTGGACAAGGTCCTTAAGCACCCCCATGGAGGCTTCCCTTGCCAGCCGCGCCACACCAAACAACTAGGGAGAGATGGTATAATGTACACTATTATATAAGTAGTAATAAACTGCAAATAATGTGCAAATACGTTGTTTTTGTCTTACTCTCAATCATCTTAAATGTAGTGTATTCATTTGTGTGGCTGAACACAGCCCAAATTACTACCTCTATCACATAAGTCTATGTGAAAGATCTAAACAGAATGAATCTTAAAAATGAAGAAAATAAAATAAAAAACAGGAATGGGCATTGATTTAATTAAATAGCTACAACCATGTTAGTGATATTCATTGCTGTCTAGGTTACAGTTTAATAAAAATGTATTGAGAAATGGTGGCTGCGGTTCCGGATTTTCTTGCCGTAGCTATTGACATTTCTGCCCATGTTCAAGTTTTTTATTATTATTATTTTTTAAACATAACTACTGCTCACTTAACTACAATCTCTAAGTCTAAACCATGCTTGAAACTCCAGTTCTAACTGAATTTGTAAAACAATGCCACTCGCACAATTGAAGGAGTAAACAAATAAGTCAGCAATGGAAAACTGACCCCCCACTAACAAAATCCAAAACAGCTTTTAAGTGTTCTCACGATTTCATTAAGAATCATTTCCCGACTACATGTTTCACTACCTATGGCTCTCGCAACTCGAATACGCCTCGAGGATTATATAACTTGCATGAAACACACAAGCCGACTAGGTAAGTAGGCTAACTATTCTACTATAGGGTTGTCTGATTTTGTTTTTAATAACATAACAAAAATGGAACTGGAAAGTTGCATAGGCTTTGAATGACTTCGCCAGCAGCTACAGTAGACTACATGTCTCTGTCGGAGTTAGGAATATAATTCGTAGAACATGCCTCAAACCAGCCCCCGCCCTTGAGATTTTCATTGCGGTCTCAAAAACAACCACCTGAATCCATGACGGAAAGCCATCGCAGTGAGGGAGAACTTTAACCCCTGAGTATTGCAAACAATCACGACACAGGCAGTTTTCTTAGCTGCTGAGTTACATGCAGATATTTAGACAAGCATATCAAACAAGCAGTCAAAATAACAATGTAATGTTATTTTCTCATCATTTGAGAGCATTGGCTCGTTCTCTTTTCAGCAACTCACTGCGATATGGCAGCATACTATGAAGATAATCAAATAGTACGCAGTCTAAAGCAGTAGTTGACAAACGACATAGGGAATAATAGTGCACAGGGCTATGCAAAACGAACTCGCCCATTATCAGACTGCTTATCGCAGCCGGCTGCGCCACAGCCCATGATCGAACCTGGATGTGTAGTGATGCCTCAAGCACTGCCTTGCACCACTCGGGAGGCCCTGACAAACCATTTCTATATTGACCTCGCTTTGTGCATGGGGGAATTTTCATGCTGAAACAGGGAAGGGCCTTCCCCAAACAGTTGCCACAAAGTTGGAAGCACAGAATCTAGAATGTCATTGTATGCTGTAACATTAGGATTTCCCTTCACTGGAACTAAGGGGCCAAGCCCGAACCATGTAAAAATAGCCCCAGACCATTATTCGTCCACCAAACTTTAGGTAGCGTTCACATGGCATCCCCCAAACCCAGAGTCATCCATTGGATTGCCAGATGGTGAAGCGTGATTCATCACTCCAGAGAAGGCGTTTCCACTGCTCCACAGTCCAATGGCGGCAAGCTTTACACCACTCCAGCCGACGCTTGGCATTACCCATGGTGATCTTAGGCTTGTATGCAGCTGCCGACGAACAGTTCTTGTGCAGACGTTGCTTCCAGTGGCAGTTTGGAATTCTGTACTGAGTGTTGCAACTGAGAACAGATTGTATGCCCTACGCTCTTCAGCACATGGCAGTCCCGTTCTGTGAGCTTGTGTGGCCTACCACTTTGCGGCTGAGCAGTTGTTGCTCCTAGACGTTTCCACTTCACAATAACAGCACGTAATTGACTGGTTCCGCTCTAGCAGGGCAGACATTTTATGAACTGACTTGTTGGAATGGTGGCATCCTATGACGATGCCATGTTGAGTCACTGAGTGCTTCAGTAAAGACATTCTACTGCCAAAGTTCGTCTATGGAGATAGACCACACAGCCATGCTATTATACACCAACAAGTGTGGCTGAAATAGCCAAATCCACCCACTTGAAGATGTGTCCAGATTATTTTGTATATACAGCGTATATTGTACCTACAACTCAATGAAATATTTGTTAAACCCCTTTGGGCTAGGGGGCAGTATTTTGACTCTGGATGAAAAGCGTGCCCAAAGTAAACTGCCTGTTACTCAGGCCCAGAAGCTAGAATATGCATATAATTGAGTATCCCGGAGTTCCAAATTAAGCAGCAGCAGCTGAAAAGATGAGCTCCTACAAATATTGAAATTTAAATGTTTTTTTAGAGTAAAGTACATCGAAAAAAATCAAAAGAAAACTGCAAACTGAATAGGAGACCAAACAAGCAGCTAACAAAGAAGAAAGGCTTTTGAAAAAGTAACAATTTTTCATAAAATTATACCGTTTTCTTAGCTAGCTAAGTTGTTTACCTGTTGCTAGGCAGTTGCTAGGGACATTCCTGGAAGAAGCTAGCTAGCTAACAAGGAGTGTCTAGTTGGCAGAAGAGAAGAAGGGACAAAGAAGGGACAAAGTGGGACAAAATAAGGACAGAAGAAAAGGGAAAGGGGACATTAAGGTGAAGCAGTCCTCTAAAGACACAAAAGACAATAATACAAGAAACAACACTTCTATTGCCTCTCCCTCTACGATACGCACTTCCGGGTTGGAGCGAGTAGTTGCATTCCGCTTCGCTCCACAGGTAGTATTACATTTCATTTCATTACAGTACAACAGTTTGATTTGTTTGATCTTAGCTGGCTACATAGCCGTCTTTGTATCCAAGATAATTGTGTAGTCTAGAGTAATTGTCGAGGTTACCTAGCCAGCTACACTTTCAAACAAAGTCAACAACGCAGCCACTGCTAGCTAGCCTATTTCACCAGCCAGCAGTACTATATAATTTTAGTCAATAAGATTTTTTGCAACGTAAGCTTAACTTTCTGAACATTCGAGACGTGTAGTCCACTTGTCATTCCAATCTCCTTTGCATTAGCGTAGCCTCTTCTGTAGCCTGTCAACTATGTGTCTGTCTATCCCTGTTCTCTCCTCTCTGCACAGACCATACAAACGCTTCACACCGCGTGGCCGCTGCTACTCTAACCTGGTGGTACCAGCGCGCACGACCCACGTGGAGTTCCAGGTCTCAGGCAGCCTCTGGAACTGCCGATCTGCGGCCAACAAGGCAGAGTTCATCTCAGCCTATGCTTCCCTCCAGTCCCTCGACTTCTTGGCACTGACGGAAACATGGATTACCAATGATAACACTGCTACTCCTACTGCTCTCTCCTCGTCTGCCCACGTGTTCTCGCACACCCCGAGAGCTTCTGGTCAGCGGGGTGGTGGCACTGGGATCCTCATCTCTCCCAAGTGGACATTTTCTCTTTCTCCCCTGACCCATCTGTCTATCGCCTCCTTTGAATTCCATGCTGTCACAGTTACCAGCCCTTTCAAGCTTAACATCCTTATCATTTATCGCCCTCCAGGTTCCCTTGGAGAGTTCATCAATGAGCTTGACGCCCTGATAAGTTCCTTTCCTGAGGATGGCTCACCTCTCACAGTTCTGGGTGACTTTAACCTCCCCACGTCTACCTTTGACTCATTCCTCTCTGCCTCCTTCTTTCCACTCCTCTCCTCTTTTGACCTCACCCTCTCACCTTCCCCCCCTACTCACAAGGCAGGCAATACGCTTGACCTCATCTTTACTAGATGCTGTTCTTCCACTAATCTCATTGCAACTCCCCTCCAAGTCTCCGACCACTACCTTGTATCCTTTTCCCTCTCGCTCTCATCCAACACTTCCCACACTGCCCCTACTCGGATGGTATCGCGCCGTCCCAACCTTCGCTCTCTCTCCCCCGCTACTCTCTCCTCTTCCATCCTATCATCTCTTCCCTCTGCTCAAACCTTCTCCAACCTATCTCCTGATTCTGCCTCCTCAACCCTCCTCTCCTCCCTTTCTGCATCCTTTGACTCTCTATGTCCCCTATCCTCCAGGCCGGCTCGGTCCTCCCCTCCTGCTCCGTGGCTCGACGACTCATTGCGAGCTCACAGAACAGGGCTCCGGGCAGCCGAGCGGAAATGGAGGAAAACTCGCCTCCCTGCGGACCTGGCATCCTTTCACTCCCTCCTCTCTACATTCTCCTCTTCTGTCTCTGCTGCTAAAGCCAATTTCTACCACTCTAAATTCCAAGCATCTGCCTCTAACCCTAGGAAGCTCTTTGCCACCTTCTCCTCCCTCCTGAATCCTCCTCCCCCCTCCTCCCTCTCTGCGGATGACTTCGTCAACCATTTTGAAAAGAAGGTCGACGACATCCGATCCTCGTTTGCTAAGTCAAACGACACCGCTGGTTCTGCTCACACTGCCCTACCCTGTGCTTTGACCTCTTTCTCCCCTCTCTCTCCAGATGAAATCTCGCGTCTTGTGACGGCCGGCCGCCCAACAACCTGCCCGCTTGACCCTATCCCCTCCTCTCTTCTCCAGACCATTTCCGGAGACCTTCTCCCTTACCTCACCTCGCTCATCAACTCATCCTTGACCGCTGGCTACGTCCCTTCCGTCTTCAAGAGAGCGAGAGTTGCACCCCTTCTGAAAAAACCTACACTCGATCCCTCCGATGTCAATAACTACAGACCAGTATCCCTTCTTTCTTTTCTCTCCAAAACTCTTGAACGTGCCGTCCTTGGCCAGCTCTCCTGCTATCTCTCTCAGAATGACCTTCTTGATCCAAATCAGTCAGGTTTCAAGACTAGTCATTCAACTGAGACTGCTCTTCTCTGTGTCACGGAGGCGCTCCGCACTGCTAAAGCTAACTCTCTCTCCTCTGCTCTCATCCTTCTAGACCTATCGGCTGCCTTTGATACTGTGAACCATCAGATCCTCCTCTCCACCCTCTCCGAGCTGGGCATCTCCGGCAAGGTCCACGCTTGGATTGCGTCCTACCTGACAGGTCGCTCCTACCAGGTGGCGTGGCGAGAATCTGTCTCCGCACCACGTGCTCTCACCACTGGTGTCCCCCAGGGCTCTGTTCTAGGCCCTCTCCTATTCTCACTATACAGCAAGTCACTTGGCTCTGTCATATCCTCACATGGTCTCTCCTATCATTGCTATGCAGACGACACACAATTAATCTTCTCCTTTCCCCCCTCTGATAACCAGGTGGTGAATCGCATCTCTGCATGTCTGGCAGACATATCAGTGTGGATGACGGATCACCACCTCAAGCTGAACCTCGGCAAGACGGAGCTGCTCTTCCTCCCGGGGAAGGACTGCCCGTTTCATGATCTCGCCATCACGGTTGACAACTCCATTGTGTCCTCCTCCCAGAGTGCTAAGAACCTTGGCGTGATCCTGGACAACACCCTGTCGTTCTCAACTAACATCAAGGCGGTGACCCGTTCCTGTAGGTTCATGCTCTACAACATTCGCAGAGTACGACCCTGCCTCACGCAGGAAGCGGCGCAGGTCCTAATCCAGGCACTTGTCATCTCCCGTCTGGATTACTGCAACTCGCTGTTGGCTGGGCTCCCTGCCTGTGCCATTAAACCCCTACAACTCATCCAGAACGCCGCAGCCCGTCTGGTGTTCAACTTTCCCAAGTTCTCTCACGTCACCCCGCTCCTCCGCTCTCTCCACTGGCTTCCAGTTGAAGCTCGCATCCGCTACAAGACCATGGTGCTTGCCTACGGAGCTGTGAGGGGAACGGCACCTCCGTACCTTCAGGCTCTGATCAGGCCCTACACCCAAACAAGGGCACTGCGTTCATCCACCTCTGGCCTGCTCGCCTCCCTACCTCTGAGGAAGTACAGTTTCCGCTCAGCCCAGTCAAAACTGTTCGCTGCTCTGGCACCCCAATGGTGGAACAAACTCCCTCACGACGCCAGGTCAGCGGAGTCAATCACCACCTTCCGGAGACACCTGAAACCCCACCTCTTTAAGGAATACCTAGGATAGGATAAAGTAATCCTTCTAACCCCCCCCCCCCCTTAAAAGAGTTAGATGCACTATTGTAAAGTGGTTGTTCCACTGGATATCATAAGGTGAATGCACCAATTTGTAAGTCGCTCTGGATAAGAGCGTCTGCTAAATGACTTAAATGTAATGTAAATGTAATTGGTAGATTTGGATAGAAAACACTACGTCTTTATCTCCGGGTAAAGACAACAATTCTCCATCTTTAATGTTACCATTTATTTACGTATTAGGGTAACTAAGGTTTGATTATAAACATTGTTTAATTTGTTTGGAGAAGTTTATTGGTAACGTTTGGGATTCATTTTGAAGGAGGGAAACCGGTAGATTGTTGAATGAAGCACGCCAGCTAAACTGAGGTTTTGGGGATATAAAGAAGGACTTTATCAAGCAAAAGGACCATTTGTGATGTAGCTGGGTCCTTTTGGAGTGCCAACAGAAGATCTTCAAAGGTACGGCATTTATTTTATCGCTATTTCTGACTTGTGGCACACCTGCCTGAAATATGTTTTTCATGGTTTTGTATGCGGGGCACTGTCCTCAGATAAATCGCATGGTGTGCTTTCGCCGTAAAGCCTTTTTGAAATCTGACACAGCGGCTGGATTAACAAGAAGTTAAGCTTTTTTCTGATGTATGACACTTGTATTTTCATGAAAGTTAAATATTTACATTTCTGTAATTTGAATTTGGCACTCTGCAATTTAACCGGATGTTGTCGAGGTGGGTCGCTAGCGGGATGCCTGCGCCAGAAAGTTTAATTGAAACGGCTTCAATTAGGGCCAAATATGAACAATCTCAAATTAAGATTTCTCAAATACAGCAAATCATGCTATTAACACTATTTATTTTGACAGCCCTAACACACACACACCTTTAGTCTCGTACTCACTGTAAGCATGTTTCCAATGGCACAGCTGTAGAGTTTGAAGATGTCCTCCCTGGGAAGGCGTGTGTCAGCCATGTGTGTGCTGTGGGCTAGACGGAGCTGGAGGGAGGTAGCGATGAGGAACTGATCTGTGTGACCAACCATCACCTCCGCAATGCTTTCCTGACGAAGCACCTCGTCTATCTACAGGGGGAGAGGGGAGAAGGTAATGGAAATACAACTGTAAGTGAGGGTGAGAGAAAGAGATGTGTGAGCATGTGGGTGCATTCATGTGTGTATATCCGTATCTAGGCGCACACACACACACACGCACAATAGCACATCTGTGTACACAAAAAACTAAACCTTTGGAGTTGGACATTAGAGTTGTAGCATAAATATTGTGTGTGTACCTGTGCAAGGGCCTGCATGCTAGTGTTAATATCACCAGAGGCCACCTGGGAGATAACCAGGTTGATGGTGGAGGAGGGGCCTGCGTGCAGCTCATCAAAGTGGGTGGGAACTGGGCGAAGCCTGTGGAGGAAAGACACCATCACAGAGGCACAGGACGACAAGTGTAGTGCAGTGCTTGGGCTCTGACATGCAGTGGGTGAATGGGTGAGTGCGTATGTAACTTACTTGGGCAAGAGTTGCTTGCTGAGTTGCAGCGTTTGTCAACTCAGACTTGGTTTATGAGATACTTTTGATAATGTAATTTTGGTAATGTATGTGGACACCTGCTCGTTTAACATCTCATTCCAAAATCATGGGCATTAATATGGAGTTGGTCCCCTCTTTGCTGCTATAATAGCCTCCTCCTTCCCTTCTGGGAAGGCTTTCCACTAGATGTTGGAACATTTCTGCTGGGACTTGCTTACATTCAGCCACAGGAGCATTAGTGAGGTTGGGCACAGGCTGAAAGCTTAATCCACTAATTTAAAGGGATGTCAACATACTTTTGTATATATAGTGTACCTGTGTGTTTGTTGCACCAGGTCAGGCAGCTTGCTGACAAAGGGGTGTGTAGTAAACTCTTACTTGGGCTCTGGGATGAAAACATGGTCTAGCAAGTCCTCTAGTTTGTGTTTAACCAGATCAGGCAGCACAACAGAGGTTTGGTCACTCTCCAGCTGCTCCAGCAGATCCAGGTCCAGATAGAACTCCCCAACAGGGCAAACATGGGAGGGCTCAGCCTGCTGGGACTGGACCAGAGCATTCAGACGGATCTGACTGGAAGGGGGGAGGAGAACATAAGGGCAGACAAAAAAAGCAAAACATTTTAAATCATGTCTGCTAATATTACTTAAATTAACCAAGTCAAAGCTTTCATCTTTTTGTGAACATTTTTCAATGTCAAAGGAACACAGTCAAATAAGTTAGTAGAAAACATAAGTGAAAAGGTGGGTGAAGAGAATACAGTTCGAGATACAAGTAATGTATTCTCGGTACAGATTAATTGAGGGGAAGGTTGCATACCTGAGTTTTATAGGGGGTTGCGCTCTGTTGGAGGGCTTCTGTTGGAGGCTGGCATTGGGGTGAGTGGGCAGAGCCTTCTCCTCCCCCTGTTTGTGGGTAGGGGCTGTGGAGGCTGGGGTCTTCGCTGAGCGTTTGATCCTCTCCTCCAACATGCTCATGTCCTTCTCCGACAGCTAAAGAGGACGAAGCACAGTCGGACTGATCGACAATGGCTACACAGCAGTTGGACTGCGCAGAAACATTGACAAATCTGTGCAGAGCCCTGCACCAACCTATCCCCTCAGAAACACTTACTAGGATATAATGACACCAACACTTGTATGCACATAATTTGAATTAGCGATGTGACAAATGGACAACTTTGCGTGAGGTTTAAACCGCAATAAAATTCCATGTCAATTCACAATGCAGAATGGTCCCATTTCGTATATGACCACCAGGGCTAGGCAATTATCTACCGCAGTCATTTTTTAAATTTATTTTTTATTTTTTAAATGACGACAAAGTCACGCTTCAGAAGCGACATTAACGTCCATCACTAGGCGACCAGAATTGTCAATCAAATAATCAAGCTGCTTGCGCACAGACCACTCTCTCCTAAGAAAGTACTTTAAAGTTTGTGAAATACTGTGACTTAACAAAACATTTAGTATAAAGAAAACATCTGCCAGTAATCAACTAAGACTCAGTATTTTTGGAACAAGAGAAAAATTATTAGTACTTCCAACACAGAACACTTGCATCTTTCATAGCGAGCTATCGAGGGCCGGTGCACAGTGGAGGCAGTTCAGCCACCAGGCAGAAGCGTGCACTAGGCCCTTTTATATAACAATCAAAAGCTGTATCTCGCAATTGAATGCTGTATTAACAACTTCTTGGCTTGGAATGTGCCGCAACTTCAGTAAAGGAAGGCTTAACAATGAATAGGCTAAGATTGTTGCATGTAAACTGACCGAACACATAAAGAGAAAGTGCAGGCAAGCCCAGCTGCACTGTTATTTAACAGAATTTTCTTACATATACAGTTGAAGTCAGAAGTTCATACACCTTATCAAAATACATTTAAACTCAGGTTTCACAATTCCTGACATTTACTCCATGTAAAAATTCCCTGTCTTAGGTTAGTTAGGATCACCACTTTATTTTAAGAATGTGAAATGTCAGAATAATATTAGAGCGAGTTATTTATTTCAGCTTTTATTTCTTTCATCACATTCCCAGTGGGTCAGAAGTTTACATACACTCAATTAGTATTTGGTAGCATTGCCTTTAAATTGTTTAACTTGGGTCAAACGTTTTGGGTAGCCTTCCACAAGCTCCCCACAATAAATTGGGTGAATTTTGGCCCATTCCTCCTGACAGAGCTGGTTTAACTGAGTCAGGTTTGTAGGCCTCCATGCTCACACATGCTTTTTCAGTTCTGCCCACAAAGTTTATGGGATTGAGGTTAGGGCTTTGTGATGGCCACTAATACCTTGACTTTGTTGCCCTTAAGCCATTTTGCCACAACTAGGAAGTATGCTTGGGGTCATTGTCACTTCCTGACTGATGTCTTGAGATGTTGCTTCAATATATCCACATCATTTTCCTGCCATGATGCCATCTATTTTGTGAAGTGCACCAGTCCCTCCTGCAGCAACGCACTCCCACAACATGCTGCCACCCCCGTGCTTCACGGTTGGGATGGTGTTCTTCGGCTTGCAAGCCTCCCCCTTTTTCCTCCAAACATAATGGTCATTATGGACAAACAGTTCTATTTGTTTCATCAGACCAGAGGACATTTCTCCAAAAAGTACGATCTTCGTCACCATGTGCAGTTGCAAACCGTAGTCTGGCTTTTATGGCGGTTTTGGAGCAGTGGCTTCTTCCTTGCTGAGCGGCCTTTCAGGTTATGTGGATATAGGACTCATTTTACTGTGGATATAGATACTGTTGTACCTGTTTCCTCCAGCATCTTCACAGGGTCCTTTGCTGTTGTTCTGGGATTGATTTGCACTTTTCGCACACCAAGGTACGTTCATCTCTAGGAGACAGAACGCGTCTCCTTCCTGGGCGGTATGATGGCTGCGTGGTCCCATGGTGTTTATACTTGCGTACTATTGTTTGTACAGATCAATGTGGTACCTTCAGGCTTTTGGAAATTGCTCCCAAGGATGAACCAGACTTGGTCTACAATTATTTTTCTGAGGTCTTGGCTGATTTCTTTTGGTTTTCCCCTGATGTCAAGCAAAGAGGCACTGAGTTTGAAGGTAGGCCTTGACATACACCCACAGGTACACCTCCAATTGACTCAAATTATGTCAATTAGCCTATCAGAAACTTCTAAAGCCATGACATCATTTTCTGGAATTTTCCAAGTTGTTTAAAGGCACAGTCAACTTAGTGTATATGTAAACTTCTGTCCCACTGGAATTGTGATAGATTATTTCACTTATAATTCACTAACTATTGTTGGAAAAATGACTTGTCATGCACAAAGTAGATGTTCTAACCGACTTGCCAAAACTATAGTTTGTTAACAAGACATTTGTGGAGTGGTTGAAAAACAAGTTAATGACTTCAACCTCAGTGTATGTAAACTTCCAACTTCAACTGTATATTGTTTTGCATTAGGGAATTTCCTTCACATTAAGGATCCCTATTTCATTGACATTCACACCACTAATTTAAAGAGCAAGCAGTTATCGGAATACAAAATATAAACACAAGAACATAAAATGGACAGCGTGAACAATGTTTGCATGTATTTGTTAGCACATGAGCAACGGCTTCTCTAAACATACAAGGGAGAGACAGTTAAGTCAGGCTGGAGGAGTGCTGTTATTGTCAAAGAAAGGACCTCAAAATTGCTTATATTTCCTCACTGTCAAGTTGCCAAAAATACTCCTCTATCCATCGTTCTTGGAATTGTATGCTCCCTGACTGTCTAGCTTTCATTTTGGTGATTGTTTTTTTATTTTATTTAACCAGGTAGGCTAGTTGAGAACAAGTTCTCATTTGCAACTGCGACCTGGCCAAGATAAAGCAAATCAGTTGACAAATACAAAAGAGTTACACATGGAATAAACAAAACAGTCAATACAGTAGAAAAATAAGTCTATATACAATGTGAGCAAATAAGGTAAGATAAGGGAGGTAAAGGCAAAAAAAGTCCATGGTGGCGAGGTAAATACAATATAACAAGTAAAACACTGGAATGGTAGATTTGCAGTGGAAAAATGTGCAAAGTAGAAATAGAAATAATGGGGTGCAAAGGAGCTAAAAAAATAAATAAAAGTAGGGGAAGAGGTAGTTGTTTGGGCTAAATTATAGATTGGCTATGTACAGGTGCAGTGATCTGAGCTGCTCTGCTTAAAGCTAGTGAGGGAGAGATGAGTCTCCAGCTTCAGAGATCTTTGCAGTTCGTTCCAGTCATTAGCAGCAGAGAACTGGAAGGAAAGATGACCAAAGGCGGAATTGGCTTTGGGGGTGACCAGTGAGATCTACCTGCTGGAGCGCGTGCTACGAGTGGGTGCTGCTATGGTGACCAGTGAGCTGAGATATGGCGGGGCTTTACCTAGCAGAGACTTGTAGATAACCTGGAGCCAGCGGGTTTGGCGACGAGTATGAAGCGAGGGTCAACCAACGAGAGCGTGCAGGTCGCAATGGTGGGTAGTGTATGGGGCTTTGGTGACAAAACGGATGGCACTGTGATAGACTGCATCCAATTTGCTGAGTAGAGTGTTGGAGGCTATTTTGTAAATGACATCACCGAAGTCGAGGATTGGTAGGATGGTCAGTTTTACGAGGGTATGTTTGGCAGCATGAGTGAAGGATGCTTTGTTGCAATATAGGAAGCCGATTCTAGATTTAATTTTGGATTGGAGATGCTTAATGTGAGTCTGGAAGTAGAGTTTACAGTCTAACCAGACACCTAGGTATTTGTAGTTGTCCACGTATTCTAAGTCAGAGCCGTCCAGAGTAGTGATGCTGGACGGGCGAGCAGGTGCTGGCAGTGATCGGTTGAATAGCATGCATTTAGTTTTACTTGCGTTTAAGAGCAGTTGGAGGCTTGGAAGGAGAGTTGTATGGCATTGAAGCTCGTCTGGAGGTTAGTTAACAGTGTCCAAAGAGGGGCCAGAAGTATACAGAACGGTGTCGTCTGCATAGAGGTGGATCAGAGAATCACCAGCAGCAAGAGCAATATCATTGATGTATACAGAGAAAAAAAGTCAGCCCGAGGATTGAACCCTGTGGCACCCCCATAGAGACTGCCAGAGGTCCGGACAACAGGCCCTCCGATTTGACACACTGATCTCTGTCAGAGAAGTAGTTGGTGAACCAGGCAAGACAATCATTTGAGAAACCAAGGCTGTCGAGTCTGCCAATAAGAATGTGGTGATTGAGTTGAAAGCCTTGGCCAGGTCGATGAATACGGCTGGGCAGTAATGTCTCTTATCGATGGCGGTTATGATGTCGTTTAGGACCTTGAGCGTGGCTGAGGTACACCCATGACCAGCTCTGAAACCAGATTCAATAGCGGAGAAGGTACGGTGGGATTCGAAATGGCCGGTGATCTGTTTGTTAACTTGGCTTTCAAAGACCTTAGAAAGACAGGGTAGGATAAATAGGTCTGTTGCAGTTTAGGTCTAGAGTGTCACCCCCTTTGAAGAGGGGGATGACCGCGGCAGCTTTCCAATATTTGGGAATCTCAGACGATATGAAAGAGAGGTTGAACAGGCTAGTAATAGGGGTTGCAACAATTGTTAGCAAGAAGGACAGAAAATAGACCATGTAGAAATGATAATGAATATACATTTATATATGTTTATTTTACTCAAACCACCAGACGACTTGTGGCCGCGGGCCTCATCTTTAACACCATTGCTTGAACATGACAAGTCTATCCGATGGTGGATGGCGGGTCCGATGGCCCGTGTACATACAGAACTAGCGCAACTCTTATGCCGTTTATAGACGTGATCTGTTGCTGGAATTGATAATGTGTATGTTTGTGTTGTCTCACGTCCCTAGATAAACTACACCCACATAACGCGTTAAAGAGTGAAACCTACATGGCCGATGAGTTTGTAGACTTGCTCGCCGCAGACGTTGTAGACCGTCACCACGGTGTTGAGGGCTGTGTTGCGGACGGACGTGTCTCGGTCTCCAATGTGTACAGCAATCTCTTTCAGGGACTTGGCGGCAGTCGGCTGGCAGACAGACATGCCGTAAAATCCAATAAGACAACCCAGCTCCTCCAAGCACTCTGAGGACGGGAGAGACATAATTCCAGGGAGTTAGATTGATAGAGAACACCATCTTCATAATAAAATGAGCTAACGTTTCCTTTGAACATGAACATTGTGGTATGTAGTCATGGGGTAGGTTAAGGCATTTAAAGTAATTTAATAGTATTTGACAAAAAAATCCCTGTTTAAGACACATGGGTGTCCCCCCAGAGAGGTACAAGACACTAATTTAGTAGCTAGTTAGCTATCTAGCTAAGTGGTTAGCTTCTTCAAAATGAAGCAGTCGCTTGGTGACAGCAGAGAATCCCTTCCAGGATCAATAGCCTTGCTGGCTATTTGTTATGTCCGTGCAGCAAACGGAGTAGCATTTGAGTTACTTGTATAGTTAAGTCAGAAACTGTATAAAATTTTCGCAATGCTGTCATTAGCATTCTACATGTACTTGTTAGCTTTGAAAACAACACCCCCATTGTATTCAGTGTTAGTATACCGAAAATCCCAGTAAGAAAACATCTGTAAGAAGGTATGACAATCTGGATACAGCTATAGCAAGAGAACAGAACAATAACATAGGTCTACTAAACAAGACAATGGCAGAAATGTTAACAACTTACTGAAATCAACTCCGGGTAAACCCTCTGCTTATACCTTTTGTAAGAACTGCAGCAACTGAGCTTATCCCATAGGAAAACAAGTAGCAGCCTTGCTACTACAAGTCACACGTGCACATTTCTGGGGAGAAATAGTGCACCAACCAATCCTTAATATACATCCACTTGCGCAACAGAGATAGCTAAACCTCCATATTCAAAGTTTAGCTTGTTTACACAGGTCTGAAAATGAGGGCTGGAATAATGTATTTGCATGCATCCTTAACAAAATTCAAGGCACGTCTTTCCATCCGCAACAAAATGCCAAGTTTTTCCAGTTACAATCACAGCAGTGTAATTTTACAGAAAAAGACATAGGATGATTATGCAAAGTGTACATGCATGGTGAAATATAAATGTATCGTAAATATTTAGATACATCAAGTATGGGATTGATCCCCACACCTGACAAACTTTTTGGGGGAAAAAACGTCCTACTGTTGGTCCTCAAATAACGCATACATGACGAAGTAAATCTTAACGCATATTAAACATTTTAATGTACAGTACCAGTCAAAAGTTGACACCTACTCATGCAAGGTTTTTTTTATATATTTTTTACTATTTTCTACATTGTAGAATAGTGAAGACATCAACACTATGAAATAACACACATGGAATCATGTAGATTCTTCAGTAGTAGCCACCCTTTGCCTTGATGACAGCTTTGCACACTATTGGCATTCTCTCAACCAGCTGCATGAGGTAACTCATGCACCTGGAATAAATTTTAATTAACAAGTGTGCATTACTTTTTTTAATGCACTTTTTCCAAGAGAGACCTGGTCCAATAGCAGCAGAGGGAACAATGTTTCAGACAAAACACTATAAAAACACAGTACAACAATTACATATTACGTTAAAAACACAAGTCTTGACTAAAAACAGCTGTCGTAAAGACAATTACACTCTGATACATACATCGATCAAGTGTTTAAACTCCACCAATGAAACTATTTGTTATGTCCGTGCAGCAAACAGAGTAGCATTTGAGTTACTTGTATAGTTAAGTCAGAAACTGTAAAAAATGTTTGCATTTTAAATCATAACAATGCATATTAACTTCTTAAAAGTTAATTTGTGTCATTTCTTTCGTTCTTAATGCATTTGAGCCAACCAGTTGTGTTGTGACAAAATAGGGGTGGTATACAGAATATAGCCCTATTTGGTTAAAGACCAAGTCCATGTTTTGGCAAGAAGCGCTCAAATAAGCAAAGAGAAAACGACAGTCCATTATTACTTTAAGACAAGGTCAGTCAATAGGAACATTGAGAACTTTTAAAGTTTCTTCAAGTGCAGTCGAATAAACCATCATGCTCTATGATGAAACTGGCTCTCATGAGGACCGCCGGAGGAAAGGAAACCCCAGAGTTACCTCAGCTGGAGAGGATCAATTCATTAGGAGTTACCAGCCTCAGAAATTGCAGCACAAATAAATAATTCAGAGTTCAAATAACAGACATCAACTGTTCAGAGGAACCTGTGTGAAATCAGGCCTTCATGGTCAAATTGCTGAAAAGAAACCACTACTAAAAGACACCAATAAGAAGAAGAGACTTGCTTGGGCCAAGAAACATAAGCAATGGAAATCTGTCCTTTGTTCTGATGAGTCCAAATTAGATTTTTGGTTCCAACCGCTGTGTCTTTGTGAGACAGAGTAGGTGAACGGACGATCTCCGCATGCGTGGTTCCCACCGTGAAGCATGGAGGTGGTGAGATGGTTCTTTGTTGGTGACATTGATTTATTTAGAATTCAAGGCACACTTAACCAGCATGGCTACCACAGCATTCTGCAGCGATACTCCATCCCATCTGGTTTACGCTTAGTGGGACTACCATTTCTTTTTCAACAGGACAATGGCCCAACACACACCTCCAGGCTGTGTAAAGGCAATTTGACCAAGAGAGTGATGCATCAGATGACCTGACCTCCACAATCACCCTACCTCAACCCAATTGAAATGGTTTGGGATGAGTTGGACCGCAGTTAACAAAAAGCAGCCAAGTGCACAGCATATGTGGGAACTCCTTCAAGACTGTTGTAAAAGCATATCTCATGAAGCTGGTTTGAGAATTCCAAGAGTATACAAAGCTGTCAAGGCAAAGGGTGGCTACTTTGAAGAATCATAAATATATTTTGGGTTTACCACTATTGGTTACTACATGATTCCATGTGTTATTTTATAGTTTTGATGTCTTCATATTATAGAAAATAGTAAAAATAAAGACAAACCCTTGATTGAGTAGGTGTCCAAACGTTTAACTGGTACTGCCTATGTAATATACGGTGCCCTCCATAATTGACAATTGCAATTTTTCTAAGACCCTCGTTGTGGCACCTGATCACACAACTGAACAGTAGTCCAGGTGCCAAAACTAGAGCCTGTAGGACCTGCCTTGTTGATAGTGCTGTTAAGTTAGTGCAGCGCTTTATTATAGACAGACTTCTCCCCATCTTAGCTACTGTTGAATCAATAGGTTTTGACCATGACAGTTTACAATCCAGGGTTACTCCAAGCAATTTAGTCATCTCAATTTCCAAATGATTTATTACAAGATTTAGGGTTTGTTGAATGATTTGTCCCAAATACAATAGTTTTTGTAATATTTAGGACAAACTTCCCACCCATTCTGAAACTGCAGCTCTTTGTTAGATGTTGCAGTCATTTCAGTCGCTGTAGTAGCTGAAGTGCATAGTGTTGAGTCATCCGCATAACTACAGTGAGGGAAAAAAGTATTTGATCCCCTGCTGATTTTGTACGTTTGCCCACTGACAAAGAAATGATCAGTCTATAATTTTAATGGTAGGTTTATTTGAACAGTGAGAGACAGAATATCAACAAAAAAATCCAGAAAAACGCATGTCAAAAATGTTATGAATTGATTTGCATTTTAATGAGGGAAATAAGTATTTGACCCCTCTGCAAAACATGACTTAGTACTTGGTGGCAAAACCCTTGTTGGCAATCACAGAGGTCAGATGTTTCTTGTAGTTGGCCACCAGGTTTGCACACATCTCAGGAGGGATTTTGTCCCACTCCTCTTTGCAGATCTTCTTCAAGTCATTAAGGTTTCGAGGCTGACGTTTGGCAACTCGAACCTTCAGCTCCCTCCACAGATTTTCTATGGGATTAAGGTCTGGAGACTGGCTAGGCCACTCCAGGACCTTAATGTGCTTCTTCTTGAGCCACTCCTTTGTTGCCTTGGCCGTGTGTTTTGGGTCATTGTCATGCTGGAATACCCATCCACGACCCATTTTCAATACCCTGGCTGAGGGAAGGAGGTTTTCACCCAAGATTTGACGGTACATGGCCCCGTCCATCGTCCCTTTGATGCGGTGAAGTTGTCCTGTCCCTTTAGCAGAAAAACACCCCCAAAGCATAATGTTTCCACCTCCATGTTTGACGGTGGGGATGGTTTCTTGGGGTCATAGGCAGCATTCCTCCTCCTCCAAACACGGCAAGTTGGGTTGATGCCAAAGAACTCCATTTTGGTCTCATCTGACCACAACACGTTCACCCAGTTGTCCTCTGAATCATTCAGATGTTCATTGGCAAACTTCAGACGGGCATGTATATGTGCTTTCTTGAGCAGGGGGACCTTGCGGGCGCTGCAGGATTTCAGTCCTTCACGGCATAGTGTGTTACCAATTGTTTTCTTGATGACTATGGTCCCAGCTGCCTTGAGATCATTGACAAGATCCTCCTGTGTAGTTCTGGGCTGATTCCTCACCGTTCTCATGATCATTGCAACTCCACGAGGTGAGATCTTGCATGGAGCCCCAGGTTGAGGGAGATTGACAGTTCTTTTGTGTTTCTTCCATTTGCGAATAATCACAGAAACTGTTGTCACCTTCTCACCAAGCTGCTTGGCGATGGTCTTGTAGCCCATTCCAGCCTTGTGTAGGTCTACAATCTTGTCCCTGACATCCTTGGAGAGCTCTTTGGTCTTGGCCATGGTGGAGAGTTTGGAATCTGATTGATTGATTGCTTCTGTGGACAGGTATCTTTTATACAGGTAAGAAACTGAGATTAGGAGCACTCCCTTTAAGAGTGTGCTCCTAATCTCCGTTCGTTACCTGTATGAAAGACACCTGGGAGCCAGAAATCTTTTTGATTGAGAAGGGGTCAAATACTTATTTCCCTCATTAAAATGCAAATCAATTTATAACATTTTTGACATGCATTTTTCTGGATATTTTTGTTGTTATTCTGTCTCTCACTGTTCAAATAAACCTACCATTAAAATTATAGACTGATAATTTCTTTGTCAGTGGGCAAACGTACAAAATCAGCAGGGGATCAAATACTTTTTTCCCTCACTGTAGAAACTCGCTTTACTCAAAGCCAGCGGCAAATTTCTAGTAAAGATTACTTTTTCAATGGGCCTAGACAGCTGCCCTAGAGAATTCCTGATTCTACCTGGATTATGTTGGAGGCTTCCATTAAAGAACACCCTCTGCTCGGTTAAACAGTTAACTCCTTATCCACAATATAGCAGGGGATGCAAAGCCATACTTTTTCCAGCAGCAGATCATGATCGATAGTGGTTTTTGTGGAGTGGAAACATATAGAAGCAACAACGGCTCAGCCGCGAAGTGGCAGGCCACACAAGCTCAGAACGGGACCGCCGAGTGCTGAAGCACTTAGATACATTTACATTACATTTAAGTCATTTAGCAGACGCTCTTATCCAGAGCGACTTACAAATTGGTGCATTCACCTTATGATATCCAGTGGAACAACCACTTTACAATAGTGCATCTAACTCTTTTAAGGGGGGGGGGGGTTAGAAGGATTACTTTATCCTATCCTAGGTATTCCTTAAAGAGGTGGGGTTTCAGGTGTCTCCGGAAGGTGGTGATTGACTCCGCTGACCTGGCGTCGTGAGGGAGTTTGTTCCACCATTGGGGTGCCAGAGCAGCGAACAGTTTTGACTGGGCTGAGCGGGAACTGTACTTCCTCAGAGGTAGGGAGGGGAGCAGGCCAGAGGTGGATGAACGCAGTGCCCTTGTTTGGGTGTAGGGCCTGATCAGAGCCTGAAGGTACGGAGGTGCCGTTCCCCTCACAGCTCCGTAGGCAAGATAGTAGATAGTAGTCAGTGTCGCAACCGAGGACAGACTGAGTTCCAATCTGCCTCTGGAAGCAACTTCAGCACACAAACTGTTTGTCAGGAGCTTCATGAAATGGGTTTCCATGGCCAAGCAACCGCACAAGCCTAAGATCACAATCTTCGTCGGCTGGAGTGGTGTAAAGCTAGCCACCATTGGACTCTGGAGCAGTGGAAGCGCGTACTCTGGAGTGATGAACAACCATCTGGCAGTCCGAAAGACAAATCTGGGGTTGGTGGATGCCAGAAAATCGCTACCTTCGAATGCATAGTGCCAACTGTAAAGTTCGGTGGAGAAGGAATAATGTCTGGGCCTGTTTTCATGGTTCAGCCTAGGCCCCTTAGTTCCAGTGAAGGGAAATCTTAAAGCTACCGCATGCAATGACATTCTAGACGATTCTGTGCTTCCAACTTTGTGGCAACAGTTTGGTGAAGGCCCTTTCCTGTTTCAGCATGACAATGCACAAAGCAAGGTACTTACAGAAATGGTTTGTCGAGATCGGTGTGGAAGAACTTCACTGGCCTGCACAGAGCTCTGACCTCAACCCCATCGAACAGCTTTGGGATGAATTACAACGACGACTGCGAGCCAGGCCTAATCACCCAACCTCACTAATGCTCTTGTAGCTGAATGAAAGCAAGTCCCCGCAACAATGTTCCAACATTTAGTGTAAAGCCTTCCTAGAAGAGTGGAGGCTGTTACAGCAGCAAAGGGGGGGGGACCAACTCCATATTATTACCCATGATTTTGGAATGAGATGGTCAACAAACAGGTGTCCATATACTTTTGACCACGTAGTGTATGTGACAATATGTAGCAAAATTAGAAAGTGATTTTTTTTTATATTGGATAAAAGTAGAGCTGGTATATCATACACTGCAGTTGAGGAACAATAGGAAAGTAATTCTGCTTTGAATGTTGATAAACTTGTAACCCCACTTTTCAGAAAATGGCCCTTGAATTTGCTATACCAAGGTTGTCACATGCACAGGATACAGAAGGTGTAAACGATACAGTGAAGTGGTTACATAAATATTTTATAATTATTAGACGACGCTTACCAACACACTTGTCTAAACTGATGGGTGATGGCAAGGAAATGCTATAACCACATCTAGCTAAGTGGATGGGTCACTATTGTCTAGACATGTACACATGTTCATGAAATAGAAGGTCGTAATCACCCCCGACACACGTGGCTAATTTGATGGGTCATGTAATAATCAGGCCAAAGTGGAGTCTTTTGTTTAGACATGTAAACAATGAACTGGCATAATCCCAACTCATATACTATAAATACAAACTGTCATAGCTTTAGCTACCTTCAGATTCATACTACAGCTAACAAACTAGGTTCATTGTTAGCCAGCTAACATTAGGCTATAATTAGCAAAGCAAATGGATTTCTGATTAGAATATTACTACACAGATCATACACAACGTTAGCAAGCGAGCAAGCAAGATGGAGGCGTGCATGGCTATGCAGTCATGGGTGAACAGGGAGTAAAGGAGGGGGCTGAGCACGCACCCTTGTGGGGACCCTGTGTTGAGGATCAGCGAACTGGTGTTTTTTCCTACCTTCACTACTTGGGGGCTGCCCCTTCGAGAAGTCCAGGACCCAGTTGCACAGGGCAGGGTTCAGCACCCAGGGCCCCGAGCTTAATAAGCCTTGGAGTGTATTAATGGTGAAGACTGAGCTATAGTCAATGAACAGCAATCTTCGATAGGTATTCCTCTTGTCCAGATGGGATCGGGCAGTGTGCAGTGCAATGGCAATTGCATCGTCTGTGAATCTATTGGGGCGGTATGCAAACTGAAGTGTGTCTAGAGTGTCAGGTCAAGTGCCTCTCAAAGCACTTCCTGATGACAAAAGTGCTACGGGGCGATAGTAAATTCAGTTACCTTTGCTTTCTTGGGTACAGGAACAATGGTGAACATCTTGAAGCAAGTGGGGATATCAGACTGGGATAGGGAGAGATTGAATATATCCGTGAACACTCCAGCAGGCTTGTCTGCCCATGCTCTGAGGACATGGCTAGGGATGCCGTCTGGGCCGGCAGCCTTGCGATGTCTTACTCACGTCAGCCACAAAGAACCACAGAATACGGGCCACTGTGTTATCCTTAAAGCGGAGGAAGGTGTTCAGCTTGTCCGGGAGCAAAACAGTGTCCGCGACGTGGCTGGTTTTCCCTTTGTAGTCTGTCTCGTGTCTGAGCCGCTGAATTTTGACTCCACTGTCTCTGTACTGACATTTTGCCTGCGATTGCCTTACGGAGGGAAAAACACACTATTAAACCATATTCCCAGTCACCTTGCCATGGTTAAATGTGGTGGTTCACACTGTCAGTTTCGCGCGAATGCCACCATCTATCCACATTTTCTGGTTTGGGTAGGTGTTAGCCACAGTGGGAACATCACCACCTATAGACTTCCTGATAAACTCAATCACCATGTCTGTGTAAACGTCAATGTTATTCTCGTTATTCTCAGACGACACTCGGAACATAACCCAGTCCAAGTAATCAAATTAGGCATGGATTCCAATTGGTCAAGCCAGCGTTTAATAGACCTTAGCACGAGTACTTCCTTTTTGAGTTTCTGCCTATAGAATGGCAGCAGCAAAATAGAACAGTGATCTGATTTGCCAAAGGATGAACAGAGGAGGTCCTTGTAGGTCAACCCGGAGCAAGTACTACAGTCAATGTGTTGGTAGAACTTGGATAGCGCTTTCCGCAAATTTGCTTTGTTTAAAATCCCCAGCTACAATAAATGCGGCCTCAGGTTATGTGGTTTCAGTACAGTGTAGTTCCTTGAGGGCCGTCGTGGTATCGGCGAGGAAATATACACGGCTGACTATAACCGAAGAGCATTCAATTGGGAGGTATTACGGCCAGCATTTGATTGTGAGGTATTCTAGGTTGGGTGAACAAAATGACCTGAGTTTCTGTATGTTATCACAATCACACCATGAGTAGTTAATCATTAAACATACACCACGGCGTTTCTTCTTCCTGGAGAGTTTATTTTTCCTTTCTGCGCGATGTACTGAGAACTCAGCTGGCTGTATGGACGTGGAGAGTATATCCCGAGAGAGCCATGTTTCAGTGAAACAGAGTATGTTACAATCCCTGATGTCTCTCTGGAAGGAGATCCTCGCCCTGAGCTCATCTGCTTTATTGTGCAGAGACTGAACTTTAGTGAGTAATATACTCGGAAGCGGTGGATGTGTGCATGCCTCGAGTCAGACTAGAAATCCACTCCGAATACCTCTTCTCCACAGATGGCGTCTAGGAGCAGCCTCTGGTATAATTTCAATTGTCTCGGGGGGTACGAATAAAGGATCCAATTTAGGAAAGTCATATTCCTGGTCGTAATGCTGGTGAGTTACTACCGCTCTGATCTCCAAAATATCTTTCCGTCTGTATTTAATAACAAAACATTTGCTGGGCTAGTAATATAATAAAACAAACAAAATACCGTAATTTCCGGACTATAAGCCGCTACTTTTTCCCACGCTTTGAACCTCGCGGCTTATACAATGACGCAGCTAATTTATGGATTTTTCCCACTTTCACAAGATTCATGCCGCCAAAAAACTGAGCACCGTCACAATGTGACGTAAATCGAGCGCGCTCAAACTTCCCATCATTCTGATTACGGTAGTCATTTTGTCACCCTCATCGTGGCAAAGACACGGAGAAATGCATATGATGCAGCTTTCAAGTTGAAGGCGATCGATCTGGCTGTTGGAAAAGGAAATAGAGCTGCTGCACGGGAGCTTGGCCTTAATGAGTCGATGATAAGACGTTGGAAACAGCAGCGTGAGGAACTGATTCAGTGCAAAAAGACAACAAAAGCTTTCAGAGGGAAGAAAAGCAGATGGCCCGAACTAGAAAATGAGCTTGAAGACAGGGTCAACACACAGAGAGCAGACGGCCGAGGTCAAATTTATATGCCACTCGCGCTCCAGCTTTGCATTGGTTTTGCTAGCTAAGGGGCTAGATGTCAAGATCACGCTTCTTGGTTACAGCAGAGACAATTCTAGGCTGAGGACCAGTCTGAATAGCTAACATTCTACTCCTTCTAATGGCAGAAAGGCCAGTCTCTTTGGCAATCTCCAAATATGAACATTCTATCATTAATGAGCTCGGAGTTGATCCTGATTCGATAATCCTCACCGCTTTCCTTCAATCACAACAATTATTCAAGTATTGGTACGCTAACTTTTTTGTCTCCGTAGAAAACGTTAATCCGACTGAAAGCCAAAACAATCGCCACCGGAATGAAGTTTGAGGATTTTAGAGGTGGACCATCGTGGCGTCTAAGATTTGAGACGTAAAGGCCTGTCCATCAGGGTACGGACGAGTCTGTCAGCAGCTCCCTCCCGACTACGAGGAAAAAGTCAAACGCATGACGATGCCAAAAGAAAAATTTCCAAGAGGAATTGTTGTGAAAGTCAACAAGAAAGGTTAGATGACGGAAGGCCTAATGCATGAATGGCATACGGAGTGTTACGGCAAGCGACCGGGAGGATTCTTTCACAAGAACAAGGCATTGCTCGTGTTGGACAGCATGAGGGCCCGGTAGGCACCTGCCACTTATAGACATGTGCGGCTTATTTATGTACAAAATACATTTTTTTTTTTTTTATTCAGTGGGTGCGGCTTATATTCAGGTGCGCTTAATAGTCCAGAAATTACAGTACTGCTTAGAAGCTAGAAGCAAAGCTGCCATGTCTGTCAGCGTATAAACTACGAACACAATTACATTTTTTATCCATGGAAATTTTAATGCACAGAGATACCATGAGATCCGAGGCACATTTTTTTTAATTTTTTTTTTTAATATATACTGTGACCAGATGCATAATTATTTCCAGTCATGAGAAATCAATAGATTAGGTCCTAATAAATGTATTGTTTCAATAGACTGATTTCCTTATTTTATCAATTTTACCTTTAACTAGGCAAGTCAATTAAGAACAAATTCTTATTTTCAATGATGGCCTAGGAACAGTGGGTTAACTGTCTTGTTCAGGGGCAGAACGATGAATATGAATTGTAACTCAGTAAAATATTTGAAATTGTTGCATATTGCATTTATTTTTGTTCCGTATACATCAGAAAGTTAAAAAAACTCATTTGAGATTCAAGCTGCGAAAATATTCTGCAGCCATTAGACACCCTCCCCACAGTGAGCCACCAGGCCAGTTGTTATCGACGCAAACAATTAGGTCATGAAAGCATGCATGTGTGTGGAATGATGAGCAAGGTACTGAAGATATTCGATCACATCCTGTTAACGGAAATAAAACTGCGCATGCCCAAAGAAGTTCCATAAGGTTTAACCCGGTGGTTTAAGCCAGATGTCGTATGTACCCAGTGTCTTAATACATTTTAGAAAGACTTACAAGACCAAAATACAGATAAAGCTAGAGAAACATTCTAATACAAGGGGTGATGCTCTCATTCCATGCCCAGAGTATTATGTCATCTCACCGGCTCTCTGTTTGGAGTTCTTGGATTTGGTTCCCTCCATGAGAAAAGGGAACATCCTGCTGGCAGGGTAGACCTTACACAGCATGCCCATGATGGCTCGCACGTCCTTCCTAACCACGTCTTTAGACTCCCCCACCTGAGGGGGGGGCAACAGAGCAAACAAATAAGTAAACACTCAGGAGGGTTAGAGTTAAAGACCAGTCAGGGCAGTTCAACTGCAATCTGGGACTGTTTCCCCCTCTCCTATTTAAATAGGCAAGTCAGATAAGAACATATTCTTACTTACAATGACAGTCTACACCGGCCAAACCCGGACAACACTGGGCCAATTGTGTGCTGCCCAATTGTAGGAATAATTGTCAGATTAGAGTTGATTAACTTGAAATATTTTTTTGGGTGGTGGTGAGTCAGATGGCTCCTGTTCACATGGTGTGTCCCCAGCAAAGTGCGGGACGAGACGCCTGTGCCACTGCAACCAGCGCCACGACATTGTAATTTATCACTCACACCCCACCACAGCTAATTACATATGTTGGTACCGAATAAACAACCCCTTATAGTATATAACAGATCTATACCCATACCAGCACAGTACCGCTCAGCGTGAAAAAGTTATCAGTGAAACACAGGTTGAGTCTCAAACGCCACCCTATTCGCCATGTAGCGCATTACTTTTGACCAGGGCCCATAGGGCTCTGGTAAAAGTAGTGCACTATATAGGTATTGGGTGTAATTTGGGACGTAGCCTTGATCCCCCAGTGATGGACCTTGAGGACGAGGTAGGGGATGAAGGAGTTGGCCTCCTGTTCACTGAGGTGGTAGTTGTGCTTGCTGAGGCTGAGGAAAAGGAGCTTCAGGTATTCCAGGGCCTTCATCAGCACACTGGTGTTTGTGTCAAAAAAGCGCAGAGTGTACCACTTCAGGACCAGGTCTAGGCAGGCCACCGTTGCCTCGTGTTCCTCCTCCAGACACTACACAAGGGATGATGGGAGGAGAGAGAAAGGTAGAGGGTTAACTTTATTCATTCACACATGTAGGATTGCTTCCAAAATGAAGGTAGGGTCACCATGATGTTTATACTGGTTATTTCCTACTATTCATCAAGTACTATGGAAATCATGTGTGGCTCAGTTGGTGAATCATGGCACTTGTACCAGGGTGGTGAGTTAGATTCCACAGGGGATCAGTATGAAAGGTATGCTCTTACTACTGTAAGTCGCTTTGGATAAAATGTCCTGCTAAATGGCATATTTTAGTATTAAATTAAATCTAATCTAGACTTGGTTTCCTCTATCGTAATCGCTCCTCTTTCACCCCAGCTGCCAAACTAACCCTGATGACCATCCTACCAATGCTAGATTAAATCACTGCTTTGCGTGATGTATTGTCATCTCTACCTTATTGCCCTTTGTTTTGTTGTCTGTGCCCAACATTGTTTTTACCTTGTTTTGTGCTGCTGCCATGTTTCTACCATGTTGTCATGTGTTGCTGCCATGCTGTGTTTCTATAATTCCAATTATAACAAAGTCAAAAATAAGCATTTAGTTGTATTTTGAGGTTGTGGCTGGAATTGCTGTATTTATTTAGTTTGGGAATTTACATTAGTTATTTTTGACCGACTGGATAAAAAAAAAAAAATTTGCTTAGCAAACCAGATATTAACGTTTTCTACGGAGACAAAAAAATTAGCGTACCAATACTTGAATAATTGTTGTGATTGAAGGAAAGCGGTGAGGATTATCGAATCAGGATCAACTCCGAGCTCATTAATGATAGAATGTTCATATTTGGAGATTGCCAAAGAGACTGGCCTTTCTGCCATTAGAAGGAGTAGAATGTTAGCTATTCAGACTGGTCCTCAGCCTAGAATTGTCTCTGCTGTAACCAAGAAGCGTGATCTTGACATCTAGCCCCTTAGCTAGCAAAACCAATGCAAAGCTGGAACGCGAGTGGCATATAAATTTGACACCTTAGATGTCTTAGTTATACATACTTCATAGTTAAAAGCAGTGGCGTTAAACTACATTTGCTTTTAAACATTATATTGAAAATTATATCGTTGGCATTTCGAAATACACTACATGACCAAAAGTATGTGGACACATGCTGGTCGAACATGCCATTCCAAAATCATAGGCATTAATCTGAAGTTGTTCCCCACTTTGCTGCTATAACAGCATTCACTCTTCTGGGAAGGTATTCCACTATATGATGAAACATTGCTGCGGGGACTTGCTTCCAGTCAGCGACAAGAGCATTACTGAGGTCAGGCACATCACCAAAGGTGGTTCGCATCGGAAGGTGATCGATTGGGTTGAGGTCAGAGCTCTGTGCAGGCAAGTCCTTCCACACCAATCTCAAAAAAAATAAAACGTTTGTATGGACCTCACTTTGTGTATGGGGGGGGTGAGCCCATGTGCACATTGGTGTCCCCAGAGGTACGAGACACCTGTGCCCCTGCTACTAGCCCCCTGACTAAGGGTGCAACTCATCATTCACAAATTCTACTATAACTGGGTCAGCTCACCTGTTATGGCTGTGAAAGCACAGAGTTGGTACTAGAAGTCTATGTATGCATATGGTCTCACCTCTATCATGGAGTTGATGGCCTTGATGTGGTGCTGGAAGTCATGGTGGAAGAGTTCCTCCTGAAGCCACTTAGCCACACAGGGAGCCATCTGAACTTTAAGCTGCTCCACATACTCATCGCGAGGAGACCCAAAGTTCCACTTTAGCGTCTACAACACACAGGGGATAGATTTAACTCACACACAGTTTACTCAAATGGCAAACGTGAACTACACTTCTGAAAATTCACCACCAAGCACTTTCGCCCATAGATGCGCACACACTAGGACTAACCCCATTTAATTGACAGGCATTGGAAATATTTTAGGCACAAGACACCCATCTGAGTTGCGCCTGTCTCAGCCAACTGAATAATCCATTGCAGAAGACGCAGGGATGGCACGCCAAGACATGTGCTATTGAAATTGTATATGGTTATATTATGTAAGAACAAAGGTGCAAATCTAATTAGTATATTATTTTATAAATGTGTTTTCAGAATTGTATGGTTTACTATAGTAAACAAAAATAAAATCAAACATTAAATCCGTCAACTAAAATGAATTCATTAGGCTCTAATCTATGGATTTCACAACTGGGAATATAGATATGCATCTGGTCAGACACAAAAGAAAGGGCATCACAATGTAGCTCTGGATCGTGTCACGGTATCTCCGCATTCAAATTGCCCTAGATGTTAGTTGACCAGAGTTTATTCCTGCCCATAACAAAACCCTACCGCGGGGAACTCAGCAAACCGCTCACCCACACAACGCCATACACGTGGGCCTGCGGTTGTGAGGCCGGTTGGAAGCACTACCAAATGTTCCGAAACGGAGGCGGCGGCGTAATGTAGAGAAATGAACATTCAATCCACTGGACATCCCTGCAGTCAGCATGCCAATTGCACATTCCCTTAAAATATCTGTGGCATTGTGTTGTGTGACAACTGCACCTTTTAGAGTGGCTTTTCATTGCCCCCAGCACAAGGTGCACCTGTGAAATGATCGTGCTGTTTTATCAACTTCTTGAAATGCCACACGTCAGGTCGATGGATTATCTTGGCAAAGGAATGCTCACCAACAGGGATTTAAACAAATGTGTGCACAATTTGAGAAATAAGCTCATGAAACCAAGACTTTACATGGTGCATTTATATTTTTGTACAGTGTATTAACATTAATGCCCAACATTCACTTTCATTTAAAGGCACTCAGCGATATGACGTAGATGCAGAAAGTAAACAGCATAGTGGGCACGATGATCAACTTCTGCTGTTTTGGTGCCCTGGCTAACCAAGCTGTGAATGACAGAGCGAATTCTTGCATCTCGTTCATCTCAAGATCTGTGGTGCTGCTCGTGGCCAACGTCCTTTTGCTGAACCAACCAGATTTTTTTTGTAGACGGCACACACAAATTAGCCTAATTGTAGCCTAAGACTTACCTACCGGTAAATACGGTAGTTGTTTATAAGGTCTACTTAAGACAAAATGTCTAAAGGTCTGCAGTACAGCAGCATTTCATTGATGTAAAGGATGACACCAAATAAAATGGAACGCAAACTGTAAACAGCGGTTTGCATACAATAGTTTGACAACGAATAAGACAAACCAATTGAACATTAAGTAAACCAGAAAAATAAAAGGCTCTTGTTCTTTGGCTCCCTCGAGTCATTTGGGTCTTAATTATTTCACCAAACAAGCTCAGTAGATATAGTTATTAAAAACACAGGGTGTGTCTCTGGAAAATGTTAAAAAATTGACCAAATCGATTAGTTGAAAGAACAGACGACTCTCGGTCGACCAAGATCTTTTTTGGGGTCGGGGACAGCCCTATTACATACACACCTTCAAGTTCTTCTCGTCTTTGACACGCAGATCCTTGCCGTTGGGCACCATGGTGAAGATGGGACCAGACTTGTCCTCCTCTTCTTTACCCTTACCCAAGGGCTTCTTCCCAGCAGCAGCCTGGAGAGAGGTGGGGGATATAGGTTCAAAGGAGCATCAAAGCAGAGCGATGGGGGACTGGAAACTGACCCTTAAAGGAATTGGGGGGGGGGTGAGAACAGTTGATTAATAGGCAAGAACGCAACAAATAAGCACAGTTGTGAGTCCACCTCTAACACTGTGTGCCTGGAAAAAGAGAGATGATCGTGGTGGTTTGTGTGCACGATTCCATTAATGGCAGTGTGTGTGCCATAAAAAGAAAACCATGTTCCTGTCGAAAAGAAACATGCATGTCATCAACAGCAGCAGATAGTACGAGTACCCTTACAAGTGCATTTCCTTTCAGGCAGAGGCCTGAGGTACCTGCTGTTTACAGTTATTCCCCCTGGCTGAGCCTTTAGCTTGACTGGCACTAGGCTCCTTGTCCAGGCTGGTGTTATTGCTCCCGTTGGAGCTCCTGCTGCTGTTTAGGGTGGAGTTCAACTCCTGAGACCTCCACTAGCCACACAAAACACCAGGGTCGTGTTCATTTGGCATGAAATGGAACATAACTGATAAAACTGATGGTACCTGGACTTGTAGTACAACAAATGCTAGATCTGCTACAGCGTGCCCTAATAAACATTGTAAAGAAATCCCTCCATTCTGGATGACCACAGTCTTAACTGACTGATTCTTCAAAAATAAATTGTTGATTAATACTTCTATGATCAATATAAAACAAGCACACTGCCTAGGTGGCCATCATCCAAGGGAGAATTAAAGTGGAACTTTGGCATGTTCTAGCACCATGATCAAACTATGAGACATGAGGTACAGTACATGTAACACAAACATGGATATTGGTGACGCTCCTAAAATGGCGAACACGAGAACAGCTTTGACTCACTCACCTTTCCTTTGGCCGGTAGTGCCCCTGGCTTGGCTTTCTTTGGGTCGGCAACTGCATATTCTTCAATGGGAGCCTGGGTTTTGCTCAAAGCTAAGGGGATGCGAGGGAGAGAAACATGGATTTAAAGAGGCTTTTCGCACCAAAAAAAAAAAAGGCAATTTGTTAGAGATGCCTATGGGTCAGTACAAGTTGAGTCGTTTTGCTTTGCTTTTAGTGTTAGCTATATTTGAGGTCTGGATTGAAGGAAAGAAAGCGAATCAATTTCTACTTTTTGCTCAGGGATGGCCAACATCAATGCTCGAGGGCCACATTAGTACTTCAAAATGAAACTAAGGCAGCATAAAGAAAACTAAACAATCACGTAATTCACCACGACCTCATTCCGTCCGCCTTTTACCCCTCTCCCTGGATTATATAATTCCTTTAGTGCTGTACGTGAACCCACCTGCAAGGGCTTTGGCTGGGTGGACGCTGGATACAGGCTTGGTGGGGGCAGCTTTAGCAGGACCAGCTGATTTAGCAGGCATCACATCCCTGGCCTTGTCCAGCATGGCAACCACCTGGTCCTTAGAGGCAGGCTAGACAAGAAATGTATTAATTATCAATTAACTTCAAGACAGTGTTAATCGCAAGCATATTGGGAGTGGATTTAAAGACACAGGTAACTGCCAAAATAAAGGACACGCCAACATTGTCTTGATAGGGTGTTGTAGTCGCACAAACCAGATGGGATGGCGTATCGCTACAGAATGGTGTGGTAGCCATGCTGGTTAAGTCTGCCTTGAATTCTAAATAAATCAGACAGTCACCAGCAAAGCACTGCCACACCATCACACCTCCATGCTTCACAGTGGGAACCACACGTGCGGAGATCAGCCGTTCACTTAACTAAGTCTCAAAGACACAGCAGTTGGAACCAAAAATGTAATTTGGACTCAGACCAAAGGACAGCTTTCCACCGGTCTCATGTCCATTGCTCGTGTTTCTTGGCCCAAGCAAGTCTCCTCTTCTTACTGGTGTCCTTGAGTAGAAATTTGTTTGCAGCAATTTGACCATGAAGGCCTGATTCACGCAGTCTCCTCTGAACAGTTGATTTGAGAGGTGTCTTACTTGAGCCTTGTGAAACACTTATTTGGGCTGCAATTTGAGGCTGGTAACTAATGAACTTATCCACTGCAGCACAGGTAACTCTGGGTCTTCCTTTCCTGTGGCAGTCCTCATGAGAGGCAGTATCATTGCGCTTGGTTTTTGCAATTGCACTTGAAGAAACTTAAAAAGTACTTAATATTTTCCAGACTAACTGACCATTTCTCTTCGCTTACTTGCCATAATATGGACTTGATCTTGTACCAAATAGGGCCATCATCTGTATACCACCCCTACCGAACTGATTAGCTCAAACGCATTAAGGAAAGAAATGGCACAAATTAACTTTAAGGCACACCTGTTAATTTAAATGCATTTCAGGTGACTACGTCATGAATCTGTTTGATAGAAGGTCAAGAGTGTGCAAAGGAGTCGTCATGGGTGGCTACTTTGAAGAAACTCAAATACAAATTATATTTATTTGGTTACTACATGATTCCATGTGTCATTTCATAGTTGATGTCTTCACTATTATTCTACAATGTAGAAAATATAACATGAGAACAAGCAGACAAGCGCTCATAAAAAAAGTACCCTTGATTCTTGCGATACAGGCATTTGGAATATCGCGTAAAACATTCATTCAAAATAATTAGACAAATCAAATTTAGTCACGTGCCAAACACAACAGGTGTAGAGCAGAGTGAAATGCTTACTTACGAGCCCCTAACCAAAAAAGCAGTTAAACATTAATATTTTTAAATAAGAAATAAAAAGTAACAAGTAGTTAAAGAGCAGCAGTAAAATTTAAATAGCGAGACTATATGCAGGGGGGTACCGGTACAGAGTCCATGTGCGAGGGCACCGGTTAGTCGAGGTAATATTTACATGTAGGTAGAGTTATTAAAGTGACTATGCATAGATAACAGTAGCAGCTGTGTAAAAGAGGGGGGAGGCAACGCAACTGGGTAACCATTTGATTAGATGTTCAGGAGTCTTTTGGCGTGGGCGTAGAAGCTGTTTAGAAGCCACTTGTACCTAGACGTCGTGCTCTGGTACCGCTTGCCATGCGGTAGCAGAGAGACCAGTCTATAACTAGGTTGGCTGCAGTCTATGGCAATTTTTAGGGCCTTCCTCTGACACCACCTGGTATAGAGGTCCTGGATGGCAGAAAGCTTGGCCCCAGTGATGTACTGGGCCCCGTACGCACTACCCTCTAATGCCTTGCGGTCGGAGGACGAGCAGTGGCCATACAAGGCAGTGATGCAACCAGTCAGGATGCTTTCGATGGTGCAGCTGTAGAACCTTTTGAGGATCCATGCCAAAAATGTTTCAGTCTCCTGAGGGGGAATAGGTTGTCGTGCCCTCTTCACGACGGTCTTGGACCATGTTAGTTTGTTGGTGATGTGGACACGAAGGAACTTGAAGCTCTCAAACTGATCTACTACAGCCCTGTCGATGAGAATGGGGGCGTGCTCGGCCCTCTTTTTCCTGTAGTCCATGATCATCTCCTTTATCTTGATCACACTGAGGGAGAGGTTGTCCTGGCACCACAGAGCCAGGTCTTACCTCCTCCCTATAGGCTGTCTCGTCGTTGATCAGGCCTACCACTGTTGTGTCATCGGCAAACTTGATGTGTTGGAGTCGTGACTGGCCGTGCAGTCATCAGTGAACAGGGAGTAAAGAAAGGGGACTGAGCACGCACCCGAGGAGCCCGTGTTGAGGATCAGCGTGGCGGATGGGTTACCTACCCTTTTCACCTGGGGGGTGGCCCATCAGGAAGTCCAGGATCCAGTTGCAGAGGGAGGTGTTAAGTCCCAGGGTCCTTAGCTAGTGATGAGCTTTGAGGGTACTATGGTGTTGAACGCTGAGCTGTAGTCAATGAATAACACTCACATAGGTGTTCCTTTTGTCCAGCTGGGAAAGGGCAGTGTGGAGTGAAATAGAGATTGCATCATCTGTGGATCTGTTAAGGCGGTATGCATATTGGAGTGGGTCTAGGGTTTCTGGGATAATAGTGTTGATGTGAGCCATGAACAGCCTTTCAAAGCACTTCATGGCTAGACGTGAGTGCTACGCGTCACAAAGCTTCCTTCAATCATGCTGCCAAACATACCCTCGTAAAACTGACCATCCTACCAATTCTCGACTTCTGCGATGTCATTTACAAAATAGCCTCCAACACTCTACTCAACAAATTGGATGCAGTCTATCAGTGCCATCCATTTTGTCAACAAAGCCCCATATACTACCCACCACTGTGACCTGTACGCTCTCATTGGCTGGCCCTCGCTTCATACTCGTCGCCAAACCCACTGGCTCCAGGTCGTCTTTGCTAGGTAAAGCCCCGCCTCATCTCAGCTCACTGGTTACCATAGCAGCACCCACCTGTAGCACGTGCTCCAGCAGGTATATCTCACTGGTCACCCCCAAAGCCAATTCCTCCTTTCCTTCTAGTTCTCTGCTGCCAATGACTGGAACGAACTGCAAAAATCACTGAAGCTGGAGACTCACATCTCCCTCACTAGCTTTAAGCACCAGCTGTCAGAGCAGCTCACAGATCACTGCACCTGTACATAGCCAATTCCAACTACCTCATGCTCATACTGTATTTATTTATCTTGCTCCTTAGCACCCCAGTATCTCTACTTGCACATTCATCGTCAGCACATCTATCACACCAGTGTTTAATTGGTATATGGTAATTACTTCACCATGGCCCATTTACTGCCTTACCTCCCCTATCTTACCTCATTTGAACACTATATATACTTTTTCTACTGTATTATTGACTGTTTATTCCATGTGTAACTTTGTGTTGTGTGTGTGTCAAACTGCTTTTCTTTATCTTGTCCAGGTCGCAGTTGTAAATGAGAATTTGTTCTCAACTAGCCTACCTGGTTAAATAAAGGTGGGAAAAAAATATATAAAATACATTTAGGCAGGTTACCTTCGTGTTCTTGGTCACAGGAATTATGGTGGTTTGCTTGAAACATATTGGCATTACAGACTCGGACAGGGAGAGGTTGAAAATGTCAGTGAAGACACTTGCCAGTTGGTCAGCCCATGCGTACAGTACACGTCCTGGTAATCCGTCTGGCCCGGCGGCCTTGTGAATGTTGACCTGTTCGAAGGTCTTACGTCGGCTGTGGAGAGCGTGATCACAGTCTTCCGGAACAGCTGGTGCTCTCATGCACGTTTCAGTGTTATTTGCCTCGAAGCGAGCATAGAAGTACTTTAGCTCGTCTGGTAGGCTTTTGTCACTGGGCAGCTCTTGGCTGTGCTTCCCTTTGTAGACTAATGGTTTGCAAGCCCTGCCACATCCGACGAGCGTCAGAGCCATCTTACACGGAACCCAAACCGGCTGCCACGCGTGCGCTATCGTGCATAAATGTATTTTGTCCCCCTACACCAAACGCGATCATGACACGCAGGTTAAAATGTCAGAACAAACTCTGAACCAATGACATTAATTTGGAGACAGGTCAAAAAGCATTAAACATGTATGGCAACTTAGCTAGTTAGCTTGCACTTGCTAGCTAATTTGTCTTATTTAACTAGCTTGCTGTTACTAGCTAATTTGTCCAGGGATATAAACATTGAGTTGTTATTTTACCTGAAATGCACAAGGTCCTCTACTCCGACAATTAATCCACACATAAAACGGCCAACCGAATCGTTTCTAGTCATTTCTCCTCCTTCCAGAACTTATATGATGATCGGCATCTAAACTTTCATAGTATTACCACGACGACCGGCAAAATAGTTTGTCTTTCAATCACCCACGTGGGTATAACCAATGAGGAGATGGCACATGGGTACCTGCTTCTATAAACCGATGAGGCAGGACTTTCAGCGCGATCTGCGTCAGAAATAGAAAGGAGTTCTATTTTAGCCCTTGGCATCGCAGACGCTTGTTGGCACGCGTGAGCAGTGTGGGTGCAATAATTGAATAACATGTATTTCTACATATATTTTGAAACGCTCGCGCACGCGATGTGTCCGGTCTGGTCAGCATGTAAGCCCTGTATTGACGCGTTACCTGTTTGATGGGTCGGAGGACATAGCGGGATTTCTTATAAGCTTCCGGGTTAGAGTCCCGCTCCTTGAAAGCGGCAGCTCTACCCTTTAGCTCAGTGCAGATGTTGCCTGTAATCCATGGCTTCTGGTTGGGGTATATACGTATGGTCACTGTGGGGACGATGTCGTCGATGCACTTATTGATGAAGCCAATGACTGATGTGGTGTACTCAACGGCATGGGAAGAATCCCGGAACAAATTCCAGTCTGTGCTAGCGGAACAGTCCTGTAGCTTAACATCTGCTTCACCTGACCACTTTTTTTTTTATTGATCAGGTGCTTCCTGCTTTAATTTTTGCTTGTAAGCAGGAATCAGAAGCATAGAATTGTCAGATTTTCCCAATGGAGAGCGAGGGAGAGCTTTGTATGCTTCTGTGTGTGTGGAGTAAAGGTGGTCTAGAGTTCTTTTGCCCTCTGGTTGCACATTTAACATGCTGATAGAAATTAGTTAAATGCAGGAAACTTGAATCTGGTTTAAGTCGCCGGCCACTAGGAGCGCCGGCTCTGGGTGAGCGTTACTGTTTGCTTATGGTGGAATACAGCTCATCGAGTGCGGTCTTAGTGCCAGCTTCAGTCTATGGTGGTATGTAGACAGCAATGAAAAATTATGAAAACTAGGTAGATCGTGTGGTCTACAGCTGATGATACTACCTCAGCCGAGTAATACCTCGAGACTTTTAGATATTGTGCACCAGCTGTTATATAGAAAAATAAATACTCCGCTGCCCTTCATCTTACCAGACGCCGCTGTTCTATCCTGCCGGTGCATCATATAACAATCCAGCTGTATGTTGATAGTGTCGTCGTTCAGCCACGACTCAGTGAAGCATAGATATTATGGGTTTTAAATGAACCGTTGGTAGTTTAATCTTCCGCGTGGGTTATCAATTTTATTTTCCAAAGATTGCACGTTTGCTAGCGGAATGGAAGGCAGTAGGGATTTATTTGATCCCCTACGGCCCCTTGTTCTCCACCTTCTCTTCACACAAATGACGGGGATCTGGGCCTGCTCCCGGGAAAGAACTATGTCATTCACAGCGGGCTCGTTAAAGGAAAAAAAGGATTCTGCCAGATCGTGCTGAGTGATCGCAGTTCTGATGTCCAGAAGTTATTTTCGGTCAGTAGCAGCAACATTATTTACAAAATAAGTTTAAAAAAGTTAAATGCAAAGAATCTAACAAAAAAAACACTATTGGATAGGAACACGTAAAACGTCAGCCTTTTTCTCCGGCGCCATCTTAACTATGGTGTGCATATTGCCCAGCCCTACGCCTTTTCAGGTGCCGCTGCAGAATGTACAATTGGGTGAAGATCTGGTGAGAGTGCCATGGTATACATCATTTGTGTGCTCATCAAACCAGTCAGTGAGCACTCGTGCCCTGTGGATGGGGGCATTTTCATCCTGGAAGAGAAGCCTCCCATCAGGATAGAAAATGATAAATACTACTCCCCCCCCCTCCTCTCAATCTACACACAATACCCCATAATGATACCTGAAATATCACATTGTTTAACCTCTTGACGCTAGGGGTCAGATATATATATATATATATTTTTTTTTAAATAACATTCCCAAGGTAAACTGACTATTTCTCAGGTCCAGATCGTAGAATATGCATAGAATTTACAGATTAGGATAGAAAACCCCAAAGTTTCCAAAACTGTCAAAATATTGTCTGTGAGTATAACAAAACTGATTCTGCAGGCGAAAACCTGAGGAAATCTAACCCGGAAGTGATCTTTTATTCATTCTTAATCTGCGTTTCCTTGCCCGTCTTTCTTCCATTTAAAGAGGTATCAACCAGATTCCTTTTCCAATGGCTTCCTCAGGCTGTGACCAGGCTTTAGACATAGTTTCAGGCTTTTATTTTGAAAAATGAGCAAGATCTTTCAAAACTAGTCAGGTGTCCTTTGATTAGTTCCTGCGCGCAAGAGAGGTAGCTCTCCATTTTCTTTCTCTCTTTTATTGAATAGGTTACGGTCCGGTTGAAATATTATTGATTATGTTTGTTAAAAACAACCTGAGGATTGATTATAAAAAACATTTGACATGTTTCTACGATCATTACGGATACTTTTTGGAATTTGTCGAACGGAACGAGGCTGTAGTTTTCTGAACATAACGCGCAACCCAAATGGCGTTTTTTTGTTATAAAAGTAATATTTATCGAACAAAAATAACATTTATTGTGTAACTGGGAGTCTCGTGAGTGCAAACATCCAAAGATTATCAAAGGTAAGCGATTAATTGTATTGCTTTTCTGACTTTCGTGACCATGCTAATTTGGGGCTAGCTGTTCTAGCATTGATTGATACTCACAAAAGCTTGGATTGCTTTCGCTGCAAAGCATATTTTCAAAATCTGACACGATAGGTGGATTAACAACAAGCTAAGCTGTGTTTTCGTATATTTCACTTGTGATTGAATGATTATAAATATATTTAGTAATATTTTGCACCCTGCAAATCAGCGGTTGTTTAGGAAAATGATCCCGCAAAAGGGATCCGTAGCGCAGAGAAGTTAAAGCAGCGATTACAGCCTCAAGTCTTCTTGGGTATGACACAGGTGAGAAACTCCTCCCATTCTTCTCTGCAGAGCCTCTCAAGCTGTGTCAGGTTGGACGTGGAGCATCACTGCACAGCTATTTTCAGGTCTCTCCAGAGATGTTCGAGCGGGTACAAGTCCGGGCTTTGGCTCGGCAACTCGAGATTGAGACTTCTCCCGAAGCCACTCCTACGTTCTCGTGGCTGTGTGATTTGGGTCGTTGTCCTGTTGGAAGGTGAACCTTTGACCCAGTCTGAGGTCCTGAGCACGGTTTCATCAAGGACTTCCGTACTTTGCTCCTTTCATCTTTCCCTCGACCTTTCGTCTCCCAGTCCGTTGCTGAAAAACATCCCCACAGTATGATGCTGCAACCACCACCATGCATCACCGTAGGGATGGTGCCAGGTTTCTTGGCATTCGGGCCAAAGAGTTCAATCTTGGTTTCATCAGACCAGAGAATCTTGTTGGCATTGTCTGAGAGTCTTTAGGTGCCTTTTAGCAAACGCCAAGCGGGCTCTCATGTGCCTTTACTGAAGAGTGGCTGCCGTCTGGCCACTATCATAAAGGCCTGGTTGGTGGAGTGCTGCAGAGATGTTTGTCCTTCTGGAATGTTCTCCCATCTCCACAGAGGAACTCTGAAGCTGTCAGAGTGACCATCGGGTTCTTGGTCACCTCCCTGACAAGGCCCTCCCCCTGATTGCTCAGTTTGGCCGGACAGCCAGCTCTATGAAGAGCCGTGGTGGTTCCAAACATCTTCCATTTAAGAATGGAGGCCACTGTGTTGTTGGGGACATTCAATGCTGCAGACATTTTTTGCTACCCTCCCCCAGATCTGTGCCATGACAATATCCAGTCTCAAAGCTCTACAGACAATTCCTTCGACCTAATGGCTTGGTTTTTGCTCTGACATGCACTGTCAACTGTGGGACACTATATAGAAAGGTGTGCCTTTCCAAATCATGTCCAATCAATTGAATTTACCACAGGTGGACTCCAATCAAGTTGTAAAGACATCAAGGATGATCAATGGAAACAGAACGCACCTGATCTCCATTTCGATAAGGTATTTATTTTATTTGCAATAATGTCTAAAAACCTGTTTTCGCTTTGTCATTATGGGGTAGTGTGTGTAAAAAGCAATTTATTCAATTTTAGAGTAAGTGACGGGGTCTGAATACTTTCCAAATACACTGTACATACAGTAGAATAAAAACAAGACATGCACAGTTGATCTCCTTAGTTCCCTACCTTCAGTTTGCCTGTGGCCTTGTTCATCTTGTCGAAGCCCAGGTGCATCATGAAGATAGGCAGGACATCCTGGGCTCGCTTCCTTACGTCAACGTTGCGGTCCTCCAGGCAACCAAACAGGGGGGGTACACACAGCATAAGATCGGAGGGCACTGAGCGCATGGTGGGCAGATGCACTGCCAGCCAGCCAAGCACCTGTGGAAGGAGCGGGAGATTGAATCAGGTGTCACTCAAGCTTTAAAATGAAAGAGTTTGGCCAATTTTAGAGGGCGCCTCTGACCATTCCCTTTGAAATGACCTGCTGCAAATAAGAAACAGGGCAACAAATGTAACAGCTGTTATACTGACATCATGATGTGTACTAAAATCTTCAAATCACAAACCCTATCCATAACACCCACCCCCTTCCCCCACACACACCTCCTGTCTGAGGAAAGGATTCTCCCTCTTCAGCTCTTCAGACAGCTCTTCTCCTTCCAGCCACTCCTTCATACCAGTCTGCTCCACCCAGGAGTTCAGGGTGGCCATGGCTGCAGCACGCACTGTGTTCTGGGGAAAGACAATGAGAAGTGTGGGTTTGACCATACGTGTGTGCGCGCGTTTCAGTCTGTGATAGAGAGAAGGGATGTTTATGACACGTGTGTACCTTAATATCCCCCAACACAGTGATGACTGGTATGCCCAGGGTCTTGACATGCTGTTTGAGGGCAGGGCCCATGGCAGTGGCCATCTGCTGCATGATCGACAGGGTCTGCTGGACCTGAAACAGAAAGACGCACACAGAATCATTTAACTGATCACATGATCAAGTCAAGGCAGTAATGACAAAGCACTGATTATTATTTTTTAATTCATGTGTCAATTCTGGAGACATGGAAATGACAGTCCCAGCAGTACTCCCCACAAACACTTCTGGCATGCAATTTATACTGGTGAGATTATGTTGGTGAGTGCTGCGGATTATCATTAAAGTCACAGTACATCGCGCAACAAATCAATCAGATAGAAGGGAAACTGACATGTGGGCAGACTGCTCTAAACTAATTCACATTTAGGCCTAAGTGACGGTACGGTAGTGGTCACGCATCTCTGCAATGTAAACCCATTTAAACACTCCCATTTAGAGAAACACTCAGGGTGTAACACTAACCAGGATCTTGTTGGAGTCACTGAGGCGTCCCTTCAGTGTGATGGGCAGGTTTCCCACGCTGGGCTTGATGAACTTGGCCTCAGAGAGCACTGCAGCCACCTCATTCAAACCCTCCTTACGGATAGCCCAGTTCTTATCGCCCACCTTCGACACCATGTCCTCTGTGATCTTATCACTACAGAGAAAGAGAACATGTCAGAAGAGCCATTTCTTTGACCGTGATGAAATGCACCCAGTTCTTTCAGTTCTCATCTAAGAACTGATCTGATAAGAATAGATTTGTGAAAGCAATACAGTATAAATGCCACCACATTACTTTAACCTTAGAACAATGGCTGCCTGAAGGACAATACCTCTGACAGTCTTGGTATCATTCTACCCAGAGCTTTTTAATTTTTTTAAACGTTTGCTTAACAAAAAAAACTCAGGTGCACCACCTAATTTTAGATCTGGTGTGATGCTAACCCATACAGTTAAATAAGTGGTGCTACTCATGCACTCACGGAAGCAGCTATTGCAAAGCTAGAGAAGTTCTTTAGTACAGTGTTTCCCAACCCTCTTATCAGGGACCAGATGTTACCAGATGTTACACAATTTTGTTGCAGCCTTAAACTGGCACACCTAATTCAATTAGTCTACTAATGATCAACCCCTTGACTAATTGAAATTGGGTGTGCCAGTTTAGAGCTAAAACAAAAAGGTCTGGTGGTCCGAGGATAAGGTTGGAAGTACCGCTCTAGTACATTGATGTGCTAACCTGATGTCAGTGCGAGGCAGGAGGTCCATGATGTCACCTGCACCCCCCTCTTCCTTGGCCTCTTCTCCCTCCTCCTGCCCCCCTGTCCTTTTTATGGAGCCTCTAGTGGGGGCAGGGGGAGTCTGGCCCTGCATCTGTGACACAGCAGAACCAAGATGAGTCAATCACAGAGCCAATATGGAAACTAAGTTACGCCTGGAAACAGTGTAAAATAAAAAGTGGGCATTCTTGCACTGATAATATTTAGTGTGAAAATATTTTGGGCATTTAAGAGGCTATAATTCAATTTCACAATAACAAAAGTATTTGATAAAAAGGCACATCATTTGGTAGATACATTTAAGGATAGATACAACATACCAGGTACTCCAAGTGTCAAGTAAGCTAGAGATATTTATGAAGATGTGTCAACTAAAATACTACCTTCTCAAACTCTGCGTCGATTTGAGCGAGCAGTGCTGCCTTCTCATCCTCAAAGAACATACGCAGTGAGGCACCCATGTACAGGTACATCACCCCCAGCAGAGAGATGGCTGCTGCTCGTATAGCCTGCGACACACACGTTAAAAAGGCAGTCATTTGTTTCACCGTTTTTAAAATATCTTAATTGTGAACCAATCCATCTACCAGAGAGCTCTATAAGATCAAGGAATGAGGACCCAAAAATGTAAATCTAAGGCAACTTTAAAGTAGAAATGTTTTGAACCATAATCCATATAAAAACTGACTGACTGCTCCCAAATAGCAGCAGACAAATAAAGCAAGGCAAACTCAAAAAATAGAAATCAGCAGTAACACTCACAGGATTGGAGGCACCCAAAGCAGTCTTGACGTGGTTGATAAAAGCTTTCACATTGATTCTGGAACAGGAGAGGACATGCTTGATTGATTCAATACCATGAATGAGACAAGAAAGCACTGACAACACTCCAAAGGAATATAAGACCTGAGTGATAACTTACCCTGTGAAGCCAAATTCCTTCATGGCATTGGCCAGCCAGTTCAGTGCCTCAGCTTGATTTTTCGGGTTCTTCTGGGCAAAGGCCAATGACACAACCTGGAGTAGAGGTCGACCGATTAACTAGGACCGATTTCAAGTTCATAACAGAGTTTTTGGACGCCGATTACATTGCAATCCACGAGGAAACTGCGTGGCAGGCTGACCACCTGTTACACGAGTGCAGCGTCAAAAGGAGCTTGTGGCTGCAAGGAGCCAAGGTAAGTTGCTAGCTAGCATTAAACTTATTAAAAACAATCACCACAGTCACTAGTTAACCTAGTAATATCAACCATGTGTAGTTAACTAGCTTGTCCTGCGTTGCATATAATCAATGTGGTGCCTGTTAATTTATCATTGAATCACAGCCTACTTCAATGTTGCCAAACAGGTGAGGATTTAACAAAAGCGCATTCGAGAAGAAAGCACAATCGTTGCACAAATGTACATAACCATAAACAATGCCTTTCTTAAAATCAATACACCGAAGTATATATTTTTTTACCTGCATATTTAGTTAAGAAAAACATGTTAGCAGGCAATACAGGTTTCATTATTTATTTGAGACCAGAAAGATTTTATTTATGTATTAAGCTAAAGTGTTCAATCAGCATTGTTGTAATTGTCATTATTACATATAAAATAAAATAAATGTCAGATTAATTGTATCGGCTTTTTTTGGTCCTCCAATAATCTGTATCGTGTTAAAAAAAAATCATAATCGGTCGACCTCTAACCTGGAGTGGTCAGAGGGGTTAGTGGATTTGTCTGCAGTTTGGTTCACAAAGTAAATCAATGGTGTCAGTTAATACCAGTGAGGGAAAAAAACAATCGACAAACTGCATCAGTGGGTAACAGTTTGTTATCCAAGCAGAGTTCACCCAAATCCTTCCCTCCTTTCTTGAAATAGTCACTGACCAAAACAAAAGCACATTAAAGCAAGCCATTGGTTCCAGTTCAACTACTTGGCATTCACAGACATGGACAAAACATTCATTTTCCTTTAGAGTTACAGTGTAGTATAGTTCAGTATATCCAGTCTATTACCTGTTCAGCAATCCAGGACAGAGAGCAGGCCTCTCCTATGGCCGTTAGGGCGTCCTTGGCCTTCCCTCCACACTTGACGTCTCCCATCTTCTCCACCAGGGCATCCAGCACCACAGAGGCAGACGTCTTAGAGAACCTGCCCCTCTGGGCCACCACTGCCACCACCTGGAGCTTTAGCTGCATCACCTGGAGGCATGTTACAACACTGAACATTCTGTAGCCTGTTTAAGCGCACATGAACCAACTAATTTTAAATCCAGTATGGAGGTGAAATCATCCTGTTGCCATGTTTGGACAGTTAATATTGTGAATCTGTATTATAAAATAGAGTTTTGATCGCCTGCAGTGGGTCTTATCACTAGCCAATTCCAATACCATTAAATATCTTGCATTGGCAAGAAGCACGGTAAACGATTATAGAGATCCAAAACATTTAGGCAAAAATCTGTCTATGGACAACCCCCAGTTGAGTGTGGTAGGTTTGTTAGGTACCTGGAAGTTAGTCTCCTTCCAGCCAGGTTTCTTGGCCAGCATGCGGAGCAGAGCCTGACATGGCATCGCACTGATGTCCATCTGCTCCGCAACCTGGAGGGGAGAAGTCAGAAGAGGGGTTAGCATCATGCACTCATAAAGGATCTCTTTGAATGTGTAACGCCTGGTGTGGCTATCAATTAAGCATTAAGACCAGCAGGGGAGTGGTATATGGCCAATATACTGTACACCACGGCTAAGGGCTGTTCTTGTACCAAATCAGTGGCCTTGTGGGTAGTGTACGCCCTGAGATTAGGAGTTCAATCCAGAGTCATAGCAAATACTGTAACCCAACTATGGTCCCAACTAATGGGACCCAACTATGGTTTAATAGCAGGAACCGGGTTACTGAGATCTCCCAGCCAAACCTACTCATTTCCCAGGATAAATGTGAGTAAGGGGTCAATTATTTATGAACATGACATGGAACTTAAAATGTTCTGCTGGCTTCTATAGCCTTCTCTCTATTTGCATGATTAATCACAATGCATCTCATGACAAACAAAAAATGTACTATTGTGACAGGTAGGTCTACATTTGCTGCAGCATTGCTTATGCTACAGTAATAAAGGACTAATTTACATCTCCATCTGGATTTGTTTTAAGCTAAAAATGTAACTTTTTGGGGGCGACCCTACCAAATTCATATAGATGTGAGTTATAGATCTGTCACTCATTTAAAACAAGTCTAAGAGGGGGTAGATCTGTTCTGTGTGTGCTATTTCAGTAAAAATATTTCAGTAAAAAAAACTTTCGGTTTTGTACACCAGCTTCAAAACAGCTGAAAATACAATATTTTACATCGGTTTAGATTGTACAATGACTCCACTATACTTGCTAATTTTGTCAAACTTAAAATTAGGTGAACTTTTTGAATTTTTGCAACCAGGAAATGGCGGAGCGACTTCTGCATGGTGCATCTTTAAACTGCAGATGCAGTTTTAAGCTGACATATGGAATTGTTTTAAGGTCATACCATGGATCATTTAGCCAATTGATTTTGTATTTTAGGACCCCTTTCAATATTTCATCCCAAAACATTTTTGGGATTTGTAATTTGGACTCTACTACTGTAGCCCATAGAAACACATTGAACAGCAACAAAAATAAAAGTTAAATGGGGGGGGAAAAAATATACTTATTGGGCCTAGGACAGACTTCAAAACCGTATTCCTTAGTGTCTTTTTTGCCATTTATTCATGCATCTGTCCTAGGCCCAAGTAGTATTTATTTTTACACATTTAACCCCTTATTTTTGTTGGCATAAAACTACCTCCATACATTTGTATGGGTTACCTTCAGACAAGTCCCATGACACTTGTGGGGGTCGTAGCGCAAAACGGAGTACACGGTCGTGTTTGTGAGAATCTCCCCTATTGTGGTAGGCCAAACCAGTCGACGCTACAGACGTTTTTGTGAGGTGACATTTTTAGGAAAATCTCCTGGTCTGACAGAGCTGTAGCTCTGCCACTTTCCACCGCAGTATCGGCTGATTAAACTGCATGATCCTTACACAGGTGCACCTTGTGCTGGGGACAAAAGGACACTAAAGTACGCAGTTTTGTCACAACACAATGCTACAGATGTCTCAGGTTGAGGGAGCGTGCAATTGGCATGCTGACTGCAGGAATGCAGGGCTATGGCCAGAGAATTTAATGTTGTTTAAGAACTTGGCAGTACTTCCAACCGGCCTCACAACCACAGACAACGTTTATGTCGTACAATTTTGCAGATGTCAACATTGCGAAGTGGTGGCGGTGGGGTTATGGTATGGGCAGTCATAAGCTACAGACAACGAACACAACTGCATGTCGATGGCAATTTGAGTGCACAGAGATACTGTGACAAGATCCTGAGGCCCATTGTCGTGCCATTCATCTGCCGCCATCACCTCAAGTTTCAGCATGATAACGCATGGCCCCATGTCGCAAGGCTTTGTACCCAATTACTGGAAAATGAAAATGGCCCAGTTCTTCAATGGCCTGCATACACACCAGTTATGTCACCCAATGAACATGTTTGGGATGCTCTGGATCGACAGAGTGTTCCAGTTCCTGCCAATATTCAGCAATGTTGCACAGCCATTGAAGAAAAGTGGGACACAACCTGCCACAGGCCACAATCAGCCTGATCAACTCTATACGAAGGAGATGTGTCGCGCTGCATGAGTCAAATGGTGGTACCACCTAGGGCTGTTACAGTGACTGTATTACCACCACACCGGCAGTCAAGACTCCTGACTGCAGTCAAATTCCACGTGACTGTTTAGTCACATAACTAGGCTCTCCAAGCTCTGATGCTGCTGATGGTCATTAGCATACAAAACTTGCCTGGTAGTCAGCACTGCATTGTTCCTCTAATCACTGAACAAAACACGTTATCGAAAATCAACACACTTCATGAGAGCCCAAGAGCTCATGTTCGGCAACATTTCTATAGGCTATGCAATTGCGTGAGAAAATTGTTTTGTTGGCGTCTATTTTTAAGAGGATCTTATCAAATTTCTATAGGCTACATTTATTTCTGAATTTCACTAATATTAAGCACATTGCTCCTCTTTACAACAGGACTATAGCCTAACTGGCCGGCATGAAAATTAACTACGGGAAAAGCGTTCATTCACTATTTAAGTGCATAGATGACATGCATTTTTCCCCCCTGCCATGAGACAGCGGCATGATAATGGTCCATTCTAAATCAAAACTGATTTCACACATTTAGTATATGTAAAGATTAAAATCAAGAATAGTCTGATGTGTGACAATATTAGCCCATCACTTGAGAATGATGCCCAGCTTGTATGCATTAAGGCAAAAAACGACAAAGCATTACATGCATAACCGCATTTGCGGTCACTTGAGAATGGTGTTTGCCCACTAATTGGTTGCATATTGGAATATGAGAGCTTGTAGCCTACTGCCGCGTGCGCATTGCTGCACTTTATTTGAAGAAATAGCCACATAGTTTATCAACATTTTAAGCTAAAACAGTCTGATCTGTTGCATCAGCATCATTTCTTTTAAGGTTTTGATAATTGGTTGTATTAATTTGGGATCTATAGCATCCCACAAAGTATGTTTGGAATATTTATTTATCATACAGAAGAACAAGTTGACCAATAGAATAGGTCAAATGCTGTACTATGGGGGATAGTAGATTGACAGACGGATGCAAACTGCCCAAAAAGGTTAGTATTTTATTTTTTTTGCACTAAATGCAAAACAAAAAAATCCCTGCAAGGGGGAAATGCAGGTTAAAACAAAAGAATATGATCTACATGATCAGTCTGTGTACAATAAGTGGTTAATGTGAACCTAACTCGTAGCTAAAAAATTAAAGATAGCAATCCAATGTTATTTGTTGCCTAGACTTTACTGTAAATGACAACAAAAAATACACTGATATTGCAGTTAGCCGTGACAGCCTTAATAATAGAATGCTTGTGACCACACACACACCTAAATATTGCACTTGGGGGGAAAAAATCTTTAAGTAGAAACGGAATGAAACATGCATTCTATTTTTGCTCTATTATAGTAGACATCAAGAGCACAAGGATACGTGTACAAAAATAACGTTCACCGAGTAAAACATTTAATAATGCCCCCGCACGTGTTACTGTCAAGTTCAACACGACAGAAACAATATTTGAGCTACACTGCACATTATTACATTGTACACTTTCTGCCTGTGGACATCTGTTCTACAATGTGCCAGCAGAACATGATACCCTTTGTTGGCATAATCTCATTCGGGCACAGTACATCTGGCATACCCTTTTTTATCCACTGTATTGAATAAGTGATTAAGGGGTAAAGTGTGTGGTGTTTTTCAACTCTATAGTAGGCAGGACAATAGAACGAGTCCAAATTCCCCCAAGGCTGAAAAAACGGCAATAGAGTGTTGGCTAAGCTGGAACACTAGCGCGAGCCCAAAGCAAATTAATTGAATTGAACGTTCTCAGAGCCTATTTTGACTGGAATTGTGCTTAGAAATCCATTTTGCCCAAAAGGCACAAAAAAAGGAATCCCTTTTTATATTACCACTACAATTTGTTCTAAGGACAAAACTGAAAAAAATACTTGTGTTGAAAGAAAACATACGCACCTCTATGGTGTCAAATCGCCTTACGTCTGCATAAGGAGGAAGTAGGAAACAAATTGCAATTTAGGACTATTTGTTTCTAGCGATCGATGATGAGACACACTGCCCAGACTTACGTAATTATTTTTTTAATTTCACCAGGTAGGCCAGTTGAGAACAAGTTTTCATTTACAACTGCAACCTGGCAGTCACAATTAGAAAGAACAGATGAAAATGGTGTCCTACTCCCCCCCAAAAATCTAAATATACACATTGAGATATTTGGCAAAATATACCAGCATGCCTCTCCATAGGAAAACAAATGGGGGGAGTTCAGCGTTCCAAGGGCAAATAGTATTTCGGGGCTAGCAATTGATGACGAGATACACTGCCCAGCCTTACATAATTAGAAAGAGATTATGCAGATTGATGGGGTGGAGCTCAAATAAAAAAAATGGTACCCATGTATAGAAAGTGTTTCTTTAAATAACTAAATCTATTGTGTTTTTTGTACATGCGTATGGACCATCAGTTTAATTGTTATGCTGTAAATATTTTATTTTGAATGTAATTGATTAAATGAAATGGCAAATATTTTATATTAAACATTTGAGTAATTACTATTTCAGTAAGGATATACACTTTATTCAGTGACCTTAGGTATATAAAGTTTGATAGTATGATCAGATTTTTTTTAAACAAATGAACTGCAGTAACTAAATCAACCCAATAGATAGGAGCATAAGACCACAAATGACATTTAAGAAGATCAGTTCTCCCTGCATGTACAACTTCCCCACACCCTCACAGAAAAACTCCCGACGCGCACTTTCCTGTCCCTTTCCACACTGCTAATGCAAGAGAAGGACAGAAACAGCATTTTAACAGATGATCGAATTACTATGATGATTCAAGATCATTATTTTCATGCTTATGTTTTGAAATTACACTTGATTACTGTTCCAATAACTACTATCAATAATCCTGAACATTAATTCAGTCACCTCTGGTCGAGAAACGTATTTTCCTATTACATTCACTGTCAAATTCATCAACCAGCCGCTTTGCCTTCTCGCACAAGTAGCCAGCTCCACAAGCTCTGCCAAAAGCTTGTGCTGTCAGCGGCAGCGATCACTCTGCCTTCTCGTGCAAACGAAGAGCACACAGAGGTAAATTTGTTAACTGCGAGGGTTGCATGATGTAATTTATTTGCAGGCTGTTGAGGCAGTCTTGTGTTTTCTATTACTGTTGAGATATTAAGATGATTACATAATATATGTATACTAGAGTTGAGGTTAGCGCATTCCATCCCAAAAGAAACAGGCATAATACGATATACATACAGTTGATGTCGGAAGTTTACATACACTAAGGTCGGCGTCAAACTCGCTTTTCAACCACTCCACAAATGTCTTGTTAACAAACTATAGTTCTGGTAAGTCAGTTAGGATATCTACTTTGTGCATGACACAAGTAACCTTTCCAACAATTGTTGGAAAGGTAAATGACTTAAATGTTTACAGACAGATGTCACAATTCCAGTGGGTCAGAAGTTTACATACACTACGTTGACTGTGCCTTTAAACAGCTTGGAAAATTCCAGAAAATTATGTCATGGCTTTAGGAGATGTGATGAAAGAAATAAGCTGAAATAAAATCACTACTATTATTCTGACATTTCACATTCTTAAAATAAAGTGGTGATCCTAACTGACCTAAGACAGGGAATATCCACTAGGATTAAATGTCAGGAATTGTGAAAAACTGGGTTTAAATGTATTTGGCAAAGGTGTATGTATGCATGTGCAAAAAAAGAAACGTCCTCACTCAACTGCATTTATTTTCAGCAAACTTATCATGTGTACATATTTGTATGAACATAAGATTCAACAACTGAGACAAACTGAATAAGTTCAACAGACGTGACTAACAGAAATTGAATAATGTTTCCCTTAACAAAGGGGGGGTGGGTCAAAATCAAAATGAGCTGTCAGTATCTGGTGTGGCCAACAGCTGCATTAAGTACTGCAGTGCATCTCATGGACTGCACCAGGTTTGTCAGTTCTTGCTGTGAGATGTTACCCCACTCTTCCACCAAGGCACCTGCAAGTTCCCGGACACTTCTGGGGGGGCCCTAGCCCTCACATCTAACAGGTCCCAGACGTGCTCAATGGGATTGAGATCCGGGCTCGTCGCTGGCCATGGCAGAACACTGACATTCCTGTCTTGCAGGAAATCAGCCATACTGCTCGTTCTGTGCGTGGTGGCATTGTCATGCTGGAGGGACATGTCAGGATGAGCCTGCAGGGAGGGTACCACATGAGGGAGGAGGATGTCTTCCCTTCAACGCAGAGTTGAGATTACCTGCAATGACAACAAGCTCAGTCCGATGCTGTGGGGCACACTGCCCCAGACCATGACAGACCTTCCACCTCCAAATCGATTCCACTCCAGAGTACAGTCCTCAGTGTAAAAGCTCATTCCTTCAACGATAAACGCGAATCCAACCATCACCCCTGGTGAGACAAAACCGCGACTCGTCAGTGAAGAGCACTTTTTGCCAGTCTTGTCTGGTTCGGCGACGGTGGGTTTGTCCCCATAGGCGATGTTGCCGGTGATGTCTGGTGAGGACCTGCCTTTACAACAGGCCTACAAGCCCTCAGTCCAGCCTATTGCAGACAGTCTGAGCACTGATGGAGGGATTGTACGTTCCTGGTGTAACTCAGGCAGTTGTGGCCAACCTGTCCCGCAGGTGTGATGTTCAGATGTACCGATTATGTGCAGGTGTTGTTACATGGTCTGCCACTGTGAGGATGATCAGCTGTCCGTCCTGTCTCCCTGTAGCGCTGTCTTAGGCATCTCACAGTACGGATATTGCAATGTATTGCCCTGGCCATATCTGCAGTCCTCATGCCTCTTTCCAGCATGCCTAAGGCACATTCATGCAGATGAGCAGGGACCCTGGGCAACTTTCTTTTGGTGTTGAGTCAATAGAAAGGCCTCTTTACTGTCCTACGTTTTCATAACTGTGACCTTATTAATTGCCTACCATCTGTAAGCTGTTAGTGTCTTAACCGTTCCACGGGTGCAAGTTCATTTATTGTTTACGTTTCATTGAACAAGCATGGGAAACCCTTTACAATGAAGATCTGTGAAGTTATTTGTATTTTTACAAATTATCTGTTAAAGACAGGGTCCTGAAAAAGGGACATTTCCTTTTTTGCTGAGTACACACACAAAGTAATGTGACCATTTTAGAAAAAGAGACAGTCTTTTGTTGCATGCTATTTTATGTCAATCAGGGTTAAAGTTAGGTTTAGAAAAATGGTGACCATTACAGCTATAGGTGCATTGTGTTACAAGTCAGGGTTAGGGCTAAAATAGGTTATAAATAGTATGGGTTTAAAGCTCTTGCTCCTCCCTGTGGCCCTGTGGGTACTACATAACTCATTTGTGACACTTGTTAGGGTTCATAAGCTGAGGTAGCAAATGCGTCAGATCTTGATCAAGGAGCTAGAACTATCCATTTGGTTTGCAACTCCATGAACCTGCCAGCATTCGCTCCATTCGATGCCTACTTAACAGATTAACGCATATCAAATTACCCAGCAGACATTTAGAAACTCGTCCCAAAAGAATAGGATATTTCTTAGTAAAAGGAAATGTCTGGCTGTTTAAAAATCGGCCACATCTTGAAAGAGAACAGAGACTCGGGTTTTGTTTAGTTTTACACCTTTTGCTGAAAGAAAATATGGTTAAACATGATCAGAAAATGTCTAAAGTTTGATGGCTATGCGCCAGCCATCGTTAACCCTGTGGGTCACAACAACGTGTATCCAGGAGAAGTGAACTGGCTCACAAAGTAGCAGTGAACTTAATACATTTCCTGAGGTAAGCCTCTGAGTTCATGGGCAGGTCTCAGTGCCAACAATAGCTAAGCAGGCATTATGCCATTTTACAATGGGCTGGGAAAAGAACATTCGGAAGTCGAGTTGGTGCCACGGTGCTCAAAAGAGGAAGTCAAGTTGGTGCCACGGTGCTCAAAAGAAGAGTAATAGGAGCTGGCAGGGTTAAAAACACCCTAAAATAAGGCCTGCTTAGTAGCGATTACTTTAAAATTACAGCAAGCAGCTGGGACATATGGTAATATTATGAAAATGTGCTCCACTGCTGATGCAATGAACTAGTTATCAGAAAAAAAGCATTGTTAAATTGTGTCCAGCCTATCTATAGTGGCATCCAGCTTAAGTCAATGCCAGGCCCAGCTACACTTGATCCCTGAATCCACTTGTTTAACAAGCAACAGCTCATTCAGAAAATGAACAACATATAGTACTGTAGAGGAAAAACAGTTCAGATAGTTCATTAGCTAGATAACATATCAGATTGCCAGGGTCCAGTAAGCAACTAAAGCATTATAACTTGAGGAACAGCAAGGAGTCGTATACCAGGTAATACTATAGCAAATTGGTTAGGTTACTAACGTTAACTATTCTTATGTAACATTGGCTAACTAACGTTACTTGTCTGACTTTATTAGCCAGCTAATTATCACACAATACCTTAGCCAATTTAACTGATCAGATAATTTTGGTTAATGCTGCTCAACATTTCTCCAGCTAGCTGACGGAGAATTCGATTCAGCTAGCAAGATACTTAATACTTGTTCCACCACACTTTCTCCCTTGCCTCAAACTTTCCAAATGCCAGTAGTCTTTCGGTTACAGCTCATTCAATACACTTTCTCACCCCTGTCTCCGCGATCAGGTTTCTCACTAATGTTAACTTTTTTTTTTTATCGTTCAGGGGACACGCTGATGTACCTGGCAAACTGCCATTCCACTCTCCACTCTTTCCAGAGCACGCGCTGATGCTGTAACTAGCAAATTGTCTGTCTCTTCAGTCGCGTGCTGCATTCGGTTTTGTGAACGACTGGCTGAGCCTTAGATATAGCCAGTATTGGTTCAAACTCGCATCACTCGTTCGTATATACTTTCCTCATCTACATGAATCACGTAGGTCACCTATTTTGGATTCAAAACTGAATTTCGCTGAAAGGTTTGCATGCCTGGACATAGGCTAGTGCTTTTGCTGTTCGTTACGCCTACTCATCTTGTTGCCTGGAATTCGATAAGGATGCACGCAGTTGCACCCCCAATGTGTCAGTCTTCACTTGCAGCCTACATCGAAACGAAGATAGACGCCTGTGAGAAGAAACGTATCACGTGACGGGCATTGGCTAAAAAGAATTGAGATCTGAGAGAGCCATGACAGTGAGGCGCCTCAGAACATGCAGCCGGGAATTCTAATCATTATATTCAGCCCAAGGGCAGAATGGCCAATGGCCACAAACGGCATTAAGGGGCATTACAGCCACATTAGGGGGATGCCGCTGGGAAATTCACAGCATTATCAAGTGCTTGTCAAATTGTGAAAGAGTGATGAAGTATGTGCAAGAAACAAAGCACATGCCTTTCATGCAGCCTTAGAATGTATTCAAAATCCAAACAAAGCCCAACATTTGTATCACAACCAAAGTTGCATAAATAACTAAATGAAGCATATAGGAGAACCTGTTCCTTTGTTAACCGCATGTGCACACTCCCTCAAATCGTTTGGAGAAAGGACGTTTTCTATTTTATTCAGCTTTGTTCAATTGTATTCTTCATGCTGTAAAATAATGCCACGGAATTCTAAGCAAATCTTGTCTGCTAAATGAACTAGTGTAACCCACAGCAATATGGCATAGCCAGTTCAAATTTTATTTGTCACATGCGCCGAATAGAACGTGTAGACCTTAGTGAAATGCTTACTTACAAGCCCTTATCCAACAATGCAGTTAAGAAAAAACAAATAAAGAGCAGCAGTAAAATAACAATAGCGAGGCTATATACAGGGATTCCTCTAAAAGTTGCGAGCTTATGCTGCAGTACTTAGAGGTAATTTGTGGTTTAGTACAGTACCCTGCGTCACCACTTCATTGCTCCAGACCAGCGCAAGGGGGAGTTAGTAGGACCCAAAAGCGTAATCGGTGCTCTGTGTGACAATGAATGGGTGATATATACCTAAATAGAAACTGAATTGTGCACGACTTCAGTATTACTTACTAAAAAGGTTGTTACACTAAGGTTATTATTCTTTTAGGAATATTTTGCTCTTACCGTTGGCCACTCTCGACCGGTCATGTTAGACCGTTGCACCACTCAGGCACTGTACAAGACACTGCATAGCAGTTCAAGCTGTTGCTACAGATGCTGGTTCAATACCCAATCTAAAACAATCTAACAAATGGCATCTTTATGCGTTCATTAATAAAATAATATTTCAAAATGCCGATGTTTATTTAGCTATGATTCATAACTAATTACTAAGAGAATAAATTATCCTCCAATCCTCTATATAATTATTGGCAGAGCGTCATTTCGATATACTGTAGGCGACATGAGTCTCACAAGTGTTGAGTAATGTGCTGTTAAGTGGTGTAGGTCTTATTTAAAGAGAATATTAAGTTAGAAGCAATAGTCTACACCTATTTTAGCACTGTTTCGCGCTACTCTGAGTCAAGCATGGGGACTGGTCTTGCTAAATCAATTCGATTTTTATTTTCACAATTTTCATTTGGGTAGTGGTTAGACTAGAACTAGAAAATTAGGGTGTAGAAATAATATGCTCTTAGTTTAACTAGACAAGTCAGTTAATTCTTATTTACAAGGACAGTCTACTCCTTCCTCCCCATTGGGGAATTGAACCCCGATCTCCAACGTGCCCGCATTCTCTAGTACAGCCATTATTGAAGGCTATCAAATACTTCTCAAAAGATGCGGATCACACTTAAATAACATGCCATAGAATAGAATTCTGCGGCAACATGCAAGCTGCGCCGCAGTACGCTGCAACTTTTAAAGGACGAACCACTTATCAGGGGGTACCGGTTAGTTGAGGTAATATGTACACTACACTAATGTACTTGTCCGCTTAGTTGTGCACAGGGGCCTCCCATTCCTCTTTCTATTCTGGTTAGAGCCAATTTGCGCTGTTCTGTGAAGGTAGTAGTACACAGCGTTGTTTCTTGGCAATTTCCTGCATGGAATAGCCTTCATTTCTCAGAACAAGAATAGACTGACGAGTTATAGAAGAAAGTTATTTGTGTCTGTCCATTTTGAGCCTGCAATCAAACCCACAAATGCTGATGCTCAACTAGTCTAAAGGACCATTGTATTTTTGTATAAAAAAAAAAAAAATCTGAACAGTTTTCAGCTGTGCTAACAATTGCAAAAGGGTTTTCTAATGATCAATTAGCCTTTTAAAATGATAAACTTGGATTAGCTAACAACGTGCCATTAGAACACAGGAGTGACGGTTAAAAATCATAAAATCTGCCGTTTCCAGCTACAATAGTCATTTACAACATTAACAATGTCAGCTGTATTTCTGATTCATTTGATGTTATTTTAAAATGGACAAAAAACTATTCTTTCAAAAACAAGGATATTTTGAAGTGACGGCAAACTTTTGAACGGTAGTGTACATGTAGGTAGAGTTATTAAAGTGAATATGCATTGATAACAGTAGCAGCTGTGTAAAATAGGGGGGTGGGGGGCAATGCAAATAGTATGGGTAGCCCTTTGATTAGATGTTCAGGAGTCTTTTGACGTGGGGGTAGAAGCTGATTAGAAGCCTCTTGGACCTAGACGTGGCGCTCCGGTACCGCTTGCCGTGCAGTAGCAGAGAACAGTCTATGACTAGGGTGGCTGGAGTTTATTAGGGCCTTCCTCTGACACCGCCTGGTGTCGAGGTCCTGGGTGGCAGGAAGCTTTGTCCCAGTGATGTACTACCCCGTTTGTCCCCGTACGTACTACCCTCTGTAGTGCCTTGCGGTCGGAGGACGAGCAGTTGCCATACCAGGCAGTGATGAAACCAGTCAGGATACTTGCAATGGTGCAGCTGTAGAACCTTTTGAGGATCTGAGGACCCATGCCAAATCTTTTCAGTCTCCTGGGGGGGGGGGGGAGAAATAGGCTTTGTCGTGCCCTCTTCGCGACTGTCTTGGTCTGCTTAGACCATGTTAATTTGTTGGTGATGTGGCACCAAGGAACTTGAAGAAGCTCTCAACCTGCTCCACTGCAGCCCCGTCGATGAGAATGGGGGTGTGCTCACTCCTCTTTTTCCTGTAGTCCACAATCTCCTTAGTCTTGATCACGTTGAGGGAGAGGTTGTCCTGGCACCACACGGCCAGGTGTCAGACCTCCTCCCTACAGGCTGTCTCATCGTTGTCGGTGATCAGGCCTACCACTGTTGTGTCATCGGCAAACTTGGTGTTGGAGTCGTGCAGTCATGAGTGAACAAGGAGTACAGGAGGGGACTGAGCATGCATGTTGAGGATGAGCATGGCGGATGTGTTGCTACCTACCCTCACCTCCTGGAGGCAGCCCGTTAGGGAGTCCAGGATCCATTTGCAGAGGGAGGTGTTTAGTCCAACGGTCCTTAGCTTAGTGATGAGCTGAGGGCACTATGGTGTTGAATGCTGAGCTGTAGTCAAAGAATATCATTCTTACATAGGTGTTCCTTTTGTTCAGCTGGGAAAGGGCAGAGTGGAGAGCAATAGAGATTGCATCATCTGTGGATCTGTTGGGGCGGTATGCAAATTTGAATGGTCTAGGGTTTCTGGGATAATTGTTTGTTCTGTATATTTATGCTTTAGAATGACACTTCTAGTCTGGGTGAGAAATACCAGGTTACCCGGGAGAAAAAGAGACTTATTCTCAGGAAGGAATATTTGCAAAATATTCAACCCTAGATCTGATGAGCCTGCCTGGCACTCAGCATGAAGGAGATTGCTTGGGGGTGATAGATTAGTGTCCTGTCCAGGAGGTGTACTTGTACATCTAGCTGCCTCACGATACAGAAACAGGAGATATGCGCCTATGAGCCATTCCTACTCACACAAGCCAAGGCTGGTGCAAGGCTACTCAAGAGACGTACACTGCAAAAACAAATGTTGTAATAGAGTAGACGGAGAAACAAAGAGAACGTGAAATCATAAATGCTGCTGACCTGGTAAAATTCCTCCATGCTGGCCAGCCTCTCCTTCCAGTTGGAGCTGTCCAGCATCTCTACACAGGGGGCAGGCAGCACCGCTGCAGCCAGCTCATCACACACCTCCACCTAAGAACACAGTCAATACGTACTTTTGACTAGAGCCCAGTTTAAAATTGCACCCTATTCCAGAGCTAAATATTAGTGCACCATAGGGGGGGGGATGGGCTGCCATTTGCGACTTGAATCTATTTAATAGAGTAATTTATTGATGACTATATAGATGCTTCAAAATCGGTAAGATGTGAGTACTCACCGAGAGCTCAGTCTCCACGATCTCTTTGGTTTCAGCAGGCTTCTTACTCTTGGCTCCTGCTCCACCTTCAGCCCCAGGCTTCCCTTTCTTAGCAACGCCAACATCCTAGACGACAGATTAAACCAGATTTTAGAATAAACAAATAATTTAATTTTTTTACATACAGGAAATAACACATTGAGAGCAATTTAAAATATTTCCCCAATATGCTTTTTAAGAGGAAAACCAATCCAGCCTTAAGCAATCACCAAACACTGGCTGCAACCCACCATTTAGGAGCCACTGCTGTGGAATAGAACAGCATAGATGACCACATAGTCAACAGAGATTACATTGTCCCACACTGTATTCGTTGCACTAATATTACCAGCAGGTTGTCCATAAGTCCAGCTTCAACATTAAACTACCCCCACCTGTCATGGTTTTGACCACAGCCTTATATTGAAGCTCTGTGCTTAGCAAAAATAAATTGTCCCTGGGGCTCTGGGTACTAGGTAGTCACTGGTTTAGTGGATCACACAAGAACGCTTCAATGCAAATACCTTCTAGTATCTTTCCCATGGATTTGACTGGTTTTCAAGCTCTATTGGTTCGAGCGAAAAACAATATTGTCCAAATGATTAAAGTTCAATTGAACCCTTCTAAAAGACACCTTCAAACATTTTGTGCAACAAACCTGACAAGGACCACCGTGACATGCAAACTACGGAGACATGAAACGTACAATAAGAGCCCGGTCATGCCGTCTCACCTTATACACAGGGGCATTTTTAGGGGGCCCTGCGGGTTTGGCCGGGGCCTCAGACTGTGGCTGTGCCTTGGGGACAGGTTTCCCTTTCTCCGCTCCTCCTCCCTTCTTTCCTCCTGCCAGCTCCACATTGGATGCAATCTCTTTAATCTTTGAGAGGAAAATAGCATTAAGAGAAAACACTTGGATATTACCAATCTGAGCAACAGGATGGCCCAAGGTCAATAACAATAATATATCTAAAACAAAGAATTCTGATTTATGTAAACAATACAAACATTGTCACAAACTGGCTCTGAAAACACTGCAACAGCTATTTTATTTGAAGTTGACCAAAAGCAGGGCTCCAAAGGGATTATTTTTTGCATCCATTCACTTGGGACACAATTTTTTGTTATTGGTTGCGTCAGTGTGAGCTGTAAATGCTAGTTTGTCACTTAATTCAAAGCTTTATATTTTCGGGGTGCAAATCAGAATATATTGATCATGTATTCCTGCTTGTTTAAATAAACGTATTTCTTGAATCATAACCTCAGTACTGTGAATAACTTTCATTTTATAATTGAGTGACAACACAAATTTGGTGCGACCAAATCATGGCCTGGTGCCACCAACTGAAAATGTTAGTGGAACCAGAGGGGGAAAAAAATATTCTGGAGCCCTGAAAAGTGTAAAACCATTTATCAATACCAACAGTGGAGATACGATATACACAGTGTTGTCGGAAAGTATTCAGACATTGACTTTTTCCACATTTTGTTACGTTACAGCCTAATTCTAAACTGGATTTTATTTTTTTTTAAGTTTCTCAGCAATCTACACACAATACTGCATAATACATTTTGGCAAATGTATGATTGTACTTGAGATGTTTTTTCAACTTGGAGTCCACCTGTGGTAAATTCAATTGAGTGGACATGATTTGGAAAGGCACACCAGTCTACACACCAGTTCACAGTGCATGTCAGAGCAAAAAGCAAGCCATGAGTTCAAAGGAATTGTCCGTAGAGCTCCGAGACAGGATTATGTTGAGGCACATATCTGGAGAAGGGTACCAAAATATTTCTGCAGCCTTGAAGGTCCCCAAAAACACAGTGGCCTCCATCATTATAAAATGGAAGTTTGGAACCAGCAGGACTATTCCTAGAGCTGGCCACCCAGCCAAACTGAGAAATCCGGGGGAGAAGGACCTTGTCAGGTAGGTGACCAAGAAACCGATGGTCACTGACAGAGCTCCAGAGTTCCTCTGTGGAGATGGGATTACATTCCAGAAAGACAACCATCTCCGCAGCACTCCACCAATCAGGCCTTTATGGTAGAGTGGCCAGACGGAAGACACTCCTCAGTAAAAGGCACAACAGCCAGCTTGGTGTTTGCCAAAAGGCACCTAAATACTGACCATGAGAAACAAGATTCTCTGGTCTGATGAAACCAAGATTTAACTCTGGCCTGAATGCCATGCGTCACATCTGGAGGAAACCTGGCACCATCCCTACAGTGATGCATGGTGGTAGCAGCATTATGCTGCGGGGATCTTTTTCAGGGACACTAGTCTGGATCGAAGGAAAGATGAAAGGAGCAAAGTACGGAGGTCCTTGATGAAACCGTGCTACAGAGCGCTCAGGACCTCAGACTGGGGCAAAGGTTCACCTTCCAACAGGACAACGACCCTAAGCACACAGCAAAGACAACGCAGGAGTGGCTTCGGGAAATGTCTCTGAATGTCCTTGAGTCACCCAGCAAGAGCCCGGACTTGAACCCAAATTAACATCTCTGGAAAGACCTGAAAATAGCTGAGCACCAACACTCCCCATCCATCCTGACAGAGCTTGAGGGGATCTGCAGAGAAAAATGAGAGAAACTTCCACAAATACAGGTGTGCCAAGCTTGTGCTGTCATACCCAAGAAGACTCAATGCTGTAATCGCTGCCAAACGGTGCTTCAACAAAGTACTGAGTAATAGGTCTGAATACTTATGTAAACATGCTATTTCATATTTAATTTCTTTGTATTCTTCTACATTCTTTGTATTGTGTAGTTTGAGAAAAAAAACTATTTCAAAACACGGCTGTAACATAACAAAATGTGGAAATAGTCATCTGAATAACTTCTAAAGGCACCATACATACAGGTGCCTATACAAATGGCTAATATACAGTTGAAGTCGGAAGTTTACATACACCTTAGTCAAATACATTTAAACTCAGTTTTTCACAATTCCGGACATTTAATCCTAGTAAAAATGCCCCGTCTTAGGTCAGTTAGGGCAACTACTTCCAAAGTTGTGGAAAAATGGCTTAAGGACAACAAAGTCAAGGTACTGGAGTGGTCATCACAAAAAATGTGTGGGCAGAACCGAAAAAGCGTGTGTGAGCAAGGAGTTCTGCAAACCTGACTCAGTTACACCAGCTCTGTCAGGAGGAATGGGCCAAAATTCACCCAACTTATTGTGTGAAGCTTGTGGAAGGCTACCCGAAACGTTTGACCCAAGTTAAACAATTTAAAGCCAATGCTACCAAATACTAATTGAGTATGTAAACTTCTGACCCACTGGGAATGAGATGAAAGAAATAAAAGCTGAAATAAATATTTCTCTACTATTATTCTGACATTTCACATTCTTAAAATAGTGGTGATCCTAACTGTCCTAAAACAGAGAATTTTTACATGGATTAAATGTCCGGAATTGTGAAAAACTGAGTTTAAATGTATTTGGATAAGGTGTATGTAAACTTCTGACTTCAACTGTATGTATGTACACACATACACCTCACCTTGTCAACCTTGAGTTTGTCGAGGTCTGCTAGGAAGGGGTTAACAGCTTTCTCTCCTGCCACCTTCATGGCCGTGCCTAGAGCCTTGATCGCAGCATCTCTCACCTCTGGAGCAGGGTCATTCACTTGCTGCCATGAAGAAACAACCCACAATGTCATACAGAGCCATATTCAAATGGGGATTTATAGAAATAATTGTGGGGTAGGGCTGGGCAGTATACCGTATTTTACAATATACCGGAATTGGGTTTACACTTTACCTTCTATAACGGTATTTAAATGTTTGGTTTGTTTAATGGGATACGCCGTGTGTAACGTCCATTTTTATAGTTTACTTCGCTCATTGAGTCATCTTGCTCCGCTCACTCTAAACATGCCGTTTTCCACAGACCTAGCCCCGCCCCTCAAGGAGTGCATTTGTTGTGCCGTAAACATGACACTTGCATTCAGTGTGCATGGTCAATGCAGCACATGCAACATTGTTGACAATGCTTTTCACTTTTCTTCTTAATATAAATCCACTAGTGGTCAGTAATTATACTATTAGCTCTTATTTCTTATATTTGCAAACTGCTAGTATGTCTTTCCTTAGCAAGTTTGACCAAAATTGTGTTAGCCGCTAATGCTAATTAGTACGTTTATTTGCTAGCTGAGTCAGAGCAATTGTTATTAGCTATACAGCATTTAAACTTCAGCGATGCTGTAGACCTAAATCTGCATGTTTGTGCAAGAGTATCTTATAAAAACAAGGAGGACTACGCAAAGCATGAATATGTTAGCTACATGAAGTAGCTAAGAGAAAACTTTCAATGTAGCCAAAGATTATAGGGTCCCCTAGGAAACACAGGTTCGTACCCTGTTACAATAACTTCTCCCTAGCATTTTTCATTGTCATGTCAAAACACTGTATTCAAAGTCCCCACTACTATGTTCTAACTATAGAAAACCCATTCTGTTTCCATGATTACAACAGTTCAGCGAAGTGTTTGGCTAAAAATAAGGCCTAGATTGTTCGCCCATATCATGCAGCCCTACATAGCAATGTGGAAATTCTCAAATGAGTGCAGGAATTTATAAATTATTTTGGGTTGAAGTTGAACAGTATAAAACAATCAGAATGGAGAAAGACCATTGAATTCATGTGTTGCCACCCTAGGGTCACAAACTTCTCAAAGCAAATTTAGAACTTGTATTATTCAAAACATAAAATACATATGATATTTTGGCCATATTGCCCAGCCCTATGTTGGGGGTGTATAATACTTCACCCGATCAAACAATAACCTTATATTCCTTTATTTTCTGAACATTTGTGAAGTTTAACTCTGAACATTGCATGTTCACATAATATTTTCCCCCAGTGGACATGTACAGTTAGAGACCTACAGGATGGGTGAGACCAACCTTGAGCAGGGCAGCACAGAGGGGTTTGAGCAGGCTCTTGGGCAGGGTGGAAGGAGTCGAAAGATGGATACACCTGGTCAGGAACAGAGAGGCCTGCTGCTTGATGGACGGGTTCTTGTTGTCCATCACAGCCAGCATGTCCTCGCTCAGGTTCTGGAGAGTGGTCTGAAGAGAACAAAAATCAGACCATTACCCTGTTTTTCTATTTCACTTTTTTTGTTTTACCCTTAAACAATTTGTAGGTAAAGTGATATGAAAGATATGCTGGCTTGTCTGTCATCTTGGAAATCACACAAATGACATTTGGCTAACTTCAGACCCATGCAAATAGCTTAACTCTTACCAATGAAAATAGATCAAGGTTGAATTTGCTCCTCTAATGGAGTTAATTACATTTGACAAATTAAACATCGCTCCACATTAAAAAGCTGGAGTAAATTCTAAGTGAAGGAAATGCTGTAATCGGTGTACATGCCCACAGATAATCACATGCATTGACCATCTAGACTAGCATACATCTGCTTCTCAAATGACAACTATAGAAAGGGAAAAAATAACTGTTGATTAGCACAAGGCCTATACAAAGGACCGGAGAGACCAGCTACATAAACAGATTTCACATAACAGTCAACTATACTTTGTGTTGAGATCTATGGCCCAAGAGATACTGGTGCAGATCCTTCAATAACACAGGCTCACACAGCATTGACACAGATTTAAAGTGCATAGTAAGCTATGAACCAAAAGGATAATCAGTTGGAATAATCTTCCTACTCACCGTCAGGAAGACTGCATCGATTGCCTCTTGCAGGGACTGGACCACAGCAGGTTTCTTCTCCTTAAATTTGTCCAAAATAGTTGGCACCACCTTGAGGAAAATAAACATTTTAAAATAACCAAATCTGTCAAAATTGGAGATTAACAAACCGTTTCCGGTGAAGAGTCTTACACAGTAAAGCAATATCTTAAGCATCTCTAGTTTCTCAGTAACCGTCTAAAGGGAGAACTTACATTGCCTGCATACGTCCCAAAGTTCTTCCTGAGACCGAAGGCCAATCCAGCCAGGCATTTTGCAGCTAGCGACACCAGAATGACATTGGTGTCTTTACCAATGACCTACAAATAGACAAACAATTGAGAGTTTAAGTGGGTAGTCAGTGCACTGTATACATACTGCAACTTCACTCACTTAGAGTTGCCTACCCTTTTGAGTGCTCGAACCACATCTCCATAGTCGCCATTATCCAGTTTGGGGTGTTTAGCCAGCATCGCCAAGGCCTCCAGGGCCTCTTTCCTCTCCTGCCATTTCTTTGCCTCCTACAGTGACAGAAGGAGACTCGGTCACAGACCCAATACACGACAATGACAAATTGAGTATCGGCTCCACAGCTTTAGTTTGTGTAAGCTTTGCGCAGGAAAGATGTGATTTTGTGAAGACAGGCCATGCCCAAAATCTGTCTCGCTACTACATTATTGACAATGTACGGTTTAGTAAACATTTATGCAGTACGCAACAAATAACATACTAGGCTCACCCATACTGCAAATATGTCACCTAAATGCACTATTGCGTGTCCCGTTATTCATTCATTTTGATACAGCCCGTCTCTTTATCTGATTATCAGCGGTTGTCAAAAGAAGATTCGGTTCCTCAAGAGCATGGAGTGATTTCATATTAGATGAAAAGCCAAAATGCGTACGCCATCCTGGCAAACATTTTGCACTACTATTTAGGACACAAGTATGGGAATCCGGACAGGGCCATTGCGCCTTGGGAATATTTGGAAAAATAGCCACGGGATGGATTTTCCAACAGTCAAAACTATTTGAAGTTACCTTTTCTCAATAGGGGGGCGCTGTTTTCACTTTGTAAAAATTCATTCCCAAATTAAACTGCCTCGTACTCAATTATTGCTCATACAATATGCATATTATTATTACTATTGGATAGAAAACACTCTCTAGTTTCTAAAACCGTTTGAATTATATCTGTGAGTAAAACAGAACTCATTTTGCAGCAAACTTCCTGTCAGGAACTGAAAAATCTGAAATCGGGCACTCTGTTCCAGGGTCAGTTTATTAATTTGCATGTAATCTATGAGTCGACATGCACTGCATACGATTTCCCCTAGATGTCAGTAAGCAGTGAGAATTGGAATGTGGTTGCTAGGTAGATCTGAGGCCGTATAAAGGCTCTTGGAACCGGGGGTGCAACGTTCGTCATGACGCAAGACAGACCTCAGGAATGCATTCTGAAAAGCTCTCGTTATAGGAGTTAGATTTATCCGGCTCTGATTTTATTCGATATAGGTGTTAAAAACATAATAATGTAGTTAATTTAAACCGAGTTATATCAGTATATTGCGATTTTCGGTATTTCATTTGTGCTGCGTTATAGTGAGTTGGACACGTCTTCGTCACATGGCTAACGTTTGCTGCTAATTCCAAAGTTGAAGACGACAATCTACAACCGAGCAACGAATCTTCTGGACAAAGGACAACTTGCACAAGATTCTGATGGAAGCTCATCAAAAAGTAAGAACTATTTATGATGTTAATTCGTTGTTCTGTTGAAAAATGTTACACTACTATTCCGCCATTAATTTCGGTGCGGTCTCGCTTTAGCGCACGCTGTATGTCGTAGTAACGTTAATTTTAAAAATCTAACACAGCGGTTGCATTAAGAACTAATGTATCTTTCATTTGCTGTCCAACCTGTATTTTTTAGTCAAGTTTATGATTAGTTATTGATTAGATTAGGTGCCTCTCCCAAGATTTCTCCTGACATTTTGTTGGCAGCTTGGCTACTATTCTCATTGTATAACCACGATTTGTGCCGCTAAATATGCACATTTTCGAACAAACAATATATGTATTGTGTAATATGTTGTTATAGGACTGTCATCTGATGAAGTTTTGAGAAGGTTAGTGAAAAATGTAATATCTTTTGCTGGTTTATTCGCTAACGTGCATGAATCAATGCTGCTGTGTGGTTGGCTATTGTAGTAAGCTAATATAATGCTAAATTGTGTTTTCGCTGTAAAACACTTAAAGAATCTGAAATATTGGCTGGATTCACAAGATCTTTGTCTTTCATTTGCTGTACGCTGCGTATTTTTCATAAATGTTTTATGATGAGTATTTAGGTAATTCACATTGCTCTCTGTAGTTATTCTAGTTGCTTTGGTGAGAGTTGTGATGGTGGCTGCAATGTAAAACTATGATTTATACCTCAAATATGCACATTTTTCGAACAAAACATATTCTATACAATAAATATGTTATCAGACTCATCTGATGAAGTTGTTTCTTGGTTAGTGACTATTTATATCTTTATTTGGTCGAATTTGTGATAGCTACCTATGCAGTAAAAAAATGGTGGAGAAAAAAAAGTTGGGTCTTTTGCTATCGTGGTTAGCTAATAGAAATACATAGTGTCTTCCCTGTAAAACATTTTAAAAATCAGAAATGATGGCTGGATTCACAAGATGTGCATCTTTCATCTGGTGTCTTGGACTTGTGATTTCATGATATTTAGATGCTAGTATTTACTTGTGGCGCTATGCTAGGCTATGCTAGTCAGCTTTTTTACTGATGAGGGTGCTCCCGGATCCGGGATTATGTGCAACTAGAAGTTAACTAAAAAGTCATATTTTGTACCTACTTTAAATACCTGCAGTCAAATTTTGCAATATGTTAGATTAAGCAGACTGCGTTCATCACTTTACGAGTCACATTATGAAGCTTACAATCACGTATGTTTGTAAATAGCACAACGGGAGAAAGCAGGAGCAGGTGAGTCCAGCTATGTAGAGACCAGGGGTCGCATTTTACATTGAAAGCCACGTGGTTTTTGCATCAATAGTGATCAGGGACATGCAACTACAGTTTCCCCTTCACAGAAAATATATTAGCACAACACATTAGGCAGAAAAACAGCTGAATTTCATCAGATGACAACGGAAGTACAACTATTTGGCCAGCAGCCACAAGTAAAATGAGCACGCAAGGTCCTTTTGCAAAAACAATGCGTTTCCATCATATTTCTGTTTATCATAGAAAGAAAGTAGTCAGCTACATTTCCTTAAAGTTAATTTAACATTTACAAGAGAAAAGTAGACTGGCTACACCAAAAATTCTTATCCGAGTGGAAAAGTGCAACCAGCACAAAATTCTGATGCTAAGCACAAATTACATAAAGTATTTTAGACCTGCGTTTACACAACGCAGCAAGATATGAGTTATATTTTTTCCCTGCGCGATAAGCAGAATAAGAACCTAAATTTAACTTGCTAGTTATCCAAGTAAGTGGCTGAATTAATAAGATGGGGCATCATATTGCGTTGGCTTTCTGCCGCGTTTGAGAGGTCAATGCCCTTTGGATGAATTCTGCATCTTGATGTCCTTGTTTTTTTTCGCCTGTCAGCCCATCTGCTCCTCCGCCATCTTCTACGATCAGAGCAAGCAGGCCTTTTGCCCTAGCGACTCAAGACTCCACAAACAGCATGTACACCAGCTCACATGACCTACAAACGGTCAGAAGACTGAAGCTCCTGCCGACAATTCCTCATTCTATTCAGGTTTACGTCAACTTTTTATACTTTCTAGTTTAAATGTCAGTGGGAAAGTCTAGGGTCAAGAAACATTGGTTTGCACACCAAAATGGCAACTAAACGCCAGAAAACTGAAGTTGACACTGATGCTAGCTTTAGCTGAACAAGACCAGATGGAGGCGGTGGTTACATGTGCTATTGGTGCAGCAATTCAAGGAGTGAGGGAACAAGTTGCTACCTTGCAAGAAAAAAGTTAGACACCCACATGGGATCAGTTTGAGCGCTAATAGAAAAGGTGAAACACATTCAGACTGTGTCAAGGGGCTTAAAAAGGGATGTGAACCTCTGCACTCTGGAAATTGAGAAGATGCAGTTCAAAATGACATCGCTTGAGGATCAAGACAGACATAATAACGTGATGGTCACGGGGATTGCTACAGACCGGGAGGGAGGTGATGCAATTGCTTTCCCGCAAGAAATCCTTCCCAAATGGATTCCATCACTTGGAACTACTTCGATTCAAAATGCAAAGGACAACCCCCAGACCATGGTCTTATAGGTTCTCAGACACCAAGATGGCAATGCTATTCTACAAGGAGCGAGTGAAGCAAGAGAAGCAAGAAAGAATGCCCCTATCCAAAATGTCAGGAAAACCATACGTTGCAGGGCAAACCCTCTTTTCTGATCTATCCCACCACCCTGTGACTTACTTTCAACAGTGAGCAGCTCTCCATCTCGGCAAAAGAGGCAGGAATTTCAGAGAAGTCCGCCCAGCGACAGGTCTTACACCCCCCATGAAACGGGAGCAACTGGGAGGTAAAGATGAAGCAAACGTTTGACTACGCAACTATTATCTTTGTTTTGGACAAGAACTTTGAGTACCAGCACCCCAAAAAATGGTGTAGGATGCTTTCTTTCACGGTTGGAGATAATGCTTAATATTAGCTCACTAGCAGAGCTGGAGGCTGGTTCAACCGGTTGACTATTGGATTTCATAATTTAGTATTGGACTATAAAAAAAAAAATGGTTAGAAAAACTGTTAGAACATGGATTTGTAGCAAATCGGGCTACCTAATGTTTCAACGATACTGAAATGGAGGCATGTTGAAGTTGGAACGTGATTAGTAGGGGGTTGATATTGCTAGCTTTTGGTGCGATTAATGTTTATCACCTCATTGTGTATCCATTTCCCTAAACCACTGTAGCCAGTTTTGTTTTCAAGTTTGGCTGCAAAGCTTCACAAGTTTAATTTCGCTTGGTTATATGGCCTTTAATTTAGGCCCCAGTTCTGGAGACCTAAGTTACGTGGATGTTACATTTCTCAGAAACAGAGTTACATGTCACTGCTTATCGAAGGCAAATCTGAACCACTTAGTTCAACCTGTAATTGTCAGGTTTGTTTTTGACAAAGGTTAAGCTGTCTCCTATGCCTAAAAGTCTGGTTTGAATGTGAAAATAAAGAGAACTAAATGTTTGCTTAATGCCTTTACCCAGGAATGTCATTTGCGAGTAGAAGATATCACTCACTTACAGGATAAGGTGTGTAAAGTTGCTGCTTCGACGAGTGGAGCCTCTAAGTCCAAAGGCGCAGTTATTTTTATTAAAAGGAATTTAACTTTAGTTAACGAAAAGACTGGCAAGGACACTTCAGGCCGCTTAGCTTACATTTGCACGTCTATATAGGACAAGAAAGTAGTATGTGTCCATCTATGCACCTGCTGTTTGAGGACAGCTTTTCCCCTGGGCTTACCAAAGAATTGTTAACACTTTGAGTGCGAATTGGTCATAAGGGCAGATGAGATCGAAAACTGCATTCATAAGCTTGATAGATCCATGCAAACGTTTTCACATGCCCAACAATCAGCATCATTAGCGTTGAATGCAATGACGGAACATCTCGATATCGCTGATGAGTGGCGAGTTTAGAATACGGGCATTAAATCCGGGCATATTTTTCCTGCATAACAAAATCATACTGTAGAATTGACTGTAGAGTTTTCTATTCAAGCGTATGTGCGTCACGCCAATAGAAATATTGCCTGTGACTCTTTAAGATCATAATCCCCTGGTTACCCAAGTCGATGTGAGCTTTAAGGTGAATAAAACATTTGCGTTTTAATACAACCCTTCCCCAAAACGAATCGTTTGTGGCTGAATTTCAAGCCAAAATAGTTGAATTATTAAAAAATAAATAATCAAGGACTCTGTTGAGGACCCAAGGTTTACATGGACGGCTACTAAAGGGTTTATCAGAGACTACATAATATTTGGCGCCTCACCTCAAAGCCAGGAATCACAGAATCAAGTTATTGGAGAAAAATGTTTAATCACTTGAAAAGATCCTGAAATATTGTCAATGATTTGAAGGTGGTTAAACTGGAACTGAATGATTTAAAAAGAGGAGAGCTGAGTTCATGCATAGAGGAAGGTAGAACTATTATTTTAAATGGGAGCATACCAAGCAGGCTTCTAGCCTTAATTTAAACAAAGTGAATCTTGTACTTCTATAGACCCTGTCAAAAGGCTTACTTTCAGTTCCACAGGAAATTAATGCAACATTTCAGTGATTTTACAAATCTTCTATCCAGTTGGAACTAGACAAATGCAAGCAGTTTTAACATAATCTTGATTTGTCCGTATTGTGTAAGAAGCAATCTGCAGATCTGAGCCAAGCTCTCAGAAGAACTGGAGTCAGCACTGAAAGGGGTAAAATAAAAAGGAAAAAAAGGGTAAGTCACTTGGGACGAATGGCATTCCACCTGAAGTGTTACTACATTTTAGGAACGGTATTATTGGAGTCGGCCATTGACAAAAAAATTAAAATAATCCTGAGCATACCAACTCTGCATTAATCTCTATTTATTTAATTGGAAAGTCAGTTAAGAGCAAATTATTATTTACAATGACGGCCTACCCCGGCTAACGCTGTGCCAAATATGCGTCGCCCAGGACACAGTGTGCTGTCTCTAGAAGCTGAGAAGGCTTTTGTGGACTTGGAGAAATTTGGTTTGGTAAATAATTTTATCGATATGTTTTGTGTGTTATGCTAACCCTGGTGCGATGGTTTCTACGAATGGCATACACTCAAATCCATTCCTATGTATCCCCAACGTTATTCATTGTCGCTAAAGCCTATAGCACAACATCAGAATGTAATTGCTTCTCCTATACTGATGAAATCTTCCTCATATCATATCCCCATAAATGAGTCACGCAGTTCTATGCTGACAAATCCTCGCTGGACTGTCATTCCGTGTCAAGTGTAACTCCCCCATTGTACTCTCAGGGCATTAGTGCCAGAGAAGAGCAACTCTGACTGAAAACACGAAAAGACAGTAAATTTGTGCCAGTTTAGACTACCGATAGATCAGCTTTCTAACTCCCCCTTGTGATTGTGGTAAATTATGTCATTGCGCCACACTATCTGCCACCATCTCCCAAAAATGGTTGTGGCATAAAGTCAAAACTTTTAAAGTAAGAACCACTGTATATGCAGATGACATTCTTCTATATACACACAGCCTTCAGAAAGTATTCAGACCCCTAGACTTTCTCCACATTGTTATGTTAGAGCCTTAGCCTAAAACAGATATTTTCATTATTTTTTAAATCAGCAAAATTATTTCATGCAAAACAGGCTCAAAGCCCATACTGTGACCCCTGTAACCTCAATTCACTTGGCATATACAAATATATGCTATGGGATTGTCCTGAGGAATATAAATTGGAGGAAAGTGTTGTATATTCTCTCGGACGTGACTGTAGCCCTAGAACCAATTATGCTGTTGCATAACGATGATACAGGTATGCAGCTGAATGAGAAAGAGCGAAAAGTTTGGCTGGCTGGGTTGACTCCTGCCAAAAAAATATATAAATAAACTCTCAGCGCTGGTTGCCACCACTTGACCTTCATATAAGTAAATGGCTAGCATACTTTCAGGAGGTAATTATGTTGAGTTATCCACTGCCGTATGAATAAAGCCAATCCTAGCACTCATGAAAGATGGAAAAAAGCCACCTCAGAAATGGATGTGATGTAAAATGCTTACTTGAAGGTGTTGTATTAGCAAATGACTACGCTGTGTATATTCTAGTGTAGTGCATTGGCGCACCCATGTGTACTAAACCAATAAAACCATAAATGCCAGGATGAGAAGGACGGTATGACGATATGAGAATCTGGATACCGCCCAAATAACGGCCATGCTCAGTAAGGTGTGTGCTTACAATCTTCACGTAGAAGTCTTTGGGCAGTTTGGAGAGGATCTCCACTGGGTCCTGAAGCTCATAGGGGTCCACCTGAGGAGCAGAGTCTGCTACGTCCTCACAGTCTCCGTCGGACCCTGCCACGGCCTGCTGTTCCTCGAACTTGGCCCTCAGGTCCTGCTGGGAGCGTAGGAAACGACTTTGTCTGGGGGCAGACGACGGCACCTTCACCCACTCCTCCTCCAGCTCCTTCAACTGGGGACATACGGGGAGAGAGACACTGGCTTAGATATACACAGGCAGAGTGGTGTATGCTTGTTTACAAAAAAAGGCTCTTTTATAAAGACACCACCCACAAGAATTATCAAGTTTGTCAAAAGCAAAAGGGCCTTGCACAGTCTGAATTCCCCAGCATAGTGAGTAACCAAGACGAAAACCCATAAAAAAAAGTGCAATACGCATAAATCACACTATTTCCTGGTTGCTAAAATACTAAGTTTGCCTAATTTCAGTTTGTGACAATACAAGCAGTCATTGTGTAGAGAATCATTGTACCATCTAAACCGCTGTGAAATCTCTTTTCTATAATCAAAAATATTGTATTTTCAGCTGGTATACAATAACGAAAGTATGAAGCAAAAACTATACTTAAGAACGGGAAACAGAAAGTACACAGAACAGATCTACCTTTTCTTAGACTTGCTTTCAATTCAAATGGCAGATCTATAACTACATTTCTATGTGAATTTGGTCAGATTACATACATATACACACAGCAGCTTTTAACAACCTGACCCTCCCCCCCAGTGCACATTTTGTTTTTTGCCCTAGCACTACACAGCTTATTCAAACAACCAACTCTCCAACAAGCTTTGATTATTTGAATTAGACGTGTAGTGCTATAGCAAAAAACATGACATGCACCTAGGAGGGGCCCCAGGGCTGAGTTAGGGAAAGCCTGCACCACAGCAAAGATCTCCTGGGAGAATCTGTCCAAAACACTGTTCAAAGACATCTTCATGGAAGGCTTTCCAATGCACAGCAACAACGCTGATCCGCTCTTCTCATTCAGGTAATGATGAAATACCATGTTTGGATCAACCCTTAACCCTCACCTGTACAGAGTTGATGTTTTGAAGAGAAGGTCGTAGTGAGTCCCTGATCCACCTGTAGACCTCCACAGCCAGCAGTTTGGCCTCATCTCGGACTGCCTTTTCTCTGGACTCAAACAGCTTTGGCAACACTTTAACTATGGGCTTTAGGGTCACAGTCTTCGATCCAAATTCACTAAGGAAGCAGACAAGCACATTCATGAAGTTTCATTGTTGTTTTGAGTTACATTTAATCAAAGCAGGTGGTACATGCAAAACATAACCAGGTCTTAATCCCAAAATTGGGTGTGTGTAGTCTTTGGTAAAAGATCCAACATGTCACGTCTCCTCAATCATCACCAGTATTTAAAAGTACCAGTATTTAGTGCTTATCCAGGATAAGAACACATTCATTCTCTACTGCGTCTCACCAGAGTGTCCTGCGTATGGTCTCCACACAAGCGACGACTACTTTAGGGTTCTTGTTCTCTAATCCTTTGATGAGCTCCTCCTGTACAATGTCGGCTTTCTCAATCTCTATGTACATGAGGCAGATGTCTGAGGCCAGCTCTTTGGCCCGCGCCTTAGGCTGGTTGAAAACCTTACACACCACACCTGATAACACCTCACCCACCATCCTGTAGAGCAACAATAGATAAGTTAAAACAAAAATAGTCAATCTATTTCACAAGAACTAGGATCCAGGAGTTCTACCTGACCAGAAGGAAATAATCCAGGTCATAGGCCTAGTTGGTCAGGAAAAACTCCCTGGGCCGTATCTACAAAACGTATCTACAGAATATTGGTCCCAAGGGACATTTTACTCCTAGTCTTATGGGTAAAAATAAAAGCTATGCATTAAGCCTCTTTAGTCATGAGTTCTAGTCGACAGATAAACCAGTTAGTAACCAGCAGATGTCTTGATAATAGAAAAGGGCAGCGAGTCAGCGCTTCCCACACCATAGACAGGCAATTTCGTTGGAGTTGTTGAAAGTGGAGTTGATATTTCTGTATGATTAATTCATAATAATCTAGTCCTACACAATACTTAGTATTTTTCCATCCCCTTACCTAGAAGCCACGTGTGCATTCTCTACATAAGCCAGAACAGCCTCCAGTCCTTTGAGCTGGGCCACTGAGTTTGAGTCCGTCACAAACTTCTTGATGATTCCCTGGTACTTGGCCCATTCTGGACTCTTATCATCAATCCTCTGGAAGAGCTTCAGGGCCTCTTCATACCCATTCAGCCTGGCTTTCCATACCTGGGACAGCAAGAAGGGCCAATAAGGGGTTAAAAGTGGAACGGTGCTAGAGTAACGTTAGCTATAAAGCCAAGCTAATGTTGTGAATTTGCTTTTATGGTGCATTCCCACAACCAACTGAAATCCAACCTTCAACCTGTATCACAAAAGGGACCATAAAGGAGCAGAATATGCCAAAGAATAACTGATGAGTCACCTTGTGTTCACATTTCTGATCGACTGGCAACTTCATCCAGTCACTGTCGTCTCCCATGATGATTTGTGTGGATTCACTTCAAAATGCTAACCTAGTTGATACTGTTGGAAAGGAGAACACTTGCACATATTCATTGCAACAACAAAAAATTGTAAGAGTCTTAGCTAGAATAGTTAGTCAGAAATATTAATTTATCTGACAGCTATTATGAAGACATAAACTAGTTTGCATGCATTTGGTCATTTGACAAAAACAAGCCAGATTCCAACACTGGCCAACAGTTGTAGACAGGGCAAACCCGTTTTGATGATTTCTGGTAGATCAAAGTCAAATCACATTGAGTCATTCAGCAGTTACCTGATTAAGTACAACGCCATTGTAAATTAATGTTTAAAGTAGGCTTGGGTGGTAAGCAGATTTTCACGTTGTTATACCATCCTTCTCGCATCCCAGGATTTACAGTATTACCAGCATATCACACAAGGGGGCACTAAGGAAAAGCCCATAGGGGCTATTACCACAATGCAAAAAAAAAAATGTGAAAATAACTATCACACTTAGCTAAATGTTAACAAGCTTAGATAAATGTTGACAAACTAAATGCAAAGACCGGCAAACACAGCTCATAATACAAGCAGAGTTAGTAGCTACCGAATGTAATTTTCGGTGAGTGTGGACATTTACAAGCTAAAGTGAACGAGACAAATTGTGAAGCATGCTTTTCTGCGACAGGGACTGGCAGACTAGTCAGGATAGAGGCAAAGATGACTGGAGCTAAGTAAAGAGATCCTTATGAAAACCTGCTCCAGAGCGCTCAGGACTTCAGAATGGGGCAAAGGTTCACCTTTTAACAGGACAATGACCCTAAGAACACAGCCACTCCTGCGTTGTCTGGCTTCGGGACAAGTCTCGGAATGTTCTTGAGTGCATTTGTAAAATTTTCTGAACCTGTTTTTGCTTTGTCATTATGGGATAGTGTGTTTAGATTGAAGGGGGGAATTATTTCAAATCAATTTTAGGATAAGACTGTAAAGTAAACATTTTGAAAAAGTCAAGGAGTCTGTAAACTTTCCAAATGCAATGTATGTTCAGAATAATTTCCAATGGCATTGTACTTGATCTGGCAAAAAAGAGATGAATGACAAGACGTGCTGCGATTGATTCATTTTGATATGTAAAAATCACCAAAACCGGTTTGCCCTGCTATAAATTGCCAACAGGTTTGATTGCTTAATAAAAACTGCCAACGGGTTTGCCCTGCTTAATAAAAGTTGCCAACGGGTTTGCCCTGCTTAATAAAAGTTGCCAACGGGTTTGCCCTGCTTAATAAAAGTTGCCAACGGGATTGCCCTGCTTAATAAACATAGCCTAATTTACAATACTGACTAGATAAGATTAAACAGAGGTCGTATCTAGTAATTCAGAGGAATAATTGTCAGAGTAGAGGACCTTGGTGTTGTGCCGAAAATCTCCACCCCCCTCCTCCAATTTCCTTAATTTTGTGGCTCGAGTCAAATACTTCGTGGCACACATCAGTCAAATACGTTATATAGAACAAACTTCACGTCATGATAGGCAAACGAAATGAATAATTAATGTATGTGTGTTATATTAAAACATAGAGGGAGTAACATGTTGGCAAGCAATACACATTTCATTACTACTATGGCTGCATTTTTATCCTTACACTTTCAAAAATACTAGTCGAATAAGTAATGGGAGAGATTTATTTATAGATGAATACAAAAATCAGTGTTGGATTTAGGTACGGGCGACATGGTCAGCGGCAAGCTAGAACCGCCACATACACTTGAAACAATTGGCCAAACCGACAAAAACGCTTTCTAAGATCAGTGAAATGTATGCTAAACTGACAGCGGAGTTAAGAGCAGAAATCTCAACTAGCAAACAAGACGAAGCAATGAAGAACGCGAAAGGGTGTGGTGGGGGTTCTGACGGGGGGAGATTTTCGGTACAACACCGGCGTTCAGAACTTTAGTGAACGGTAACTGTGCTGCTGTTATCTAACGTAACGTTAGCTAACTAATTACCTTAGGTAACCAACTAACGTTAGGCAGCAGTAGTGCTAGCTCGCAAGTTGTGTATTGTAACATTACGACACTTCACAGCTGGTCTTATAACCTAGTTACTGTTAGCTAACGTAAACTATCGACTCGACTTTACCAGGCTAGTTAAACGCATAATGAAACACCAACCTAAAACTAGGGACGTTAATTCAAGCAATGCCAATCTTACCTCACTCGTCTCTGCAATATGTAGCTAATCTTTTCCGAAATGAAAGGCAATGGGGGGGGTAAATATTATTTCTCTGCTCGACACCACCACAGTGCAGACAAAATATCTAATTTGAAAATGTCAGTTTCACAAAGCTTACCCGTGATTGGTTGTGAAAGTGCAAACGTGGAACGCGCTCGATTATTGGTTGATTTAAACGCGCTTTTATGCGGGTCTGTGCAACTGGCTCACGTTATTTATTGCCCCGTGTACTTCTTCTTCTATGAGATTTAAAGGCGGTTGGCATCCAATTTGTTGCATTACCGACACCTACTAAGACTGGAGTACAACTCCCTTTCTGACATTTGTACAATGTACAAAATAAATGCCCTACCATCTAACACTACACTCACTCATATCAAAATGATATAAAATAAAATGAACACCACCCTACTCCACTAATTAAATGTATTTACTCTACCTCATGCCATCACCCTGTAACTCTTCTGATGTCAAGTCTCGCACACCCAAATACCTCTCTGCAGCTGCCACCACAACCTCAATTTTCTGAGACTTCAGATCCATCCATGCAGTACAATTGATAACCATTGCTATAAATGCAAAATTCCAATCTTACTGCAACTTATATCACTTTTTGGCCTATCCCTCTCTACTGGTATGTCTCTACTACTCTCACCACTCCTCCCCCTTAACCCATCTTCCTCTACTTTCTTCACTGCCTCAGCATATGACAACTTCTGCACTACTTTAACCCTGGAAACCTCAACCTGCCTCTCTCGCACGGGACATTGCTGATCTTCAGCTCCATGGGCACCCCTACAATTAAAACATTCCAGTACTTTCCCCAATACTACAGTGGTTTCTCCTTTAAAAGTTGTGATCTTATACCCCGGGACTTAGAGGTACCCAGCGTTATGGCTTCATTTCTCCAGACCACCGCAAGGGGGAGTTAGAGCACTCATTATGCATTTGGGTCCCAAGGTTTTTATATGATCAATCAAATCGAGTGGTTCCAATGATGAATGTGACGCAAGCCATCCGTTGCTGGTGACTTTCTTCGCAAAGATGGCTGACAAAATATTATGGTGGAAGCAAATGTAAGTAATTATAACGTCATAACGAATCAAGCAAAAAAATTACAATTGAGAGGAATATGTTAATGTAGAGATTGTGCATACTTTTTTGTCATGAGGTTAATTTACGAAAATTGCTATTTAGCAAGTTAGCTGACTAGCTAACATTAGCCAGCTAGCTAACTAGTGTTATGATATGAGTATGAAATTGGAATTCGTGCTGTTTAATGTTTTAGGGACGCCTGAGAAAACCGGCAAACCAGGCTGTCGTCTTGTGAAACAGTGGATGTAAAGAATCTAGATAGCTAAAGCATTTACTGCAAATTGAATGTACAATTGGGTAAGCTTGCCTTGCTTATTTTGCCATGCAATGCAGCTGAAGTAACATAGCTAGCTAACTGTTTATTTGCTTATTGTGTAGTGGAGGATAAAAATAACTGTATGCCTATGGATGTGCAGCTAGCTACAGTATGTAGCCGATCTGTGTATGGACTCTAAAACGTTGGGTATGAATATTAGTTCAGAACCTATCTATGAACCTCAGCTATCATAGTTGTTGTATCGACTTCAAGTCTGAATGGCATGAATGAAGCCTATGGACTGAGTAGAATATAATAACTTTATTGTGCCAAGGATGCAAGTCGTGTATACAGTTGAAGTCGGAAGGAAGTTTACATACACTTGGATTGGAGTCATTAAAACTCGTTTTTCAACCACTCCACAAATTTCTTGTTAACAAATTATAGTTTTGGCAAGTCGGTTAGGACATATACTTTGTGCATGACACAAGTAAGTTTTCCAACAATTGATTACAGACAGATTATTTCACTTATTCACAATTCCAGTGGGTCAGAAGTTTACATACACTAAGTTCACTGTGCCTTTAAACAGCTTGGAAAATTCCAGAAAAATTATGTCAAGGCTTTAGAAGCTTCTGATAGGCTAATATAAATAATTTGAGTCAATTGGAGTTGTACCTGTGGATGTATTTCAAGGACTACCTTCAAACTTAGTCCCTCTTTGCTTGACATCAAAAACAAAATTGTAGACCTCCGCAAGTCTGGTTCATTCTTGGGAGCAATTTCCAAATGCCTGAAGGTACCACGTTCATCTGTACAAACAATAGTACGCAAGTATAAACACCATGGGACCACGCAGCCGTCATACCGCTCAGGAAGGAGACACGTTATGTCTCCTAGAGATGAACGTGCTTTGGTGCGAAAAGTGCAAATCAATCCCAGACCAACAGCAAAGGACCATGTGAAGATGCTGGAGGAAACAGGTACAAAAGTATCTACATCCACAGTAAAAATGAGTCCTATATCGACATAACCTGAAAGGCCACTCAGCAAGGAAGAAGCCATTGCTCCAAAGCCGCCATAAAAAAGCCAGACTATGGTTTGCAACTGCACGTTGCAAAGATCATACTTTTTGGAGAAATGTCCTCTGGTCTGATGAAACAAAAATATAACTGTTTGGCCATAATGACCATAGTTATGTTTGGAGGAAAAAGGGGGAGGCTTGCAAGCCGAAGAACACCCCAATCCCAACTGTGAAGCACGGGGGTGGCGGCATCATGTTGTGGGGGTGCTTTGCTGCAGGAGGGACTGGTGCACTTCACAAAATAGATGGCATCATGAGGCAGGAAAATTATGCGGATATATTGAAGCAACATCTCAAGACATCAGACAGGAAGTTAACGCTTGATCGCAAAATTATTTTACCTTTATTTAACTTGGCAAGTCAGTTAAGAACAAATTCTTATTTTCAATGACAGCCTACGAACAGTGGGTTAACTGCCTTGTTCAGGGGCAGAACGACAGATTTGTACCTTGTCAGCTCAGGGATTTGGACATGCAAGCTTGTGGTTATTAGCCCAACACTCTAACCACTAGGCTACCCTGCCGTCCCAATGGGTCTTCGAAAGGGACAATGACCCCAAGCATACTTCCAAAGTTGTGGCAAAATGGCTTAAGGACAACAAAGTCAAGGTATTAGAGTGACCATCACAAAGCCCTGACCTCAATCCCATAGAAAATATGTGGGCAGAACTGAAAAAGTGTGTGCGAGCAAGGAGGTCTACAAACCTGACTCAGTTACACCAGCTCTGTCAGGAATGTGATAAAAGAAATAAAAGCTGAAATAAATAATTCTATCTAATATTATTCTGACATTTCACATTTTTAAAATAAAGTGGTGATCCTAACTGACCTAAGACAGGGAATTTTTACTAGGATTAAATCAAATCAAATCAAATGTATTTATATAGCCCTTCTTACATCAGCTGATATCTCAAAGTGCTGTACAGAAACCCAGCCTAAAACCCCAAACAGCAAGCAATGCAGGTGTAGAAGCACGGTGGCTAGGAAACACTCCCTAGAAAGGCCAAAACCTAGGATGAAACTGAGAGAGGAACCAGGCTATGAGGGGTGGCCAGTCCTCTTCTGGCTGTGCCGGGTGGAGATTATAACAGAACATGGCCAAGATGTTCAAATGTTCATAAATGACCAGCATGGTCAAATAATAATCACAGTAGTTGTCGAGGGTGCAGCAAGTCAGTACCTCAGGAGTAAATGTCAGTTGGCTTTTCATAGCCGATCATTAAGAGTATCTCCACCGTTCCTGCTGTCTCTAGAGAGTTGAAAACAGCAGGTCTGGGCCAGGTAGCACGTCCGGTGAACAGGTCAGCGTTCCATAGCCGCAGGCAGAACAGTTGAAACTGGAGCAGCAGCACGGCCAGGTGGACTGGGGACAGCAAGGAGTCATCATGCCAGGTAGTCCTGAGGCATGGTCTTAGGGCTCAGGTCCTCCAAGAGAGAAAAAGAAAGAGAGAATTAGAGAGAGCATACTTAAATTCACACAGGACACCGGATAAGACAGGAGAAGTACTCCAGATATAACAAACTGACCCTAGCCCCCCGACACATAAACTACTGCAGCATAAATACTGGAGGCTGAGACAGGAGGGGTCAGGAGACACTGTGGCCCCATCCGATGATACCCCCGGACAGGGCCAAAAAGGCAGGATATAACCCCACCAACTTTGCCAAAGCACAGCCCCCACACCACTAGAGGGATATCTTAAATGTCAGGAATTGTGAAAAACTGAGTTTAAATGTATTTGGCTAAGGTGTATGTAAACTTCAGACTTCAACTGTACATGTACTGTAGTTATTACCACTGTTGGATTCTGGGTTCAACTTTGAACACTGCTGTACTAGAGACATGATAGATCAGAAGTAATACTATAGTATCTGAGGGGTGATAGAGAATGGTTGTTACATCAGAAGTTAATGGTTATCTGTATGAGACAGATGGCCTTGGAATGTGCTGGGTGGACGGGAGGAAGTCACGGGAGTGCTATAGGTGATATGGGTGGAGAGCTTTGGAATACATTTACATTTTTTTACATTTTAGTCATTTAGCAGACGCTCTTATCCAGAGTGACTTACAGTAGAGTGCATACATTTTATTACATATTCTTTTTTGTTTTTGTTTTTTTTACATACTGAGACAAGGATATCCCTACCGGCCAAGAGCAGACGCTCTTATCCAGAGCGACTTACAGTAGAGTGCATACATTTTATTACATTTTTATTTTTTTATTTTTTATACATACTGAGACAAGGATATCCCTACCGGTCAAACCCTCCCGAATAGACATCAAGGGTGGTTGAGGTCAGGTCACCTTAAGGAAGACAGAACGGTTTATTACTCTATCACTTCGTCTTCCTGTTGGACCATAAAAGATGTAAGGATTGGAGAGAAGGAGTGTCTAAATTGGAGTATATATACTTGTGGTGGTGGAAACATGTGTTATCTGAATCCAGCTGTATCAATCCTTTGGGTAAAATTAAACTTGGTTAAGCTTTTCTAGTGTCCGTTGAGTCATTTACTCTGATAATTAGAACCTAACAACACGCATGAGATCCCCACATTGTAGCCTGTACATTGAATATATTCACTGATCATGTACTCTTCCTTGGCAAGTAAAGGTGCGGATCAGGTATGAATCTCTGTGAGACATTCTTTTTCAGTCATATCCAATACCAGGTGTATCAAACTACATTATTTGAATGATGCTGTGTCTGCCTGTATGTATTACAATTATACACTTCAACAGTGTTTACCACTCCTGCTCCTGGGACATCAATGATTGCACATTGTAACTATGCAATAGACTAGAAACATGATTTAAGTAAAGGCTGATTTGTAATTCATATATACAGAAAAAAAACTGTTAAACACTACACTTCCTATGCATATCTAATAGGTGTAGGTGTAGTATTTCAATGACATACTTAATTTCAACCAGGGGAGAATGTGAAATGCTTTATTGGAAGTTCATTATCCAGGTGTTATAAATACATAATACATGCATTATAGATATTATAATTGTAATATTATATTATAAATACAAGTTCAATCTCTACTTCAATGCACATATGGTGTGCATTATAAAAAAAAAGAGGAAGAAAGAGGAGGTGGGGAGAGGTGTAGAAGACAGAAAAGGAAAGAGATAAAATAGAGGAGCAGGGAAGACAACATCTGATTAATGAATTACAGTGCTACCCAAATTTTCTCTCAGTTCATCACCATTAAATAGTGTCTCTTGCAGTGTCTTCTAACCTGCCTTGGGCTCCCAGTTGGCCCGAAGGTTATCTTAAGAGCGGTTGAGGTGGCGATGATGGGACTGGCTTCCTCTTTCACAACAATACATACCTGCAAATGAGAGACAGGTGGATAGAGAGAGAGCGTGATTAAGCTTTGTTTTTTTTATTCTAACACAGTCAGTCATCATAATCATCAGGAGGTGAAATGCAAAACTGACCTTGGATCATTAACTCTGGGACTACTACATCTCTATCTGTATTTCAATGTAAAGCATTTCTTTAATAATACTCTCACCTATGACCATGCTGTGCCCTCTGTGTCAGCCAGTTCAGATGCGGGAGGGGTTCACCAACACAGCTGATATAACCTTGAGGATTTAGGGAGAAGGGGGAGAGGGATGAAGTGAAGGAGAGAGACTGTTATTGAGAAAATAAGGTAGTTAAAGAGACTGTGTTCAACAGGAATATGTGTGGGTGTAGTCTCACCTGGTGCCTACAGAGTACTTTATGCTGAAAAACAGACACATGAGGACAAACAATAGAAGATAATGTCACTATTAGACTTTTACATTACCAGATCACAAATGAATACATAAATACCACTTGAAGTTTGATGATGAGTTGATCATTTGAGGTGTCAGGTTCGCCTCTGTACTTAAAGGGTGATTATTCCAACTCTCTGTGAAATGCTGCAGATCTGCCCGCAGACGAGATAGGAACACATATACCACACAGAGGTGGATAGAATTCGACAGGTCAAGGTAGCATTCTTCCTCCAAACTGTGCAGCAAGTTGTAGTACTGACATGTCTCAGCACTCAAAACATCTCTCCATAAGCGTTCCACTCTAACAGAGAGAAAGAAAAGGTTTTGTGGTGGGGAAGAACCTAATGTCTGTGGTTCTGTGGTCTTCCTCCATGAATGGTGAACACTGAGGTGGGTCCGATGGTCATAGAAATGCAAGTTGTGTGTGCCTCTGTGAGTGGTTTCTGACTGTATGTGACGCAGACACCTATCTGAGTGTACCTGAAACATTTAAATATAGAGGGCTATGTGTCTCACCACTTGGTTATTGGAAGGCTAACAAGGAGAATGCACAGACATTCTCCAATTCTCCAAACACCCCACAGGGCCCACATCCCCGTTATTTGCAAGAGGAAGCAACGCAGGTACAGAGGACAAAGAGCTGGATGCCTGGTCAGGACCTGGAAAAGGCAAGTGGGAGAGCTCCCGTTACCGTCAATACTACTCGCCAACGTGCAATCATTGGACAATAAATTAGACGAGGTACGATCACGAATATCCTACCAACGGGACATCAAAAACTGTAATATCCTATGTTTCAAGGAATCGTGGCTGAATGACGACATGGATATTCAGCTAGCGGGATATACGCTGCACAGGCAAGATATAACAGCACACTCAGGTAAGATTAGGGGGGGGGCGGTCTGTGCATATTTGTAAACAACAGCTGGTCTACAAAATCTAAGGAAGTCTCTAGATTTTGCTCGCCTGAAGTAGAGTATATTGTGATAAATTGCAGGCCACACAACTTGCCTAGAGAGTTTTCAGCTATACTTTTCGTGGCTGTTTATTTACCACCACAGACAGATGCTGGCACTAAGACCGCACTCAGTCAGCTGTATAAGGAAATAAGCAAACAGGAAACCACTCACCCAGAGTGGCCGAAGACTTTAATGCAAGGAAACTTAGATCAGTTCTACCAAATTTCCATCAACATGTTAAATGTGCAACCAGAGGGTAAAAAATTCTAGATTACCTGTACTCCACACACAGAGACGCGTACAAAGCTCTCCCTCGCCCTCCATTTGGTAAATCCGACCACAACTCTATCCTCCTGATTCCTGCTTACAAGCTAAAATGAAAGCAGGAAGCACCAGTGACTCGGTCTATAAAAAAAGTGGTCAGATGAAGCAGATGCTAAACTAAAGGACTGTTTTGCTATCACAGACTGGAACATGTTCCAGGATTATTCTGATGGCATTGAGGAGTACACCATATCAGTCACTGGCTTTATCAATAAGTGCATCGAGGATGTCGTCCCCACAGTGACTGTACGTACATATCCAAACCAGAAGACATGGATTACAGGCAACATCCGCACTGAGCTAAAGGGTAGTGCTGCCGCTTTCAAGGTGCGGGACTCTAGCCCGGAAGCTTACAAGAAATCCTGCTATGCCCTGCGACAAACCATCAAACAGGCAAAGCGTCAATACAGGGCTAAGATTGAATCATACTACACCGGCTCCAACGCTCGTCTTATGTGGCGGGGCTTGCAAACTATTACAGACTACAAAGGGAAGCACAGCCGCGAGCTGCCCAGTGACACGAGCCTACCAGACGAGCTAAATCACTTCTATGCTCGCTTCGAGGCAAGCAACACTGAGGCACGCATGAGAGATCAGCTGTTCCGGACGACTGTGTGATCACGCTCTCCGTAGCCGACGTGAGTAAGACCTTTAAACAGGTCAACATACACAAGGCTACGGGGCCAGACGGATTACCAGGACGTGTGCTCTGGGCATGTGCTGACCAACTGGCAGGTGTCTTCACTGACATTTTCAACATGTCCCTGATTGAGTCTGTAATACCAACATGTTTCAAGCAGACCACCATAGTCCCTGTGCCCAAGAACACAAAGGCAACCTGCCTAAATGACTACAGACCCATAGCACTCACGTCCGTAGCCATGAAGTGCTTTGAAAGGTTGGTAATGGCTCACATCAACACCATTATCCCAGAAACCCTAGACCCACTCCAATTTGCATACCGCCCAAACAGATCCACAGATGATGCAATCTCTATTGCACTCCACACTGCCCTTTCCCACCTGGACAAAAGCAACACTTGTGTGAGAATGCTATTTATTGACTACAGCTCAGCGTTCAACACCATAGTACCCTCAAAGCTCATCACTAAGCTAAGGATCCTGGGACTAAACACCTCCCTCTGCAACTGGATCCTGGACTTCTTGACGGGACGCCCCCAGGTGGTGAGGGTAGGTAGCAACACATCTGCCACGCTGATCCTCAACACTGGAGCTCCCCAGCGGTGCGTGCTCAGTCCCTCCTGTACTCCCTGTTCACCCACGACTGCATGGCCAGGCACGACTCCAACACCATTAAGTTTGCAGACAACACAACAGTGATAGGCCTGATCAACGACAACAACGAGACAGCCTATAGGGAGGAGGTCAGAGACCTGGCCGGGTGGTGCCAGAATAACAATCTATCCCTCAACGTAACCAAGACCGAGCATGCCCCATTCTCATCGACAGGGCTGTAGTGGAGCAGGTTGAGAGCTTCAAGTTCCTTGGTGTCCACATCAACAACAAACTAGAATGATCCAAACACACCAAGACAGTTGTGAAGAGGGCACGACAAAGCCTATTCCCCTTCAGGAATCTAAAAAGATTTGGCATGGGTCCTGAGATCCTCAAAAGGTTCTACAGCTGCAACATTGAGAGCATCCTGACTGGTTGCACCACTGCCTGGTACAGCAATTGCTCAGCCTCTGACAGCAAGGCACTACAGAGGGTAGTGCGTACGGCCCAGTACATCTCTGGGGCTAAGCTGCCTGCGGTACCGGAATGCCAAGTCTAGGACAAAAAGGCTTCTCAACAGTTTTTACCCCCAAGCCATAAGACTCCTGAACAGGTAATCAAATGGCTACCCAGACTATTTACATTGTGTGCCCCCCCAACCCCCCCCCAACCCTTCTTTCTACGCTGCTGCTACTCTCTGTTTATTATATATGCATAGTCACTTTAACTATACATTCATGCACATACTACCTCAATTGGGCCGACCAACCAGTGCTCCCGCACATTGGCTAACCGGGCTATCTGCATTGTGTCCCGCCACCCACCACCCACCACCCGCCAACCCCTCTTTTACGCTACTGCTACTCTCTGTTCATCATATATGCATAGTCACTTTAACCATATCTACATGTACATACTACCTCAATCAGACTGATTAACCGGTGTCTGTATGTAGCCTCGCTACTTTTATAGCCTCGCTACTGTATATAGCCTGTCTTTTTACTGTTGTTTTATTTCTTTACCTATCTATTGTTCACCTAATACATTTTTTGCACTATTGGTTAGAGCCTGTAAGTAAGCATTTCACTGTAAGATCTAAACCTTTTGTCTTCGGCACTCGTGACAAATAAACTTTGATTTGATTTGATGTTGTAGCTTGAAAAAAAAGCATTGGAATTAGAAGTGAAGTGTTTAACCTATTAACCTGCTTCATTATTTATGATTTGATTTGATGTTGTAGCTTGAAAAAAAAGCATTGGAATTAGAAGTGAAGTGTTTAACCTATTAACCTGCTTCATTATTTATGTAGTTGATGTAGTTTATACCAGTTGATGAAGAACATCTCCAATTTCATACATCTTTGAAAATTTGTCTACGAATAAGTAATACAATTACTTCTTAGATTTGATGGAGACATTTTACATCTTAGTACCTTATCAATTTATGATTTGTATCAATGTGGACAAGAGACGGGAGCAGGCACAGAGTATTTTTGCCGAGCAATGCAAAAAAGCTGAATCATTCTGGCAATGGTACCTGCATCTTTGCCTTAATGGCCCTGACTTTCTGGTCTAACTCTTCAACTGACATATCAGAATAGCATTCCCTGACAGACATATTGTGTTCTTTCATCCTTCTGTAAAAAACAGCTAACCGTTACACTGTCATGAAATATGATTATATATTGACTATGAAACAAATAGGGCATGGCCTGCTTATGATTTGCCATGAAAGAAAGTTAGATGAATTCAACTGAAAATGGCGAGAACAGGCATTCGTAGCTAAATGTTTTTAGTTAGCTTGAGAATAATAATTGCATGATTTATCATTCTACGGTATGTATGTATGTCAAATCAAATCAAATCAAATCAAATCAAATTTTATTAGTCACATACACATGGTTAGCAGATGTTAATGCGAGTGTAGCGAAATGCTTGTGCTTCTAGTTCCGACAATGCAGTAATAACCAACAAGTAATCTAACCTAACAATTCCACAACTACTACCTTACACACACACACAAGTGTAAAGGGATAAAGAATATGTACATAAAGATATATGAATGAGTGGTGGTACAGAACGGCATGGCAGATGCAGTAGATGGTATAGAGTACGGTATATACATATGAGATGAGTACTGTAGGGTATGTAAACATAAAGTGGCATAGTTTAAAGTGGCTAGTGGTACATGTATTACATAAAGATGGCAAGATGCAGTAGATGATATAGAGTACAGTATATACATATGAGATGGGTAATGTAGGGTATGTAAACATTATATTAAGTGGCATTGTTTAAAGTGGCTAGTGGTACATTTTTACATAATTTCCATCAATTCCCATTTTTAAAGTGGCTGGAGTTGAGTCAGTATGTTGGCAGCGGCCGCTAAATGTTAGTGGTGGCTGTTTAACAGTCTGATGGCCTTGAGATAGAAGCTGTTTTTCAGTCTCTCGGTCCCTGCTTTGATGCACCTGTACTGACCTCGCCTTCTGGATGATAGCGGGGTGAACAGGCAGTGGCTTGGGTGGTTGTTGTCCTTGATGATCTTTATGGCCTTCCTGTGACATCGGGTGGTGTAGGTGTCCTGGAGGGCAGGTAGTTTGCCCCCGGTGATGCGTTCTGCAGACCTCACTACCCTCTGGAGAGCCTTACGGTTGTGGGCGGAGCAGTTGCCGTACCAGGCGGTGATACTCGATTGTGCATCTGTAGAAGTTTGTGAGTGCTTTTGGTGACAAGCCAAATTTCTTCAGCCTCCTGAGGTTGAAGAGGCGCTGCTGCGCCTTCTTCACAACGCTGTCTGTGTGGGTGGACCAATTCAGTTTGTCCGTGATGTGTACACCGAGGAACTTAAAACTTTCCACCTTCTCCACTACTGACCCGTCGATGTGGATAGGGGGGTGCTCCCTCTGCTGTTTCCTGAAGTCCACAATCATCTCCTTTGTTTTGTTGACGTTGAGTGTGAGGTTATTTTCCTGACACCACACTCCGAGGGCCCTCACCTCCTCCCTGTAGGCCGTCTCGTCGTTGTTGGTAATCAAGCCTACCACTGTAGTGTCATCCGCAAACTTGATGATTGAGTTGGAGGCGTGCATGGCCACGCAGTCGTGGGTGAACAGGGAGTACAGGAGAGGGCTCAGAACGCACCCTTGTGGGGCCCCAGTGTTGAGGATCAGCGGGGTGGAGATGTTGTTACCTACCCTCACCACCTGGGGGCGGCCCGTCAGGAAGTCCAGGACCCAGTTGCACAGGGCGGGGTCGAGGCCCAGGGTCTCGAGCTTGATGACGAGTTTGGAGGGTACTATGGTGTTGAATGCTGAGCTGTAATCGATGAACAGCATTCTCACATGGGTATTCCTCTTGTCCAGATGGGTTAGGGCAGTGTGCAGTGTGGTTGCGATTGCGTCGTCTGTGGACCTATTGGGTCGGTAAGCAAATTGGAGTGGGTCTAGGGTGTCCGGTAGGGTGGAGGTGATATGGTCCTTGACTAGTCTCTCAAAGCACTTCATGATGACGGAAGTGAGTGCTACGGGGCGGTAGTCGTTTAGCTCAGTTACCTTAGCTTTCTTGGGAACAGGAACAATGGTGGCCCTCTTGAAGCATGTGGGAACAGCAGACTGGGATAAGGATTGATTGAATATGTCCGTAAACACACCAGCCAGCTGGTCTGCGCATGCTCTGAGGACGCGGCTGGGAATGCCGTCTGGGCCTGCAGCCTTGCGAGGGTTAACACGTTTAAATGTTTTACTCACCTCGGCTGCAGTGAAGGAGAGCCCGCAGGTTTTGGTAGGGGGCCGTGTCAGTGGCACTGTATTGTCCTCAAAGCGGGCAAAAAAGTTGTTTAGCCTGTCTGGGAGCAAGACATCCTGGTCCGCGACGGGGCTGGTTTTCTTTTTGTAATCCGTGATTGACTGTAGACCCTGCCACATACCTCTTGTGTCTGAGCTGTTGAATTGCGACTCGATTTTGTCTCTGTACTGGGACTTAGCCTGTTTGATTGCCTTGCGGAGAGAATAGCTACACTGTTTGTATTCGGTCATGCTTCCGGTCACCTTGCCCTGGTTAAAAGCAGTGGTTCGCGCTTTCAGTTTCACGCGAATGCTGCCGTCAATCCACGGTTTCTGGTTTGGGAATGTTTTAATCGTTGCTGTGGGTACGACATCGTCAATGCACTTCCTAATGAACTCGCTCACCGAATCAGCATATTCGTCAATATTGTTGTTGGACGCGATGCGGAACATATTCCAATCCGCGTGATCGAAGCAGTCTTGAAGCGTGGATTCAGATTGGTCGGACCAGCGTTGAACAGACCTGAGCGCGGGAGCTTGTTGTTTGAGTTTCTGTTTGTAGGCTGGAATCAACAAAATGGAGTCGTGGTAAGCTTTTCCGAAAGGGGGGCGGGGGAGGGCCTTATATGCGTCGCGGAAATTAGTATAACAATGATCTAGGGTTTTTCCAGCCCTGGTAGCACAATCGATATGCTGATAGAATTTAGGGAGTTTTGTTTTTAGATTAGCCTTGTTAAAATCCCCAGCTACGATGAATGCAGCCTCAGGGTGTGTGGTTTCCAGTTTACAAAGAGTCAGATAAAGTTCGTTCAGGGCCATCGATGTGTCTGCTTGGGGGGGAATATATACGGCTGTGATTATGATTGAAGAGAATTCCCTTGGTAGATAATGCGGTCGACATTTGATTGTGAGGAGTTCTAGATCAGGTGAACAGAATGACTTGAGTTCCTGTGTGTTGTTATGATGATCACACCACTTCTCGTTAATCATAAGGCATACCCCCCCGCCCCTCTTCTTACCGGAAAGATGTTTGTTTCTGTCGGCGCGATGCATGAAGAAACCAGCTGGCTGCACCGACTCCGTTAGCGTCCCTTGAGTTAGCCATGTTTCCGTGAAGCAGAGCACGTTGCAATCCCTGATGTCTCTCTGGAATGCTACCCGTGCTCGGATTTCATCAACCTTATTGTCAAGAGACTGGACATTGGCGAGTAGTATGCTAGGGAGTGGAGCGCGATGTGCCCGTCTCCGAAGCCTGACCACGAGACCGCCTCGTTTGCCCCTTTTTCGGCGTCGCACAGGGTCGCCGGCTGGGATCAGATCCATTGTATTGGGTGGAAGGCAAAACACTGGATCCGTTTCGGGAAAGTCATATTCCTGGTAGGAACGATGATGAGTTGACGTTAATCGTATATTCAGTAGTTCCTCCCGACTGTATGTAATGAAACCTAAGATTACCTGGGGTACCGATGTAAGAAATAACACATAAAAGAACAAAATACTGCATATTTTCCAAGGAACGCGAAGCGAGGCGGCCATCTCTTTTCGGCGCCGGAAGTTTGAACATGTATGTAATCTAGCAGACTGTTATGACCCGACACTGAATCGTAGGAGCTAACTACTAGCTATGTAGAAGTTGGACGGAAGAACGCCCAGTGCTGTTTACCTGAGATGCCATCATCACACAGTCCTTCTTCGTAGGTGTCCGCTATGACTTCCTTTGTGTCGGAAAGAAAGGCTGAACAGTATTGGTTGAAGCCAAACTGACACTCAAAAAAAAAAAAAAATCAAATACATTTTTGTTCTCAAAATATTCTTGGGGAATAAAATGCATAAAGTTTTGTGCTCTATTACAAAATATTTGATTGCAATTTTTTTTTATTACTTTGAAGCCTCGTTTTTGCTTTCAGAACAATTATTTTTGATTGAAAATAAAAAAGTTTTGCTCTCGACAAAAATACACATGTACCTCCATAGCATATAACAATTTGCCAGTGAATAACTAGACCTTCATACAACCGAAGGTGATGCCATAGAATGACGAGTGGAAGAGGGCGAGGAACGAGATGGAACAATTTGTTGCAAGTTGGGGAGGGGGGATAATAGCTAATAGCTGTACAATAGACTATTCAACCTTTACTAAAGAATAGTCTCATAGCCGAGCTGGGTGTGAAAACCCCCCTTCTATCACAGACCAGATTTGCCCTAACGACCAAGTGGGAGTTAAAGCACTGATTATGCTTTTGGGTCCCAATGCACTCTGTGTCTCTAACAGACAATGAATGGGCAATATAAACAAAATAATAAACTGATAATTGTGCATGACTTCAAATGAAACAAGCAGGGAGAAGGTTTCGAACCCTCAACCTTCTTGCCCGAAGTCCAGCCTGTAATCGACTGTGCACCAAAAGCATGCTCAAGCCGCAGAGTCGATAGAGTACGTCCTCGCGGTAGCTTGTTACTCAATGTAATAAAGTAATGGCTTTTCAAATAAGTTACCTTACACGTTATGTTGGCTGAAAATGTGTTAGCTACGCTGTCCTTACGAACCACATAGCATATCATTACAGCACTATGTACCGGTTTGTTAGCTATCTACGTTAGCAGTTAACGTTAGCAGTTATACATCAATCTTGCCAGTATATAAACTATAGGCTATCTAACTACCCAATGTTTATTGACTAGATTATTCCCGTCATTCTTAGCTTAACTAAATGGTATAGTCGTTGTGCGTACTCATTGGACATTCAGGTGCTATCGTAAATTCACACTTCGCTATCTACTCCTGATTTCAGAGCACTCTCGTCTTAGTGTGCCAGAGCACAGAATAACTGATTCATTTTTGAATGCTCAACACCCGTTAAATATGGCCGGCGTCAGTAAACGTCTGCAAAAAAGCATAATTAAATTGTTTCCAGCAGCACAGTTAGTCACCAATGCTCTGGTTAACACGAAAACTGCCTTACCAGCTCTGCTAGGGCAAGTAAAATGGTCAGAGTGGTCTCATTTGTGTCTGGAAGTAGCCATCAAGCTAGCCAATGTTAGCTTGGATACTTAACAGCCGTTGTGAGGCCAGAACACTCAAATCAACCCTACTCCTCGGCCCGAACGTCCAGTGTGCGCTCCGAGAGCGAAATGGTCTGAATTTACAAACTGACAATCTGACAACGCTCTGAATTTATGAGCGCAGGCACTCCAGATTGAATTTAAGAACACACCCAAAGTCCAAAAATGTCTAACTAGTCATTTGTTATGCTAACTAGCTAGCAAGAAGTTGCATAGCAACAGCATCAACTTCCAGGAGAGAAGTAGAGAAGGCTAAGATCAAGTACGCTCAACTGAAAGTTCGGTTATACTACAATTAGGGTGTGGAAATGTTATGCCCCATAGATATTAATTTAGAATCCTCCAATCCTCTTATGCTGTAGCCTACTCCCGACCGTCACGTTGTACAGCGGCATATTTTCTATTCCATCCTAATGGAAACGCTGAGGGTTTCATTTTCGTTTTTCTCGGAATAGAAACACCATAATATTAATCAAATTAATTAAGCCATATACTATGTTATTACAAAAAAGGTTTTAAATTCTCTGGTAATACCAATATGGAAGACTATCAAATGCTTCTCAAAGATGCCCTCTGGTGGTCAGACTAGCACTAACGTGCCATAGAATGCTGCAGCAGCCCGCAAGGTGTGCTGCGGTATGACGCAACTTTTAAAGGAGGAACCACTGTACACATTCCTTTGTCTCATGCCCTTCTGCACATTTCTCACACCTTGGACCTTCCCTCCTACACACTGCTGCCACATACCCATAAGATTGACACCTGTAACACCGTAATGTATTCAGCACATACGCTCGTACAGGATAACTTATATATCCTAACTTCACTTTGTCGGGCAAAGACTCAACTCTTCTGTTTCCCCACTCCCGCCACCCTGTCTGCGTCGCATCAAACGACAAGCATCACATACAACGGGAATCTTTCCCCTCAGCTGGTCAACTTTTATATTTACTGCTACCCCAGTTATCACTCCTTTCATTGGTGCCCTTTTCTTGAGAACGAAACAATTAACTTTTCTTGCCCCCATTCATTCAGAGCACATTCTCCCTCTGCCCAACAGAAACACAAACAATTATCACTAGACCACTTCTGGTTACCCCCCCCAATTCCACATGACCCAACTCTTTTTTCACCCACCATGAAACCACAAATGGATCAGCCAAAAGGCAAGAGTCCACTTTTTACATATACTTTACTCCTACTGTCATAGACTCTTCTTTTTCCTGATCCTTGGTGCATACCTAGGTCACCGATAACTTCAGCGCACCTACCACCTCCGATACTTCACCCTCATTCACTGCCATTTCTCCTCCTGTCTTCAGCTCCCTCTGCTTACACTTTCCACCATTCTTCTTTAACAAACCATCTCCCCTTTTTCCACCATTTTTACCTGACTCAAGCTCACCCTCTTCTTCCCTCTCTCCCTTAGATCTCTTCTCACTCTCTTTTTCCCTCCATTCCTCCTCCATTTTCCAAGTATAAATATCCTTATGATAATACTATTGCCCCACTTCTGACACCTATCTTGTTCTTGTTATCTCTAGAGACTCCATTTCCCTTGCCCCGTGTACACTAGCTTCCCATTCATTTTCAATGGAAGGAAAGCGGTGAGAAGCGGAGAGGGCGGTGCAAACGTGGCGTGTAGCAAGCGGTAAATTGCTGCGTGCTGCTAAGGCCGCCAATTGTAACTCCTTTGTGGGCGTGCTGGCAGCATATAGCAGCACGTTCGATTGTGCGGCAAGAATTCAGCATACCAAGTTTATTTGTATGTAGGCCTGGTTATTAAATTGGTAATTAGTAATATGCTCGAAAACACTCTGGTGACAAACAAACGTTGCTGCCCTGTTCACAATTGTCCACATGGCTGGAAGAACTTATTCAAGTAAGGAAATACATCTTGAAAATGTAAACAAATGATGTGTTATTAGCTAACTAGCTACAGTGCAGGCTAACTCAAATGAGCTGCTAAATGAATATATCAATTAGCTAGCAATATTGATATATTTATCACTGTAAAAAACAAACTCCAAATGCATTTGTAGGTAGCTAGCTAACAGCCATGGAGGAGGGTGAAAGGATAATGTTAGCAGCTCCAACTGTCAAAGTGAGAGAGTTGGCTATTCTGGATAGGGCAGGAACTTTTGCGTAGTTCCAGTCCCTAGAAGTGAGGACTGAGATAATAGTAACATAATATTCAGTGCAGTGTAAATTGAGTATAATGAAGTGTTTCTTGTGAGGTTTTCTGTCCTCAGATAAAGAGAGCTATGAAAGCCTGTCTACAGATGAAGAGGTCCCAATGAAGAGCAGTGGTTCTCGGTCCTGGGGACTCAAAGGGGTGCACATTTTTGTTTTTGCCTTAGCACTGCACAGCTGATTCAAACAGCTGATTTAATATTTATGTATTTTTTTGTGATGCTATCCTTGATATGATCCTGTTATTGACACATGCTACACATGCACGTGTGTGCACATGCATCTATCAATCCAATGTTATCATGATTTGTTATAAGGGATATTATACTTTAGTAATCCACAATTACCTGGTGACGTAAAAGTCTAATAATGAAACTATCTTCCATATTCCTACCTTGTAACTGGAGATTATTTCAAAACGATTGGCTACAGTTACTGTGTAGGGCACTGCAAGGTTGGGTGACCAGGGCCATCTGGGACTGCCTCCTGGAGGAATTCAGGCGTGTGAAGGCTACTTGTGTCCTGCATAACTTCATGAGGATGGACATGAGGAACAGGAGGGGATCTGCAGCTCGCAGTGTGCCAGAGGAGAAAGTCTGGTGCTCAGCAGGATGTGTCAAGGATGGGGTCCAACAACGCAGCAAGAGAGGCAATCCGTGTGCGTGAGATCTTCACCTCCTACTTCTTTGAAGAGGGTGCTGTTCCCTGGCAACACCTTAGACTACACTATGCACAACCAAAGGCTTTTTTAAGAGCCATCCACATTGCAATTAGAGTATTCTTCCATTTACTTAGCTATGTCAACTGAAGTTATTCAATTCCCAGTTTCTCTCCCTTTTCTCTCCCTTTTTTTCTACTTCTCAGGTGAGGGTGCTGTTTAGGTAAGGGTGTGATGTCTGCACAAAAACAAAACAGGCTATTTTAAGTCACCCATATTGAATTTTTTTTGAATAATTAGACACCCTATAACCCACACCTACACACTCATGTATCAATCTGATTGATGGATTGTGTTCTGCAGTAAGCAGGCTCAGGTGTATAACTGTGGCTACTTCCACCTTCAAAGAATAGGCAAGAGGGCCAACCATGGAGAATAGTAAAACATTTCATTATTTCAATAACTATGCTATATTGTTTGTCCTTGTGCGTCTGTGCATGTATTTCAGTATAAAGTACCCTCCAGTCACTTTGTTTGGACACCAGGTGAGGCCACACACAGATTCCTGTTGAACACACAGATTCCTTTGTTCTCAATAACAGTCTCTCTCCTTCACTTCATCCCTCTCTCCCCTTCTCCCTATGTCCTCTAAGGTTATCAGCTGTGTCGGTGAAACCCCGCATCTGAACTGGCTACAAAGGTGAGAGGTCACTTGGTCAGGTCAACAGGAAGTATTATTAAAGAAATGCTTTACATTGAAATACAGATAGAAATGCAGTAGTCCCCGTGTTAATGATCCAAGGTAAGTTTTGCATTTCACCTCCTGATTATGATGACTGACAGTGTTATATATATTTTTTAAACACAAGGCTTAAACATGCTCTCTCTCTCTCTCCATCTGTCTCTCGTCTGCAGGAATGTTTTGATGTAAGAGAGGATGCCAACCCCCAGTCCCGTCATCGCCACCTTACCCGCTCTTAAGATAACCTTCGGGCTGACTAGAGACACTATTATGTAACTGTGATGAACTGAGAGAATATTAGGGTAGCACTGTGACTCATTAATCATATTCTGCCTTCCCTGCTCCTCTGTTCTTTCCCTTTCTGTCTTACACCTCTCTCGCCGCCTCTTTCTTCCTCTGTTTTTATAATGCACAACAGCTGTGCATTGAAGTAAAGATTGAACTTGCATTTATAATATATTGCAATTATAATGCATGTATTTATAACACTTGGATAATGAACTTCTTTCAATAAAGCATTTCACATTCTCTACTGGTTGAAATTAAGTCTCATTTGATGAAATACTACACCGATCCTGTGTTTATCAGATCAATTGTCACGACTTCCACCGAAGTCGGTTCCTCTCCTTGTTCGGGTGGCGTTCAGCGGTCGGCGTCACCGGTGTTCTAGCCATCGTCGATCCACTTTTCATTTTCCATTTGTTTTGTCTTGTTTTTCTACACACCTGGTTCTCATTTCCCTCATTAAGTGTTGTGTATTTAACCCGCTGTTCCCCCCATGTCTTTGTGCACATGGTTGCTGGTGCGCATCGGGTTTTGTACCAATGTTGGTATTTTCTTTATGCCGTTGGTTTTGAAATTAAACTGCTCCAGCTATTACCTAGTTCTGCTCTCCTGCGTCTGACTTTACTGCCACCAGTTACGCACCCCTTACATCAATGCATATGAAGGAAATTAGATATTGAGATGAACGTGTTTTAGAGTATTTACATGATGCATAGGAAGTGTAGTGTACTGTTTCTTATATTCTATTTCTGTATATATAAATTACAAATCAGCCTTCTAGTCTATTGCATAGTAACAATGTGTAACCACCGATGTCCCAGGACCAAAATTGGTAATCGTAATACATACATGCAGACACAGCATAATTCCAAGACTGGAATTTGATACTCCTGGTATTGGATATGACTGAAAATTAATCTCAAAGACATTCATACCTGAACTGCACCTTTATTTGCTAAGGTAGAGTACATCATCAGTGAATATATTAAATGTATAGGCTACAATGTGGGGATCTCATGCATGGTAATATCTACATGTACAGTATATACGACTTGCATCCTTGGCACAAAGTTATATTATATTCTACTCAACCATAGGCTTAATTAATGTCCTTCAGACTGTTTTAAGCTTGATACCACTGGCTATGATAGCTGAGGTTCATAGCTAGGTTCTGAACTAATATGTATACCAAATGTTTTAGGGTCCATGCACAGACCGGCTACATAGCTAGCTACACATTCATTGACATACAGGTATTTTTATCCTGTATGTCAGTTTGAGTTGGCGGGCAGCATCTGACCGCGCTAACTAGGCATACGTCAATAAGTGGGCAGGGACTGGTCATATTTTATGTAAATCACATGAATTCAGACATTGCTGTGAATGGAGCACTGTCAAACGTTAAAATAGAAAGAGATCATAGACATTGATTTGTGTGGCTGAATTTTAGTAGATGTATAATCATCTCACGATCGACTGGCAAGCACTCAGCGATCAACCAGTAGATCGACTTGTTGGGCACCCCTGCCCTAAAACACTAAACGACCAGAATTACAATTTCATACTCATGTCACAACACCCATAAAGGATAATGTTGGCTAATGTTAGCTAGTCAGCTAGTTTGCTAAATCGCAATTTTTGTAAATTAACTTTATGATAAAAAAAATGCAGAATTGTTTGTCTCTACATTAACTAACATATTCCTCTGAACTGTAATTTTTTTTGCATGATTTGTTATGACGTTATAATCACTTACATTTGCTTCCATCCTAGTATTTTTGTCAGCCATCTTTGCTGAAGAAAGTCTCCAGCCTTGGGTTGTTCAATGGTTTAGGGACTCGTGAAACAACCAGCAAACCAGGCGGTCGTCTTGTGAAACAGTGGATGTAAAGAATCTAGCTAGCTAAAGCATTTAGCTTTAGCTAGCTGTACAATTAAATGTACAATTAAATGTACAATTTTGTAAGCTTTCCTTGCTGATATTTGCCATGCAATGCAGATGAAGTTACTTAGCTAGCTAACTATTTTCTTGCTTATTGTGCAGTGGAGGATAAAAATACCTGTATGCCAATGGATGTGTAGCTAGCTATGTAGCCGATCTGTGTATGGACCCTAAAACATTTGGTATACATATTAGTTCAGAACCTAGCTATGAACATCAGCTATCATAGCCAGTTGTATCAACTTCAAAACAGTCTGAATGACATTAATGAAACCAATGGTTGAGTAGAGTATAATATAACTTTGTGCCAAGGATGCAAGTCATATATACATGTAGTTATTATGCATGGGATCCCCCCATTGTAGCCTGTACATTTAATATATTCACTGATCATGTATTCTGCCTCGGCAAATAAAGGTGCAGTTTAGGTATGAATATCTTAGATACATTTTCAGTCATATCCAATACCAAGAGTATCAAATTCCAGTCTTTGAATTATGCTGTGTCTGCATGTATGTATTGGAATTATACACTTCAACAGTGTTTACCAATTTTGGTCCTGGGACCAAATTCAAATAAAATTCAAATAAAATACAATTGCATTGGTCACATACACATGGTTAGCAGATGTTAAAGCGAGTGTAGCAAAATGCTTGTGCTTCTAGTTCCGACAGTGCAGTAATATCTAACAAGTAATCAAACAATTCCACAACAACTACCTTATATACAGTTGAAGTCTACATACAGCTTAGCCAAATACATTTAAACTCAGTTTTTCACAATCCCTGACATTTAATCCGAGTAAAAATTCCCTGTTTTAGGCCAGTTAGGATCACCACTTTATTTTAAGAATGTGAAATGTCAGAATAATAGTTGAGAGAATGATTTATTTCAGCTTTTATTTCTTTCATCACATTCTCAGTGGGTGAGAAGTTTACATACACTCAATTAGTATTTGGTAGCATTGCCTTTAAATTGTTTAACTTGGGTCAAACGTTTCGGGTAGCCTTCCACAAGCTTCACACAATACGTTGGGTGAAATTTGGCCCATTCCTCCTGACAGAGCTGGTGTAACTGAGTCAGGTTTGCAGAACTCCTTGCTCACACACGCTTTTTCAGTTCTGCCCACACATTTTCTATAGGATTGAGGTCAGGGCTTTGTGATGGTCACTCCAATACCTTGATTTTGTTGTCCTTAAGCCATTTTGCCACAACTTGGAAGTATGCTTGGGGTCATTGTCCATTTGCAAGACACATTTGCGACCAAGATTTAACTTCCTGACTGATGCCTTGAGATGTTGCTTCAATATATCCACAATTTTCCTGCCTCATGTTGCCATCTATTTTGTGAAGTTCACCAGTCCCTCCTGCAGCAAAGCACCCCCACAACATGATGCTGCCACCCCCGTGCTTCACGGTTGGGATGGTGTTCTTGCAAGTATCCCCCTTTTTCCTCCAAACATAACTATGGTCAAACAGTTCTATTTCTGTTTCATCATACCAGTGGACATTTCTCCAAAAAGTACAATATTTGTCCCCACGTGCAGTTGCAAACCGTAGTCTGGCTTTAACAGATAACACTGCTACTCCTACTGCTCTCTCCTCGTCTGCCCACGTGTTCTCGCACACCCCGAGAGCTTCTGGTCAGCGGGGTGGTGGCACTGGGATCCTCATCTCTCCCAAGTGGACATTCACTCTTTCTCCCCTGACCCATCTGTCAATCGCCTCCTTTGAATTCCATGCTGTCACAGTTACCAGCCCTTTCAAGCTTAACATCCTTATCATTTATCGCCCTCCAGGTTCCCTTGGAGAGTTCATCAATGAGCTTGACGCCTTGATAAGTTCCTTTCCTGAGGATGGCTCACCTCTCACAGTTCTGGGTGACTTTAACCTCCCCACGTCTACCTTTGACTCATTCCTCTCTGCCTCCTTCTTTCCACTCCTCTCCTCTTTTGACCTCACCCTCTCACCTTCCCCCCCTACTCACAAGGCAGGCAATACGCTTGACCTCATCTTTACTAGATGCTGTTCTTCCACTAATCTCATTGCAACTCCCCTCCAAGTCTCCGACCACTACCTTGTATCCTTCTCCCTCTCGCTCTCATCCAACACTTCCCACACTGCCCCCACTCGGATGGTATCGCGCCGTCCCAACCTTCGCTCTCTCTCCCCCGCTACTCTCTCCTCTTCCATCCTATCATCGCTTCCCTCTGCTCAAACCTTCTCCAACCTATCTCCTGATTCTGCCTCCTCAACCCTCCTCTCCTCCCTTTCTGCATCCTTTGACTCTCTATGTCCCCTATCCTCCAGGCCGGCTCGGTCCTCCCCTCCTGCTCCGTGGCTCGACGACTCATTGCGAGCTCACAGAACCGGGCTCCGGGCAGCCGAGCGGAAATGGAGGAAAACTCGCCTCCCTGCGGACCTGGCATCCTTTCACTCCCTCCTCTTTACATTCTCCTCTTCTGTCTCTGCTGCTAAAGCCACTTTCTACCACTCTAAATTCCAAGCATCTGCCTCTAACCCTAGGAAGCTCTTTGCCACCTTCTCCTCCCTCCTGAATCCTCCTCCCCCTCCCCCCCTCCTCCCTCTCTGCGGATGACTTCGTCAACCATTTTGAAAAGAAGGTCGACGACATCCGATCCTCGTTTGCTAAGTCACCTGTGCTTTGACCCTGTGCTTTGACCTCTTTCTCCCCTCTCTCTCCAGATGAAATCTCGCGTCTTGTGACGGCCCGGCCGCCCAACAACCTGCCCGCTTGACCCTATCCCCTCCTCTCTTCTCCAGACCATTTCCGGAGACCTTCTCCCTTACCTCACCTCGCTCATCAACTCATCCTTGACCGCTGGCTATGTCCCTTCCGTCTTCAAGAGAGCGAGAGTTGCACCCCTTCTGAAAAAACCTACACTCGATCCCTCCGATGTCAACAACTACAGACCAGTATCCCTTCTTTCTTTTCTCTCCAAAACTCTTGAACGTGCCGTCCTTGGCCAGCTCTCCTGCTTTCTCTCTCAGAATGACCTTCTTGATCCAAATCAGTCAGGTTTCAAGACTAGTCATTCAACTGAGACTGCTCTTCTCTGTGTCACGGAGGCGCTCCGCACTGCTAAAGCTAACTCTCTCTCCTCTGCTCTCATCCTTCTAGACCTATCGGCTGCCTTTGATACTGTGAACCATCAGATCCTCCTCTCCACCCTCTCCGAGTTGGGCATCTCCGGCGCGGCCCACGCTTGGATTGCGTCCTACCTGACAGGTCGCTCCTACCAGGTGGAGTGGCGAGAATCTGTCTCCGCACCACGTGCTCTCACCACTGGTGTCCCCCAGGGCTCTGTTCTAGGCCCTCTCCTATTCTCACTATACACCAAGTCACTTGGCTCTGTCATATCCTCACATGGTCTCTCCTATCATTGCTATGCAGACGACACACAATTAATCTTCTCCTTTCCCCCTTCTGATAACCAGGTGGCGAATCGCATCTCTGCATGTCTGGCAGACATATCAGTGTGGATGACGGATCACCACCTCAAGCTGAACCTCGGCAAGACAGAGCTGCTCTTCCTCCCGGGGAAGGACTGCCCGTTCCATGATCTCGCCATCACGGTTGACAACTCCATTGTGTCCTCCTCCCAGAGTGCTAAGAACCTTGGCGTGATCCTGGACAACACCCTGACGTTCTCAACTAACATCAAGGCGGTGACCCGTTCCTGTAGGTTCATGCTCTACAACATTCGCAGAGTACGACCCTGCCTCACACAGGAAGCGGCGCAGGTCCTAATCCAGGCACTTGTCATCTCCCGTCTGGATTACTGCAACTCGCTGTTGGCTGGGCTCCCTGCCTGTGCCATTAAACCCCTACAACTCATCCAGAACGCCGCAGCCCGTCTGGTGTTCAACCTTCCCAAGTTCTCTCGGGTCACCCCGCTCCTCTGCTCTCTCCACTGGCTTCCAGTTGAAGCTCGCATCCGCTACAAGACCATGGTGCTTGCCTACGGAGCTGTGAGGGGAACGGCACCTCCGTACCTTCAGGCTCTGATCAGGCCCTACACCCAAACAAGGGCACTGCGTTCATCCACCTCTGGCCTATTCGCCTCCCTACCTCTGAGGAAGTACAGTTCCCGCTCAGCCCAGTCAAAACTGTTCGCTGCTCTGGCACCCCAATGGTGGAACAAACTCCCTCACGACGCCAGGTCAGCGGAGTCAATCACCACCTTCCGGAGACACCTGAAACCCCACCTCTTTAAGGAATACCTAGGATAGGATAAAGTAATCCTTCTAACCCCCCCCCCCTTAAAAGAGTTAGATGCACTATTGTAAAGTGGTTGTTCCACTGGATATCATAAGGTGAATGCACCAATTTGTAAGTCGCTCTGGATAAGAGCGTCTGCTAAATGACTTAAATGTAATGTAAATGTGTTGGAGAAGTGGCTTCTTCCTTGCTGAGTGGCCTTTCAGGTTATGTCGATATAGGACTCGTTTTACTGTGGATGTAGATACTTTTGTACCTGTTTCCTCCAGCATCGTCACAAGGTCCTTTGCTGTTGTTCTGGGATTGATTTTCACTTTTCGCACCAAAGCACGTTCATCTCTAGGAGACAGAACGCGTCTCCTTCCTGAGCGGTATGACGGCTGCGTGGTCCCATGGTGTTAATACTTGGGTACTATTGTTTGTACAGATGAACGTGGTACCTTCAGGTGTTTGGAAATTGCTTCCAAGGATGAACCCGACTTGTGGAGATCTACCTTTTTTTTCTGAGGTCTTGGCCGATTTTTTTTTCTCCCCCCCATGATGTCAAGCAAAGAGGCACTGAGCTTGAATGTAGGCCTTGAAATATATCCACGGGTACACCTCCAATTGACTCAAATGATGTCAATTAGCCTATCAGAAGCTTCTAAAGCCATGACATAATTTTCTGGAATTTTCCAAGCTGTTTAGCGGCACAGTCAACTTAGTATATATAAACTTCTGACCCACTGGAACTGTGATACATTGAATTGTAAGTGAAATAATCTGTCTGTAAGCAATTGTTGGAAAAATTACTTGTGTCATGCACAAAGTAGATATCCTAACCGACTTGCCAGAACTATAGTTTGTTAACAAGAAATTTGTGGAGTGGTTGAAAAACGAGTTTTATTGACTCCAACCTAAGTGTATGTAAACTTCCGACTTCAACTGTATATGTTCAAGCTGGCTCAGCTCCGTCAGCGGATGTGACATGTGGCGCTTCCTGACAGACCGTCACAGCAAACCTGGCCCTCACTTCATGCACCTTCTCGTCATGGATCAGTGGGCACCTTTCCTTCTTTAATGTATTTTTCAAAGTCCGATACAAAGCGTCCTATAACCAAGGACTAGTTAACTTGGTGATACTGAAATTAATTTAGTTTTTGTAAATGATGAAACATACATACTGTATTTCTCTGTACTTACATAACCAGATCCCATTTTATCCTTCATGAAGGGATATCTGGTGACAAACAGGAAAATAACCTATATTGTTTGCTGCTAGAATACTTTGTGGGAAACTATATAATTAGTGAAACCTGTACAGAATTGCATATTATGTATGGTAGGCCACATAATAGTTGTCACGCCCTGGCCATAGAGAGGCTTTTATTCTCTATTTTGGTTAAGCCAGGGTGTGACTTGGTGTCACGATCATCATATTGTGGAAGAGAGGAGGACCAAGGCGCAGCGTGATAACAATACATCTTCTTTTATTGAAGACGAAAAATGAAGAACACTATACAAAACAATAAACCGACGACCGTGAAGCTATAGAACAAATAGTGCTGACACTAAACACTACACATAGACAATCACCCACGAACTACCTAATGAATCTATGGCTGCCTAATAAATATGGTTCCCAATCAGAGACAACGATAGACAGCTGTCTCTAATTGAGAACCAATCTAGGCAACCATAGACATACATACACCTAGACTAGACACTGCCCCATAAACATACAAAACCCCTAGACAATTCAAAAACACATACATCCCCCATGTCACACCCTGACCTAACTAAAATAATAAAGAAAACAAAGATAACTAAGGCCAGGGCGTGACACTTGGGTGGGCATTCTAGTCTCTTTATTTCTATGTTTTCTATTTCTTTGTGTTTGGCCGGGTGTGGTTCTCAATCAGAGGCAGCTGTCTATCGTTGTCTCTGATTGGGAATCATACTTAGGCAGCCTTTTCCCCACCTGTGTTTGTGGGAAGTTGTTTTCTGTATAGTTTTAGTTACCTTACAGAACTGTTCGTTTTTCTCTTTGTTATTTTTGTTCTAGTGTTCTGATTTAATAAAATATCATGAACACGTACCACGCTGCGCTTTGGTTCAGTCATTTCCAGGAAGAGGAGCGTGACAATAGTCGGTCCATTTTCCAATAAAACTTACAACATGCAGTCTATAAGAATAATACAGTTGAATTACATAGTTTAGCTGCTGAGTCTAATCATACAGTGTCTGAAGGAGTGTTGTTTTCAATTTGGTTCTTTGAGGAGCTGTCACAGTTTAGTGTGAACCCCTTTTAACTCCAACCAACACAGGATTTAATGTTAAGCACACAACCCCAACACAGAAGACCAGGACAGTTAAGTATGCGCAAGGTAAGTTTTATTTTAAATTCATGAGTGAACATGGATCGGAGCCCGTTTCCCAACCTCCCACAGCCGACTGCACTATTTCCCGGACTGTGTCAACACAATAGAGCCTCCCCTCAGGAAGGTTACACTCCTCCTGACTCCCTCAGGTAAATATCAGGCATGGAAAAGTGACACTGCACACTGAATTATTCTGATTTGTGAGGAGTATGCAATTAAGGTTTTCCCATTGACTACCTGCATATCACTAAAATTAGTCATCAATGAAGCAAATGTTACAGGGCTGGGCAGGCTAGTGCTAAATGGTTCATCAAATGCATTAAAACCAATATATCGGCAGCATTTCAACATTATGCTAGAATATTTTCATTAGATACAGTATATAGGCATAGGCTAGCAGTTTACCACACAAAATATGAGAAGATTAACTTGATCAAAAATGTTTCTTTTAAGAAGAAAGAACATAATATTTAAGAAGGAAGATGCACATTAGCTCCGTTCTGAACACTTACAAATTAATGGTATGTATTGATTCTTGAAGAATATAACTTAAATGCCTCATGGGCGTAGTTCAACTGTCATACCTCACATCAGAACCCAAAATATACACCTGTTTAACTCCATTGTTTGTAAACAAAGTATATGTACAGTAAACCAACACTGCTTACATTTCTCCAGTCCCATCGCTCAGATTGTTACAGATTCCCCTGTGCTAGTCCACTACATTTTTATATTTCAGAGTCTGTTGCTCTTTCAAGAATCGAGCAGCGGACCCTGAACAATTTCAGGCCAAGGCCGAGAGTGTGAGTGAGTCCAGGACAACGTAGCACATCCAGTTTAGAGATCTCAAATCAAAAGTAGCACAGCCTGGTCTGTGTGCAACATTAAAACCAGGCTTGGTATGTGTGTTTGTGTGTGTATTACTGCTCACTTTCAGACAGAGCACACCAGGCCGGCGCCACGGTCAGCTGCCTCAGTGTATTGGTGCTACTCATAAATGTTTTTTGTTGTTGTTGCAATTACTCAGGAGACCAAAACCAGTCTATCAGAACCACCCAACAACCTCGTTGGCAGAGTCGTTCTACACAACCACATAGACGAAACACCCTGCACCCCTAAAATATGACATTTCCTCCTGGTCTACACCTACCCCACCTACAGTATATGTAGTATTTTAATGCTTGCTACACACTCACTTCTCTCATATCATGATACCTCTAGAAACTACTTTCTTGGACACTCACTGCAACTTACCTCCACCACGAACTGCTGCAAATACTGTGTGTACAGTCTATTATCTATGTTGTTGCACTTGTTGTTCATCTGCACTACGAGGTCCTGTTCGTCCAATGTACCATGTGTACCATGTGTATTGTTATGTAACTGTATGTGACATCAAAGACACCAAGTCAAATTCCTTGCAGAAAGAACTTTAATATACGTGATCAATAAAGGTGATTATTCATGCTCTACTGTCTACCCATCATTCTACATCTTGTATATTTACTTGAAATCGGCAGGTCTGCTGATGGCAACCTCTTTGTTGCTGTTGTCCAACAGCATGAAGTTGGAGGGGATGTGGGTGGCAGCAAACTTCTCCATGTTGGCCCCTAGATCAACAGCTTCAGCTAATTCCAATGTGTAAACAAAGTTTAATAGGTCTTCTTTTGACACTCATGTGCCTCATTGCATACATGGAAAACATTGCAGAACACTGTAACATGATTAATGTTAGCAATTACTCCATATATATACTCCTGCTTGCGTATTACCCACATGTTTTCTTCTTTTGGCTCTGTACTCACGCATTCTGGATTTAAAGTGCAGACAGTGAGCTTTAATTTGAAGGTATTTTCATCCCTATTGGGTGAACCATTTAGAAAGTACAGCACTTTATAAAAATGCATTGTGTCATTTTAGAGTCACTTTTATTTTAAATAAGAATAGAAGGTGTTTCTAAACACTTCTATATTAATGTGGATGATCCATGATTACGGATAGTCCTGAATGAATCGTGAATAATGATGAGTGAGAAAGTTAGACGCACAAATATCATACCATCACCAAAATGCTAACCTCCCCTGTTATTGTAGTGGTGAAAGGTTAGCACGTCTTGGGGGTATGACATTTCTGTGTCTGTAACTTTGACTCGTCATTATTCACGATTTATTCAGGACTATCCGTAATCATGGTAGCGTCCACATTAATGTACAAGTGATAAGTAACATATTATATTCTTATTTAGAATAAAAGTGACTCCAAAATGACACAATACATTATTTGATATGGATTTCTATTTGGCACAAAATTATATGAATCACAACTAAAACAAACAGCAAATGCATCCAACAAGTTTATAGAGTCACAAACTTGTTGTAATCATTGCGTGCCAGGAATTTGGGACCAAATACTAAACTTTTGACTATTTTAATACTCATATAAATGAATTTGTCCCAATACTTTTGATACCCTAAAATGGGGGGACTATGTACAAAAAGCGCTGTAATTTCTAAATGGTTCGCTCGATATGGATGAAAATATCCTCAAATTAAACAACACCTCATAGTCATTGTATCATTTCAAATAACAAAGTGCTGTAGTACAGAGCCAAAACAGCAAAAATGGGTCACTGTCCCAATAATTACGGAGGGCACTGTAGTCCTCTTTAAAAGGAACCTTTGAATGTGGACTCAACTCTTTTGCCATCTCACTTCACCTATTTTGTGGTTCAAGTCATCTTTGCATTCACATTGCTATGTTTAGAAAGGAACAAAATCTTTTTCCCAACATTCACTCAATGCACTCTGGGTTTTTACAAAGTGCAGGACAAGCCATTCCATCAGAATGTGTTATTGGACAGCTAGATACAGTGGGGAGAACAAGTATTTGATACACTGCCGATTTTGCAGGTTTTCCTACTTACAAAGCATGTAGAGGTCTGTAATTTTTATCATAGGTACACTTCAACTATGAGAGACGGAATCTAAAACAAAAATCCAGAAAATCACATTGTATGATTTTTAAGTAATTAATTTGCATTTTATTGCATGACATAAGTATTTGATACATCAGAAAAGCAGAACTTAATATTTGGTACAGAAACCTTTGTTTGCAATTACAGAGATCATACGTTTCCTGTAGTTCTTGACTAGGTTTGCACACACTGCAGCAGGGATTTTGGCCCACTCCTCCATACAGATCTTCTCCAGATCCTTCAGGTTTCGGGGCTGTCGCTGGGCAATACGGACTTTCAGCTCCCTCCAAAGATTTTCTATTGGGTTCAGGTCTGGAGACTGGCTAGGCCACTCCAGGACCTTGAGATGCTTCTTACGGAGCCACTCCTTAGTTGCCATGGCTGTGTGCTTCGTGTCGTTGTCATGCTGGAAGACCCAGCCACGACCCATCTTCAATGCTCTTACTGAGGGAAGGAGGTTGTTGGCCAAGATCTCGCGATACACGGCCCCATCCATCCTCCCCTCAATACGGTGCAGTCGTCCTGTCCCCTTTGCAGAAAAGCATCCCCAAAGAATGATGTTTCCACCTCCATGCTTCACGGTTGGGATGGTGTTCTTGGGGTTGTACTCATACTTCTTCTTCCTCCAAACACGGCAAGTGGAGTTAGACCAAAAAGCTCTATTTTTGTCTCATCAGACCACATGACCTTCTCCCATTCCTCCTCTGGATCATCCAGATGGTCATTGGCAAACTTCAGACGGGCCTGGACATGCACTGGCTTAAGCAGGGGGACCTTGCGTGCGCTGCAGGATTTTAATCCATGACGGCGTAGTGTGTTACTAATGGTTTTCTTTGAGACTGTGGTCCCAGCTCTCTTCAGGTCATTGACCAGGTCCTGCCGTGTAGTTCTGGGCTGATCCCTCACCTTCCTCATGATCATTGATGCCCCACGAGGTGAAATCTTGCATGGAGCCCCAGACCGAGGGTGATTGACCGTCATCTTGAACTTCTTCCATTTTCTAATAATTGCGCCAACAGTTGTTTCCTTCTCACCAAGCTGCTTGCCTATTGTCCTGTAGCCCATCCCAGCCTTGTGCAGGTCTACAATTTTATCCCTGATGTCCTTACACAGCTCTCTGGTCTTGGCCATTGTGGAGAGGTTGGAATCTGTTTGATTGAGTGTGTGGACAGGTGTCTTTTATACAGGTAACGAGTTCAAACAGGTGCAGTTAATACAGGTAATGAGTGGAGAACAGGAGGGCTTCTTAAAGAAAAACTAACAGGTCTGTGAGAGCCGGAATTCTTACTGGTTGGTAGGTGATCAAATACTTATGTCATGCAATAAAATGCAAATTAATTATTTAAAAATCATACAATGTGATTTTCTGGATTTTTGTTTTAGATTCCGTCTCTCATAGTTGAAGTGTACCTATGATAAAAATTACAGACCTCTACATGCTTTGTAAGTAGGAAAACCTGCAAAATCGGCAGTGTATCAAATACTTGTTCTCCCCACTGTATATCTACTTGTATTTTGGAAGCTAATAGATTGCATTTAGTTAAAATATGAGACATAATACTTGTAATCAGAAGATAATATTAACATGTAAATATTATTGGTAACAGAATAAATAGAACAATAACTGCTGATTAAATAATGTTGTAATTGAAAATTGTACACCCAATGTAGGCTACTGCCCCTTTAAGAGCTATAATTGATTTTCTACCTTAAGTTGCAATTCTCACAAAATATGTTTTCTTCTCACAGTGTTTAAACCCCACAATCGAATAAACAGCTTATGAAGCCCTCTTAGGCTACAGTATAGATCACATATGGCAAACAAATAATATTGAACTAAAAACCACACATATTTTGGATTTTTTTTGCATACTTGACAATGGCTAATCAATGTGCAAAAACAGAACATGTTTTTTCCGAACCTGCACATCCTCATCTCTCTTTTGTGGCACCAGCGTGAGGGGTTATGGCAAGGGAAACGGTGTTGAAGTACTCTAGTGTGTGGTGCAGTAATAATGACAAGCGAACCTGGGGAGCTTTGTGTTTACGTTGCCGTAAAAAAGAAACCAGACCACGGAATTCAAGCCAACCAGACTCAGACCACCTCTAGAGATGGTCTCAGTTCGGTTCACTTTGGGGAGGTGGACATGGTAGCTGGTGAGGTGGACATGGTAGATGGGGATGTGGACATGCTTGCAATGAGCTTTATGAAACAGCCTAGAAGGCAGCATCCTGAATTATCAATGTCTGAGGCTGCTATTGAATCTGATCAGCCTGCAGGGAATTAAGCTAAACTCACTGGATCATATATGCATCAGCTTATAAGGCGCTGACTGCTAAACTGTCTGCAAAGAGCTTTGCCTATGAAACAGCCTAAAAGGCAGCATCCTGATTTTATCAGCCTCGGAGGCTGCTGTTGAATCTGATCAGCCTGTCCGGAATTACCCATTCTGTAAACGTAACTATTTCGACAAAATTATCCCTTATAATTATACACACAAGTTATGCAAGCTAATAACCTGCATAGATAGCTAGCTGACTTGGAAGCTAACATAACAAGACCACCTAGCTAGCTAACTAAAATCTTTGCCAGTGTGTGTGCGCGTGTGTATGCCACGTGCCGCTCCCCTTCCCGAAGCTTAGGCTACTGTAGCTTACAGACATTACAAGCATGATTCAGAAATTATTTTATTAAAGAAGAATGGATACACTTTTTCAATGCTAGTAACGGATACTATAGATATCGTATTTCACATTGGATTTATTAACTACAAAACGGACATGTTTTAAAATTCTAGTGCCGCTCCGCACACACAAGCTTCGCTCTGCTCCAACTCTCAGAAGTTCAGACATTCAAAGTTCAGCAATAGAAACCGGTACTTTTTTAGGGTTAGAACCAGTTCAGAACTTTATTTTGCAGGTCGGAAAAGTGGAACTGAACAAAAAAATGAATTGTTCTGTACACAACGAAATGAATGGAAAATAAATTTCAGCTCCAACCCGTTTCTTATCCATTAAAATGTACTACATAATTTACTATAACATGCAGCAGAGATGTCCTGGTCTGAAACTAGACTGATGAACATTTTGAATACACTTTGTAGATAAGAAAGATCGTAGCTGAGAATTTATCAAGGATTCTTATATTTTTGCTAACACCTGAGAAATAATTTGTCAAAAGCATCAGAACTAATGCTGCTTGTTATCTCATGCATCCCGTTGTATCATGACAGATCTACAGTACCCTTTATGTTTACGCAGTCTGTCCACGAGAGTTGAAGGGTCACCTCCAGAGTCAGAGATAGAGCTTGAAAAGTGTCTTAATTTACTCCACCCCTCACCTCCAGGTATCCCTGTCAGGCCCTCAGTGTGTGGTACTGAGTGATGACACAACAGGGGGTGAAGACAGGGAGGAGACAAAATGGGGGAGACAGGTTGAGGGCAGAGCGCCAATAATCACAGCTCACCCCCGGGAACCACACCACACAACGTTTAACACTCAGCAGCAGCCAGCTGTGTCTTTCATCTGACCTCGGATCAGCCAGGTCCTGTCTGAATGTAGACAGTCTTGCATTATTCATACACCTTCACCATCTGGTCCTATCAGAGCAGGCTGCCATCTCACCATCCCTGCTTTACCTATGTATGAGGCAGACACTGAGGTTTCTTATCTGAGCAGGCACTTAAAGATAGTATTTCACCCCAAAATCAAGTTTGTCTGATGCATGCATCAACCCAGCAGATGGCGTGTAATATGGACCCAAATCAACTTGACTAAAAGGACTCTTATGACATATGAAACTATGGCTAAAACATGTATTTTATACCAAGGTATAAAGAATGTTTGATCAATTCTTGGGGGGGATTTTAATAAGTGTGTTCCATGTTTAAAATCCACACAAGAGGATCACATCACTCTTTCACCACTTGAGGACACTAGTCCCCTTAGTCAAGTACACAAGCCAGCGGTCCACTGTCCACTCTTTCCCCTCAATCAAAGGTAATATTCTACAACATATCTATCATATTAATTTAACCTGTATTTTAACAGGCAGTCATATTGAGACCCAGGTCTCTTTTACAAATTAGCCCTGCATGCAAAAATACACATTAAATATGAAATGCAATCAATCAATAAGAATACAATCAAATAGTATCCCCAACAGTTTTACCCCATCCCATCAAGACATCAGAAGTCAATTACAAAAAACACGTACACTCAAATTTGAACAGGTCTCCCACCAATGCCCCGAAGTGACCGAGAGGCACTGTCTCAGAATATCCTGAAATTCATACAATGTACTGAGCAAAAATAGAAACGCAACATGCAACAATTTCAAAGATTTTGCTAGGTTACAGTTCATAGGAAATAAGTAAATTGAAATAAATTCATTAGGCCCTAATCTATGGATTTCACATGACTGGGCAGGGGCGCAGCCATGGGTGGGCCTATGCCCTCCCAGGCCCACCCATGGTTGCGCCCCTGCCCAGTCATGTGAAATCCATAGATTAGGGCCTAATGAATGCTCCCACAGGGGAGCAAGGCCCAGCCAATAAAAATGAGTTTTTTCCCACAAAAGGGATTTATTACAGACAAAAATACTTCTCAGTTTCATCAGCTGTCAGGGTGGCTGGACCCAGATGATCCCGCAGGTGAAGAAGTCAGATGGAGGTCCTGGGCTTGCGTGGCAACAGCTCTGGTGGACATTCCTGCTGTCAGCATGCTCCCTCAACTTGAGACATCTGTGGCATTGTGTTGTGTGACAAAGCACATTTTAGAGTTTTATTGTCCCCAGCACGGGTGCACCTGTGTAATGATCATGCTGTTTAATCATCTTCTTGATATACCACACATGTCAGGTTGATGGATTATCTTGGCAAAAGAGAAATGCTCACTAATAGGGATGTAAATAAATTTGGGTACAAAATCTGAGCGAAATAAGCTTTTTGTGCATATGGAACATTTCTGGGATCTTTTATTTTACATGTTGCGTTTATATTTTGTTCAGTATATGTTGCGCATAACAACTAAAGGCTATTTTATCTAGATCAGTAGTGACAAAAGGAATTTGAAGAATTAGCTATTCCTGGGAGCCAGTGAGGTATTTCGTACTTCTGTATGTCAGGAGCAATGTGAGGTAATGTGGTTGTTTATGCACGAGTGCTTTGTAAACTAACAGAAGGCAATGGTGTGTTCTCCGAGTTGCCAGGGACGACAAGCCCACTTTCTGATACAGATCAATGCTTGCGAAAACGGACACCTGTAATAAAGTGGAGTGTGCTATGACAAACTGCATCCAGACTAGTGGACGCTGCGTTCATATAGATTATTTAACATAGTACCCTCCAGTGTATAACCCTAGCCACCTCAATGTTTTTTCCAGTACATTAATATTTTTATTTAGTTTAAGTCCCTGGCTACTTTGAAGAATTTAAAATCTTAAATATAGTTTGATTTTTTGAACACTTTTTTGGTTACTACTTAATTGGATATGTGTTATTTCATAGTTTTGATGTGTTCAATATTATTCTACAATGTAGAAAATAGTAAAAATGAAGAAAGACCATTGAATGAGTAGGTGTGTCCAAACGTTTGACTGGTACTGTATATTGAAAGAGTTTATTAGCCAAGGACCTAATTTAGTGTCATTGAATTCCACACTCTTATACTTTTAAAGGCGCTAAGTGTTGAGCAAGGTGCAGTCAGATAGAACAATGCAAAAAATGCACACAATGCACACTTTTTGATTCATAATTTGTGTGTATTATGAATATGTGTGTGCATATTCCCCAAAGGTTTATTTGCTCTTTCCTGGTACCAAATACAGACATCTCAAATCTACAAACAGCCTTATCGGGAGGTTTCAACACTCAGTGGTCACTTAAAACAAAACAATTGAGATTGTCTTTCTGTTACCCTTAACTAATGGTACCGAAACTGCTTTAAGGGTAAATTGACATGTTGGTTTTCTGTCTCATTCACTCTCCTATTCTGTTTATGTCACAGAGCCTGGGAATCCGGGTGCTAAATGGGCTATTGACAAGTGTTGATGCAATGGAAGCACTCAGAGCTATTCCCACTACCTCTACAACTAACCCTTATTATATGATAACTGAGACTGACCCTTTCAAACCAGCTTGAGTTGGTATTTGAGGAACTAATTATTTTGATGATTAAGCCTATATCATTTGACATATGCAAGAACACAAAAATGCTGTAGGACATAGGATATGCCTAATAGGAGTCTTATTTAGTCTTGAGCTGTGATTCAGTAAAAAAATAATGGCTGTGATTCTCAATGTGATAACACAAGACCATTTGTTGTCCACCACCACCACCCATTATAAACTTCTGACTTTCACCAAATTGTCAAACACCAAAATGTTAACTTTGACTGTTTTTACTATAACTGTTAGCTCCTTAAACATTCTTAGCAGGAAATGAATCTGAAACACACAAACATTAGGATATAATTGTTTAAACCTGTTTGATTTGACATTTATTTTAACAGGGAAGAGAGAGACATCAAATCAAATGTATTTATAAAGCCCTTCTTACATCAGCTGATGTCACAAAGTGCTGTACAGAAACCCAGCCTAAAACCCCAAATAGCAAGCAATGCAGGTGTAGAAGCACGGTGGCTAGGAAAAACTCCCTAGAAAAGCCAAAACCTGGGAAGAAACCTAGAGAGGAATCAGGCTATGAGGGGTGGCCTGATGTTCAAATGTTCATAGATGACCAGCAGGGTCAAATAATAATAATCACAGTAGTTGTCGAGGGTTCAACAGGTCAGCACCTTAGGAGTAAAAGTCAGTTGGCTTTTCATAGCCGATAATTCAGAGTATCTCTACTGCTCCTGCTGTCTCTAGAGAGTTGAAAACAGCAGGTCTGGGACAGGTAGCACGTCCGGTGAACAGGTCAGGGTTCCATAGCCGCAGGCGGAACAGTTGAATCAGGAGCAGCACGGCCAGGTGGACTGGGGACAGCAAGGAGTCATCAGGCCAGGTAGTCCTGAGGCAGTCCCAGGGCTCAGGTCCTCCGAGAAAGAGAAAGAAAGAGAGAGAGAGAGAGAATTAGAGAGAGCATACTTAAATTCACAATGGACACTGGATAAGACAGGAGAAATACTCCAGATATAACAGAATGACCCTAGCCCCCCGACACAAACTCTAGCAGCATAAATACTGGAGGCTGAGACAGGAGGGGTCGGGAGACACTGTGGCCCCATCCGATGCTACCCCCGGACAGGGCCAAACAGGCAGGATATAACCCCACCCACTTTGCCAAAGCACAACCCCCACACCACTAGAGGGATATCTTCAACCATCAACTTACCATCCTGAGACAAGGCTGAGTATAGCCCACAAAGATCTTCGCCACGGCACAACCCAAGGGGGGGACGCCAACCCGGACAGGAAGATCACTTCAGTGACTCAACCCACTCAAGTGACGCACCCCTCCTAGGGATGGCATGGAAGAGCACCAGTAAGCCAGTGACTCAGCCCTTGTAATAGGGTTAGAGGCAGAGAATTTCAGAGGAGAGAGGGGAACCGGCCAGGCAGAGACAACAAGGGCGGTTCGTTGCTCCAGTGCCTTTCTGTTCACCTTCACACTCCTGGGCCAGACTTCACTCAATCATAGGACCTACTGAAGAGATGAGTCTTCAATAAAGACTTAAAGGTTGAGACCGAGTCTACATCTCTCACATGGGTAGGCAGACCATTCAATAAAAATGGAGCTCTATAGGAGAAAGCCCTGTGTCAAGCCCTGGCCTTAGTATTCTTTGTTTTCTTTATTATTTTAGTTAGGTCAGGGTGTGACATGGGGTATGTTTGTGTTTTGGGTGTTTATTATGGTAAAGGGGGTGTTGGTTTTAGTGTATGGGTTTGTGTTGAGTGTATGTGTCTAGGATTGTCTATGGTTGAGTGTAGGTGTTTAGGAAAGTCTATGGTTGCCTGATTTGGTTCTCAATCAGAGACAGCTGGTTATTGTTGTCTCTGATTGGGAGCCATATTTAAGGTAGCCATAGGCTTTAGGTGTTTGTGGGTAATTGTCTATGTTTGAACGTTTGTAGCCTGTGTGTGTGTGTGTGTGTGTGTGTGTGTGTGTGTGTGTGTGTGTGTGTGTGTGTGTGTGTGTGTGTGTGTGTGTGTGTGTGTGTGTGTGTGTGTGTGTGATTGTGTGTGTGTGTGTGCACAACGTTTATAGCTTCACGGTCGTTTGTTTAGTTTATGTATAGTGTTCGTTTCATGTTCTCTCTCTTCTGAATAAAAGAAGATGTTCTTTTCACGCGCTGCGCCTTGGTCCTCACTCTCTTCAGTAGACGATCGTGACACCCTGCCTCCAGCTGTTTGCTTAGAAATTCTAGGGACAGTAAGGAGGCCTGCGTCTTGTGACCATAGCATACGTGTAGGTATGTACGGCAGGACCAAATCGTCAAGATTCTAGCAGCCGTGTTTAGCACTAACTTAAGATTGTTTAGTGCTTTATCTGGGTAGCCGGAAAGTAGAGCATTGCAGTAGTCTAATCTAGAAGTGACAAAAGCATGGATACATTTTCTGCATCATTTTTGGACAGAAAGTTTCTGATTTTTGCAATGTTACGTAGATGGAAAAAAGCTGTCCTTGTAACAGTCTTGATATGTTCGTCAAAAGAGAGATCAGGGTCCAGAGTAACGCCGAGGTCCTTCACAGTTTTATTTGAGACAACTGTACAATCATCAAGATGAATTGTCAGATTCAACAGATCTCTTTGTTTCTTGGGACCTGGAACAAGCATCTCTGTTTTGTCCGAGTTTAAAAGTAGAGCATTTGCAGCCATCCACTTCCTTATGTCTGAAACACAGGCTTCCAGGGAGGGCAATTTTGGGGCTTCACCATGTTTCATCGAAATGTACAGCTGTGTGTCATCCACATAGCAGTGAAAGTTAACATTATGTTTACGAATGACATCACCAAGAGGTAAAATATATAGTGAAAACAATAGTGGTCCTAAAACGGAGCCTTGAGGAACACCAAATATTACAGTTGATTTGTCAGAGGACAAACCATCCACAGAGACAAATCTTTCCGACAGATAAGATCTAAACCAGGCCAGGACTTGTCTGTGTGGACCAATTTGGGTTTCCAATCTCTCCAAAAGAATGTGGTGATCGATGGTATCAAAAGCAGCACTAAGGTCTAGGAGCACGAGAACAGATGCAGAGCCTCGGTCTGACGCCATTAAAAGGTAATTTACCACCTTCACAAGTGCAGCCTCAGTGCTATGATGGGGTCTAAAATCAGACTGAAGCGTTTCATATACATTCTTTGTCTTCAGGAAGGCAGTTAGCTTTATCAAAACTGTTTGAGAGGAATGGAAGATTCGATATAGGCCGATAGGTTTTTATATTTTCTGGGTCAAGGTTTGGCTTTTTCAAGAGAAGCTTTATTACTGCCACTTTTAGTGAGTTTGGTACACATCCGGTGGATAGAGAGACGTTTATTATGTTCAACATAGGAGGGCCAAGCACAGGAAGCAGCTCTTTCAGTAGTTTAGTTGGAATAGGATCCAGTATGCAGCTTGAATGTTTAGAGGCCATGATTATTTTCATCAATGTGTCAAGAGATATAGTACTAAAACACTTAAGTGTCTCCCTTGATCCTAGGTCCTGGCAGAGTTGTGCTGACTTAGGACATCTGAGCTTTGGAGGAATACGCAGATTTAAAGAGTCCGTAATTTGCTTTTTAATGATCATGATCTTTTCCTCAAATAAGTTCATGAATTTATCACTGCTGAATTGAAAGCCATCCTCTCTTGGGGAATGCTGCTTTTTTGTTAGCTTTGCGACAGTATCTTAAAGAAATTTTGGAGTGTTTTTATTTAACTCAATTAAGTTGGAAAAATAGGATGATCGAGCAGCAGTGAGGGCTCTTCGTTCCAAGCTAGTCGGAAGACTTCCAGTTTGGTGTGGCGCCATTTCCGTTCCAATTTTCTGGAAGCTTGCTTCAGAGCTTGGGTATTTTCTGTATACCAAGGGAGCTAGTTTCTTATGACAAATGTTTTTTGTTTTTAGGGGTGCGACTGCATCTAGGGTATTGCGGAAGGTTAAATTGAGTTCCTCAGTTAAGTGGTTAACTTCTTGACGCACGGATCCCTTTAGCGGGATCATTTTCGTAAACAACCGCTGAATTGCAGAGCGCCAAATAAAAAAAATATATATATTTTTTTTTTATAATCATGAAATCACAAGTGAAATATACCAAAACACAGCTTAGCTTGTTGTTAATCCACCTATCGTGTCAGATTTTGAAAATATGCTTTACAGCGAAAGCAATCCAAGCATTTGTGAGTTTATCAATCACTAGACAACACAGTAAGAACAGCTAGCCCCAAATTAGCATGGTCACGAAAGTCAGAAAAGCAATAAAATTAATCGCTTACCTTTGATGATCTTCGGATGTTGCATTCACGAGACTCCCAGTTACACAAATGTTATTTTTGTTCGATAAAGATTAGTTTTCTGAAAAACACAGGCTCGTTCCGGTCCTGAAGGGCAGACGGAAATTCCAAAAAGTATCCGTAATGTTCGTAGAAACATGTCAAACGTTTTTATATTCAATCCTCAGGTTGTTTTTAACATACATAATCGATAATATTTCAACCGGACGGTAAACTATTCAATACTACAGAGAAAGAAAATGAGCTACAACTCTCGGGCGCATGAACTAATCAAAGGACACCTGACGCGTTTTGATAAATCTTCATCAGATGACAGTCCTATAACATCATATTACACAATACATATATGGTTTGTTCGAAAATGTGCATATTTAGAGCTGAAATCCGTGGTTATACAATGTGACCATGTAGCAATTATTTTCCAGAATCTCCTTATATGTTTCTGACACTCACCTATTCTGACCAAATAACTATTCATAAACTTTACTAAAAAATACATGTTGTATAGGAAATGATAGATACTGTCACGTTCCTGACCTGTTTTCTCTTGTTTTGTATGTGTTTATTGGTCAGGGCGTGAGTTTTGGGTGGGCAGTCTATGTTTTCTGTTTCTATGTTGGTTTTGGGTTGCCTGGTATGGCTCTCAATCAGAGGCAGGTGTTTGACGTTTCCTCTGATTGAGAGTCATATTAAGGTAGGTTGTTCTCACTGTTTGTTTGTGGGTGGTTGTCTCCTGTTTCAGTGTTTGTCGCACCATACGGGACTGTTCGGTATGTTTGTACATCGTCATTTTTGTGTAGTCTATTTTTCCCTGTTCGTGCGTTCTTCGTGTTTTATTGTAAGTTCGTATGTCTAGGTTTGTCTACACATTCGTTTTGTTATTTTGTTAGTTTATTCAAGTCTAGTTCGTTTTCTGTCTTAGTTGTTTGGTCGTGTCTTTATTAAATCATGTCATTTCACAAAGCTGCGCCTTGGTTCAATCACTACTCCTCCTCTTCGGTTGAAGAGGAGGAGGACTACCGTAACAGAACCACCCACCAATCCAGAACCAAGCAGCATAAGTTCGAGCAGTGGAACACGCAACAGGAGAGGCTTAATTATTTGGAGAAATGGACATGGGAGGAAGACCTAGAAGGCAAAGGACCCTGGGCGCAGCCAGGAGAATATCGCCGCCCCAAAGCTGAGCTGGAGGCAGCGAAAGCAGAGAGGCGGCGATATGAGGAGGCAGCTAGGAAGCAAGGCTGGAGACCGGAGAATCAAGCCCAAAACTGCAGATATGAGGGGACGCGTCTAGCACGGAAGCCCGAAAAGCCCGAGAGTCAGACCCAAAAATTTCTTGGGGGGGGGGCACACGAGGAGTGTGGCAAAGCCGGGTAGGATACCTGAGCCAACTCCCCGTGCTTACCGTGGAGTGAGAGGGCGTCGTACTGGTCAGACACCGTGTTATGCGGTAAAGCGCACGGTGTCCCCAGTACGCATGCTTAGCCCAGTGCGGGCTATTCCACCTCGCCGCACTGGTAGGGCTAAGTTGGGCATCGAGCCGGATGTCATGAAGCCGGCCCAACGCATCTGGCCACCAGTGCGTCTCCTCGGGCCGGCATACATGGCACCAAATCAAATCAAATCAAAATCAAATCAAATTTATTAGTCACATACACATGGTTAGCAGATGTTAATGCGAGTGTAGCGAAATGCTTGTGCTTCTAGTTCCGACAATGCAGTAATAACAACAAGTAATCTAACCTAACAATTCCGCAACTACTACCTTATACACGCAAGTGTAAAGGGATAAAGAATATGTACATAAAGATATATGAATGAGTGATGGTACAGACGGCATAGGCAAGGTGCAGTAGATGGTATAGAGTACGGTATATACCTATGAGATGAGTACTGTAGGGTATGTAAACATAAAGTGGCATAGTTTAAAGTGGCTAGTGGTCCATGTATTACATAAGATGGCAAGATGCAGTAGATGATATAGAGTACAGTATATACATATACATAAGAGATGTGTAATGTAGGGTATGTAAACATTATATTAGGTGGCATTGTTTAAAGTGGCTGGTGGTACATTTTTACATAATTTCCATCAATTCCCATTTTTAAGGTGGCTGGAGCTGAGTCAGTTTGTTGGCAGCGGCCGCTAAATGTTAGTGGTGGCTGTTTAACAGTCTGATGGCCTTGAGATAGAAGCTGTTTTTCAGTCTCTCTGTCCCTGCTTGGATGCACCTGTACTGACCTCGCCTTCTGGATGATAGCGGGGTGAACAGGTAGTGGCTTGGGTGGTTGTTGTCCTTGATGATCTTTATGGCCTTCCTGTGACATCGGGTGGTGTAGGTGTCCTGGAGGGCAGGTAGTTTGCCCCGGGTGATGCGTTCTGCCGACCTCACTACCCTCTGGAGAGCCTTACGGTTGTGTGCGGAGCAGTTGCCGTACCAGGCGGTGATACAGCCCGACAGGATGCTCTCGATTGTGCATCTGTAGAAGTTTGTGAGTGCTTTTGGTGACAAGCCGAATTTCTTCAGCCTCCTGAGGTTGAAGAGGCGCTGCTGCGCCTTCTTCACAACGCTGTCTGTGTGGGTGGACCAATTCAGTTTGTCCGTGATGTGTACACCGAGGAACTTAAAACTTTCCACCTTCTCCACTACTGACCCGTCGATGTGGATAGGGGGGTGCTCCCTCTGCTGTTTCCTGAAGTCCACAATAATCTCCTTTGTTTTGTTGACGTTGAGTGTGAGGTTATTTTCCTGACACCACACTCCGAGGGCCCTCACCTCCTCCCTGTAGGCCGTCTCGTCGTTGTTGGTAATCAAGCCTACCACTGTAGTGTCGTCCGCAAACTTGATGATTGAGTTGGAGGCGTGCATGGCCACGCAGTCGTGGGTGAACAGGGAGTACAGGAGAGGGCTCAGAACGCACCCTTGTAGGGCCCCAGTGTTGAGGATCAGCGGGGTGGAGATGTTGTTACCTACCCTCACCACCTGGGGGGCGGCCCGTCAGGAAGTCCAGGACCCAGTTGCACAGGGCGGGGTCGAGGCCCAGGGTCTCGAGCTTGATGACGAGTTTGGAGGGTACTATGGTGTTGAATGCTGAGCTGTAGTCGATGAACAGCATTCTCACATAGGTATTCCTCTTGTCCAGATGGGTTAGGGCAGTGTGCAGTGTGGTTGCGATTGCGTCGTCTGTGGACCTATTGGGTCGGTAAGCAAATTGGAGTGGGTCTAGGGTGTCCGGTAGGGTGGAGGTGATATGGTCCTTGACTAGTCTCTCAAAGCACTTCATGATGACGGAAGTGAGTGCTACGGGGCGGTAGTCGTTTAGCTCAGTTACCTTAGCTTTCTTGGGAACAGGAACAATGGTGGCCCTCTTGAAGCATGTGGGAACAGCAGACTGGGCTAAGGATTGATTGAATATGTCCGTAAACACACCAGCCAGCTGGTCTGCGCATGCTCTGAGGACGCGGCTGGGAATGCCGTCTGGGCCTGCAGCCTTGCGAGGGTTAACACGTTTAAATGTTTTACTCACCTCGGCTGCAGTGAAGGAGAGCCCGCAGGTTATGGTAGTGGGCCGTGTCAGTGGCACTGTATTATCCTCAAAGCGGGCAAAAAAGGTATTTAGCCTGTCTGGGAGCAAGACATCCTGATCCGCGACGGGGCTGCTTTTCTTTTTGTAATCCGTGATAGACTGTAGACCCTGCCACATACCCCTTGTGTCTGAGCTGTTGAATTGCGATTCAATTTTGTCTCTGTACTGGGACTTAGCCTGTTTGATAGCCTTGCGGAGAGAATAGCTACACTGTGTGTATTCGGTCATGTTTCCGGTCACCTTGCCCTGGTTAAAAGCAGTGGTTCGCGCTTTCAGTTTCACGCGAATGCTGCCGTTAATCCACGGTTTCTGGTTTGGGAATGTTTTAATCGTTGCTCTGGGTACGACATCGTCAATGCACTTCCTAATGAACTCGCTCACCGAATCTGCATATTCATCATTGTTGTTGTTGGACGCCGTGCGGAACATATTCCAATCCGCGTGATCAAAGCAGTCTTGAAGCGTGGATTCAGATTGGTCGGACCAGCGTTGAACAGACCTGAGCGCGGGAGCTTGTAGTTTTAATTTCTGTTTGTAGGCTGGAATCAACAAAATGGAGTCGTGGTCAGCTTTTCCGAAAGGAGGGCGGGGGAGGGCCTTATATGCGTCGCGGAAGTTAGTATAACAATGGTCCAGAGTTCTGCCAGCCCTGGTCGGACAATCGATGTGCTGATAGAATTTAGGGAGTTTTGTTTTTAGATTAGCCTTGTTAAAATCCCCAGCTACGATGAATGCAGCCTCAGGGTGTGTGGTTTCCAGTTTACAGAGAGTCAGATAGAGTTCGTTCAGGGCCATCGATGTGTCTGCTTGGGGGGGAATATATACGGCTGTGATTATGACCGAAGTGAATTCCCTTGGTAGATAATGCGGTCTACATTTGATTGTGAGGAGTTCTAGATCAGGTGAACAGAATGACTTTAGTTCCTGAGTGTTGTTATGATGGTCACACCACGTCTCGTTAATCATGAGGCATACCCCCCCGCCCCTCTTCTTACCAGAAAGATGTATGTTTCTGTCTGCGCGATGCGTGAAGAAACCAGCTGGCTGCACCGACTCCGTTAGCGTCTTTTCAGTTAGCCATGTTTCCGTGAAGCAGAGCACGTTGCAATCCCTGATGTCTCTCTCGAATGTTACCCGTGCTCGGATTTCATCGACCTTATTCTCAAGAGACTGGACATTGGCGAGTAGTATGCTAGGGAGTGGAGCGCGATGTGCTCGTCTCCGAAGCCTGACCAGGAGACCGCTACGTTTGCCCCTTTTTCGGCGTCGTGTAGCTTCGCCGGCTGGGATCAGGTCCATTGTATTGGGTGGAAGGCAAGACACTGGATCCGTTTCGGGAAAGTCATATTCCTGGTAGGAAGGGTGGTTAGTTGACGTTAATCGTATATTCAGTAGTTCCTCCCGGCTGTATGTAATGAAACTTAAGATCACCCGGGGTACCAATGTAAGAAATAACACATAGAAAAACAAAATACTGCATATTTTCCAAGGAACGCGAAGCGAGGCAGCCATCCTGTTCGGCGCCGGAAGTTTACAGCCTTACAGATGGTGTCCCCGGTTCGCCAGCATAGCCCAGTGCGGGCTATTCCACCTCGCCGCACTGGCAGGGCTACGGGCACCATTCAACCTGGTAAGGTTGGGCAGGCTCGGTGCTCAAGAGCACGTGTCCTCCTTCACGGTCCGGTATACCCGGTGCCACCTCCAAGTACCAGTCCACCGGTGGCAGCCCCCCGCACCAGGCTGTCTCTCCGGGTTCTCTCTCCAGCTGCTCCCACCTGTCCAGCGCTGTCAGAGCTTTCCTCCTCTCCAGCGCAGCCAGTGCCTATACCACGCACCAGGCTGTCTCTCCGTCTCCTCCCTACAGGTCTGCCAGTCTGCCCAGAACTGCCCGTCTGTCCTGAGCTGTCAGAGCTGCCCGTCTGTCCCGAGCGGTCAGAGCTGGCTGTCTGCCCAACGCCGCATGAACTGCCCGTCTGGACTGAGCCTGCAGAGCCGTCGTCCAGCCAGGACCAGCCAGAGCCGTCCAGCCAGGACCAGCCAGAGCCGTCCAGCCAGGACCAGCCAGAGCCGTCCAGCCAGGACCAGCCAGAGCCGTCCAGCCAGGACCTGCCAGAGCCGTCCAGCCAGGACCTGCCAGAGCCGTCCAGCCAGGACCTGCCAGAGCCGTCCAGCCAGGACCTGCCAGAGCCGTCCAGCCAGGACCTGCCAGAGCCGTCCAGCCAGGACCTGCCAGAGCCGTCCAGCCAGGACCTGCCAGAGTCCCTCAGCCAGGACCTGCCAGAGTCCCTCAGCCAGGACCTGCCAGAGTCCCTCAGCCAGGACCTGCCAGAGTCCCTCAGCCAGGACCTGCCAGAGTCCCTCAGCCAGGACCTGCCAGAGTCCCTCAGCCAGGACCTGCCAGAGTCCCTCAGCCCGGAGCTGCCGTCCCTTATCCCGGAGCTGCCGTCCCTTATCCCGGTGCTGCCCCTTATCCCGGTGCTGCCCCTTCATTTAGGTGGGTTTAGTTGGAGGGTGGTCATTGGGAGGGGGATACAGAAGCGGGGAGTGACTATGGTGGTGTGGGGACAGCGTCCGGAGCCTGAGCCACCACGTGGTCAGATGCCCACCCAGACCCTCCCCTAGACTTTGTGCTGGTGCGCCCGGCGTTCGCACCTTAAGGGGGGGGTTATGTCACGTTCCTGACCTGTTTTCTCTTGTTTTGTATGTGTTTATTGGTCAGGGCGTGAGTTTTGGGTGGGCAGTCTATGTTTTCTGTTTCTATGTTGGTTTTGGGTTGCCTGGTATGGCTCTCAATCAGAGGCAGGTGTTTGACGTTTCCTCTGATTGAGAGTCATATTAAGGTAGGTTGTTCTCACTGTTTGTTTGTGGGTGGTTGTCTCCTGTTTCAGTGTTTGTCGCACCATACGGGACTGTTCGGTATGTTTGTACATCGTCATTTTTGTGTAGTCTATTTTTCCCTGTTCGTGCGTTCTTCGTGTTTTATTGTAAGTTCGTATGTCTAGGTTTGTCTACACATTCGTTTTGTTATTTTGTTAGTTTATTCAAGTCTAGTTCGTTTTCTGTCTTAGTTGTTTGGTCGTGTCTTTATTAAATCATGTCATTTCACAAAGCTGCGCCTTGGTTCAATCACTACTCCTCCTCTTCGGTTGAAGAGGAGGAGGACTACCGTAACAGATACACTAGTTCTTAATGCAATCGCCGTGTTAGAATTCTAAAAATAACTTCATTACGACATGCAGCTTACGTTATAGCGAGAGCGCGCCCAAAATCTGGGCGCAAACTAAAAGTAAACATGTTCGACAGATATATGAAATAACATCATAAATGGGTCCTACTTTTGATGATCTTCCATCAGAATGTTGTACAAGGGGTCCTTTATCCAGAACAATCGTTGTTTGGTTTTAGAATGGCATTTTTCCCTCTCGAATGAGCAAGCAAAACTAGCCAAGTGGCGCTAAGCTCTCCTTCGTCACCAAACGCAAAGAACGCAACACGCCTAAACTCCCGAAAAATGTTCAATAATCTAATAAAACTATATTGAAAAAACAGACTTTACGATGATATTATCACATTTATCAAATAAAATCAAAGCCGGAGATATAAGACGTCTATAACGATTGCTTTTCAGAAGCCAATACTGGTGACCTTTATGCGCTTCCTGAACAAAGGAATTCTGGGGTCATGTCATTCCAAGCTCTATCTTTTGACCATAGAAATACCTAGAAACCCCATTTCACCTCTCACAGCCTATTGACATCTAGTGGAAGGCGTATGAAGTGCATGTATACTAATAGATATCAAGCACATTTATAGGCAGGCCCTGGAACAGAGCCTCGATTTAAGATTTTTCACTTTCTGACAGGAAGTTTGCTGCAAAATGAGTTCTGTTTTACTCACAGATATAATTCAAACGGTTTTAGAAACTTGAGAGTGTTTTCTATCCAATCGTAATAATAATATGCATATTGTACGAGCAAGAATTGAGTACAAGGCCGTTTTAAATGGGCACCTTTTATCCAAGCTACTCAATACTGCCCCTGCAGCCCAAAGAAGTTAATAGTATTACCAGAGATAAATAACGAAGTGCGTGCCCTCACCGACGCGCGCCACAACACTACAGCCAAAATGGGAGCCACTTAGAAAAACTACAAATTCTAGCTCATTTTTCAAAAAACATGCCTGAAACTCTTTCTAAAGACTGTTGACATCTACTGCAGTGTCACGTTCCTGACCTTATTTCCTTTGTTTAGTCTTTGTTTAGTTGGTCAGGACGTGAGCTGGGTGGGTATATTCTATGTGTCTCATTGGTTTAGGTGTGTCTGATTGGCCTGATATGGTTCTCAATCAGAGGCAGGTGTTTTACGTTGTCTCTGATTGGGAACCATATTTAGGTAGGCTGTGTTCACTGTTTGTTTGTGGGTGATGGTTCCTGTTCATTGCGTTCTTTGTTTTCACTAGGTTCACATGTTCAGGTCTGTAGCGTCGTTGGTTTCATTCTGTTTATTGTTTTGTTCGTGTTTATGAAGTGTTCCAATAAATATGGAAACGTACCATGCTGCGATTTGGTCCTCCTCTCTTCCACCTAACGACGGTCGTTACAGAATCACCCACCAACATCGGACCAAGCAGCGTGGTAACGGGCAGCAGCGACAACAGCAGCAGCGGCCCATTACGCAGGACTCATGGACTTGGGAGAAGGATCTGGGCTATACAACCTGGGAGGAAATAGAGCACTGGTCGATCGATCCAGAGAGAGTGCCGGAGCCCGCCTGGGATTCTGTCACGCCCTGACCATAGTTTGCTTTGTATGTTTCTATGTTTTGTTTGGTCAGGGTGTGATGTGAGTGGGCATTCTATGTTGTATGTCTAGTTTGTCTGTTTCTATGTGTTTGGCCTGATATGTTTCTCAATCAGAGGCAGGTGTCAGTCGTTGTCTCTGATTGGGAGCCTTATTTAGGTAGCCTGTTTTGTCATTGTGGGTTGTGGGTGATTGTTCCTGTTCGTGTGTTTAGTGTTCACCATTTCGGGACTGTTGCGTCTTCGTTTATTTTGTCAGTTTATTGTTTTTGTTCTTTATTGAAAGTATTCTTTTAAATATGAATACTCCAATTACTCCTCCTCTGACGAGGAGGACGAAGAACGTGACACCTAATGTACAGTTGAAGTCTGAAGTTTACATACACCTCAGCCAAAAAAATTCAACTCAGTTTTTCACAATTCCTGATATTTAATCATAGTAAGAATTCCCTGTTTTAGGTCAGTTAGGATCACCACTTTGTTTTAAGAATGTGAAATGTCAGAATAATAGTAGAGAGAATTATTTATTTCAGCTTTTATTTCTTTCATCACATTCCCAGTGTTTCAGAAGTTTACATACACTCAATTAGTATCTGGTAGCATTGCCTTTAAATTGTTTAACTTGGGTCAAACGTTTCGGGTAGCCTTCCAAACTTCCCACAATAAGTTGGGTGTATTTTGGCCCATTCCTCCTGACAGAGCCGTTGTAACTGAATCGGGTTTGTTGGCCTCATTGTTCGCACATGCTTTTTCAGTTCTGCCCACAAATGTTCTATAGGATTGAGGTCAGGGCTTTGTGATGGCCACTCCAGTACCTTGACTTTGTTGTCCGTAAAAGCCATTTTGCCACAACTTTGGAAGTATGCTTGGGGTCATTGTCCATTTGGGAGACCCATTTGCGACCAAGCTTTAACTTCCTGACTGATGTCTTGAGATGTTGCTTCAATATATCCACATAGTTTTACCTCCTCATGATTCCATCTATTTTGTGAAGTGCACCAGTCCCTCCTGCAGCAACGCATCCCCACAACATGATGCTGCCACCCCCGTGGTCCACGGTTGGGATGGTGTTCTTCGGCTTGCAAGCCTCCCCCTTTTTCTTCCAAACATAACGATGGTCATTATAGCCAAACAGTTATATTTTTGTTTCATCAGACCAGAGGACATTTCTCCAAAAAGTACGATATTTGTCCCCATGTGCAGTTGCAAAACGCCGTCTCGCTTTTTTATGGCGGTTTTGGAGAAGTGGCTTCCTCCTTGCTGAGCGGCCTTTCAGGTTATGTCGATATAGGACTCGTTTTACTGTGAATATAGATACTTTTGTATCCGTTTCCTCCAGCATCTTCACAAGATCCTTTGCTGTTGTTCTGGGATTGATTTGCACTTTTCGCACCAAAGTACATTCATCTCTAGGAGACAGAACGCATCTCCTTCCTGAGCGGTATGATGGCTATGTGATCCCATGGTGTTTATACTTGTGTACTGTTGTTTGTGCAGATGAATGTGGTACCTTCAGGCATTTGGAAATTGCTCCCAAGGATGAACCAGACTTGTGGAGGACTACACATTTTTTTCTGAGGTCTTGGCTAATTTCTTTTGATTTTCCCATGATGTCAAGCAAAGCGGCACTATAGCTTCTTAAGCTTGGAATTTTCCAAGCTTTTTAAAGGCACAGTCAACTTAGTGCATGTAAACTTCTGCCCAACTGGAATTGTGATACAGTGAATTATAAGTAAAATAATCTGTCTGTAAACAATTGTTGGAAAATTCACTTGTGTCATGCACAAAGTAGATGTCCTAACTGACTTGCCAAAACTATAGTTAGTTTACAAGAAATGGGTGGAGTGGTTGAAAAACGAGTTTTAATGACTCCAACCTAATTGTATGTAAACTTCCGACTTCAACTGTAGGTAGCACGTATCCTCAATGCTTTTGAAGACATTCAAAGATGTAGTGGCTGTGTGAAGAGTTGACAGGTTTGGAGTGTGACTCGCACACGGATGTATACGCTCGGATATGTGCGCGTGTGCACACACACACACACACACACCTGCCCCATATAGCCACAACTAGCGTCACATAACAGTGGAGAACTTCCACAGCACCCTTCACACCTGTCCATTGTGAGAGTCAGTCATTTATCTCTGCAACCCCCTCTCTGGATATATAGTCTAGAAGCATTTACAGCTGGTATTAAACCTGTCATTCATTAAGCTTCACAATGTATGGCTTCAGGCCAATTGTGTGTGTGTGTGTGCGTGCGTAGGTTACTTTTTGTGAGGATATGACTCAGATCCACCTTTGAGGCACAATGCTCCTTTGTGAGCCTTTCAGTCAGGAATGTGTGTGATGGCCTGGATGAGCTACCCAAAATATTTCAGTGTGTTAGTAGACCTCACATTTTCAATAAACCCTCAGCCAGACTCTCTCTGGAAACACACACACACACCTCTACATCAAACATAACAGACACAGTAAGACATATACACAAACTCAGACATTTATGCTGCCAAAAACATGCAAAGTAACACAAACACAGCATGCTATCACACCTCCATAACATATACACTGTGTACAAAACATTAGGAACACCTGTTCTTATCATGAAATAGACTAACCAGGCAAATCCAGGTGAAAGCTATGATCCCTTATTGATGTTGTTAATTCCACTTCACTCAGTGTAGATGAATGGGAGGAGACAGGTTAAAGAAGGATTTTTAAGCATTGAGACATGGATTGTGTGTGTGCCATTCAGAGGGTTAAAACTTCTTATGGCTTGGGGGCAGTATTTCGACATCTGGATGAGAAGTGTGCTCAAAGTAAACGGCCTGTTACTCAGACCCAGAAGCTAGGATATGCATATAATTGGTAGATTTGGATAGAAAACACTCTAAAGTTTCCAAAACTGTTAAAATAATGTCTGTGAGTATAACATAATTGATATGACAGGCAAAAATCTGAGGAAAATCCATCCAGGAAGTGGGATTTTTTTGATGTGGGTATTTTCAATTGAATGCCTATAGAGTATCTAATGGGTTAGGACCCATATTGCAGTTCCTATGGCTTCCACTAGATGTCAACAGTCCTTAGACATTGTTTCAGGCTTGTTTTCTGAAAAAAATAAGAAGAATGAGACCTTTCTGTCAGTGGACTGAGGAAGAATGCAGAGCTGGTTTGCGCACGTGACCGTCCTTCATTGTTTTTCCTTTCTATTGAATATGCTATTCTCCGGTTGAAATATTATCATTATAAACATCGTTTGACATGTTTCGACGAACTTTACCGGTACTATTAGGATGTATTCGTCTGCATGTTTTGACCGCCTTTGAGCCAGTGGATTACAGAACAAAATGCGCCAACAAAACTGAGTTTTTAGGATATAAAGAGGGATTTTATCAAACAAAACAAACATTTATTGTGTAGCTGGGACTCTTGTGACTGCAACCATATGGAGATCTTCAAAGGTAAGTGATTAATTTTATCACTATTTCTGACTTTTGTAATTCCTTTACTTGGTTGTAAAATGTTTGTATGCTTTTGTAAGCGGGGCGCTGTCCTCAGATAATCGCATGGTATGCTTTCGTTGTAAAACCTTTTTGAAATCTGACAAAGTGGCTGGATTAACAAGAAGTTAATCTTTAAGCCGATGTATAACACTTGTATTTTTTATGAATGTTTATTTTGACTATTTCTCTATTTTGAATTTGGCGCTCTGCAATTTCAACGGATGTTGTCGAGGTGGGTCGCTAGCGGAACGCCTGCGCCAGAAAGGTTAAAGTCTGCTTGAAAGAGCCGCTAACCTAGCTAAGCTGCTCACGTTAGCCAACAAGCTAACGAAGTTAGTCCCAGATTAGCTTTCCAATGGAGCCCTCTATGTCTGAGGATGTAAATGAATGGTTCCAGTGCTGTATCTACTGCGCTTTGTTTTCGGGACAAACTGGATCACTCAGGGTTCCAATGTGGCAATTGTTTGCTTGCCGAGGATTATAGGCTTGAGGTGGCTTCTTTGATCACGCAGGTAGCCAGCCTATGTAAGAAACTTGGGAAAACGCAGAGTGGAATGTTTACCTTTACGCCGGTGGCTGTACGGCGTTCTCGCATGTTGGATGCATCTCGGTCTTGAGGTTTGTCGTTATCTGACTGGCCGGTGTTGCCCGGAGTTTATGCGCATCTCCTGCCTCTCCTCTCCCATCTGATAGCGGAGTCAAAGGAGCACATAAGAGGAGCATGACAATCAACGATGGTCGCATGTCACGAGCCGTGGAAGCTGAATAGAGCAGCCTGCCGCAAACCAGCCTACACTCCCAATGTGAGAGGGCCGGAGCGGATAAAAAAATAACGAATAGTTTCGCCACCCTGGAGCCTGATCTTCATGCACCTTCGTCACTGGGGGTACCTGTGTCTGCTGTGCCTACTCCTTCTCCTTACCCTACGATTTCAAAGTCGACGTCGGCAGCCTTCGGTCCCTGATCTGGATCGAGCGGGGCTTCTCCAGCTGTCGAAGGCCTGCACCATCCTCTGAAGCGTGGGAGTGGGCGGATTTCCTCGTCCTTCTTGCCAGCCATGATTTTGGGCAGCTCCATGGTTAGAAATGTGACTATTCCTGGTGCAAAAACAATGCCCTATCCCAGAGAGCGAGTAAATTACATTACTAAACTGCTATCGAATGTACTATGTAGATTATATCGTAGTCTGTGGGTTTTAATGACATTATGAAGGGCAGCTCTGAACTGTTGAAACTGGATTTCAAAGAGGTGATTGACTCTCTGCAAGACACTAAGAAAAGACCCATCATTTCTGGCCCTGTACCCTCCCTGAATCGTGGCATTGAATGCTTTACCAGGATTCTTTCTCTTCACAACTGGCTACCTGATTATTGCAGCTCAATGGGTGTAACTTTTGTTGACAATTTTGATACCTTTTGGAAACAAAACATGTTTTATAAGGAGGATGGGATCCACCCAAATCATTTGGGTTCCTGGATCATTTCACAGCATTATAAGGCTGCGTTGAGTCAATGACCCAAGCCCAACTCAGTTAATCCCTACCATTGTGTTGCTGAGTCATCATAATGCTTTAGCAAATGTACATTATACCAGGAGCATTGGTAGTGTCGTGTCTTTGGCTATGCCGGATTAAGTGTTATGACATGCTATTCTATAAAATACAGTGATTGAACTAATCATGTAATGTAATTAACTAGAGGAGGAGGGGCACCACAAAATAATATTTATAGAGCTGTTATCTTCCGAATAAACTCTTAAAGACCTAATAATATTTTACATCAATAGCAGTCAATATTAATCGTCACCTTATTTCAGTCTCATCTGAAAGTTGTAAATTCTTGGTTATCTTCACGAACCCTGGCTAACAAGTTGAATCAGCAATACAAAATTGGGTTTAATTATTTATTTACTAAATACCTAACTAATCACACAGAATCACACATACACAATTAAATCATAACTTGATTACAAATTGCCGTCATAAAGGAAAACGTCCCTAGCGGGCGGAACAGATATGACAGCTTGTTACACAAAAGAAAAGGGGCTGGGTTTTAGTGAAAGAGCGGGAAGACTGAGGAACAAAGGGCGAAGCTGTGCTATCATAAATACAATATCTTATGCATTCTAAATTACCGCCCATTTGGAAAAGGAAAATGCAATAAATATTTACTCTGAGCTGCGCTTCAGTAGGTTGGTGGTAGATGGAAGGCCGTGTGGCCCAACCGGGTCCGTTGTCCTTTGAAGAATGTCTGTTGCTGCGCTGAGTGGTAGACTGGATACTCTGTCTGTCCTAATTTACATTTGCAGCTGCTGTTGCTTACAACGTCTAGGAGGTATCACTTCTATAGTCAATAAGATTTCAAAGTTCATACCAGTCGCAACCAAAGCTCATGCTGAGGTTGGTTTCATTCGGTAGTGATTACCTGAACCATTCTGACATCGGATCGTCACCCTAATGTACCCGGAACAGAAGGTTAAATATTCGTCAATGGCTTATATAGTGGAGGGAGAGGGGTGTGTCTGAAAAGTTTATAACCCATGTCTCTTCACAGGGGCGGGCCACTGGTTGAGCAGAGGCCCAAACTTATGAAAACCCAAATCTCTCATTTGGAAGCTAAAATTACATTTAATCTCTTCACAAATAATTTCATATTCAAACATTTGAATTAAACAACAATTCCATGTGAATCCGATACCTCTGATGTTTAGACTTTCCACAGTAGAGTTTGTCATTCTATCATTGATGAGAATGTGTCAGAGGGCAACCGAACTGACATAATATACCTTAAGTACCACCGCATATGTTCAGTTGGTCGGATTACCAGAATATAGTTCATTTCCCCCCAACTTCTGATGTTCCCAGAATCTCTATGTTAACCAAAGGGGATTTCTAATGTCACATCAGTAGAGTAGGGAGAGGAACGGGGGAGGGGGGAAAGAGGTATTTATGACTGTCATAAACCTACCCCCAGGCCAACGTCATGACAGTAGACACAATGTGAGTAACCTAATTTATGTCCCTCTAACTGCCCTGAATGTCTCTGCTGATCCTAAAGTGATTGTATGCAACGATCATGTGTCTGTGAACTAGATTTATGCTGTTAGCACTGAGGCGGTTTGCCCTAGTAGGAAGCACACTGTGTGCAGCTCACCCTGCACTAACATAAATAACACGAGAATATCTAATTCTGCTAAGCTTCCCAGTAAAGCATTGAAAACAAGCAAGCATCCCAGAACAAGGTTCATGAAATTAGTAACTTTCTAGTAACTGATGACATTCATATTCTGACTATCTCTGAAACTCACTTCGGTAATACCTTTGATACAGTGGTATCAATACAAGGTTATAACATTTACAGACAGAAAAAAAGACAGAAATGCCAAAGGGGGAGGTGTTGCTGTTTATATTCATAAACACATTCCTGTGAAGATTAGAGAGGATCTCATGTTAAATACTATTTAAGTAATATGGCTACAGGTTCATCTGCCTCACCTAAAGCCCATTCTTGTGGGAAGCTGCTATATAGTGCCAAGTCAGTATCTGGATAAAGTGTGAAATGCTTGATAATATATGTGATATCAAGAGAGAGGTACATTTTCTGGGTGATTTAAATATTGACTGGCTATCATCAAGCTGCCCACTCAAGAAAAAGCTTCAAACTGTAACCGATGCCTGCAACCTGGTTCAGGTTATCAGTCAACCTACCAGGGTAGTTACAAACAGCACAGGAATGACATCATCACCATGTATTGATCACATCTTTACTAATGCTGCAGAAATGTGCTTGAAAGCAGTATCCAGATCCATAGGATGTAGTGACCACAATATATAGCCATATCTAGGAAAACCAAAGTTCCAAAGGCTGGGCCTAATATAGTATATAATAGGTCATACAATACATTTTGTAGTGATTCCTATGTTGTTGATGTAAAGAATATTTGTTGGTCCGTGGTGCGTAATGAGGAACAAACAGACGTTGCACTTGACACATTAATAAAATTGCTTATCCCAGTTACTAATAACCATGCACCCATTCAGAAAATGATTGTAAAAAGTGTTGAATCCCTGTGGATTGATGAGAAATTGCAAAATAGTATGGTTGAGAGGGATGAGGCAAAAGGAATTGCAAATAAGTCTTGCTGCACAACCGATTCGCAAACATACTGCAAATTGAGAAATTGTGCGACTAAACTGAATAAAAAGAAGAAACGGCACTATGAAACAAAGATAAATGACCAAGAATGATAGTAAAAAGCTTTGGAGCACCTTCAATGAAATTTTTGGAAAAAAAGGCAAACTCAGATTCCATCATTCATTGAATCAGATGGCTCATTCATTACATAACCGACTGATATCATCAACTACTTTAAAGATTTTTTCATTCGCAAGATTAGCAAACTTAGGCATGACAGCAACAAACGCTGACACTACACTTTCAAGTATATCTGACCAAATTATTCAAGACAAGAATTGTACTTTTGAATTCCGTAAAGTCAGTGTGGAAGAGTTAAAAAAATGATTGTTGTCATTCAACAATGACAAGCCACCGGGGTCTGACAACTTGAATGCAAAATTACTGAGGATAATAGCAAACGATATTGCCACTCCTATTTGCCATATATTGAAATTAAGCTGACTAGAAAGTGTGTGCCGTCAGGCCTGGAGGGAAGCAAAAGTAATTCCACTACCTAAGAATACTAAAGCCCCCTTTACTGGGTCAAATAATGACCAATCAGACTGTTACCAACCCTTAGTAAAGTTTTCAGCACGCTTTTAGGGAAGGACATTAAACAAGCACAGCATTTACACATATGACTGATGATTGGCTGAGAGAATCTTATGATAAAAAGATTGTTAGGGCTGTTTGTTAGACTTCAGTGTGGCTTTTGACATCATCGATCATAGTCTGCTGTTGGAAAAATGTATGTGTTATGGATTCACACCCCATGTTATATTGTGGATAAAGAGTTACCTGTCTAACAGAACACAGAGGGTGTTGTTTAATGAAAGCCTCTCCAACAATCCAGGTAGATTGAAAAAAGTCATCTTTACTAACGACATGCCACTGGGTTTGAGTAAAGCCAGTGTGTCTATGTATGCGGATGACTCAACACTGTACATGTCAGCTACGAAAGCCACTGAAATGACTGCAACACTTAACAAAGCACTGTAGTTAATTTCAGAATGGGTGGCAAGGAACGAATTAGTCTTAAATATTTCCTCAACTAAAAGCATTGTATTTGGGACAAATCATTCACTAAACCCTTAACCTCAACTAAATCTAGCAATAAATAATGTGGAAATTGAGGTGCCTAAACTGCTAGGAGTAACCCTGGATTATAAATTGTCATGGTCAAAACATATTGTTACAACAGTAGCTAAAATGGGGAGAAGTCTGTCCATAATAAAGAGCTGCTTTAACAGCACTAACAACAAGGCAGGTCCTACAGGCTCTAGTTTTGTCGCAACCTGGAATACTGTTCAAATCGCACAGAACAGGGCATTGTGGCTGGCCCTTGGATGTACACAGAGAGCAAACATTAATAATATGCATGTCAATCTCTCCTGGCTCAACATACCTTGTCCGATATTATCCTCAGTAATTTTGATTGCTACCTAGTGTGAACTACTCACCAGAACGATTGAATGCCCAGCATGGTCAGTAAAGTAAACAATGGCTCATCTACATGACATATTGGTGAACTATGGGCCATCAAGTCATAGGATGGTTACATTAGCATGTTACACTGGTTACAGAAGCACAACACCACATATTCCATCTATATTATGTAATCAAATCAAAATCAATGTTTATTTGGCATATTCACATGATACAAAGGGGTGTATATGGGAATGTGTGACCCGTTTAAAAAAAACTAGGCGTATGTGGCACGTCTCTACTTCGCAGGGGAGGCATTTGAATGTTTTAAAAAAATAAAATGTAGATCACAATACATTTTTGGTAGAAATGCCTTCTGGAACATGTTAACTTTTATGCCATCTGTAAATACGAATAAAATTGTTACATAACGAGCATATTTGGTTTAGCCACGGGAAAATACAGGAACCTTCCCACTAGCCATGATTGGCCGAGAGATGAGTTCAGATTGGTCTGCCATGTAGAATGCTTCTGTCTATAACATGAGCTGCTAAGTAGGTGTAGATAATCCTGTCTACCACAGCTTTTTATTTTTAAAGGTATCATGAAAAACTTAAAACGTTTTGCTACTGCTCTCAACATTGCTGCCCTGAAGTTAATAGCGCTATGCACAAAGGTCAGTGAGAAAACGCTCTGGAGGATGATCATGCCATGCTGACTCTCTGACAATCACTCATGGTGTGATTGTGATAACATACAGGAACTCAAGTCCTTTTGTTCAAACAACCTAGAATACCTCACAATCAAACCATGACGGCCCTCAAAGAACTTCACTGGATGTTATGAAAACTGGAAACCACATATCCTTAGGCCGCGTTTATTGTAGCTGGGGATTTTAACAAAGTAAATTTGAGGAAAACGCTACTGAAGTTCTATCAACAATTTGACTGCAGTACTCGCGCTGCTAAAACACTCGACCACGGCTACTCCAACTTCCGGGATGCCTATAAGGCCCTCCCCTGAATTCTCTTCGCAAAACTGATCACGACTCCATTTTGCTCCTCCCTTCCCATAGGCAGAAACTCAAACAGGAGGTCCCTGTGCTAAGAACTATTCAACGCTGGTCTGTCCAATCGGAATCCACACAGATGGTTTTGATCACACTATGAATGGAAGTTCCGCCCCCTCTAACCAGTGTCTCCACTCCTCCAATGCCCTCTTCACCGTGAGTAGTTCTCGATTCCATACATCATAATTACTCTCCGTGGCGTTAAGACAATGGGAGAAGAAGGTGCAGGGATGCAGCTTAAGGTCCAGGGCAGAATGCTAGGAGCAGACAGCCCCCACTCCGACATCCAATGCATCTACCTCCACCACAAACTGATGGGACGGGTCCGGATGGATCAATATGGGAGCTGTGGTGAAGCGGTGCTTAAGGTCCAGGAATGCCCGGTCAGAAGCTGGGGACCATGTGAATGGGACCTTGGGAGAGGTGAGTGCTGACATGGGGGAAGCCAGGGTGCTGTAACCCTGGATAAAACTGCAATAAAAATGGGCAAATCCTAAGAAGCGTTGCAGCTGCACTCAACGTGGGTTGGGGCCAATCCACCACCACTCTCACCTGTCCGGGATTCATCTGCACATTCCCAGCAGCGATTATGGATCCACGGAAGGAGATGGTGGTGCGATGGAATTTGCATTTTTTGGCTTTGACAAAAAGTGTGTTCTCCAGGTGGAGAACGTGTTCTTGTACCGAGCGGGAAAGAACGAGGATGTCGTTGACGTAAACAAACACGAACCGGTTCAACATGTCGCGGAGAACGTCATTAACCAGGGCCTGGAACACAGCAGGAGCATTGATCAGACCGAATGGCATCACCAGGTATTCATAGTGTACGCTTGCAGTGTTGAATCCTGTCTTCCACTCATCACCTTCCCGTATCTGTACCAGTTGGTAGGCATTCCGCAGGTCCAACTTAGAGAAGATAGTTGCCCCCTGGAGCGTCTCAAAAGCCGAGAAGATGAGTGATAGCGGGTAGCAGTTCTTAACTGTGATGTCATTGAGGCCCTGGTAGTCGCCAGTGGGGGAGGCAGAAGGATGGATACTCGCTGCAGCCAGGGAGTCCTCGATGTACGTCTCCATAGCCTTGGTCTCCGGACCCGACAGTGAATACAGCCGTCCCCCTGGGGTGGTGTAGTGCCCAGGAGAAGATTGATCCTGCAGTCATAGGGTCGATAAGGAGGAGGCAAAGTGGCCCGGGCCTTGCTGAAAACCTCCCAGAGGTCCTGGTACTCCGCGAGAACGTCAGAGTTCAGAGGCTTCTTCCGAGCCCACAGGAAGACGTCCCGGGGCAGGCTGTGCCGACTACAGGCAATGGGCATGGCAGAACGGGCTCCAGCCCATGATAGTACCAGCAGTCCAGTTGATAAGGGGATTATGGAGCTGGAGCCAAGAAAACCCTAGTACCACGGGAACCTGAGGAGACTTGATGAGCATAAACTGTAAAGACTCACTGTGGTTCCCGCACGCAGGTGGATAGGAGTAGTATTGTGGGTGGCCCTACCTATAGAGCGCCCATCCAGTGCTCTAACGTCCATGGGAATGGAGAGGGGCTGAGTGGGTATGCCCAGCTCAGACACCAGGGTGGCGTCCATGAAACATTTGTCGGCCCCAGAGTCAATGAGAACCCAGAGAGATTAACTGTCACCCCACAGCAGGATGGCATGAAGAGGGGTGTGAGTAAGGGGAGAAGAAAAATGATGTATGACCCACCAGAGTACTCTTACCTACTGATGAGCCTGGTATTTTAATGACCGGCAGTTCTGCAATACAGACAACTCTGGGTGTTAAGTCTGTAAGCGTTCAGCCTAGCTCTGCCGAGTTACATCGGCTCCAGAGTCTGCAGACCTTGGAGATTCTTCGGGGAACTCTGGTATGCTCAGATTCTCGCAGTGACATAGACATCGGGAACTTCCGGGGTTATTTGGAGGCAAGATGGGATCCTTGGGCGAGCGATTGGGACCGGAATCAGACCTCCTCTCCCTCCTACATTCCCGTAGCCGCCCATCGATCCGGATGGTCAAGGCGATGAGCAAGTCGAGATCCGTAGGCAGCTCCCGGACTGTGAGCTCATTCTTAACCTCTTCCGATTATCCACGAAGGAATGTGTCGAACAGGGATTCAGGGTTCCAGGCACTCTCGGCAGCCAACGTGCGGAAATCAACCGCATAGTCCGCCACACTGCGGAAGTTTTGGCAAAGCTGGAGTAACTTCCTGGCAGCCTTTCTCACGGACAACAGAGAATTGCAAACCCTTTTTTACCTCAGCCACGAACTCCTCCAGGCTGAAACACATGGCAGATTGTTGTTCCCACACCACCGTAGCCCAGGCGAGAGCCCTCCCGGACATTAGCGTTATGAGATGCGCTTCGAGTGGTCCAAGGGGAAGTACGAAGGCTGCAGCACTAAGATGAGGGAACACGCCCGACAGGTTCCTGACCCTCCAGCGAAGCGTTCCGGGGGAGGTAATCAGGGTTCTCGGGAAGCCGGGGTGGTCTGGAGAGACGCACTGCTGACAGCGGTGTTACTGAGGGGCTGGGCGGTTACTGTCGTGGCCAGCTGCCTCACAGATAATCCGCTGAATTGCTCCAGCAATGCATTCAAGGCACAGTCATCGCGTTCTGTCAAGGTCTGGCATCGTTCCATAAGACCTCGAAGTAACTCCTCATGCCTCCCAGACGGTGTTGTGGAGCTGGTTTGAGTCTGCTGGGTCAGTCATGGCCAGTTCGTACTATCAGACCTCAGGATAAGACTCAGATGCAGAGGGTTCGAAATAACAAAAGAGTAGTTACAAAACAGGGGGCAAGCAAATGACAGGTCAAGGGCAGGCAGAGGTCAGTAATCCAGGACAGAGTCCGATAGGTGCAGAACGGCAGGCAGTTCAGGGTCATGGCATGCAGAATGGTCAAGAACCGGGAGAACTAGAAAACAGGAACTAACGAGAAACAGGAGCATGGGAAAAAACGATGGTAGGCTTGACAAGACAAAACGAAATGGCAACAGACAAACAGAAAACAGGTATAAATGCACAGGGGATAATGGGGAAAATGGGCGACATCTGAAGAGGGGTGGAGACAAGCACAAGACAGGTGAAAGAGATCAGGGTGTGACAGTTGTCATGTATTCATTATCGTTAACTGGCTAGATATTTGCAGTTTGCATGTTTCAGTAATGATTAACATGGTTAAACAGTCCTAAATCTCTGCTTTATTTAGCTTTTGGTATACTTGGAATTTTTACACATACAGTGACTTTTTCCACATTTTTTAAAAACGTTACAGCCTTATTATAAAATGGATTAAATATAACAATTTCCTCAGCAATCTAAACACAATACCCCATAATGACAAAGCAAAAACAGGTTTTTAGACATTTTTGCACATTCATTAAACAAAAAACAGATACCTTATTTACATAAGTATTCAGACCCTTTGCTATGAGACTCGAAATTGAGCTCAGGTGTATCCTGTTTCCATTGATCATCCTTGAGATGTTTCTACAACTTGATTGGAGTTCACCTGTGGTAAACTCAATTGACTGGACATGATTTGGAAAGGCTCACACCTGTCTATATAAAGGGCCCACATTTGACAGTGCATATCAGAGCAAAAACCAAGCCGTGAGGTCGAATGAATTGTCCGTAGAACACCGAGACAGGATTGTGTCGAGGCACAGATCTGGGGAAGATTACCAAACCATTTCTGCAGCATTGAAGGTCCCCAAGAACACAGTGGCCTCCATCATTCTTAATAAATGGAAGAAGTTTGGAACCACCAAGACTTTTTCTAGAGCTGGCCACCCCGGCCAAACGGAGCAATCGGGGGAGAAGGGTCTTGGTCAGGAAGGTGACCAAGAACCCAATGGTCACTCTGACAGAGCTCTAGAGTTCCTTTGTGGAGTTGGGAGAACCTTCCAGAAGGACAACCATCTCTGCAGCACTCCACCAATCAGGCCTTTATGGAAGAGTGGCCAGACGGATGCCACTTCTCAGTAAAAGGCACATGACAGTCCGCTTGGAGTTTGCCAAAAAGCAACTAAAGACTCTCAGACCATGAGAAGCAAGATTCTCTGGTCTGATGAAACCAAGATGAACTCTTTGACATGAATGTCATGCGTCACGTCTGGAGGAAATGTGGCACCATCCCTGCGGTGAAGCATGGTGGTGGCAGTATCATGCTATGAGGATGTTTTTCAGCGGCAGGGACTGCGAGACTAGTCAGGATCGAGGCAAAGCAGAAGGGAGCAAAGCACAGAGAGATCCTTGATGAAAACCTGCTCCAGAGCGCTCAGGATCTCAGACTGGGGCAAAGGTTCACCTTCCAACAGGACAACGACCCTAAGCACACAGCCAAGACAATGCAGGAGTGGCTTCGGGAAATGTCTCTGAGTGTCCTTGATTGGCCCAGCCAGAGCCCAGATTGGAACCCAATCGAACATCTCTGGAGAGACATGAAAATAGCTGTGCAGCAACTCTCCCCATCCAACCTGACAGAGCTTGAAAGGATCTGCAGAGAAACTCCCCAAATACAGGTGTGCCAAGCTTTTAGTGTCATACCCAATAAGACTCAAGGCTGTAATCGCTGCCAAAGGTGATTCAACAAAGTACTGAGTAAAAGGTCTGAATGCATTTTTTATTTTTAATAAATTATCAAACATTTCTAAAACTATTTTTGCTTTGTCATTATGGGGTATTGTGTGTAGATTGATGAGGGGAAAAAACTATTTAATCAATTTTAGAATAAGGCTGTAACCTAACAAAATGTGGAAAAAGTCATGGGGTCTGAATACTTTCCGAAGGCACTGTATTCTGTATTTCCACTGAAGAAAGCAATAATTAATCAACAAACTACTGTAAATAAATGGACACTACATGTTATAAAATGGAAATTGCTCTTCGTAAATAAATGGTGAGAAATGCTCAGTCTGAAGCCATTTGGCTATGGGTTTCACAGCCCTTTAATAACGATACAAGTTATATCAGTTTAAAAAGGGTTTATTTACAATTTATGGGGTATAAGATGTTAGGAATAGTGGTATAACAGAGTCAAATTAATTAAATATCCTAGCCCTAAGCTATGCTAAATGTCATCAGCAATTTCCAGTGAGAAATGCTCAGTCTGAAGCTTTTCAGATATATGTTTCACAGCCCTAAAATAATGATACAAATTATATCACCTTAAACATAATTAATTTACAACCTCTGGGGTATAACATGTTGGGCAAAGTGGTGTTGGAGAGTCTGACATATAACCCCTAATTTGAGTTCAGTCTACGCCAATGAGAACCAAGCGGGGCCTTCATGACTGGGAAACTGACTTGTCCTTCATGACTGGGAAAGGCCTTGATTCTAGGCCGTAGAAAATCCTACATCCATCTCATTAGATCAGAACAGGATGGATCAACAGTGATTCATATTACTGGTTTGCGTCCCCCCCAAAAATTATATTTGTGGTTTTCTGCATAACACGCTTATATTATTTGATGTGGATCATTGTCAGGTTATTAGATTTAAACGTTTCATTTTCAAACAAACACTGTAGTTGTAATAACACTTTAAAACGGGTCATTTGTAAATGTGTATAATGTGTTTGTTTTGGGTCTACACTGGTAAGTTAACTTATATAATTAGACAATCACAGAGGATTTTCTTCTGAATAACTGGTCAGGGCATAACTACTTCTATCCTTCACACCCATTGTTGCATATCCATTGTTCTCAAGATATATCAAATCTAATTACACCCAACACAATGTTGAAAAACAGAATGCTTCCCACCACTAGATCACATAACTAGACGTGAGCTGGACGTGATCCCAACGATGCCACCAACGTAGCGGAAGAAAGTGAATGCTGCAACAGGGACTCTAACCAGGGCACATACGTGGCAAAGTGAGCTCTAACGGCCGTTGCCATGAAAGCCTAGTAGGCCTCTCGGCAACCTTGTTGATTAATAATGTTGGGTTGTTAGATGGGGAGATGTTTGTCCATAATAAAGCGTTGCTCTACTTTCTTAACAGCACTATCAATCAACAAGGCAGGTCCTACATGCTCTAGTTTTGTCGCACCTGGACTACTGTTCAGTTGTGTGGTCAGGTGCCACAAAGAGGGACTTAGGAAAATTGCACTTGGCTCAGAACAGGGCAGCTCAGCTGCCCTTGGGTGTACACCGAGAGCAAACATTAATAATATGCATGTCAATCTCTCATGGCTCAACGTGGAGGAGAATCTGACTTTGTCACTACTTGTATAATGTGAGAGGCATTGACATGTTGAAAGCACCAAGCTGTCTGTTTAAACGACTCGCACACAGCTCAGACACATATGTATACCCCACAAGACATGCCACCAGAGGTCTCTTCACAGTCCACAAGTCCAGAACAGACTTTGGGATGCGCACAGTACTACATAAAGCCATGAATACATGTAACTCTATTCCACATCAGGTAATTGATGGATGCAGTAGAATCAGATTTTAAAAAACAGATAAAATACACCTCCTGGAACAGCGGGGACTGTGAAGCAACACAAACATAGGCAGACATATGCATACACACACATGTTAGGCAGACACATGCATACACACACATGATAACATATGCACTACACACACGTACACATGGATTTTGTGATGTAAATGAGTGGTAGTGGAGTAGGGGCCTGTGGGCACACACTTAGTGTGTTGTGAAATCTGTAATGAATGTATTGTAATGTTTTTAAAATTGTATAACTGCCTTCATTTTACCGGACCCATGGAATAGTAGCTGGGGGATCTGGGGATCTCTAATAAATACAAATACACAGATCAGATGGACATCAATCTCCCCTTTTGTGGCAGGTAGTGAGTCCCAACGGCTCTTCATCCCGAGCAGGATCACATTCTTGCCTCAGTTCCTCTCCTAAGGGTTGAATGGAAAAAAGTGTTTCTCTCGCTAATTGCTTAGTTGCTTAGAAACATAGTGTGTCACACCCTGATCTGTTTCACCTGTCTTTGTGCTTGTCGCCACCCCCCCTCCAGGTGTCGCCCATCTTCCCCATTATCCCCAGTGTGAGAACTGTGTTCTCTGTTGCCAGTTCGCCTTGTCATGTCAAGCCTACCATCGTGTTTTTCTGTGCTTCTGTTTTTCCTAGTCTCTGTTTTCTAGCCCTCCCGGTTCCGACTTGTTCTGCCTGCCCTGACTCTGAGCCCGCCTGCCTGACCAATCATCCTGGCCTGATCTCGAACCTGCCTGCCCCCCTGTACCTTTCGGACTCTGACCTGGTTAATGAACTTCTACCTGCCTATTGCCTGCCCCTTGTATTCTAATAAATATCAGACTCTAACCATCTGCCTCCTGTGTGGTTCTAGAGTGTTGTGGGAACATAGACTCTGTACTGTATATAGACATGCAGAAAAATAACAACACATGTTACTTAACTACAGAAGGAATTCTTCACTGAAGACCAAATATACTTACACATTAAAAAGCTCCTAGGCAAGGTGAACATCAGTGGCATCAGGCCCATTGAAACTGAGGGTGCTTGTATCGTCTGTGTTACGTTCCCCAGTTTCTGTGTTGTTGTGGGTTTGTATGTGTTTATGTGTGTATTTCAGGAAATGGCTTCCTGAAGTCCAAAGCAGACTCCTTCTGCAGCTCTATAAGCCAGTGTTCCTTTGTTAGGAGAGAGAGCTTCTTGGTATGTCCTGTTGTTGGTTTGTATAATTTGTGGCTAGTATTTTGTAACCGGTCCTGCAGAGGTTTGTGTATAGGACCATTTTTTTTTATTTTTTGGTTTATTGAAATTGTTTACTTACGTTGGTAATTATTCTATTTTTTTGTTCCCAGGGGGGAAGGGGAAGGCACCTTGGGAGTGCTTAGGCAAGAGGCCTGTGGGCATACATATACCTGTAGTATTTACTATGTCTATGCACTAGGTAAGACCTGGGTGGACCATCCCCTGTATTTTGGTTAATATGCCAGGTGGTGCTGAGATGGAGAGGGGGCTCTAACTTTTACTTTCTTTGCTTTGGTTCCGTCCAGCCCCTTTTCCCCACCTTACTGTGTAAAGGAAATAAATTCCCTGTTAACAGTAAAATTCTCTGCCTCTGTCATCTTTACCTGCACCTGCAATCCCATACCTCTTTCACGGGGAATTGAGTGTAGCAGGGTGTTGCTTTCCCTCCAAGAGGTGTGCGTAACAGTCTACGTGAGTGTTTGTGCATGTGTTTATAATGTGTGTGCATCACTGATGGTTGGTGCCATTTAAAATGACAGGACAATTTACTTTTTTTAATGAGCATGGCCTTATTTCTATTACAGCATATTGGATGACTGTCATTCATATTCCATTCACCCAGCTAAACGTAACATTGATAGGTTTAGGCTACTACATGATACAACATTTTTCTCTATACCCATCATGAGGTTGCGACAACCTGCCAATGAATGAAAGTTTACAACATAGGTGCACAGGTTGAGAGAAATTTGAGTAATTAAGGTGACCGACAGTGAACATTCAATACCGCCTTGCACACTCTTGCCTGCATCTAGCTGAACAAGGGTGTAATCATTAGTCCAACAGTTTCAATCGAGTTTCCATTGGACATTTTCCTGTAAGTTTATCCCCGTTTCGTTCTGTTTAAGAGTTTTTCAACAGAATCGGCAGAATGAATACACCCCTGATCTCACACACACACACACACACAGTTCACTTTCATAGCAGCCACATATGAAAAGCAGGATCACTTTGAATGTTGTAGCTATAATTCCTTCTCATATTTACAGGCTCTCCTCACATTTTTCCTGAAGTGCACCACACATCAGCTGTCTGTGACCAGGCATAAAAATACCCACACAAGTGGCTCAGGTAGTGCAGCTCATCCAGGATGGCACATCAATGCGAGCTGTGGCAAGAAAGTTTGCTGTGTCTGTCAGCGTAGTGTCCAGCGCATGGAGGCGCTACCAGGAGACAGGCCAGTACATCAGGAGATGTGGAGGAGGCCGTAGGAGGGCAACAACCCAGCAGCAGGACCGCTACCTCCGCCTTTGTGCAAGGAGGAGCACTGCCAGAGCCCTGCAAAATGACCTCCAGCAGGCCACAAATGTGCAGAGGCGGAGCAAACCGGTGGAGCAAACAGACACAGCAAACCTTCTTGCCACAGCTCGCATTGATGTGCCATCCTGGATGAGCTGCACTACCTGAGCCACTTGTGTGGGTTGTAGACTCCGTCTCATGCTACCACTAGAGTGAAAGCACCGCCAGCATTCAAAAGTGACCAAAACATCAGCCAGGAAGCATAGGAACTGAGAAGTGGTCTGTGGTCACCACCTGCAGAACCACTCCTTTATTGGGGGTGTCTTGCTAATTGCCAATAATTTCCACCTTTTGTCTATTCCATTTGCACAACAGCATGTGACATTTATTGTCAATCAGTGTTGCTTCCTAAGTGGACAGTTTGATTTCACAGAAGTGTGATTGACTTGGAGTTACATTGTGTTGTTTAAGTGTTCCCTTTATTTTTTGAGCAGTGTATTTCAAATCTTCATGTAACCACTAACACATGGCTTACATCATTGTCACCATTATTAGCTAACAATATAGTCAATATAGGTACTATATTAAACCCTTAACAATCATGCAGTACAGTGTAGTCAGCAAGCAGTTTAGCAGTTACACCAGCAGGCCCCGATGGCAATAAAATGTATAAAACCCGAAGCTTAACCTTGACTTGGAAGAGTTCCCGTGTTGGATAGCCATAGCCAGCTAGCTAACATAGCATCCCTCTCAGTTTGAGTAGGCTAAACTAGCAAGCTGCATTCGCTAAGTAAGTTAAAGTGAAAAAAAATCTAATATATCCAGCTCCCTCTCTTGCCTCACCTTAATTTTTGAAGAAATTCATTTGTGTAAAACTGTTCAACTATTGTCTTTTTCTTTGAGTCAACTACTCACCACATTTTATGCACTCCAGAGCTAGCTAGCTGTAGCTTATGCTTTCAGTACTAGATTCATTCTCTGATTGGGTGGACAACATGTCAGTTCATGCTGCAAGAGCTCTGATAGGTTGGAGCTACTTTCTCCGGAAGTTATAATTACTTTGAAAGGCTATGGAAGGGGGTGAGAACCATGAGCCTCCTAGGTTTTGTATTTGAAGTCAATGTACCCAGAGGATGGAAACTAGCTGTCCTCCAGCTACCACATGGTGCTACCCTACAGAGTCCTGTTGAGGCTACTGTAGACCTTCATTGAAAAACAGTGTTTTAATAAATGATTTGGTGACATACATTTAGTATAGTTTTACCTAAAAAGGATAACTTTTTAAAAACGTTTTACTATTTTTATGAAACTCACTTAGGAGGAGGATCCTCCCCTTCCTCCTTTGAAGAGCCTCAACTGGTGTGCATGCATCTGTGTGTGTGCATGGGTTTGTGTGTATATCTGTGGATGTTTGTGCGAGAATGAGAATGTTTTTGCCTGATGGGACCCCCATAGAATTATTCATGAACCATTTCTGATGGTCGCCCCCAGCATCAGTTATCCTTAATAGTGTTTGTCACCATTCCCTATTTTAACCCTATAGTGTTCTTTGTAGCCGATTCCCGGTTTCCAGTGTCGCCGATTCCGTCTCCGATTCCCTGTCTCCAGTGTCTACTGTCTCAGGGCACCAAGGTCCAGCACATTGTGTCTGCTCTGGCCGACAGGGACATTGGTCACGCTACCAGAGAGAGAGGAAACTAATTGGAAACAGATCACCAGCACTGCAACATCACACACACACACACACACACACACCACACACACACACACACACACACACACACACACACACCAATCCCCAATCTGCCTCACCCTGGGGTCTGTGTCCTACAATTAGCTAACTACCGCTTATTTATCTTATCTAGGAGTGACAGACTTCTCAACACTCGCCCTGCTAAATGACAGGTTTTGTGTGGAGGGCAGTGTGTGTGTGTACTTGTGTATGTGCGTGCATGTGTGGATTAACAATCCGTGGGAAACTTGCTGCAAACACCCGAGTTTGGGGGAAGGTGACTTCCAGAAGCTCCATCTCTGTCTCAGAATTGTTTGCAGAAGAATAATGTTGAGGGTGTCTGCTAGTGACTACCAATTAAATGGTACCCTGGAGGTAGCCTAGCTAAAGCAGCTAATTTGTGTCTGTTTAGTGTGAGTGGGGGCTGGAGGGTGCCCACCTGTTCACCGGTTGAGCTGATCCCCCAGATCAGGGGACAATGTGATGGACAGCAGCTGATTAGGAGAAGCGAGAGGAGGCTAGCCCTTCACTGTGCCCCCAGGCTTTTGTCATGGCCTATACTAACATCTCAGCTTGCGGTGTAAATTCCTTCACTTCATTTATTCATGAATTATTCAGGATTTTTTGACAACTTGGCTGCCCTGAGCCATGGTGGACAGGATCATATTGTTTAGCACTGGCACGGTGGTGAGCTAATCTGAAATCCAGAGATTACCCCAATCTCTATAAATTAAGCATAAAATTACATTAAAAAGAGAAGAGAAGCAAGGAGAGATAATCATATAAGACACAGACAAACAGACACACACACACTGGGAAACATAGGCGTGTCACGAAGTGTCAGCAAAACGAGTTGGAATTTACCTTAATTTTTTTAGGAATTAGGGAAAGAGGAAGAGGAACTGGAAAGCACAGCACATGAATAGCCCGGGGGTATAATCCAGGCTCGGTTTCTTTTGCTGACACCTCCTTGCTTCTCTTCTCTTTTTAATGTAATTTTATGCATAATTTTAAGAGAGGGAAATAGTTTTTGCTCAAGGGCCACGTCAAGATTTTTCAAAATTCAACAGAGGGCCGCACATATTTAGTTTTGGGCTGATTTGTCAGCCAAATCTATTTGCGGGCCAGAAAAAGGTAATTTATTTCTAAACATAGTGGTTATGGTTGGTATGGCTTTGAGTTGTTGTGGTAGTTTGTTCAACTCAACAAAGCCGGTATATAAAAAGGTATTCTCTCCTAACAGGAACACAAGCTAAAGTGTACTGTTAGCTAGCTGGCTGATGTTATTATTGGTATCCCACAGCTGTTTGCTTCATTAGTTAGAGCCTAATGTCAGCTAGCTAACATTGAACCTGGATGGTTAACTCAAGTGTGCGCTCTGAACGCCCTGAGGGCGAAACAAGATGGGTGGGGCTAAAACTTAAGAGGGTGTGAACGATTCTGAATGGGTGTAGACAAAAAAGAGCTCTTCACTAGATACCAAAACATTCAATGGCCATTTTCTCAAAAGTGAGTTTACAAGTTTTTCAACTTTCAAAGCAGAATTACTTTCCCATTGTTCCTCAACAATGCAGTATGATATACCATTTTGTAGCTCTGAATCTCAAATTTTATCCAATGTAAAAAACACAATTTCAAATTTGAATCCAGGTGGTGAGTCACATATATGGACATAGTGCACATACTGCATACAGTATGTGACCGACCGGCTCGATTCGGTCTTATGTAGCAACATTTGAAATTGTGGTTTTTACATTGGATAAAAGTAGAGACTCAGAGCTAGAAAATGGTATATCATACACTGCAGTTGAGGAACAATGAGAAAGTAATTCTGCTTTGAAAGTTGGTAAACTTGTTACCTCACTTTTGAGAATATTGCCTTTTCTTGGTCTACACCCATTCAGCATCGTTCACACCCTCTTAAGCTTTAGCCCCACCCATCTCTTTAAGGGTTGATCCGAGGGTTCTGTCCTAAGAACAGCAGTCTAGCACCCAAGTTAACTGGCTAATGTTAACTAGCTTGCTAGCTACTTCCAGACACAAATGAGACAGCAGCTCACTCTGGCCATGTTACTCGCCCTAGCAGAGCTGTTATCCAGAGCGTTGGGGACTGCAACTGTGGTACTGGCAAAAATGTATGTTTTTTTCCCAACGTTTACTGACACCGGCCATATTCAATGGGTGTTGAGTGTTCGTAAATTCGTAAGTTATTTTACGCTCTGGTACACTCAGACGAGAGTGCTCTGAAATCAGAGTAGATATCCAGAGCGAAATTTATTGAAAATTTTATTGAAATGGTTGCTTGCATAGTGGAGTCTAGCTAGCTAAACAATGAACCATAATCCCAACTCATAACGTTACTACCCTGCATGAAACTGCAGGTAGCTAACCAGCAAGGTTCAATGCTAGATATGAATAATATTACTACACAGATCATACACGTAATGTTAGCTAGCGAGCCAGCTAACGTTAGCTAGCTAGCTAAAAGTACATGTTAACTTGAAATGAAATGAATTTTATGACAAAATTTGAAACATGTAATATCTGAAAATGTAGCTAACTAGATGGATGCTTCTACCACTCTCATGGATGCCATGGTTGCCCTTAGTTTGAAGATGTAATCCAGAGACAGGTGTTTTCTCCATCTCTTTAGCTATCCTACTCTGATTTCAAAACCCGGTCTTCCAGAAAGTGGAAAGCAACACTTATGCAGTTCTACTACGAGGTATATTTATTTTAAAAGCCACGTTAGACACGATTACCTATACAAATTGATCAGCTCAAATATTAAAAAAGTGTGTTACATGGCAGACCAATCCAAACTCATCTCTCAGCATCTCCAGCCCACTCATTATCTCAGCCAATCATGGCTAGCGGGAAGGTTGCCCCTCTTTTTCTGTGGCTAAACCAACTTGGCTGGTAATTTAACCATTTTATTTGTATTTACAGATGGCATACTAGTTTGTTATTAAGGCACATGAAAGTTCATATGTTCCAGAAGGCATTTCTGCCCCCAAAATTTTTCATTTTGATTAAAAAAAGTTTAAATTCAAACGGCTCTCACAACATACGCTTAGTTTCCTTAACTTCTCTGGGATAGGTGGGACGGTAGCGTCCCACTTGACCAAAATCCAGAAAAAATATAGCGCACCAAATTCAAATATATTACTATAAAAATCTATCTTTCATGAAATCACACATGAAAGACACCAAATTAAAGCTACACATGTTGTGAATCCAGCCAACATGTCTGATTTCAAAAATGATATACGGGGAAAGCACACCAAACAATTATGTTAGCTCAGTACATAGCCACAGAAAAACACAGCCATTTTCCCAGCAAAATATAGTAGTATCAAAAAGCAGAAATAGAGATAAAATTAATCACTAACCTTTGATGATCTTCATCAGATGACACTCATATGACATCATGTTACACAATACATTTATGTTTTGTTCGATAATGTGCATATTTATATCCACAAATCTCGGTTTACATTGGCGCCATGTTCAGAAATGCCTCTAAAATATCCGGAGTAATTGCAGAGAGCCAGGTCAAATAACAGAAATACTCATCATAAACTTTGATGAAAGATACATGTTTTACACAAAATTAAAGATACACTTGTTCTTAATGCAACCGCTGTGTCAGATATAAAAAATAACTTTACGTAAAAAGCACACCATGCAATAATCTGAGACAGCGCTCAGATTTAACAACATTTCTCCGCCATGTTGGAGTCAACAGAAATACAAAATTACATCATAAATATTCCCTTACCTTTGATTATGTTCATCAGAATGCACTGCCAGGAATCCTAGTTCCACAATAAATCGTTGTTTTGTTCGATAATGTCCATTACTTATGTCCAATTAGCTAATTTTGCTAGCATGTGTAGTACACGTGTCCAAACGCTCACGCAGATGCAGGCAAACGTCGGACGAAAACTTCAAAAAGTTATATTACAAGTCGAATAAACTGGTCAAACTTAGTAGAGAATCAATCTTCAGGATGTTGTTATCATATATATCCAATAACGTTCCAACCGGAGCTTTTCTTCATGTCTGTATAAGTAATGGAACGCAAGGCGATATCATGAGGAAAGCGCGTGAGCAAGAACTGTCAATCTGCCAGACCAGTGACTGAAACACCTCCCATCCGGCCCCACATCCCACTAGAGGCTTCATTCAGCGTTCTACAGACTGTTGACATCTAGTGGAAGGCGTAGGAAGTGCAAACAGATCCATATATTACAGGGAATTGAATAGGCAATGACTTTAACATCGACCCTTCTCAGAATTCTGACTTCCTGTTCACTTCCTCTTTTTTCTCAGGTTTTTGCCTGCCATATGAGTTATGTTATACTCGCAGACACCATTCAAACAGTTTTAGAAACTTCAGAGTGTTTTCTATCCAATAGTAATAATAATATGCATATATTAGCATCTGGGACAGAGTAGGAGGCAGTTCACTATGGGCACGCAATTCATCCAAAAGTGAAAATGCTGCCCCCTATATCAAAGAAGTTAAGATCAAATCCCGTTAACGGGATCGATTTGACAACATCCGGTGAAATGGTAGAATATTTAACTTTCATACAATCACAAGTGCAATACACCAAATTAAAGCTTTACTTCTTGTTAATCCAGCCACCGTGTGTCACGTCCTGACCATAGAGAGTCCTTATTTTCTATGGTGGAGTAGGTCAGGGCGTGACTGGGTTTTTTTCTAGTTATTATTTTCTATGTGGGGTTCTAGTTTAGTTTTTCTATGTTGGTGTTTGGTATGATTCCCAATTAGAGGCAGCTGGCTATCGTTGTCTCTAATTGGGGATCAAATTTAAGTAGCATTTTTTCCACCTGTGTTTTATGGAATATTGTTTATGTGTAGTTGCATGTTAGCACTCCATTGTCGTCATGTTTTGTTTATTCTTTATTGTTTTGTTGTGTGGTTCACTTACTTTAAAAATAAAAGATGTGGAACCCAGATCACGCTGCACGTTGGTCCGAGTATGCTTCAAACGATCGTGACACCGTGTCAGATTTCAAAAATGCTTTACGGTGAAAGCAAACCATGCTATTATCTGAGGACAGCACCCCATCAAACAAACACAGACAATCATATTTCATCCCGCCAGGCGCGACACAAAACTCAGAAATAACGATATAATTCATGCCTTACCTTTGAAGATCTTCTTTTGTTGGCACTCCAATATGTCCCATAAACATCACAAATGGTCCTTTTGTTCGATTAATTCCGTCGTTATATCTCCAAAATGTCAATTTATTTGGCGCGTTTGATCCAGAAAAACATGGGTTCCAACTTGTGCAACATAACTACAAAATATCTAATAAGTTACCTGTAATCTTTGTCCAGACATTTCAAACAACTTTCCTAATACAACTTTAGGTATTTTTTTACGTAAATAATCAATAAAATTTAAGACGGGATAAACTGCGTTCAATAGCGGATAAAAACAAAGTGGAGCGAGCTTTCAGGTCAAGCGCCCCAACCACAACAGTACACTACACTCGACCCTCGTTCTGAACAGTCCTACTTCTTCATTTCTCAAAGGAAAAACATCAACCAATTTCTAAAGACTGTTGGCATCTAGTGGAAGCGATAGGAACTGCAAACAAGTGCCTTAGAAATCTAGATCCCCATAGAAAACACATTGAAAAGAGAGTGACCTCAAAAACAAAATTCCTGGTTTCGCCTGCCAAATAAGTTATGTTATACTCACAGACATCATTCAAACAGTTTTAGAAACTTCAGAGTGTTATCTATCCAAATCTACTAATACTATGCATATCCTAGCTTCTGGGCCTGAGTAGCAGGCAGTTTACTTTGGGCACGCTTTTCATCCGGACGTGAAAATACCGCCCCCTAGCCTAGAGAGGTTAAACGAGTCACATATACCCATTAGTTCCTGTCAAGGCAGAGCTTCTCTTCCTGGGGTCCAAACACATTACAGTGGGTCCTCCATTACAAGTTGCGAGTTTACGTCGCGGGACTTAGAGGTACCCAGCGTCACAACTTCATTGCTCCAGACCACCGCAGGGGGGAGTTAGAGCACTCATTATGCATTTGGGTCCCAAGGTTTTTATATGACCAATCATATTGAGCGGTTCCAATGACGAATTTGATGCTATGCCACCCGTCGCTGGTGACTTTCTTCAGCAAAGATGGCTTACAAAACATTACGGTGGAAGAAAATGTAAGTAATTATAATGTCATATCGAGTCAAGATTTTTTTTTACAATTGACAGGAATATGTTAGTTAATGTAGAGACAAACGATTGTGCATATTTTATTGTCATAAAGTCAATTTACGAAAATCGCTATTTTGCAAGTTTTTTTCTGTATGTATTACAATTATGCACTTCAACAGTGTTTACCACTCCTGCTCCTGGGACATCAATGATTACACATTGTAACTATGCAATAGACTAGAATCATGATTTAAGTAAAGGCTGATTTGTAATTCATATATACAGAAAAAAAACAGTACATCCTGCCAGCACACCCACAAGCGTGCTGAATGACGTGTGGAAGAGAGCGAGGAATGTGATGGGAGTAACAATCCAGGCTATTTGCTCTGAGACCTGCGTAATAATTTAATGAAAAGCAGGGAGCAGGTTTTGAACCCTCAACATTCTAGCCCGAAGTCCAGGGCGCTATCGACTGTGCCCAAATGTATTAATTGGGGTTGGGGCCGATTGTGGCTAAAAACACTTTATCTATTGGAATCTTTAACATGTGGAAAGGGGAAAAAGTATTATTATTCGTTTTTCACAAGCGTAGCAGGATGGGCTATTAGCTGAACAATAGACTATTCAACCTTTACAAAATAATGATCTAATAGCCGAGCTAGGTGTAAACCCCCCCTCCCAAATTTGAGCTAGATGTGAACCCCCACCTCCTCACCTCCCCAACTTGCAACAAATCATTTGTATCTATCTTTCCACATCTACCTACACACATATCTACCAACACATGGTTAATGTTCTGAATTTTTATATATGGTTCGAATTCAGGCTGTATCACATCCGACCGTGATTGGGAGTGCCATAGGGCGGCACAGCGGGTTTGGCCTGGGTAGGCTGGTGCTGGGGTAGGCTGGTGCTGAAAATATATCTAGCTTGTTATGCAAGTGTTGAACACTAACAGATGGAGAAAACCTACACCAGTCGAGCAATTCATTTCAACACTAATCTTAATTTTAATGTGACTTTACAAACAACAAGAGGGCTTAATTGGAGTCTATTTCTTCGGAGCCTAGACCTATATAAAATAACTTAACTGGCGGAGGTAGGCTATGAGGCTTTAGTAGGCCTACTTACAATTGCAACTGGTCAAAAATTTAGCATCCTACATGAAACAATCATTTAAAGAAAAAAAGTCTGCAGATTCGATCTAAACAATGTACTGTAACTAATAATTGGGTCGAAACTACAGAACAGTACAAACAAGCGAACACACATGATTAATGTTCTGATAAAAAAAAAAAAATGTGAAAATGTGCAGCATACAGTAAAGACCAGAGGTCTATTTTTTTAAGCATTAATTAATTTTAGCATTATTAGGCCTACATTAAAGTATCGTAGACTACTGTACCTGTTCCTTTTCCTGGGCTTTTGAGTTCGGCGTAGAACAGGCATCTGATGATAGTGTTTGCGAATAGCACTGTCCGTGACAAATCCCCAAGTTTACCAGTATTTTTTATAAATGTCTCCAGTAGATTTTCTGTTCCTCCTGAAAGCCCTAATCTGCTCACTTAAATGAATAGAGATCCTGGTCATGGTGGTACAGCATAATCAAAGTGAGGACAGTCGGCAATCTGCTGTATACTAACAGCCTATTGTAACCTGAAAGTCACGTCTTTCCTCAACCCGCCCAAAACTCTACCCTTAACACAGTTACCATTCAAAACAAGCTGTTAATCAAAATAAAATCCCATTGCGACCAAAGAGAACAGACGAAATGAACATTGTTTTCATCAAGCCATCTTCTTTCTATGGTGCTACCCGTTCCAGGGTTAGGACTGTAACCACCAGAGGACTTGGAAATGAGCCGGAGCTGAGAGGATCACCAAAACTACTGGTATTTTGGTTTCAGAGCATTTAATATATAAAAAAGAGAAGGTATATAACCTATCAATGTGTAAGCATACTGTACAATAAAATCGATAATTGTGTACTAAAAACGTAAATGTGTTTTTGCAGAGCTTGCAACCATGCCGACAACCATCCGTGCAGATCAGTGGACAAAGGGCTGGACAACCGGCCGCACTGAAAAAATGCATGTTTGCCAAGAAAGCAGTTAGTTAAGCTAGATTCTTAAAATGTGTATGCTTCATTTGTGTGTTGGAGTCACTTTTAATTTTTAATATATCTACTGTTTCTATCATAGGCCACTGTAATCGATGGGGGCTCAGGGCGGTACCATTCTGCTCATCTGATGAAGGTGCTCATGGGTGACATTCAAACTTTGAAGACCGAGATCGAGTCATTGAAGGCAGACATTCAGAAAGAGAAACATTCTCTGAGGGCAGAGATACGTGCGACAGCTGAAGCATTGGTCTAGAGCCTGGCGGTACCAGGCGGTATTGGCGAAGAGTCACTCCTCATTAGCGGAGAGTCAGGCGGCATTGGTGGAGAGTCAGGTGGAGATGTGTAACCAAAGAGAGTTGCCACGAGTGGGCACAGAATACAAACTGGGATGGATCCCGAGGCAAATGTGGCTTACCAGTAAACCTCCAGGTGTTCATCATTAATACTGTGTCACAGAAGTTTCTGTCCATGACTGATGCAACCCGAAAAAGCATTAAAGACAGAGTTAATGAGTACTTGAGGTCACCGAGAAAGTCTGGACATGGCCTGCGCACCTTATGTAAGGAATTAGGCACTTTCCCATGTTTACTACAGTATGTGCTATATGCTATGTTTCGTTAATAATAAAAATACTATTTCAAAATTCTGATGTTTATTTAGTTATGGATTCATAACAATTTACTTGTTCAAATATGCCATGATATTCTTGAGATATGTGTTGACTGAATATAAGCAAGTGATTTTTTGCCTTTTTCTCACTCATATCGTTACTTTTTAAACGAAGTGATTATTATTATTAATTAATTTAGAATGATATAAAAGCCCCTTAGGATCTGTGAGAATATCTAACGAAAAATGCCCTTTAGATATTAATTTAGAGTCCTCCAATTCTCTAAATGTAATTATTGGCAGTCACGTCATTTTTTTAAATTTATTTTGACACGTTGTTCTGGCTTTATTTACAAATTAGTAAGAATGTCTCACCCCATGTTCAAGAATTGCCTTTTTCTCGCTCACTATAGGTAAAATTAATACTAAATCTCCAAAATATCATTACTTTTTAAACAAAGTGATTATTATTATTAATTAATTTTAGAATTATACACTGCTCAAAAAAATAAAGGGAACACTTAAACAACACAATGTAACTCCAAGTCAATCACACTTCTGTGAAATCAAACTGTCCACTTAGGAAGCAACACTGATTGACAATAAATTTCACATGCTGTTGTGCAAATGGAATAGACAAAAGGTGGAAATTATAGGCAATTAGCAAGACACCCCCAATAAAGGAGTGGTTCTGCAGCTGGTGACCACAGACCACTTCTCAGTTCCTATGCTTCCTGGCTGATGTTTTGGTCACTTTTGAATGCTGGCGGTGCTTTCACTCTAGTGGTAGCATGAGACGGAGTCTACAACCCACACAAGTGGCTCAGGTAGTGCAGCTCATCCAGGATGGCACATCAATGCGAGCTGTGGCAAGAAGGTTTGCTGTGTCTGTCAGCGTAGTGTCCAGAGCATGGAGGCGCTACCAGGAGACAGGCCAGTACATCAGGAGACGTGGAGGAGGCCGTAGGAGGGCAACAACCCAGCAGCAGGACCGCTACCTCCGCCTGCTCTGCCTTATGTAAGGAATTAGGCACTTTCCCATGTTTACTACAGTATGTATTGTAGACTACACAATAGCCTAATAAACAAATAAACACATTTCGTTAATAAAATAATTATAAAAAATACTCTTTCAAAATGCAGATGTTGATTTAGTTATGGATCCATAATGAATTACTATTGGAATAATTATCACTCATTTACAGAAATATTGGAAGAAAGTTGTCTAATGAAGGCAAACAATTGAGAATCCTCCGATCCTGTAGCCTACTCCCGACGTTACGTTGTACAGCGCCATAGAAACCCCGAGGGTTTCATTTTAGTTTTTCTCTGAATAGAAACACCATAATATTAATCAAATTAATTAAGCCACATTTCTTAAAATCAATCCCATATACTATGTTATTACAAAAAAGTTTTTAAATTCTCTGGTAATGGCAATACGGAATATTATCAAATGCTTCTCAAAGGTGCCCTCTGGTGGTCAAACTAGCAATAACTTGCAGTAACAGAAAAAATGCCTGAGAATTCAATTACGTGCTGCGGCAGCACGCAAGATGTGCCGCAGTATGACACAACTTTTAAAGGAGGAACCACTGTAAGAACAGAGGAGCAGGGAAGACAGCATATGATTAATGAATTACAGTGCTACCCTAATATTCTCTCAGTTCATCACATCATTACATAGTGTCTCTAGCGGTGTCTCCTAACCAGCTTTGGGCCCACAGTTGGCCCGAAGGTTATTTTAAGAGCAGGTGATGTGGCGATGACGGGATTTGCTTCCTCTCTCACATTAAAACATACCTGCAGACGAGAGACAGATGGATAGAGAGAGAGCATGATTAAGCCTTGTTTTTTAAAATTCTAACACAGTCAGTCATCATAATTATCAAGAGGTGAAATGCAAAACTGACCTTGGATCATTAACTCTGGGACTACTACGTCTCTATCTGTATTTCAATGTAAAGCATCTCTTTAAAGAGACTGTGTTCAACAGGAATCTGTGTGTGTGTGGGGCCTCACCTGGTGTCCACACTAAGTGGCTACAGAGTACTTTATGCTGAAAAACAGACACATGAGGACAAACAATAGAAGATAATGTCATTATTAGACTTTTACATTTCCAGATAATTGTGAATTACTAAAGTATAATATTCCTTATAACAAATCATGATAACATTTGATAGATAGATACATGTGCATGTGTAGCATGTGACAATAGCAGGATCATATCAAGGATAGCGTCACAAATGAATACATAAATACCACTTGAAGCTTGAATATGACTTGATCATTTGAATGAGCTGTGTAGTGCTCAGGCAAAAACCAAAATGTGCACCCCTTTGAGTCCCAGGACCAGGACTGGCAACCGCTGCTCTTCATTGGGACCTCTTAATCTGCAGACAGGCTTTCACAGCTCTCTGTATCTGAGGACAGAAAACCTCACAAGAAATAGACTTCGTTATTCTCAAATTAGACAGCACTGAATATTATGTTCTCTTTCCTCACTTCTTGGGACTGGAACTACACAAAAGTACCTGCTCTATTCAGAATAGCCTACTTTCTCTCCTTGACAGTTGGGCCTGCTATCCTTTCACCCTCCTCCATGGCTGTTAGCTAGCTACCTACAAATGCATTTGGAGTTTGTTTTTTACAGTGATAAATATATCAAGATAGCTAGCTAATATGAAGTTAGGTAGCTGGTCAAATGTAATTAACTTTGCCAGCTATATATACTGTTAGGTTCTTATTTTTCAGAGTAAATGACTCACGGACACTAGAGAAGCTTTAACCAAGTTTAATTATTCCCAAAGGTTCTGTACAGCTGTAATCAGACAGCAAAACATTTCTCAAATCACAGTTATATACCTCCTACTTAAGACACTCCCTCTCTCTCCAATCCTTAGTTTATGGTTTAAAACCTTTTCTCAATACAGGGGGTGCTGTTTCCACTTTGGAAAATATCGTCTCCAAATTAAACTGCCTCATACTCAATTCTTGCTCGTACAATGTGCATATTATTATTACTATTGGATAGAAAACAATCTCTAGTTTCTAAAACCGTTTGAATTATGTCTGTGGGTGAACCAGAACTCTTTCTCCAGCGAAAATCATGACAGGACATGCGAAGGTCAGAAAAATAGTCTCTGTTCTCAGATCAGTTTAAAGCTCTGTGTGTGCCCTATGGATCGAAATGAACTGCACCCGCCTTCCCCTGGATGTCAGTAACCAATGAGAAGTGGAATGGAGTCTCTACGTATTTCTCAGAGCTTATAAAGCCCCAAGGAACGAAGTGCGCTCTCTTTTCGACTTCCGCCATTACGCAACGCAAGACCTCAGGATAGCATTTTGAAACGCTCAGTTATCGGCCTTAGATATGTCCGTCTGTAATTTAATTCGATACAGGTGTTAGAAACATCATAACAAAGTTATTTTAAACTGAGTTATATCAGTTTATGCGAGTATATTGCTATTTTCGGTATTTCCTTAGTATTGCACTTTGGCCATTTGGGCATGTCTGTGCGACATAGCTATTGTTAGCTGCTAGTTCCGAAGTTGAAGAGGACGTTTTACAACAAAGCAACGATTCTTTTGGACAAAGGACAACTTGCCCAAGATTCTGATGGAAGCTCGTCCAAAAGTAAGAGCTATTTATGATTTTATTCCGTATTTATGTGGAAAAATGTAAACGCATTTGTCGGCCATTGTTGCGGCACTAGTCTGGCTGTAACGCACACTGTATGTCTAGTAACGTTAATTTTAAAAATCTAACTCAGCGGTTGCATTAATAACTAATGCATCTTTCATTAGCTGTCCAACCTGTATTTTTTTTGTCAATCTAATCGATAAATAATCGTAAACTTAGGTGCCTTTCCAAGATGGCGCCGGCCAGAATGCATGCCATGTTTCGACTGATTACATTGCATAACCACGATTTGTGATGCTAAATATGCACATTTTCGAACAAACTCTATATGCATTGTGTAATATGATGTTACAGGACTGTCATCTGAAGAATTCTGAGAAGGTTAGTGAACAAAATTAATATATTTTGGTGGTGATAACGTTATCGCTCTTTTTGCCTTGAATCAATGCTGGGGTGATGTTAGCTCATGTGGTATGCTAATATAACGATATATTGTGTTTTCGCTGTAAAACACTTAGAAAATCTGAAATATTGTCTGGATTCACAAGATCTGTGTCTTTCAATTGCTGCACGCTGTGTATTTTTAAGAAATGTTTTAGGATGAGTAATTAGGTAATACACGTTGCTCTCTGTAGTTATTCTAGTCGCTTTGGTGAGTTTTGTGATAGCGGCTGCAATGGTAAACTATGATTTATACCTGAAAAATGCAAATTTTTCAAAAAAAACATATGCTATACCATAAATATGTTATCAGACTGTCATCTTATGAAGTTGTTTCTTGGTTAGTGGCTATATATATCTTTATTTGGTCGAAATTGTGATAGCTGCCCATGCAGGAAAAAAATGGTGGAGAAAAAAAAGTTGTGTCTTTTGCTATCGTGGTTAGCTAATAGATTTACATATTGTGTCTTCCCTGTAAAACATTTTAAAAATCAGAAATGATGGCTGGATTCACAAGATCTATCTTTCATCTGGTGTCTTGGACTTGTGATTTAATGATATTTAGATGCTTGTATTTACTTGTGACGCTATGCTAGGCTATGCTAGTCAGCTTTTTTACTGTGGAGGGTGCTCCCGGATCCGGGTTTGGGAGGAACTAGAAGTTAACAGAAAAGAGTAACAAGATCCCAAACCCTTATTACTCCCTTCAGGTGAACTGTCCTCACCTCCTGACCTCAACCCCTCCATCTAATCCACAGATGTCCGTCTGTCTTTCCTGTATCAACACGGTGCTCTGCTCCCGTCCCCCCAACACATTCCACAGCTATCTGTCCTTCTACAGAGACATAAAACCCAGTCTCTTTCATTTCCTTTCATTCATTTACTATCTCAATGATCATAGTTTAGCCAATTCCAACAATACAGTATGTAAACTAGCTAGCTACGTTAGCAGCTCATTTGAGTTCAAATGCAATGTAGCTAGTTAGTTAATAATACATCTTTTTTTTTTTACATTTTCGAAATGTATTTACTTACTTGAATAGGTTCTCCCAGCCATGTGGACGATTGGAAACAGGGCAGCAAAGTTTGTCACCAGAGCGGTTTAGAGCTTATTACTATTTGCCTGTGAATAACCAAACCTTCATACACAACAAACTTGCTATGCTGAATTCTTGATGCACAACCAAAGGCGCTGCTATATGCTGCCATATGCTGCCAGCACACCCACAAGTGAGCTCAGGTGGAGAATGACACGTTGAAGAGGGCGAGGAACGAGATAGTCACAATCCAGGCTATTTGCAGGACAATCGATTAGCAGGGTTAATAGCCCTTCTGCTGTAGGTGTGAAAATCCCCCCAATTTGCAATGTATTCGATGCTTAAGAACTCCACATCTCAGCTACATTCTAGTTGCACTTCCCCCAAGCTCCACGACCACGGGTAACACCTTGCTGAGATGATCTGATTTGATGCATTGTTGTATAGTCAGTTTAAAGTTTTTTAAATATATTTTTTATTATTTAACCAGGCAAGTCAGTTAAGAACAAATTCTTAATTACAATGACGGCCTACATTGTTCTACAGGGTCAGCCATAGTAGTACGGCACCCCTGGAGCAAATTAGGGTTAAGTGCCTTGCTCAAGGGCACATCAGGTATTTGAACCAACCTTCAGTTGATGCCGTGACCATAATCCCCAAGTCTAACAGTATTTTTGAAATATCCTGAGAGCCCGAATCTTCTCACTTAAATGAATAGAGATCCTGGTCATGGTGCTAGAGTTTGTTGCAGCGGTCTAAGACACTGAATCGCAGTGCTAACTGTGTTGATACTTATGCTAGTTCGTGGCCCGTTAAATCATCTCCAAAATATCATTACTTTTTAAACAAAGCGATTATTATTATTAATTAATTTAGAATTATATAAAATCCCCTTAGATATTCTCAGATATTCTCACAGATCCTAACGAAAAATGCCCCTTAGCTATTCATTTAGAATCCTACAATCACCGTAATGTAATTATTGGAGTCACGTCATTGAAAAACATTTTTTTCAATATACTGTAGGCCTACCATAGGCGAGATGAGTCTCACTATTGTTGAGTAATGTGCTGGTAAAAGTGGTGTAGGTCTTATTTATTTAAAAAGCATATTGAAGCAATAAGGATTTCAGCATCATTTTGCGCTGCTCTGAGACAAGCATGGGGACTGGTCATGATAAAACAATGAGATTTTTTATTTTCACTGAATCTCCGTTTGGGTATCGGTTAGACTACAATTAGGGTGTGGAAATGTTATGCCCCTAGATATTAATTTAGAATCCTCCAATCCTCTTATGCTGTAGCCTACCATCACGTTGTACAGTGCCATATTTTCCATTCCATCCTAATGGAAACTCAGAGGGTTTCGTTTTTCTCGGAATAGAAGCACCATAATATTAATCAAATGAACCTGTCTAGGACACACGTTCCGCTAGCGGAACCCCCCCCCCACATTCCACTGAAAAGGCAGCGCGGGAAATTCAAAAATATTTTTTTGAAATATTTAACTTTCACACATTAACTTCTTCAGGCTGCAAGCCCGGCACCGGACACAATATGACAACAGCCACTTCAAGTGCAGGGCGCGAAATTCAAAATCTATTTTTTTTTAAATATTTAACTTTCACACATTAACAAGTCCAATACAGCATTTGAAAGATAAACATCTTGTCAATCCAGCCAACATGTCCGATTTTTTAAATGTTTTACAGAGAAAACACCACATATATTTATGTTAGCTCACCACCAAATAAAAAAGAGGACAGACATTTTTCACAGCACAAGTAGGATGAAGTAGCATGCACAAGCCAACCTAACTAACCTAAAACCAACCTAAATAACCTAGAAAAAACTACCTCAGATGACAGTCCTATAACATGTTACACAATAAATCTATGTTTTGTTAAAAAAAAAATGCATATTTTAGCTATAAATCAGTTTTACATTACTGCTACCATCATAGCTACAGTAAGAAATCGCACGGGAGTAGCCAGAGAAAATACAGACACCAACGTCAACTACCTTATTACACATCAGAAAACATTTCAGAGAAATATATGGTGGATAGCTAATGAAAGACAAAGATCTTGTGAATACAGACAATATTTCCGATTTCTGAAGTGTTTTACAGCGAAAACACCACATATATTTATGTTAGCTCACCACCAAATACAAAAGACAGACAGACATTTTTCACAGCAACGGTAGCATGCAATTAGCATGCACAAAGCTAACCAAACTAACCTAGAACCAACCTAAATAACCTAGAACCAACCTAAATAACCTAGAAAAAACTACCTCAGATGACAGTCCTATAACATGTTACACAATAAATCTATGTTTTGTTCGAAAAAGTTGAATATTTTAGCTATAAATCAGTTTTACATTACTGCTACCATCTTAGCCACCATCATAGCTACAGTCAGAAATCGCACGGCAGTAGCCAGAGAAAACAGACACCAACGTCAACTACTAATTTCACATCAGAAAAGATTTCAGAAAAATATATGGTGGATAGCTAATGAAAGAGAAAGATCTTGTGAATACAGACAATATTTCCGATTTCTGAAGTGTTTTACAGCGAAAACACAATATATCGTTATATTAGCTTACTACAATAGCTAACACACAGCAGCATTGATTCTAGTCAAACGCTAGCGATAGCACAGTTCGACAGATATATGAAAAAGCATCCCAAATTGGGTCCTTATCTTTGTTGATTTTCCATCAGAATGTTCTCCAAAGGGTCCTTTGTTCAGAACCGTGTTCATTTGGACCTAGAACGAACGATGTCCCTCTTGAATTAGCATGGCACACTGGCCATGCCGTGCTAACCTCTCCGTCTTGACAAAATTCTTGCGTCGCATCACGTCTAAAGTCCAGAATAAATTTCAATAATATAATTAAAGTATATTGAAAAAACATACTTTAGGATGATATTGTGACATGTATCAAAAAAAATCGAAGCCGGAGGTCATATTCACCTATAACGAGTGTTTTCCAGGAGCGCAGTCCAGTTCCTACTTCGCGCCCAGAAAAAAAAATTAAGTGCGCACTTATCACTCCAAGATGTTGTTTTCAGTCCCTGACAGAGATAATCAAGCCATTTCTTCTCTCACTTCCGCATGACATCCAGGGGAAGGCGTGTGACGTGTTTCTACAGTCATAAGTGCCAAGGCCTTTTATAGAGAGTATCTTGAAGAGAGACATAGCTTCTTGGAAATGTCACTTTTTACAGAAAATGGGCTGTAAAAAGAGTTATGTTTCACTTAGAGAAATAATTAAACCTGTTTTAGAAACTAGACAGTGTTTTCTATCCAAAAGTAATAATAATATGCATATTGTAAGAACAATAATTGAGTACGAGGCCGTTTGAAATGGCCACCTCTTTCCACTGCTGATACTCACTGCTGATATTTGAGCCATAAGAGGTTAACAAGTCCAATACAGCAAATGAAAGATAAACATCTTGTGAATCCAGCCAACATTTACGATTTTTTAAATGTTTTACAGCGAAAACACAACATATATTTATGTTAGCTCACCACCAAATCCAAAAAAGCCCAGACATTTTTTCACAGCAAAGATAGCTTTCACAAAACCCACAAATAGAGATAAAATGAATCACTAACCTTTGAACATCTTCATCAGATGAGTCATTTGACATCATGTTACACAATACATTTATGTTTTGTTCGATAATGTGCATATATATATATAAAAAGAATCTCAGTTTACATTGGCGCGTTACGTGCAGTAATGTTTTGATTCCAAAACATCCGGTGATTTTGCAGAAATACTCGTAATAAACATTGATAAAAGATGCAAGTGTTATTCACAGAATTAAAGATAAACTTATCCTCTATGCAACTGCTTTGTCAGATTTCAAAATAAACTTTACGGAAAAAGAATAATCTGAGAACGGCGCTCAGAGCAAAATCCAGCCAAAGAAATAGTCGCCATTTTGGCGTCAACAGAAGCTACAAAAACACTATAAATATGCACTTACCTTCGAATAACTTCATCAGAAGGCACTCCCAGGATTCCCAGTTCGACAATAAATGACTGAAAAGTTCCATAAAGCCCATCATTTAGCCACTTGTTGTTAGCATGTTCAGCCCACGAATCCATTTTCATGACGCATGAGCAATCCCTCCAGACAAAAACTCAAAAAGTTCCGTTACAGGTCGTAGAAACAAGTCAAATGATGTATGCAATCCATATTTAAGATGTGTTTAACATTAATCATCAATAAGGATCCAACCGGAGAATTTCATTGTCTGAAGAAAGAGCATTGGAACGAGAGCACTTTCTCTCGCTCGCGCGCAAAATGAGACTGAGAATTTCTGAAGACCACTCAGTAAAATAGCTCCTATGAGCCCATCCTTTATAGTAGAATCATATAACCAAAATCTAAAGACGGTGACATCTAAAAGAAGCCCTAGGAAGTGTTTGCTCATCCATAACTATAAGGGGTATCATTTGGCACTGTTTTGAAAATCGAGTTCTCACTTCCTGTTTGGAATTCTTCTCAGGTTTTTGTCTGCCAAATGAGTTCTGTTATACTTACAGACATAATTCAAACAGTTTCAGAAACTTCAGAGTGTTTTTTATACAATAGTAATAATAATATGTATGTATTACCTTCTGGGACAGAGTAGGAGGAAATTCCGTTTGGGCACGCCAAATTTCTTAAAATCAATCCCATATACTATGTTATTACAAAAATAGTTTTAAATTCTCTAGTAATATCAATATGGAAGTCAATCAAAAGCTTCTCAAAGATGCCCGCTGGTGGTCACACAAGCACTAACAATTAAATAATATGCCAAAGAATGCTGCAGCAGCCCGCAAGTTGTGCTGCAATATGCTGCAACTTTTAAAGGAGGAACCAGTGTAAGGCACTTTCATCACACAAAAAAATAAAAACAAAACAGTACATCATATAACATTATTACACATTACAAAATTGATAAAACCACCATACAACAATATTACGATGTATGTGTGTAGAGTGCATGCGCTAGCGTGTGTGTGTGTATGCGTGTGTGTGTGCTTGTTAGTGTGTCCCTTCACAGTACAGTTCCATAAGGTGTCATTTTATCAGTTTTTTTTTAAATCAGATTTTACTGCTTCCCTGAGTTACTTGATGTGGAATAGAGTTATGGCTCTGTGTCATATTGTATGTTTCCCGGAGTCTGTTCTGGACTTGTGGACTGTGAAGAGACCATGTCTTGTTGGGTGTGCATGGTTGTCTGAGCTGTGTGTTAGTCGTTTGAACAGACAGCTCGGTGCTGTCAACATGTCAATACCTCTCACAAAGACAAGTAGTGATGCAGTCAATCTCTCATCTACTTTGAGCCAGGAGAGATTGATATGCATGTCATTGATGGTAGCTCTCTGTATACATTTAAGGGACAGCTGTGCTGCTCTGGTCTGGGCCAACTGTAATTTCCCCATGTCCCTCTTTGTGGCACTTGACCGTATGACTGGGCAGTGGTCCAGGTGCAACAAAACTAGGGCCTGTAGGACTTGTTTTGTATATAGTAGGGCTGTTGTGGTGACCGTTTTACCGCCACACCGGCAATCATGAGTCATGAAGGCAGTCAAATTCCACGTGACCGTTTAGGCACAGTAATTAGGCGTCTCCAAGCTCTGATGCTGCTGATGTTCATTAGTAGCCTACCAAACTTGCTAACTGCCTGGTAATCAGCACTCTATAGTCCCTCTAATCACCCTGACATCAATGCAAATTTTTTCAAAAATGTAATCAAGTACTTAATCAGAGCCCATGAGCTCATGTTCCTCATGCTCATGTTCCTAATATTAAGCACATTGCTTATATTTACAACAGTATAGCTTACCTGGCTAGCATGCAAATAAACCATGGGGAAAAGTGTCCTCAATTCACTATTCAAGTGCATAGATGACATGTATTTTTTTCGATAGAGGTGCATGATAATGGTCCATTCTAAATCAAAACAAATTTCACACATATATTGGGTGACAATATTAGCCTATCACATGTGAATTACATATGATCACTTATGAATGATGCCCAGCATAAGAAACAATGCATTTTTTGCAACTTTTCTAATCATAGTCGCACACCTTATGTAGCCTAGCCTATAGTGGCCAAATAAGTTCTTAAAATAGTTTTTTTTATGCTAGTCGTTGTATTAATTTGGGATCTATCGCATCCCACAAGTGTCCTAGGCTATGTTTGGAATATTTATTTCTCGAACAGAATAGAATGGGTCGACCTTTGTACTATGTGGGATAGTAGATTGACATGGGCTAGTGCTTTTGCTGTTCGTTAGGCCTAATCATCTTGTTGGCTGACGAAAAGTAAATGTGGACAGTTCTTCCAATATCTTCAACATGCATCTCAGAATTGGATGAGGATGCATGCAGATGTGTCCACAATGTGTTTGTCTTCACTTGGAGCATGTGAGAAAGACCTGTGTGATGGAGCGCGCAGCAATCAGGTTGAAGGGAACGATGTCCACTGACTGCAAAACACAATGATTTTTTAGGGGGCATTGCAGCCACACAAAGGGGATACCGCCGGGAAATTCAAGGCATTATCGAGTGCTTGTGAAATTGTGAATGAGAGACTGATGAAGTGTGTAAAGCCTGCGCAAAAAAAACAAAGCAGAGCTCATGCCTTTCAAGCGACTTTTTTCAAATCATCATTAGAGTCGCATCATGCAGCCTTACAATGTCTGAAAAATCAAAAAATCTAGCCCAATGTTTATAGAACAACTAAAGTTACATTAATAATTCTAAATTAACCTTTCACGAGCCTCTACCCCGGGTCCGGGATCACCCCCCACCCCCCCACACACTGATTAGCATAGCTAGCATAGCTTCACAAGTAGATAGTAGCATCTAAATATCATTAAATCACAAGTCCAAGACACCAGATGAAAGATACAGATCTTGTGAATAAAGCCACCATTTCAGATTTTTAAAATGTTTTACAGGGAAGACAAAATATGTAAATCTATTAGCTAAACACGTTAGCAAAATACACAATTTCTTTGTCCACCATTTTTTCTCTCCACCAGTAGCTATCACCAATTCGGCTAAACTAAGATATTGATAGCCAATAACCTATAAAAAACCTCATCAGATGACAGTCTGATAACATATTTATGGTATAGGATAGGTTTTGTTAGAAAAAAGTGCATATTTCAGGTAGAAATCACAGTTTACAATTGCACCGACCATCACAACACGACTAGAATTACTATAGAGAGCAACGTGTATGACCAATTTACTCTTAATAAAACATTTCATAAGAATAGACAAAGCATAGCAATGGAAAGACCCAGATCTTGTGATTCCAGACAATATTTCAGATTTTCTAAGCGTTTTACAGCGAAAACACAATAAATCGATAAGTTAGCATACCACATGTGAAAACGTTACCAGAGCATCGATTCAAGCCAAAGAGAGCTATAACGTAATCATCGCCAAAATATATTAATTTTTTCACTAACCTTCTCAGAATTCTTCCGATGACACTCCTGTAACATCATTTTACAACATACATATACAGTTTGTTCGAAAATGTGCATATTTAGCCATACAAAACCGTGGTTACACAATGAAAATACTAGGAAATCAAGCCTCAAAATGTCGGACGTCATCTTTCAGAGTGATCTAGTTTAATCGAAAGCTAATCATATACTTGACTAAAAAATACAGGGTTGACAGGAATCGAAAGACAAATTAGTTCTTAATGCAATCGCTGATTTACATTTCTAAAATTATCCTTACTTTCTTATACAGCGTTCGCCAAGAGAAGCTATAACAAACAAAATGGCGTAATATGCGTTTAAAATATTTCGACAGAACAACGATTTATCATATTAAATATTCCTTACTATGAGGTGATTTTCCATCAGATTCTTGGGCAATGTATCCTTTCTTGGGTCTAATCTTCTTTTGGTCGATAGATGTCCTCTGTCCTTCGAAATATCCACTAACGATCGAACGGGACCCCGAAACGTGCCCAAAGTTTCAGAGTGCACGACAAAGAAATTCCTCAAAATCGCACTAAACGGATATAAATTGCTATAAAACGGTTCAAATTAACTACATTATGATGTTTTTAACAACTATAACGACTAAAAACATGACCGGATAAATATCACTGGCTAAACAACCATTTGGAAGGAGGCAGGTCTGATGTCCATCTTGCGCAAGACGCATGCAGGAAGAGAGCGGTACTTCCACGTTTTCGTGTTTTATAGTGGCTCTGATTGCGCAATCGAATCCATTCAAAGCGTGATGATGTACTGACACCCAGAGGAAGACGTAGGCAGTGTCGGTTTCTCCATAGCATCTACTGGCACCTTAAAACCGATCCCAGATCAGGGGTAAAAATTTCTGAAATCTGACTCCCTGTCAGGAAAAGTGCTGTAGAAGTAGTTCTGTACCACTCAGAGACAAAATTCCAACGGCTATAGAAACTAGAAAGTGTTTTCTATCCAATAATAACAATAATATGCATATTGTACGATCAAGAATTGAGCACGAGGCAGTTTAATTTGGAGACCAAAAAATGCTAATGCGGAACAGCACCCCCTATAGTTGCAAGAAGTTAAGCACATAGGAATACTGATTTCTTTGTTAACCGCTCAACACAGGATAGCCACATGTGCGTAGTCCCTCAAATCATTTGGAGAAAATATCCTTTCTATTTTATTCAGTTTTGTTCAATTGTATTCTTCATACTATAAACTAATGCCACGGAATTCTAAGCAAAACTTGTCTGCTAAATGAACTAGTGTAATCCACAGACAGATCAGGACCTAATATAAGAACAACTCAGAGTATGCTATTCTGTTCTTCTGAAATAGACCACATTTTCTTCAAATCATGTTTCTTTAGACCTATCTATAATAAATAATACATTTATTGTGAAGGTGTAGGCTATATTACATGGATTTTACATACACAGAAATGTACATACACTAAGTTGACTGTGCCTTTAAACAGCTTGGAAAATTCCAGAAAATTAAGTCATGCTTTTAGAAGCTTCTGATAGGCTAATTAACATCATTTGAATCAATTGGAGGTGTACCTGTGGATGTATTTCAAGGCCTACCTTCAAACTCAGTACCTCTTTGCTTGACATCATGTGATAATCAAAAAAAATCAGCCAATACCTCCACAAATGGTAGACCTCCACAAGTCTGGTTCATCCTTGGGAGCAATTTCCAAATGCCTGAAGGTACCATGCTCATCTGTACAAAAAATGGTTCGCAAGTATAAACACCATGGGACCACGCATCTATCATACCGCTCAGGAAGGAGACGCATTCTGTCTCCTAGAGATGAACGGACTTTGGTGCGAAAGTGCAAATCAATCCCAGAACAACAGCAAAGGACCTTGTGAAGATGCTGGAGGAAACAGGTACAAAAGTATCTATATCCACAGTAAAACGAGTCCTATATCAACATAACCTGAAAGGCCGCTCAGCAAGGAAGAAGCCACTGCTCCAAAACCACCATAAAAAAGCCAGACTACGGTTTGCAACTGCACATGGAGACAAATATCATACTTTTTGGAGAAATGTTCTCTGGTCTGATGGAACAAAAATAGAACTGTTTGGCCATAATAACCATTGTTATGTTTGGAGGAAAAAGGGGGAGGCTTGCAAACCGAGGAAAACCATCCCAACCGTGAAGAATGGGAGTGGCAGCATCATGCTGTGGGGATGCTTTGCTGCTGGAGGGACTTGTGCACTTCACAAAATAGATGGCATCATGAGGAAAGAAAATGATGTTGATATATTGAAGCAACATCTCAAGACATCAGTCAGAAAGTTAAAGCTTGGTCATAAATGAGTCTTCCAAATGGACAATGACCCCAAGCATACTTCCAATGTTGTAGCAAAATGGCTTAAGGACAACAAAGTCAAGGTATTGGAGTGGCCATCACAAAGCCCTGACCTCAATCCTATAGAATTTTTTTGGCTGAACTGAAAAAGTGTGTGCGAGCAAGGAGGCCTACAAACCTGACACAGTTACACCAGCTCTGTCAGGAGGAATGGGCCACAATTCACCCAACTTATTGTGGGAAGCTTGTGGAAGGCTACCTGAAACGTTTGACCCAGGTTAACTTCTTGACGCAACGGATCCCGTTACCGGGATTATTTATCAACAACAACCGCTAAACTGCAGAGCGCCAAATTCAAAAAAAATACTACAAATATTTATAATCATGAAATCACAAGTGAAATATACCAAAACACAGCTTAGCTTGTTGTTAATCCACCTATCGTGTCAGATTTTGAAAATATGCTTTACAGCGAAAGCAATCCAAGCGTTTGTGAGTGTATCAATCACTGTTAGAACAGCTAGCCTTAAATTAGCTTGGTCACAAAAGTCAGAAAAGCAATAAAATTAATCGCATACCTTTGATAATCTTCGGATGTTTCCACTCACGAGACTCCCAGTTACACAATAAATGTTATTTTTGTTCGATAAAGATTAGTTTTATAACCAAAAAACGCCATTTGGTTTGCGCGTTATGTTCAGAAAACCACAAGCTCGTTCCGGTCCTGAAGGGCAGACAAAAATTCCAAAAAGTATCCGTAATGTTCGTAGAATCACGTCAAAGGTTTTTTATAATCCATCCTCAGGTTGTTTTTAACATACATAATTGATCATATTTCAACCGGACGGTAAACTGTTCAATACTACAGAGAAAGAAAATGTCGAGCCACATCTCTCCTGCGCAGGAACTAATCAAAGGACACCTGACGCGTTTTGATAAATCTCGCTCATTTTTCAAAATAAAAGCTTGAAACTATGTCTAAAGCCTGGTCACAGCCTGAGGAAGCCATTGGAAAAGGAATCTGGTTGATACCCCTTTAAATGGAGGAGGGGTAAGCAATGGAACAGGGATTAAATAAAAAAAAGCACTTCCGGGTTGGAGTTCCTCAGGGTTTCGCCTCCAAAATCAGTTCTGTTATACTCACAGACAATACTTTGACAGTTTTGGAAACTTTAGAGTGTTTTCTATCCCAATCTGTGAATTATATGCATATTCTAATATCTGAGCCTGAGAAATAGTCTGTTTACCTTGGGAACATTATTTTTCCAAATATAAAAATTCTGCCCCCTAGCTGAAAGAGTTTAAACAATTTAAAGGCAATGCTACCAAATACTAATTGAGTGTATGTAAACTTCTGACCCACTAGGAATGTGATGAAATAAATAAAATATGAATAAATAATTCTCTCTACTATTATTCTAACATTTCACATTCTTAAAATGAAGTGGCGATCCTAACTGACCTAAAACAGGGAGTTTTTACTAGGATTATGTCACGGCCGTTGAAAGAACTTGACCAAAGCGCAGGGTGGTGAGCGTACATTTTCTTTTTATTAGAAATGATGCCGACAAAACAATAAACAATACAAAACAAACCGTGAAGCTTAAGGCTATGTGCCACAAACAAAGTCAACCTCCCACAAAGACAGGTGGGAGAAAGGGCTACCTAAGTATGGTTCTCAATCAGAGACAACGATAGACAGCTTTCCCTGATTGAGAACCCTACCCGGCCAAAACATAGAAATACAAATAATATAACATAGAATACCTACCACAAATCACAGCCTGACCAAACCAAATAGAGACATAAAAAGGATCTCTAAGGTCAGGGTGTGACATATTAAATGTCAGGAATTGTGAAAAACTGAGTTTAAATGTATTTGGATAAAGTGTATGTAAACTTCAACTGTATATATATATATATATACAGTATATATATATACATATGTGTGTGTATGTATGTATGTATATATTTACCAAAAAAGATATTGGGGATTGGAAATGATGCAGACAATTACATTGATGGAAGCAACAATCTATCCGCAATAATAAAGCTGATCCACCCTCTAAAAAAAAGATATGTTACACATATTATCCAGATACTGACTGTTAGCACTTGGTGGTCTATAGCAGCTTCCCACAAGAATGGGCTTTAGGTGAGACAGATTACCCTGTAGCCATAATTCTTCAAGAGTATTTAACATTAGATTGTCTCTAAATTACAGGAATATAGACCGCAACACCGCCCCCGTTGACATTTCTGTATTCGGGAGATGTCTTAACCATGTATTGCTACCACTGTATCATGAAAGGTATTATTAAGTGAGTTTCAGAGATAGTCAGAATATGAATGTAATCTGTTACAAGCAAGTTAGTGACTTCATAGACGTTGTTTCTCACTTGCTGTGGTAGCTGACGTTTATAATGTTGAGTCATCAGCATACGTAGACACACAGGCTTTACTCGTTGCCAGTGGCAGGTCATTAGATTGAAACAAGTAAGGGGCTTAGACATCTGCCCTGACTCTACCTGAATTATGTTGGAGAGGCTTCCATTAAAGAACACACTTTGTGGACTGATATACAAGTAACTCTCGATCTACAATATAGCAGGGGATGTAAAGTGATAACACATGTTTTTCAGGCAGCAGACTATGATCGGTACAATTACGCCGGGCATCAGTATTCATAAGTGATAATATATCATTCACAAGTGATAGGCTAATATTGTCACCCATCAGACCTCTCTTGATTTAATAATATATGTGTGAAATTTGTTTTTATTTAGAATATACACCTGTCTCGACACAGCTGTTAAAAATAAATGTAATCTCTGCACTTAAATAGTGAATAGAGGACACTTTTCCCATGGTTCATTTTCATGCCAGCCAGGTAGGCTATACTCCTGTTGTAAAGAGAAGCAATGTGCTTAATATTAGGAATGTTGAGAAATAAATATAGTAGGCCTAGCCTATAAAAACGCTGATGGAAGCCTCCTCTTTTTTTATAGAGGCCATCACTCTGTTTTCTCACGCAATTGCATAGCCTATTGAAATGTTGGGCAACATAAGCTCATGGGTTCTCGTGAAGTGTTTGATTAGATTTTCGATTACATTTGCATTGATGTCAGAGTGATTAGAGGGACAATAGAGTGCTGAGTACCAGGTAGTTAGTAATTTTGGTAGGCTACTAATGACCATCAGCACCATCAGAGCTTGGAGAAGCTTAATTACAGTGACTAAGCGGTCACGTGGAATTTGACTGCCTTCATGACTCGTGACCGCCAGTGTTGCTGTAATACGGTCACCACAACAGACCTACTCAGGCACACTGTGTATAACAGCACGGCTGTATTTGTTACCCGTTGATGCTCATTTGACTTTGTCACTCCATTGTCTTGCAGTGTAACAAGAAAATCAATTGTGTTTGCTGCCATAAAAGGGGAACTTGTTGAGCAGCGTAGCTATATGTGTTGTGTATGTATGCACAGGGGTCTATAGCTGCAGCCTCAGGCTGATTCCCTTGATGTCTCTCTGGTATGCTAGACTGGAAGAGCTGGTTTCACAGGACATGCTGTGGTTTATTCAGTCTGAGAGATTAGTGATGTTCAGTGACATGTCATGATAACGATACACTAAAAAACAAGGCACAGAAAAGTGCTTACATTGTGACCATACTGTATCACAGTTCATCTCCCTGGCAAATATGTCTGCCACACACACGTAGCGAAACCTGGTTACACACATAGTCAGACCGTTTGTGCGCACACACACACACACGGATGAACGCACAAGCAGACAAGCAAGAATGCACGCACGCACAACACACACACATTGATTCATTTGATGAGTGACAAAGCCCTCCTGTTTTTGGACTCCTGCCATAGTATGCGTTAGAATGTAGACACTCAACTTCCTTGTTTGAAATGCTAATTTTTAAAGCTTTACCTCTGTCCCTCTTCCATTCTGCAATTAGTTTTAGTAGGTCTGATATTCATTCAAATATGTTGCAGGGACTTTTATGCCCTTTTATGCCCGTATACTTTTATGCCCTTAAGTTCGTTGTGCTTGTGTTGCCTTTTTGGTCACAGGGAGTCTGAAGTTTCTCTGCTGTAGTGTGACTTTGCACTCCACTCTTGTTCTTTGCCTAGTTGCTCTTTTTCAGCACATCAGAATAATGAGGGCAGAAGAAAGGCAGTGTTTAGGCCAGAGCAGGCAGGGCTTGTTCAGTATCATCATGAATATTCATGCATGCATATGGCCAGTGCATCAGGACCCGCATTTACTTAAGAGCACTAATTAGGACACCTAATTCAGTAAAAATTCAGTAAAAATAATTAATCTTTCAACAAATTTCATTAATTTGATTCAGTAATCAGTCCCTCCGGGATTCTGCAATCGCATAATTTAATGCAAAATCAACCAATCAGCGCATATTATGCGAGAGCTCGCAATTTTGACAAATCCCCGCACTTTTAGCGCATAAAAGGGTCCAATCAATAGCGGGTTCATAATTTTTACCAATCCAACCACACATCAACAAAGTTTTTTCCCCCTGGCCTGTCAGCGTATTCACGTGCGAGATGATGGCTGATTGTTGATGGCTGATAGGCAGTATAATGAACAGAAATCATTTGCCTACAAAAATAACAGCTAAAGACCATGCAAAACAATTTCCAAATGTTTTACATGAAAGTGGGGGGGAAATTGTTTTGCACTCCGTGCAACGTTGTGCTGGGTCACAAGAGAAAGTTGACAATCAACATTCACTTTGAATCAACAAAGCATATGAGAATGTCAGAACAGTTCCCACAGCAGCGGCAGATCACCCTGACTGAAGAGGTAGCAGGGAAGACTGTGGCAAGCGCTGAAAGAATCAAGGCGAGTAGCGTTTCACTCAAACCTTTACTCCGCTAACCTTGGCTTTAGTAGGGTGGTCGGCACTCTGCTCTCCTGAGTCTGTCTATGGAGAGCACTGCTCAAAGCACTGAGTGCAATTTGTCAGCTTTGCCATTTGAAACTCTTTAAAACGTAATGTACCACAACCAACGACTTCGCAGTGGAGCAATTGATATGGAGGAGGATAGGGATGATGAAATGGAGGATGAAATGGATGATTACATTGAGATATAGGTCTAGATGAGCTAGGTCACCTCGCACCTCTTGTTATGTTCAGAAAAAGAGCTGTGTTTGTTCCAAAAAAGAAACAGCCCAAAAGAGCACTTTGTCTCTAATTGTTTTCATGGAAGATTAACTTGAGATATAATATGTCTTAATTGCAGATTGGACGCCAGGTGTTTCTTTTGTCCTAGTTTAAACTTGTTTAATACCTACAGATTATGGGGGCATGCATTTCTTTTATGTTGGGACTTTGAGCTAGCTTCCACCCCCTTTTTTGTTCAGAAAAGAAACAAAATGTAGCACTTCAAATGTTTCTAATTGTTTTTGTATGATGTATTCTGATTAATTAAAATCATTCTAAAACTGAGCACATATGATTTGTATTGCTTTTTAGGAAATTAACATGAAAAAAACATTGCAAAATGTATCGCACAATTTCAGAAAAGCTGCCGCAAAATCAAGCATTTTTGGTTGCAAGGGACTGAATAATGGCCAGAGCACGCAGGATCCCCTCCCAGCAAACGATGAACTGAAAACTCAAAAGAGTTATGATTCTCATTCCCCGCAGGCTTATTGGAGCTGTCATTTGGGATTGACACTTATAAATGTGTGCTTCAAACAATGTACATTTGTGATTTCTAGCCATACAAATAAGATTTATTGATACCTTTTATTGATATATTTTTTTATTGAACCTTTATTTAACTAGGTAAGTCAGAACAAATTCTTACTTATAATGATGGCCTACCCCCGGCCAAACCCAGAATACGCTGGGCCAATTGTGCGCCAATCACAGCTGGATGTGATACATTCTGGATATGAACCAGGGACTGTAGTGACACCTCTTGCACTGAGATGAGGTGCCTTAGATCACTGCACCACTTGGGAGCATTGTGAACGACTCGGCAGGATAACTTGACTGCCGCGTGGGAGATAAGACCATTTCATTCTGAACTGCAGGATCCCCCATAAACTATTTTTTCACGCGTGTTGAGCAGAGGCAGGCTGTGTAGCCTTGGTTATTGGTTCGCCTTGGTTCTTGGTAACCTTGGTTCTACAAAGCTGTGTGTCCATCAATAAAATTAAATAATCAATTAATTGCATTCATCTTTGCACCATGCGATCAATTATCAATTCTAATCATGTATTTTTCTTCGCTATGCTGCCTGCAGAATGATCTGAGCGCAGTTATAGAGGGTAAAAGACCATACCAACAAGACATGCTAACCTCCCCTGTTATTGTAATGTTGAAAGGTTAGCATGTAACTTTCTGAATCATCAATGTTCACGATTCATTCCTCTTAAGGATCGGACACTTTTTTTCAATTTTCACCTAAAATGACATACCCAATCTAACTGCCTGTCGCTCAGGCCTTGAAGCAAGGATATGCATATTCTTGGTACCATTTGAAAGGAAACACTTTGACGTTTGTGGAAATGTGAAAGGAATGTAGGAGAATATAACAGATTAGTTCTGGTAAAAGATAATACAAAGAAAAAAACGAACGTTTTTTTGTATGTTTTTGTACCCTCATCTTTGAAATGCAAGAGAAAGGCCATAATGTACTATTCCAGTCCAGATACAATTTAGATTTGGGCCACTAGATCGCAGCAGTGTATGTGCAAAGTTTTCGACTGATCCAATGAGCCATTGCATTTCTGTTCAAAATGTTGTATCAAGACTGCCCAAAGGTGCCTAATTTGTTTATTAATAACTTTTCATGTTCAAAACTGTGCACTCTCCTCAAACAATAGCATGGTATTCTTTCACTGTAATAGCTACTGTAAATTGGACAGTGCAGTTAGATTGACTTTAAGAATTTAAGCTTTCTGCCAATATCAGATATGTCTATGTCCTGGCAAATTTTCTTGTTACTTACAACCTCATGCTAGCTAATCATATTAGCCTATGATAGCTCAACCGTCCCGCAGGGGACCCACCAATCAATTACTCATGGTACCATCCACATTAATGTAGAAGTGTTTAGAAACATTTTTATGTTTTATTATGTTACTTAGATTTAGAATCTTGGGGGTTAAAACTTCTTTGGGATAGGGGCGGTATTTTGACATCCGGATGAAAAGCGTGCAAAAAGTAAGCTACTCAGGCCGAGATAGCGCGTTCTTTTTGTTTATCTCCGGTAAAGACAATAATGATTCTCCGTCTTAAATTGTATTGTTTATTTTACAAAATTAGACAAAATTAAACGTGCCTATTTATATAATGAATAGGGGTTTGGGGGGCTAAAATTATTAAATATTAAAGCTTTTAACCTCTCACTAAAAGCATCACTCATACATAAGTTCTCCAGGTTCTCCAGTAGATTATTAAGAAAGGCTCATTCTTTGTTCAAAAATTGCCTTTTTGCCTTCATACAGATTGCAACTTCTCATTTCCGTCTAATTGAAAATGAAATTTTGTTTAAAGTATCTCCCTTTCTTAAACAAGCCATACAAAGCTGGTTAAAATTTCAGTTTTATCCCCCAGAAAAGATAGAACAAATAATACAACAAATGATGAATATGTATGAACTTTCCAATTTGTAAGTCGCTCTGGATAAGAGCGTCTGCTAAATGACTTAAATGTAAATGTAAATGTAAATGTTAAACTCAAATATACTGATTAATAAAAAAACATTCTTTATGTAAAAAAGGTAAAAAATGTGTATGATATGTATTATTTATATTTTGAATAGAAGGAGTTGAATGGAGGAGTTATGTCACATATGCAGCTATCGGAAATATATGGGAATATCTGCTCAATCCAAATTGGAAAAGGGACAGGGAACTTGTTTGCCTGCCATATATTAAAGATACAAATTGGCTGAAAGGAACTGGCATAAATAGAAAAATATATCAGTTTCATTTGAGGACATAAATGTTGACAGCTGTGCCATACAGGTTGCAAAATAAATGGGAAGAGATTTTCGATGTACCAAATCCATGGCACATGGTTTATGAACTGGTACAAAAAACTACACTTGATTCAACACTTTGAGTTATTCAATTTAAATTATTATATAAAATTGTTTGCCACCAACAGAATGATATATATATGGGGCATAGAACAATCTCAGCTCTGTACATTTTGCTGCGAAGAGACAGAATCAATAGATCATTTATTCTGGTATTGCTCCTATGTAGCTTGTTTCTGGTCACAGGTTCAGGAATGATTAAAAAAATCACAACATACCCTTAAACTTAACCTTACAAATAGCAGTGTTCTTGAACTTCTTCTATTTTCTAATAATTGCGCCAACAGTTGTTACCTTCTCACCAAGCTGCTTGCCTATTGTCCTGTAGCCCATCCTAGCCTTGTGCAGGTCTACAATTTTATCCCTGATGTCCTTACACAGCTCTCTGGTCTTGGCCATTGTGGAGAGGTTGGAGTCTGTTTGATTGAGTGTGTGGACAGGTGTCTTTTATACAGGTAACGAGTTCAAACAGGTGCAGTTAATACAGGTAATGAGTGGAGAACAGGAGGGCTTCTTAAAGAAAAACTAACAGGTCTGTGAGAGCCGGCATTCTTTCTGGTTGGTAGGTGATCAAATACTTATGTCATGCAATAAAATGCTAATTAATTACTTAAAAATCATACAAAGTGATTTTCTGGATTTTTGTTTTAGATTCCGTCTCTCACAGTTGACGTGTACCTTTGATAAAAATGACAGACCTCTACATGCTTTGTAAGTAGGAAAACCTGCAAAATCGGCAGTGTATCAAATACTTGTTCTCCCCACTGTATATGTAGCAGAAAAGCTGGAAAAAACTAAAAGATATTTGTCCTCTGAAGAGTGGAGGAGTTAAAAAAAGTAGTGATGAGCCAGGAGAGATTGACATGATTATTATTGATGTTTGCTCTCTGTGTACACTCCAAGGGCCAGCCGTGCTGCCCTGTTCTGAGCCAATTGCAATTTTCCTAAGTCCCTCTTTGTGGCACCTGGCCATATGACTGAACAGTAGTCCAGGTGCAACAAAACTAGAGCCTGTAGGACCTATCTTGTTGATAGTGCTGTTAAGAAGGTAGAGCAGTGCTTTATTGTGGACAGACTTTGCACCGTCTTAGCTACTGTTGTATCAATATGTTTTGACCGTGACAATCACCTCAACTTGCTCAATTTCCACATTATTTATTACAAGATTTAGTTGAGGTTTATGGTTTAGTGAATGGTTTGTCCAAAATACAAAGCTTTTAGTTTTTGCAGTCATCTCCGTTGCTGTAGTAGCGGACTTGTATAGTGTTGAGTCATCCGCATACATAGACACACTTGCCTTAACGAAAGCCAGTGGCATGTCATTAGTAAAGATTGAAAAAAGTAAGGGGCCTAGACAGCTGCCCTGGGGAATTCCTGATTCTACCTGGATTATGTTGGAGAGGCTTTCATTGAAGAACAACATCTGTGTTCTGTTACATAAGTAACTCTATCAACAATTTAGCAGAGGGTGTAAAGCCATAACACATACGTTTTTCCAGCAGCAGACTATGATCGATACTGTCAAAAGCCGCACTGAAGTCTAATAAAACAGCCTCCACAATCTTTTTATCATCAATTTCTATCAGCCAATCATCAGTTATTTGTGTAAGTGCTGTGCTTGTTGAATGTCCTTCCCTATAAGCGTGCTGAAAGTCTGTTGTAAATTTGTTTACTGTAAAATAGCATTGTGTCTGGTCAAACACAATTTTTCCCAAAACTTAACTACGGGTTGGTAACAGGCTGATTGGTCGGCTATTTTTGTAGCGGAATAACTGAGGGCACACACTTTCTAATAGGCTTTAATTGAAGATATGGCAAATAGGAGTGGCAATATCGTCCGCTTTTATCCTCAGTAATTTTCCAATCGCAGATGTCAGACCCCGGTGTCTTGTCATTGTTGATAGACAACAATACATTTTTCACCTCTTCCACACTCACTTTACGGAATTCAAAATTACAATTCTTGTCTTTCATAATTTGGTCAGATATACTTGGATGGGTAGTGTCAGTGTTTGTTGCTGGCATGTCATGCCTAAGTTTGCTAATCATGGAAAGAATCATTAAAGTAGTTTTCAATATCAGTCGGTTTTGTAATGAATGAGCCATCTGATTCAATGACTATACCCAAACAGAATTATCTTGGAAGGTTAGACGGTCGGCATTTGATTGTGAGGTATTCTAGGTCGGGTGAACAAAATAACTTCAGTTTCTGTAACTTATCACAATCACACCATGAGTAGTTAATCATGAAACTTACAGTACCAGGAAAAAGTTGACACACCTACTCATTCAAGGATTTTTCTTTATTTTACTATTTTCTGCATTGTAAAATAATAGTGAAGATATCAAAACTATGAAATAACGCATATGGAATCATGTAGTAACCAGCTTCACCTGTAATGTTTTTCCAACGGTGGAGTTCCCACATATGCTGAGCAATTGTTGGCTGCTTTTCCTTCACTCTGCAGTCCAACTCATCCCAAACCATTTCAATTGGGTTGAGGTCGGGTGATTGTGGAGGCCAGGTCATCTGATGCAGCACTCCATCACTCTCATTCTTGGTCAAATAGCCCTTTGTTGATTTGTGTAACACTTTTTTGGTTTCTAGATGATTCCATATGTGTTATTTCATAGTTTTGATGTCTTCACTATTATTCTAAATTGTAGAAAATAGTAAAAATAAAGAAAAACCCTTGAATGAGTAGGTGTGTCCAAACTTTTGACTAGTGTTGTACATCTAAGCTAGCTTTTAAGGTCAGGTTGAGACAGCTACTTCAGGGCATGTAACATGGGTAGGCAGACACATTCATGCACAGATAGACTTGCAGAAAGATAGACAGACTGCAAACATACACACACATGCAAGCACACGCACACACACACCTTTTACTCTCTGTCTCTCTCTCTTTTATTACCCTTTTTAATTAATTGTTTACTGAGTTCTCTCACTCTTTCACTTATTCCATAAACATGCTGGCTTGTCAGTAAGTCAATAAATTACGAACAGCAGTGAAGATACTGCACTATGCTCTCCACTACACAGACAGCCATGGCTTTATAAGGCAGTGTTATTCTTAAAAAATGAGTGTTTGGACCCAAAAGAGACGAGAAGGGATTTGTTTGCCATTGGAATCCCTCTCTGACACGTGTTTCCTCGGTGTAGCATCTTCAGAATCAGGCATGCAGTAACTGTTCCAGAGAAAATCAGTCAATTTAGGACGCAGATATGTTGTTAGCTACATCCCATTTCATTGGTCATTTTGGACATCTAAAATACTAACTGGAAGATGACTTTACATTTAACACTGTTTATAATATTGTCTTTACCTCTGTCTCCCTCTGTTGCTTTCTTTCTTCCTGCCCCCCCTCTTTAGCCTCACTCTCCATTTTCCCCTTTTCTTTCTCTCCCCCTCCATCTCACTTTATCTATGCCACTCCTCTCTCTCTCTCTCTCTCTCTCTCTCTCTCTCTCTCTCTCTCCTTCCCTTCCCTCCCTCCTTCCCTCGCTCCCTCATGGTTCTGTCTTCTGAACTCTCTCCCGTGGCGGCTTGAATCCTACTGTCAGCCAGGTACCCTGACAGAATCGGGATGCTTCCCCCCAGTGGGATTGGGAACGTGGAGCAAGGAGGGATAACAGGGACATGTAACAGAGACAGATACAGCCAGATGCAAGCCTCCCAACCACCTGTCTCACATATGGTAATCGTTATTCATAACATTCACATGTCCTAGAGAGAGAGAGAGAGTGTGTGTGTGTCAATTATGTATCTGTTTGCTACTGCTTCAACAAAGCATGCCAGTAATGATTCTAAACTAAAAGTACATTTGAGTTTACAATCCTAGAAATCCCAGACAGAACTTAATAAAAACAGGAGAGTATAAAGAATGAGTACAAGTGAATTCTCTCATTGCGGCAAACATTGTGGAAATCTAGCTTTTACATTCATACAGTATGTCTTTGCTATAATAATAGACACTACATGACCAAAAGTACATGGACAGCTGCTCGCCGAACATCTCATTCCAAAATCATAGGCATTAATATGGAGATGGTCCCGCATTCACTGCTATAACAGCCTCCACACTTCTGGGAAGGCTCTCCACTAGACGTTGGAGCATTGCTGCGGGGACTTTCATCCATTCAGCCACAAGAGCATTAGTGAGGTCGGGCACTGATATTGGGCGATTAAGCCTGGCTTACGGTCGGCGTTCCAATTCATCCCAAAGGTGTCCGATAGGGTTGAGGTCAGGGCTCTGTGCAGGCCAGTCAAGTTCTTCCACACCAATCTCGACAAACCATTTCTGTATGGACCTCGCTTTGTGCATGTTGGCATTGTCGTGCTGAAACAGGAAAGGGCCTTCCCCAAACTGTTGCCACAAAGTTGGAAGTACAAAATCATCTAGAATGTCATTGTATGCTGTAGCGTTAAGATTTCCCTTCACCGGAACTAAGGGGCCTAGCCCAAACCACAAAAAACAGCACCAGATCATTATTCCTCCTCCACCAAACTTTACAGTTGGCACTATGCATTGGGGCAGGTAGCGTTCTCCTGGCATCAGCTAAACCCAGGTTTGTCCGTTGGACTGCCAGATAGTGAAGGGTGATTCATCACTCCAGGGAACGCGTTTCCACTGCTCCAGAGTCCATTGGTGGTGAGCTTTACACCACTCCAACTGACACTTGGAATTGCGCATGGCGATCTTAGGCTGTGTGCGGCTGCTTGGCCATGGAAACCGATTTCATGAAGCTCCTGACAAACAGTTCTTGTGCTGACGTTGCATCGAGAGGCAGTTTGGAACTCAGTAGTGAGTGTTGCAACCGAGGGCAGACGGTTTTTACACGTTACACACTTCCGCACTCAGTTGCCCCGTTCTGTGAGCTTGTTTGGCCTACCACTTCGCGGCTGAGCCGTTGTTGCTCCTAGACATTTCCACTTCACAATAACAGCACTAACAGTTGACCATGGCATCTCTAGCAGGGTAGAAATTTGACAAAGTGACTTGTTGGAAAGGTGGCATCCTAACTGTGCCACGTTGAAAGTCAATGAGCTCTTCAGTAAAGCCACTGTACTGTCAATGTTTGTCTATGGAGACTGCATGGCTGTGTGCTAGATTTTATACACCTGTCAGCATAGAGTGTGGCTGAAATAGCCGAATCCACTAATTTGAAGGGGTGTCCACATACTTTTGTATATCAAATCAAATGTTATTGGTCGCATACGCGTGTTTAGCAGATGTTATTGCGGGTGTAGCGAAATGCTTGTGTTTCTAGCTCCGACAGTGCATTAATATCTAACAAGTAATATCTAACAATTTCCCAACATATACCCTATACACACAAATCTAAGTAAAGGAACGGAATTAAGAATATATAAATATATGGACGAGCAATGTCAGAACGGCATGGACTAAGATACAGTAGAATAGAATATAATAGAATATAGTATATACATATGAGAAGAGCAATGCAAAATATGTAAACATTATTAAAGTGATCAGTGTTCCCTTATTAAAGTGGCCAGCGATTTCAAGTCTATGTATATAGGGGAGCAGCCTCTAAGGCCTTGATATAGAACCTGTTTTTCAGTCTCTGAAATGCGTTGGGCAGACCACACCACCCTCTGGAGAGCCCTGCGGTTGCGGGCAGTGCAGTTTCCGTACCAGGCGGTGATACAGCATGACAGGATGCTTTCCATTGTGCATCTGAGAAATTTGTGAGGGTTTTAGGTGCCAAGATAAATTTCTTCAGCCTCCTGTTGCGCCTTTTTCACTACACTGTCTGTGTGGGTGGACCATTTCAGTTTGTTAGTGATGTATACGCCGAGGAACTTGAAGCTTTCCACCTTCTCCACTGAGGTCCCGTCGATGTGGCTAGGGGCGTGCTCCCTCTGCTGTTTCCTGAAGTCCACGATCATCTCATTTGTTTTGTTTATGTTGAGCCCTCACCTCCTCCCTGTAGGCTGTCTCGTCTTTGTTGGTAATCAAGCCAACTACTGTTGTGTCATCTGCAAACTTGATGATTGAGTTCGATGCGTGCGTGGCCACGCAATCATGGGTGAACAGGGAGTACAGGAGGGGGCTGAGCATCTAACGAAGTTAGATGGCTGGCTTGCTAGCTGACAATGAACCTGTTTGGTTAACTTTAGCTAGCTATGACTATCGGTTTGTATTGCTTGTTAAAGCTTGTTGTTAGCTGGCCTGCTGGAGTTCAGTGGCTGACTTGCTAACGTTACTCTATGGATTGTGGCTTGTTTGGGGTCTGCTGTGAAGGAATACCACAACAAGTCAACTACTTGATTGATGAAGGCATGTCATCCAGCAAAGGCAGCAGTGCAGTTATCAACTACAACGCCTCATTTCTTCAACTACGGAGTTGGGGAAACACGTATGGGCCCGAATTGTGATAACTGCAGTGGCCAAAACAAGAACAAGTTTGTCCTCTGGTATTGTGCCTGGCGGACCATGCACAATCTCCACCACATTCTAGACCTTCACTTCCTGATCACAGGCCACACCAAGTTTGCCCCTGACTGGTGCTTTGACCTCAACCTAAAGCAGCGCTTCAGAAAGACCAAAGTGAACACTTTGTCTGAGATTGCTGGTGCTGTGAAGGACAGCACTGTGACGGGGGTCAACATGCCACAGCTGGTTGGACTGGAGGATGGTACGGTGCTGGTGGAAAGCTATGGCTGGCAACAACACCCGACTCCATACTTCAGGCCACTGCCACAGATCAAGCAGTAACAGCACTTTAGGTGAATATCATTTTCATTGCATTGTATGAGGTTATTCTTCTTATCTAAACTTGAGAGGTGAATTTCTGTTGTGCAAGGTTGTAATGTCTTCTATTTTTTTGTTTGTTATTTCCTGTTTTACAGCTTCGATGCTCTGGAGCCTGGTGTTGTTGTCGCCAAGGAACGTTCGAACTCAGTCAGGGCCAGGTTTCAGCTGATGCCTCGACTGAACACAGCTAGACAAACATATATTTTTGAGAAGATCGGGGAGTTTTGCGACAAAGAGGCTATGGACATCACATGCCCTGCACCAAAGTAAAGGGCAGGACAGAAACAGGCTCTCCGAAAATAGACTCGCTTGTTCATGTGTGGTTCTGATGGACCAGTCATCAGCATCTGCAGTGCCTCTATTCAAATGACTCTCTCCTAACACACACGCCATACGTTGCTGCTACTATTTTTTTTATTATCCTGCTGCTCAGCCACTTTACCCCTGATTGTATGCATACAATTACCTCATCTATCACTATCGTTAGTGTACATACTGTATATTATTTTATTTATATTGACACTATCTATTTCTGATATTGCTACTATGCAAATAACCCTTTGGCTGTACAGTTTACACCTTCTGTAGAGATCCATCCACTTAGCAAAATATTGATATGTAAAATGAATATTGATATGTGTTGTCGTAACATGATTTTGTGACATACCACACACTCACTAAACACAAATGCTTCGTTTGTAAATTATGTCTGAGTGTTGGAGTGTGCCACTGGCTATCCGTCAATAATATATATATACAGTATATATTTTAATTGTGTCACGTTCGTCGTAACATTGAAGAGAGGAGGACCAAGGCGCAGCGTGATAACAATACATCTTCCTTTTAATTATAACGAAGACGAAGAACACTGACAAACTATACAAAACAACAAACGAACGTGAAGCTATAAAACGAAAGTGCAGACACAAGCAACTAACGTATAGACATAGACAATCACCCACGAACTACCTAATGAATATGGCTGCCTAAATATGGTTCCCAATCAGAGACAACGATAGACAGCTGTCTCTAATTGAGAACCAATCTAGACAACCATAGACATACATACACCTAGACTAGACACTGCCCCATAAACATACAAAAAACCCTAGACAATACAAAACACATACATCCCCCATGTCACACCCTGGCCTAACTAAAATAATAAAGAAAACAAAGATAACTAAGGCCAGGGTGTGACAAATTAGGTCTTCTGGTTTAAGGAATTTGAAATGATTTATATTTTTACTTTCGATACATAATTCCATTTACTTTTGATACTTAAGTATAAAACCAAATAGTTTTAGACTTTTACTCAAGTAGTATTTTACTGGGTGACATCTGGACACTTTCTGTTTTCCTGGAATGTTTCATTATTGTAGGCTACTACCACGTTTAGTCTTAATCTTTACTACACTACTTACTGTTTAGCACATGACCTCACATATGAATCCTTAAGAGATGGGTGGGTCTGGCTTAAGAGGGTGTGAACAATGCTGAATGGATGTAGACAAAGGAGAGCTCTTCAGTAGGTACCAAAACATTCAAAGGCCCTTTTCTCAAAAGTGAGTTTACAAGTGTATCAACTTTCAAAGCAGAATTACTTTCCCATTGTTCCTCAAATGCAGTGTGTGATATATGATTTTGTAGCTCTGAGTCTCTACATTTGACCAAAAGTGTTAAACAAATCAAAACATATTTTATATTTGAGATTCTTCAAAATAGCCACCCTTTGCCTTGATGTCTGCTTTAATGTATTTATGGATGCAATACAAGTTTGTTATTAAGTCACATGAAAGTTCACATGTTCCAGAAGGCATTTCTGGCCAAAAAACGAATGTTGATTTTAAAAAGAAAATTATTATGTTCAAATGCTGCTCCTGTGAAGTAGTGACATGCGACATATGCCTAGTTTCCTGAAACTAGTCACAATTTATTTCCACAATTAACGTATAATACACATAATAATGTTGGCAGTTCATACAAAGGATTGCTACCTAGATTGTTACCAGGATTGGCATTACAAAATGTATAGTTTTGACAAGAAATTGTTATTTTGGCAAACAATTATTATGATTTGTAATTGTATTTATTATGGATCCCCAGCAGCTACTCTTCCTGGGATCCAGCAAAATTAGAGATTACAGATTTCAGAACACACTGTGCCCTCAGGCCCCTACTCCACCACTACCACATACAGTGGGGAGAACAAGTATTTGATACACTGCCGATTTTGCAGGTTTTCCTACTTACAAAGCATGTAGAGGTCTGTAATTTTTATCATAGGTACACTTCAACTGTGAGAGACGGAATCTAAAACAAAAATCCTGAAAATCACATTGTATGATTTTTAAGTAATTAATTAGCATTTTATTGCATGACATAAGTATTTGATACATCAGAAAAGCAGAACTTAATATTTAGTACAGAAACTTTTGTTTGCAATTACAGAGATCATACATTTCCTGTAGTTCTTGACCAGGTTTGCACGCACTGCAGCAGGGATTTTGGCCCACTCCTCCATACAGACCTTCTCCAGATCCTTCACGTTTCGGGGCTGTCGCTGGGCAATACGGACTTTCAGCTCCCTCCAAAGATTTTCTATTGGGTTCAGATCTGGAGACTGGCTAGGCCACTCCAGGACCTTGAGATGCTTCTTACGGAGCCACTCCTTAGTTGCCATGGCTGTGTGTTTCGGGTCGTTGTCATGCTGGAAGACCCAGCCACGACCCATCTTCAATGCTCTTACTGAGGGAAGGAGGTTGTTGGCCAAGATCTCACGATACATGGCCCCATCCATCCTCCCCTCAATACGGTGCAGTCGTCCTGTCCCCTTTGCAGAAAAGCATCCCCAAAGAATGATGTTTCCACCTCCGTGCTTCACGGTTGGGATGGTGTTCTTGGGGTTGTACTCATCCTTCTTCTTCCTCCAAACACGGCGAGTGGAGTTAAGACCAAAAAGCTCTATTTTTTCTCATCAGACCACATGACCTTCTCCCATTCCTCCTCTGGATCATCCAGATGGTCATTGGCAAACTTCAGACGGGCCTGGACATGCGCTGGCTTGAGCAGGGGGACGTTGTGTGCGCTGCAGGATTTTAATCCATGACGGCGTAGTGTGTTACTAATGGTTTTCTTTGAGACTGTGGTCCCAGCTCTCTTCAGGTCATTGACCAGGTCCTGCCGTGTAGTTCTGGGCTGATCCCTCACCTTCCTCATGATCATTGATGCCCCACGAGGTGAGATCTTGCATGGAGCCCCAGACCGAGGGTGATTGACCGTCATCTTGAACTTCTTCCATTTTCTAATAATTGCGCCAACAGTTGTTGCCTTCTCACCAAGCTGCTTGCCTATTGTCCTGTAGCCCATCCCAGCCTTGTGCAGGTCTACAATTTTATCCCTGATGTCCTTACACAGCTCTCTGGTCTTGGCCATTGTGGAGAGGTTGGAGTCTGTTTGATTGAGTGTGTGGACAGGTGTCTTTTATACAGGTAACAAGTTCAAACAGGTGCAGTTAATACAGGTAATGAGTGGAGAACAGGAGTGCTTCTTAAAGAAAAACTAACAGGTCTGTGAGAGCCGGAATTCTTACTGGTTGGTAGGTGATCAAATACTTATGTCATGCAATAAAATGCTAATTAATTACTTAAAAATCATACAATGTGATTTTCAGGATTTTTGTTTTAGATTCCGTCTCTCACAGTTGAAGTGTACCTATGATAAAAATTACAGACCTCTACATGCTTTGTAAGTAGGAAAACCTGCAAAATCGGCAGTGTATCAAATACTTGTTCTCCCCACTGTATCTACAGTACAAAATCCATGTGTACGTGTGTGTATAGTGCATATGTTATAGTGTGTGTGTATGCATGTGTCTGTGCCTATGTTTATGATGCTTCACAGTCCCCGCTGTTCCATAAGGTGTTTTTTATCTGTTTTTTAAAACTAATTTTACTGCTTGCATCAGTTACTTGATGTGGAATAGAGTTCCATGTAGTCATGGCTCTATGTAGTACTGTGCACCTCCCATAGTCTGTTCTGGACTTGCGGACTGTGAAGAGATCTCTTGTGGCATATCTTGTGTGGTATGCATGGGTGTCCGAGCTGTGCTAGTAGTTCAAACAGATAGCTCGGTGTGTACATCCAAAGGCCAGCATCCCGGAGTTGCCTCTTCACTGTTGACGTTGAGACTGGTGTTTTGCATACGCCAACGTATGTACATTACCTTGGAAATAATGGACGACACAGCGGGACGAGGCGGTGTTAATTTATCCAAGGCTATGTACAGAACTGTAACGGTCCTGACCTGTTTTATGTCGTTTTTGTATGTGTTTAGGTCAGGGCATGTGTTTTGGGTGGGCAGTCTATGTTATCTGTTTCTATGTTGGTTGTGGTTGCCTGGTATGGCTCTTAATTAGAGGCAGGTGTTTTGCGTTCTCCTCTAATTAAGAGTCATATTTAGGTAGGGTGTTCTCACTGTTTGTTTGTGGGTGATTGTCTTCCGTATCTGTGTTATGTCTTGCACCATACGGGACTGTTCGGTTGTTCGTGTCGTTTCGATGTAGTCTGTTCCTGTCCGTAAGTGTTACGTTTAATTATGTAAGTTTATGTTCAGGTTTCGTCTACTTCGTTTTCTTGTTTTGTATTTTTGAAGGTGTTTTGTTTTTTCCGTGTTGCCATCATCGTCGTATTGAAATAAAAGAGATGGCCTATTTCCCTACTGCTGCATTTTGGTCTGATGATCCTTCTCTCCTCTCCTCGTCCGAGGATGAGGAGAGAGACAGCCCTTACAGAATCACCCACCAACCTAGGACCAAGCGGCAAGGGAATGCTCAACAGAGCAACCAGGACTTCTGGACTTGGGAGGAGATCCTGGACGGTAGAGGACCCTGGGCTCAGCCAGGGGAATATCGTGCTTACCGTGCCGGAGCCGTCCAGCCAGGGCCTGCCGGAGCCGTCCAGCCAGGGCCTGCCGGAGCCGTCCAGCCAGGACCTGCCGGAGCCGTCCAGCCAGGACCTGCCGGAGTCCCTCAGCCAGGACCTGCCGGAGTCCCTCAGCCAGGACCTGCCGGAGTCCCTCAGCCAGGACCTGCCGGAGTCCCTCAGCCAGGACCTGCCAGAGTCCCTCAGCCAGGACCTGCCAGAGTCCCTCAGCCAGGACCTGCCAGAGTCCCTCAGCCAGGACCTGCCAGAGTCCCTCAGCCAGGACCTGCCAGAGTCCCTCAGCCAGGACCTGCCAGAGTCCCTCAGCCAGGACCTGCCAGAGTCCCTCAGCCAGGATCTGCCAGAGTCCCTCAGCCAGGATCTGCCAGAGTCCCTCAGCCAGGATCTGCCAGAGTCCCTCAGCCAGGATCTGCCAGAGTCCCTCAGCCAGGATCTGCCAGAGTCCCTCAGCCAGGATCTGCCAGAGTCCCTCAGCCAGGATCTGCCAGAGTATCTCAGCCGGGACCTGCCCCTTGTCCCGGTGCTGCTCCTTATCCCGGTGCTGCCCCTTATCCCGGTGCTGCCCCTTGTCCCGGTGCTGCCCCTTGTCCCGGTGCTGCCCCTTGTCCCGGTGCTGCCCCTTGTCCCGGTGCTGCCCCTTGTCCCGGTGCTGCCCCTTGTCCCGGTGCTGCCCCTTCTCCCGGTGCTGGCCGTTCATTTAGGGGAAGTTAGTTTTAGGGTGGTCATTGGAAGGGGAAGACAGAAGCGGGGAGTGACTATGGTGGTGTGGGGGCAGCGTCCAGAGCCACCACCGTGGTCAACTGCCCACCCAGACCCTCCCCTGGACTTTGTGCTGGTGCGCCCGGCGTTCGCACCTTGAGGGGGGGGTTCTGTAACGGTCCTGACCTGTTTTATGTCGTTTTTGTATGTGTTTAGGTCAGGGCATGTGTTTTGGGTGGGCAGTCTATGTTATCTGTTTCTATGTTGGTTGTGGTTGCCTGGTATGGCTCTTAATTAGAGGCAGGTGTTTTGCGTTCTCCTCTAATTAAGAGTCATATTTAGGTAGGGTGTTCTCACTGTTTGTTTGTGGGTGATTGTCTTCCGTATCTGTGTTATGTCTTGCACCATACGGGACTGTTCGGTTGTTCGTGTCGTTTCGATGTAGTCTGTTCCTGTCCGTAAGTGTTACGTTTAATTATGTAAGTTTATGTTCAGGTTTCGTCTACTTCGTTTTCTTGTTTTGTATTTTTGAAGGTGTTTTGTTTTTTCCGTGTTGCCATCATCGTCGTATTGAAATAAAAGAGATGGCCTATTTCCCTACTGCTGCATTTTGGTCTGATGATCCTTCTCTCCTCTCCTCGTCCGAGGATGAGGAGAGAGACAGCCCTTACAAGAACGGAGGCGTTTATCCCTCTTATACCACAGTTGCCAAAGAAAACAATATGAAAGCGCACATTTAGCATTTTCTTCATTGATATTTTAATTTCTATAGGCAAATTCATACTTTCTTTTCTTTTGGTTGCAAGCAACGCTGGCTTGCCTTTGAAGCTAAGCAGGGTTGGTCCTAGATGGGAGACCAGATGCTGCTGAACGTGGTGTTGGCGGGCCAGTCGGAGGAACTCTTTCAAAAAATATCCCAATGCCCGAGGGCAGTGATTGGGGACATTGCTCTGTGTAGGGTGCTGTTTTTCAGATGGGATGTTAAATGGGTGTCCGGACTCTCTGTGGTCACTAAAGATTCCATGACACAACGCTGGTTTCCTGGCTAAATTCCCAATCTATCCCCCATGGCCACCCCAGCTTCCAATTGGCTTATTCTTCCCACCTCTTCTCCCCTGTAACTATTCCGCAGGTTTTTGCTGTAAATGAGAATGTGTTCTCAGTCAACTTACCTGGTTAAATAAAAAAATACAATAGAGACGTGACCCAGTCATTAGTTCAATATTTACCGACGTGACCCAGACGTTCGTTCTTTATGTTCCGTTCTTATCCCTTGCTTGCTAACTAGCCAGCTAGCTATGGCTAACACAGTCACGACCTCTGTAGCCAGAATAACAGTAAAGTAGCTGTTTTCTATTGACATATATCCATAACAATAAGCTGATATTGCCGATTTTGCCTGGCATAGCTAGAAAAGTTTGCCTTCTCATCAGGAAACTCATCAACACTGACTGTTCATTACGACATCGCATTGCATATCAAACACTAGGCTAGAAGCTAGCTAAAATGTTAATTGCTAGCAAACCTGCCAATACAGTATGACAACCGAATTCAAAAATATCAGTTTCTGAAAACACCTGGTCAAACTAAAAACGTTGGAGGATTTGACAGCTTTAGCGGCAGAGGGGACCAGAGAAATTCATGTTCATTACTCACCACGTTAAGTCATCAGATGCTCAAAAAAAAATGTATCTGAAAAAAACAAATCAATGCTACCTAGCTAGATAGCTAGCTACGTTTTTTCATCGTTGGACCTGCGTTGACAATGTATCCAATTTCAGTTTGTGTAGTTGTTGGTTTAGCTTTCTGTAACTTTGTAGCAATTGCGGACTGCATGTATAGGCGCATATTGTGTCATGATTGCAAGGTGTCCCAATGTCTTTTCCAACTGTCCCGTTATCTGGTTTTAATGTCCATTCTAGAATGCTCTTCTAGCCAATCAGAAATTAGTATTCAACAATACTGTTGTAGAAATAATGATATTCTACATCTTAGAAATAATGATATTCTACATCTTAAGAATATTTTTGCAACAAAAAATTACATTATTAATCGGTTCTCAAGATTTGAAAAAATAAATATTGTTCTGTTCCGTAACACTAGAGAATACTTTCGTTCACCGGTTCTGTTTCCTAACTCAGAAAATGTCATTATTTTCCTATTTTCGCTTCTGTTCCCTGAACAGGTTCTAAACCCTGCTGAAAACATTTTAACCAGACACATTTAACATACAACCGTTTTCATGTGGACACACTCATCAAAAACACCCATTGTCACACAACTGCAACTGGAACGCAATTCATATTTTTCATAATTAATACACTATTTTAAAAACCAAGCTGAAAATCCGGTGTTTCTTTGTCAAGCGGTTTTGTTATAGTTCAGTCTTCTGTGATATATATAAGTGTAACATTGGAATGCAAACCCAAATTTAATTCATGTCAACTCTATATCTGACATGGTTCAGGTGTCCTCTTTTTTTAAGCCTCAACCATGTGTGTGAGGTGTATACTTTTGTTTCAAAGTAGATTTGTTTAAGACTACCAAGAAACACTGTGCGCCTCTGGTTTAGCCCACGGCAGTAAATTAAGTAAGGCCTAGGAGGACAGCAAAAGTGTGCCATGGAGCAGGACAGGGAGAATGAATGCATACACCCCATCAGACTGTAGTCAATTATACTAGTGGTGGAGTGTGTGTGGGTGTACATGCATGCATGCGTGCGTGCCCGCTTGTGTGTTAGCTGTAAATCGTAGGGGTAACACTCAAGGGGTGGGTTGGGTTATGCACTGACATTATAAAGTGCGTAGCTCTGCATGAGTAGTGCCAGTGTGCATGCATGTGTGTGCACATGCTGGTGTGAGTGTGTCTGTGTGTTTTAACACATGTGCATGCATACCTGTGTGTGCGTGCCTAGACTGCTCCAAAGAGTGAGGGTGAAGCTTTATGTGTTTCTGCACACTGTCCTATCAAGCCCACATACTAGAGACCAGAGGGTAAATACAAAGTCCTCTCCTTCTCTCGCTCTTTCTTTCGCTCTCCCAGGTCTCTCCTAATCTCTTTCTCTCACATACAATGTACACTCACTCTCTCTCTCTTTCTCGCCCTTTTCTTTTTCCCTGTGATTTCAAAGAGGCTACATACACTGAGTGTACAAAACATTAGAAACACCTGCTCTTTTCATGACATACTGCAGACTGATCAGGTGAATCCAGGTGAAAGCTATGATCGCTTATTGATGTCACTTGTTAAATCCACTTCAATCAGTGTAGATCAAGGGGAGGAGACAGGCTAAAGAAGGATTTTTAAGCCTTGAGACATATTGTGTGTGTGCGCCATTCAGAGGGTGAATGGGAAAGAAAAAACATTTAAGTGCCTTTGAACGGGGTATGGTAGTAGGTGCCAGGTGCACCGGTTTGAGTGTGTCAAGAAGTGCCACGCTGCTGGGTTTCTCAAGCTCAACAGTTTCCTGTGTGTATCACGAATGGTCCACCACCCAATGGACATTCAGCCAACTTGACACAACTTTGGGAAGCATTGGAGTCAAGATGGGCCAGCATCCCTGTGGAACGCTTTCGACACCTTGTAGTGTCCACAGCGCAACAAATTGAGGCTGTTCTGAGGGGAAAAGGGGGTGCAACTCAATATTAGGAAGGTTTTCCTAATGTTTTGTACACTCAGTGTAGATTATTCTCTCTTTCTGCTTCTGTTCTCACCCCCTCTTCCTTCTTTATCAGCCAGGCCACACAGATCAGAGCCAGATGTTGTGTGTTATGAGTACTGTATATATTACTAACATGCAAGTGTTTTCATTGCCATCCCAGTCTCTTTATTCACCCTTTTATAAGCCATAAGGGCTGCTTCAGAAATCATACTGTGTACTGCCAAAACAGCAAAGGTGAGATTTCTTTACCAGCGGCCCACGCAGTTTCCAAATAAAAACAAACAATGCATGAGGCATTTTACTTTTTAGATGGGCTGCAAATGAGCGCAGTGGGAACAAGACTTCCCACAAACTCTCCTCTTGAGCAGAAAAATAACTGAAAAATAACAGTATTACTTTTCTTTAACACTTTTTTCACAATCTGGCGTTCGTCTCCTCTATTCATCTCTCTCATATGTGTCTCTTCAACCTCCCTCTCTCACCCTCCCCTCATCTTCTTCTCTCTCTATGTCACGAACGTCGTAGAGAGGAGACCAAGGCGCAGCGTGATTAATATACATCTTCCCTTTTAATAATTAAGAAGACTGAACAAACTATACAAAATAACAAAACGAACGTGACCGCTAAATGACACGAGTGCAGCCATGCAACATCACATAGACAATAACCCACAAACCAAACTGGAAAATGGCAACCTAAATAGGATCCCCAATCAGAAACAGCGATAAACAGCTGCCTCTGATTGGGAACCAATCTAGGCCACCATAGACCTACATATGCCTAGACTACACACACACACCTAGACATACAAAACCCTAGACAATACAAAACAATCATATCCACCCTCGTCACACCCTGACCTGACCAAAATAATACAGAAAACAGAGAATACTAAGGTCAGGGCGTGACAGTACCCCCCCCCCCCCCCAAAGGTGCGGACTCCCGACCGCAAACCTGAACTTATAGGGGAGGTTCCGGGTGGGCATCTACCCTCGGTGGCGGCTCTGGATCTGGACGCCGCCCCCCTTCTTTACACTGAGTCCTCAATTGTAGCACTGACCCGTGGATCATCGCCGGAGGCTCTGGACTGCGTATCCTCGCCGTAGGCCCCGGACTGGGGACCCTCGCTGCGTGGATCATCGGCGGATGTTCTGGACTGGGGACCGTTGCTCGAGATCCCGGGCTGGGGACCGTCGCTGGAGACCCCGGACAGGAGGGCGACTCTGGCAGCTCCGGACAGGAGGGCGACTCTGGCAGCTCCGGACAGGAGGGCGTCTCTGGAGGCTCCGGACAGGAGGGCGTCGCTGGAGGCTCCGGACTGAAGGGCGTCGCTGGAGGCTCCGTACTGGAGGGCGTCGCTGGAGGCTCCGGACTGGAGGGTGTTGTTGGAGGCTCCGGTCTGGAGGGCGTCGCTGGAGGCTCCATACTGGAGGGCGTCGTTGGAGGCTCCGGACTGGCAGCCTTTGTTGGAGGCTTCGTGCCATGGATCATCACTGGAGGCTTCTTGCCATTGATCATCACTGGAGGCTTCGTGCCATGGATCATCACTGGATGCTTCTTGCCATGGATCATCACTGGAGGCTTCGTGCCATGGATCATCACTGGAGGCTTCTTGCCATGGATTATCACTGGAGGCTTCGTGCCATGGATTATCACTGGAGGCTTCGTGCCATGGATCATCACTGGAGGCTTCGTGCCATGGATCATCACTGGAGGCTTCGTGCCATGGATCATCACAGGAGGCTTCGTGCCATGGATCATCACTGGAGGCTTCGTGCCATGGATCATCACTGGAGGTACCAGGCTGGGGACACGCACCTCAGGGCGAGTGCGGGGAGGAGGAATAGGACATACTGGACTCTGGAGGCGCACTGGAGGCCTGGTGTGTGGTGCCGGAACTGGTGGTACCGGGCTGAGGACATGCACTTCAGGGCGAGTGCGGGGAGGAGGAACAGGATACACTGGACCGTGGAGACGCATTGGAGATCCAGAACATAGAGCTAGCTCAATATGTCCTGGCTGGATGCCCATTCTAGCCCGGCAAACGCGAGGAGATGGAATAGAGCGCACCGGGCTAAGAATGCGAACTGGAGACACCGTGCGCATCTCTGCATAACACGGTGCCTGACCAGTTACACGCTCCCCATGGTAAGCACGAGGAGTTGGCTCAGGTCTCCTACCTGACTCAGCCAATCTCCTCGTGTGCCTCCCCCCCTCTTGGGGCTGCCTCTCGGGCTTCCGTGCTAGCCGTGTACCTACATATCGTTGCCGTTCCTCTATACTCCGGTATTTTTCCTCGTAGTATCGCTGTTCCACTTTCATATCGTTGCCGTTCCTCTATACTCCGGTATTTTCCCTCGTAGTATCGCTGTTCCACTTTCGCTGCCTCTAACTCCTCCTTAGGACAGCGATACTCCCCCGGCTGTGTCCAGGGTCCTGCTCCATCTAATATCTCCTCCCAGGTCCATTTCCCCATTAAGCGATTTTCCTCCTTTTCACGGTGCTTGGTCCTGTTATGGTGGGTTATTCTGTCACGAACGTCGTAGAGAGGAGACCAAGGTGCAGCGTGATTAATATACATCTTCCTTTTAATAATTAAGAAGACTGAACAAACTATACAAAATAACAAAACGAATGTGAACGCTAAATGACACGAGTGCAGACATGCAACATCACATAGACAATAACCCACAAACCAAACTGGAAAATGGCAACTTAAATAGGATCCCCAATCAGAGACAATGATAAACAGCTGCCTCTGATTGGGAACCAATCTAGGCCACCATAGACCTACATATGCCTAGACTACACACACACACCTAGACATACAACAACCCTAGACAATACAAAACAATCATATCCACCCTCGTCACACTCTGACCTGACCAAAATAATACAGAAAACATTGAATACTAAGGTCAGCGCGTGACACTCTAACTCCTCTCTCCCTCCCACTCTCTCTCTCTCCCTCCTTCCTCTCCCTCTCTAGTGTTGAAGCAGTGATAACACAGTTGAGTGAATTACAGTGAAAATATTGATCTGTGTCAGGCTGTAACGTTGAACAATTATGTAGTTTGTTGTTCAGTTTCCAGAGTTCTGTTTTTTCACCAGAAGAGCCTTAGAGGGCTCCCAGGGTCTGGACCTAGCGCTGCCATGGATTGGGGGGTTTTGTTGGTTATAAACAGGACCTTTCTGGACAACACTATAGTTCTCACTCTGTGATGTGTTTAGGCACCTCAAGGTACAGTGTGCCAGATGCAGACTGACTCACTTCTTTTTACATTTAGCATCATTAGCCTCTTGTTTTATGGAAGATTGAATTCAGTATTATTTTACGCTAATAAGGGGAATTTATTATTATTATTATTATTTATTCCGTTTGGGTACGGGTTCAAATTTGGGACTCGTGAACACCTCTTCAACCCATTGACCTTCTTCACATTTTGTGTTACAAAATACTCTAAAGTCAAAGTGGGTAAAAAAATGTTTAATGTATTTATTTATTGAACATAAAACATAATATATCTTGATTAAATACTGTATGTATGGTACTGGGTAAAATTCATAATGTTGTTAACAAGGGCCCCAGGACAAGTGGATGCAAAATAGCCCCATAACATCAAAGCTCCACCACCATATTTTCCAGTAGGTTCCATTTCGACACCAAACCAACAACTGGTGTGCATGGCCAAAGAGCTCTGTTTTCATGCCATCCAACAAATGTAAATACCTGAAGTTTTCTAAACAGCATTGGCGCTTGGATTTGAACCGGTGCCTTGGTCAGATGACATGAAAATAGAGCTCTTTGGCCAATCACACCAGTGGTGGGTTTGGTGTTGAAATGAGAACGCATGAGTAGAAAAGAACCCCATACCTGATACTTTGTTATCCGATTGGTCGGTGTTTCCCGGAGGTTGTTCGCCAGGGGAGCCATCTGCTGCCTCTCATCACCTGATAACAGAATCGAAGGAGCACAGCAATAGGAGCATTGCAATCAACGATGGTCGCATGTCACGAGCCGTGGAAGCCGAAGACAGAGGCCTCCCGCAAAGCAGTCTACACTCCCAACGAGACGCCCAGCAGGATACAAACAATGAATAGTTTCGCCGCCCTGGAGCCTGATCTTACTGCACCTCCGTTGCTGGGGGTACCTTTGTCTGCGGCCGCTGTGCCTACTCCTTCCCCTACGATTTCGAAGTCGACGCCGGCAACCTTCCGTCCCTGCTCTGGATCGAGCGGGGCTTCTCTATCTGTCGGAAGCCTGCACCAGGCTCAAGTTATCCTGCCTTTCACCCGTGCTTAAAGGGTTCTCAGAATCCTGTGAAGCATGGGAGTGGGTGGATTTCCTCGTCCTTCTCACCAGCCGTGATTTTGGGCAGCTCCATTCTAAGAAATGTGACTGTTCCTATCCTGGAGCTTGAGTAAATGATGTTACTAAGCTGCTCCCGAATGTACAGTGGTTCTTCCTTTTAAAGGTTTTGAGCTTATGACGCGACCATTAGTTTTAGATGGTGGCATTCTGTCATTGCACCACACTATCACAGGTGGGAGTTAGAACGCTAATCTATCATTAGTCAAAACTCTGGCACAAATTGACTATCTTTTCGTAAATTAATGGAGGTGTTTTCAGTCTGAGAGTCTCTCTTCTCTGGCACTAGTCCTGCATCAGGCAACAACAACAAAAAACTGTCGGTGGTCCTGGAGAGAACTTAGGTAGATACAATGTGGGAATTACACTTGATATGTGGACTGACGATTTTCGAAAAAATAGGCACGGTGGGCTTTTGGTTTCTCTCCCTCTAAAAACAGAAATAAATCATTCTAAATAACAAACTGACTTTATTTAACACAGCGTGAAAGAGTGATAGCCCCTCTATATAAAGTGAGTTTCTGAAACACAGAGTTCTTCTTTGCTGATGTGAAGAAGAAACAGAATGAAATAAATAAATAAGAACCAACATAATTTCTGATAGTCATTAATAAAGAAATGTTTTGACCAAGTTAATCTCCTCATGTTGTCTGTGTTCAATTACTTGTGACATTGTGGTTACAAGAAGAATGTAAACAAAACAAATCAAATCCTATACATAATGAATAATCAGATGCGTGTTATGTGCTTTATTTTTCCTTATTCTTTTTTGTACAAATTTATTTGATATTTTTTGACAATACAAAACATATACATATAAATAACAACTACATCACACCTGCCAAGACGCACCTGCTCACCCCCCCCCCCCCCCCCCCATATCCAGCGCCTGCATCACTCTCCGCCTCATGGCCTCAAACTGCACCATTTTGTTTCTCTCCGCCGCCCACACACACTTTAAAAATTTGGATAATAAAGCATTTAAAGGCTAACATTGGTCGATTTTAATACTTCTGACTCCACCAATAACTTATGGACTTTTTAACATTCCCAGGAGGCATAGATTATTACAACCTACTGCAGGCCTAAAACCTATGAGTTTAACCTTCTGAATGAATGATTATATTGAATATAGAAGCCACCTCTTAATGAGTTCCGAGAGCCGAACTGTTATCCAGCGATTATTATTATTAACCCTGCATTATATTTCTATAAAAGCCCCTTAAATATTCTCTGTAAGGTTTTACATTTTTGACTCAATATCACAGACCAGATTTTCCCTAACAAAAAATGCCCCTTAGATATTAATTTAGAATCCTCCAATCCTCTCAATTTAATTAGATCTACAAAGAAAATGTATTGATCTTGTCACGTTCTGACCTTAGTTTCTTTTTATGTCTTTGTGTTACGTTGGTCAGGGCGTGAGTTTGGGTGGGTAGTCTATGTTCTGTTTTCTATGTTGTTGTATTTCTATGTCTGGCCTGATATGGTTCTCAATCAGAAGCAGCTGTCGATCGTTGTCTCTGATTGAGAATCATATTTAGGTAGCCTGTTTTCCCACTATGGGTTGTGGGTGTTTATTTTCTGTCTAGTGTCTGTTCACCTTACATAACTGTTTCGTTTTTCTCATCGTTGTTATTTTGTGTAGTGTTCAGTTTGAAATTAAAATATGACGAACACTTACCACGCTGCATTTTGGTCCTCCTCTCCTTCCACTAACGAGAATCGTTACAGATCTGCAAGTATTTTCATTTAGAAACCTGGATCTGTTATCCAATATACTGTATTATCAAATTAATTAAGCTACATTTCTAAAAATCAATCCCATATAGTCTGTTCTACTCAAGGCAAACACAGCACTTACACAAATGACTGATGATTGGCTGAGAGAAATTGATGATAAAAATATTGTGGGGGCTCTTTTGTTAGACTTCAGTGAAGCTTTTCACATTATCGATCATGATCTGCTGCTGGAAAAACTGATCTGTTATGGCTTTACATCCCCTGCTATATTGTGGATAAAGAGTTACCTGTTTAACAGAATACAGAGGGTGTCCTTTAATGGAAGCCTCTCCAACATAATCCAGGTAGAATCAGGAATTCCCCAGGGCAGCTGTTTAGGCCCCTTACTTTTTTCAATCTTTACGAGTGACATGCCACTGGCTTGAGTAAAGCTTTGAGTAGACTCAACATTATACACATCAAAGTTAAAAAGTTGCGTTACAGTACGTAGAAACATGTCAAACGATGTATATAATCAATCTTTAGGATGTTTTTAACATAAATCTTCAAGAATGTTTCAACCGGAGAATTCCATTGTCTTCAGAAATGCAATGGAACGCAAGCTAACTCTCACGTGAACGCGCATGGTCAGCTCATGGCACTCTGCCAGACCCCTGACTCAAAGAGCCCTCATTCCCCCCTCCTTCACAGTAGAAGCATCAAACAAGGTTCTAAAGACTGTTGATATTTAGTGGAAGCCTTAGGAAGTGCAATATGACCAATATCCCACTGTATATTCGATAGGCGATGAGTTGAAAAACTACAAACCTCAGATTTCCTACTACCTGGTTGGATTTTTCCTCAGGTTTTTGCCTGCCATATGAGTTCTGTTATACTCACAGACATCATTCAAATAGTTTTAGAAAAATTTCTATCCAAATACACTAATAATATGCATATCTTAGCTTCTGGGACTGAGTAGCAGGAAGTTTACTCTGGGCACCTTATTCATCCAAGCTACTCAATACTGCCCCCAGCCATAAGAAGTTAACCGCACTATGTGTTAGTGGAATAGGGGCCTTGGCAACAGGTAATGGGGATTCATAATAAATACAAATACAAATACAGATGGTTTAATATGCATATATTAGCCATACATATTTTTAAACCTTCCAAAACAGGTTTAAAAATATCAACATAGTTTTCAATATCCTGGCTAGCCTCTTTAATATTTATCATGTTTTTGACTTGGATGTAAACACCAGGTTGTGTTTCAACAAAGGCTTTACTGCAAACCAAATGGAACAATACTATACAATATCAGGAATCAGCATCGAGTCTAAACTGATGTTGATGAAAACAGTCCTGTCAAACATTACTCAGGAGACATGCTACCTCTGGACTGATTAGGGTGTGCTCAGCTGCAGTATGTGTCAATCAAACTATTTAGCCTCAGGCAACGCCACATGCACCGACATGCACACGCCCACACACACACAAATTCTGGCTTCCTTTAAATCACCTGTCAAGATAGGATGCACAATCAGATGGCCTGTAGTGTCAGGATGCTATTGTTAATGGATGTCATGGATAATCCTCCAAAAAGAAAGGGTTGATCTCACTTCCCTCCTATTGATAATTAAAGTAATTAGGAATAAGTCAGCTGGTTAAACATATACACACGGGTATACCTGTCAGATAATGGAATACTGCCTACCACAAAACATAATGCTACATATGTCATGGGGTTTACATTATTCATGTTGTATGCATTATACATTAAACTACATATGAATGTGACAGAACTGTGTTTTTTTAAACAAACATTATTTGAGGTTAAGATATTTGAGGTTAAGAGGCATTTGCAGTTATGTTGGAGGTCACACAGTATATGCAGTACATAAATGCTTATTAATGAATTTCCAGGAGGAGTACTGGGGATATCCACTCCCCTTGACCCTGCTTAGAGCCGTATAGAGGCTGGTTGGGATGAGAAGGTCAGGGATATGATAGAGCAAGAGGTATGTGTAACCACAGGATGAAACCCAGAGATTTTAACTAAGTGCTATTTTAATTTGAGCTCAGGGCTTCACCCTCTGTTTTTCCTACAGATCCTTTCAGCACGGGTAGATTTTTAACTTCTGAGATTTGGGTTTATAAAAAGAATTGAATTGAAGAAAAAAAATGACTTTGTGGCTGGGCTTTCAAAGAATGACTCCCCCTTCTTCCCTCCCCTTTACCCCTTCCTCACTTTCCCTTACCCAGTCTGTCTCTTGTCCTCTCTCTTTCTTGCGTGGATGTCAGTGGACTATGTCGCACCCACCTGACACTCCACAACTACCCACATCATGAACCAATCAGAGTGTCCGACACTGAACTGATGCAGAACTGAGCAAAATCATCCTGTTTTATTCAAGAGGGAATTAAATAATAAGAGCAGAAATCAAGGTGGAATTAAAGTTAAACAAATAGGTACAGGGTAAATAAAACTTCACATTCCAATTTTATTCTATCATTACCTTGGCAAGAAAATAAGATAAAAAAAGCCACTGGCCAAAATATTTGAAAATGTGAACTGTACTGTAATACTTTGAAATGTGTCCCAGTGGAAGTTTCCCCAGTCCCCATTGCTCTGTTGTTGTTGTGTGGCCTGTCTTAAAACCTTTTACTGCAGTGTGCTAAATCAGTGTCACACAGAGTGTTTCTTGATAGTCTTAAACAAATCAACTTTGAAACAAAAGTAAACACCTCAAACACATGTGTCACGACTTCCACCGAAGGTGGCTCCTCTCCCTGTTCGGGCGGCGCTCGGTGGTCGTCGTCACCGGTCTACTAGCTGCAAACCGATTCCTTTTTCTTTTCTGTTAGTTTTGTCTTGATTGTTTTCACCTGTTACTTATTTGTTGTTAATTATGGCCTATTTAAACTTCCAGGGCCCGCCTGCTTTTGTGCGGGCTTATTCTCACTGTCAGTGGTGAAATTGTTTTGCTTATACGTATTTTGCTGTCTGTTATTTTTCCCTGGTTTTGGGGACATACCTGTTTATTGGTCATTTTGCCTGTTTGTTGGCTAGACCCAGCTTAATAAACGCTCTCTGCGCCTGACTCCACACCCACCACTCCTAGCTATCCATGACAACATGGTTATGTACCATGTCAGAGTTGAAATGTATTACATTTTGTTTATTACACTTTATATACAGTACATCACAGAAGACTAAAAAATATATTTTTTTAAAGGTTTGACATAGAAACACCGAATTTCGGTGTTAAAAATATATGTTTATTAATTATGCAATTGTGAAAAATATTAATAACATTTCAACCATGAGGCCACTAGGTAATTTGACTGCAAGAAAGGGCTACCACCCCGTTGTGTTAGAGATTGGACTGTGGTGGTATTTGAAGAATATGATGATAGCTTCAGTCTGCCCTGTGGAAGTATTGCTTATACCAATCAAATCGTCTCAGATCTACAGAAGTGCACAGGGTCTATGTGTAAATTTGGATTGGGCACTGTCTGCTTGTGACAGTACAGTGCCTTCAGAAAGTAGTCACACCCCCTGACTTTTTCCACATTGTGTTGTGCTACAGCCTGAATTTAAAATGGATTACATTGAGATTTTGTGTCACATTACCCCAAAATGTCAAAATGGAATGAAAAGTGTAAGTGTCTTGAGTCAATAAGTATTCAACCCCTTTGTTATGGCAAGCCAAAATAAGTTCAGGAGTAAAAATTTGCTGATGTTTTAATGACAACCTCACACATACAAGTTAATTTCAACCAGAAAGAGAAGGGAGGTATTCCAATGCCTCGCAAAGAAGGGCACTTATTGTTATATGGGTAAAAAAAGCAGACATTGATTATCCCTTTGAGTATGGTGAAGTTATTAATTACACTATGGATGGTGTATCAATACACCCAGTCACTACAAAGATACAGGCGTCCTTCCTACCTCAGCTGCTAGAGAGGAAGGAAAACGCTCAGGGATATCACCATGAGGCCAATGGTGACTTTGAAACAGTTACAGAGTTTAATGGCTGTGATAGAAGAAAATCATTCCGCGTCATTAAGACACGTGATGCCCCTGCCACGCATGAGGATTGTGTGATCTCTTTCTCAGAGAGCCATGTAAGGTAACCACTAGGCTATCTGGGGAGTCAGGTAGAAATCCTTTCCGCAAGGCCGCGGGGCCGACGGTATATCAAGGCGCGTTTTCATTGCCAGGATCCAGTTGCAGAGGGAGGTGTTCATTCCCTGCTAGAACAGCTAGAGGCGTCACTACAGACCCTGGTTAGATTCCTGGCTGTATCGCAACCAGACGTGATTGGAAGTCCCCTAGAGTGGCGCACAATTGGCCCAGCATCGTCCGGGTTTGGCCTCGGTAGGCCGTCATTGTAAAGAAGAATTTGTTCTTAACTGACTTGCCTAGGTAAATAAAGGTTAAAAAGGTAAAATAAAGTTAATGATGAATAATGTAAAATAACTTGTCTGTGTAAGCAGTATATAAGAGAACTAACAGGACTGTCCCAGTGGAGCTCACTTCAGACCGGTACTTTATGCATCTAAGTTTGACTGTGACCTCTCCAGCTTGCTGTTAAATAAACAATGATTCATTGAAGATTAACTTTGAGTGTCCCCTGTGTTGAATTTCCACAACAGCACGACAACGCCTCTTCCCCCTCAGGTGGAAAGGATTTACAGTATACAGTATATAGCCAAGTTATCATTACTCATTGTGTATTTATTCCTCGCTGCATAATTTTTCTACTATTTCAAATGTTTTTCCTCTGCATTGTTGAGAAGGACCCGTTAGTAAGCATTTCACTGTTAGTCTATAACCGGTTATTTATGAAGCATGTAACAAATGAAATTTGATTTGAAGTGAAACTTGAACTTTTCCAGTGACATGAAAGAATGACTTTGACTTTCAAAAATAGACACTTACATTCACAATCTGCTCTTTAGTAAATAAAGAGAAAATATTTAAACAGACTGATTTTGATGGGAATTTTTTTATTATTATAATTAGAATTCCACGGGGGCTCGGACATCGATTCTAGGGGGTTTTAACATGAAGTTTTTTTCTCACAAATTCTCAGATGGTGTAAGGACTGGGTGTCGGAGTGCGAAGTCAGGCGCAGGAAAAACAGAGGATTCAATAACAATGTTCCTTTTAATGAAACACGGCACTTCGGCCACCCCACTAATACACTGGGTGCTCTACGTAAACTGCCCCAGACACGGGGAACGAAAAACAGTCCAGTAAACAAACTCGAACATACATAAACACGTAGTCCGAACAAACACCAAGCTTACACACTAACAATCCCGCACAAAGAAACGGGCGGGCCGGCTGACTGATAAAGCCCAACTAATTAAGCACAAACACAAAACAGGTGTAACCAATAAACACATAAGGAGGGGGAGAAAAGGATCAGTGGCAGCTAATAGGCCGGTGACGACGACCGCCGAGCGCCACCCGAACGGGAAGGAGAGCCTGCCTCGGTCGGAGTCGTGACAGATGGGGAGATAACACGGCTTGGGAATGCACACTGCACACTTTGCAAAACAAGCATCCAGTACCTACTTGAAAGAGCAATGTAAGCAATCCAGAAATCTGGTGTTAGCTAAACCGACAAAATCTCTGCATAACTAGTGATGGGGAAACAAGACTTTCTGAGGAAAAACAGTTAATTACTCAGAGCTTTTTTTTTTTTTTCACAATTTCGTGCTATCCAATTGGTCGTAGTTACAGTCTTGTCTCATCGCTGCAAATCCCGTATGGACTCGGGAGAGGCGAAGGTCGAGAGCCATGCGTCCTCCGAAACACAACCCAACCAAGCCGCACTGCTTCTTGACACAATGCCCATCCAACCCGGGGAGCCAGCCGCACCAATGTGTCGGAGGAAACACCATACACCTGGCGACCTGGTCAGCGTGCACTGCGCCCGGTCCGCCACAGGAGACGCAGGTGCTCGATGAGACAAGGATATCTCTGCCGGTCAACCCTCCCTAACCCGGACGACGCTGGGCCAATTGTGCGCCGCCCCATGGGCCTCCCGGTCCCGGCCGGCTGCGACAGAGCCTGGACTCGAACCCAGAATCTCTGGTGGCACAGCCTAGACCACTGCGCCACCCAGGAGTCCCATTACTCAGAGCTTTTAACACAATGCTCATTACTGGTCAGCAATAAATAGCAGCTTTTGATGTTCATATGGATGTTTTTTCCCACATTATTTATCAAAACTTTGTTGCGCAGAGGTTAGACATTTGGAATGACACATCGTGTTGAACAACAAACGAGCTGATTGGCTGACTATCCTTCGTTGTTCAACGCAACGTGTCATTCCAAAATGGCTTTGGTGGCTTCTACTAGCTAGCATGAGGACAAAAATGGCACTTTAATTAAAAATGAGCAGTATTTTTCTTTCTTCGATTTGTCAGTTGGGATACTGTGGCCCTTCGGATTACAGTGCCATATTGCATCTCTGGATTGTGGTACGTTTTCAATCCCTATTCTGCACCGGCTCAGCACTGGCTTAATCCTGGCTACAGCCTGCTCTGACTCAAAGAGAACAATCTGAACCTAGAGTCGGATCTTTGGCTAGCCTGCTTGTTGATATTTCAGCAGTTATTAGCTTACCTGCTTGCAACTGTGGCTAACTAGTTAGCTAGCCAAACAACAAAATATGGCAGGCTAAATGACAAAGCAATAGACAGAAACAACTCACGTTTGGAGAATAATTAGGCTGGGATTCAATCCCATCGCAAATATCACGGTAAAACACTGCAGGTGTCGGCTTAATCTGAAATTACCTTGAAATGGCGCATTGTCAACAGGCACGACGGATTTACTGACACAACACAAACACACCTACATACACATTACACACGCACACTCACTTTTACACTCATCATTTGCTGCTGCTACTCTGTTCTGTACTTTACTCTTATTATAATCTATTCTGATGCCTAGTCACTTTATCCTGCCTTTATGTACATACAGTGGGGAGAACAAGTATTTGATACACTGCCGATTTTGCAGGTTTTCCTACTTACAAAGCATGTAGAGGTCTGTAATTTTTATCATAGGTACACTTCAACTGTGAGAGACTGAATCTAAAACAAAAATCCTGAAAATCACATTGTATGATTTTTAACTAATTAATTTGCATTTTATTGCATGACATAAGTATTTGATACATCAGAAAAGCAGAACTTAATATTTGGTACAGAAACCTTTGTTTGCAATTACAGAGATCATACGTTTCCTGTAGTTCTTGACCAGGTTTGCACACACTGCAGCAGGGATTTTGGCCCACTCCTCCATACAGACCTTCTCCAGATCCTTCAGGTTTCGGGGCTGTCGCTGGGCAATACGGACTTTCAGCTCCCTCCAAAGATTTTCTATTGGGTTCAGATCTGGAGACTGGCTAGGCCACTCCAGGACCTTGAGATGCTTCTTACGGAGCCACTCCTTAGTTGCCCTGGCTGTGTGTTTCGGGTCGTTGTCATGCTGGAAGACCCAGCTACGACCCATCTTCAATGCTCTTACTGAGGGAAGGAGGTTGTTGGCCAAGATCTCGCGATACATGGCCCCATCCATCCTCCCCTCAATACGGTGCAGTCGTCCTGTCCCCTTTGCAGAAAAGCATCCCCAAAGAATGATGTTTCCACCTCCATGCTTCACGGTTGGGATGGTGTTCTTGGGGTTGTACTCATCCTTCTTCTTCTTCCAAACACGGCGAGTGGAGTTTAGACCAAAAAGCTCTATTTTTGTCTCATCAGACCACATGACCTTCTCCCATTCCTCCTCTGGATCATCCAGATGGTCATTGACAAACTTCAGACGGGCCTGGACATGCGCTGGCTTGAGCAGGGGGACCTTGTGTACGCTGCAGGATTTTAATCCATGACGGCGTAGTGTGTTACTAATGGTTTTCTTTGAGACTGTGGTCCCAGCTCTCTTCAGGTCATTGACCAGGTCCTGCCGGGTAGTTCTGGGCTGATCCCTCACCTTCCTCATGATCATTGATGCCCCACGAGGTGAGATCTTGCATGGAGCCCCAGACCGAGGGTGATTGACCGTCATCTTCAACTTCTTCCATTTTCTAATAATTGCGCCAACAGTTGTTGCCTTCTCCCCAAGCTGCTTGCCTATTGTCCTGTAGCCCATCCCAGCCTTGTGCAGGTCTACAATTTTATCCCTGATGTCCTTACACAGCTCTCTGGTCTTGGCCATTGTGGAGAGGTTGGAGTCTGTTTGATTGAGTGTGTGGACAGGTGTCTTTTATACAGGTAACGAGTTCAAACAGGTGCAGTTAATACAGGTAATGAGTGGAGAACAGGAGGGCTTCTTAAAGAAAAACTAACAGGTCTGTGAGAGACGGAATTCCTACTGGTTGGTAGGTTTTCAAATACTTATGTCATGCAATAAAATGCAAATTAATTAGTTAAAAATCATACAATGTGATTTTCTGGATTTTTGTTTTAGATTCCGTCTTTCACAGTTGAAGTGTACCTATGATAACAATTACAGACCTCTACATGCTTTGTAAGTAGGAAAACCTGCAAAATCGGCAGTGTATCAAATACTTGTTCTCCCCACTGTATCTACCTCAAATACTTTGTACCGCTGCACATTGATCTGGTACTGGTACTCCCTGTATATAGCTTAATTCTTGGGTATTTTATTTATCTTGTGTTACTATTTTATTTGTATTATTATTTTTTAACTCTGCATCTTTGGGAAGGGCCCGGAAGCAAGCATTTCAAGGCAAAGTTGTATTGTATTCGGCGCATGTGACAAATAAAAATATATTTAATTTGCATTAAATACTGGCCAAAGTCTGTATTTATTGTTGTTATGGTAAAGTGCCCTAGTAGTTCCATCATGAGTTTACTTCGAAGTCCATCCATACCTGACTCGTTTTGAAAGCTGCAGCCTGCTTCTGCCTTCTTTGGTTTAAAAAAATACAACACATGGGGCATACCATTCTATTGTTTGTGAACAGGCCCAAGCAAGGGCGCACAGAAAAGCTGATTTTAAACATACTAAATTACAATTTTTGGAAGGAAAACTATTTCACTCATATTGTAAATAATTCTAGGTCAATCTTCTATTTTGCTTTGAAATATATTAACTGCATATAGGACACTAACGCAGTTCAATAACGCAGTCTGCGGCTTGCAACCTGGTTATAGTCTCCAATGAGAAACGGCTGAATTTTACGTATGCTAGCCCCTGGTTTAAACTGAGTGAGTTTTCTGTTTGCGTGTGTGTGCGTGCATGTATGTACAGTATGTATGTATGTATGTATGTATGTATGTGTGTGTGTGTGTGTGTGTGTGTGTGTGTGTGTGTGTGTGTGTGTGTGTGTGTGTGTGTGTGTGTGTGTGTGTGTGTGTGTGTGTGTGTGTGTGTGTGTGTGTGTGTGTGTGTGTGTGTGTGTGTGAGTGTGTGTTTGCTCGTGAAGGTTATCCGAGACCTCTTTTACATCTGTTAGATTTGTGATGAGAAATTTGTTGGCAGTGGACGCTCTGTTGCTTGCAGGGCTCTGTTGCTTTTGTTCGTTTTCACCTTAAGAAAAACTGGCAGAAGAAAACATAATCCTACTCCTGAGAGGAGGACAGGCCAACAAAGGGGGGAGAGAGAGAGAGAGAGAGAGAGAGAGAGAGAGAAGAGAGAGAGAAGAGAGAGAGAGAGAGAGCTACCTAGAGAGAGAGAGAGAGAGCTACCTAGAGAGAGAGGGAGACCTAGAGAGAGAGAGAGACCTAGAGAGAGAGAGAGACCTTGAGAGAAAGAGACCTTGAGAGAGAGAGACCTTGAGAGAGAGAAAGCAGTAGGAAGAGTCTTATTTCGAGAGACAAAACTCAGGGCAATGTTTTGGCTGTCCACACCAAATTCATTAAGAAACACTCTAAAGTTACCAAACAACACAGATGCGTTCGAACGTAGTGTGTACACGAGTCAGGACACACTTTTGGCATGTCACAGGAGGGAAGTGCAATGGCTTCAGGTTAGGAATGACAAAATAATCTGTGTGTGTGTGTGTGTGTGTGTGTGTGTATATTGTATATTTGTATTTGTATTTATTAGGGATCCCTATTAGCTGCTGCCAAGGCAACAGCTACTCTTCCTGGGGTCCAAACACACCAAAGCACCCACATTACATATAAAACAAAAGATAAAACAGTGAACTATGTTTGTACTGAATGAGCTAAAGATAAAACAGTACATCATATAACATCCCTACACCACCACATATCCACAACACAAAATGTTCAATACCACCATACAACAATATCACAACGTGTGTGTATGCATGTGTCTGTACCTTTGTGTGTGTCTCTTCATGTGTGTGTAGGAATGACAAACAGGAGGAGCTGTCATGAACCTTTTCTCAGTGGTGTTTTCAGGGCACACATGTCACACCCTGACCATAGAGAGCCCTTGGATTCTCTATAGTGGTTTAGGTCAGGGTATGACTAGGGGGGGGTGTTCTAGAATGTGTATTTCTATGTTTTTGTGGTTTTGTATGGTTCCCAATTAGAGGCAGCTGGTAATCGTTGCCTCTAATTGGGGATTATATTTAGGAAGCACATTCGCTCACCTGCTTTGTGGGATATTGTTTGTATTTGTGATGGTTGCACCATGTAAGTCATGTTTTGTTGCTTGTTTATTGTTTTTGTTTGAAAGTTTCACTTAAATAAAAGACGTGGAACTCAACACACGCTGCGCCTTGGTCCGTCCATTATCAAGACCGTGACAACACACATAGTTCCTCCTTCCCCAAAATTCAGGATACATACAAAGAGTTAAAATGTGAGGCTCATTCACACAATGAAAAGAGAATAATTATCATGTGGAACAGGAGCTGGATAAGAAAAGCAAGAGTGAAAGTAAATATTGTAATAGGACATTTCCTTGGTTGCCATGGTGCTGGTAGGTCGCCAAGGCAGAGAGCACTGTAAATATTGTTCATATTTTAAAGTGTTTTTAATTGCATTTTAAGTTAACTTTTTTTGTCTTGTTAACTTGAGGGTAGATCTGAAATATCTGGTGGTAACCCACGGAGTTGCAGGCCTGATGACGGCAAGTCAGTTTATGTGGCTTGGCTACCTAGCTAGGTAGCTGCCTAATGGTATTTGAAAGGATGCATCACATCACCGGCTTTTTGTTCCACTTGTCCTGGTTCCTGGAAAGATATGGACTGCAGTGTGAGGGAATGGCAGAGGCTCTCCTCGTAGGGGACTGTTCCAGACTACTGTTGAGGTGTGGTGGTCTTTTCTGGCTCTAAGTTTTACAGTCGTCGAAGCATCACCCAGGTGGATGCTACACTTTGATTGTGGATTATCCAGCCTAGGAGGAGATGCCGTGCTCGATTAACTACGGATCCCTTTGGCGGGATCATTTTCCTAAACAACCGCTGAATTGCAGGGCGCAAAATATTACTAACAATATTTATAATCATGCAATCACAAGTGAAATATACCAAAACACAGCTTAGCTTGTTATTAACCTTTTGTCAATAGGGGGAGCTGTTAGCATTATTTCTTTTTTTACATTTCCAAATTAAACTGCCTCGTACTCAATTCTTGATCGTACAATATGCATATTATTGTTATTATTGGATAGAAAACAGTCTATAGTTTCTATAGGAGTTGAAATTTTGTCTCTGAGTGGTACAGAACAATTTCTACAGCACTTTTCATGACAGGGTTCAGATTTCAGAAATTTTTACCTCTGATCTGGGGTCTGTTTATAAGGCCACAGTGAATGCTATGAAGAAACCGACACTACCTACGTCTTCCTCTGGGTGTCTGTACGTCATCACGTTTTCAATGAAGTCTATGGGACGTTCACAGCCATTATAAATGACAAAAATGTACAGAGACCCCTCTTTCTCAACGTGCGCCTCAAGCGTGAAGGCCATCGGACCTGCCTCGTTCCAAATCGTTTTCTAACCAGCAGTATTTCTCCGGTCATGTTTTCAGTCGTTATAGTTGTTAAAAACATCATAATGTAGTGAATTTTAACCGTTTTATATCAATTTATATCCGTTTAGTGCGATTTTGAGGAATTTCTTTGTCGTGCACTCTGAAAGTTTGGACACGCTTTAGGGTGTCGGTCGTTGGTGATGGACATTTCGAAGGACAGAGGACATCTATCGACCAAAAGACGTTTATAACATAGAAAGGATACATTGCCCAAGAATATGATGGAAGATCAGCTCAAAGTAAGCAATATTTAATATGATAAACCGTGTTTCTGTCGAAATATTTTAAACGCATATATCGCCATTTTGTTTTGTATAGCTTCACTTGGCCAACCCTGTATTGAAAAGTAAGGATAATTTTAAAAATGTAAATCAGCGGTTGCATTAAGAACTAATTTGTCTTTCGATTCCTGTCAACCCTGTATTTTTTAGTCAAGTATATGATTAGCTTTTAATTAAACTAGATCACTCTGATAGATGACGTCAGACATATTGAGGCTTGATTTCCTAGTATTTTCATTGTGTAACCACGGTTTTGTATGGCTAAATATGCACCTTTTCGAACAAACTGTATATGTATGTTGTAAAATGATGTTACAGGAGTGTCATCGGAAGAATTCTGAGAAGGTTAGTGAAAAAATTAATATCTTTTGGCGGTGATTACGTTATAGCGCTCTTTGGCTGGAATCGATGCTCTGGTAACGTTTTCACATGTGGTATGCTAACTTATCGATTTATTGTGTTTTCGCTGTAAAACGCTTAGAAAATCTGAAATATTGTCTGGAATCACAAGATCTGGGTCTTTCCATTGCTATGCTTTGTCTATTCTTATGAAATGTTTTATGATGAGTAAATTGGTCATACACGTTGCTCTATCTAGTAATTCTAGTGGATTTGTGATGGTCGGTGCAATTGTAAACTGTGATTTCTACCTGAAATATGCACTTTTTTCTAACAAAAACTATCCTATACCATGAATATGTTATCAGACTGTCATCTGATGGTTTTTTTTATAGGTTATTGGCTATCAATATCTTAGTTGAGCCGAATTGGTGATAGCACCTGAAGGAGTAAGAAACTGATGGAGTTAGAATAGTGGTGTATTTTGCTAACGTGTTTAGCTAATAGATTTACATATTTTGTCTTCCCTGTAAAACATTTTAAAAATCTGAAATGGTGGCTTTATTCACAAGATCTGTATCTTTCATCTGGTGTCTTGGACTTGTGATTTAATGATATTTAGATGCTACTATCTACTTCTGAAGCTATGCTATCTATGCTAATCAGTGTGTGGGGGGTGGGGGGTGCTCCCGGATCCGGGTTTCTGAGGCAGTAAAAGTTAATCCACCTATCGTGTCAGATTTTGAAAATATGCTTTGCAGCAAAAGCAATTCAAGCTTTTGTGAGTGTATCAATCAATGCTACAACAGCTAGCCCCAAATTAGCATGGTCACGAAAGTCCGAAATAGCAATTCAATTAATCACTTACCTTTGATGATCTTCGTATGGTTGCACTCACAAGACTCCCAGTTACACAATAAATGTTTGTTTTGTTTGATAAAGTCCCTCTTTATATCCAAAAACCTCAATTTGTTGGCGCGTTTTGTTCAGGAATCCAATGGCTCAAATGCGGTCACAAGAGGCAGACGAAAATTCCAAATAGTATCCGTAAAGTTCGTAGAAACATGTAAAACGATGTTTATAATCAATTCTCAGGTTGTTTTTAGCCTAAATAATCAATAATATTTCAACCGGACAATAGCGTCGTCAATATAAAATAAAAACAAGAAAGGCGCACTCTCGGTCACGCACAGCAAAGAGCTCTGGGGACATCCCATGGTCCACTCACTTAACCTTTCACGAGTATCAATCCCGGATCCGGGAGCACCCCCCACCCCCCACACACTGATTAGCATAGCTAGCATAGCGTCACAAGTAACTTGTAGCATCTAAATATCATTAAATCACAAGTCCAAGACACCAGATGAAAGATACAGGTCTTGTGAATAAAGCCACCATTTCAGATTTTTTAAATGTTTTACAGGGAAGACACAATATGTAAATCTATTAGCTAACCACGTTAGCAAAGGAGAGGATTTTTTCACTCCCAACAGTTTTTCCCTGCGTCAGTAGCTATCACTAATTCGACTAAATAAAAATATATATAGCCACTAACCAAGAAACAAATTCATAAGATGACAGTCTGATAACATATTTATGGTATTGCATAGTTTTTTTTTGAAAATGTGCATTTTTCAGGTATAAATCACAGTTCTACATTGCAGCTGCATTCTGAAAAGGTGCCGACCCAGCCAGAATAATTACAGAGACCAACGTCATATAACTAATTACTCATTTTAAAACATTTCAGAAAAATACACAGCGTACAGATATTGAAAGCCCAACATCTGGTGAATCCAAACAATATTTCAGATTTATAAAATGTTTTATAACGAAAACAAAATGTAGCGCTAAATTAGCATAGCTATACCAGGCAGATTCGGCTGGGCGCCCACGGCAAGATCACATGCACAACAGATATGATATAACATCGTAAATTGGGTCTTACTATGGCTGCTCTTTCATCAGAATGTTGATCAAAGTGTCCATTGTCAAGATGAGTTGTTGGTTGCGTTCAGAGTCGTTCTTTTCCCACTCCATTTAGCACAGGTACCGGTGGAGTGGCACGTATTTCTCAAACGATACTAAAATCTAACAACTGAACACCGCAAAACTCCCTAAAAAATTCAAATAATCTGATTAAACTATATTGAAAAAACATACATTACGATGATCTGGTCACATGTATCAAACAAACTTCGACACGGAGATAATAATGGCCGCACAACACAAGAAAAACGTAGCTCTAATTCCATCCAATCGAGAACCGGAAGTTGTCGGTCATGCCAAAGATTTTGCTCTCATTTCACGTCAGTCCCAGATAGACAAGAAATTTTTCCTCTGACGTCCTCTAGACACCCAGAGGAAGGCCAGTGAGTTGTGTTTCGGGTCATAGGAGGCATGACCATATATAGGCAGAGCTTTGAAGCCAGCACAAAACATCTTGATTTTATGTTCTTGGTCATGGAAAGTGCTGTGAAATGACTTCTGAATCACTCAGAGAGAAAATTGAAACGGTTTTAGAAACTGGAGATTGTTTTCTTTCCAACGGTATTATTTATATGCATATAGTAAGAGCAATAATTAAAGAAGAGGCAGTTTAATCTGTTGAGCCATTTATGCTAATGCGAAAACAGCACCCCCTGTATTCTCAAGAAGTTAATGTGGTCATTCTCCCTCATTTTTCAGAATAAAAGCCTGAAACAATGTCTAAAGTCTGTTCACAACTAGTGGAAGCCATATGGAACGGAATCTGGGTCCTATCCCTTTAAATGGTGGATAGGCTTTCATTGGAAAAACAGCCATTTCAAAATAATGGCACTTCCTGGATGGATTTTCCTCAGGTTTTCGCCTGCCATATCAGTTCTGTTATACTCACAGACATTATTTTAACTTTAGAGTGTTTTCTATCCAAAACTAACAATTATATGCATATCCTAGCTTCTGGGCCTGAGTAGCAGGCAGTTTACTTTGGGCATGCTTTTCATCCACAGCATTCTGTGGCACGTCATTTAATTCTCAGCCATTTCTTCTGTTACTGCAAGTAATTGCTAGTTTGACCACCAGAGGGTATCTTTGAGGAGCATTTAATAGTATTCAGTATTGGCATTACCAGAGAATTTAAAACCTTTTTGTAATAACATAGTATATGGGATTGATTTTAAGAAATTTGGCTTAATTAATTAGATTAATATTATGGTGTTTCTATTCAGAGAAAAATTGTCAGTTTGCAAATTCAGACCATTTCGCTCTCGGAACACACATTGGACGTTCGGGCCGAGGAGCAGGGTTGATTTGAGCGTTTTGGCCTTACAACGGCAGTCAAGCACCCAATCTAACGTTGGCAAGCTACTTCCAGACACAAATGAGACCTTTGTGCCTCTGACCATTTTACCTCTGACCATTTTACTCGCTCAAGCAGAGCTGGTAAGGCAGTTTGTGTTGCTGGAAACAATTTAATTGCGCTTTTTTCCCGACGTTTACTGACACCGGCCATATTCAACGGGTGTTGAGCGCTCGTAATGTAATTATTCTGCGCTCTGGTACACTCAGACGAGAGTGCTATGAAATCCGTGTAGATAGTAGGCTGGACACATTCAATTTTTAACAACTTTCTTTTCTGATAAAAACTAGTTCATTGCATCCGCCGTGGAGCCCAGTATCATAATATGACCATATTTCCCAGCTGCTTGCCGTCGTTTTGAAGTAATCGTGAAAAAACAGGCCTTATTTTAGTGCATTTTTCACCCTGCCTGCTCCTATTATTTCTATTGAGCACCGTGTCACCAACTCGCCTTCCGAACGTTCTATTCCCAGCTTATTGTTCAATGTCACAATGCCTGCTTCGCTATTGTTGGCAATGAGACCTGCTCACGTTGTTTTATAGTTAAAATGTAAACAACAAAAATAATATTGGAACTCTGCGGTCTTCCCATTGTTTCCTATTGGGGAAATATAGACATGTCTGTCTATTTCGCCAAATATCTCGCAATGTGTATATTTGGATTTTTTTCAAGTCAGGTGTAGCCGGTGTGAAATGGCTAGCTAGTTAGCGAGGTGTGCGCTAATAGCGTTTCAATCGGTGACATCACTCACTCTGAGACCTTGAAATAGTTACCCTTGCTCTGCAAGGGCCGCGGCTTTTGTAGAACGATGGGTAACGATGCTTTGAGGGAGGCTATTGTCTGTGTGCAGAGGGCCCAGGTTGGGGCAAGGAGAGGGACGGAAGCAAAACTGTTACACGGACACCATTTTAAATCAGGAGAATCTCCTCTTTGTAATTATGTAAGTCTGGGTCGCGAGCTCGTTTGTCATCGATCACTAGAACAGAAATAGTCTGAAGTTTTCATTTTTTCCCTACTTCATTACGCAGATTTTAGCACAGTTGACACCATTGAGGTGCGGATGTTTACTTTCTACACAAGTAGTTTTTTTCCAGTTTCGCCCAACGAACAGATTGTAGTGGTAAAATAAAAATATATGTTTTTTAATGGAATTCAAAGCATCACTCCAGTCAAAACAGACTCTGCGAACGTTCGTGTAACGGCTTTCTTCCTGGGATGAAGGAGAGGACCAAAATGCAGCGCAGTTAGTGTTCAACATGTTTAATTTAACGAACTGTGAACACTTACAACAATACAAAACAACAAACGTGAAAACCGAGACAGTCCTATCTGGTGCAGAACACAAACACAGAGACAGGAAACAACCACCCACAATCCCCAACACAAAACAAGCCACCTATATATGATTCTCAATCAGGGACAACGATTGACAGCTGCCTCTGATTGAGAACCATATTAGGCTGAACACAGAAACAGACAAACTGGACACACAACATAGAATGCCCACCCAGCTCACGTCCTGACCATACTAAACAAATACAAAAACAAGGGAAAACAGGTCAGCAACGTGACAGAACCCGCCCCTCAAGGTGCGAACTCCGGGCGCACCCCTAAAACTCAAGGGGAGGGTCTGGGTGGGCATCTGTCCGCGGTGGCGGCTCCGGCGCAGGACGAGGACACCACTCCACCATTGTCTTTGTCCCCCTCCTTAGCGTCCTTTGAGTGGCGAACCTCGCCCCCGACCCTGGTCTAGGAACCTTCCCAAAGGTCCCTCCTAAATAGAGGAGATAACTCAGGACAGAGAGGTAGCTCAGGACAGAGAGGTAGCTCAGGACAGAGAGGTAGCTCAGGACAGAGAGGTAGCTCAGGACAGAGAGGTAGCTCAGGACAGAGGGGCAACTCCGGACTGAAGGGCAGCTCCGGACAGAGAGGCAGCTCTGGACTGAAGGGCAGCTCCGGGCTGAGGGCCAGCTCATGACTGGAGGACAGCTCATGACTGGAGGGCAGCTCATGACTGGAAGGCAGCTCATGACTGGAAGGCAGCTCATGACTGGAAGGCAACTCATGACTGGAAGGCAGCTCATGACTGAAGGGCAGCTCATGACTGAAGGGCAGCTCATGACTGAAGGGCAGCTCATGACTGGAAGGCAGCTCATGACTGGAGGGCGGCTCATGACTGGAGGGCGGCTCATGACTGGAGGGCGGCTCATGACTGGAGGGCGGCTCATGACTGGCTGGCGGTTCCTGACTGGCTGGCGGCTCCGGCGGCTCCTGACTGGCTGGCGGCTCCGGCGGCTCCTGACTGGCTGGCGGCTCCGGCGGCTCCTGACTGACGGACGGCTCTAGCGGCTCCTGACTGACGAACGGCTCTGATGGCTCGGGACAGACGGATGGCTCAGATGGCGCTGGGCAGACGGATGGCTCAGATGGCGCTGGGCAGACGGATGGCTCAGATGGCGCTGGGCAGACGGATGGCTCAGATGGCGCTGGGCAGACGGATGGCTCAGATGGCGCTGGGCAGACGGATGGCTCAGATGGCGCTGGGCAGACGGATGGCTCAGATGGCGCTGGGCAGACGGATGGCTCAGATGGCGCTGGGCAGACGGATGGCTCAGACGGCGCTGGGTAGGCGACCGACTCTGACCTGCTGAGGCGCACAGTAGGCCTGGTGCGTGGTGCCGGAACTGGTGGTACCGGACTGGAGACACGCACCTCAAGGCTAGTGCGGGGAGCAGGAACAGGGCACACTGGAATCTCGAGGCGCACTATTGGCCTGGTGCGTGGTACCGGGCTGAGGGCACGCACCTCAGGGCGAGTGCGGGGAGAAGGAACAGTGCGTACAGGACTCTGGAGACGCACAGGAGGCTTGGTGCGTGGTGCCGGAACTGGTGGTACTGGACAGACCGGACCGTGAAGGCGCACTGGAGGTCTTGAGAGCAGGGCTGGCACCATCCGCCCTGGCTGGATCTTCACCCTAGCCCGGCAGATGTGGGGAGCTGAGATGTTGCGCACCGGGCTAAGCACACGCACCGGGGACACCGTGCGCTCCACCGCATAACACGGTGCCTGCCCGGTACGACGCCCTCTCTCTCCACTGGAAGCACGGCTGGGAGAGCTGTAGCGCCGAGCTGGCAGAGGACGTGCAGGGCTAGGGAGGCGCACAGGAGGCCTGGTGCGTGAGGCTGGCACAGTCTTAACCAGACGGCTAGCACGCACCTCAGGACGAGTATGGAGAGCTGTTCCCGGTGAAATCAACTCCCCGACACGTTCAGTCGGGCGGATGTCGTGCCTCATGCACCAAACCAGCACCTCCCTCATAACTCTCTCCTCCAATTTCCCCATTAACTCCTTCACTGTCTCTGCGTCGCTCACCTCCAATTCCACCCTGACCGGCTCCTTACGGTAAGCAGGGGGAGTTGGCTCAGGTCTGACTCCTGACTCTGCCACACTCCCCGTGTGCCCCCCCCCAAGACATTTTTGTGGCTGCCTCTCGGGCCTCCAGCCGCTCTGCCGTGCTAGCGCCTCATAATAGCGCCTCTCCGCCTTCGCTGCCTCCAGCTCTTCTTTGGGGCGGCGATATTCCCCTGGCTCTGCCCAGGGTCCTTTGCCGTCTAATTCGTCCTCCCATGTCCATTCCTCCAAACAGTGCAGCCTCTCCTGCTGCTGCTGCTGCTGCTGCTGAAGCTGCAGCCTCTCCTGCTGCTGCTGCTTGGTCCGGGTTAGGTGGGTGGTTCTGTAACGGCTTTCTTCCTGGGATGAAGGAGAGGACCAAAATGCAGCGCAGTTAGTGTTCAACATGTTTAATTTAACGAACTGTGAACACTTACAACAATACAAAACAACAAACGTGAAAACCGAGACAGTCCTATCTGGTGCAGAACACAAACACAGAGACAGGAAACAACCACCCACAATCCCCAACACAGAACAAGCCACCTATATATGATTCTCAATCAGGGACAACGATTGACAGCTGCCTCTGATTGAGAACCATATTAGGCTGAACACAGAAACAGACAAACTAGACACACAACATAGAATGCCCACCCAGCTCACGTCCTGACCGTACTAAACAAATACAAAAACAAGGGAAAACAGGTCAGGAACGTGACAGTTCGATTCCATTCATTTGCTATGGGCTCGCGCTAGTGTTCCAGTTTAGCCAACGTTCTTTAGCCGTTTTTCAGCCTTGGGTGTATTTTGACTCATTCTATTGTCTAGTCTATAGATAGCCAGAGCGAATTTACGAAAACACCCGAATGTCCATTGAGAAGGCACACCGACTCTATCATTTAGCTAAGCTAAGAATGACGAAAATAATCAAGTCAATAAACGTTGGGTAATTAGATAGCCTATAGTTAATATACTGGCAATTTTGATGCATAACTGCTAATGTTAGGTAGCTAGCTAACATACCGGTACATACTGCTGTAATGATATGCTATGTGGTTCGTAAGGACAGCGTAGCAAACAAATTGTCAGCCAACATAACGTGTAAGGTAACTTATTTGAAAAGTCATTACTTTATTACATTGAGTAGCAAGCTACCCCTTGGGCGTTAGGGCAAATCTGGTCTGTAATAGGAGGGGGGGGGTTTCACACCTAGCTCGGCTATTCTTTAGTAAAGGTTGAATAGTCTATTGTTCAGCTATTAGCCCTCCTCCCCAACTTAAAACAAATCTCATTCCTTTCCCTCTTCCACGCGTCATGATTCTGCTCCTGAGTGGCTTGCGTGTGGGCGTGCTGGCAGGATATGGCAGCATCTTCGGTTCTGCGTCAAGAATTATGCATACAGTAGTAGCACGTTTGTGTGAAAGTGTGGTTATTCACAGGCAAATTGTTATATGCTATGGATGTACATTTGTGTCTTTTTGTCGAGAGCAAAACACATTTTTATTTTCAATCAAAAATAATTGTTCTGAAAGCAACTTTTTTCCGACACTTAGGAAGTCAAAGCGGACAGTTACGAAGATGACATCTCAGGTAGCAGCACTGGGCTGTATTGACGTATCCTCAAAATGACATCTGCTGCTGAAGATTGAACGGTCATATCTCATATCTATAAAAAAAAAATGCTGTTTTCTTTACTTTCAGACAGCGAGCTGACCAAGGGGTCGAAAATGTAGATACGGCCAGATGTTCACTGCCCGAGGAACAGGCCGTGGAAGCTTTATTGCTGGCAAAAGTGTCCATAGCCAGAGGTAATTAACCTGTTCTGTGTTATTTTTCTCCATCTCTGCCTGTCTTGTTGTACATGGAACCTGTCTCACATGCATTAATTAAATATCCCTTAAGATGGCAGCTGCTAATTTTCAGATTTACACCACATAAACACAGCCATTTTCACTGGATTATATTTTGCTGCCAAGTCATGATTTCCCTGGGAGTTAGCCTTGCAATAACCAAGTGGTGAGTTACAGTTGAAGTCAGAAGTTAACATACACTTTAAAAAAACTAGTTTTTTAACCACTCCACAATTTCTTGTTATCAAACTATAGTTTTGGCAAGTTGGTTAGGACATCTACTTTGTGCATGACACAAGTAATTTTTCCAACAATTGTTTACAGACAGATTATTTCACTTATAATTCATTGTATCACAATTCCAGTGGGTCAGAAGTTGACTGTGCCTTTAAACAGCTTGGAAAATTCCAGAAAATTATGTTATGGCTTTAGAAGCTTCTGATAGGCTGAATTGACATCATTTGAGTCAATTGGAGGTGTACCTGGGGATGTATTTCAAGGCCTACCTTCAAACTCAGTGCTTCTTTGCTTGAAAAAATCAGCCTCACCAAAAAACATTGTGGACCTCCACAAGTCTGGTTCATCCTTGGGAGCAATTTCCTAACGCCTGAAGGTACCACGTTCATCTGTACAAAAAATAGTACGCAAGTATAAACACCATGGGACCACGCAGCCGTCATACCGCTCAGGAAGGAGACACGTTCTGTCTCTTAGATATTAACGTACTTTGGTGCAAAAAGTGCAAATCAATCCCAGAACAACAGCAAAGGACCTTGTGGTACAAAAGACAGGTACAAAAGTATCTATATCCACAGTAAAAACGAGTCCTATATCAACATAACCTGAAAGGACGCTCAGCAAGGAAGAAGCCACTGCTCCAAAACCGCCATAAAAAAGCCAGACAACGGTTTGTAACTGCAAATGGGAACAAATATCGTACTTTTTGGAAAAATGTCATCTGGTCTGATGAAACAAAAATAGAATTGTTTGGCCATAATGACCATTATGGCCAAACAGAAAAACGGAAAAAGGGGGAGGCTTGCAAGCCGAAGAACACCATCCCAACAGTGAAGCACGGGGGTGGCAGCATCATGTTGTGGGGGTGCTTTGCTGCAGGAGGGACTGGTGCACTTCACAAAATAGATGGCATCATGAGGGGGGGAAATTATGTGGACATATTGATGCAACATCTCAAAACATCAGTCAGGATGTTAAAGCTTGGTTGCAAATGGGTCTTCCAAATGGACAATGACCCCAAGCATACTTTCAAAGTTGTGGCAAAATGGCTTAAGGACAACAAAGTCAAGGTATTGGAGTGGACGTCACAAAGCACTGACCTCAATCCTATAGAAAATTTGTTGGCAGAACTGAAAAAGTGTGTGCGAGCAAGGAGGCCTACAAACCTGACTCAGTTACACCAGCTCTGTGAGGAGGAATGGGCCAGAATTCACCCTACTTATTGTGGGAAGCTTGTGGAAGGCTACCCGAAATGTTTGACCCAAGTTAAACAATTTAAAGGCAATGCAACCAAATACTAATTGAGTGTATGTAAATTTCTGACCCACGGGGAAAGTGACGAAATAAATAAAAGCTGAAATAAATAATTCTCTCTACTATTATTCTGACATTTCACATTATTTAAATACTGTGGTGATCCTAACTGACCTAATACGCTGACCACACCGCTCGCGTCGCAAAATATATGTAGGAATCTATGTTATTCAACTATTGCACCCACACTCGTCGCGCGTGTCAACGAGCGTCTGTGTTGCCAAGGGCTAAAATAGAAGTCCTGCCTCTCCCATCTCCTCATTGGTTTGTAGAAGCAGGTACCCACGTGCCATCTCCTAATTGGTTTTACCCATGTGGGTGATTAAAAGACGAGCTGTGTTGCCCGGTTGTCGTGGTAATACTATGAAAGTTTAGATGCCAATCACCATATAAGTTCAAAGATGAAAAGGCCTGGAAGGAGGAAAGATGACTAGAAACGATTCGGTTGACCGTTTTATATGTGGATTAATATTCGGAGTAGAGGACCTTGTGCAGTGGGTAAAATAACAACCTAATGTTTATATCCCAGGACAAATTAGCTAGCAACAGCAAGCTAGCTAAATAGGACAAATTAGCTAGCAAGTGCAAGCTAGCAAGTGCAAGCTAACTTGCTACATTTCCATAAATGTTTAATGCTTTTCGAACTGTCCCCAAATTAATGTCATTGGTTCAGAGTTTGTTTTGATATTTTAACCTGTGTGTCGTGATCGCGTTTGGTGTAGAATGATAAAATACATTTATGCACGATGGCGCACGATGGCGCACGCGGTTTGGGTTCCATTTAAGACAGGGAATTTTTAGTTGGATTAAATGTCAGGAATTGTGAAAAACTGAGTTTAAATGCATTTGGCTAAGGTGTATGTAAACTTCCGACTTCAGCTGTAGGTACATTTATATGGTCTGTTCAACGTGCAACGGTTGAGGGTTATGCCATATTTATTTCAAATAGGCTAGATGTTATTCTAAATGTAATCTATGTGCCTGTGCACATGTTAAACTAGTCTACCCTAATGTTGATGTTATACTGGCAATTTTAAACTGTCTCGTTTGTCATGCCACTTTACTGCCAGCTGTTGACGTTTCTTATTTTGTATAACGGGTCATTTAGGATGCCAGTAGCGTTGTTGATGAAATGCAGTCATAGCAGCAGAACTAGGAAGCAGTCTTGGGAAAAGAGGGTGGCAAAGTAGGGAGTAATTCTTTACTATCCCCATGAGAAGGACTGTCACCAGGAAGGTATATATTTCACAAATTGCGGTTGTCCCCCCCACTCCTGGCTCTCTTCTCCTGTAGCTCCAAGGCTCCAAGGCGATTGGTCTCTGCTATGTCTCCCACCAGCTCCTCTGTCAGAAACAACTTGAAGCACTCTGCCTCAGATGGAAAGGGGCGTTGCACTCCAGACTGGGACTCATCAAGCAAACAGCAGGGCCAGGAGGGTGAAATGGCTGGCAGCCTTCCAGCTACCACATAACTCCTGTACTTCATCCACTATTGGTCTGCCTCCATCACCACCAGCATCTTCAAATGGAACTAGGACTTTGTCACTGGACAAGGGGTCCTCAGATTCAGGCTTCTCGATGGCAGGGGGCAGCTCCTCACTGTCAGAATCTGATTCCTGACTTTCAGACTAATTGTCCGAATTTCCGCAATTTGTGAGTCGTCTCCTTTTGAAAGACATTGCTAATGCTACAGCTTAGCTCATTAGCTACATACATTAACAACAACACTGAATGGCTCAGAGTGGGAGTGAGAGGTTACATGATTGACTGCCCGCACACGCCATTTGTATCAATATATCACTATCAGAAAATGTTTTGTGTGGTAATTATTGATATATTTACTATTTTATTCACGTTTTTCAATTACCGGTGATAAATCATGCATTCCGATTTTTGCATAGATTGTAATGGGCACATAGTATGTGTGTAAAATACTTTTTTGAAGGTTGTACTGATTGATGAGCTAAGCTAATTTCAGCTATGTGTGTGGAGACAGGTTTGTTGACATACAATGAATTCTGGGTTTCACGTGATCGTCTGTCGGACCAAAGATGCTATAACAAAATGAGGTGAGTAAAGGTTCACTCATTTTTTGAGAACTTCAGGAAGTGAATGGTGGGATGTAAACAATGGTAGACGACACACCCCTTCAACATGCATACTATAAACAGACCAAACTCATCTTGTCTTCTCTTGTTATCTTTGGTTTCTGTGAGGAAAAAAGCATGGCTGTGCGCTGAAACTAATCGTTGGATTACTTTCGATTTCTAGAAAGTGTTTTACTCAATTACCTTGATCAACGGTGAGCTCACCCGTGATGTGATTAATTATATATAGTAATTGCTATTAGCTAGTTCATATTGTAGTTTATGTCAGCCGAGAGTTAGAAAATATGACTGCTTGTGTTGCGTCAATCTTTCCTCAGTTAGCGCTAGGACAAATGTAGCCTACATTTTTCCGGTTAGGATGATTGTGTTATGCTATAGATACTTCTGTGAATATCTGAACATTGCATCCAAAAATAAACTGCTCACATTCTGGACATAACTTTGTAAGGACTGTGTTTGTGTAAATAGTTTCTGAAAAAAAGTGTGGCCAGCTCAATTTCTGATTGTTGCGTCATTCGAAACTGGCCGTTCTAAACAAGCTTTCTAAATGTGCGCTCTAATCACAGGGGTGTGATCGGTCGCTTCAGGGACCACTGTAGAACAATCACACCAGTGTGATGGTACGTGTGAAAGGGTTAATGGAAATTTCTTCATGACCACCAGTTCACCTACCTACAGATTGTTACACCAGATGATCTGATTTAACCAAAGATTATTTTGTATCCATTGCTGGGAGTTACAGGATAGGTAATGAGTACCACAGAGAATTCTCGATTCTTGGAAACAGGAGTCTCATAAAATGTCTGTGTCCAGGTGCAGGGGTTCAGTTTGAATTTAGAAAATCCATTATCTCATTGATTGAAACAGGTGACTGTCATCATGACATGAGGCACTATGGGATGGAGCCCTACCTGTACTACACCAAACAGTACCTAGCCTGCAACTCCCAGTAATGGATACCAAAAATCTTTGGTTAAATCACATTATCTGGTGTAACAATCTGTAGCTACATTCACTGTAGATGATACACACTCAGACACACTGAACTGTTCATACATATTTATTTTATGTTGGTTCTACATGGTCTAATGCTGAGACACACTGTCCTTTATCCAGCTTCAGTACACTGGCAATGTTGTTTGGCATGCTGGGCTGTGGAAGCTGAGACTCTTTGTGCTTGTGGCGAATGGTCTTGTCCTATCTGCGGTGTATGGCCAGCTGGATAACCCTACTGGAAGTGGTGTACGGCTCATAGACCTTCACCACCAACTGTTTGGACCTCTTGCAGATTTGCTGATACTGCACATCTCCTGGAAAGACATGGTTGTGGTTTTACCATTTTACACTTTTTGTGGAAGGGACGTAGGGCAACCACTGGGCGGAAAGGGCCCATGTCAGGGGATATCTTTACATTACATGTTTTTGACAGACCATTTCCAATGCATATTTAGAGTTTTGTGGATTTGCACCACATCCTGACAAATTCTGAATCCAGATGTGTCTTTTAGACGTACTGAATATGATTTGGGGATTTCTCTGAATATCACACATGAACATTTCCTATGGCCGGATATGGACTCATTCAATATCCTTAGATATGAGACATCCTATTTTCTCCCTTCGTGTTGTCAAATACTGACTGTATACATCACATATCTTAGTTTTTTTCAGCACATTCAAAATAATAAGCGACACTATATATACAAATGAGTGGATTCGGCTTTTTCATACCCGTTGCTGACAGGTGTATAAAATCGAGCACACAGCCATGCAATCTCCATAGACAAACATTGGCAGTAGAATGGCTTTACTGAAGAGCGCAGAGACTTTGAACGTGGCACTGTCATCGGATGCCACCTTTCCAACAAGTCAGTTTTTCAAATTTATGCCCTGCTAGATGTGCCCCAGTCAACTGAAAGTGCTGTATTTGTGAATTGGAAATGTCTAGGAGCAACAACGGCAAAGCCGCGAAGTGGTAGGCCACACAAGCTCACACACAGAATGGGAAGAATCCTGAAGTGTGTAGCATGTAAAAATCGGCTGTCCTCGGTTGCAACACTCACTACTGAGTTTCAAACTGCCCCTAGAAGCAACATCAGCACAGGAACTGTTCGTCGAAAGCTTCATGAAATGGGTTTCCATTTCCGAGCAGCTGCTCACAAGCCTAAGATCACCATGCGCAATGTCAAGCGTCGGCTGGAGTGGTGTAAAGCTCGTTGCGATTTGGAGGATGCCAGGAGAACTCTACCTGCCCCAATGCATAGTGCCAACTGTAAAGTTTGGTGGAGGAGGAATAATCGTGAAGGGAAATCTTAATGCTACAGCATACAATTACATTCTAGACGATTCTGTGCTTCCATCTTTGTGGGAACAGTTTGGGGAAGGCCCTTTCCTGTTTCAGTATGACAATGCCCCATTGCACAAAGCGAGGTCCATGCAGAAATTATTTGTCGAGGTCGGTGTGGAAGAACTTGACTGGCCTGCACAAAGCCCTGACCTCAACCCCATCAAACACCTTTGGGATGAATTGGAATACCGACTGCGAGCCAGGCCTAATCGCCCAACATCAGTGCCCAACCTCACTAATGCTCTTGTGGTTGAATGGCAATGATCCGTAGCAATGATCAAACATCTAGTGGAATGCCTTCCCAGAAGAGTGGAGGATGTTAAAGCAGCAAAGGGAAGACCAACTCAATATTAATGCCCATGATTTTGGAATGAGATGTTCGATGAGCAGGTGTCCACATACTTTTGGTCATGTAGTGTATATTGTTTCCAGATATGCTTTCCCTTGGCTAAGGCCCATATCAGGGTCTTGATATGATTTTTGATATGCTAAATAAGGACAATTTCTGATGCTTATTTTAGTTTTGAGGACATGTTCAATAACTTCACAAACATTAAATCCCTATAGTTATTTCAGACACTATGTAACAATGTGCGCTGAGAGTCGGGAAGCAAGTTCAGGGAGTGAGTGTTTTAATAAAATAAACGGAACATAATAGAAAACCCAGAACATCGAACAACGCACAGACATGAAACAAAAACAGAAACAATGACGCCTGGGGAAGGAACCAGAGGGAGTGACATATATAAGGCAGGTAATCATGGAAGTGATGGAGTCCAGGTGAGTCTGACGATGAGCATGTGCGCGTAACGATGGTGACAGGTGTGCGCCATAACAAGCATCCTGGTGAATAGAGGCCGGAGAGGGCGCACACGTGACACACTAGCTAAACTTTTTGAATTCCATCTGCATAAAGGCACGCGCAAACTGCTAGCTAAAAGCACTGTAACTGGTAGCTTAGCAACAAAAATTACGCCTTTTCTGCTGTGGAGTTTTATCTGCCATTTTTGAATTTATGCGCCACAAATGAGTTTGTAAACAATGTGTGGTCTAACTGACAACTGAAGAAACAAAGAAGTGAGAAGCTGTTCGGAAAATACCTCAAAGAAGTTAACGCTAATTTGAGATGTTTTTCTTATCTTTGTAACTAGAATCAAGAACGTTAGCTAATTTGTCCAGCAGCCAGTAGGGCTAGCTAGCTATAGGGGTAAAAGCGAATTGATAGCCTAACTAGCTAACAAATAACAATATTTCCTTCCCTTCAGGGAAGTGACAGCTAACATTTTGAAACGTTTGGGCGTGTTATGTATTACTGGTTAATATAACCCAGCTAGCAATGAGAATCGGCCCAGAAGTGGCCCTCTTTCGAGGGGCCGGAACTGATTGAATCATTCCGGAATCGGGTGTCGGACTCGGCCCGGAATCAAAATGAATGACTGCCTAGAATCGGCCCAAGTACATCGGGCCATTTCTGTCTACTGGCATTCAGCTGACTTCTCCGGCATTTTACCAGAATCCCCCCCAGACGTGACCCGATGCAAATGTATATAAATGTATACAAAATTATCCGATTTAGTCATTAATATTACTATTATATATTTTATATATACAATTATACCCATCTTCAAAAAAACAAATTGTGTCAGAAGAAACACCTGGTGACCGTGTCTGCGTGCATGCGCATTGCCCGCCACAGCGCGTTGGGACAAGAAACATCCCAGCCGGCCAAAACCTCCCCGAACTCCGATGTCGCCTCATGGGTCTCCCGGTCGCGGTCGGCACAGGTCTCGAACCAGCATCTGTAGCAACGCAGTTTGCACTGCGATGTAGTGTCTTAGACCGCTGCGCCACTCAGGAGGCTCCATCCACAACATTTTGAATGCTTATCAATTGCATTGCACAAAGTATAAAAATACAAAAATATTACACAGGACTCTTAAAGAATTTAATTTAAATGTTAATTTTATCACAGAAACAATGAGAAAATATGAAAAAAATAAAAAATGAAATACATTTTGGCCAGATAACTCAAACCGGAAATGGCCCGAGCCTCAAGTAATATATAAATTTGGGCCAGATAACTCTCACCGGAATCGGACCAAGCCCCAAGTAATACATTTGGGCCACATGACGTCGGCCGAGTCTGACTCTCAGCCGAGTGCCTGACTCTCAGCCGGAAGCGGCTGGGAAGATAACTAACTAGCAACTTGTTACAGTTAGTTTTCTTGTCAAGAATAAAGCAGGTAGAGTAGCTACCTTATGGTATGGTTATGTGAAATTACAATATTTTCTGGCAGTATTGACACAATTCATTATCCATTGACAGTTTGGATTGGATCACAGACCAACACTACAACCACGTTGGGTCTGGACTGCGAGGGACTGCTGCTGGCGCCGCTGTCGACCCAATCTGCACCCATCGTACATAACAAACAGGGCTGGCAGAGGTATTTAGGGTGTGCAAATTGTTTCTGTTAAATAAATACAATACATTTTTAGCAAAGCTTGGTCTAGGTTTGCATCTTTACAGAAAACAGGTGTTGTGATTCGAGCTCTGGATTTGCTATGCTGCGTTTTTTCAAACAGAACTAGTAGAGATATGCTTTGGATTAAATATGACGATGTTTGCTTTTCCGTGCCTTGTTACTATTACCTATTACTGAATATGGTGCAAATATATGCTCGGATATGTCCGCTTCATGTGAAGAAGCATGATGATTTTCGATGCCTGAACATGTAAAATAATTTGGACGCTTGACATTGATCATGATTTTGTCCATTTTCGGTCAGACATATGAGGATGAATATTACATATCATGTAAGGATATCTATTGAAATTGTGTATTTAATAAAAAAAATATGGATCCATAAATGATCAGGTAATGACTACATATATATAAGTACGTGGATTCGTTCATGCCTAAGTATAAAGGCTTAGATATTTCAGCAAGTTGACACATACCCTTTCTGGAGTTAAAATATTCTACAAATATGTAAGTGCATCAGGGGTGTCTTGAAGGGATCTCACCCCAGATATCTCCCTGGACTCATATGGTAGCAGGGAGATTTCTGAAGTCCGGTTTGGATACATGTAGAAACTGTCCCCTTACAGAGAATATCCGAGCTCAGTGTGTGGGGGTACAGGTTAGTTGAGGTAATTTGTACATGTAGGTTGGGGTGAAGTGACTATGCATAGTTAATAAACAGTGAGAAGCAGCAATGTACAAAAGGGGTGTCAATGTAAATAGTCCGGTGGAGATTTTATTCATTGTTCAGCAGTCTTATGGCTTGGGGGTAGAAGCTGTTGAGGAGCCTTTAGGTCCAAGACTTGGCGCTCCGGCACCGCGGTAGCAGTACCGCGGTAGCAGAGAAAACATGACTGGAGTCTCTGACAATTTTATGGGCTTTCCTCTGACACCGCCTATTATTTAGGTACTGGATGGCAGGAAGCTTGGCCTCGGTGATGTACTGGGCCGTACACACTACCATCTGTAGCGCTTTGCGGTCAGATGCAAAGCAGTTGCCATAACAGGTGGTGATGGAACCGGTCAGGATGCTTTCGATGGTGCACCTCCTTTTTGAGGATATGGGGACCCATGCCAAATCTTTTCAGTCTCCTGAGGGGGAAAAGGTTTTGTCATGCCCTCTTCACGACTGTCTTGGTATGTTTGGACCATTCTGTGTCTTACATAGGTGTTCCTTTTGTCCAGGTGGGAAAGGGCAGTGTGGAGTGCCATTGAGATGGCGTCATCTGTGGATCTGTTGGGGCGGTATGCGAATTGGAGTGGGTCTAGGGTGTTTGGGAGGATGCTGTTGATTTGAGCCATGACCAGCCTTTGAAAGCACTTCATGGCTACCAACCTGAGTTCTACGGGTCGGTACTCATTTAGGCAGGTTACCTTCGCTTCCTTAGGCACAGGGACTATGGTGGTCTGCTTGAAACATGTAGGTATTACAGACTGTCAGGTAGAGGTTGAACATGTCAGTGAAGTCACTTGACAGTTGGTCTGCGCATGCTTTGAGTACACGTCATGTGAATTAGTCTGGCCCAGCGGCTTTGTGAATGTTGACCTGCTTAAAGGTTTTGTTCACATCGGCTACCGAGACCGTTATCACACAGTCATCCAGAACAGCTGGTGCTCTCGTGCATGCTTCAGTCTTGCTTGCCTCGAAGCGAGCAGAAAAGGCATTTAACTCACCTGATAGGCTTGCGTCACTGGGCAGCTCGCATCTGGATTTCCCTTTGTAGTCCGTAATAGTTTGCAAGCCCTGCCACATCCGACGAGCGTCAGAGCCGGTGTGGTAGGATTCAATCTTATTTAATCCTTTATTGATGCTTTGCTTGTTTGATGGTTCGTCTGAGGGCATAGCGGGATGTCTTATAAGTGTCTGGGTTAGTCTCCCACTCCTTGAAAGCAGCAGCTCTATTATTTAGCTCGATGCAGATGTTGCCTGTAATCCATGGCTTCTAGTTGGGATATGTACGTACAGTCACTGTGGGGACGACGTCGTCGATGCACTTATTGATGAAGCCGATGACTGAGGTGCATGTACTCCTCAATGCCATTGGATGAATCCTGGAACATATTCCAGTCTGTGCTAGCAAAACAGTCCTGTAGTGTAGCATCCGCGTCATCTGATCACTTCCGTATTGAGCGAGTCACTGGCACTTCCTGCTTTAGTTTTTGCTTGTAAGCAGGAATCAGGAGGATAGAATTATGCCCAGATTTTCCAAATGGAGGGCGGGGGAGAGCTTTGTATGCATCTCTGTGTGTGGAGTAAAGTTGGTCTAGGATTTTTTGTCCTCTGGTTGCACATGTGACATGCTGGTAGAATTTCATAAAACTGATTTAAGTTTCCCTGCATTAAAGTCCCCAGCCACTAGGAGCGCTGCTTCTGGGTGAGCATTTTCTTCTTTGCTAATGGCCTTATAGAGTTGGTTGAGAGCGGCTACGAATAACGTAGATGAGAACTCTCTTGGTAGATAGTGTGGTCTACAGCTTATCATAAGGTACTCTACCTCAGGTGAGCAATACCTTGAGGCCTCTTTAATATTAGACTTCGCACACCAGCTGTTATTGACAAATAGACACACACCCCCACCCCTCGTCTTACCAGAGGTAGCTTTTCTGTTCTGCCGGTGTATGGAAAATCCCACCAGCTCTGTATTATCCGTATCGTCGTTCAGTCACGTCTCGGTGAAACATAAGATATTACAGTTGTTAATGTCCCATTGGTAGGATAATCTTAATCGTAGGTCATCATTTTTATTTTCCAATGATTGCACGTTAGCAAGAAGAATGGATGGCAGTGGGAGTTTACTCACTCACCTATGGATTCTCAGAAGGCAGCCTGATCTGCGGCTCCCTTTCCTGCATATTTTCTTCAAACAAATTACGGGGTTCTGGGCCTGTTCCAGTATCCTTCTCGTCAGACTCATTAAAGGAAAACGTTTCTTCCAAATAAGTAAAAAAATAAGTTACACAAAACACAAAAAACTAACAAAATAGCACAATTGGTTGGGAGAATGTAAAACGTCAGCCATGTTCTTCAGCGCCATCTTTTCCATTTTCAAGTTAAGTGTACTGTTAGCTAGCTAGCTAACGTTAGCTGGCTGGCTGGGTGGCTCGCTAGCTAATGTTTTGTGTTTGATCTGTGTAGTATTATTATTCGTATCTCAGAGCCATTTGCTTTGCTAGTTAGCCTAATGTTAGTTAGCTAACATTGAACCAGGTTGGTTAGCTACCTGCAGATTCATGCACGGTAGTAACGTCATGAGTTGGGATTATGGTTCATTGTTTAGATGAATAGCAAGCTACATGTCTGAACAAAATACTCTATTATGCAAGTAACCATTTCAATAGAATGTTCATGATGCCAATGCGACTACTGTTGATAGATGTAGCTGGTAAATTCACTTTAACTGGCTTTCTCTCATCGGCTTCTCTCTCACGCCTGCTTTTCTCTCTGATGAATTTAGCAACACTCAACACCCGTTGAATATGGCCGTTGTCAGTAAACGTTGGCAAAAAAATAGTAATTAAATTGTTTCCAGCAGCACAGTTGCAGTCACCAACACTCTTCATAACATAAAAACAGTCTAACCAGCACTGCTAGGGCAAGTAAAATGGTCAGAGTTAGCTGTTCACTCATTTGTGTCTGGAAGTAGCTAGCAAGCTAGTCAACGTTAGCCAGTTAGCTTGGGTGCTTAACACTACCATGGCATAGGCAAAATTGATTGACAGTGTATCCAAAAGATAGTTAGCTAGCTATATGATTTAGCTGATGTCTTTCAGAGTTCAATACAGGACTGTAATGTTAGCTAGCGAAATAACTTGCCTAGTCCAACTAGGTTAGCAAGCTAGCTAACGTACATTACCTCTAATCAAGAATCTTCAGTGTTGTTCTGAAGGGGAAAAAATGTTGTTTCGCATCAATTCTCAGCTGTTGTCTAAATGGAATCCCCATCTAGTCAGCCTGAAAATCCCTACGATCTTTGGTCACCGTAAGCATCATTCTTGATAGCCGCAAGCCACTGGCAGCATCGGGGTAAATCTCTGGTAAGTAGAACGGTGAAAGATCATTTTCACACTTCTTTGTAATTAGCACAGCCAGACACAGAACACCACACTGGCATGATGACAAACATTAGTGAAAAGCAAACATAAATGTAAAATTCTGAGATTACTATGTGTTGGTCGATCGTAGTAAACGCCACCAACTAAGTTTGTGGGCACGCCCCATCTACCTAGCGGGGCGGTATCTGCATTCGCTATGAATGCCGGACTTTGTGGTTCACTATGATCAGGAGAATACACAGTAAGTCGAAACATCCCACTTCTACCAGTGAAATGAAAATGCGCTCGTAATAGCTTGTGATTTGGATAATGTTGATGTTTATGACAAAAACATAATGTTGTTAATATAGTAATGACTATATGCCGAGCCAGTGTGAAATGTTCCTTTAACTTGTTCACAAATCTCACAAAATTTAGTTTTGGACGATTCTGACTTTATGACCAAAATTATCCAATTTACACTTTGTAGTCAATTTTGACACTAGAATAAATGTTTCAGTCATTATCAATGCTACATAGGCTGTTTTTGTAGAAATAAGTTTCTTACCACAACTATGCTGTTTTTATATTGCGTTGCAATAACAGAAGAACTCATAGTCTGGGCTATAACAACATATTCTATACTATTTTACTTCTACGGTTTCTCTAGTGCTGGTTAGTTCTGGATCTCGGCCCAGCAGCTTGGTGCAGGGCTGTTACACACACACACACACACACACACACACACACACACACACACACACACACACACACACACACACACACACACACACACACACACACACACACACACACACACACACACACACACACACACACACACACACACACACACACACACACACACACACACACACACTGGTGTGGTGTGTGTCTGGGCCCGGGAGGCTGGCATGTGGGTTGGCTAAGTACAGTGCTTTTCTATTTAGGGTTTAATTTTGTGGATGTTCATCTCTATATGTTCTTCTCATACAATGGCCTCATTTACATATGGACACACATACACAAAAATGCACACGCACAATCAAACACACACACACAGCTTTGCCACCTCCGGGTCTCTGCTTGTGTCGCATGCTGTTTGAAGTTTGAAGACTGGTTTTGATAGCAGGGTTGTTCCATTAAAAATGAGAAGGGCTTTCTCTGCAATTGTACATTGTATTTTTCAGTCCAAAACATAACTTCAGTGTTTAGTGTTCTAAAATAGCCAGTGTTTCCAATTGTATTTTCAAGAGACAGGCACGCACGCACGCCCACGCACACACACACACACACACACACACACACACACACACACACACACACACACACACACACACACACACACACACGCAAACATTTACACTACTCTTTCACGGGACTTGTTCAACACTGCAAACAGACAAAAACATTCACCTTTACGGTACAGTGTAGACACACACACACACCATACACATATACTTACGCTCCTTTACACACACCTATATCCACTCACTCCTTTTTAAAAAAACACTCCAGCACCTGGCCCATTGGCATCTTGTCTTTGAACTTTACGGCGTGAGAGAGAAGCCGATGAGAGAAAGCCATTAGATCTTGCATGACTCACATCGCCAGAGGCTCCAAGCTCAGAGAGCCACAACTTCCAGAGCATACCCAGAGAGAGAGAGCACGAGGCGCTGGGTTGGCTCTGAGGGTTCTGGTTGGGGCGGGGTGGGGGTGAGAGTTGTGCTCTTGGTAAAATCCCAGTGAAATGTATATACAGAAGAAACCCTTTGATATGGCTTTGTAGAGTAGAATTACCTCTCAGGGCGAGATTAAGATTTAAAAGTGAGATCAGTTGCTAGGGCTGGTTGTCATATGGAATGTGAGATAGGTTGTCACTATCAACTTCATTATAACCATGTTGTTTGGGGACATTGCCACTGCCAGCATACAATAAAAGTAGTTCATGTAAAATCACAAGCTTTTTTGTGATTGTGCTACAAAGTGCTCCCTTCCCAGTAATTTGAATATGTGGCTGACATATCAAAATGTGTTGGGAATATGTAGTGTGGAGAGCGTTTTGCACATCAGAATAGAATGGTGCCAGAGGGGATGGCTGCCGTTTTACGAGCTCCTAACCAATTGTGCTATTTTGTACATAATGTTGATGCTACCGTCTCTTATGACTGAAAAGAGCTTCTGGATATCAGAACAGCGATTACTCACCTCAAACTGTACGAAGAGTCTGACACAAAGGATATACTGTTGCTCCCAGACAAGACCCAAATCCCCGTCATTCACATGAAGAAAAGAAGGAAATACAGGGGGCCTTGTGAGAATTTGTTGGCGAGTGGGTAACCCGCCTCTACCATCCATTCTATTGACCAACGTGCAATCACTGGAGAATAAACTGGATGAGCTCCGTTCGAGACTATCCTACCAATGGGACATTAAAAACTGTAATATAGTATGTCTCACTGAGTCGTGGCTGAATGACGACACAGATAATATACAATTGGCTGGGTTTTCAGTGCAGCGGCAGGACAGAACAGCTACGTCCGTTAAGACGAAGGATGGGGGTGTGTGTCTATTTGTCAATAACATCTGGTGTGCGATGTCTAATATTAAGGTAGTCTCAAGGTATTGCTAACCTGAGGTAGAGTACTTCATGATAAGCTGTATACCACACTATCTACCAAGAGAGTTTTCATCTATATTTTTCATGGCCTTCTATTTACCACCACAAATGGACACTGGCACTAAGACCGCAATCAACGAGCTGTATAAGGCCATAAGCAAACAAGAAAATGCTCATCCAGAAACGGCGCTCCTAGTGGCCGGGGACTTTAAGGCAGGCAAACTTAAATACGTTTTACCTCATTTCTAGCAGAGGGAAAAAAACTCTAGACCACCTTTACTCCACACACAGAGACGCGTACAAAGCTCTACCTCGCCCTCCATTTGACAAATCTGACCATAACTCTATCCACCTGATTATTGATTCTGATTCAAGCAAAAACTAAAGCAGGAAGTACCAGTGACTCACTCAATATGGAAGTGGTCAGTTGACGCGGATGCTATGCTACAGGCTAGCACAGACTGGAATATGTTCCGAGATTCATCCAATGCCATTGAGGAGTATACCACCTCAGTCACCGGCTTCATATATACAGTGGGGAGAACAAGTATTTGATACACTGCCGATTTTGCAGGTTTTCCTACTTACAAAGCATGTAGAGGTCTGTCATTTTTATCATAGGTACACTTCAACTGTGAGAGACGGAATCTAAAACAAAAATCCAGAAAATCACATTGTATGATTTTTAAGTAATTAATTTGCATTTTATTGCATGACATAAGTATTTGATCACCTACCAACCAGTAAGAATTCCGGCTCTCACAGACCTGTTAGTTTTTCTTTAAGAAGCCCTCCTGTTCTCCACTCATTACCTGTATTAACTGCACCTGTTTGAACTCGTTACCTGTATAAAAGACACCTGTCCACACACTCAATCAAACAGACTCCAACCTCTCCACAATGGCCAAGACCAGAGAGCTGTGTAAGGACATCAGGGATAAATTGTAGACCTGTACAAGGCTGGGATGGGCTACAGGACAATAGGCAAGCAGCTTGGTGAGAAGGCAACAACTGTTGGCACAATTATTAGAAAATGGAAGAAGTTCAAGATGACGGTCAATCACCCTCGGTCTGGGGCTCCATGCAAGATCTCACCTCGTGGGGCATCAATGATCATGAGGAATGTGAGGGATCAGCCCAGAACTACACGGCAGGACCTGGTCAATGACCTGAAGAGAGCTGGGACCACAGTCTCAAAGAAAACCATTAGTAACACACTACGCCGTCATGGATTAAAATCCTGCAGCGCACGCAAGGTCCCCCTGCTCAAGCCAGCGCATGTCCAGGCCCGTCTGAAGTTTGCCAATGACCATCTGGATGATCCAGAGGAGGAATGGGAGAAGGTCATGTGGTCTGATGAGACAAAAATAGAGCTTTTTGGTCTAAACTCCACTCGCCGTGTTTGGAGGAAGAAGAAGGATGAGTACAACCCCAAGAACATCATCCCAACCGTGAAGCATGGAGGTGGAAACATCATTCTTTGGGGATGCTTTTCTGCAAAGGGGACAGGACGACTGCACCGTATTGAGGGGAGGATGGATGGGGCCATGTATCGCGAGATCTTGACCAACAACCTCCTTCCCTCAGTAAGAGCATTGAAGATGGGTCGTGGCTGGGTCTTCCAGCATGACAACGACCCGAAACACACAGCCAGGGCAACTAAGGAGTGGCTCCGTAAGAAGCATCTCAAGGTCCTGGAGTGGCCTAGCCAGTCTCCAGACCTGAACCCAATAGAAAATCTTTGGAGGGAGCCGAAAGTCCGTATTGCCCAGCGACAGCCACGAAACCTGAAGGATCTGGAGAAGGTCTGTATGGAGGAGTGGGCCAAAATCCCTGCTGCAGTGTGTGCAAACCTGGTCAAGAACTACAGGAAACATATGATCTCTGTAATTGCAAACTAAGGTTTCTGTACCAAATATTAAGTTCTGCTTTTCTGATGTATCAAATACTTATGTCCAGCAATAAAATGCAAATTAATTACTTAAAAATCATACAATGTGATTTTCTGGATTTTCGTTTTAGATTCCTTCTCTCACAGTTGAAGTGTACCTATGATAAAGATTACAGACCTCTACATGCTTTGTAAGTAGGAAAACCTGCAAAATCGTCAGTGTATCAAATACTTGTTCTCCCCACTGTAAGTGCATCAACGACGTCATCCCCACAGTGACTGTACAGTGCATTCGGAAAGTATTCAGACCCCTTGACATTCTCCACATTTTGTTACGTTACAGCTTTATTCTAAAATTGATTAAATAAAACATTTTCCTCATCAATCTACACACAATACCCTATAATGACAAAGAAAAAAAGGTTCAAAAATTTCTGCAAATGTATTAAAAATACAAATCAGACACCTCATTTACATAAGTATTCAAACCCTTTGCTATGAGACTCGAAATTGAGCCGAGGTGCATCCTGTTTCCATTGATCATCCTTGAAATGTTTCTACAACTTGATTGGAGTCCGTGGGAAATTCTGTGGGAAATTCAGTTGATTGGGCATGATTTGGAAAGGCACACACCTGTCTATATAATGTCCCACAATTGACAGAGCATGTCAGAGAAAAAACCAAGCCATGAGGTTGAAGGAATTGTCCGTAGAGCTCCGAGACAGGATTGAGTCGAGCCACTGATCTGGGGAAGGGTATCAAAAAATGAAATGGGCGAACCTTCCAGAAGGACAACCATCTCTGCAGCACTCTTTATGGACAGACAGATACCACTCCTCAGTAAAAGGCACATGACATTCCGCTTGGAGTTTGGCAAAACATTTGAAACAAGATTCTCTGGTCTGATGAAACCAAGACTGAACTCTTTGGCCTGAATGCCAAGCGTCACGTCTGCAGGAAATGGTGAAGCATGGTGTGGCAGTATCATGCTGTGGGGATGTTTTTCAGCGGCAGGGACTGGGAAACTAGTGAGGATCGAGGGAAAGCTGAACAAAGTATGGAGAGATCCTTGATGAAAACCTGCTCCAGACCTCAGACTGGGGTGAAGGTTCACCTTCCAACAGAACAACAACTTTAAGCACACAGCCAAGACAACGCAGGAGTGGCTTCGGGACAAGTCTCTGAATGTGCTTGAGTGATCCAGCCAGAGCCTGGACTTCAACCCGATCGAACATCTCTGGAGAGACCTCAAAATAGCTGTGCAGCGGCGCTCCCCATCCAACCTGACAGAGCTTGAGAGGATCTGCATAGAAGAATGGGAGAAACTCCCCAAATACAAGTGTGCCAAGCTTGTCGTACCCCAGAAGACTCGTGGCTGTATTCGCTGCTAAAGGTGCTTCAACAAAGTACTGAGTAAAGGGTCTGAATACTTATGTAAATGTCATATTTCAGTGATGTATTTTTAATGCATTTGCAAAAATTGCAAAAACCTGTTTTTGCTTCGCAATTATGAGGTATTGTGTGAAGACTGATGAGGGAAAAAACGATTTAATAAATTTCAGAAAAAGTCTGTAACATAACAAAATGTGTAACTAGTAAATACTTAATGTAAGTACATATCCCAACCAGAAGCCATGGGTTACAGGCAACATACGCACCGAGCTAAAGGCTAGAGCTGCCGCTTTCAAGGAGAAGGACACTAAACCGGAAGCTTATACGAAATCCTGCTATGCCCTCAGACGAACCATCAAACAGGCAAAGCGTCAACACAGGACTAAGATTGAATCCTACTACACCAACTCTGACGCTCGTCAGCTTGAAAACTATTACGGCATATAAAGGGAAACCCAGCCACGAGCTGCCCAGTGACGCGAGGATACCAGACGGGCTAAATGCCTTTTATGCTCGCTTCAAGGCAAGCCACACTGAAGCATGCATGAGGGCTGTTCCGGACGACTGTTTGATCATGTTCTCCGTAGCCGATGTGAGCAAGACCTTTAAACAGGTCAACATTCACAAGGCTATGGGGCCAGACGGATTACCAGGACGTGTACTCTGAGCATGCGCAAACCAACTGGCAAGTGTCTTCACTGACATTTTCAACATGTCCCTGACCGAGTCTGTAATACCTACATGTTTCAAGCAGACCACCATAGTCTCTGTGCCCAAGAAAGCGAAGGTAATCTGCCTAAATGATTACCGTCCCGTAGCACTCACTTCGGTAGCCATGAAGTGTTTGAAAGGCTGGTCGTGGCTCACATCAACACCATCATCCCGGAAACTCAAGACCCCTCCAATTCGCATACTGCCTCAACAGATCCATAGATGACGCAATCTCAATCGCACTCCACACTGTCCTTTCCCACCTGGACAAAAGGAACACCTATGTGAAAATCCTGTTCTTTGACTTCAGCGTTCAACACCATAGCGCCCACATAGCTCATCACTAAGCTAAGGACCCTGGGACTAAACACCCCTCTCTGCAACTGGATCCTGCACTTCCTGATGTGCCGCCCCAAGGTGATAAGGATAGGCAACAAATCATCTGCCATGCTGAGCCTCAACACGGGGGCCCCTCAGGGGTGCGTGCTTATTCCCCTCCTGTACTCCTTGTTTACCCACGACTGGGTGGCCAAGCACGACTCCAACACCATCAAGTTTGCTGATGACACAATGGTGGTAGGCCTGATCACCGACAACAAAGAGACAGCCTATAGGGAGGAGGTCAGGGGCCTGGCAGTGTGGTGCCAGGACAACAACCTCTCCCTCAACGTGAGCAAGACAAAGGATATGATCGTGGACTACAGGAAAAGGAGGGCTGAACAGCTGGACCATCGAGAGCATCCTGACCGGTTGCATCACTGCCTGCTATGGCAACTGCTTGGCATCCGACCATAAGGCGCTACAGAGGGTAATGCGTACGGCCCAGTACATCACTGGGGCCAAGCTTTCTGCTATCCAGGACCTATATACTAGGCGGTGTCAGAGGAAGGCCCCAAAAATTGTCAAAGACTCCTGTCACCCAAGTCATAGACTGTTCTTTATGCTGCCACACGGCAAGCGGTACCGGAGCGCCAAGTCTAGGTCCAATAGGCTCCGAACAGCTTCTACCCCCAAGCCATAAGACTGCTGAACAATTAATCAAAATGGCCACCCGGACTATTTACATTGACACCCCTACCTACATGTACAAATTACCTCGACCAACCTGTACCCCCGCACAATGACTCAGTACTGGTACCCTGAAGCGGGAACCCAATGCTTTATGTATCTCAGACATTACAGCTACAGTCTGGGATTTTAAAAACAACAAACCGTCTGCCCGCCAATTGTTTTGGTCAACAGACAAATCAGTTAACAAATTGTAGTTAATCCAAAACAGTGCTGCCAGACTTCTGACCAAGATAGAGTCAGCCCACATTACCCCAAACCACAAGCCACTCCCCTCTGCTTCAGGTTCCCAAGACACATCACCCGACCATGGCCCTTCGCCTATGAGTTCTGCTCCCTTGCCCTTCGCCTATGGAACGCTCTATCCGACCATTTGAGAGACACTCCATATTTGAGCTTTTAAAACTCACTTATGTTGTTTACATGATTATGAATAGAACACTTATCTGATTTTAGGCCCTTCACAAAAACTGTTGTTTATAACCCTTCCTTGGCTAGAACGAGTCACAGCACAGACCACAGAAATTGACATCCACTCCTTCCAGCCTCACCAGTTAGAAACACTGCCATGTTTACCAAACCCTTAATGTGATTTACTGTGGCATTTTTTAAAGTGGCTAGTGATACATTTTTTTTATACATTTTTACATTGTTAAAGTGGCTGGAGTTGAGTCAGAATGTTGGCAGCAGCCACTCAATGTTAGTGATGGCTATTTAACAGTCTAATGGCCTTGAGATAGAAGCTGTTTTTCAGTCTCTCGGCCATTGCTTTGATGCACCTGTACTGACCTCGCCTTCTGGATGATAGCGGGGTGAACAGGCAGTGGCTTGGGTGGTTGTTGTCCTTGATGATCTTTATGGCCTTCCTGTGATATCGGGTGGTGTAGGTGTCCTGGAGGGCAGGTAGTTTGCCCCCGGTGATGCGTTGTGCAGACCTCACCCTCTGGAGAGCCTTACGGTTGTGGGGGGAGCAGTTGCCGTACCAGGCGGTGATACAGCCCGACAGGATGCTCTCGATTGTGCATCTGTAAAAGTTTGTGAGTGCTTTTGGTGACAAGCCGAATTTCTTCAGCCTCCTGAGGTTGAAGAGGCGATGCTGCGCCTTCTTCATCACGCTGTCTGTTTGGGTGGACCAATTCAGTTTGTCCGTGATGTGTACGCCGAGGAACTTAAAACATACTAGCCTCTCCACTACTGTCCCGTCGATGTGGATAGGGTGGTGCTCCCTCTGCTGTTTCCTGAAGTCCACGATCATCTCCTTTGTTTTGTTGATGTTGAGTGTGAGGTTATTTTCCTGACACCACACTCCGAGGGCCCTCACCTCCTCCCTGTAGGCCGTCTTGTCGTTGTTGGTAATCAAGCCTACCACTTTAGTGTCGTCTGCAAACTTGATGATTGAGTTGGAGGCGTGCATTGCCACGCAGTCGTGGGTGAACAGGAGTACAGGAGAGGGCTCAGAACGCACCCTTGTGGGGCCCCAGTGTTGAGGATCAGCGGAGTGGAGATGTTGTTACCTACCCTCACCACCTGGGGGCGGCCCGTCAGGAAGTCCAGTACCCAGTTGCACAGGGCGGGGTGGAGACCCAGGGTCTCGAGCTTGATGACGAGTTTGGAGGGTACTATGGTGTTAAATGCTGAGCTGTAGTCGATGAACAGCATTCTCACATAGGTATTCCTCTTGTCCAGATGGGTTAGGGCAGTGTGCAGTGTGGTTGCGATTGCATCGCCTGTGGACCTATTGGGGGGGTAAGCAAATTGGAGTGGGTCTAGGGTGTCAGGTAGGGTGGAGGTGATATGGTCCTTGACTAGTCTCTCAAAGCACTTCATGATGACGGAAGTGAGTGCTACGGGGCGGTAGTCGTTTAGCTCAGTTACCTTAGCTTTCTTGGGAACAGGAACAATGGTGGCCCTCTTGAAGCATGTTGGGACAGCAGACTGGGATAAGGATTGTTTGAATATGTCCGTAAACACACCAGCCAGCTGGTCTGCGCATGCTCTGAGGACGCGGCTGGGGATGCCGTCTGGGCCTGCAGCCTTGCGAGTGTTAACACGTTTAAATGTTTTACTCACGTCGGCTGCAGTGAAGGAGAGTCCGCAGGTTTTGGTAGCGGGCCGTGTCGGTGGCACTGTATTGTCCTCAAAGCAGGCAAAGAAGTTGTTTAGTCTGTCTGGGAGCAAGACATCCTGGTTCGCGACGGGGCTGGTTTTCTTTTTGTAATCCGGGATTGACTGTAGACCCTGCCACATACCTCTTGTGTCTGAGCCGTTGAATTGCGACTCTACTTTGTCGATATACTGACGCTTAGCTTGTTTGATTGCCTTGCGGAGGGAGTAGCTACACTGTTTGTATTCGGTCATGTTTCCAGTCACCTTGCCCTGATTAAAAGCAGTGGTTCGCGCTTTCAGTTTCGTGCGAATGCTGCCATCAATCCACGGTTTCTGGTTTGGGAATGTTTTAATAGTTGCTGTGGGTACGACATCGCCGATGCACTTGCTAATAAACTCGCTCACCGAATCAGCGTATTCGTCAATGTTGTTGTTTGACGCAATGCGGAACATATCCCAGTCCACGTGATCGACGCAATCTTGAAGCGTGGAATCATATTGGTCGGACCAGCGTTGAACAGACCTGAGCACGGGAGCTTCCTGTTTTAGTTTCTGTCTATAGGCTGGAAGCAACTAAATGGAGTCGTGGTCAGCTTTTCCGAAGGGAGGGCGGGGGAGGGCCTTATATGTGTCACGGAAGTTAGAATAACAATGATCCAGGGTTTTACCAGCCCTGGTTGCACAATCGATATGCTGATAGAATTTAGGGAGTCTTGTTTTCAGATTGGCCTTGTTAAAATCCCCAGCTACAATGAATGCAGCCTCAGGATATGTGGTTTCCAGTTTACATAGAGTCAAATGAAGTTCGTTCAGGGCCATCGATGTGTCTGCTTGTGGGGGAATATATGCGGCTGTTATTATAATCGAAGAGAATTCTCTTGTTAGATAATGCTGTCGACATTTGATTGTGAGGAATTCTAAGTCAGGTGAACAGAAGGACTTGAGTTCCTGTATGTTGTTATGATCACACCACATCTCGTTAATCATAAGGCATACCCCCCGCCCTTCTTCTTACCAGAAAGATGCTTGTTTCTGTCGGCGCGATGCGTGAAGAAACCAGCTGGCTGTACCGACTCCGATAGCGTGTCTCGAGTGAGCCATGTTTCCGTGAAGCAAAGAACGTTACAGTCTCTTATGTCTCTCTGGAATGCTACCCGTGCTTGGATTTCATCTACCTTGTTGTCAAGAGACTGGACATTGGCGAGTAGTATGCTCGGGAGCGGTGCGCGATTTGCCCGTCTCCGGAGCATGACCAGAAGACCGCTTCGTCTGCCTCTTTTACTGCGTTGTTGTTTTGGTTCGCCGGCTGGGATCCAATCCATTGCCCTGGGTGGTGGGCAAAACAGAGGATCCGCTTCGGGAAAGTCGTATTCCTGGTCGTAATGATGGTGAGTTGACGTTGCTCTTATATCCAAAAGTTCCTCCCGACTGTATGTAATAAAACCTAAGATTACCTGGGGTACCAATGTAAGAAATAACACGTAAAAAAACAAAATACTGCATAGTTTCCTAGGAACGCGAAGCGAGACTGCCATCTTTGTCGGCGCCGGTAGTTCCACGTCTAACTGTCGATTTGGTCTCTCCAAAACATAATCTGTACTTTTCTCTGCTGGATACCTCTCTTTCTCTACCTCACATACTCCCTCTCTCCCCTGTTCAATTGTTTATTTGAAAGAAAATAAAAAAAGAGGGATCAAGGTCACTCTGTGAGCCCTCCACACACTTTGCTTCTTGATTTGAAAATCAATACCTTTTAAGAGGTAGATGCATGTGTGTGTGTGTGTGTGTGTGTGTGTGTGTGTGTGTGTGTGTGTGTGTGTGTGTGTGTGTGTGTGTGTGTGTGTGTGTGTGTGTGTGTGTGTGTGTGTGTGTGTGTATGGCTGTCTGTGTGTGTGTGTAAGGGCGTATGTTTGTCCGTGTGTGTATGTGTGCAAACCTGAGTGTTTACTCTCTGAATCACCCACTGATTGATGTGTGCTTGACTTCAGCCCAAGGCTTTCTCCTTTAAAAAATTCTGCTGTCTGAATATGACAAAATGACAAGCCAGAGTCTTCACAAGGCATAATGTGACAATTTCTATCATCCACATGTTCCATCTCAAACACAAAGCCAGTCAGTCTCTCACAGCGAGTCTCCATAAATAGGCAGACGTTTATTTCTCTGCTCTCTCCTCTGCTCTCTCTTTCTCTCCACCCGTCTCTCACTCTTTGTATTCTCCAAAATATAACTTGAAATTGCTATGCATCTTTCCAGGGAATGACACTCCCTGCCCGGCAACAGCCAGAGAGCTGTGACACACACACACACACACACACACACACACACACACACACACACACACACACACACACACACACACACACACACACACACACACACACACACACACACACACACACACACACACACACACACACACACACACACACACACACACACACACACACACACACACACACACAGAGTAAGGCATTTATTTATATTTTTCTTCCACCATGTAAATTTACAACAATACACACAATAGCCCAGTACATGCTATCGTGTGAGGCCTACTTGTTTTCTATAGGGGCCCCCATAATGTCTCCCCGGTTGGTTGCTGTGCAGGTTTCCTTTTAATGCAACCCTCCTTTTTGTTAGCGATATGGACATCTGTAGAGGGTGGGGACTGCAGCTGTGTCAATACGCTACCGTGCAGTCATAAAGCAGCCTCCAAACCTTGGCTACAGCCATTTATGTTCAGCTTCTGGCTAAAATGAACATGGTATTTGCTCTTTGGATTTGCATGATTACTCTCTTTTAAAAGTCTTACATGTGTGGGTATGCTTCTGCATGTGTGTGTGTGCCTAGTGTGTGTGTGTGTGAGTATCTGTGGCTGTGTTTGTGTGCACGTGCATGTGTGAAAATGTCTGTGTGCATACCTGTTGTGTGATTTGCAACACCTGTTGTTATAAATGGACTCCGTGAACTCTTAATTCTACAATGACCCAATTAGCTGAACAGTCTGAATGGATATTCTAGCTTACTATTTTCCCATAAAAATGCCAGGGTCTATGCAAACTCTATGCAAACAAAATTCCCATGGTTAAAGTACAACTACAACAACAGAAGAACAGAGAAAAAACTTGTATTTTGCCTCTTTGCTTCTTTTTGATTTATTTCACCTTTATTTAACCAGGTAGACCAGTTGAGAACAAGTTCTCATTTACAACTGCGACCTGGCCAAGATAAAGCAAAGCAGTGCGACAAAAACGACAACACAGAGTTACACATAAACAAACGTACAGTCAATAACACAATAGAAAAAAAAAAGAAAAATATATGTACAGTGTGTGCAAATGTAGAAGAGTAGGGAGGTAGGCAATACATAGGCTATAGAGGCAAAATAGTTACAATTTAGCATTAACACTGGAGTGATAGATGTGCAGATGATGATGTGCAAGTAGAGATACTGGGGTTCAAAAGAGCAAGAGGGTAAGTAATAATATGGGGATGAGGTAGTTGGGTATGCTATTTATAGATTGGCTGTGGTACAGGTACAGTGATCGGTAAGCTGCTCTCACAGAATTAAAACCGTTTTGGGCATCTAAAGCATTTTTACACAATTCAATATGCCAATATTTACATAAATAAATATATCTATTTAAAAAGTAAGCAAAAGGCCAACTCGGCTCCATAATTCATTGAATCAGATGGCACATTCATCACGAGTGGCGCAGGGGTCTAAGGCACTGCATCCCAGTGCTAGAGGTGTCACTACAGACATCCTGGTTCGAATCCAAAGCCCCATATACTCCCCACCACTGCGACCTGTACACTCTCGTAGGCTGGTCCTCGCTTCATACTCGTCGCCAAACCCACTGTCTCCAGGTCATCTACAAGTCTTTGCTAGGAAAAGCCCCGCCTTATCTCAGTTCACTGGTCACCATAGCAGCACCCACCCACAGCATGCGCTCCAGCAGGTATATTTCAAAGCCAATTCCTACTTTGGCCGCCTTTCCTTCCAGTTCTCTGCTGCCAATGACTGGAACGAGATGCAAAAATCGCTGAAGATGGAGACTCTCATCTCCCTCACTAACAAGCACCAGCTGTCAGAGCAGCTCACAAATCATTGCACCTGTACATAGCCCATCTCATCCCCATACTGTATTTATTTATTATTTATTTATTTTGCTCCTTTGCACCCCAGTATCTCTACTTTCACATTCATCTTCTGTACATTTATCACTCCAGTGTTTAATTGCTATTTCGTAATTACCTCACCACTATTGCCTATTTTATTGCCTTACCTCCTTTATCTTACCTCATTTGCACACACTGTGTATATGGTTTTTTTCCTACTGTATTATTGACTGTATGTTTGTTTATTCCATGTGTAACTATGTGTCGAACTGCTTTGCTTTATCTTGGCCAGGTCGCAGTTGTAATTGAGAACTTGTTCTCAACTAACCTACCTGGTTTAATAGTTTGTAGCTCAAACCAGACTCTACAGCCATTTTTGTAAAAAGTCCCTTCCCAGGGCCCCTTAAGGATCCGCCCTTGTCTCACAAACATCGCTCTAGCTCAGCCCCCGTTAACCACACAGAAGTCTGTAGCTCAAAGACACAATGTTTAAAGGGGTTAGAAGTCCAAAACGCGCTAGCGTTACAGTGGGACTCATTTGATTAACCTTTCAGTGATACCCATCCAGGATCCGGGAGCTTCCTCATCAAAAAAGCTGACTAGCATAGCCTAGCCTAACGGGACAGGGATATCATATAATATAATTTTCATGAAATCACAAGTCCAATACAGCAAATGAAAGATAAACATCTTGTGAATCCAGCCATCATTTCCGATTTTTAAAATGTTTTACAGCGAAAACACAATATGTATTTATATTAGCTAACCACAATAGCCAAAGACAACCGCATATTTTCACCATGTTTCTACCGCATAGGTAGCTATCACAAAACCGACCAAATAGAGATATAATTAGTCACTAACCAAGAAACAACTTCATCAGATGACAGTCTTATAACATGTTATACAATAAATTTATGTTTTGTTCGAAAAATGTGCATATTTGAAGTATAAATCATGGTTTTACATTGCAGCTACCATCACAAATAGCACCGAAGCAGCCAGAATAATTACAGAGAGCAACGTGAAATACATAAATACTCATCATAAAACATTTATGAAAAATACATGGTGTACAGCAAATGAAAGATAAACATCTTGTGAATCCGCCGTGTTAGATTTAAAAAAATAACTTTACCATAACATACAGCTTGCGTTATTACGAGACAGCGCTCACCAAAACGGCGGAGAATAGGAATCAACATTTTCCACAGATATACGAAATAACATCATAAATTGTTCTTACTTTTGCTGAGCTTCCATCAGAATCTTGTACAAGGAGTCCTTGGTCCAGAATAAATCGTTGTTTGGTTTTAGAATGTCCTTTTCTTCTGTCGAATTCGCGCCACAATGCTAGCCAAGGTTGATAACGTTCCCACCCTCTCTTGACGCAAAGAATGGAAAACTCCAAAAGTCCCAATAAACGTTGAATAAACTGATAAAACTCGGTTGAAAAAAACTACTTTACGATGTTATTATCACATGTATCAAATAAAATCAGAGCCGGAGATATTCGCCGTGTAAACCGAAAGCTTTTCAGAAGCTAATGTCGAGCCTTGGTAGACAAAGGAAATTCCTGACCTGCCACTCCAAAAGCTCTCATTCGACCTCAGATCAAGCTAGACACCCCATTCCACCTTCCACTGCCTGTTGACATCTAGTGGAAGGCGTATGAAGTGCATGTATATCGATAAATATAAGCCAGTTGAATAGGCAGGCCCTGAAACAGAGCCCCATTTTCAGAATGTTCACTTCCTGTCTGGAAGTTTGCTGCCAAATGAGTTCTGTTTTACTCACAGATATAATTCAAACAGTTTTAGAAACTTGAGAGTGTTTTCTATCCAATAGTAATAATAATATGCATATTGTATGATCTAGAATAGAGTACGAGGCCGTTTAAATTGGGCACGATTTTTTCCAAAGTGAAAACAGCGCCCCCCTATTGACAAGAATTAATAAACATTATGCCTCAGCTGGCCACCTATTTGAAAATAATTGTTTCTGAAAATTCCTCTAATTCCACTAGAGGGAGTCCTTTATTCAACTTGAAACATATTGTAGAGAATTATATACTCCTAGACACACATTCTTTATTTTCATTCCAACCGTTTTATGTCTATGATGTACTAAGTGCCTTGCTAAAGATCGATGTAAAAAAAAATACATAGGGGCTGATTCACTTGATCCCTTCTTACTACATGTAACGCTCGTCTTCCTCCTCGTCTGAGGATGAGCAAGGATCGGACCAAAATGCAGCGTGGTTTGAATACATACTTTTTAAAATAATAATAACGAAGACGAAAAACACTTGATGAACTACAAAACAACAAAACGACGTGAACAGACCTGAACATGAGAACATAAAACATGAACGCCCACCCAGCTCACGTCCTGACCAACTAAACAAGACTAAACAAAGGAAATAAGGTCAGGAACGTGACACTACAGCTCTCTGCCCTACTCAATGTTGAATCTTTAACCTGTATTTTTAACTTGACAATTGTTTCCTGTGTTATCCCTACGATCTGGAAAGCGGCACATGTCCTGCCCCTACACAGATCCTTCTGACTTACAGTGGTTCCTCAATTAACATTTTTGAGCTTATGCCACGACCATTTGTGATGAGGTGGTTGATTGTGGTAAATTGCTGATGGGTGGTCCCGGAGTTGATTACACTTGACATGTGGACTGGCGATTTTCAAAAAAATAGGCACGTGGGCTTTTGGTTTCTCTCCCTCTAAAAACCGACAGAAAAAATAATAAATAGCAAACTGGCTTTATTTACCACAGTGTGAAAGAGTGATAGCCCCTCTATATAAAGTGAGTTTCTGAAACATGGAGTCCTTCTTTGCTGATGTGAAGAAGAAACCGAATGAAAGAGAGTCCAGCAAGGATAGGGAGGGGAAAAACATTTTCAAGACATGTATTTATAAAATGTACTAGTTTATTTAGGCAATTTAATATACAGTGAGGGATAAAAGTATTTGATCCCCTGCTGATTTTGTATGTTTGCCCACTGACAAAGAAATTATCAGTCTATAATTTTAATGGTAGGTTTATTTGAACAGTGAGAGACAGAATAACAACAAAAAAATCCATAAAAACGCATGTCAAAAATGTTATAAATTGATTTGCATTTTAATGAGGGAAATAAGTATTTGACCCCTATGCAAAACATGACTTAGTACTTGGTGGCAAAACCCTTGTTGGCAATCACAGAGGTCAGACGTTTCTTGTAGTTGGCCACCAGGTTTGCACACATCTCAGGAGGGATTTTGTCCCACTCCTCTTTGTAGATCTTCTCCAAGTCATTAAGGTTTCGAGGCTGATGTTTGGCAACTCGGACATTCAGCTCCCTCCACAGATTTACTATGGGATTAACCTTGTTCCGCTAGCGGAACCCCTCGCCAACAGCCAATGAAATTGCAGGATGCCAAATTCAATCAACAGAAATCTCATAATTCAAATTTCTCAAACATACAAGTATTAGACACCATTTTAAAGATAAAATTCTCGTTAATCCAACCACAGTGTCCGATTTCAAAAAAGCTTTTCGGCGAAAGCAGAACATATTATGTTAGGTCAGCAACTAGTCACAGAAAGCATACAGCGATTTTCCAACCAAAGAGAGGAGTCACAAAAATCAGAAATAGAGATCAAATTAAGCACTAACCTTTGATATTCTTCATCAGATGACACTCCCAGGACAAGATGTTACACAATACATGTATGTTTTGTTCGATCAAGTTCATATTTATATCCAAAAACCTCAGTTTACATTTGGCTTTGCCTCCAAAACATCCCGTGAATTTGCAGAGAGCCACATCAATTTACAGAAATACTCATAATAAACATTTATAAAAGATACAAGTGTTATTCACAGATTTAAAGATATACTTCTCCTTAATGCAACCGCTGTGTCAGATTTCAAAAAAACTTTACTGAAAAAGCAAACCATGCAATAATCTGAGTACGGCGCTCAGAGACCAACACAACCCAAAAAGATATCCGCCATGTTGGAGTCAACATAAGTCAGAAATAGCATTATAATTATTCACTTACCTTTGATGATCTTCATCAGAATGCACTCCCAGGAATCCCAGTTCCACAATAAATGTTTGATTTGTTCCATAAAGTCCATCATTTATGTCCTAATAACTCCTTTTGGTTCGCGCGTTCAGTACACAATCTAAACTCACGACGCACGGGCAGGTCCAGGCAAAAGTTCAGACGAAAAGTCATATTACAGTTCGTAGAAACATGCCAAACGAAATATAGAATCAATCTTTAGGATGTTTTTAACATAAATCTTCAATAATGTTCCAACCGGAGAATTCCTTTGTCTGTAGAAAAGCAATGGAACAGAGCTCGCTCTCACGTGAACGAGCGTCATGAGCTCAAGGCATTCTGGCAGACCTCTGACTCATTCCCCTCTCATTCGGCCCCCCTTCACAGTAGAAGCATCAAACAAGGTTCTAAAGACTGTTGACATCTTGTGGAAGCCTTAGGAAGTGCAACATGACCAATATCCCACTGTATCTTCAATAGGGAATAAGTTGAAAAATGAACAACCTCAGATTTCCCACTTCCTGTTTGGATTTTTTCTCAGGTTTTTGCCTGCCATATGATTTCTGTTATATTCGCAGACATCATTCAAACAGTTTTAGAAACTTCACCGTGTTTTCTATCTAAATCTACTAATAATATGCAGATATTAGCAACTGGGACTGAGTAGCAGGCAGTTTACTCTGGGTACACTTTTCATCCAAACGTGAAAATGCTGCCCCCTATCCCAAACAGGTTTTAAGGTCTGGACACTGGCAAGTCCACTCCAGGACCTAAATGTGCTTCTTCTTGAGCCACTCCTTTGTTGCCTTGGCCGTGTGTTTTGGGTCATTGTCATGCTGGAATACCCATCCACGACCCATTTTCAATGCCCTGGCTGAGGGAAGGAGGTTCTCACCCAAGATTTGATGGTACATGGCCCCGTCCATCGTCCCTTTGATGCGGTGAAGTCCCCTTAGCAGAAAAACACCCCCAAAGCATAATGTTTCCACCTCCATGTTTGACGGTGGGGATGGTGTTCTTGGGGTCATAGGCAGCATTCCTCCTCCTCCAAACACGGCGAGTTGAGTTGATGCCAAAGAGCTCCATTTTAGTCTCATCTGACCACAACACTTTCACCCAGTTGTCCTCTGAATCATTCAGATGTTCATTGGCAAACTTCAGACGGGCATGTATATGTGCTTTCTTGAGCAGGGGGACCTTGCGGGCGCTGCAGGATTTCAGTCCTTCACGGCGTAGTGTGTTACCAATTGTTTTCTTGGTGACTATGGTCCCAGCTGCCTTGAGATCATTGACAAGATCCTCCCGTGTAGTTCTGGGCTGATTCCTCACCGTTCTCATGATCATTGCAACTCCACGAGGTGAGATCTTGCATGGAGCCCCAGGCCGAGGGAGATTGACAGTTCTTTTGTGTTTCTTCCATTTGCGAATAATCGCTTCCATTTGCGAATAATCTTGGTGAGATTGTCACAATCTCACCAAGCTGCTTGGCGATGGTCTTGTAGCCCATTCCAGCCTTGTGTCGGTCTACAATCTTGTCCCTGACATCCTTGGAGAGCTCTTTGGTCTTGGCCATGGTGGAGAGTTTGGAATCTGATTGATTGATTGCTTCTGTGGACAGGTGTCTTTTATACAGGTAACAAACTGAGACTAATCTCAACTCGTTACCTGTATAAAAGACACCTGGGAGGCAGAAATCTTTCTGATTGAGAGGGGTCAAATACTTATTTCCCTCATTAACTTCTCTAGGGTAGGGGGCAGCATTCGGAATTTGGGATGAAATGCATCCCCAAATTAAACTGCCTGCTTCTCGGGCCCAGAAGATATGATATGCATATAACTGGTAGATTTGGATAGAAAACACTCTAAAGTTTCCAAAACTGTTAAAATAGTGTCTGTGAGTATAACAGAACTGATTTGCAGGCGAAAACCTGAGAAAGATCCATTCAGGAAGTTGTTTTGTTTTTGTTTTTGTAGTTTTCTATTCAATGCCATTACAGTATCCATTGACTTAGGACTCAAATTGCAGTTTCTATGCCTTCCACTAGATGTCAACAGTCTTTAGAAATTGTTTCAGGCTTGTATTCTGAAAAATGAGGAAGTAAGAGCAGTCTGAATGAGTGGACCCTAAAGTGTCACAGAGCTTTTTCATGCGCGAGACCGAGAGAGTGCCTTTCTTGTTTACCTTTTAAATTGACAACGTTATTGTCCGGTTTAAATATTATCGATTATTTAGGCTAAAAACAACCCGAGGATTGAATATAAACATCGTTTGACATGTTTCTATGAACTTTACGGATACAATTTGGATTTTTTGTCTTCCTGTTTTGACTGCGTTTGAGCCTGTGGATTACTGAAGAAAACGCGCGAACAAAACGGAGGTTTTTGGATATAAAGAGACTTTATCGAACAAAAGGAACATTTATTGAGTAAATGAATGTCTACTGAGTGCAACCATATGAAGGTCATCAAAGGTAAGGGATTACTTTTATCTCTATTTCTGACTTGTGTAACTGTTCTACTTGGCTGGTTACTGTTTGTAATAATGTGTCTAGTGGGCTATGTTCTCAAATAATCGTAAGGTATGCTTTCGCCGTAAAGCATTTTTTAAATCTGACACCGTGGTTGGATTCACAAGAAGTTAATCTTTAAACCTATGTAAAATATGTTTTGTTTTCTGAATTTTTATAATGAGTATTTCTATATTTGAATTTGGCGCCCTGCAGTTTCACTGGCTGTTGAAGAGGTGGGACGCTAACGTCTCACGTACCCAAGAGAGGTTAAAATGCAAATCAATTTATAACATTTTTGACATGCGTTTTTATGGATTTTTGTTGTTGTTATTCTGTCTCTCACTGTTCAAATAAACCTACCATTAAAATTATAGACTGATCATTTCTTTGTCAGTGGGCAAACGTACAAAATCAGCATACTTTTAAAAAACTTTTTTACTTTTTTGTTTAGGCTTGTCCTATTTAGTAGGCTATTTCGCAGCATAAAGCTATATTTGTCAGCATAAAGCTGAGTGACTCACTCATCCGTGGCTTTGGATCAAAATATAATGAGAGCCATTGAGGACGTCCATCATTTTAATGTAGTCAACTGGGTGGGACTTACAACTTCCTTAGCTGATCCCTCCTGTTGTCCCTGTCATCAGGAGGGATCAGCCAATCGTAAAGAAGAAAATTGACTACTTCTGCCTCAATGGCGCTGCCCATGCTGTTACAGACACCACAATGGCACAGATACAATGATGAGGCCTCTTTCCATCTCGACGAGATGGCCTGCCATGGGGCAGGTCTCCCCAGTGACCTCTCATTGGAACTCTTGACCCGTCCGTCATCACCTTTGACCCGGCCCACCTGGCCACAGGCCAAGATCTTCAGACAGGTGGATTATACTTCAGCCGAAGAGTACAACACTGGACTATAAACTGGACACTTTTCCCCAACATGGTGTTGTCCTATTGCATGACATATAAGAGCCCTATTCCAGCCAACCATGTCATGCTTGCAATGTTTGTGTAATTAGCAAATATTTTCGCTATTATACTGTATGATAGTGTTACAATGTTATTATTGTGTTACAACTATGTGTGCTAGTAAACTATTGATATGGCACTCTTTTGTGCTTTGCATATTGTTAGCGGGTTCTATTAGTTTACCCATTACATTAATGATCTTAGAGTTTTCAGTCATTTCATGTGGTATCCCCATAACATAGGATGTTATTGGAGCTAAACTGGCCTCTGCCTCCAGAACCACTAAAAGACTACAAATAGTCGCAGCGGTTCCTCACTTCCATGTCAGACTTACTCAATTGTCATAGCACAGACTCAAATACATCATACAAATATTATTTTTGCTTTACAAAATCTTTTGAATCATATCATTTTGTATATGAAAATGTAATTTGTGAATGAACTTGTCTTTTCACCCTGTGAATCGTTTCCAACTATTGTTTCAAACAGAGGGTGCATGACAGCACAAGAAGGTTTACTTGTCTTATACTGTTCAAATGTATCATGAAATTATGAGCAATGGTAAAACAAAATATGCAAATTGCAGTACTACTCCTACATTTTGTATTTTTTGTATTTTTTTTATTTTAGCAGACAGTCTTATCCTGTGCATACATTTTTATATTTTTTCATGCTGGTCCCCCATAGTAATCGAACCCATAACCCTGGCGTTGCAAGCACCATGCTCTAACTGAACTGAACCACATGGGACCCTTACGTGGCCCCTTCTGTTGGACACGGACAAACAATACACCAAAGACATGTTTTGATCAGCCTTTTTGTTTGATATAATCTGTGTCTAAATCAGACAAACACACACATATCTATTAAAAAATGTATTGTATTTTTAGCTTTCAGGTCTGGTAAGCTGTTGTCAGGACCTACAGTGCCGAATGTAGTTTTTTTATAATCCCCTGCTCAAGATGAAAACATTGGTACCAAACGTAAGGGTTTAAGACAGTAATGCGGAAGTCCATATAGAGATGTTTAAATCTCATGAGCCAAATAAACTTTAACATGGACGGTGATGTCATTTTGCTATGTAGTAAAGTTGGGTGTAGTAAGTTCACTAATTTGAAGCACAGGACTGAGGCCTATCGAATGATACCTTATTTGATGCAGTCAGATGTACTGTATACTGTATGCTTTAATCAATAATTATTTTTTTAATAAATACAATAAAAAATCAAGTTTGGCCCCCGATATTGGGCACCAGTCAACTCATGTAAATTACAGGCTAGCATTGTTAGAATGCCAACTCACCTTTGTAAATAGTGTGTATTGTATAGTGCTTATTTACTGTGGTCCTTTATAGAGCATGGCGCTTGTAACACCAGGGTAGTGGATTTGATTCCCGGGACCACCCATTTGTACATTTTATGCATGTCTGTATGTCGCTTTGGATAAAAGTGTCTGCTAAATATTATTACTGCAGCTTTGTGTGCCTTTGCTATTAGCTGCTTACTGTACTTTCTACTCTATTTATTGGTATTTATCTGCTGTTTACTGTTAACATTGTGTAATTGTATTGCTTCTATCCCTACCCTTGCCCCAACCTGGGCTCGAACCAGGGACTGTCTGAACACATCAACAACTGCATCCCACGAAGCATCGTTACCTAACGCTCCACAAAAGCTGCAGCCCTTGCAGAGCAAGGGGAACAACTACTTCAAGGTCTCAGAGCGAGTGACGTCACCGATTGAAACGCTACTTGCGTGCACCGCTAAATAGCTAGCCATTTCACACCAGTTACAATTGCACTGCTATTGATTATTTGTCCTTCCTTATCAACTGTGTATGCTATGCTAATCACCTTATTAGCAGCTATGTTCCATTGCTTTGCTCGTTGTATAGCACCTTATGTACATTGCTGCTAATACATTAGCATACAAGTCTACACTGCTTTAGTAATCACTGTAAGTACAGCCTGTGTATTCTTACGCTTTCTTATCAATATAATACCACTATCATAACCACTTCTACTACACCTTTACCATTATCAACATTGCTATCTACTGTTCAATGCTGTGTGTGTGTGTGTGTGTGTGTGTGTGTGTGTGTGTGTGTGTGTGTGTGTGTGTGTGTGTGTGTTTTAAGGCAATAAATGACTGACTTGAGTATGTCTCCCGTTATGTCATTATCCCTCTGAGCGGGGACACTGGGGTTGATTGTTTCTATTCTAAACTGGCACCTCTCTGAGTCGATCACGAGTTGGTGGCGCTCTTTTTCATCAGGTACATGGCAAAGTAGAACATGTTCTCAACTATCATTCAATAAAGGCATTATTATACTGAGCAAGACTAGTGAGAATTGAAACCAATTTAGTGCTAATCAACTTTCAGCAATTCCAATGTGTGTGTGTGGAGTCTTATTTACTTTAGCTACCTCTCTGCTCAGGCCCAGGAAATGAAAAAGCTCCTGTGTTAATAGCCAACCCCAGGGAGGAATGTACTTTTGCAAGTCGATGCAGAAAAGGTCATATCTCTATTACACACCAGCCCTCTAAACACGACAAAGCAGTCATACAGCTATAACAAGCTCTGTGCACCAGTCTCTTTTCATGGATCTCATGTTGACTGAACTATACAGACTTTTACAAATCTTTAATTGAGAGTATTTTTACATTTTGCATTGGTTTGGTAATGCCACTGTCAGCCAAAAGAACATGCTGAGAAAGATTATCACCACAGCAAGCAAGGTACTTGGAGTCAAACAGACAGACTTGGATGAAATCTTCAAGGTTAGGGCCCTCAGCAAGGCTCACAAAACCATTTCAGACCCAAGCCACCGCCTGCACCTTGACTTTGAACTACTCCCCTCCGGGGGCAGGTTTAGGGCACCTGCTTGCAGAAGAAACTAGACTAGACAATTTTTGCCATGTGTGATATCCCTCCTTAATCAGGTTAATGTCCCTATCCACCCACTAACACCAGCAGGCTGCTCTTCTCGTAGTGTTTTCCTGCAACAGGGTGATCAAATTAAGATCCTACATCTGTACACTGACTGATTGTGGAAGTTAAGGACAAAACAGAACGTGCCGATGAACAGTTTATAGCAGAGGATGGCTGTCCTATCGCCTCTGACCATAGAACATTGACATTCATTTTATTTTCATTTCCTGACGAATCTACACCAACAGGTGATCTACTATGCACGGCCAATGTTCATTATGCTGTGTCTTGTCTCCGTTCACTTTGTGAGCATGCTAATACTGGTGGTCATAAGACTAAATTCCCTGTTTCTTTCTTTTGTAACCCACAGCTGTCTTACTACTACAGTACATTTTGCTAACAATTCTAGAAACCTGTTTTCACTTTGTCATTATGGGGTAGTGTGTAGATGGGTGAGAAAAAAATATTGAATCCTATCAAGGCACAAGGCGAGACCCAGATGCAGACACAGGACGCAGATGGTTGGAGCCTTTCAATGTTTATTAATCCCAAAGGGGTATGCAAGAGAACAGTTGTGGACAGGCAAAAAGGTCAAAACCAGATCAGAGTCCAGGAGGTACAGAGTGGCAGACTGGCTCGTGGTCAAGGTCAGGCAGGTGAGTACAGAGTCCAGAAACAGGCAAGGGTCAAAACCGGGAGGACTAGAAAAAGGAGAATGCAAAAAGCAGGAGAACGGGAAAAAACGCTGGATGACTTGGAAACATACAAGACAAACTGTCACAGAGAGACAGGAAACACAGGGATAAATACACTGGGGAAAACAAGCGACACCTGGAGGGGGTGGAGACAATAACAAGTGAAACTGATCAGGGTGTGACAGTGGGCCGAGGGTACTCTGACCTCCTGCTCTTGTTCAGGCAAGTGGAGGCTGATTCCCCTTTCGAGTGCTCTATGGGGTGAGTCCCGTGGCAGAACTGAGAAGAGTGTCCCGGGCATACTCCACCCAGACCAGTTGACAGCTCCAGGTAGTGGGGTTGTTTGAGACCAGGCACATTAAGGTGGTCTCCAGGTCTTGGTTAGTTTGGGGATGGAATCCGGATGACAGGCTGGCCGACGACACAATAAGGGCACAGAATGCCTTCCAGAACTGAGGACCCTAATCGGAGACCATGTCTACCGGGAGTCCATGGATCTGGAAGACATGCTGCACCATAAGCTGGGCTGTCTTCTTGGCAGAAGGTAGTTTGGGGAGAGGGATGAAATGGATGGCCTTGAAGAACTGGTCGCCTACTGTCAGACTGACAGTGTTGCCATCAGACGGAGGGAGCCCAGTGACATATGAGACCAGGGACGATGAGGAACCGGTAGTGGCTGCAGGAGGCCAGAAGGAGCTTGCAGCGGAGTCTTGTTTTGACCGCACACAGTGCATGCAGTGACGAAGGCAGAGATGTCAGGGACCATTGTGGGCCACCAGAAACGTTGTTGAAGGAAGGCTAGTGTACGACGGGACCCTGGATGACAGGTCAGCCTGGAGGAATGAGCCCATTCCACGCTGGGAGCGTTGTGCCTCGCGGACCAGGTTCTCAGTACCCCAATCCACAGTGGCAGCAAGGCATGAGGTAGGGAGAATGGTTTCAGAGGTCAAGGATCTTCACATTCTTTGACCCTGGGCAGTAGGAGATGGTGAAGTTAAATCTGGTGAACAGGAGGGCCCACCAGGCCTGCCTGGATTTGAGGTGCTTGGCTGTACGGAGATATTCCATTTTTTTATGGTCGGTCCAGACCAGGAATGGCTGTTCTGCTCCTTCCAGCCAGTGCCTCCACTCTTCCAAAGCCATCTTCACCGCCATGAGTTCTCAGTTGCCAATATCCTAGTTCCTTTCAGCAGGATTGAGACAATGGGACAGGAAGACACAGGGATGAAGCTTCTGGGCCTGGGCAGATCGCTGGGACAGGATGGCCCCCACTCCAACATCCGAAGCATCCACTTCCACCATAAATTGATGCTAGGGGTCCGGATGGATGAGGATGGGTGCTGCTGTAAACCGATGCTTCAGGTCCACAAAGGCTTTGTAGACAGCTGGAGACCATTTGAACGGTACCTTGGGAGGGGTGAGTGCCGAGAGGGGGGTGGCCAGTGTGCTGTAGTCCCGAATGAAACGGCGGTAGAAGTTTGCAAAACCAAGAAGCCGTTGCAACTGCACCCTGGATGTTGGTCGAGGCCAATCCACCACTGCTTTCACCTTTCCAGGATCCATCTGAACATTGCCCTCAGCGGTGGAACTCACACTTCTCGGCTTTCACGAACAGTTGGTTCTCCAGGAGGTGCTGAAGGACCTGTAGAACATGTTCTCGTGCAGATCGGCAAAAAAACAGGATGTCGTCAAGGTACACAAACACAAACCGGTTTAGCATGTCCCGAAGCACATCAATGACCAAAGCCTGGAAAACAGCGGGGGTTTCGGTGAGTCCAAATGGCATGACCTGGTACTCATAATGTCCATTGGCTGTGTTGAAGGCTGTCCTCCACTCATCCCCCTCGCATATCCGAACCAGGTGGTAGGCATTTCGAATGCCAAATTGGAAAATATGGTGGCCCCCTGGAGAGGTTCAAACGCCGAGGAGAGGTAGGGGGTAACGATTCTTGACAGTAATGTCATTAAGTCTCCGGTAGTCAATGCACGGATGGGATGCAGGGTCTTGTCCTTCTTCTCCACAAAGAGATGCATACGGACGGACGGCCCCAGCGGCCAGAGACTCCTCTATGTACTCCTCCATAGCTTTGGTCTCTGGTCCAGACAGAGAATACAACTAACCCCGAGGTGGTGTAGTACCTGGATCAAATGGCACAATCATAAGGATGGTGCGGGGGAAGGGAAGTAGCCCGTGCCTTACTGAACACTTCCAGGAGGTCATGCTATTCTGTGGGAATAGCAGAGACCTCCACAGTCTTGCTAACATCCTGAGGAAGATTACTTGAGGAAGGCTGTGCTGCTTGAAGGCAGTGGGAATGGCAAAATGGGCTCCAACCCAGGATGGAGCTTGTGGTCCAATCATTGGATTGTGCTCTTGAAGCCAGGAAAATCCCAAAACCACCGGAACATGGGGAGAGGTAATGAGGAGGAACTGTATTGTCTCACTGTGGTTACCAGAAACCCGTAATTGAATGGGCACAGTACTATGGGTGACTTCCCCTGTAGAGCGGACATCCAGTGCCCTAGCATCCATGGGCACGGAGCGAGGCTGAGTGGGAATATCAAGCGCCGAAGCTATGGTGGCATCCATAAGATTTTCATCAGCCGCAGAGTCAACGAGCACTCGGAGAGACTTAGATTGGTCTCCCCACAGCACAAGAGCAAAAAGTGGTGTGCGTGTGATGGGAATTAGGGAACTCCCAGTCTGCCTCACCATAGTACTGGTACCCACTAGAGACAGGGGTTTCCTAATAGGGCAGGTAGCTATAAAATGTCCTTCCCCTCCACAGTACACACAACAGTTATTATTCATCCTCCGCGAGCGCCCCAAAACTGATAGCCTAGTTCTTCCCAACTGCCTAGGCTCAGGAATATCCAACTCACCCGTCGTGGATTCACGAGAGAGCTCAGGTGGCTTCGACTCATCTCGGAAGAGCTGCCTTCGGAAACTTCCGGATTCCATAGGAGGTGAATGCGCCATATCGGGTGCACGAGTGTGCCCGAGACCAGACCTCCTCTCACTCTTGCGTTTCCTTAGGCGTCCATCAATTTTAACGGTTAAGGCGATAAGGGAGTCGAGGTCCACCGGCAGTTCCCGAGCAGCTAGCTCATCCATAACCTCTTCAGATAATCCGTACATAAAAGTATCGAAAAGAGACTCCGGATTCCAGGCACTCTCGGCGGCCAACGTGCGAAAATCCACTGCATAGTCTGCCACACTACGGGAGTTTTGATGTAAGACAAGCAGTTTACTGGCCGCCTTTCTCCCGGGAACCGGAGATTCAAATACCTTTCTCACTTCTGCCATGAATTCCTCCAGATGACCACAAATAACAGATTGTTGTTCCCAAACTGCCGTAGCCCAGAAGAGCGCCCTTCCCGACATTAGCGTATCTTCGATCGGTCTGAAGGAAACGAAGATAGCTATAGCTCAAAAATAAGCATGCATTGAGAAAGAAAACCCTGGCAGGTACCAGGATTCCCCGAATATCACTCCGGTGGTAAGCAGGGTTCTTGGGGAGCCGGGATAGGCTGTACAAACTCCACAGATAGGGGGAAAATTACTGGGGTGATTGGAATTTTTCAGAGGTGGCAGGCAGTCTCTGAGCTAACTCCCTGATTTTCTCCATAATAGCCTTTAACCCATGGTTGTGGCATTCCGTCAAGGACCTGAGCCCTTCCAAAAGGCCCTGTACCAACTTCTCATGTCTCCTAATGGTGGTCCCCTGCAGGGAGACAGCGTGGTGGAGCTGGTCCAAGTCTGCTGGGTCTGTCATGGCCAGTTTGTTCTATCAAGGCACAAGACGAGACGCAGACACAGGAGGCAGATGGTTGAAGTCTTACAATGTTTATTAAGCCAAAGGGGTAGGCAAGAGAATAGTCGTGGACAGGCAAAAAGGTAAAAACCAGATCAGAGTCCAGGAGGTACAGAGTGGCAGACTGGCTCGTGGTCAAGGCAGGCAGAATGGTCAGGCAGGCGGGTACAAAGTCCAGAAACAGGCAATGGTCAAACGCGGGAGGACTAGAAAAAGGAGAATGTAAAAAGCAGGAGAACGGGGAAAGCCACTGGTTGACTTAGAAACATCTGGCACAGAGAGACAGGAAACACAGGGATAAATACACTGGGGAAAACAAGCGACACCTGGAGGGGGTGGAGACAATAACGAGAACAGGTGAAACAGATCAGGGTGTGACAAATTCAGGCTGTAACACAACAACTGTGGAATAAGTCAAGGGGAATGAATACTTTAAGAAGGCAGTGTAACACACACACACACACATTTCCTCTGCCACCGGCCATATGTCTCTATGGCCAAAAGGTGTCTAACAGAAGCTCTATCTGGTGGGTCTGGAAGGTGTGACACTGAGTTTGTTGTGGTGTGTGTGTGTGTGTGTGTGACACCATCATAGGGGGAGGTTCAGGATATGTGAAGTGTTTTTTTTGACACAAAGAGTAATTACGTTGCTCAATATTTGTTTGTTTAACAACCAAGTTAAATCGAAGGAGTGCCTTTGATTTGACAGCCTGCACATGTGCAGTTTGACGTAAGACGACAGTTAGACCCAATGACGTGTTTTTGTGCATGAGCTTAGCTAGCCAACGTTGCCATGGCAAGTGTGAACAAGGATTTCTATTGGAGAGGCCATTTCTGCCTGTCTTCATACTGTACTGTCTTTGTTACGGTTATTCATATAATCTGAAGCTAGGCGCAGGGCCGGGGTAATCTGGATCTAGAATCGGAACATTGGCATTCATCTGAATGGTGATGAAGCGACGCTCATGGAAAATGTTGCTTGGTGGTTAGGCTGAGCCTATTACGCACCTCCTATGAAAAGTGAAGCAGATTCATGCGTGTGATGAATTAATATTTTCTATTTACATTCCTAGAAAATGTTTGGCACGTGCTGTTTTGAAGCCACCGCGCCTCCATCTTGGCACTCCCCCACCAGTGTAAAAATGTTTTGGGAAGCTATAGAATTGAAATTATTAATGTCTACATGTGTTTTTGCCACGTTAATACAATTACAGACCTTACTGCATACTTTACAATTATATTATGTGAGCTAAACAGAATGTTTCTTCACCTGTTCGTTGTGCCTGGTCTGCGGCCTGGTCGAACACCTTGTTGATCCGAACTCGACCAAAGAACTTTAATTTCAGGGTTGTTGAGCAAATATTTGCTCTCGTCAAATAGAAGGCATGGCCAGAAAAACAGCATCTTTAACTTACTACTCCCAGCTAGCCACACTATTCTCAGTGTTGAAAGATTGTGACCCATCCTGTGGCTACTCTCCCCTGCACAATTTTGGAGTCCGCCTCCAATTCTCCTTGATTTTCAGCAGCTGCTCAAATGACAATTTTACTCCATCATTTTTAACTAGAAACGCTAGATCCCCATCTCCATCCATAGCTAGCTACATCAGGACACAGACCAGAAGCTAACAATCACGTTTTACTTTGGTGTGATGTCAAATCCAAACTCAATATTAGGAAGGTGTTCTTAATGTTTTGAACACTCAGTGTATACATTATTGGTTTCAACAGTTTCATGGAATTAATCGATGCTGTTTGATATTATTATTTGTATTTATTTAACCTTTATTTAACTTGGCAAGTCAATTAAGAACAAATTCTTATTAACAAGTTATGTTTAACAGAAAATATATCGTAGGTGGCCTACCTTATTATGAAGGCCTATATAAACAGTACCAGTCAAAAGTTTGGACACACCTACTCATTCAAGGGTTTTTCTTTATTTTCTCTATTTTCTACATTGTAGAATAATAATGAAGACATCAAAACTATGAAATAACACATATAGAATCATTTAGTAACCAAAAAAGTGTTAAATCAAAATATATTTTATTTTTGAGATTCTTCAAAGAAGCCACCCTTTGCCTTGATGACAGCTTTGCACACTCTTGGCATTGGCATTCTCTCAACCAGCTTCATGAGGTAGTCACCTGGAATGCATTTCAATTAACAGGTTTGCCTTGAGTTAATTTGTGGAATTTCTTTCCTTCTTAATGTGTTTGAACCAATCAGTTGTGTTGTGACAAGGTAGGGGTGGTATACAGAAGATAGCTCTATTCGAAAAGACCAAGTCAATGTTATGGCAAGAACTGCTCAAACAAGCAAAGAGAAACGACAGTCCATCATTACTTTAAGACATGAAGGTCAGTCAATGTGTAAAATTTCAAGAACTTTTAAAGTTTCTTCAAGTTCAGTCGCAAAACCATCAAGCGCTATGATGAAACTGGCTCTCATGAGGACCGCCACAGGAAGGGAAGACCCACAGTTACCTCTGCTGCAGAGGATACGTTCATTAGTTACCAGCCTCAGAAATTGCAGCCCAAATAATTGTTTCACAGAGTTCAAGTAACAGACAAATCTCAACATCAACTGTTCAGAGGAGACTGCGTGAATCAGGCCTTCATGGTCAAACTGCTGCAAAGAAACCACTACTAAAGGACACCAATAATAAGAAGATACTTGCTTGGGCCAAGATACACCAGCAATGGACATTAAACAGGTGGAAATCTGTCCTTTGGTCTGATGAGTCCAAATTTTAGATTTTTGGTTCCAACTGCCATGTCTTTATGATACACAGAGTAGTTGAACAAATGATCTCTGCATGTGTGGTTCCCACCGTGAAGCAAGGAGGAGGAGGTGATATGGTGTGGGGGTGCTATGCTGTTGACACTGTTGGTGATTTATTTAGAATTCATTGCACACTTTGTCACACCCTGATCTGTTTCACCTGTCTTTGTGCTTGTCTCCACCCCCCTCCAGGTGTTGCCCATCTTCCCCATTATCCCCAGTGTATTTATACCTGTGTTCTCTGTTTGTCTGTTGCCAGTTCATTTTGTTCGTCAAGCCTACCAGCATTTTTTTTCCCTTGGTCCTGTCTGTTTCTAGTTTTCCCGGTTTTGACCATTCTGCCTGCCCTGACCCTCCCTGCCATTCTGTACCTTGTCACACCACACTGGATTACTGACCTCTGCCTTCCCTTGACCTGTTGTTTTGCTGGCCCGCTGTTCTAGTAATAAACTTTTGTAACTTCGACACTGTCTGTATCTCGGTCTTCCCTGAAACGTGATACACTGAACCAGCATGGCTAACACAGCATTCTGCAGTGATACGCCATGCCATCTGGTTTGCACTTTGTGGGACTATCATTTCCTTTTCAACAGGACAATGACCCAACACACCTCCAGGCTGTGTAAGGGCAATTTGACCAAGAAGGAAAGTGATGGAGTGCTGCATCAGATGACCTGGCCTCCACAATCACCTGACCTCAACCCAATTGAGATGATTTGGGATGAGTTGGACTGCAGAGTGAAGGAAAAGCAGCTGTAACGGATGTGAAATGGCTAGCTAGTTAGCGGGTACGCGCTAATAGCATTTCAATCGGTTACGTCACTTGCTCTGAGACCTGAAGTAGGGTTTCCCCTTGCTCTGCAAGGGCCGTGGCCTTTGTGGAGCGATGGGTAACGATGCTTCGTGGGCGACCGTTGTTGATGTGTGCAGAGGGTCCCTGGTTCGCGCCCGGGTCGGGGCGAGGGGACGCCATAAAGTTATACTGTTACATTGATGCTGTTGACCCGGATCACTGGTTGCTGCGGAAAAGGAGGAGGTTGAAAGGGGGGTGAGTGTAACGGATGTGAAATGGCTAGCTAGTTAGCGGGTACGCGCTAGTAGCATTTCAATCAGTTACGTCACTTGCTCTGAAACCAATATGTAGTGTTGCCCCTTGCTCTGCAAGGGCCGTGGCTTTTGTGGAGCGATGGGTAACGATGCTTCGTGGGCGACCGTTGTTGATGTGTGCAGAAGGTCCCTGGTTCGCGCCCGGGTCGGGGCGAGGGGACGGTTTAAAGTTATACTGTTACATTGATGCTGTTGACCCGGATCACTGGTTGCTGCGGAAAAGGAGGAGGTTGAAAGGGGGGTGAGTGTAACGGATGTGAAATGGCTAGCTAGTTAGCGGGTACGCGCTAATAGCATTTCAATCGGTTACGTCACTTGCTCTGAGACCTGAAGTAGGGTTTCCCCTTGCTCTGCAAGGGCCGCGGCTTTTGTGGAGCAATGGGTAACGACGCTTCGTGGGTGTCAGTTGTTGATGTGTGCAGAGGGTCCCTGGTTCGCGCCCGTGTCGGGGCGAGGGGACGACGTAAAGTTATACTGTTACACAGCCATATGAGGGAACTCCTTCAAGACTGTTGGAAACGCATTCCAAGTGAAGCTGGTTGAGAAAATGCCAAGAGTGTGCAAAGCTGTCATCAAAATGACAATATAAATATAAATGACATCAAAATATATAAAATATATTTATATTTGTTTAACACTTTTTGGTTCCTACATGATTCCATATGTGTTATTTCATAGTTTTGTTGTCTTCATTATTATTCTGGGACGGCAGGTAGCCTAGTGGTTAGAGTGTTGGACTAGTAACTAAAAGGTTGCAAGATCGAAATCCTGAGCTGACAAGGTAAAAATATGTTGTTCTGCCCCTGAACAAGGCAGTTAACCCACTGTTCCAAGGCTGTCATTGAAAATAAGAATTTGTTCTTAACTGACTTGCCTAGTTAAATAAAGGTTTAAAAAATCTACAATGTAGAAAATAGTACAAATAAAGAAAAATCCTTGAATGAGTAGGTGTCCAAACTTTTGACTGGTACTGTATATACTGAAAAATATATATAAAACACAACATGTAAAGTGATGGTCCCATGTTTCATGAGCTGAAATAAAAGATCCCAGAAATGTTCCATGCACACAAAAAGCTTATTTCTCTCATTCTGTGCACAAATTTGTTTACATCTGTTTTAGTGAGCCTTTCTCCTTTGCCAAGATAATCCATCCACCTGACAGGTGTGGCATATCAAGAAGCTGATTAAACAGCATGATCAGTACACCTTGTGCAGGGGACAATAAAAGGCCACTCTAAAATGTGCAGTTTTGTCACACAACACAATGCCACAGATGTCTCAAGTTTTAAGGGACTGTGCGATTGGCATGCTGACTGCAGGAATGTCCACCAGAGCTGTTGCCAGAGAATTTAATGTTAATTTCTCTACCATAAGCCGCCTCTAACGTCATTTCAGAGAATTTGGCATTATGTCCAACTGGCCTCACACTGCAGACCACTTGTAACCACGCCAGGCCAGGACCTCCACAACAGGCTTCTTCACCTGCGGGATTGTCTGTGAACAGCCACCCAGATAGCTGATGAAACTGTGGGTTTGCACATACAAAGAATTTCTGCACAAACTGTCAGAAACCGTCTCAGGGAAGCTCATCTGCGTGCTCGATGTCCTCACCAGGGTCTTGATCTGACAGCAGTTCGGGGTCGTAACCGATTTCAGCGGGCAAATGCTTACCTTCGATGGCCACTGACACACTGGAGAAGTATGCTCTTCACGGATGAATCCCAGTTTCAACTGTACAGAGTGGATGGCATCGTATTGGCAAATGGTTTGTGGCCAATGGTGGCAGTGGGATTATGGTATAGGCAGGCATAAGCTACGCACAATGAACACAATTGCATTTTATCAATGGCAATTTTAATGCACAGACATCCCGCGATGAGATCCTGAGGCCCATTGTTATGCCATTCATCAGCCGATATCACCTCATGTTTCAGCATGATAATGTACAGCCCCATGTCGCAATGATCATTACACAATTCCTAGAAGCTGAAAATGTCCCAGTTCTTCCATGGCCTGCTTAATCACCAGACATGTCACCCACCAAGGTTTTGGTATATATCCAAGATGGCGAAGCAGTCAGACGTCTTTTGTCTTCGTCTTGTTGTGTCCCGTGTATATATCTTTTTATATATTTTTTCTTCGCATATATTTTTAAATATTTTTCTTAACCCCAACTTCAACATACTCTCCTGCAACCTGGATCTGCTATTTTCTTTACTTTAGAACCGGAACCCCCAACAGAAGCCAGCCAGCTAACTAGCTACTAGCTAGTAGTCAGCTAGCCACTGCTAGCGTTCATCAGCTAACCTTTAGCCCGGACAACTCCTGCCAGTCTGCAAAGCGCGATTCATCCCAGAGCTTATCGGACTTCTTTTTCTCCATATCTCCGGATTCCTACCGCAAGCTCTGAACCTCTTCACCTGGATCATCGCAGCCAGCTAGCTGCTATCCAATTGGCTTCTCCTGGCTAACGTCTCTGTCCCGAAGCAAGCACCAATTAGCCTGGAGCTAGCCTATCCTAGGCCCATCTCCCGGCTAGCTGAAGAGGTCCATCAGCCACTCCTTGGGCCACAATACCTATTTTGCCAATTGGTCTGGACCCCTTTTATTGTCGATACGGAGCCCCTGCGATCCATCACGACTGGACTACCGACGTAATCGGCCCAAGGTTTTTTTTCAACAGGCTCCTCCGTCGCGACGACCCCTGAATGCCCAGCTGCTAGCCTGCTAGCCGCGGCCCGCTAGCTGTCTAGAGCATACTGGACTGTTAGCTAAAGAGGTCCATCAGCCAATTTCTTTGGCTACTATACCTATTTTGCCAATTGGCCTGGACCCTTTTACTACTCGAACCCCTGCTGATCCATCATGACTGGTCTGCCGACGTAACCGCATGAGGGGGCTACAACAGACTTCTTCCGTCGCAACGTCCCTCTAAGGCCGTGTCTCCAGCCTGCCCAGCTTCTCACTGAACCCTATGATCCCTCGGCTACGCATGTCTCTGCCTAATGTCAATATTATTATTATTATATATAAAAAAAAAGGTTTAACCTTTATTTAACGAGACTAGTCAGTTAAGAACAAATTCTTATTTTCAATGACGGCCTAGGAACAGTGGGTTAATTGCCTGTTCAGGGGCAGAACGACAGACTTGTACCGTTGCAACCTTGCGGTTACCAGTCCAACGCTCTAACCACTAGGCTACACTGCCGCCCCAATATGCCTTGTCCACTGATGTTTTGGTTAGTGATTACTGTCTTATTTCACTGTAGAGCCCCCAGCCCTGCTCAATATGCCTCAGCTAACCCTCTTGTCCCACCTCCCACACATGCGGTGAACTCTCCTGGTTTAATTGATGTCTCTAGAGACAATACCTCTCTCATCGTCACTCAATGCCTAGGTTTACCTCCACTGTACTCACATCCTACCATACCTTTATCTGTACATTATGCATTGAATCTATTCTACTGCGCCCAGAAACCTGCTCCTTTTACTCTCTGTTCCGAACGTACTAGACGACCAGTTCTTATAGTCTTTAGCCGTACCCTTATCATACTCCTCCTCTGCTCCTCTGGTGATGTAAAGGTTAATCCAGGCCCTGCAGTGCCTAGCTCCACTCCCATTCCCCAGGCGCTCTCATTTGTTGACTTCTGTAACAGTAAAAGCCTTGGTTTCATGAATGTTAACATTAGAAGCCTCCTCCGTAAATTTGTTTTATTCACTGCTTTAGCACACTGCGAAACCGGATGTCCTAGCCGTGTCTGAATCCTGGCTTAGGAAGGCCACCAAAAACCCTGAAATGTCCATCCCTAACTATAATATTTTCTGACAAGATAGAACTGCCAAAGGGGGCCGAGTTGCAATCTACTGCAGAGATAGCCTGCAGAGTTCTGTCTTACTATCCAGGTCTGTGCCCAAACAATTTGAGCTTCTACTTTTAAAATGCCACCTTTCCAGAAACAAGTCTCTCACCGTTGCCGCTTGCTATAGACCACCTTCTGCCCGCAGCTGTGCCCTGGACACCATATGTGAATTGATTGCCCCCCATCTATCTTCAGAGCTCGTGTTGTTAGGTGACCTAAACTGGGACATTCTTAACACCCCGGCCATCCTACAATCTACGCTTGATGCCCTCAATCTCACACAAATGATCAATGAACCTACCAGGTACAACCCCAAATCCGTAAACACATGCACCCTCATAGACTTCATCCTAACCAACCTGCCCTCCAAATACACCTGTGCTGTCTTCAACCAGGATCTCAGCGAGATCTGTCAAACGCTCCCTAAAACAATTTCAGCGAGCAGGCCTTTCTAATCGACCTGGCCCCGGTATCCTGGAAGGATATTGACCTCATTCCGTCAGTAGAAGATGCTTGGTTATTCTTTAAAAGTGCTTCCCTCACAATCTTAAATAAGCATGCCGCTTTCAAAAAATTTAGAACCAGGAACAGATATAACCTGTGGTTCAGTCCATACCTGACTGCTCTTGACCAGCACAAAAACATCCTGTGGCGTACTGCATTAGTATCGAATAGCCCCCGCGACATGCAACTTTCAGGGAAGTTTGGAACCAATATACACAGGCAGTTAGGAAAGGCTAGCTTTTTCAAACAGAAATTTGCACCCTGCAGCATAAACTCCAAAAAGTTCTGGGACACTGTAAAGCCCATGGAGAATAAGAGCATCTCCTCCCAGCTGCCCACTAAACTGAGGCTAGGAAACACTGTCACCACCGATAGATGCACAATAATTGAGAATTTCAATAAGCATTTTTCTACGGCTGGCCATGCTTTCCACCTGGTCACCCCTACCCTGGTCAACAGCCCTGCACCACCCACAGCAACTTGCCCAAGCCTCCCCCATTTCTCCTTCCCCCAAATCCAGATAGCTGATGTTCTGAAAGAGCTGCAAAATCTAGACCCCTACAAATCAGCAGGGCTAGACAATCTGGACCCTCTCTTCCTAAAATTATCAGCTGAAATTGTTGCAACCCCTATTAGCCTGTTCAACCTCTCTTTCGTACCGTCTGAGATCCCTAAAGATTGGAAAGCTGCCGCGGTCATCCCCCTCTTCAAAGGGGGAGACATCCTAGACCCACACTGCTACAGACCTATATCTATCCTACCCTGCCTTTCTAAGGTCTTCGAAAGCCAAGTTAACAAACAGATCACTGACAATTTTGAATCCCACCGTACCTTCTCCGCTATGCATTCTGGTTTCCGAGCTGGTCATGGGTGTACCTCAGCCACACTCAAGGTCCTAAACGATATCATAACTTCCATCGATAAGAGACAATACTGTGCAGATGTATTCATAGACCTGACCAAGGCTTTTGACTCTGTCAATCACCACATTCTTATCGGCAGAGTTCAGTGTGTCAAATCGTAGGGCCTGTTGTCCGGACCTCTGGCAGTCTCTATGGGGGTGCCACAGGGTTCAATTCTCGGGCCGACTCTTTTCTCTGTATACATCAATGATGTCGCTCTTGCCGCTGGTGATTCTCTGATCCACCTCTATGCAGACGACACCATTCTGTATACTTCTGGCCCTTCTTTGGACACTGTGTTAACTTCTTGAGAATACAGGGGGTGCTATTTTTCCATTAGCATAATTTGCTCTACAGATTAAACTGCCTCTTATTCAATTATTGCTCTTACTATATGCATATAAATAATACCATTGGAAAGAAAACAATCTCTAGTTTCTAAAACCGTTTCAATTTTGTCTCTGAGTGATACACAAGTCATTTGACAGCACTTTCCCTGACCAAGAAGTAGAATGCAAGAAGTCTATGCTCGCTTCAACGCTCTGCCTATATATGGTCATGACCCCTATGACCAGAAACACACTTCATTCGCCTTCCTCTGGGTGTCAAGAGGACATCAGAGGAGAAATTCTTTGTTTATCTGGTACTGACGTGAAATAAGACCTATTTCTTTGGCGTGACCGACAACTTCCGGTTTTCTGATTCGCACAAGTTGGAGCTGCGATTGTGTACTGTTTTGCTGGCGTTATGGATGAAAACTATCTCCGTGTCGAATTTTGTTTGATACATGTGACCATATCATCGTAATGTATGTTTTTTCAATATAGTTTAATCAGATTATTTGAATTTTTTCGGGAGTTTTGTGGTGTTCCGTTGTCTGATTTTATTTACGTTTGAGAGATCCGTGCCACTCGACCAGTACCTGTGCTAAATGGAGTGGGAAAGGAACAATTCTGAACGGAACCAACGACTCATCTTGACAAAGGACACTTTGATCAACATTCTGATGAAAGATCAGCCATAGTAAGACCCAATTTACGATGTTATATCATATCTGTTGTGCATGTGAACTGGCCGTGGGCGCCTAGCCGAATCTGCCTGGTATAGCTATGCTAATTTAGCGCTACATTTTGTTTTCGTTATAAAACATTTAATAAATCTGAAATATTGTTTGGATTCACCAGATGTTGGGCTTTCAATATCTGTACGCTGTGTATTTTTCTGAAATGTTTTAAGATGAGTAATTCGTTATATGACGTTGGTCTCTGTAATTGTTCTGGCTGGGTCAGCACTATTTCAGATTGCAGCTGCAATGTAGAACTGTGATTTATACCTGAAAAATGCACATTTTTCAAAAAAAAAACTATGCTATACCATAAATATGTTATCAGACTGTCATCTTATGAAGTTGTTTCTTGGTTAGTGGCTATATATATTTTTATTTAGTCGAATTAGTGATAGCTACTGACGCAGGAAAAAACTATTGGGAGTAAAAAAATCGTGTCCTTTGCTAACGTGGTTAGCTAATAGATTTACATATTGTGTCTTCCCTGTAAAACATTTTAAAAATCTGAAATGGTGGCTTTATTCACAAGACCTGTATCTTTCATCTGGTGTCTTGGACTTGTGATTTAATGATATTTAGATGCTACAAGTTACTTGTGACGCTATGCTAGCTATGCTACTCAGTGGGGGGGGGGGGGGGGGGGGGGGGTGCTACCGGATCAGGGTTGGTGACTCGTGAGAAGTTAACTAACCTCCAGACGAGCTTCAATGCCATACAACTCTCCTTCCGTGGCCTCCAACTGCTCTTATATGCAAGTAAAACTAAATGCATGCTCTTCAACCGATCGCTACCAGCACCTGCCCGCCCGTCCAGCATCACTACTCTGGACGGTTCTGACTTAGAATATGTGGACAACTACAAATACCTAGGTGTCTGGTTAGACTGTAAACTCTCCTTCCATACTCACATTAAGCATCTCCAATCCAAAATTAAATCTAGAATCAGCTTCCTATTTTGCAACAAAGTATCCTTCACTCATGCTGCCATACATACCCTCGTAAAACTGACTATCCTACCGATCCTTGACTTTGGCAATGTAATTTACAAAATAGCCTCCAACACTCTACTCAACAAATTGGATGCAGTCTATCACAGTGCCATCCGTTTTGTTACCAAAGCCCCATATACCACCCACCACTGCTGCGACCTGTATGCTCTCTTTGGCTGGCCCTCGCTTCATATTCATTGCCAAACCCACTGGCTCCAGGTCATCTATAAGTCTTTGCTAGGTAAAACCCTGCCTTATCTCAGCTCACTGGTCACCATAGCAACACCCACCCATAGCACGCGCTCCAGCAGGTAAATTTCACTAGTCACCCCCAAAGCCAATTCCTCCTTTGGCCACCATTCCTTCCAGTTCTCTGCTGCCAATGACTGGAACGAATTGCAAAAATCACTGAAGCTGGAGACTCATCTCTCCCTCACTAACTTTAAGCACCAGCTGTCAGAGCAGCTCACAGATCACTGCACCTGTACATAGCCCATCTTGTAAATAGCCCAAATACCTCATCCCCATACTGTTATTTTTTTTGCTCCTTTGCACCCCAGTATCTCTACTTGCACATTCATCTTCTGCACATCTATCACTCCATTGTTTAATTGCTAAATTGTAATTATTTGCCCACTATGGCCTATTTATTGCCTAACCTTCCTTATCTTACCTCATTTGCACACACTGTATATAGAATTTCTATCTATTGTGTTATTGACAGTATGTTTGTTTATTCCATGTTAAACTCTGTGTTGTTGTTTGTGTCGCACTGCTTTGCTTTATCTTGGAAAGGGTCGCAGTTGTAAATGAGAACTTGTTCTCAGCTAGCCTACCTGGTTAAATAAAGGTGAAATAAAATGTTTTATAAAAAAATGTAGCTTGTTTGGGATGCTCTGAATCGATGTGTACGACAGCGTGTTCCAGTTCCCACCAATATCCAGCATCTTTGCACAGCAATTGATGAGGATTGGGACAACATTCCAAAGGCCACAATCAACAGCCTGATAAACTCTAAGCTAAGGAGATGTCGCGCTGCATGAGGCAAATGGTGGTCACATCAGATACTGACTGGTTTTCTGATCCACCCCCCTACCTTCAATAAAAAAAAAAATCTGTGACCAACAGATACAGATCTGCATTCCCAGTCATGTGAAATCCATAGATTAGTGCCTAATTCATTTATTTTTTATATGAACTGTAACTAAGTAAAATATTTGAAATTGTTGCATGTTGAAATTTATATTTTTGTTCAGTGTGTGTATAGACCTTCATAATAATGCTAACAAAGAAAAGTACACCACTACAGAGGAAAAAAATAGGTACACGGTAAGCATTTAAGCATTTAATACTTTAAAAAAAATTTGACCTTGGGGGAATTGATGTACAGTCGTGGCCAAAAGTTTTGAGAATGACACAAATATTAATTTCCACAAAATTTGCTGCTTCAGTGTCTTTAGATATTTTTGTCAGATGTTACTATGGAATACTGAAGTATAATTACAAGCATTTCATAAGTGTCAAAGGCTTTTATTGACAATTACATGAAGTTGATGCAAAGAGTCAATATTTGCAGTGTTGTCCCTTCTTATTCAAGACCTCTGCAATCCGCCCTGGCATGCTGTCAATTAACTTCTGTGCCACATCCTGACTGATGGCAGCCCCTTCTTGCATGATCAATGCTTCGAGTTTGTCAGAATTTGTGGGTTTTTGTTTGTCCACCCGCCTCTTGAGGATTGACCACAAGTTCTAAATGGGATTAAGGTCTGGGGAGTTTCCTGGCCATGGACCCAACATATCGATGTTTTGTTCCCCGAGCCACTTAGTTATCAGTTTTGCCTTATGGCAAGGTGCTCCATCAGGCTGGAAAAGGCATTGTTCATCACCAAACTGTTCCTGGATGGTTGGGAGGTTGCTCTCGGAGGTCTCGGAGGATGTGTTGGTACCATTCTTTATTCATGGCTGTTTTCTTAGGCAAAATTGTGAGTGAGCCTACTCCCTTGGCTGAGAAGCAACCCCACACATGAATGGTCTCAGGATGCTTTACTGTTGGCAGGACACAGGACTGATGGTAGCGCTCACCTTGTCTTCTCTGGACAAGCTTTTTTCCGTGTGCCCCAAACAATCGAAAAGCGGATTCATCAGAGAAAATGACTTTACCCCAGTCCTCAGCAGTCCAATCGCTGTACCTTTTGCAGAATATCAGTCTGTCCCTGATGTTTTTCCTGGAGAGAAGTGACTTCTTTGCTGCCCTTCTTGACACCAGGCCATCCTCCAAAAGTCTTCACCTCACTGTGCGTGCAGATGCACTCACACCTGCCTGCTGCCATTCCTGAGCAAGCTCTGTACTGGTGGTGCCCCTATCCCGCAGCTGAATCAACTTTAGGAGACGGTCCTGGCGCTTGCTGGACTTTCTTGGGCACCCTGAAGCCTTCTTCACAACAATTGAACCGCTCTCCTTGAAGTTCTTGATGATCCGATAAATGGTTGATTTAGGTGCAATCTTACTGGCAGCAATATCCTTGCCTGTGAAGCCCTTTTTGTGCAAAGCAATGATGATGGCACGTGTTTCCTTGCAGGTAACCATGGTTGACAGAGGAAGAACAATGATTACAAGCACCACCCTCCTTTTGAAGCTTCCAGTCTGTTATTCGAACTCAATCAGCATGACAGAGTGATCTCCAGCCTTGTCCTCATCAACACTCACACCTGTGTTAACGAGAGAATCACTGACATGATGTCAGCTGGTCTTTTTGTGGCAGGGCTGAAATGCAGTGGAAATGTTGGAAAGTGGAAATTGCAATTCATCTGAGCACGCTTCATAACATTCTGAAGTATATGCAAATTGCCATCATACAAACTGAGGCAGCAGACTTTGTGAAAATAATATTTGTGTCATTCTCAAAACTTTTGGCCACAACTGTAGTCAGAACTGAATTTATGGAGCCAGATTGCTGCCAAAAGGTTGAACGCATGTATCGTTAGGATCATAAGAAAATCCATACATAAATTGTTAGGATCGTAATAAAAGCCATACTTGAAACATGAAACGTAAACGTGAAAGTTCATCTGTGAACGATTACGGACTAACATTTTAGGCTTGAACAAATCTTGTGTTGCAATTCTGACGTACAATAATACCTTTCAGAGTTTTGGCAGTGTCATCTCACCAACAAAAAAACGTACACCAAACTCCCTGTGAGGAGTGCTACACAAACAAGCATAACACAGTATAAAAAACCTGAAAGTCAGAGAAACCAGAAAATTGGTATTCTGTACTTTTTCCAAGTTAATAGTCTCCATTCTCTATTACTCCACAGTTGAGTTTACTTCACATTTAGGTAGCTAATGTAATTGATTTGTTTGCCAGTGCAAGTCTGGATAGCACGCGCTGTATTATGCCTACAACAATGAAGTTTCAGTCCGCTAGGTGCATCTCTACAGCATGGGAATATCTCTGGGTGACGTGGACATCCCCATGCATGCACGGTATCAAAATATGACTAATTCAATATTGCACCATTCAATTCTCAGGGCTCTGTCTGCAATCATAACCAGTAGTATATAGCAGGAATTATGAAACATAATAACAATGTTTGGTGAATCTATGAATTATGTATGACCACTGGAGTCTTTGCCACTCAAAATATTTTTTTTATAGAATATTTCTCAATTAATTTCATCACTCAAAATCTTGCCAAAGCATATTCTGTAAGGGGGGTTAATATGAATTTAAAATGATTTGACATGATTTATATGAATTGGGTCATGAACATATGGACTTTGAAATTAACAAGGGCGAGGTTAAACGTAGGCTAAGTCTGGCATAAGATTATTCTCACGCTTTACAATAACTCTGTTGCAGTGGTCTTAGGTGGTCTCCGTATAGGCTATCCCTTCCATTGCGATACTGCTGCCCAGTTGAAGAGCTTGTGATCTTCATGCAGCACCACACACCTTCGGAAAAGCACCCCTCAGCCTCAGAAGATCCCCTTCTGGAGGCATACAGCCATAGTCTTTATACCCTAGTGTAGACCTATTTGCCTACTAGCCAAAATAAAGTGCAGAGCATGCATGAGGCGTGCAACTCATCAGTCCAACATATTTGAACATTTAATTCATCCTTCATTTAGTCAGTATGTCATCCATTCTGTCATTTGTCTGAGATGCAATAGGAACTAAATCAAAGAGAATAGAACAGTCTTATCCATTTGTTTATTGAAAGCCATATGTGTATTTGAAATTATCTAAATTCTCCAAAGTTCTTTAGCCTATCACTTTAATAATTCAATGTTTAATTTGGCTATGACAAGCCTACATACAGAGTGGAATTTGCAAATACAACAGTCCAAATGCCAAATATAAAGCCTACAGTACGTGCTGCCAAATACAGGGAAAAGTGTGATTCATTAGGTTACGTGATCACCACAGTAGCCCGACGCTGCTGCAAAAACAAATTATGCAATTATATTGCCATTAAATAACACAACAGCATGGCATATTTAGATAGTGGAATAAGCCTAAATCATATTTACTTTCTATTTTGCAGCTCAGGTGGTTGTTCTAGACGAGGCTCTTCTGGGTCTTTATAGTATCATTCTCACACAAGTCATTTGGCCCAAGCCTGTACTATGCCATCTACTGGTATAAGGTTGTTATCGAATGCCATTCTGAAACAAGCTCTAGACATTTATTTTGGAAACGAAACCGGAAGCTGCAAAGCAATTCTAACGTCTGGGCTTGAGTTGCTTGATTGACTAGCTAACTTTGACAAGCTACGTTCGGTTCATGTCCTTTGCAGATGCCACTGTAACAGTTTAACTTTAGTCCGTCCCCTCGCCCCGACCGAACCAGGGACCCTCTGCACACAACAACAGTCACCCACGAAGCATCGTTACCCATCGCTCCACAAAAGCCGCGGCTCTTGCAGAGCAAGGGGAACCACTACTTCAAGGTCTCAAAGCAAGTGACGTCACGATTGAAACGCTATTAGCGCGCACCACCGCTAAATAGCTAGCCATTTCACATCGGCCACACTCACTCCCCTTTTGACCTCCTCCTTTTCCGCAGCACCCAGTGATCCGGGTCAACAGCATCAATGTAACAGTTTAACTTTAGTCCATCCCCTCGCCCCGACCCGGGCGCGAACCAGGGACCCTCGGCACACATCAACAACAGTCACCCACGAAGCATCGTTACCCATCGCTCCACAAAAGCCGCGGCTCTTGCAGAGCAAGGGGAACAACTACTTCTAGGTCTCAGAGCGAGTGACGTCACCGATTGAAACACTATTAGCGCCCACCACCGCTAACTAGCTAGCCATTTCACATCGGCCACACTCACTCCCCTTTTGACCTCCTCCTTTTCCGCAGCTTCAAGGTCTCAAAGCGAGTGACGTCACCGATTGAAACGCTATTAGCGCGCACCACCGCTAACTAGCTAGCCATTTCACATCGGTTACACCACATTCCTGACAAAAGTTTGTACATAGTTTGGGGATCGAGTGGTGCAGCGGTCTAAGGCACCGCATTGCAGTGCTAGAGGCGTCACTACAGACCCAGGTTTGATCCCGGGCTGTATCACATCTGGCCGTGACCGGGAGTCCCATAAGGCAGCGCACAATTGTCCAGGTTAGGGGAGGGTTTGGCTGGGGTAGTCCGTCATTGTAAATAAGAATTTGTTCTTAACTGACTTGCCTAGTTAAATAAACGACAAATAAATATAAAAAAAGATCTGTAACTGAGTAAAGGGAGATGTAAGAATTTAACGTGTAAATGTTCATAACTTAGGGTTTGTACATTTTACAGATCTAATTTAACGTTTCATGCCTGGCTTTTCTTATGATCCTAACGATATGTACGTTCAACCTTTTGGCAGCTATCTGGCTCCATATGAATTCCACAAACCCTCGCCACTGCTCGACTCAAGAGTTCATGTAAACTTCCTTAACCATGGAGTTGAGTTTTATAGCCAAAGCATGCTGCTTTTGCCTTTCGGGGTGAACTGCTAAGTTCCATTCAAACTAAACATTGTGTGCGTGGTATTGCAGCACGCTGCATATGACTTCCAAACTTCCTAGAGCCTACCGGTTCCTGACCATTTTGGGGTTGCAATCCTTTTGGCAACATCGAAGAGGCAGCTGACCAGATTTCCCATAGCCTCAAGTTTTCGTCTGCATTTTCAACCGAGAGAAACATGTGCTGCAAATGGGGCGCACTGTTAGGCTACTCATGCGTCCAGTTCCTTTCTAGGTTACTTGAAAGCACCCTTTGATTTGCTGACCGCCAACCTTTAAAAATACATTGTAACTTTAGAAATGACACACCGAGGAGAAACCAAGGGCAACGCAAACTACAAATCACTGGGTTGATTTGCAACAATATAGTGTTCCGCTTAGGGAACACAGTTACATTTAGGAGGACTCAGAAACCGAAATACTGTTGCTAATGTGAAAGCATATCTTATATCAAAGTAAATTGAACTAGCTTGTCTGTTTCTTGTCGAAACGGTGCGCTTTCTAGCCGAACCTCCCCCTTGTTGCGTTTGGTACAGTCCACTGCTCCTTTTGATCACTCCAGTATCGGATCTAGAGCACAGCACAACATGTTGAAGACCGTGTGTTCCAGGGCGCAGAGCGAAACTTTAACTTTGGCTCGTCGTATCAGCGGGGACTAAATACCAAAATACAGCCATGCTATGAATATAGTTATGAGTCTAGTCTTTGTTGATTTGAAGGCTCTTCTTTGATATTTCGATAATACCGAAATATTTGCAGCAAATAAGAAAGAAAAAGACTGACCGAGAGCGAGCGAGAGAAGGGAATCAAAGATGCAGGTCTCTGTGGTGCTGTGTAGCATGATAACTTTCTTTCTTCGCAGTCAAGGTAAGTTGCATTTTAACATGTCATCTTGTAAAAAATGTCCTCGTATCTTGGGTCCACTGTTTAATATCCGTCTGCGGGAGGATGATTCGATGAGTGAATGTTATGATATCCAAACAACCGTGTCGTTTTTTCTTTCTTTCAGCCCTCAATTCTAGTCCATTGCTTTGAAATACGCATGAGTTTCATAACAACAAAAGTTAATGTTTTGCATAAATTTAGACAGAATAATTGTGGGGATAACTAGTGCTTATACCTTCTACACGTGCAATCAGCCGCATACCGATCATATGACTGTGGATGTCTGAATGATGGACATGTTTAGAATGTATCATATTTAACCTTATACAGAACATAATGTATTTATATTTATTAGGATCCTCATTAGCTGCTGCCAAGGCGGCAGCTACTGTTCCTGTGGTCCAAACAGGATTAAAACAAGTAGGCCTACATCACGACGAAACATAACAGCCTACATCCTAAAAATAAAAAATTCATCATGCAAGACATTTATTACATTATTACTCTATTATTACAAATGTACAATACACCAATATTACAATGTGTGTGTGTCACAGCCCACGTTGTGCCATGAGGTGTTGTTTTATCTGTTTTAAAAAAATCTGATTTTACTGCTTGCTTGAGTTACTTAATGTGAAAGAGTTCCATGTTGTCATGGCTCTATGTAGTTCTGTGTGTTTCCCAGAGTCTGTTATGGACTTGGTGACTGTGAAGAGACCATGTGTTGTGGGTTATGTATGGGTGTCTGAACTGTGTGTTAAGTGTTCAACATGTCAATACCACTCACAAAGTCAAGCAGTGATGCAGTCAATCTCTCCTCTGCTTTGGGGCCAGGAGAGCTTTACATGCATGTCATCGATGTTAGCTCTTCGTGTACATTTAAGGGGCAGCCGTGCTGCTCTGTTCTGGGACAGCTGTTGTTTGCCTTTCTTTGTGGCAGTATGACTGGGCAGTAGTCCAGGTCTGATAAAACTAGGGCCTGTAGGACTTGTTTTGTTGATTGTGATGTCAAGAAAGCAGAGCAGTGCTTTATCACGGCCAGACCTCCCCCCCCCCCCCATCTTAGCTACCTTTTCATCAATATGTTTTGACCATGTCAGTTTACAATGTAGGGTTACACCAAGCAGTTTAGTATCAACTTGCTCAATTGCCACATTATTCATTACAATATTTAGTTGAGGTTTAGGTAGAGCTGTCCCCGACTACAAAAAATGTGTAGACTGCGAGTCGTCTTTTCTTTCAACCAATCGATTGGTCGAAATGTTCAAAGCTGTATTTTAACATATAGCCACACCCTGTGTTTTAAGGAAATAAACTATATGTACTGAGATTGTCTGATGCTTAAGCATGCTGTTTGATTAAATAATTAAGACACAGAAATGACTCAAGGGAGCCAGAGATAGCCTAACCAGAAGAAAACAACTCCCTCCCGCTGCTGCCGACCTTTGCAGATTCTGCCGTTACTGTGTGGAAATAGGCTGCACCAGGGGGAGTGCCAATTTGTCTTACCATTTCTACTGATGTGCGTTTAAATTATTATTTTCGTATGCACATTTTCATGGAACATTTTAATTTATTATAGTCTTTGTATCTCAAAAATCATTATCATGTGGTTAATCTAAATTCTATCTAAATCTACATGAAAATGATACAAAAATATTGCCATTGCCAACTATGTAAAAATTGCAGCCTGCAGGTTGAACATATCTTGATAAGAATACATATTTGATAAATCACATTGGCTATGCATGGCCTGTCTGCAACGAACTTGAAATATTGTATCAACTATCAATACGGACAATACGGACTTTCAGCTCCCTCCAAAGATTTTCTATTGGGTTCAGGTCTGGAGACTGGCTAGGCCACTCCAGGACGTTGAGATGCTTCTTACGGAGCCACTCCTTAGTTTCCCTGGCTGTGTGTTTCGGGTCGTTGTCATGCTGGAAGACCCAGCCACGACCCATCTTCAATGCTCTTACTGAGGGAAGGAGGTTGTTGGACAAGATCTCGCGATACATGGACCCATCCACCCTCCCCTCAATACGGTGCAGTCGTCCTGTCCCCTTTGCAGAAAAGCATCCCCAAAAAATGATGTTTCCACCTCCATGCTTCACGGTTGGGATGGTGTTCTTGGGGTTGTACTCATCCTTCTTCTTCCTCCAAACACGGCGAGTGGAGTTAAGACCAAAAAGCTCTATTTTTGTCTCATCAGACCACATGACCTTCTCCCATTCCTCCTCTGGATCATCCAGATGGTCATTGGCAAACTTCAGATGGGCCTGGACATGCGCTGGCTTGAGCAGGGGGACCTTGCGTGCGCTGCAGGATTTTAATCCATGACGGCGTAGTGTGTTACTAATGGTTTTCTTTGAGACTGTGGTCCCAGCTCTCTTCAGGTCATTGACCAGATCCTGCCGTGTAGTTCTGGGCTGATCCCTCACCTTCCTCATGATCATTGATGCCCCACGAGGTGAGGTCTTGCATGGAGCCCCAGACCAAGGGTGATTGACCGTCATCTTGAAGTTCTTCCATTTTCTAATAATTGCGCCAACAGTTGTTGCCTTCTCACCAAGCTGCTTGCCTATTGTCCTGTAGCCCATCCCAGCCTTGTGTAGGTCTACAATTTTATCCCTGATGTCCTTACACAGCTCTCTGGTCTTGGCCATTGTGGAGAGGTTGGAGTCTGTTTGATTGAGTGTGTGGACAGGTGTCTTGTATACAGGTAACGAGTTCAAACAGGTGCAGTTAACTTCTTATGGCTGCAATCCCGTCACCGGGATGATATGACAACAGCCAGTGACAGTGCAGGGCGCCAAATTAAAAAAACATAAATCTCATAATTAAAATTCCTCAGACATTCATGTGTCTTATATCATTTTAAAGGTAAACTTGTTGTTAATCCCACCACAGTGTCCCATTTCAAATAGGATTTTCATCGAAGCACTACAAACGATTATGTTAGGTCACCACAAAACCACAATAAGCACAGCTATTTTTCCAGCGAAAGATAGCTTTAACAAAAACCAGAAATAGAGATAAAATTAATCACTAACCTTTGATTATCTTCATCAGCTGACACTCATAGGACTTCATGTTACACAATACATGCATGTTTTGTTTGATAAAGTTCATATTTATATAAAAAAATCTGAGTTTACATTGGCGCGTTAGATTCACTAGTTGCAAAAACATCAAGTGATTTTGCATAGCCACATCGTTTCAACAGAAATACTCATCATAAATGTAGATGATAATACAAGTTATACACATGGAATTATAGATATACCTCTCCTTAATGCAACCGCTGTGTCAGATTTCAAAAAAACTTTACGGAAAAATAAACCATGCAATAATCTGAGACAGAGCTCAGAACAATAGTCAAATTAGCCGCCATGTTGGAGTCAACAGAAACCAGAAAATACATGATAAATGTTTCCTATGATAAAAATTACAGACCTCTACATGCTTTGTAAGTAGGAAAACCTGCAAAATCGGCAGTGTATCAAATACTTGTTCTCCCCACTGTATATGTATAACTTTATGAGCTGAATTGTCTCTTTGCAATTTGTTTATTTTAGTCTCGCTCATTAGCATATTTAGCTAGCAGCCTCTATGGAAATTTGCTATTACTTGTGCTAATTTTGTTAGCATTCTGGTAGACTCCCAATCCCAGATTGACGATATAAAAATCTGCATACCACCCAGCCCTAATTCTGTTCCCAAATTAGTAACCTAATTACAAAAAAATTATTTCTGCAACTGAATTGGCTACACTATGAAGTCATAATTGTCACAAACCACAGTTGGGTCACCTGCTTCCACTGGCATATTGTTTAATTTATTTTTTATTTTACTAGACAAGTCAGTTAAGAACATTATTATTTTCAATGACGGCCTAGGAACAGTTTGTTAACTGCCTTGTTCAGGGGCAGAACGACAGATTTTTACCTTGTCAGCTCGGGGATTCGATCTTGCAACCTTTCGTTTACTTGTCCCACGCTCTAACCCCTAGGCTACCTGCCGCTCATAACTGTTTTCTTTCTCTTTCTGTCATCTGGTGGTTAAACCAAGAGTGTTACAAGTTATTTTGGACCGCCCATCCATCTCTCTCTCTGCTTCTCTCTCAAGTTAATGGAGCTCTAGCTCTTACTGACAGCTACCCATGAGCCCCCTCTCTTTCCATTTACTGTAACCAGCATCCTCACCCACTGAGCACCGATCGACATCGGACGTCCATGGAAGTAGTTGAAATTTGGTCAGTCCACCCTAGCTTTGATGTTAAAGGTCCGATGTAGCCGTTCTTGTCAATATCAAATTTATGGGTAACAATTAAGTATCTTACTGTGATTGTTTTCAATTAAAATGGTCAAAAAGAAACAAAAATAGCTTCTAAGCAAAGATCCATTTCTCAAGCAAGAATTTTGCCTAGGACTGTCTGGGACTGGTCTGAGTGAGGGGCCTAATTGGACGAGCCTAATGGGAGGGATATGGAACCTGAAAACTAGCTGTTATTGGCAGAGCGGTTTAGCTCTTTATTATTGGTCTATTTACTTATACTGTCTGGTGATTGTCTCCAGGCATTCCAAAACTCCATCCCACAAAAAAAGGTATTTTCAAACAGCTCTTGCACTAAAAGGGCATGATCATAATTTTCACAATTTCACACTATTATTCCAATTACATATTGTGGAAATATATATAAGACACAGGAAAATCACATTTTTAACATCCACAGACAGACCGTACTGGACCAAATAGTACCAGTCAAGTTTGGACACACCTACTCATTCAAGGGTTTGTCATAATTTTTTAGATTTTCTACATTGTAGAATAATAGTGAAGACATCAAAACTATGAAGTAACGCATATGGAATCATGTAGTAACCAAAAAAGTTTATTTTAGATACTTCAAAGTAGGCACTCTTTGACTTGGTGACAGCTTTGCACACTCTTGGGCATTATCAAATATTATTGGTCACATACACATGGTTAGAAAATGTTTTTGCGAGTGTAGTGAAATGCTTGTGCTTCTAGTTCTGACAGTGCAGCAATATCTAGTAAGTAATATCTAACAATTCCACAACAAATACCTAATACACACAAATCTAAGTAAAGGAATGGAATAAGAATATATAAATATATGGATGCGCAATGTCAGAACGGCATAGGCTAAGATGCAATAGACAGTCCCTCCAGGATTTTGCAATAAAAAAATTAATAAAAAAATTGTGATTTCTGTGGCCCAAAATTCTTGATTTTGCGGCAGCTTTTCTGAAAATCTGCGATACATTTTGTGATGTTAATTTCATATAAACCAATAACAAGTATTGTGCTCAGTTTTAGGATGATTTTATGCAGAATACATAATACAAAAACAATTAGAAACTTTCTCTTGTGACCCAGCACAACGTTGCACAGAGTACAAAACAATTTCCCCCCAATTTCATGTAAAACATAGCTGTTTTTTTTGTTAGCTGTTATTTTTGTTGGCAAATGATTTCTGTTCATTATACTGCCTATCAGCCATCAACAATCAGCCATCATCTCGCACGTGAATACGCTGACAGGCCAGGGGGGAAAAAACTTTTGACGTGTGATTGGATTGGGCCATTTTCCACAGTAACAGTGCAGTAATTGGTCAACATTATGAACCCACTTTTGATTGGACCCTTTTATGCGCTAAAAGTGCGTTGATTGGTCAAAATTGCGAGCTCTGGCGTAATATGCGCTGATTGGTTGATTATGCATTGAATTATGCGATTGCAGAATCGTGGAATCCTGGAGGGACTGAATAGATAGGATAGAATACAGTATATACATGAGATGAGTAATGCAAGATATGTAAACATTATTAAAATGGCATTATTAAAGTGATTAGTGTTCCATTTAATAAAGTGGCCAATGATTTCAAGTCTGTATGTAGGCAAGCCTCTCTGTGCTAGTGATGTCTGTTGGCCTTGAGATGGAAGCTGTTTTTCAGTCTCTCGGTCCCAGAGTTGATGCACCTGTACTGACTTCGTCTTCTGGATGGTAGCGGGGTGAACAGTCATTGGCTCGGGTGGTTGTTGTCCTTGATGATATTTTTGGCCTTCCTGTGACATCGGGTGCTGTAGGTGCCCTGGAGGGCAGGTAGTTTGCCCCCAGTGATGCGTTAGGTTCCTAAGGACTAGAATTGAGGCGGCCCTCTCTGTCGGCGCCATTTTCATGCTCAACCAGCTTCACCTGGAATGCTTTTCCAACAGTCTTGAAGGAGTTCCCGCATATGCTGAGCACTTGTTGGCTGCTTTTCCTTCGGTCAACTCATCCCAAACCATCTCAATTGGGTTGAGGTTGGGTGATTGTGGAGGCCAGGTCATCTGATGCAGCACTCGATCACTCTCCTTCCTTGGTCAAATAGCCCTTACACAGCCTGGAGTCAAAGTTTTGGGTCAAAGTCCTTTTGAAAAAGAAATGATAGACCTGCTAAGCGCAAATCAGATGGGATGGCGTATCGCTGCAGAGTGCTGTGGTAGCCTGTGCCTGTGGCGGTCCTCCTGAGACCCAGTTTCATCATCATAGAACTTGATATTTCTTGCACTAGAAGAACCTTTCAAACATCTTGAAATTTTCCGCATTGACTGACCTTCATGTCTTAAAGTAATGATGGACTGTCATTTCTCTTTGCTTATTTGAGCTGTTCTTGCCGTAATATGGACTTGGTCTTTTACCAAATAGGGCTATCTTCTGTATACCACCCCTATTTTGTCACAACACAACTGATTGGCTCAAAGACATTAGAAGGAAAGAAATTCCACAAATGAACTTTCAACAAAGCACGCCTGTTAATTGAAATTGATTCCAGGTGACTACCTCATGAAGCTGGTTGAGAGAATGCCAATGCTAAGAGTGTGCAAAGCTGTCATCAAGGCAAAGGATGGCTACTTTGAAGAATCTCAAATATTAAAATACATTTGGATTTGTTTAACACTTTTTTGGTTACTACATGATTCCATATGTGTTATTTCATAGTTTTGATGTCTTCACTATTATTATTCAATGTAGAAAATAGTAAAAAATAAAGAAACCCTTGAATGAGTAGGTGTGTCCAATCTTTTGAATGGTACTGTATGTTTCACAAGTTAGTACAGGATAGGACAATTGAGTGAGTAGAGCACAGTAGATTGTACTGTACAGTAGATTGTACTGTACAGTAGATTGTACTGAACCCTACTTTACTATTCTGCATTGTACTCTACACTGCTCTGTTGTGCTGTATTGTACTGGGGCAAAAAAACATTGCTAGGGCAAAAACTACTGTGCTCTGGTCCGCTGCGCTGTGATATCCAAACTTGTCCAAACTTGTGAAACATCAGGAGAATGACATTCATATCCATAATTATGCATTTCTGTGTAGTACAGATCAGGGACCCATCATGTAATTCAGTTATCGAGTGTAAATCCACTTACTGTCGTTCAATAACCAAAATATATTTTTTCAAACTCAAGGTACCATGTCATAGCTGACACCCCATTGTTTCTGCAGACATCTTTGAATCTTAATTCTGAGCAGCACTCGTATTTTCCATCTCTTTAATCAAAGCCTACAGCAGTGTTTCCCAAACTCTGTCCTCTGGACCCCAAGGGGTGCACATTTGTGTTTTTCTCCGAAGCACTACACAGCTGATCAAATAATCAACTAATGATCAAGCTTTGATCATTTGTTAAACAATACTTTTCTTTCATAATTTGGTCGGTAATGCATGAATGTGAAGGTTCAGAGTTTGTTCGCATGTCATGCCTAAATTTGCTCATCTTGCCAATGGAAAAAGTAATTAAAGTAGTTGGCAATATCGAAGGATTTTGAAATTAATGAGCCATCAGCCTCAATGGCTGGAGCTTAATTAGCTTTTTTTTGACCAAATTTCATTTAAGGTGCTCAAGTTTTTACTATCATTCTTCATATCATTTATTTTTGTTTCATAGTACAGTTTCTTTTTTTTGTTCCGTTTAGTCACATGATTTCTCCAGCCAGACTTATTTGCCATTCCTTTTCCCTCGCTCCTCTCAACAATACAATTTTTTAATTCTTGATCAATCCACAGGGATTTAGCAGTTTTTAGAGTCATTTTCTTAATGGGTGCATACTCATTAGTACCTGGAAGAAGCGTCAAGTGTGGCGTCTGGTTGCTCCTCATTATACACAACAGACCAGTAAATATTCTTTCAACCTTGATTCACCACAGAACCTCTTGTATGATATGTTATGCACTATTTTAGGCCCAGCCTTTGGAACTTTGGTTTCCCAAGATATGGCTACTATATTATGATCACTACATCCAATGGGCGTGGATACTGCTTTAGAGGAAATTTCTGAAGGATTAGTAAAGATGTGATCAATACATGATTGAGCGTAAATCCAAGATGGCGTAGCAGTCGGACGTGTGTTTGTCTTGTCCCGTGTCTTGTCCCGTGTAAATAGTCCTCATATTTTTCGTATACATTTCGTATATATTTTAATTTCACTTTCCATCTAGGAACTGAATATACATTCCTACATTCCGCCTCACCCAATGTGGTACGCATCTGCTATTTTTTATACTTCAGAACCGTAACCCCAATCAGAAGCTAGCCAGATAACTAGCTAGTAGTCAGTTAGCCACTGCTGCGGTCTTCACCCTTAACTCGGACACAGCCAGCTTCAGCTCGGGCCAATACCTGCCAGTCTGCAAGCGCGATATCAACCCAGAGCATATAGGACTGCTTTTTCTCTACCACATCACCGGATTCCTGACGCAAGCTCTGGACAATTACACCGTATCATCACAGCTAGCTAGCTGCAACCGAGTGGCTACTACTGGCTAACACCTCTGTCCCGAAGCAAGCACCAGTTAGCCTTGAGCTAGCCTCGAGCTAGGCCCATCTGCCGGCTAGCCGAAGAGGTCTACCAGCGAATTCTTGGGCTACAATACCTCTTTTGCCAATTGGACTGGACTCTTTTCGCTATAATTTTTTTAACTTTGGAACACTTTCAAGAACCCCCAGTAGCTAACCAGCTAATCAGCTACAAGCTAATTTAGCCATTTTTTGCCGCTGCTAGCAGCTTTTACCTTCTGCACAGACACCAGCCCTGTTATTAGCCTGGATATTACTCACCAATTTACCAGCATCGGACTGTCTCTCGACAACAACGCCGGATTCCTGCCGTAATCCCTGAGCCACTACTTCTGATCCTCACAGCTAGCTTGCAGCTAGCGCAGCTAGCGCCACTGCCACGAAGCTAGCACCAGTTAGCAAACACAATTCTACAATTCACAACCTCTCTTTCGCCATCGCCATCCGGCTTGGATTCTCTGTCGACACGACCACGTCTGGTCTGCAGACGAATACCCCACCCGCTGTGCCCTCAACCGGCCTCCGTCTGAGCAGACCCCCTCCGTCTGAGCAGACCACCCCCCGGGCTACTAACTTTAAACGCCGCATGCTAGCTTAGTGGAGGCCTCCCTGCTCCATCTACGGCTGCCCCCTGGACACTATGATCACTTGGCTACATAGCTGATGCCTGCTTGACTGTCCATTAATTCACGGTACTCCATTCTGTTTATTTGTGTTTTATCTGTCGGCTCTGTGCTTTAACTCAGGATCTGTGTGTAGTTAATCCGACCCTCTCTGCCTAGTCGTCGCCATTTTTACCTGTTGTTGCTGTGTTAGTGGACTAGCTGCTGTTATCTTACCTGTTGTTTTAGCTAGCTCTCCCAATCAAGACCTGCAATCACTTTATGCCTTATTGTATGTCTCTCTCAAATATCAATATGCCTTGCATACTGTTGTTCAGGCTAGTTATCATTATCATTGTTTTGGTTTGCAATGGACCCCGTAGTTCCACTCTCCGTACCTCTGATACCTCCTTTGTCCCACCCCCCACACATGCGGTGACCTCACCCATTGAGACCAGCATGTCCAGAGATACAACCTCTCTTATCATCACCCAGTGCCTGGGCTTGCCTCCGCTGTACCCGTGCCCCACCATACCCCTGTCTGCACATTATGCCCAGAATCTATTCTACCACGCCCATAAATCTGCTCCTTTTATTCTTTGTCCCCAACGCTCTAGGCGACCAGTTTTGATAGCCTTTAGCCGCACCCTCATCCTACTACTCCTCTGTTCCTCGGGTGATGTGGAGGTAAACCCAGGCCCTGCATGTCCCCAGTCACCCTCATTTGTTGACTTCTGTGATCGAAAAAGCCTTGGCCTCATGCATGTCAACATCAGAAGCCTCCTCCCTAAGTTTGCCTTACTCACCGCTTTAGCACACTCTGCCAACCCTGATGTCCTTGCCGTGTCCGAATCCTGGCTTAGGAAGGCCACCAAAAATTCTGGGATTTCCATACCCAACTATAACACTTTCCGTCAAGATAGAACTGCCAAAGGGGGAGGAGTTGCAATCTACTGCAGAGATAGCCTGCAAAGTTCTGTCATACTTTCCAGGTCTATGCCAAAACAGTTCGAACTTCTAATTTTAAAAATTAATCTCTCCAGAAATAAGTCTCTCACTGTTGCCGCCTGCTACCGACCCCCCTCAGCTCCCAGCTGTGCCCTGGACACCATCTGTGAATTGATCGCTCCCCATCTAGCTTCAGAGTTTGTTCTGTTAGGTGACCTAAACTGGGATATGCTTAACACCCCGGCAGTCCTACAATCCAAGCTTGATGCCCTCAATCTCACACAAATCATCAAGGAACCCACCAGGTACAACCCTAAATCTGTAAACATGGGCACCCTAATAGACATTATCCTGACCAACCTGCCCTCCAAATACACCTCTGCTGTCTTCAATCAAGATCTCAGCGATCACTGCCTCATTGCCTGTATCCGCCACGGGTCCGCGGTCAAACGACCACCCCTCATCACTGTCAAACGCTCCCTAAAACACTTCTGCGAGCAGGCCTTTCTAATCGACCTGGCCCGGGTACCCTGGAAGGATATTGACCTCATCCCGTCAGTTGAGGATGCCTGGTCATTCTTTAAAAGTTACTTCCTCACCATATTAGACAAGCATGCTCCGTTCAAAAAATGCAGAACCAAGAACAGATATAGCCCTTGGTTCACTCCAGACCTGACTGCCCTCGACCAGCACAAAAACATCCTGTGGCGAACTGCAATAGCATCGAAGAGCTCTAACTCCAAAAAGTTCTGGGATACTGTAAAGTCCATGGAAAACAAGAGCACCTCCTCCCAGCTGCCCACTGCACTGAGGCTAGGTAACACGGTCACCACTGATAAGTCCGTGATAATCGAAAACTTCAACAAACATTTCTCAATGGCTGGCCATGCCTTCCTCCTGGCGACTCCAACCTTGGCCAACAGCCCCGCCCCCCCCGCTGCTACTCGCCCAAGCCTCCCCAGCTTCTCCTTTACCCATATCCAGATAGCAGATGTTCTGAAAGAGCTGGAAAACCTGGACCCATACAAATCAGCTGGGCTTGACAATCTGGACTCCCTATTTCTGAAACTGTCCGCCGCCATTGTCGCACCCCCTATTACCAGCCTGTTCAACCTCTCCTTCGTATCATCTGAGATCCCCAAGGATTGGAACGCTGCCGCGGTCATCCCCCTCTTCAAAGGGGGAGACACCCTGGACCCAAACTGTTACAGACCTATATCCATCCTGCCCTGCCTATCTAAGGTCTTCGAAAGCCAAGTCAACAAACAGATCACTGACCATCTCGAATCCCACCGTACCTTCTCCGCTGTGCAATCCGGTTTCCGAGCCGGTCACGGGTGCACCTCAGCCACGCTCAAGGTACTAAACGATATCATAACCGCCATCGATAAAAGACAGTACTGTGCAGCCGTCTTCATCGACCTGGCCAAGGCTTTCGACTCTGTCAATCACCATATTCTTATCGGCAGACTCAGTAGCCTCGGTTTTTCTAATGACTGCCTTGCCTGGTTCACCAACTACTTTGCAGACAGAGTTCAGTGTGTCAAATCGGAGGGCATGTTGTCCGGTCCTCTGGCAGTCTCTATGGGGGTACCACAGGGTTCAATTCTCGGGCCGACTCTTTTCTCTGTATACATCAATGATGTTGCTCTTGCTGCGGGCGATTCCCTGATCCACCTCTACGCAGACGACACCATTCTATATACTTCCGGCCCTTCCTTGGACACTGTGCTATCTAACCTCCAAACGAGCTTCAATGCCATACAACACTCATTCCGTGGCCTCCAACTGCTCTTAAACGCTAGTAAAACCAAATGCATGCTTTTCAACCATTCGCTGCCTGCACCCGCACGCCCGACTAGCATCACCACCCTGGACGGTTCCGACCTAGAATATGTGGACATCTATAAGTACCTAGGTGTCTGGCTAGACTGCAAACTCTCCTTCCAGACTCATATCAAACATCTCCAATCCAAAATCAAATCAAGAATCGGCTTTCTATTCCGCAACAAAGCCTCCTTCACTCACGCCGCCAAACTTACCCTAGTAAAACTGACTATCCTACCGATCCTCGACTTCGGCGATGTCATCTACAAAATAGCTTCCAATACTCTACTCAGCAAACTGGATGCAGTTTATCACAGTGCCATTCGTTTTGTTACTAAAGCACCTTATACGACCCACCACTGCGACCTGTATGCCCTAGTCGGCTGGCCCTCGCTACATGTTCGTCGTCAGACCCACTGGCTCCAGGTCATCTACAAGGCTATGCTAGGTAAAGTGCCGCCTTATCTCAGTTCACTGGTCACGATGGCTACACCCACCCGCAGCACGCGCTCCAGCAGGTGTATCTCACTGATCATCCCTAAAGCCAAAACCTCATTTGGACGCCTTTCCTTCCAGTTCTCTGCTGCCTGCGACTGGAACGAATTACAAAAATCTCTGAAGTTGGAGACTTTTATCTCCCTCAACAACTTTAAAAATCTGCTATCCGAGCAGCTAACCGATCGCTGCAGCTGTACATAGTCCATCTGTAAACTACCCACCCAATTTACCTACCTCACCCCCCATACTGCTTTTATTTATTTACTTTTCTGCTCTTTTGCACACCAGTATCTCTTCTTGCACATGATCATCTGATGATTTATCACTCCAGTGTTAATCTGCTAAATTGTAATTATTCGATTTATTGCCTACCTCATGCCTTTTGCACACATTGTATATAGATTCTCTTTTTTTTTCTACCATGTTATTGACTTGTTTATTGTTTACTCCATGTGTAACTCTGTGTTGTCTGTTCACACTGCTATGCTTTATCTTGGCCAGGTCGCAGTTGCAAATGAGAACTTGTTCTCAACTAGCCTACCTGGTTAAATAAAGGTGAAATAAAAAAATAAATAAAAAATAAAAATAACATGTGGGCCTCTGGTACGGGACAGTTGTAAATCATGCAGCGCCTTGTGTCACGATCACAGATTATAGAGAAACAAAAAATGTCGGTACATACAAGTGTCTTATATCGGCTGAAGCTTAAATTCTTGTTAATATAACTGCGCTCTCCAATTTACAGTAGCTATTACTGTGAAGAAATGCCATGCTATTGTTTGAGGAGAGCTCCTAACAACAAAACGCTTTTTTCACCTCTGAAGGTGAAATGTGTACATACATTCTGAAATCTTGCTCTGATTTATCATCCAAAGGGTCCCAGAGATAACATGAAGTTTTGTTAGATAAAATCATTTTTCATATCCTAAAAAGTAGAGGTTGGCCGATTTTAATCGGCATTTTTGGACACCGATTATGGCCGATTACATTGCTCTCCACGAGGAGACTGCGTGGCAAGTTGACTACCTGCTATGCAAGTGCAGCAAGGAGCCACGGTAAGGTGCTAACTAGCATTAAACGTATCTTATAAAAAACAATCAATCTTAACATAATCACTAGTTAATTACACATGGTTGATGATATTACTAGTTTATCTAGCTTGTCCTGCGTTGCATATAATCAATGCGGTGCCTGTTAATTTATCATCGAATCACAGCCTACTTCGCCAAACGGGTGATTTAACAAGCGCATTCGCGAAAAAAGCACTGTCGTTGCACCAATGTGTACCTAACCATAAACATCAATGCCTTTCTTAAAATCAATACACAAGTATATATTTTTTTATCTGCATATTTAGTTAATATTGCCTGCTAACATTAATTTCTTTTAACTAGGGAAATTGTGTCACTTGCGTTCTGTGCAAGCAGAGTCAGGGTATATGCAGCAGTTTGGGCCGCCTGGCTCGTTGCAAACTGTGTGAAGACCATTTCTTCCCAACAAAGACCGTAATTCATTTGCCAGAATTGTACATAATTATGACATAACATTGAAGGTTGTGCAATGTAACAGCAATATTTAGACTTAGGGATGCCACCCGTTAGATAAAATACAGAACGTTTCCGTATTTCACTGAAAGAATAAACGTTTTGTTTTCAAATTGATAGTTTCCGGATTTGACCATATTAATGACCTAAGGGTTTTATTTCTGTGTGTTATTATATTATAATTAAGTCTATGATTTGATAGAGCAGTCTGACTGAGCGGTGGTAGGCAGCAGCAGGCTCTTAAGCATTCATTCAAACATAACTGTCCAGCAGCTCTTTGCTTTGCTTCAAGCATTGCGCTGTTTATGACTTCAAGCCTATCAACTCCCGAGATTAGGCTGGCAATACTAAAGTACCTATTAGAACATCCAATAGTCCAAGGTATATGAAATACAAATGGTAAAGAGAGAAATAGTCCTATAATAACTACAACCTAAAACTTCTTACCTGGGAATATTGAAGACTCATGTTAAAAGGAACCACCAGCTTTCATATGTTCTGAGTGTAACAGTTTAACTTTAGTCCGTCCCCTCGCCCCGAACCCTCTGCACACATCAACAACAGTCACCCACGAAGCATCGTTACCCATCGCTCCACAAAAGCCGCGGCCCTTGCAGAGCAAGGGGAACCACAACTTCAAGTCTCAGAGTAAGTGACGTCACCTACTGAAAGGCTGCTAGCGCGCACCACCGCTACCTAGCTAGCCATTTCACATCGGTTACATTCACCCCCCTTTCGACCTCCTCCTTTTCCGGAGCAACCAGTGATCCGGGTCAACAGCATCAATGTAACAGTTTAACTTTATGGCGTCCCCTCGCCCCGACGCGAACCAGGGACCCTCTGCACACATCAACAACAGTCACCCACGAAGCATCGTTACCGATCGCTCCACAAAGGCCGCGGCCCTTGTAGAGCAAGGGGAACCACTACTTCAAGTCTCAGAGCAAGTGACGTCACCGACTGAAAGGCTGCTAGCGCGCACCACCGCTACCTAGCTAGCCATTTCACATCGGTTACATGAGCAAGGATTTTAAACGTTAGCTTTTTTTCATGGCACATATTGCACTTTTACTTTAAAAGTAACACTTTGTTATTGCATTATTTAAACCAAATTGAACATGTTTCATTATTTATTTGAGACTAAATTCCCTCCCGGGTGGCGCAGTGGTCTAGGGCACTGCATCGCAGTGCTAGCTGCGCCACCAGAGTCTCTGGGTTCACGCCCAGGCTCTGTCGCAGCCGGCCGCAACCGGGAGGTCCGTGGGGCGACGCACTATTGGCATAGCGTCGTCCGGGTTAGGGAGGGTTTGGCCGGTAGGGATATCCTTGTCTCAGTATGTAAAAATGTAATAAAATGTATGCACTCTACTGTAAGTCGCTCTGGATAAGAACGTCTGCTAAATGACTAAAAATGAAAATGAAAAAATGAAATTGATTTGATTGATGTATTATATTATGTTAAAATAAGTGTTCATTCAGTATTGTTGTAATTGTCATTATTACAAATATATATATATATATATATATATATATATATATATAAAAATCGGCCGATTTAATTAGTATCGGCTTTATTTGGTCCTCCAATAATCGGTATCGGTATCAGCGTTGAAAAATCATAATCGGTCGACCTCAACTAAAAATGTCCATTTAGCATGCATGTCGATTTTGTATTTCCACCCGTTCAATTTGCAAAGAAAGGAATCTGTGAAAATCTAACCCTGAACGTTGTTTCAACCAGTCAAATGACGTTCATATTTATTCCTCAGAGATCCTAGAACATAATCAGACTTCACTATATCATAAGGGGTGTAGTATATCCTATAGGACACCAAATTTGGTCAGAGAGCGACGACTTCATGGCACACAGATGATGTGGGCGGTCTTCACTTGATCGACTGTGACTTTGTCAAATAAGCACCAATCGGGGTCAAACATAGCTAGCTAGATAGCCAATGAGCTGGGTTTTACGGGAGAAACCCCATATCTCTCACAAAATGTAGCTGTTAACCAACAGTGCAGTTCAAGAGTTAAGAAATTATTTACCAAATAAACTAAAGAAAAAAATATAATAAAAAGTAACTCAATAACAATAACGAGGATATATACAAGGGGTACCGGTACCGAGTCAAAGCACAGGTTAGTCAAGGTCATTTGTACATGTAGGTAGTTGTAAAGTGACTATGCATAGATAATAACCAGTGAGTAGCAGCAATGTAAAAACAAATGGGGGGGGGGGGGGTTAAATGTAAACAGTCCAGTGACCATTTGATTAATTGTTCAGCAGTCTTATAGCTTGGGGGTAGAAGCTGTTAACTTCTTGCAACTATAGGGGGTGCTGTTCCGCATTAGCATATTTGGGTCTCCAAATTAAACTGCCTCGTGCTAAATTCTTGATCGTACAATATGCATATTATTGTTATTATTGGATAGAAAACAGTCTATAGTTTCTATAGGAGTTGAAATTTTGTCTCTGAGTGGTACAGAACAATTTTTACAGCACTTTTCATGACAGGGTTCAGATTTCAGAAATTTTTACCTCTGATCTGGGGTCTGTTTATAAGGCCACAGTGAATGCTATGAAGAAACCGACACTGCCTACGTCTTCCTCTGGGTGTCTGTACGTCATCACGTTTTCAATGAAATCGATGGGACGTTCACAGCCATTATAAATGACCAAAATGTACAGAGACCGCCCTTTCTCAACGTGCGCCTCAAGCGTGAAGGCCATCGGACCTGCCTCGTTCCAAATCGTTTTCTAACCAGCTATATTTCTCCGGTCATGTTTTCAGTCGTTATAGTTGTTAAAAACATCATAATGTAGTTAATTTTAACCGTTTTATAGCAATTTATATCCGTTTAGTGCGATTCTGAGGAATTTATTTGTCGTGCACTTTCTAGCTTTGGGAACGTTTCGCGGTCTCGGTCGTTGTTAGTGGACATTTCGAAGGACAGAGGACATCTATCGACCAAAAGACGTTTATAACATAGAAAGGATACATTGCCCAAGAATATGATGGAAGATCAGCTCAAAGTAAGCAATATTTAATATGATAAACCGTGTTTCTGTCGAAATATTTTAAACGCATACATCGCCATTTTGTTTGGTATAGCTTCACTTGGCCAACCCTGTATTGAAAAGTAAGGATAATTTTAAAAATGTAAATCAGCGGTTGCATTAAGAACTAATTTGTCTTTCGATTCCTGTCAACCCTGTATTTTTTAGTCAAGTATATGATTAGCTTTTAATTAAACTAGATCACTCTGATAGATGACGTCAGACATATTGAGGCTTGATTTCCTAGTATTTTTATTGTGTAACCACGGTTTTGTATGGCTAAATATGCACCTTTTCGAACAAACTGTATATGTATGTTGTAAAATGATGTTACAGGAGTGTCATCGGAAGAATTCTGAGAAGGTTAGTGAAAAAATTAATATCTTTTGGCGGTGATTACGTTATAGCGCTCTTTGGCTGGAATCGATGCTCTGGTAACGTTTTCACATGTAGTATGCTAACTTATCGATTTATTGTGTTTTCGCTGTAAAACGCTTAGAAAATCTGAAATATTGTCTGGAATCACAAGATCTGGGTCTTTCCATTGCTATGCTTTGTCTATTCTTATGAAATGTTTTATGATGAGTAAATTGGTCATACACGTTGCTCTATCTAGTAATTCTAGTCGATTTGCGATGGTCGGTGCAATTGTAAACTGTGATTTCTACCTGAAATATGCACTTTTTTCTAACAAAAACTATCCTATACCATGAATATGTTATCAGACTGTCATCTGAAGAGGTTTTTTCTTGGTTAGTGGATATCAATATCTTAGTTGAGCCGAATTGGTGATAGCACCTGAAGGAGTAAGAAACTGATGGAGTTAGAATAGTGGTGTATTTTGCTAACGTGTTTAGCTAATAGATTTACATATTTTGTCTTCCCTGTAAAACATTTAAAAAATCTGAAATGGTGGCTTTATTCACAAGATCTGTATCTTTCATCTGGTGTCTTGGACTTGTGATTTAATGATATTTAGATGCTACTATCTACTTCTGAAGCTATGCTATCTATGCTAATCAGTGTGTGGGGGGTGGGGGGTGATCCCGGATACGGGGTTGAGGTTCGGTAAAGGTTAACAAGCCATTTGGTCCTAGACTTGGCGCTCCGGTACCGCCTGCCGTACCGGAGCGCCACATGTATTGATCACATCTTTACTATGCTGCAGAAATCTGCTCTAAAGCAGTATCCACACCCATCGGATGTAGTGATCATAATATAGTAGCCATATCTTGGAAAACCAAAGTTCCAAAGGCTGGGCCTAAAATAGTGTTTAATGCGAGCCAGTCAGTTGTGTTGTAAACAAGGTACGGGGGGTATACAGAAGATAGCCCTATTTGGTAAAAGACCAAGTCCGTAGTATGGCAAGAACAGCTCAAAAAAGCATAGAGAAACGACAGTACATCATTACTTTAAGACATGAAGGTCAGTCAATATGGGAAACTTTGAAAGTTTCTTCAAGAGCAGTCGCAAAAACCATCAAGCGCTATGATGAAACTGGATCTCATGAGGGCCGCCACAGGAATGACAGACCCAGAGTTACCTCTGCTGCAGAGAATAAGTTCATTAGAGTTACCAGTCTCAGAAATTGCAGCCCAAATAAATGTTTCACAGAGCACGAGTAACAGACACATCTCAACATTAATGGTTCAGAGGAGACTGCGGGAATCAGGCCTTTATGGTCAAATTGCTGCATAGAAACCAGTACTAAAGGACACCAATAATAACAAGATACTTGCTTGGGCCAAGAAACATGAGCAATGGACATTAGACCAGTGGAAATGTGTTGTTTGGTCTGGAGTCCAAATTTAAGATTTTTGGTTCCAACTGCCGTGTCTTTGTAAGACACGGTGTGGGTGAACGGATGCTCTCCACATGTGTATTTCCCACCATAAAGCATGGAGGAGGTGATATGGTGTGGGGGTGCTTTGCTGGTGACACTGTGATTTATTTAGAATTCAAGGCATACTTAACCAGCCTGGCTACCACAGCATTCTGCAGCGGTACACCATCCCATCAGGTTTCGGCTTAGTAGGACTATCATTTGTTTTTCAACAGGACAATGACCCAACACGCCTCCAGGCTGTGTAGGGACTATAATTGACCAGGAAGGAGAGTGATGGAGTGCTGCATAAGATGACCTGGTCTCCACAATCAGCCGACCTCAACCCAATTGAGATGGTTTGGGATAAGTTGAGTGAAGGAAAAGCAGCCAACAAATGTGGGAACTCCTTCAAGACTGTTGGAAAAGCATTTCACGTGAAGTTGGTTGAGAGAATGCCAAGAGTGTGCAAAGCTGTCATCAAGGCAAAGAGTGGCTATTTGAAAAATCTCAAATATACTTGGATTTATTTTACACTTTTTTGGTTACTACATGATTCCATGTTTGTTATTTCATAGTTTAAATGCAATTTAGAAAATAGTAAAAAATAAATAATAACCCTTGAATAAGTAGGTGTTCTAAAACTTTGGACCGGTAGAGTGTTTGTGATATATAAATATATAAAATCACCTCCATTAGCATTCCCGTCTCTTCTATCGACATTATAACCATATATTGCTACCACTATATCATCAAAGGAATTATCTAAGTACATTTCAGAGAGCCAGTATATGAATGTAATCAGTGCAAGTTTATCAATTTCATTAACCTTGTTTCTCAGGCTACTTATGTTAATGTTGGCTATTTTTAGCCATTTTCTGGGTAAGCCTTGCTGTGATTGTTAGCATTTTTAGGCTACACCCCCACCCCCTGTCAGACCACCAGTAATTGGTTTGGCCAGTGCTTTTTTTCGTCATCCAAGTTTCCACGAACACCTTAACTTACAACATGTCAGAACAGCCGCCTTGCGGGCTGGAATGTGTGAGGACCTCACCGACATGCCGGGAACTCCTTTTTAAAGCAACTCTAGGCTATGGCAGGCATCGCTCTCGCTCTCTGTCAATTTCTCTGTCTCTATTTCACACACACACACACACACACACACACACACACACACACACACACACACACACACACACACACACACACACACACACACACACACACAAGCTGCCTGCAGTGTATCGTTCTGCTGACATGAATCAATTCATCTGACAAAATGGCAAAAAGTGTGCCTCTACAGCTGTTGCTCATGTTGTGCTCTGATATGCGACCCAGCAGTAATTGTGACAGAATTCTAAATGTCAGCGGCAGACTGGCTCCCAAATGCCAGCCAGATAAGATTTGATATCTCGCTGAAAACAAAGGCCCCTCGGATGAGCCTGCTCCTATTTATAGTGAATTCTGCTGTCCTTAGAGTGAAGTTGTCAATGTCAACTGCGGTCTATTCCATTGTCTTTGGGTAGGGAGGTTTCAGGTCATGCTTTGCTTGATTATTGACTATCATAAAACTATGAAATCTACGAGCCCCATATCTTGTAACTCATTTACAGACATTGTGTCTATTGTTGACATATCCATGGCTATAAGTAGGCCCAGTGATTGAATTTTCTTTTCTGATGTTTCTTAGCATTTAAAAATGTGTAATATCCAATTGGTAGTTAGTCTTGTCCCATCGCTGCAACTCCCATAGAACTCGGGAGAGGCGAAGGTCGAGAGCCATGCGTCCTCTGAAACACGACCCTGCCAAGCACTGCTTCTTGACACACTGCTCGCTTCACCCGGAAGCCAGCTGCACCAATGTGTCAGAGGAAACACCAGGCACCCAGCCCGCAACAAGGAGCCGCAGAGCGCAATGGGACAAGGAAATCCTGGCTGGCCAAACCCTCCCCAAACCTGGCACAGGCTGGGATCAAACCCGGGGCTGTAGTGCTGCCTCAATCACCTTCAACCACTGTGCCACTCGGGAGGCCGTTTCTTTGTATTTCAAATTTCAGTTAATCACACCACCCCCACCAGTTTAATATTGTTTGTACTTGATTTTATGACTGGATAGTGAATCACAGTGATGTGGTGATGATTCTGATGAATCCCATAGCTCCATCACGCTAAGCACTTTATTATGGAGAACATATTGAACTAAGTTCAATATAACCCACACTGTCCTGGGTATGTCTTCGCAAATCAAATTGTATAGGTTACATACACATATTTAGCAGATGTTGTAGCGGGTGTAGCGAAATGCCTGTGTTCCTAACAGTACACAACAATACACACAAATCTAAAAAGTATTAAGTAATATAGAAATATTAGAGTCTGGAGTATAAATATACAGTGCTTTCGGAAAGTATTCAGACCCCTTGACTTTTTCCACATTTTGTTAGGTTACAGCCTTATTCTAAAATGTATTAAAACATTTCCCCCCTTATCAATCTACACACAATACTCCATAATGACAAAGCAAAAACAGGTTTTTAGATTTTTTTTGCAGATGATTTACAAATAAAAAAACAGAAATATTACATTTACATAAGTATTCAGACCTTTACGAAGCACTTTGTTGAATCACCTTTGCCAGTCCATTACAGCCTCAAGTATTTTTGGCTATGACGCTACAAGCTTGGCACATCTGTATTTGGGGAGTTTTTCCCATTCTTCTCTGCAGATATTCTCAAGCTCTGTCAGGTTGGATGGGGAGCATTGCTGCACAGCTATTTTCAGGTCTTTCCAGAGATGTTCGATCAGGTTCAAGTCCGGGCTCTGGCTGGGCCACTTCAGGACATTGAGACTTTTCCAAAGCCACTCCTGCATTCTCTTGGCTGTGTACTAAGGGTCGTTGTCCTGTTGGAATGTGAACCTTCGCCCCAGTCTGAGATCCTGAATGCTCTGGAGCAGGTTTTCATCAAGGATCACTCTGTACTTTGCTCCCTTCTGTTTTTCCTCGATCCTGACTAGTCTCCCAGTCCCTGCCGCTAAAAAACATTCACACATCATGATGCTGCCACCACCATGCTTCACCGTAGGGATGGTGCCAGGTTTCCTCCAGACATGACGCTTGGCATTCAGGCCAAAGAGTTCAATCTTGGTTTCATCAGACCAGAGAATCTGGTTTCTCATGGTCTGAAATGCTCACCAGACTGGACGTGTCGCATGCGCTGCAATATAAATGTACACATACATGTTATTCAATCATTGCACCCACACTGCTAGCCTGCGTCGGTGAGCGTCTGCGTGGCCAGGTGATAAAATAGAACTTGGTTCTGTTTGTGACGCGCTGCAAGTCCTGTCTCCCATCTCCTCACTGTTTTTTTTGGAGCAAGATGAACTGATGTTCAAATCAAACTTTATTTGTCCCATGCGCCGTGAAATGCTTACTTACAAGCCCTTAACTAACAGTGCAGTTCAAGAAGAGTTGAGAAAATATTTACCAAATAAACTGAAGTAAAAAATTATAAAAAGTAACACAAAATAACAATGAGGCTACATACAGGGGATACCGGAACAGAGTCAGTGTGGCGCTCCGGAACAGCTTGCCGTGCGGTAGCAGAGAAAACAGTCTATGACTTTGGTGACTAGAGCCGCTAACAATTTTATGGGCTTTCCTCTGACACTGCCTAGTATATACAGTTGAAGTCAGAAGTTTACATACACTTAGGTTGGAGTCATTAAAACTTGTTTTCAACCACTCCACAAACTTCTTGTTCACAAACTATAGTTTTGGCAAGTCACTTAGGACATCTACTTTGTGCATGACACAAGTAATTTTTCCAACAATTGTTTACAGACAGATTATTTCACTTATAAATCACTGTATCACAATTCCAGTGGGTCAGAAGTTTACATACACTAAGTTGACTGTGCCTTTTAAACAGCTTGAAAAATTCCAGAAAATTATGTCATGGCTTTAGAAGCTTCTGATAGGCTAATTGACATAATTTGAGTCAAATGGAGGTGTATCTGTGGATGTATTTCAAGGCCTCCTTTCAAACTCAGTGCCTCTTTGCTTGACATCATGGGAAAATCAAAAGAAATCAGCCAAGACCTCAGAAAAAAAGTTGTAGACCTTCACAAGTCAAGTTCATCCTTGGGAGCCATTTCCAAATGCCTGAAGGTACCACGTTCATCTGTACAAACAATAGTACGCAAGTATAAACACCATGGGACCACACAGCCGTCATACCGCTCAGGAAGGAGACGCGTTCTGTCTCCTAGAGATGAACGTACTTTGGTGCAAAAAAAGTGCAAATCAATCCCAGAACAACAGCAAAGGACCTTGTGAAGATGCTGGAGGAAACCGGTACAAAAGTGTCTGTATCCACAGTAAAACGAGTCCTATATCAACATAACCTGAAAGGCCGCTCAGCAAGGAAGAAGCCACTGCTCCAAAACCGCCATAAAAAAGCCAGACTACGGTTTGCAACTGCACATGGGGACAAAGGTCGTACTATTTTGAGAAATGTCCTCTGTTCTGATGAAACAAAAATAGAACTGTTTGGCCATAATGACCATTGTTAGGTTTGGAGGAAAAAGGGGGGCTTGCAAGCCGAAGGATGAACGGGGGTGGCAGCATCATGTTGTGGGGGTGATTTGCTGCAGGAGGGACTGGTGCACTTCACAAAATAGATGGCATCATGAGGCAGGAAAATTATGCGGATATATTGAAGCAACATCTCAAGACATCAGTCAGGAAGTTAAAGCTTGGTCGCAAATGGGTCTTCCAAATGGACAATGATCCCAAGCATACTTCCAAAGTTGTGGCAAAATGGCTTAAGGACAACGACGTCAAGGCATTGGAGTGGCCATCACAAAGCCCTGACCTCAATCCTATAGAACATTTTTGGGCAGAACTGAAAAAGCGTGTGCGAGCAAGGAGGCCTACAAACCTGTCTCAGTTACACCAGCTCTGTCAGGAGGATTTGGCCAAAATTCCCCAAACTTATTGTGGGAAGCTTGCGGAAAGCTACCCAAAACGTTTGACCCAAGTTAAACAATTTAAAGGCAATGCTACCAAATACTAATTGAGTGTATGTAAACTTCTAACCCACTGGGAATGTGGTGAAAGAAATAAAAGCTGAAATGAATAATTCTCTCTACTATTATTCTGACATTTCACATTCTTAAAATCAAGTGTTGATCTTAACTGACCTAAAACAGGGAATTTTTACTTGGATTAAATGTCAGGAATTGTATAAAACTGAGTTTACATGTATTTGGCTAAGGTGTATGTAAACTTCAGACTTCAACTGTTTATGAATACGTAGTGTAGAATAGTATATGTACAGAAATAGTTAAATAGGATAGGCCTAGACCAGAAAATACGGTATATACATATGAAGTGGGTAGGGCCGAGGTTAATTCATCTTCTCTCTGTGTATCAAGAAGTCCTCTTCCTCAGTCTGGATTGGTCTAATAGTATCAGGAGGCCAATTGATATGAAAATATATTTATCGATTAAGCAATTTTCTCTGACATATTTTAGTTAGTGATTACATGATGGAAGGGGAGGAAGAGTGAATGTGTAAGGGGAGAGGACTATACATGTTCGGAGGGAGGAAAGGGGGGAGATTGCAAAAGAAGCCCGAAGAGAGGAGATGGCAGGAAATGAATAAGCAAGCGATTGGAAGAAATTGAGTGAGAGGAGAGCAGTTAAAGAAATGTTAGGCTGCCTGACTGGTTCTGATCAGTCCTCTGGGGTTTGGGGCAGCTGGACCTTTTTATTATGTCTGCTCCCTTCAACCCCAGTGTCCCGTGCGTGTGTCTGATTACTCCCTGGCCTGTAACATATGACAACACCACAGCTCAAAGTCATGCAAAGTCTTTGATAACACCCTTGGTAGAATTTCTGGTGTACTGGGTTTGAAAATAGCAGTTAACCCGAAACGGCGTCAATATGCATGCGAGACTAGAGAGCGTCAATACACATACACTGCGTAGCGTATGCCAACTTAATTGTCATGAGAATCCATAATAAGAAGTTGTATTTGTTATGTTTGCTGTGCAGCCCTTGTGAACTACTGTTCACAAGGGTGTGCTCCTTTTGACTCACCTGGTATGTCCTGTTGGAGCCACCGTACCTGCTTCCTGTTATGTTGGCTCACGAACGTGAGGAGAGTTGTAGCTAATACACCTAGCAGTTTATAAACAATTTAGCTAGTCTTTCTACATAACAGTATTTTCTCTTGAACGGAGTTCCCCAGCTGTAGGACATGAAATCAACAAAGGTAAGCATAAAGTTAGTGTTCTCAAATATGTATTATTGGCACTGGCAGCTAAACATATCAACACTGAACAGACACTTAACTTTACATTTCACAATGCCAGACATAACAATGCACAAACAGTCTATTTTCTGGCAATTTATGTTCTCACTTTATCAGCTTTGCTTCGCATAGATGCGAGAGAAAAAAATAGCTTTGTAATTTAAAGCGCTTGATGGCCTTGACGCTTGGGGAGCGTCTGTTTTCTCTCATTCACCGCCGTGCATTCTAATTCCAGCATGTACACGCTCATTCATGCGCGTAAACATCACGCTTTTCGTTTGATTTGGGCTTTAGGCCACATCCCATATCGGACTGGGCCCAGTTTCCCAAATGCATCTTAAGGCTAAGTACATTGTTAGAAACTTCGAAAGAGCATCATTACATCTCTGAGCTGTTTCGCAAAACCATCGTTACTAAAGTTGCACATGAACACGCTCGTTATTTACAGACTGCCTCAGACCAGTCGTAGAACTGATAAGTGCGTCGTTATAAGCGTTTTTGTCCTACTGCGTCACTTTATACACAGACGATCTCCTCTAAACATAGAATAAAGTTGTTTATCTGACTCTGTGACCACCGATAACTTCACAATGAGGATGACTCCAAATACAAAGTTGCCAATGTCTTTGCAATTGTGACAATCAAGTGAAGAATGAAAAGATGACTACACTCAAATATATAAATAGCCTACCTACAGTATAGGCCTATATATTGAAATCAATTTCATGATCATTCAATTGAGTTTTATTTGGCTACTGCCTCAATATATTTCATGATGTGTAGCCTAACGTGCGCTATGATGTGCCAAATCTTGATTTAGTATATAATTAAAGGGTAACTATTAGAATAAGCCTCCTCAATATTTGCAGCCATGGGTGATATCTCTCTAGGAGCTGATCCATTGTCAGTATTGTGGAATAATTCTAATGTTAAGGTAAGATTTGAATGGAGAAAGCTAATCCGAGAGCAGCGCTGCCTTTCAAGTATCGACACATGCCTCAATGACGCACTTAGCGAACGTTCTCTCCGCACGGTGTTTGCCGTTGTAGGAAAGATGCATGGGTGAAAACACTCGTAAGCCTAAATTCCATTGCTATCATGAAAACGGGCCCTGTAAAGGAAGGCTACTACTATTATGATAAGAAAGAAAACGGAATAATGAAATTACGCATTTTGATACCTGCATTTCTTATTCTTTCAGTTGCGAACTATGATTTCTGTATATCTTGTGGTTGTATTTGCACACACAAAACGGTGGGGATATGGAACTCTTTGTGCGGTGATTGAGGCTGTGTCCACGGCAGAGTTTGCATGCATATGTTGCCCTCCCACTTTGACGCTTTTATTTAGCTGTAAAAACGACTCCTTTTGGCTTTCCCACAGACACGGCTGGAAAGGGTTTTAATACTGGATTTTAATCTCGGGTTTTCAGAGTCGCAGGAGTGTGTCTGATACTCTGTGTGTGTGTGTGTGTGTCAGACCTAGGTTCAAATACTATTTAGGATACATTTAAATTACTTTTAAGACACTTCAAAGTAAGTATTTTGGCATGTTTTTCTTTGAAAATACAAGTAGTTTACCTCTTTGGACGCTAGCGACCCACCTCGACAACATCCGGTGAAATTGCAGAGCGCGATATTCAAAATACAAAAATCGTCATATTAAACATTCATGAAAATACAAGTGTCTTACATCGTTTAAAAGCTTAACTTCTTGTTAATCCAACCACTTTGTCAGATTTCAAAAAGGCTTTACGGCGAAAGCATACCATGCGATTATCTGAGGACGGCGCCCCGCATAAAACAGCATTAAAAACATTTTCCAAACCAGCAGAGGCGTCACAAAAATCAGAAATGGTGATCAAATAAATCACTTTGAAGATCTTCCTCTGTTTGCAATCCCAAGGGTCCCAGCTACACAACAAATGGTCGTTTTGTTCGATAAAGTCCTTCTGTATATCCCAAAAAAGTCAGTTTAGTTGGTGCGTTTGATTCAGTAATCCACCCGTTCCACTTGTTCAACATGCAGACAAAGGAATCCCAAAAGTTACCAATAAACTTCATCCAAACAAGTCAAACAACGTTTCTAATCAATCCTCACGTACCCTAATATGTAAATAAACAATACAATTTAAGACGGAATGTTGTATGTTCAATACCGGAGATAAATAACAACGTGCACGCCCTCATCCACGCGCGCCACAAGACTACAGTCCAAATGAGAACCACAACTACTAACTAATTTTTCAAAAAACAAGCCTGAAACCCTTTCTAAAGACTGTTGACATCTAGTGGAAGCCATAGATACTGCAATCTGGGAGGAATTCCTTTGAATATCCCATAGATACGCATTTGACCTCCAATTTATTTTATTTTATTCTGGATGGATTCTCCTCGAGTTTTTGCCCGCCATATCGGTTCTGTTATACTCACAGACATTATTTTAACAGTTTTAGAAACTTCAGAGTGTTTTCTATCCAATGCTACCAATTATCTGAGTAACAGGCAGTTTACTTTGGGCACGTCAGTCATCCAAACTTCCGAATACTGCCCCCTAGCCTTTTAAATATATGTATTTGAAAAATAATAAATTCAAAATATTTAAATACTCATGCATTTGAACCCAGGTCTGTTTGGTCCTAGGGGGGGTTTGAAATTATGTATTTCGATACAAGTATTTGAAAATAGTTTTGGCTATTTGGCAGTTATTTGAAAATACTTAAATATCTCAAATAGAAGTAGTTGTTTTGGCCACATTATTTGAACATACTCAAATACATAGTGCTTGTTATTTAAATAGTTATTTTCTATGTATTTGCACCCAAGTCTGGTGTGTTTGTGTGTGCGCACTCCCTGCTGGTCTTGCTGGTTAGGTTGATATAGTCCTGGGTTTAGCTTTCACTAGGGGAAAGTAGAATGGGGTATTTGATACCTCCTGTGTGTTTTCTGGAATTGTACCCCGGAGGTAGTATAGAGGTATCCTATGATTTCACGATTCAGAGAGCTACACAGCACACCCCCTTCCCTTTGTGCCCCACCTGTCCCAGGGGCCATGTTCCTTCTCCTGATTTTGAGGTTGAGGGCAAGGGGGGGAAGAGGAGTGTAAACTACACCCCTAGACTGCTGCACATTGTGTGTATTAATGCCTCCTTCCTCCCCCCTTAAACCCTCTCCCATTCCTCCACCTTCCCATAAATCACCTGGGTTCCCTGCGATGCCGTGCTCCCTCTCTGTGAGGCTGAGTCTCTTCTTCTGTGGTGTCTGGTTTCGGTACACACCGCTGCACAACACCCGCCCCCGGGCGTATTTCAATTACTACCGTTTGCAGGGGCAGTCTAGAAGCGCTTCACATATGTCCCCCTTTTGGAGGGCACAAGAAAACAGCCAGACACAACACTCTCAGACAGAAATACAGGCTAGCCCTGGTCACTATGAATGAGCTATTAGGAATATTGTCTTTATTAACGTAACAGCTAACTCCAACAGTGGATATCAAGCACTGCCCTATATTGTACTTGTGGCCTGGCCTGTGTGGGTGAATGTGATGGGTGGATAGGCAGGGTGGATGAGAGGGTAGAAGAGAGTAGAAGAGAGGCTTGGGTAGGAGAGGAGAACTGAGAGAAAGGGAGACACAAGCACACATGCGATGTAATTGAATTCTGGAGGTGCTTCATTTCTGTGTCTCTGATTTAGAGGGAACGCACGAGAGTTGGATGACGCACTTCTTTTCTCTTCGGTGTTGTTTCTCTCTCCCACGGTGGTATGGTGCAGAAAATGTCATTATTGTCCAGCCATTATGCAGTGCGTGTCAGATGAAGACATCTGTGTGAAACGATAGGGACATTGGCGTATTGTTGCGGTAAAAGGCATCTCTGCGTCTCAATCACATTTCGACCACGCATTGAAAGGAATCTACTTATGCCTTGGCATTGTCACAGCATATAAAAAAACATCATGGGACCCTCAGACGAGACCGAAACAAGACACATTGAATAATGTCTGATGCCAGTGTCCTTCTAAGTCTCTATCTTTCCTCTATCTGTCTCTTAGTCTCGTGAAAGTACAGGAGATTGTGTATCACTGTGTCCAATGAACTCAGTTAACTGACAGAGTGGGGGCTACACACACACACACACACACACACACACACACACACACACACACACACACACACACACACACACACACACACACACACACACACACACACACACACACACACACACACACACACACACACATGCCATGGAAATTGGCCTTGTGAAAGGGAAATAAAAACATCAGACTTATTTGTCAGCGCAGGAACACTGTCACATGTGGTCACCCCACGTGTCACGTGAAGTGGGGTATCCGAGGAGGGGGTGAGGGGCATTCTACAGCCAGGGGCCCTGTAGGGGACATTGGACAGGGCCAGGGGTACAGGGATTTGGGGGAGGGGGTGGGTTTGGCTTTGGCTATCTCTAACTCTCCATACAGTGGAGCCATACAGCAAATAGGTTAAAGAGGTCAGTGTATAAATAACTCTGGAGAGACCAAGAGCTAGGCGGCCCCTTTAACAGACTGGGTGACTGGACACAGCCCGACGATGGCAGGGTGAGTGTGTGGCTCTGTGCACTCTGCGTGACTATTTACAAACTTTCCCCCCTTATAGTCAGTCCCATAAGGATAGAAAGGGATAGTGAGGAAGAGAGGGATAAGTATTTTTCTACTTTATTTGGTGTCAGGGCAGTTCCTCTGCTCCTTGATGACTGGGCCAGCGCTGGCCGCACGCACCCACACTGCTATTTACCTCTACCTCCACTCTGCTTAACCCATAAAGTGTCCTCTTTAATATTATGTGTACCCTACCTCATCATATCCCAATAAATGTCTGAACCTTGTCATTCTTTCATACCCCATTCTGTTCCTCTCATCTCTTGCGGATCGCTTTTTCCGCACCTTTCCTCCTCACTCCTGTGAACCCCTCTTCATATCAACCGAAGGTCTTTCTGTTGCCTGTTCACCCAGAAGTATTCCTGCTGCTTCATGCACAATCTCTGCCCCCTACCCTGCAGGAGTCCTGACATGGATACAGCAGTCTCTCTACTTGCCTGCAAATGGTGCTGAAATAGAGGGTTTCTTTCACACCTCTCTGGAATTTGAGGTTAATATAAGGCTAGTGTTTATCTGAGGATAAAGGACCCATCTTTCCTCCCTCTATCCCTCTAGGACACTCGCTCTCCCTCCCTCCCTCTCGCAGGAACCCGGTAGGTGAATAATATCATTATAGCTGGGATCAGCTTTAAGGGGTGAAATGGCGAGGAGGCATGCAACATTGGGTATGTAGGACCCTAAGCCTTGAGGCTTCTAGAGGTGTGTGTGTGCGTGCGTGCGTGCGTGCGTGGGTGGGTGGGTGGGTGACAGAAAGGGAGGAGGATTTGTGTGGTTAGAGAAAGTGTGCTATGTGGAAAAAGTTAGGTCCAGTATTAATGTATTAATTGAAATATACTAAACAAAAACAAACGTAACATGCAACAATTAACACGATTTTACAGAGTTACAGTTCATATGAGGAAATCAGTCAATTGAAATAAATTCATTAGGCCCTAATCTATGGATTTCACATGGTTGGGAAACTTACAAAAAAAATGGGCCTCACAATTGGCCTCGGGATCTTGTCGTGGTATTTTTGTGCATTCAAATTGTCAATCGATAAAATGCAACTGTGTTCATTGTCCGTAGCTTATGCCTGCCCATGCCATAACGCCAACATCACCATGGGGCACTCAGTCACAATGTTGACATCCGCAAACCACTTGCCCACACAACACATGGTCTGCGGTTGTGAGGCCGGTTGGGCGTACTGCCAAATTCTCAAAAATGATGTTGGAGACGGCTTATGGTAGAGAAGTTAACATTCAATTCTCTGCCAACAGCCCTGGTGGACATTCCTGCAGTCAGCAGGCCAATTGTACGCTCTCTCAACTTGAGACATCTGTGATAGAACTGCACATTTTAGAGTGGCCTTTTATTTCCCCCAGCACAAGGTGCACCTGTGTACTGATGATGCTGTTTGATCAGCTTCTTGATATACCACACCTGTCAGGTGTATGGATTATCTTGGCAAAGTAGAGATGCTCACTAACAGGGATGTACACTCAATTGTGCACCACATTTGAGAGAAATAATATTTTTGTGGTGTGGAAAATTTCTGGGATCTTTAATTTCAGCTCATAAATCATGGGACCAACACTACATGTTGCGTTTATATTTTTGTTCAGTGTAAATGGGACGGGACAGCTCTGTGCTCGCTCTCTTTCTTTCTCACTTTGTCTCTCTCTTTCCTTCCCTCTCTCCCTCCTATTTCACACACACACACACGAGATGGCAGAACAGGCCGATCCGTGACTTGCAGATCTTGTCTCAGTGGGGGCAAGGATGTCTTGTGCTTTGCGGCGTGCTCTCTTTCCGGCTGTTAGTTCTCTTCTTTAGGCCTCAGCGTTGTTCTGTTGATGATTTTGGACCTCCATGAAGATCTGTCAAGGGTATAGCAGGATAGGGGTGATCACGACGTTGTTGCACGTCCATGTCCTGGTGGTAATGTTGTGATCCTCGAAGACCCTGTTTCTGAGTTTGCCAAAGGCAGCACCAGCTCCATCAATCCCATGTTGGATTTCATCAATTCGGATATTGGTGGAAAGGTGGCTACCTAGGTATGGGAAACTGGGAACATTTTCAAGTAATGCATTGTTGGCAGTGATCTTGGGAGATGGCAGGGGGTGCTCCCGGACCTTGCTGGAAGAGGATCTTTGTTTTGCTGGTGTTGAGTGTTAGACCCATCCTGCTGTATGCTTCTATAAATATGTTAACCATGGCCTGGAGATCAGCTTATGAGCAGGCACTCACTTGGGAATTATCTGCATACTGAAATTCTACAACAGAAGTAGTTGTGGTTCTTGACTTGGCTCTGAAACAGTTGATATTGTCTGTCCTGTAGGTGATGTGTATGCCTCTGGATAGTCTGGTCTCTGTCAGGTGGAGCATTGCTGCCAGGAAGATGGAGAAGAGGGTTGGTGCAATGATGCAGCCTTGCTTTACTGCAGTCATTGTCTCAATTGGCTCTGTGGTTTCACTACCAGAGAGATTGACAGTCCTCATGCAGGAGGCGGAGGATGTTAACAAATTTAGTAGGGCAGTCCTATCTCAGGAGGATGATCCACAGGTCCTCGCGGTTAAGAGTCAAATGACTTTGTCAGATAGAAGAAGGCCATATATAGCGGCCATGCAGGGTTCGATACTGCGACCAAAATGGTCACATTTGTGACTGTTTGACTTGGCAGTGCGACACATATTTTGAATTGGTCGCAAGAGTGCCAGTGAACATTCTTTTTACCTGGTCATGTTCGTTTTTGGTTCAGAATTAGCTTCTTTTTTTTTGCGTCGTGATTTATTAGAACATTGATGTGCAATTGACCAAAAATAAACCAACTTTCTGAAGAGGCAACAACGGCTCGGGAATGACTGTGTGTGTCAGGGCTCAACATACAGGGGAGGTTTTGAAACCCTCCGAGCTAGTCATCCCCATCAGTGGCCTGAATGGGCCAGTGAAAAATATATTGTAGCCTAATTTAATGCTACGTCTAGGCTGAATAATTGATAAAAAAAACTGATGGATTCCCTGAGCTGTTTGTTATGTTGATATTTTTTCTTATCACACACGCACTGCACATATATAACCTAAAATCTGTCGGTTAGAGAGGTTTTAAACAGCTGGTTGTTGCATGGAGCGAAGACCGGTAGGGGTAGGAAAGCAGTAAGAAATATGTTACAAGTTTTGATATCTACCAGTAAATGCTAAGGCAAGAATTGGTAGGCAAACCAGGTATTTAAAAAGTTCAAAGTGTTGTTTCAATATTTGCGATTCGCAATTCAGTCATAATGGAATAGCCTACCTTAAATCCGACATTTCCTCTAGGATCTTTGGTCCTTGAAAAGCCATTGAAGTTATGGTAGCCGCTTTAGAGGTTCTACTGCACCCAATATAATTGTCCGTGATTTCATTTCCGATCAGTTTTTTATGAGAGAAAGAGGTTGGCCTAAGCACTTTTGTTTGTTTCCTGCCGCTTCTGTTGCGTTAGTCTGTTGCGTTTGTTACGGTAAAACCACGTGTGGTTATTATGAGCAAGACAACATTGAATGTTGGCTTCAACTTGGTTTTCCATTGGGAACACGATTTTTGGTGGCTTTCTCGTTTTAAAACATGATACAGTAACCCTCAAACGCTTCAACATCTCAAATGGAGAGACTGACTAGCTACCATATGAACATACTTCATTTGTGTGTTTGTATCGGGAGCATGTTGTGTATTTAGTCAGGCAATGCCAACATTATTCTGACATTTTAGAATGTAAAAATAAATTAATGGCAATGCATAATGGCAACAAAAAGTATTTTTCTTAGTGGTAATGCATTCATTTTGGGGGGACTTTTTTTCCGTATACGCTATTACAATTAAATATAAAATGTAGGTCCTTGAAAATTACAATTTAAGTTCTTGAAAAAGTCCTTGAATTTGACTTGCCAATGTCTATATGAACTAGAGGTCGACTGACAATGGTTTTTCAACGCCGATACCGATTATTGGAAGACCAAAAAAAGCTGATACCTATTAATCAGCGATTTTTATATATTTGTAATAATGACAATTACAACAAAAATGAATGAATAATGAACACTTATTTTAACTTAATAGAATACATTAATATAATAAATTTAGTCTTAAATAAATAATGAAACATGTTAAATTTGGTTTAAATAATGCAAAAACACAGTGTTGGAGAAGGAAGTAAAGTTGCAGTATGTGCCATGTAAAGAAAAGCTAACGTTTAAGTTCCTTGCTCAGAACATGAGAACATATGAAAGCTGGTGGTTCCTTCTAACATGAGTCTTCAATATTCCCAGGTAAGAAGTTTTAGGTTGTAGTTATTATCGGACTATTTCTCTCTTTACCATTTTGTATTTCATATACCTTTGACTATTGGATGTTCTTATAGGCACTATAGTATTGCCAGCCTAATCTCGGGAGTTGATAGGCTTGAAGTCATCAACAGTGCTGTGGTTCAAGCATTGATTGCTAAGAGCTGCTGGCAAAAGCAGTAAAGTGATGTTTGAATGAATGCTTACGAGCATACTGCTGCCTACCACCACTCAGTCAGACTGCTCTATCAAATATCAAATCATAGACTTAATTATAATAAACACACTGAAATACGAGCCTTTGGTCCTTAATATGGTCAAATCCGGAAACTATCATTTTGAAAACAAAACGTTTATTCTTTCAGTGAAATACGGAACTGTTCCGTATTAGATCAAACTTGTGGCAACCCTAAGTCTAAATATTGCTGTTACATTGCACAACCTTCAATGTTATGTCATAATTATGTAAAATTCTGGCAAATTAATTACGATCTTTGTTAGGAAGAAATGGTCTTCACACAGTTCGCAACGAGCCAGGCGGCCCAAACTGCTGCATATACCCTGACTCTGCTTGCACAGAACGCAAGAGAAGTGACACAATTTCCCTAGTTAATATTGCCTGCTACCATGAATTTCTTTTAATTAAATAGGAAGGTTTAAAAATATATACTTCTGTGTATCGATTTTAAGAAAGGCATTGATGTTTATGTTTAGGTACATTTGTGCAACGATTTTGCTTTTTTCGCAAATGCGCGTTTGTTAAATCCTCACCTGTTTGGCGACGTTGAAGTACGCTGTGATTCGATGATAAATTAACATGCACCGCTTTGATTATATGCAACGCAGGACGAGCTAGTTAACCTAGTAATATCATCAACCATGTGTAGTTAACTATTGATTATGTGAAGATTTGATTGTTTTCATATGATAAGTTTAATGCTAGCTAGCAACTTACCTTGGCTCCTTGCAGCCACAAGGTCCTTTTGATGTTGTACTCGCGTAACAGGTGGTCAGTCTGCCACGCAGTTTCCTCGTGGATTGCAATGTAATCAGCCATAATCGGAGTCCAAAAAGGCAGATTACCGATTGTTATGAACTTGAAAATCGGCCCTAATTAATCGGCCATGGCGATTAATCGGTCGACCTCTAAAATGAACCCTGTATAGGCTACTTTCTCAGCCCTAAAATGAAAGATAAAATCACCTGCTATTGAAATTATGCACTTATCATTCACTTTCCTGTCAGGTCTTGACCCCTGCCAGTATGTATATTATTTAATTTGAGACAGTAGATTTTCAATTGGCACTGGCCCGGTGTGCAACTAGCAAATTTACCTGAATGTCGAGCCCTGCTGTGTGCGGTGCGCATAGAGCCTAGGACTATGTCTACCACTTTGTGTAGCCATTAGCGATGCTAATGATTACCTTTCTGGTAGATGGAAAGGCAATTAAAAGGTACATACAAAGTAGCCTACATGGCAGAATCATAATTATTTGCATCATTATTTGCATCAATGGCCACTTGTTTTGAAAACTCCATCCCATGCGCTGTAGAAACTGTCTGGCTGGTGCACAGGCCAGGTCTACTGGGATTCAGGGAGGAGTGTTTTGGCAAGGGGTTATTGCATGCAGTGGAAATGAGGGAGATTCCCCTGTAGTTTCCACATTCTCACCCGTCCCCTTTCTTGAAGATGGTGACAATGAGGGTTTCTTACAGTTCGTTGGGAAGGTCTTCATTCCAAATCCTGACCAAATCCTGACATGCAGGTGTTCTAGTAGACATTCTCCTCTGTGTCTGTAGCATGTATCTGGTCTGGCCTGCTGGCCTTGTTCTCTTTCATCTGCTTGACAGCTTTGGCCACTTCAAGATTGGTTGGTTCTTCAGCAGTAGGGTGTTCGCGGATGTCATCGAAGACAGAATCATCTACCACATTGTCATGGTGTCCTTGCCAGCGGGAGTTGATTGCATCCTTGTTTTAAAGATTTCGGTCCCGTCCTTTGACTGGAGTGATGCAAGGCCCTGTTTTGGGGCTTTGGTAGCCTTGAAAAATGCATGCGAGTTATCGGTGTCTGCCTCTCTCCTTCCGCATCCGCATTCATTGGACCCTCACCCCGCGAACACTAAATTAACCAGCATTACTCTGGATGAGGGCTGGGGGCCCTGAGCAACAAGCTCTATTAAACAAACAATGAGGGGGCTCTGTCTGGAGGCCCCATTGAGGCCTGGGTTTGGAGTGGGGACACGGCTGAAAGGCATACACTCCCTAATGAACTGGAGTGGCCCATCCAGACAGGCCTTTCACAGGAGATGGGGATGACAAAGTATCAAAACAACCCCAACCCCTCGCCGCTCTCACGGGCAAAACACCGCCTTTTGACTTGGCGGAGTGTGGGCTTTCTGAAGGGGACTCCGGGAGTTGAAAAGAGGGGGGTGGCGGAATGTACTTATTAAAACAATGGGACTCTCAAATTGAAATGAAGCACCCTCCCTGCTCTTTCCCTCTCCCTCCCCCCTCTCGCCTCCTCTACTCCCCCAATCCTGGCAGCGCTACTACTGCCAATTAGAGGCACTCTTGGGCGAGTGGTTGAAGCCCAATATATTAAGGGGTCTCAAAGGAACTGGTTTAGAGTTGTCTCTGTAGTGGTTGTTGTGCTTACGAGAGGGTCTTAGTAATCAGAGGAGAGCCCCATTCGGTGTACTCACAGCACTCCGTCTGCCACCAGGGACTTGTGTACCTTCATGTCACTCTCCCCCTCCCCCTTCAGCTGAAACTTTCTTCTGTTTGTGACCCCTCTGTTGCTCGTCTCTGCTTGGCTGCTCAGAGGGCGAGGGCAGAACGCTGCCCGCCCCCAGATCGACTCGCCCGCTTTTGTTTAACGCTGGATGAGGCACAAATATTTCTGCATCTCAAAGTCCGTCCCAGCAATTACACTGACTGATTAGAGTTGGCCTCGACTGAAGACTACAATACTACATCACTCGTCCGCCCGCTTGTTTCATAACACTGCCAACGGAATCCACTAGCAGATAGTGTTACTTAGTCACTTTTGTCTATGGTGGTGTGATTGGAAATGTGGTGAAATGTTATGCTACTATCTCTACTCGCTTTGTGCTGCTGTAGTAATCTTAGCAAGTGCTGATCATGTTACTGTTTTCACCTTTTTTTAAACACATGATTTGTCCCTAGATTGGCTTGCATTTGTCCATGACAGAGACTATGTGACAGTTTTGTCTTTATCCTTTCTTGCCATCTCTGCATTACCTCTGTTGCTCTATTGCTCTTGCGCTCTCTACACTGGCGAGCAGAAATGCTAAATGTGTTTCCTCTCATCTCTCACATTCTGTCACTTTCACCATGGTGACAAATGGCAACAGGTCTGTGTGTGTCAGCCCTGCTAAGAGCAGTAGACTAGAGGCTACAATGGTGACATCTCTGGCTATAAACAAGGAGGAGAAAAGCCAGAGAAAGAGCGAAAGATGGAGTAGAAGAAAGAAAAAATTGAAAATGTGCATAACTTAACAATTATATTGGCCTGTGTGTATTTTTGTTGGCCATGTGTCTTATTTATCCAATAACTATCATACGGGCACAGCATATTTGAGCGGGATTTCTCCTGCAGCTCCTCAGCTGTTTGCTGCTGGAGTAAAACGTGCTTTCATAAGCCCATTCATTACGCACAATTTAAAAAAGAGCTACTGTTTTTATTTCTCAACTATAGTGTAGTATTTGATGCTCGCCTCCCATTCACCAATGAAGTACAGGCATTAGGGTATCAGTGCGTCACCCACCACTTTACAATGTGAGCTGCAGGCAGTATGCATTTTGAAAACATACTTAATTGTTTGTAACCTGGGATGTTTTATTTCATATTATGAGGCATGTCTTACCTTGCTCTTTCACACAAGGATTGGTGATTATCGATGAGGAGATAGTTGATAAGATTTTTCAAATAACTTACGGTGAGGAACTATAGTTTTAATATGTCATTCGCAATGGATGTTAAAAAAACACTTTCTTACATTTCCGCGCAGCAGGCCAGGTACTTCTATGCTTACTCAGGAGCGCACACTCCCTCAACAGGACAGAGAAACCAGACTCACATGGAGCACTCAAAAGAAAAAAATAACAAATCTCGTAAATTATGGTTATGTAATGTAGTGTAGCAGGTTGTGCACTCTGCAAACAACGCTTACACTCTGAGAACGGTGAATGACTCTAATTAATACATGCATTAAAGCTGCAATACTGTATAACTTTTAGTATATATTTTTTTTTAAATGTTCAAACACTCCAATAAATCGCTAGTGGTCATTTAATGTGATGTAACAATATCGCGCCTCTAGCCTACCTGAGAACCGCTGTATTCGTTGGTTTTCATTTTCCTGACAGATTTGGTGGTGCGCGCAATGAGTGACTTGTTTTCCTTCATTGAGGAGGCGGAGTGACAGCTAGCTGTCTAGCTGAGCCTATGGCCTATACTTGGCTATCTTAGATAGCTAGCTTACAGACATGTCAGACGCGAGGGGCAAACAACCTGACCCAGCAGCAACTACTCCATCTACGCCAAAGAAACAGATATTTGGAGAACAGACAAGCAAAAAGGGAAAACGATCGAGCCCGGGCCAAGACGAGAGTTAACCTTGGATTTGCATTCACACATTGGAAAGAACTACGGGAGTTTAATTAAGGGATTCAAAACCGGCCCAGAGTTTGCATTTCTTCTGCTGAAACGGTAAGACATACAGTTGCAAGCTAGATAATTTACAGTGCCTTCAGAAAGTATTCGCACTCCTTGACCATTTTCCACATTTTGTTGTTACAACCTGCATTTAAAATGCATTAAATTGAGGTGTTTTGTCACTGGCCTACACACAATAATCCATTATGTCAGTGGAATTATGTTTTTTGAAATTTGTACAAATTAATGAAAAGCTGGAATGTCTTGAGTCAATAAGTATTCAACCCCTTTGTTATGGCAAACCTAAATATGTTCAGGAATAAAAATTTGCTTAACAAGTCACAAGTAATAGTAACAGTGTTTAACATGATTTTTGAATAACTACCGTATCTTTGTACCCCACACATACAATTATCTGTATGTGTGGGGTACAAAGACCAGGGAGGTTTTCCAATGCCTCACAAAGGCGTCCTTAATAACTCACTTGCCGGTGAGGAAGGAAACCGCTCAGGATTTTACCATGAGGCCAATTAAAACAGTTACAGAGTTTAATGGCTGTGATAGGAGAAAATTGAGGATGGATCATCAACATTTGTAGTTCCTCCACAATACTAACCTAATTAACAGGGTGAAACATTTTCCAAAACATCAAAACACTCAATACTTGGATACTTATGTAAAAAAGATTCTGTATTTCATTCTCAATAAATTTGCCAACATTTCTAAAAGTATGTTTTTACTTTGTTGTTATGGTGTATTGTGTGTAGATGGGTGAGGAAGAAAAATACAATTTAATACATTTTAGAATTCAGGTAGTAACACAAGAACATTTGGAATAAGTCAAGGGTTATGAATACTTTCTGAAGGCACTGTATATCTTCACCACACACCCCTCCCCTTCTTCTTGCCTCAGCATTTATTTATATATTATACTCAAGACGCATTAGCTTCACACATACTTTTGGTTATGTAGTGTATGTGGACATGTGTGCTCGTTGAATATCTCATTCCAAAATCATGGGCATTGATATGGGGCGGCAGGTAGCCTAGTGGTTAAAGCTTTGGGCCAGTAACCGAAAGGTTGTTGGATTTAATTCCTGAGCTGCCAAGGTAAAAATCTGTCATTCTGCACCTGAACAAGGCAGTTAACCCTCTGTTCCCTGCTAGGCCGTCATTGTAAATAAGAATTTGTTCTTAACTGACTTGCCTAGTTAAATAAAAAAATTATATGGAGTTGGTCCGTATAGCAGCCTCCACTCTTCTGGAAAGGCTTTCCACTAGATGTTGGAACATTTGCTGCGGGGACTTGCCACAAGTGAGGTCGGGCATTGATGTTGGGCGATTTAGGCCTGGCTCGCAGTCAGTATTCCAATTCATCCCAAAGGTGTTAGATGAAAAACAGCCCCATACCATTATTCCTTCTCCTGTGGGGACTGTGAAGCAACACAAACTTAGGCACAGACACATGCATACACACATGATAACATACCATACACACACATGTCACATGTTGTAGATATGTGGTAGTAGAGTAGGGGACCCCAGGAAGAGTATATAGTGCAAAGGCAGCAGCTAATGGGGATCCATAATGAATGCAAAATACAAATACTCTTGTCAAAATCTGTCCACACTGGGAATACAGTGTTATTCAATGCGTTTCTATGGGTTTAATAAGCAGACCAAGCAGACCACCTGCCTTCCTGCCTTTTGGGACAAGGACTCCCATTGTTAGGGGGGAGAACATCTCGTCATTATATACAGATCTCTGACTATATTAGGAATAAGGTGCCATTTGGGACAGAGCCCAAACTTGGAGAGGATACAGAGAGCGAGAGATGTAATCAGGTCGCAGTGTGACCTGCAACGCTCTTGTTATTGCAGCATTGTGATGTAGTTGTTGTTGCTGTGTGCTGACGATGATGATGATATAAAACCATTTTGGTCATTTTGGTTTCTCCTGAGATCCACTAAATTGAGGCTATGCTGCCTTCAGTCTTTGTACACATTTAGCCCTTTCAAAACACTATTTTTCTCTTTTAGTGAAGCCCACTTGAGTATGCTAGCCTAATTGTCTTTTCCTTCAGTCCAGAGAGCCCTCTCAAATTCTCTGTAATGAGCTAGAATGGCTTCTCTGGGAGGCTAGTTTCCTCTGCTCTGTGAGTAATGTGAATTAATGTGTTTAACTGGGAGGCCTTGGACCCATGTGTCTGCTTACTGTCACAGTCACACACAACAGGGCTGCCACATGCTCATGTGGGGATAATTGTTTTCTTGGAAGACATAGTGTAGACGGCCTCTTGAGCTCCACTAGCAAGTGCATAACAGTCAAGAGGCCTTCTGAAGCTAATGGACTTGCTGCTAATGGACTCGCTATATTGAGAAATGTATAGGCTATACATTTAGCATTTAATGCAGGCAAAGAATTTCAATATTCAATATTTCAATATCATAGAAGTCGCCTTTCCCAAGTCAGTTACAAACATTGGATGAAATCCATGAGAGATTAAAGCGCCCATCCTTCCTCCTTTTTTTGAGTTGCTGCTGGATTAAGGGCGTGTTTTCTACTTTTACCTTGTATCAGATTAAGGGTTTGAAGTGGTGAAGGTTGTTGTTCCCAGTGGACTAGGGCTGGCTGGGATGTTGTTTTCTAGGCCCTGGAGGCTGTTGCTGGTCGGAGATCCCATCCAGGTGTTAGCCCGGGAGGGAGAGGAAATCTGGGGCAAAGCTTAATCAGAACCAGGCCCAATCAAAGCCCGGAGCAGACCAGAGAAGGCACCAAGGCAGGGGCGTGAGGAGGTGGGAGCGAAGAATAGGGGAGCTATAGCAAGCATCTGTCTCACTCTCTGCCACTCTCCATCCATCTTCTCTTCATCCACCAGCTCCTTCTCTCTTTCCTATTTCCACTGCCAATCCATCGCTCTTATAACCTCAGAGAGCCCTGAATCATCATATAGGCAAATCATCTCTCCCTTTCTCTCTCTCTCTCTCTCTCTCTCTCTCTCTCCCTCTTGAACTCTTATGCTGTGGTGGGGTAGTAGTGGCATATTTAGCACAGCCCTGGGTAGAGACGGACTGGCATACTGATCAGCCAGGTGATGCAGAACAAAGCAGCACAGTGGTACTCTGTTCCTGCATTTATCTAGCACGGAGAGGAAGGGGACGGCAGGCAAGCAGGGGATTAAAAAAAAAGGTGTATATTTAATTTTTTACAGTGTGGAGAGATGGCCCTCCCGACTCTTTTATAATTATCCCTGGCTCTTATCTTCAGCTTTCATTGGGCTGATAAAGGGGGTGCGGATTTGTGGGTGTTGTGATGCAGAGAAACACCGGGTTAGTTGGTAGTTAAAGTGATGCTCAGAGAAATTTGATAATTTGAAGTAATTCTTATGATGTTGTACGATTTGGAATTTTTAACAAGCTTTGTAAGTGCTTATGATCCCGGACTGCATCTTTTAAAGCTGGATGGGATGCACAGAGGTGGTTCCCTATTGGAACCGTGACCCATTTGATGCTGGGGTCACAGGATTGTGGCATCGGAGGTTAGGTAAGGTGACTTTGATGACTGTTGAAGGCTTTGGCATGTATTGAATGCTTTGGCATGTGTGCCCCATGCCCTGAAAATAAACCAAACGCACACTATCTCTCACTTTCTCTTTATCATGTACTCATGTACATGTGTACACTCACACACACTTGCTTGATCACTTGCTCTCTCACACCCCTGGACAATGTCAGTTAGTGGTCCCTCTCTTTCTGTCTGCTAGAGATCAGATTGATTGCACTAACCTTGGCAGGCAGGCAGTTGGGACATGCTCTAGACTAGATCATTGGTTCCCAACTCCAGTCCTCCAGTACCCCCAACAGCACACATTTTTGTTGTAGCCCATTGAGGGCTTGATGATTAGTTGACAAGGTAAATCAGCTGTGCTTGTCCAGGGCTACAATGCAAATGTGTACTGTAGTGGGTACTGGAGGACTGGAGTTGGGAAACACTTCTCTGGAGCAGGGTTTCCCAAACTCTGTCCTGCCCCCCCCCCCCCCCCACTGTGTGCACCTTTTGGTTTTTACCCTAGCACTACACAGATGATTTATATAATCAAAGCTTGATGATTAGTTGATTATTTGAATCAACTGTTTAGTGCTAGGGCAAAAAAACTAAAGGTGCATCCAAGGGGGGCCCCAGGACCGAGTTTGGGAAACCCTTGTTCTGAAATTGCTCATTTAATAGGGATGCTTTGTGTTGCAGAGGGGACATTAATAGCACATTTCACTTATTTTGTTTTTGCTACCTCCTTGGTGCAGCCTCCCTCCTACTCCATAGTAAAGTGTTTCTGTTACGGCTCTGTTTAGGATAGCATTCAAGGTCAGGGATAGTGTCATGGATAGGGTAATATTTAAACTGTGAGTTCTGCTTCGCTGGTCTGCTCTTGAAGGTCGTCCCAAAGTTGATATTCTGCCGGTGTGTTTGTGTTGAAATGTGTGTGTCTGTGTGCATGCGTCAGTGTTTATATCCTTGGGTGTGTGTGTGACAGGTGGCAGAGCTCAGTCCAGTTGCCGGGTAGCCATAGAGGTGGGCAGAATAGAGGCTCTGCTGGCACCTGGCACCCATAGTCCTCTACTCAGATACACTATATATATATCTACACACACACACAAAAGTATGTGGACACCCCTTCAAATAAATGGACTTATGGGTCCCAGCCACAACCGTTGCTGACAGGTATATAAAATCGAGCACACAGCCATGCAATCTCCATAGACAAACATTGGCAGTAGAATGGCCTCACTGAAGAGCTCAGTGACTTTCAATGTGGCACTGTCATAGTCTGCCACCTTTCCAACCAGCCATTTCTTTAAATTACTACCCTGGCCTGGTCAACTGTAAGTGCTGTTGTGAAGTGGAAACGTCTAGGAGCAACAACGGCTCAGCCACAATGTGGTAGGCCACACGATCTTATAGAACGGGACCGCAGAGTGCTGAAGCGTGTAGCGTGTGAAAATCGTCTGTCCTCGGTTGCGACACTCACTACTTAGTTCCAAACTGCCTCTGGAAGCACTGTTCGTTGGGCAGTACTTAAATAAAAGTAATTTGGCAGTACGACGGACGAATCTGGGTTGCGGATGCCAGGAGAACGCTACCTTCCCCAACGCATAGTGCCAACTGTAAAGTTTGGTGGAGTAGGAATAATGGTCTGGGGCTGTTTTTCATGGTTCAGGCTAGGCCCCTTAGTTCCAGTGAAGGGAAATATTAACGCTAGAGCATACATTGACAATCTGTGCTCTCAACTTCTTTGCAAAATCTTTGGGAAGGCCCTTTCCTGTTTCAGCATGGCAATGTCCCCGTGCACAAAGACAGGTCCATACAGAAATGGTTTGTTGAGATAGGTGTGGAAGAACGTGACTGGCCTTCACAGAGCCCTGACCTCAACCGCATCGAACACCTTTGGGATGAATTGGAACACCGACTTGCGAGCCAGTCCTAATCGCCCAATATCAGTGCCCGACCTCACTAATGCTCTTGTGGTTGAATAGAAGCAAGTCCCCGTAGCAATGTTCCAACATCTAGTGGAAAGCTTTCCCAGAAGAGTGGAAGCTGTTATAGTAGCAAAGGGGGGACCAACTCCATATTAATGGCCATGATTTTGGAATGGGATGTTCGACGAGCAGGTGTCCAGATACGCTTGGTCATGTAGTGTTGGTCTCCCTGGCAGGCCGTCACACACACCCTCCCACAGCTGATGCTGGCACCTCTGACCCTGCTTCTACCCTCTGGGGGTATAAGGTAGACAGTCCGCTGCCTGACTGGTACCAGGGCCTGATATAATTGGATTTATGGCATGTAAAACAGAAATCAAATGTATTTAGCTATATTTAGCTGTATTTAGCTAGTTGGTTTTCCAATACAATACACACACACACAATAGAGGTCGACCGATTATGAATTTTCAACTCCGACTATTGGAGGACCAAAAAAAGCCAGTACCGATTAATTGGCCGATTTTTATATATTTTTTTAAATTTTATTTGTAATAATGACAATTACAATAATACTGAATGAACACTTTTATTTTAACTTAATATAATACATCAATCAAATCAATTTAGCCTCAAATAAATAATGAAACATGTTAAATTTGCATTAAATAATGCAAAAACAAAGTGTTGGAGAAGAAAGTAAAAGTGCAATATGTGCCGTGTAAAAAAGCTAACATTTAAGTTCCTTGCTCAGAACATGATAACATATAAAAGCTGGTGGTTCCTTTTAACATGAGTCTTCAATATTCCCAAGTAGAAGTTTTAGGTTGAGGTTATTATAGGAATTATAGGACTATTTCTCTCTATACCATTTGTATTTTATATACCTTTGACTATTGGATGTTCTTATAGGCACTATAGTATTGCCAGTGTAACAGTATAGCTTCCGTCCGTTCCTCGCTCCTACCTGGGCTCGAACCAGGAACACATCGTCAACACACATCGTGCCCACGATGCATCGTTACCCATCGCTCCACAAAAGACGCGGCCCTTGCAGAGCAAGGGGAACAACTACTCCAAGTCTCAGAGCGAGTGACGTTTGAAACGCTATTAGCGTGCACCCCGCTAACTAGCTAGCCATTTCACATCGGTTACACCAGCCTAATCTCGGGAGTTGATAGGCTTGAAGTCATAAAGAGCGCAATGCTTGAAGCATTGCGAAGAGCTGCTGGCAAACGCACAAAAGTGCTTTTGAAGGAATGCTTATGAGCCTGCTGCTGCCTACCACCGCTCCAGTCAGACTGCTCTATCAAATAATAAATCATAGACTTAATTATAACATAATAACATACACAGAAATACGAGCCTTAGGTCATTAATATGGTCAAATCCGGAAACTATCTATTAGAAAATAAAACGTTTATTTATTCAGTGAAATACGGAACCGTTATGTATTTTATCTAATGGGTGGCAATCTATAAGTCTAAATATTCCTGTTACATTGCACAACCTTCAATGTTATGTCATAATTACGTAAAATTCGGGCAAATTAGTTCGCAACGAGCCAGGCGGCCCAAACTGTTGCATATACCCTGACACTGCGTGCAATGAACGCAAGAGAAGTGATACAATTTCCCTATTTTAATATTGCCTATTAACATGAATTTCTTTTAAAAATATATACTTCTGTGTATTGATTTTAAGAAAGGCATTGATGTTTATGGTTAGGTACACTCGTGCAACGAGTATGCTTTTTTCGCAAATGCACTTTGTTAAATCATCCCCCATTTGGCGAAGTTTGCTTTTTTTGTTAGGAAGAAATGGTCTTCACACAGTTCGCAACGAGCCAGGCAGCCCAAACTGCTGCATATACCCTGACTCTGTTGCACAGAATGCAAGAGAAGTGATACAATTTCCCTAGTTAAAAACAAAATAATGTTAGCAGGCAATATTAACTAAATATGCAGGTTTAAAAATATATACTTGTGTTTTGATTTTAAGAAAGGCGTTGATGTTTATGGCTAGGTACACATTGGTGCAACGACAGTGCTTTTTTCGCGAATGCGCTTGTTAAATCACCCGTTTGGCGAAGTAGGCTATGATTCAATGATACATTTCCGCATCGATTATATGCAACGCAGGACAAGCTAGATAAACTAGTAATATCATCAACCATGTGTAGTTAACTAGTGATTATGTTAAGATTGATTGTTTTTTTATAAGATCCGTTTATGCTAGCTAGCACCGTACCTTGGCTCCTTGCTACACTCGCATACGAGGTAGTCAGCCTGCCACGCAGTCTCCTCGTGAATTGCAATGTAATCGGCCATGATCGGTGTCCAAAAATGCAGATTACCGATTGTTATGAAAACTTGAAATCGGCCCTAATTAATCGGCCATTCCTATTAATCGGTCAACCTCTAACACACACACACACACACACACACACACACACACACACACACACACACACACACACACACACACACACACACACACACACACACACACACACACACACACACACACACACACACACACTCACTCTCTCACACACATATATATGCTAATACCTGGCTAGTATGACAATTATTGGAAGCTGATGTCAATGCTCTTCCTCCTGTGGTGGTTTTGGGTGAAAGCTATTCTCAGCCTGGTAGGTCAGTTCTGTTCCCCCCCCATCACACTCTTTACTGTCAGAAGGGGATGGCCTTTAGCCCTTCACCGTGCGGCATCCCTGGACCAACTGCTCCGGGAGGGGACGCTGGGACACAAAGATAAATAGTGTCTGGTTATGCAGTGGAGAGAACTGGAATGCAAACTATCCCCTTACCCTTGAACTAAAGCTGACCACCTATGTCTGTGTGTGTGGTGCGTGTGTGTTGATGTTGCCACTGACACCTGCAGCTCACCATGATGACAAGCCTCATTTCCAGAACGTTAGCTCCTTGCACAGACAACTATTTTCTATTCAGCAGGGTAGCATTTGTTTTTAGGAGTCATTTTGGATAGTACACCCAGTTTAGATCTATCTATAGCTCAACCACCCTTATTTACCTCCAAGTACCTATGAAAGTGCATGTGTGACTCCTGTTGAAAGGAGCCTCTTGTAAAGGTCTGGGCGATTTCGCCTTGTGACTGTGGTTTGTCATGAGTGAATGTTGTTGTTCATGCCACACAAACACACACACACACACACACACACACACACACACACACACACACACACACACACACACTCATTGTCGAATCACGTGCCGTTGTCTGATAACCCCTAACCCTTTAGGGCACAAATCACAGCAAAGGATCCACAGACATGTCACTTTAGACAATCACATGATTGGTGAAATGTTAGGGCCTTATTCCCAGATAGAAATACATTGTAATGCATCTCTTTCTTGTGTAGGGAATCATGTCAGCTCTATACATTACATTTCTATCATCAACTTTTTCTATGAAGCACCTCATTCAACAAGACCCAGAGCTAAGTCAATGAGACCTGGCCTGGCCTCGTGCTTCTGATCAGCCAGAAGACACACAGACCCAGCACAGAGACATCATTCACTACAGGGAGAGACAGGCCCTAAACAGTAGCTAGCTCTGTCATTCACAAATACAGCATACTCATAACACACACATTTCCTGTTCCAGTCGGTGCCTCTTCTGGTTGAGTCTTGATTGAAAATCTATTGGCCATATAAAAAAAGTCAAACTGAAGTCAGTTGAATAGGGTCAGTTTACCGGAACAGTTTACCTGTCCTTATTCAAATCAATTCTTGTTGACTCAGTTTCTGAAATCTCCATGTTCAGGTTTATATAGGCATATTATACTAGTCCCAACAACCCATCACACACACTGTAGTCGATTGGACTTTTATCACTGGTTTGGGTGGTGTAGTGAGATATTTGGTTTGCCTTGTTTATGCCGTTACCGCCCTGATGCCTCCTCCTCATTGAGAGAGAGAAACACGTGTGAAAGGCAGCTAGAGAGAAGGAGGAAGAGGGAAATAGAGGAGAAAATCAAATGAAAGAATGATAAATATAAGCCTCCAATACATCTCTCGCTGCATCTTTGTCTACACAAGTAACTGGTTCAGTTTTTGCCAAGGTTTTCATTGTCATTGTGTTCTTGAACAAAACAGCCATCCAATGCTGTCACTTGCCACCTTTTTGTGCCATGTCTGCTCCTCTCTGTCTACTAAAGTGAGTCCACTCACACACGCGTACACTTGGATCTAATAGACTTGAGTCTCAATCATGGACCAAGTCCCAGTCTCTCTTAGGCTTCAGTGGGGACCAGGGGGACATCCAACCCACTTACTGAACCCATGTCCTGCAGGATAGACACATTTCTAGAGGGGGGAGGAGAAGAAAAGAAAAGGAGAGGAGAGTGGAGTAGAAGGAGCCAGACAATCAGTAGACATAGTGTTTTCCTGTGTGAATCTAATCACTCTTTCACTGGTCTTTGTCACCCACTCACTCTCTCCAGTGAAGGCCACACTCCCACATCCAGTGAAGTAGTCCTGTAATTCACCACGTACACACACACACACACACACACACACACACACACACACACACACACACACACACACACACACACACACACACACACACACACACACACAGTTACATTGGTAAATCACACTGTTGCCCTTGTTTAAAGGGATACTTCTTCCTTCTTACTTCTTCTCTCCCTGATTTTTACATGTCTGGTTCTCTCTTTATCTCTGGTTTTGACTCTCTGTTTGGTCGCCCACTCTGACCTTGACAAGATTCGAGATCAAAGCCTAAAATGACGGCAGGCTTCAGACCGGCTCCAGACTAGGGCCACTGTGCCATCCAGCCGTGCCCAGTTTAAAGCTCTGTCTCGTAGGTACAACTATTCTGACGGCCCCTGGAGTTAGACTAGAAACCACAGAGTGCCTGGACCTGATAACAATGGCACGATGAAGAAACTAGTAGGGTGTAGCCTACATATCCGGTCAGAAAACATCACTTGAAGTAGTAGAAGTAGTTTCCTCTCTGTGGTTACATGTTTCCATATCGTATCCCATTTTACCCAGGACCCTGGTTGTTTTTGTTTGTGAACAGGCCCAGCTGTTTTTCAGCCCCGTCTGTCTTCAGCTAATCTAAGGAAGATTATTTTTCTACCCACACAGACGGGGGGGCTGTGTGTCAATCTGTCTGTGGGAATGTTTGTTGTCCGGTGTTTAAGTAAAATGTGTCTGTTTTAAAGTGCCTCACCCTAACCCAAAATTGTATTTTATTGTAGAGGGTAGAAATATATTTTATACATTGAAAGGCCAAGACGGATGCATTTTTTTTAATTTCTGGACTTTTTGCTGAATGCAGTCGCATGGAAACACCACTGAATGAGGCCTATATCCCATGGTCTTGATTTGTCAAGAAAACTAGGAATCCAAAGGGCTTCAAAAACATTCTGAAATTTCCACAGTGTACTTTCATGTGGCCCTTCTGTGAACTTTGGGCCTGGATGGCTATCTGCTGATACCTGGGCCTAGTCCTGCTTCTGTGAGCTATCTGGCAACCTGAGTCATCCTACACTCTTCCTATGGAGTAGGCACCAGTCTACACAGTGCAGGAGCTGTTCCTGTTCGGTTCCATTTACCAGTGGACTACCAAGCGGGGATAAAACCCTCTCCGAACCCATACCCCTTCTGGGCACCAGTGCCCATCCTCACACCCCATAGTCTACATGGAATCTCTTCTTCCCCGCACTGAAGCGGCCTCCACTCGTCTGCCTGGCCTCTCACACAGTGTTCGATAGTCACCTACCTTGCAACCCAATACACACGTCAATCAGAGCTGTGTCGACAGTAGTTGGCTAGACTGCCGACCTTTCTTGTGGTTTTATCCAGTAAACTTTATCCACAATGGTCAAAATGGAAAGCATATCACCAGTAGCCAATCTACTCACCTTCTGTGGCGAGCAGAGTTGGGTGAGTAAATCCATAAACCCTGTGCGATCACCGCAGAGAATCTCCCCAACGACCGCCACGGACACAATGTTTCACTATGGCCAAGTCCCTTCTCTCCTGTCTACAAAGCACTCGGTTATCCTACAACATCTTCACAGCTTGTTGCTGAATGATTTTTTTAGATGTATCAGGGGGACACTGTTTCTGACTTTTGCAATAGACTAAATGCTAAGAAGGTGACAATGTGTAAAGACACAACTGAGATGTTTGGTTGTTTTATTGTTGTTGATATCTGGGAACATTCAACTAAACCCTGGTCCTGGCAGGAGTCTACAATGTTTGCAAATGCAGTCTGATTTTAAATAGTAGGACTGGTCTGGGTATAGTCCATTTTAAAGTTCAAAGCTTGGTTGGGGTTGAGACTACTAATGCAGATCAAATCAAATGTATTTATAAAGCCCTTCTTACATCAGCTGATATCTCAAAGTGCTGTACAGAAACCCAGCCTAAAACCCCAAACAGGTGTAGAAGCACGGTAACATTTGTAATATCTGAAACTTGGCTGAGTAAATCTGTCCCCACTAAAGATATACTATTTATTTCAAATGTATTGCTGCTCTCAATCTATGTGCAAACAATTTGAAATGATTGTGGTCAATGTTGAGGTATTGAAAGACTGCCACCTTACTGTGGTAGGATGTTATAGACCTCCATCAGCCCTGAGCGAGACCGTAGTATCTTTCACAAATTACATGGCAAACCTATAGTACAGTGAAATAGTTAATGTTGGGGATCTAGACTGGGATTGGTAAAAGCCTGCCTCTGACAATGTCAAGGCTTACTGTGTAACTCAATTGATAAATGCCCTGACACGTCCTAATCTGTAGTGTCCTGAGAAATCAACCTTATTGAGCTCTTCTTGACTAATGTCCCACACAAATATGTTGCCATTGGTGTCTTTTCTAATGTTGTGAGTAACCACTATGTTAAGAAGCACTAAGGTCCCTAAGACCAGGCCCTGTTTTCTCCCCCAATTTTTTTAACACTTCTCTGAACAAGGGTTTTTACATGATACAGTTGAAGTCGGAAGATTACATACACCTTAGCCAAATACGTTTAAACTCAGTTTTTCACAATTCTTGACATTTAATCCATGTAACAATTCCCTATTTTAGGTCAGTTAGGATCACCAGTTTATTTTTAGAATGTGAAATGTCAGAATAATAGTAGAGAGATTTATTTATTTCAGCTTTTATTTCTTTCATCACATTCCCATTGGGTCAGAAGTTTACATACACTCAATTAGTATAGTAACTGAGTCATGTTTGTAGGCCTCCTTGCTCGCACACGCTTTTTCAGTTCTGCCCACACATTTTCTATAGGATTGAGGTCAGGGCTTTGTGATGGCCACTCCAATACCTTGACTTTGTTGTCCATTTGCGACCAAGCTTTAACTTCCTGACTGATGTCTTGAGATGTTGCTTCAATATATCCACATAATTTTCCTGCCTCATGATGCCATCTTTTTTGTGAAGTGCACCAGTCCCTCCTGCAGCAAAGCACCCCCACAACATGATGCTGCCACCCCCGTGCATCACGGTTGGGATGGTGTTCTTCGGCTAGCAAGCCTCCCCCTTTTTCCTCCAAACATAACGATGGTCATTATGGCCAAACAGTTATATTTTTGTTTCATCAGACCAGAGGACATTTCTTCAAAAAGTACGATCTTTGTCCCCATTTGCAGTTGCAAACCGTAGCCTGGCTTTTTTTATGGCGGTTTTTGAGCAGTGGCTTCTTCCTGGCTGAGCCGCCTTTCAAATTATGTTAATATAGGACTCGTTTTACAGTGGATATAGATACTTTTGTACCCGTTTCCTCCAGCTTCTTCACAAGGTCCTTTGCTGTTCTGGGATTTGCACTTTTCGCACAAGTACGTTCATCTCTAGGAGACAGAACGCGTCTCCTTCCTGAGTGGTATGACGGCTGCGTGGTCCCATGGTGTTTATACTTGCGTACTATTGTTTGTACAGATTAACGTGGTACCTTCAGGAATTTGGAAATTGCTCCCAAGGATGAACCAGACTTGTGGAGGTCTACAAAATTTTTTCTGAGGTCTTGGCTGATTTCTTTTGATTTCCCATGTCAAGCAAAGAGGCACTGAGTTTGAAGGTAGGCCTTGAAAAAATCCACAGGTACACCTCCAATTGACTCAAATGATGTTGATTATCCTATCAGAAGCTTCTAAAGCCATGACATAATTTTCTGGGATTTTCCAAGCTGTTTAAAGGCACAGTCAACTTAGTGTATGTAAACTTCTGACCCACTGGAATTGTGATACAGTGAATTATAAGTGAAATAATCTGTCTGTTTCTTGGACCACTGTTGTTTACTGTCTATATTAATAATGTTGGTAGAAATGTGTCAAATTCTAGTGTAAATTGTTATGCTGATGACAGTTATTTATTGTTGTGCAGCAACGCAGATATTTTTGTCAGATGTTACAATGGATTACTGAAGTATAATTACAAGCATTTCGTACGTGTCAAAGGCTTTTATTGACAATTACATGAAGTTGATGCAAAGAGTCAGTATTTGCAGTGTTGACCCTTCTTTTTCAAGACCTCTGCAATCTGCCCTGGCATGCTGTCAATTAACTTCTGGGCCACATCCTGACTGATGGCAGCCCCTTCTTGCATAATCAATGCTTGGAGTTTGTCAGAATTTGTGGGTTTTTGTTTGTCCACCCGCCTCTTGAGGATTGACCACAACTTCACAATGGGATTAACCTTTCTCGCCCAGGGGTTCCGCTAGCGGAACACCCACAACATTTCCGCAGCGCGCGAAATTCAAAGATATTTTTTTGAAATATTTAACTTTCACACATTAACAAGTCCAATACAGCAAATGAAAGATAAACATCTTGTGAATCCAGCCAACGTGTCCGATTTTTAAAATGTTTTACAGCGAAAACACAACATATATTTATGTTAGCTCACCACCAAATCCCCAAAAATCAACAACAAAAAAACATTTTTTCACAGCAAAGATAGCTTTCACAAATCCCACAAATAGAGATAAAATTAATCACTAACCTTTGAACGTCTTCATCAGATGAGTCATATGACATCATGTTACACAATACATTTATGTTTTGTTCGATAATGTGCATAAATATATATAAAAAAAATCTCAGTTTACATTGGCGCGTTACGTGCAGTAATGTTTTGATTCCAAAACATCCAGTGATTTTGCAGAAATACTCATAATAAACATTGATAAAAGATACAAGTGTTATTCACAAAATTAAAGATAAACTTATCCTCTATGCAGCCGCTGTCTCAGATTTCAAAATAAACTTTACGGAAAAATAATAATCTGAGAACGGCGCTCAGAGCACAATCCAGCCAAAGAAATAGTCGCCATTTTGGCGTCAACAGAAGCTACAAAAACACTATAAATATGCACTTACCTTCGAATAACTTCATCAGAAGGCACTCCCAGGATTCCCAGTTCGACAATAAATGACCTCATTTGTTCCATAAAGTTCCATAAAGCCCATCATTTAGCCACTTGTTGTTAGCATGTTCAGCCCAGTAATCAATTTTCATGACGCACGAGCAATCCCTCCAGACAAAAACTCAAAAAGTTCCGTTACAGGTCGTAGAAACAAGTCAAATGATGTATGCAATCCATATTTAGGATGTGTTTAACATTAATCATCAATAAGGATCCAACCGGAGAATTTCATTGTCTGAAGAAAGAGCATTGGAACGAGAGCACTCTCTCTCGCTCGCGTGCAAAATGAGACTGAGAATTTCTGACGACCACTCAGTAAAATAGCTCCTATGAGCCCCTCCTTTATAGTAGAATCATATAACCAAAATCTAAAGATGGTGACATCTAGTGGAAGCCCTAGGAAGTGTTTGCTTATCCATAACTATATGGGGTATCATTTGGCACTGTTTTGAAAATCGAGTTCTCACTTCCTGTTTGGAAGTCTTCTCAGGTTTTTGTCTGCCAAATGAGGTCTGTTATACTTACAGACATAATTCAAACAGTTTTAGAAACTTCATTGTGTTTTCTATACAATAGTAATAATAATTTGCATGTATTACCTTCTGGGGCAGAGTAGGAGGAAATTCCGTTTGGGTACGCAATTCGTTCAAAGTGGAAATGCTGCCCCCTGTCCATAACTGGTTTTAAGGTCTGGGGAGTTTCCTGGCCATGGACCGAAAAGATCGATGTTTTTTTCTCTGAGCCACTTAGTTATCACTTTGCCTTATGGCAAGTTGCTCCATCATGCTGGAAAAGGCATTGTTTGTCACCAAACTGTTCCTGGATGGTTGGGAGAAGTTTCTCTCAGAGGATGTGTTGGTACAGTCTTTATTCATAGCTGTGTTCTTGTGCAAAATTGTGAGTGAGCCCTCTCCCTTGGCTGAGAAGCAACACCACACATGAATGGATGCTTTACTGTTGGCATGACACAGGACTGATGGTAGCGCCCACCTTGTCTTCTCCGTACAAGCTTTTTTTGCCTGTGAAGCCCTTTTTGTGCAAAGCAATGATGATGGCACGTATTTCCTTGCAGTTAGCCATGGTTGACAGAGGAAGAACAATGATTCCAAGCACCACCCTTCTTTTGAAGCTTCCAGTCTGTTATTCGAACTCAATCAGCATGACAGAGTGATCTCCAGCCTTGTCCTCGTCAACACTCACACCTGTGTTAACAAGAGAATCACTGACATGATGTCAGCTGGTCCATTTGTGGCAGGGCTGAATTGCAGTGGAAATGATTTTTGGGGATTCAGTTAATTTGCATGGCAAAGAGGGACTTTGCAATTAATTGCAATTCATCTGATCACTTTTCATAACATTCTTTAGTATATGCAAATTGCCATCATACAAACTGAGGCAGCAGACTTTGTGAAAATGTATATTTGTGTCATTCTCAAAACCTTTGGCCACAACTGTAGTCACTGTGCAGGATAAGCAAATAGAAAGTGTAGCAACTTACAAGTACTTGTTTCTTGATAGACTAGTGTCACCTAAAACCTCACATCGAAGGTCTTGTGAAAAAGCGTATTTTTTTCTCTTAATAAGGTACTTTTGTGCCTGTAATTGATGTATGGTGAGATCGTGGACATGTATCCCACTGTGGCATCATTACGTATGCTGGACACCGTGTACCATTGGGCGCTGAGGTTTGTTACTAACTCCAAAGCTCTCACTCATCACTGTACTCTCTATCTGAGAGTGGGCTGGCCTTCCTTAGCTCTTCGGAGATTAAATCCTCGGTACGTTTTTATTCATAAGGCCATATTGAGACTGCTCCCAATTGACTTGTGTAACTACATTGTCCCGCAGACAAATAAACTATAGCCTGCGCTCACATGACTGTGTTTTGTTGATTGTGCCTAAGGCCCATACAGAGCTAGGGAAAAAAGGTTTCCAGTTCTCTTCCCCTTCCACTTGGAACAAGTTTCAAAGGTCCTGAAATTACAGGAGCTTGTCCCTTTACATTCATTTAAAGATAGGTGAAGCACTATGCTGGAAAATGAAGCGGGGGCCTGTCAATGTTTTGGCCCCTAGTTGCACCACACTTTCTCAAACCATCTTGCTGTTCAATGTGTTAATGTATGTTTTTGTAAACTGTAGTGCTTTGTGTTTTATGTTGTAAATGTGTTTGCAACTTTGTGTGCGGATATTTTGGCCAGGTGTCTCTTGTAAAATAGATTGTTAATCTAAATTAGACTAACCTGGTAAAATAAAGGGAGAATAAAAAACATTATGTTTGGGGGGCTGTAGGGCTTGGGGTTTTTACGAGCAGAGCAGAGTTTGACCTCTGTGAAGGTTTGAGCTGTACTTGAACACAGTTGTGGTCATTGTTGGTAGCCGATGATTCTGCTCCTCCATCTCCCACCCCGACACACCCCCTTAGTCTCCCTCAGTTCCGCTCCCTGCTTTATAGTCAGGAAATGGCCGCCCCAAATGGACATAACATCCAGGTCAGTGGACAAGGAGTGAAAGGCCACGGCGGGGTCAAGCCGACCATAAATTGGATGACCGGGCATCTTTTTTTCTGCTGTTCTAATGGTGTTTGAAGTCTGATGGTCAGTCTGCACTGGGTCTGAAAACACAAATGTGCACACAACACACACGTGCAATGACACACACACATAATCACGCCTCTCTCTACCCTTTTACACCTCTACCCCTTTGTCCTTTTCTCTTGACACTTTCCAGTCCTCTCCTGTCTCCTTCCTCAGCTCTCTTTGTAGCTAGTCTTCTGTCTTTCCTTCTTTCTCAGCTCATCAGCTCCTCTCTGTCCACCTCATCCCTAAGCAACCGTGACAGGCGTGACAGATCTGCTCTTTGGCTCAAACGGCATCACATCTGACTTTACCCCCTACTCTGCCATACCTCTCATGGCCTGTACCCCATACCCCTCCACCCCTTCTATAAGCTAACAAGAGGGAAGCGTCCAGCTGGATGGAACTGTTGTGTTCCCCTCTGGAGGGCTTTGATCCCCCATCATCCCCCCTGGCCCCCGAGCTCAGAACGGGGCTGTATAATTCCCTGATTTAGCACCTTTTCCTCCACCAGTGGGGATGGGGGCAAGAGGTGGAAGAGAGATGCACGCTTCTGCTATGCTCTGACAGCTGGGAGAGCCCCCCCCCCCCTTTTCTTCGCCTCTCTCCCTCAACTTCCCCCTAGCCAGCTCTCACTCCTCTTCCCTCAAGTCAACAGCAGAGGGTCATTGTCTCTACAAAATGCTATTCCCTGAGGAGAGAGTGGGGGGGAGGGGGGCACAGGGGGTGTTTAAACCCCCTCTCTCAGTTCCCTCTGATCCTGGCCCCATTTTTTTTTAGCTTTAAGACTGACCTGTCAGCCCTTCTCTCTTCCCCAGAGTCAATGCAGCCCGGCCCCCTCAAAGGGCATTCTGCACCGGCCTTCTGTTTGAACAGCCCCAGCTGAAGGACCCCTTGTGCGCCTGTAAATAAGATCAGAGTTAAAGTCCCTGTGCTCTTGTGTCCGGAGACAGGTGCTCTGAGCCACAGCTATGGTCCTTCCTTCTTGGATCACCACCCTATTCATATACTGTCTATTCACACCATTGTATACACTCAGTGGCCAGTTTATTAGGTACACCCATATAGTACCGGGTCGGACCCCCCTTTTCCTCCAGAACAGCCTGAATTATTTGGGCCACAGATCCTATAAGGTGTGGCATTTAAACGTTGCTAAATTGGTATCAAAGGACATAACGTGTGCCAGGAAAACATTCTTTACACCACTGCCACCAGCCTGTACTCCAGGCAGGATGGGGCCATGGACTCATACTGCTTACGCCAAATCCTGACTCTGCCATCAGCATGACGGAACCGGACCAGGCAATGTTTTTCCTCTCCACAATTGTCCAGTGTTGGGGATCACGTGCCCACTGGAGCCGCTTCTTCTTGTATTTAGCTGATAAGAGTGGAATCTGGTGTAGTCGTCTGCTGCAATAGCCCACCCGTGACAAGGACCGATGAGCTGTATGTTTCGAGATGCCGTTCTGCACACCACTGTTGTACTGCACCATTATTTGCCTGTTTGTGGCCCGCCTGTTAGCTTGCACAATTCTTGCCATTTTCCTTCGACCTCTCTCATCAACAAGCTGTTATCGCCTACAGGAGTGCCGCTGACCGGATTATTTTTGTTGTCCACCATTCTCTGTAAACCCTAGACACTGTCGTGCCTAAAAAGCCCAGGAGGCCTGCCAGTTTCTGAGATTCTGGAACGGTGCACCTGGCACAGATGTTCATACCACGCTCACATTTTTATGTCAATCGTTTTGCCCATTTTAAAATTTCAGTCAAACAGTATCTGAATGCTTCTGCCTGCATGCCTGCTTTGTATAGAAAGCCACGTCCATGTGACTCACTGTCTGTAGGAGCTAACCATTTTCGTGAGCGGGGTGATGTACCATAAACTGGCCAATGAGTGTATATACACTGAGTGTACAAAACATTAGGAACACCTTCTCTTTCCATGACATAGACTGACCTGGTGAATCCAGGTGAACGCTATGATCCCTTATTGATGTCACTTGTTAAATCCACTTCAGGCAGTGTAGATGAAGGGGAGGAAATGGGTTAAATAAGGATTTTTAAGCCTTGAGACTGTTGAGACATGGATTGTGTATATGTGCCATTCAGAAGGTGAATGGGAAAGACAAAATATTGAAGTGCCTTTGTACGGGGTATGGTAGTCGGTGCCAGTCACGCCGGTTTGAGTGTATCAAGAACTGCAACGTTACTGGGTTTTTCATGCTCAGCTTCCCGTATGTACTGTATATTTCGGACTCTGACATTGCTCATTCTGATGTTTCTAAATTTCTTTATTTTTTACTTTCGGATTTTGTTTGAATTGTTTTGTATTATTACTGCACTGTTGGAGCTAGAAACACAACCGTTTCACTGCACCTGCGATAACAACATCTGCAAATCTGTGTACCTGACCAATAAACATTCACCCCTAACCTGGCACATTCACCTCACAGGATATAGATATTGTGGACAGGAATAGACATGATGGACGACATCATCACATACAATCAGGCTGTTCTCTCAGCCTCTGGGCCCTCCCCAAAATGTCACTATTATATCTCCAATACAAAAACATAACTGTCCCCTTACAAAGCACCAGGACAGGAGTGAGGCAGAGGTATAGTTTGATGTCATGTAAATATAGTGTTGTAGTAAAGACATGTAAATGAATTGCCCTATTTTATAAAAATGCAGTTTTACTTGCTGCTTTACCCCTATGGGTACACTCGATATGGCCGCCAGTCCCCCCCATTGCAGAAATGAATTGAATGAGAATGTCCGTTCTAGTAATTATATTTCTATGGCCCATGTAGTCCAGTTGAGCAGAGGAAACTGGCTTTCTTTGTAAAGGCAGATTTGTGTTGGGCTCTGGTTTAACAATTGTCTGTCCTGTGTGTGTGTGTGTTAGAGAGAGAGAGCGGCTAGAGTAAAACAAAAAAAAAATCATCCACAGTAGGAAAATGGTGTGCATAGATGAGAGAGATAGGCATACAGAGAATGAGAGGCGAAGTGAAAGGCAGAGGAAAGATGAACACAGAGCGGAGGGCAAGGTAGAAGTGTGATAACAGATGAGAGACAGGACAAGAGAAACCAAGATTGAGCGGTCGGGAGGGAAGGCAAGGTGTTCGAACAGAAGTGAGGGACACATAGGGAAGGAGAAAAGATGGAGTGAGTGAGAAAGTGAGGAAAATGGTTAGGCTAATAGACAGAGGTGGTGGTTATCTGGCAGGGCTATTAGTAGTGGATTAGGAGAGGGAAAGCTGGGCTTTAGCTGCAAACCGGATTACACAAGATCTCTGGCATCTCAGTTAGCAGTGCTTACAGACCCCCAGAGCTCTACACTAGATGGGGGATACAGACCTGAAGGGTCAGGCAAATTACATAACCCACACTTGGGGTTATGGGATAGAGTCCTGGCGATAACTCTTTGCTGTAGATATCTGGTTGTGAAGCATATTCCCTGATGTATATGTACTACATCAGGGTTGATCAAGGGTTTGAGACAGGTACTGACAAGCTATGGTTCTTCCTTCTTGGATGGCCACTTAACACTAGCACCTAAGTTGAGAAATGACTAAATCGAGGAACCTTTCAGCAACGTCCTTCAGAAATACTGTGCTACATGATCATGGAAAGCAGGCGAACCTTCTCACATGGACATCACAGTAAGCCATGGAGATTCAGAAAATGATGCAGTTTAGACCGGTATGTGAGTGTGTCCAATATGTCTTCAGACCAGTGTCTGGTGTGTGTCCAGTCAGTATGAGTCATGGGGGCTAATGTTTCAACGACAGGTGACACGGCCAGGCCCAGTAATCCCTCTGTCATGACAATTACACACGTGTCTGTGTGTCTGGAGCCACTGCACCACCTGTTCCCATTCCTTCATCATCAAAAGGGGACGACAGGCAGCGGGGGGGAGGAGGGGAGAGTGGGGGCACGCCTCTGTCATCACCAATGCACAGGGCCAGGGTTAACTTCACAATTGTCTGTTGTCCCTGTGTTTAGACATTCAAAAGCAGTGTTGCACCCAAGTTGTTTCGGTTAGGTGCAGCGTAACCATCATCCAGTTGCTGCCAACTGAAAGACAGTTGGCGAAAGGTCTCGCCCGCATAAGTACTTTGTCCTTTTAAGGGTTCGTTGGGTTATGATCAACTAAAAAGGGGGAAAACCGAGTGGATTGGGTGCTTTACTGCAATCGCAGTGACTCACTAGCATCGCTGTGTGTTTTGTTTCTCTTGGTCGGTGGCAGACACTGGTTCGGGATGTTTGGGACACAGCAATTGTTTCTGGAAAAGCACACTATTGAATCACTGACAGAGTGCCTTGTAGCGGTGTCTATAAAGAGGCTGGCTGGCTTTTAAGAAACCTCCTAAACTAGACTGAAAGACCTGTCTATCTCTGCCTCAGTGTTTCATGCGAGACAGTAGCATTTCTTCTGCTCCAGACTCTAATCAATCAAAAATTCTCTTTCTCTGCCTGTTTTTCTTCTTCCTTCCATATCTCGGTGGTAGGCTTTTTTCTTCTCTTCTCCCTCCTGTGAAGTGAGTGAGTAGATTGGGAGGAGGAAGCCAGGATATAAAAAAAAAAGGGAACAATTGTCCACTCTTTAAAAAAAAAACACGTTTAACTGCGGTCCGGGCTGCCCAGGGGCTTTTGTTTGGGTCCTGCGGTCCCCTGCGGAGCATTGTGGGATTGGTGCAGAGCAGCGATGGATTGTGAGAAATGCTGTGGGCCCAGCAGTTGCCTGGGCTGACAAATGAAAGGGCCAGAGCACAAACACGGACTCCAGGGACCCCAGCCAGGCACTGAGCACTGGGAAAAACTGGACCCAGCAGAGGGGACGCAAGAGACTGGAATCCAGTAAAGAATCAGGATCATATAAAGATCTGGATAGACTGTCACAGGATTCTAATATGGTGTCTATATACAAGGGCTGTCAACGTTGACGCGTTAATTACACTTAACTTTTGATTATTTTTTTTTCTTCTCGCATTTAATCTCATAAAATGTTTTTCTCCCAAAAGTGTGTTTCTGCACGGAGAGTTTTAAGAGCAACACACAATACACTGTGCTCTCGTTTGTCAGCTGGCAGCAGCTTTCGAGTGTCTTGTCTCTTGTGGTGCTAAAACATACACAATTTTTAAGGAAAACCTACTAAACTTAATTTGCATAGAAGTATACTGAACAAAAATATAATTGCAACATGTAAAGTGTTGGTCCCATGTTTCAAGAGCTGAAATAAAAGATTCCAGAAATGTTCAATACCCACAAAAAGCTTAGTTATCTCAAATGTTGTGCACAGATTTGTTTACATCCCTGTTAGTGAGCATTTCTCCTTTGCCAAGATAATCCATCCACCTGACCGGTGTGGTATATCAATATGCTGATTAAACAGTATGATCATTACACAGGTGCTGGTTCTCATACCACTGCTGTTATTTCAATGGCATTTGAGAACATGTTTGAAACTTGGAAACATGAACACACTCCTAGCGCCATTCGAACAACTGACTCGAGAAATAAGCTCATCAACTGCAGACGTGATACCCTCTGTCATGGCATTGAAACGCCTGCTCAACAAAATTGCCGACACAGACCGTGGGGTTAACTTATTCGAAGCTGTGAACAAGCGATTCGGTGGCATTGTCTCTGAGCCTCTTTACCATTCTTCGATGATAGGTACAAGGACCGCAGGCAAGAAACAGGGTTTACGTGAAATGTTACATACACAGCTGGACAAGATGGAAATGAACACAGTGACAGTGCGCACCGAGGAAGAGAGGCCACGGACAGACAGAGATGAAACTTCACTGCTTGACATGTATGATGAAATCCTGGTTGTTGAGAACAAATTCTTATTTCCAATGATGGCCAAACCCGGGCAACGCTGCGCCGCCCTATGGGACTCTCAATCACGGCTGGATGTGATACAGCCTTGATTCGAACCAGGGACTGTAGTGATCTCTCTTGCACTGAAATGCAGTGCCTTAGACCGCCGCATCTGTTTGTATATGTGTGTGTGTGTGTTAACAATTTAACTGTACTAGAATGCTTAAAAGGCGGCATTAAAAAAAAATACCGTTATAGTTTTTCTTTTTGGCAAGGAAAATATTGGATATCGGTATTGTCCAAAAATGTCACATCGCTGCATCCCTAATTATTATGTTGCAATGTTGAGACAGTGAGGTGTGTGTGAGATGCTGTTTATCCAGTCCCAGCCCAGTGGCCCAAGATGTCCCCTTCTGAGTTCAGAATGCCAGGAGGGAGGGAAAGAAGGGAAGAAGAGAGCAGCTTTAGGGGGATGGGCTGTTGTGGTTAGTGATCACACACAACCATGGCTGCCTATTAGAGCGACCACGCGTTTAACTTCAGTTCAAGTTCATTGGGAAGAGAGAGAGAGGTTTCCGGTGGGGGGTAGAGGGGGAAGAACGGAGCGAAGGGCAGTGAAGGTGAGAGGGAGGAGCAGTAATTAAAGAGTTTGAGAGGGGTCCCTTGCTCTCTGTTAGGTGCATTTCAGCAACCAACCCCTGACCATAAATCCCTATCCCAAAATGTAATGGGATAGCTGTGAGGTGAGTGTGTGTGTGTACACGTATGTGGCAGAGAGTATGTGTGTGTGTGTGTGTCCCACTAGAGAGAAATACGCACCTAATTGCTTCCAGCTACAGCGGTGTGTGTTTGTCTGTACAGGACTGGGCAGGGTAGAGCCTTGCAGGATAAAAGAGCTCTCTGCTTTGTGTGGGTAATCCTTAGGAGTGGTATATCTGGACATGAGGGGGATTATCCTAGGAGGGGCCATAAACATCTGAACATCTAAGTCTGTATGTGTGTGTGCGAGTGCAAGAGATTTTGTTGCCTTGTGTTTTTCATATGGCTCAATTGGTTAGAGCACAGTACTGGCAATACCAATTTTGTGGGTTCAAGGTGCCAGAGATTGTCGCGATGTAGACCTGAAGAAATGTCAGTATTTGTCCATTTTAGCGTTTGTGTGTGTTCGTGTACGTGCGTGCATGATTGTCCTTTGACACACATTCTCATGAGCAACTACTGTGCCAGCCCAACAGCTGATAATGTGAGCTATTTACTGTACAACACACACACATACAAAACCCTGAGGAGGGAGTGAGGGACGGCGGTATGTGAGTCAAAGAATCGTTGAACCTTTGGAACAGCTCTGAGAGTCAAGTTAACTCGTGGATACCATTTTTATGATCTGGTCTAGTATGAAGAAAGTTGTAGGTAGTTTCGCGAGCCAATTCTAACTAGCGTTAGCGCAATGACTGGAAGCCTACGGGAATAGCTAGCATGCTATCAATGAGTTCATCTGACTGGGGAAGAAGATAAAGGGCTTCATTGCCAAAATCCTGAACTTCCTTTAAGATGTCCCTTCATATACTGGACTTTCTCCATGTTCTACAGCAGTGGCAATGTCATATGAAGACTACACCATAGACATCCTAGTCTTCTTGTTCCCTCCCTAAACAGAAACCACTTCACTTTACTTACTCACCCAAAGAAAGAGAGACAACGAAAATAACCCCAGGGCCTGTCTATGACTCTCTGTCTAAGTTTCCCATAGGTACAGATCTAGGATTAACGTCCCCTCCCCCAATAGAAACTTAACTATTAGTGGGGAAAATGCTAAACCCAAGATCAGCATCTCCAGGGACAACTGCACAGGGAGAGACAGAGAAAATACTTTGAGGGCAGATAGTGAGAGATTGACAGAGAAAAGAGACAGACAGAAAGATTTGACGGACAGACGAGTAAGAAAGGTCCAGTAATAACGACTCTATCCCCCAATCTGCATATGATCAACAAAAGGCCCTCCATCATTCATTCATAGTTGCAGTAGCACAGTAGCCTAACTAGCTGTCTCTAAGTTAAGGAATTATCTTGCGTGGACAATTGGGTGTTTTGTTACAGCTCCTCTTCATCTGCGATGTCAGAGGGGGGAGCCGGGAACTTCTCTAAAGCTTTGAGGTTTGATCTGTCTCTCTTTAGGAGGCCGTTAGGGGGGGAAGGACCGAGAAGGAACAGCGGGGAGTTCACACTACATCACTCTACATCTCATCCCGCTTAATTGTTCCCTCCTGATCTTAAAGACACTGCCGCTCTTCTTCTGGTGTGTGTGTGTGTGTGTGTGTGTGTGTGTGTGTGTGTGTGTGTGTGTGTGTGTGTTGTGTGTGTGTTGTGTGTGTGTGTGTGTGTGTGTGTGTGTGTGTGTGTGTGTGTGTGTGTGTGTGTGTGTGTGTGTGTGTGTGTGTGTGTGTGTGTGTGTGTGTGTGTGTGTGTGTGTGTGTGTAGCATAGCTACAACGAGCCAGGGAGGCTGTGGCACAACTACTGCTGGAGCTACCGTGCTGCTGAAGCATATCTGTTTTTTTCTTATTTTCTTTCTTTTTTCAAAGCTGCTTTTCCAAAAATATCTCTGAAAGGCCTCGTTCGGAAAGGAAAGGGAACAACAAGCGCATTGAAAGAAAGTGAGTTTATTACCCTCCGCCCCCCCCCCCCCCCTCCTTTCTCTCTCTGTCTGCATCTCCTGCTCTACCTAGTGCCTGCTCCTAACCTTGTTTTACCACGCCGTTGCTAAGACACAACAATCGGCGTGCCACACGTTCTTCTGCTCTAATGCCATGTCATGAAAGCCTTCCTCTTTCATCTCTAAAGGGCTGGCACCCACCTCCCCCCCCTGCCCTGTAAACTCTAACTGGGGTAGGGGGAGTAGAGAGTGAGGGAGGGATGGTGGGGGAGTCCTCTCTGAACCCTCTTTAATCAAAGTCTGGAATATTCCGTTAGTGGCATTCCGTCATTTATTTATTTATTTGGGGGAGCGCTTCTCTTCCTCTACAGGATCGGTGTTGAGCTAATGTTTCTCTACAGGACGGTTGAGCTAGCGTTCGCTAATGTGATTAGCATGACGTAACTAACGAGAAAACTTCCCAGGACATAGACATGTCTTATATGGGCAGAAAGCTTAAATTCTTGTTAATCTAACTGCACTGTCCAATATACAGTAGCTATTACAGTGAAAGAATACCATGCTATTGTTTGAGGCGAGTGCACAGTTATGTACTTAAATGTATGAATAAACCAATTAGGCACATTTTGGCGGACTTGATACAACATTTTGAACAGATATGCAATGGTTCATTGGATCAGCCTAAAACTTGGCACATACACTGCTGCCATCTAGTGGCCAAAATCTAAAAGCCATATTAAAAAATCAAATGCATGTTTTTTGTCTTTGAATTATCTTTTACCAGATCTAATGTGTTATATTCTCTTACATTAATTTAACATTTCCACTAACTTCAAAGTGTTTCCTTTCAAATGGTATCAAGAATATGCATATCCTTGCTTTAGGTCCTGAGCTACAGGCAGTTTGATTTGGGTATGTCATTTTAGGCAACAAAAAAAAAAGGGTACAATCCTTAAATACAATACATCAGCTGAGGTTCTCTCCTTCTGCACCCCCTTCTCCATTTCTCTTTCTCTCTCGTTCCGTCTCTATCACCCTCTTCCTCTTGCTCTCTGTTTCTGGTCCTCTCCCTCCCTCAATCGTTTTTTAAAGGCATAGTGGTAGTAAACGTCAGTGGATCAGGATGTGGAAGACAGTGAGGGAGGGGGATTTGGGGGAGAGAAGTTGATCCAGTTTGGAGAATTGTATTCGTCACATGCCTCAAAGAACAGGTGTAGAGTAACAGTGAAATGCTTACTTACGGGCCCTTCCCAACAATGCAGGGAAATAATATAAATATAAAACCAGCTCACCACTGGGGCTAATGCTGCCGTTCTGTCCTGCCAGCTAGGTTTATATTTAACATGTCCTTGTTCAGCCATGACTCAGAGAAACATAGGATATTATAGTTCTTCAGATCACGTTGATAGGATAGTCTCGAACGGAGCTCATCCAGTTTATTCTCCAGTGATTGCACGTTCGCCTATAGAACAAAGGGTGGAGGTGATTTATCCACTCGCCGACATAGTCTCGTAAGGTGTCCCGCATGCTGGCCTCTATAGCGCCGCCGCCTCCTCCTTCGAGTGTCGGGGATTTAGACCTGGTCTGGCATAATCAATGTCTTTCGCCTCTGACTCATTGAAGTAGAAGTCCTTGTCCAAATTGAGGTTAGTGATGGCTGTTCTGATGTCCAGAAGAAACAATGGCTGAAACATTATGTAAAACAACTAAAAACTAATGCACAATTGGTCAGGAGCCCGTAAAACGGACGCTATTTCTTCTAGCGCCATTCTATTCTATATTTTGTTGTTCACACGGAGTGTAAGAACTTTGAGAAGAAGTTTGGGGAATTTATTACACACTTATTATTGACAGTTTTTCATGCAATGATGACTTGCTGGCTGTTCTGTTCCTCAGGAGACCACGGAACATCGTTCCGTTTTCACAGTGTAATTACAGCTACACTACAGGACCAAAAGTATGTGGACACCTGCTCGTCAAACAACTCATTACAAAATCATGAGCATTAATATGGAGTTGTTCCCCCTTTTGCTGCTATAATAGCCTCCACTCTTCTGGGAAGGCTTTCCACTAGATAATGGTACGCTGCTGCGGGGACTTACTTCCATTGAGCCACAAGAGCATGTGTGAGGTTGGGCACTGATGCTGGGCGATTAGGCCTGGCTTGCAGTCGCCATTCCAATTCATCCCAAAGGTGTTAGATAGAGTTGAGGTCAGGGCTCTGTGCAGGCCAGTCAAGTTCTTCCACACCGATCTCGACAAACCATTTCTGTATGGACCTCGCTTTGTGTATGGGGGCGTTGTCATGCTGAAACAGGAAAGGGCCTTCCCCAGACTGTTGCCACAATGTTGGAAGCACAGAATCATCTAGAATGTCAATGTATGCTCTAGCGTTAAGAATCCCCTTCACTGAAACTAAGGGGCCTAGCCCGAACCTTGAAAAACAGCTCCATACCATTATTCCTCCTCCACAAAACTTTACAGTTTGCACTATGTAGTGTTCTCCTGGCAACCGCCAAACCCAGATGAATCCGTTTTACTGCCAGATGGTGAAGCGTAATTGATAACTTCGGAGAACGCGTTTCCACTGTTCCAGAGTCCATCGTTGGTGTTGCGCTTTACACCACTTCGGCCGATGTGTGGCATTGCGCATGGTGATCTTAGGCTTGTGTGCGTCTGCTTGGCCATGGAAACGTGTTTCATGAAGCTCCCGATGACAGGGGTGGAAAAATACCCAATTGTCACACTTGAAGGGCTATAGATCCCTTAATAGAAAGTTACTCAAGTAAATATGATAGTCACCTTGTAAAATACTACTTGAGTACAAGTCTAAAAGTATTAGTTCTAAATATACTTTAGTATCAACAGTAACAGTGTAAATCATAAAAAAATCCTTATATTAAGCAAACCAGACGGCACCATTTTCTTGTTTTTAATATTACGCATAGCCTGAGGTACACTCCAAAATTCAGACATAATTGACAAACTATGTATTTGTGTTTAGTGAGTCTGCCAGATCAGAGGCAGTAGGGATGACCACATGTTCTCTTGATGTCATTTAAAAAAATAGACCGCAACACTCTACTCAGCAAACTGGATGTAGTCTATCACAGTGCCATCCGTTTTGTCACCAAAGCCCCATATACTACCCACCACTGCGACCTGTATGCTCTCGTTGGCTGGCCCTCACTACATATTCGTCGCCAGACCCACTGGCTCCAGGTGGTCTTTGCTAGGTAAAGCCCCGCCTTATCTCAGCTCGCTGGTCACCATAGCAACACCCACCCATAGCACGCGCTCCAGCAGGTATATTTCACTGGTCATCCCCAAAGCCAACACTTCCTTTGGCCGCATTTCCTTCCAGTTCTCTGCTGCCAATGACTGGAACGAATTGCAAGATCACTGAAGCTGGAGTCTTATATCTCCCCCTCTAACTTTAAGCATCAGCTGTCAGAGCAACTTACAGATCACAGTACCTGTACACACCAAACTACCTCATCCCCATATTATTTCTTGCCCTCTTGCTCTTTTGCACACCAGTATCTCTACTTGCACTTCATCTGCAGATCTATCACTCCAGTGTTAATGCTAAATTGTAATTATTTCACCTCCATGGCCTATTTATTGCCTACCTCCCCACTCTTCTACATTTGCACACACTGTACATAGATTTTTCAAAAAAAATTATATTGTTTTATTGACTGTATGTTTGTTTGTAACTCTGTGTTGTTGTTTTTGTGACACTGCTTTGCTTTATCTTGGCCAGGTCACAGTTGTAAATGAGAACCTGTTCTCAACTGGCCTACCTGGTTAAATAAAGGTGAAATAAAATACATAAAAATAAGTGTAAATGAATTGGAATTGGACCATATCAAATCAAATTGTATTTGTCACGTACACATGGTTAGCAGATGTTAATGCGAGTGTAGCAAAATGCTTGTGCTTCTAGTTCCGACAATGCAGTAATAACCAACGAGTAATCTAACCTAACAATTTCACAACAACTACCTTATACACAAGTGTAAAGGGATGAAGAATATGTACATAAAGATATATGAATGAGTGATGGTACAGAACGGCATAGGCAAGATGCAGTAGATGGTATCGAGTACAGTATATACATATGAGATGAGTAATGTAGGGTATGTAAACATTATATAAAGTGGCATTGTTTAAAGTGGCTAGTGATACATTTTTTACATGTATGGCAGCAGCCACTCAATGTTAGTGGTGGCTGTTTAACAGTCTGATTGCCTTGAGATAGAAGCTGTTTTTCAGTCTCTCGGTCCCTGCTTTGATGCACCTGTACTGACCTCACCTTCTGGATGATAGCGGGGTGAGCAGGCAGTGGCTCGGGTGGTTGTTGTCCTTGATGATCTTTTTGGCCTTCCTGTGACATCGGGTGGTGTAGGTGTCCTGGAGGGCAGGTAGTTTGCTCCCGGTGATGCGTTGTGCAGACCTCACTACCCTCTGGAGAGCCTTGTGGTTGTGGGCGGAGAACTTGCGTACCAGGTGGTGATACAGCCCGACAGGATGCTCTCGATTGTGCATCTGTAAAAGTGTGTGAGTGTTTTCGGTGACAAGCCAAATTTCTTCAGCCTCCTGAGGTTGAAGAGGCACTGTTGCGCCTTCTTCACCACGCTGTCTGTGTGGGTGGACCAATTCAGTTTGTCCATGATGTGTAGGCCGAGGAACTTAACTTTCTACCCACTCCACTACTGTCCCGTCGATGTGGATAGGGTGGTGCTCCCTCTGCTGTTTCCTGAAGTCCACAATCATCTCCTTTGTTTTGTTGACGTTGAGTGTGAGGTTATTATCCTGACACCACACTCCGAGGGCCCTCACCTCCTCCCTGTAGGCCGTCTCGTCGCCGTTGGTAATCAAGCCTACCACTAGTGTCGTCCTGCCAAGCATTCAATATGTAACGAGTACTTTTGGGTGTAAGAGAAAATGTATGGAATAAAAAAGACATTATTTTCTTTAGGAATGTAGCAAAGTAAAAGTTGTCAAAAATATAAATAGTAAAGTACAGATACCCCAAAAAACGAGTTAATTAGTATGTTAAAGTATTTTTACTTAAGTACTTTACACCATTGTGCTAACGTTGCTTTGTTTTAAACTCCGTAGTGAGTGTTGTAACCGAGAAGACGATTTTCACGCGCTACACACTTCTGCACTCAGCGCACCCATTCTGTGAGCTTGTGTGGCCTACCAGTTCGCGGCTGAGCCACTGTTGATCATAGACGTTTCCACTTCACAATAATAGCACTTACAGTTGACTGGGGCACCTCTAGCATGGCAGAAATTTGACTTACTGACTTGTTGGAAAGGTGGCATCCTATGACGGTGCCACGTTGAAATTCACAGTTCTTCAGCATGGCCATTCTACTGCCAATGTTTGTCTATGGAGATTGCATGGCTGTGTGCTCAATTGTATGTCAGCAACAGGTGTGGCTGAAACAGCCGAATCCAAAAAGGGGTGTCCACATACTTTTGTGTATATACAGTTGAAGTTTACATACCTTAGCCAAATACATTTAAACTCAGTAACAATTCCCTGCCTTAGGTCAGTTAGGATCACCACTTTATTTTAAGAATGTGACATTTCAGAATAGCAGTAGAGAGAATTATTGATTTCAGCTTAAATTGTTTTTGATCTCATTCCCAGTGGGTCAGAAGTTTACATACAATTAATTAGTATTTGGTAGCATTGCTTTTAACTTGTTTAACTTGGGTCAAACGTCTCAGGTAGCCTTCCACAAGCTTCCCATAATAAGTTGGGTGAATTTTGGCCCATTCTTCCTGACAGAGCTGGTGTAACTGAGACAGGTTTGTAGGCCTCCTTGCTCGCACCCGCTTTTTCAGTTCTGCCCACAAAATTTCTATGGGATTGAGCTCAGGGCTTTGTGATGGCCACTCCAATACCTTGACTTTGTTGTCTTTAAGCCATTTTGCCACAACTTTGGAAGTATGCTTGGGGTCATTGTCCATTTGGAAGACCCATTTGCGACCAAGCTTTAAGTTCTTGACTGATGTCTTGAGATGTTGCTTCAATATATCCACATAGTTTTCCCGCCTCATGATGCCATCTATTTTGCGAAGTGCACCAGTCCCTCCTGCAGCAAAGCATCCCCACAATATGATGCTGCCACCCCTGTGCTTCACGGTTGGGATGGTGTTCTTCGGCGTGCAAGCCTCCCCCTTTTTCCTCCAAACATAACGATGGTCATTATGGCCAAACAGTTCTATTTTTGTTTCATCAGACCAGAGGAAATTCTCCAAAAAGTATGATCTTTGTCCCCATGTGCAGTTGCAAACCGTAGTCTGGCTTTTTTATGGCGGTTTTGGAGAAGTGCTGAGTGGCCTTTCAGGTTATGTTGATATAGGACTCGTTTTACTGTGGCTGTAGATACTTTTTGTACCTGTTTCCTCGAGCATCTTCACAAGGTCCTTTGCTGTTGTTCTGGGATTGATTTTCCTTTTCGCACCAAAGTACGCTCATCTCTAGGAGACAGAACGCGTCTCCTTCCTGAGTGGTATGACATCTGCGTGGTCCCATGTTGATTATACTTGCGTACTATTGTTTGTACAGATGAACGTGGTACCTTCAGGCATTTGGAAATTGCTCCCAAAGATGAACCAGACTTGTGGAGGTCTTGGCTGATTTCTTTTGATTTCCCCATGATGTCAAGCAAAGAGGCACTGAGTTTGAAGGTAGGCCTTGAAATACATCCACAGGTACACCTCCAAGTGACTCAAATGATGTCATTGAGCCTGTCAGGAGCTTCTAAAGCCATGACATAATTTTCTGGAATTTTCCGAGCTGTTTAAAGGCACAGTCAACCTAGTATATGTAAACTTCCGACCCACTAGAATTGTGATATAGTGAATTATAAGTGAAATAATCTGTCTGTAAACAATTGTTGGAAAATGTACTTGTGTCATGCACTAAGTAGATGTCCTAATCGACTTGCCAAAACTATAGTTTGTTTGTTTACAAGAAGTGTTTTAATGACTTCAACCTAAGTGTATGTAAACTTCCAACTTCAACTGTATAGTGTACGTTCAAATTCTATTATGGTTGTCAATACCACTGGATCGACATCCGCTTCCCTCTTTCTATCAAATTCGTCTCTGCTCTCTCATCTTCCTCCCTCTCCTCAAACCTTAGTATGTTGATCGTGCCTCTGGATTTCCTGTCTCGGACAGTAAATAGATTTCTTTGATTGATTAAGTGATTGTATCAAAGAAGGTTAAATTAAAACATGAAACATAAAAATTCCCGGACTCCCTCCTCACCCAGGGGCCTAGGGCTTGGGTTCCCTGAGGTCGTAGTTATACCTACATGCTTGTAGTGTCTGCTAGGTAGCCTAGGTACGAGTCCTAACAGGCCCTAAGCATGAGCCCAGTGTCCCAGTGTTTACACCCACACCTCAGCCATTCCCTACGTGTGTTTCTTCTCTCTCTAATCTCCTTGCATTGCCACGGGTGTCTGCTCTGCCCGCATGGTGAGCCATGTGTGTGTGTGTGTGTGTGTGTGTCAGGCAGACAAAGACAGGCCTAGCCTTTTAATCACATCTGCCTGTGAACAGACAGGAGGTAAACGTCAGCCTGGCTCGGGAAGAGCTGTTAATCACCGTTGGGGCATCACTTTTTGGGCGAGGATAGACCACAGCGATGTAGGGAGATGGATAGAGGAGGAGGGGTGTATGGAGTGGGGGAGGGATTGGTTCTATTCTACAAAGAGAAAGGGGAGAGGGTTAAAGAGAAGGGGATAGTGTGGCACTTTGAATTAGGTCAGTTCTGTTGATGCGTTCTAAACCTTTTTTATTTAGATGGAAAGAAAATAGGAAATGTCTTGGTCACCTTTATCACAAACATGACACCCTAGACCCACTCCAATTTGCTTACCGCCCCAATAGGTTCGCAGGCGATGCAATCACACTGCACACTGCCCTAACCCATCTGGACAAGAGGAATACCTATGTAAGAATGCTGTTCATCGATTACAGCACAGCATTTAACACCATAGTACCCTCCAAACTAGTCATTAAGCTCGAGACCCTGGGTCTCGACCCCGCCCTGTGCAACTGGGTCCTGGACTTTCTGACGGGCCGTCTCCACGCCGCTGATTTTAACACTGGGGCCCCACAAGGGTGCGTTCTCAGCCCTCTCCTGTACTCCCTGTTCACCCATGACTACGTGGCCATGCAGGCCTCCAACTCAATCATCAAGTTCACAGACAAAACTACAGTGGTAGGTTTGATTACCAACAATGACGAGACGGCCTACAGGGAGGATGTGAGGGCCCTTGGCGTGTGGTGTCAGGATAATAACCTCACACTCAACGTCAACAAAACAAAGGAGATGATCGTGGACTTCAGGAAACAGCAGAGGGAGCATCCCCCTAACCACATCGACGGGACAGTAGTGGAGAAGGTGGAAAGTTTTAAGTTCCTCGGCCTACACATCATGGACAAACTGAAATGGTCCACCCACACAGACAGCGTGGTGAAGAAGGCGCAACAGTGCCTCTTCAACCTCAGGAGGCTGAAGAAATTTGGCTTGTCACCGAAAACACTCACACACTTTTACAGATGCACAATCGAGAGCATCCTGTCGGGCTGTATCACCACCTAGTACGCAAGTTCTCCGCCCACAACCACAAGGCTCTCCAGAGGGTAGTGAGGTCTGCACAACGCATCACCGGGAGCAAACTACCTGCACTCCAGGACACCTACACCACCCGATGTCACAGGAAGGCCAAAAAAATCATCAATGACAACAACCACCCGAGCCACTGCATGTTTACCCTACTATCATCCAGAAGGTGAGGTCAGTACAGGTATATATTATTAATATATATATTTTTTTATTTTTACAAGTCAAGGATTTCAAATGACAGGTGTGTGTTTGTGAAAAGTTCTGAATTAAAAAATGTGATAAACATTGCTGTTCTTCATCCTCTCTCTCTGTTTGGTGTTTCCCCATAGTAAAGCTCTACAATGACACACGTCACACAATGATGGATGACCATAATGCCATGGGCCAAATTACCTCCATTGAGTTATAATCCTGATTCATGTTATTAATGTCTCAACCAGATTGCCAATGAGAAAAGGCCTTATGGAAGACACACACACACACACACGCACACACTCATTAGTCTCCAAACTGACCTGTAACACACACACACACACACACGTACCCACAAAAAGCTCGTAAAACTGATCTTGGTTGTCTTGTAAGATCATTTTGATGAGGTTTGTGGGGTTACGGCTGTAGGAAGGGTATGACTGAATGATTAGCAGGCTGAGGTCTCTAATGCAACTTTAATGAGCAGTGTGTTGCTATCTCCTCATAGATGTTTCTATTCTCTAAACAGTCATAATGACATCCAAATGTAATTAATCCCTCACATCGAGTGTGTGGATATCATCATCGTGACATGAAATCTCAATCATAACACTAGCAACTAGAGACCGAAACGCTGAACACTAATATCCTTTTGAAACAGTGTTGGAATGCATGTTGGTGTCAGCTGTTGAGTTCGTTTTGAAAGGCTGTGTTAGAGTAAATGGTATAGAAGGTCAGTCAGAATACAGAGTGAGAACTCACCCTCTGCCCCAATACTGTGGGAGTGTTCAGCTAACGTGGGTTTCGAGAGGAGCTGAAGTGTGTATTTTGTTTTGCAGTGCTGTTAAAAGTTTGAATACGTTTTTTTCATTCGTAAAGCTGGTAAGCTTTCAGCAGTGTTTTTTTTGTCCTCTCTTCGATGACGTTTCAGTTAGCGCTACTAGTCTATAAAACACATACACTCCCCACCCCCATAGTGGAAAATGGGAAGTGTGCGTGTGCTACAGATCTAGCTAATCGGACAGAGAGCAGTAACAGAGAAAGTCACTGAAGCGGCATATCTCTAATACCGACCAGACAGAAGGGAGGAGCGCTGTGCTCAATCTAATATTAGGCCTACATTATTACATTACACACACACAACACTACCGTTCAATTCCACACAGTTCTTCAGATTGCATTTTTTTATTTGGTTTGGGTGTAGTCAAATGATCTTAAAGGGAAATTGAACCGCTGCTCCATTTCACTATATACAGTGGGGAGAACAAGTATTTGATACACTGCCGATTTTGCAGGTTTTCCTACTTACAAAGCATGTAGAGGTCTGTAATTTTTATCATAGGTACACTTCAACTGTGAGAGACGGAATTTAAAACAAAAATCCAGAAAATCACATTGTATGATTTTTAAGTAATTAATTTGCATTTTATTGCATGACATAAGTATTTGATCACCTACCAACCAGTAAGAATTCCGGCTCTCACAGACCTGTTAGTTTTTCTTTAAGAAGCCCTCCTGTTCTCCACTCATTACCTGTATTAACTGCACCTTTTTGAACTCGTTACCTGTATAAAAGACACCTGTCCACACACTCAATCAAACAGACTCCAACCTCTCCACAATGGCCAAGACCAGAGAGCTGTGTAAGGACATCAGGGATAAAATTGTAGACCTGCACAAGGCTGGGATGGGCTACAGGACAATAGGTAAGCAGCTTGGTGAGAAGGCAACAACTGTTGGCGCAATTATTAGAAAATGGAAGAAGTTCAAGATGACGGTCAATCACCCTCGGTCTGGGGCTCCATGCAAGATCTCACCTCGTAGGGCATCAATGATCATGAGGAAGGTGAGGGATCAGCCCAGAACTACACGGCAGGACCTGGTCAATGACCTGAAGAGAGCTGGGACCACAGTCTCAAAGAAAACCATTAGTAACACACTACGCCGTCATGGATTAAAATCCTGCAGCGCACGCAAGGTCCCCTTGCTCAAGCCAGCGCATGTCCAGGCCCGTCTGAAGTTTGCCAATGACCATCTGGATGATCCAGAGGAGGAATTGGAGAAGGTCATGTGGTCTGATGAGACAAAAATAGAGCTTTTTGGTCTAAACTCCACTCGCGGTGTTTGGAGGAAGAAGAAGGATTAGTAAAACCCCAAGAACACCATCCTAACCGTGAAGCTTGGAGGTGGAAACATCATTCTTTGGGGATGTTTTTCTGCAAAGGGGACAGGACGACTGCACCGTATTGAGGGGAGGATGGATGGGGCCATGTATCGCGAGATCTTGGCCAACAACCTCCTTCCCTCAGTAAGAGCATTGAAGATGGGTCGTGGCTGGGTCTGCCAGCATGACAACGACCCGAAACACACAGCCAGGGCAACTAAGGAGTGGCTCCGTAAGAAGCATCTCAAGGTCCTGGAGTGGCCTAGCCAGTCTCCAGACCTGAACCCAATAGAAAATCTTTGGAGGGAGCTGAAAGTCCGTATTGCCCAGCGACAGCCCCGAAACCTGAAGGATCTGGAGAAGGTCTGTATGGAGGAGTGGGCCAAAATCCCTGCTGCAGTGTGTGCAAACCTGGTCAAGAACTACAGGAAACGTATGATCTCTGTAATTGCAAACAAAGGTTTCTGTACCAAATATTAAGTTCTGCTTTTCTGATGTATCAAATACTTATGTCATGCAATGAAATGCAAATTAATTACTTAAAAATCATACAATGTGATTTTATGGATTTTATGGACCTCTACATGCTTTGTAAGTAGGAAAACCTGCAAAATCGGCAGTGTATCAAATACTTGTTCTCCCCACTGTACAGTGCCTTCGGAAATGATTCAGACCCCGTTGACTTTTTCCCACATTGTGTTATGTTACAGCCTTATTCTAAAATGGTTTAAACTGTATTTTTTCCCTCATCAATCTTCACACAATACCCCATAATGACAAAGCAAAAACAGGTTTTTAGAAAATTTTGCAAATGTATAAAAAGTTAAACTGAAATATAAAATGTACTTAAGTATTCAGACCCTTTGGCAGCGATTACAGCCTCGAGTCTTCTTGGGTATGACGCTACAAGGTTGGCACACCTGTATTTGGGGAGTTTCTCCCATTCTTCTCTGCAGATCCTCTCAAGCTCTGTCAGGTTGGATGGGGAGCGTTGCTGCACAGATTTTTTCATGTCTCTCCAGAGATGTTCGATCGGGTTCAAGTCCGGGCTCTGGTTGGGTCACTCAAGGACATTGAGACTTGTCCCAAAGCCACTCCTGCATTCTCTTGGCTGTGTACTAAGGGTCGTTGTCCTGTTGGAAGGTGAACCTTCGCCCCAGTCTGAGATCCTGAATGCTCTGGAGCAGGTTTTCATCAAGGATCTCTCTGTACTTTGCTCTGTTCATCTTTGCCTGGATCCTGACTAGTCTCTCAGTCCCTACTGCTGGAAAATAACCCCACAGCATGATGCTGCCACCACCATGCTTCACCATACTGATGGTGCCAGGTTTACTCCAGAAGTGACACTTGGCATTCAGGCCAAAGTGTTGTCTTGGTTTCATCAGACCAGCGAATCTTGTTTCTCATGGTCTGAGAGTCTTTAGGTGCCTTTTGGCAAACTCCAAGCGGGCTCTCATGTGCCTTTTACTGAGGAGTGACTTCCATCTGGCCACTCTACCATAAAGGCCTGATTTTGGTGGAGTGCTGCAGAGATGATTGTCCTTCTGGAAGGTTCTCCCATCGCTACAGAGGAACCCTAGAGCTCTGTCAGATTGACCATCAGGTTCTTGGTCACCTCCCCCGATTGCTCAGTTTGGCCAAGCGGCCAGCTCTAGGAAGAGTCTTGGTGGTTCCAAACTTCTTCCATTTAAGAATGATGGAGGCCACTGTGTTCTTGGGAACCTTCAATGCTGCAGAAATGTTTTGGTACCCTTCCACAGATTTGTGCCTCGACACTATCCTGTCTCGGAGCTCTACGGACAATTCCCTCGACCTCATGGCTTGGTTTGCTGTGGGACCTTATATAGACAGGTGTGTGCCTTTCCAAATCATGTCCAATCAATTGAATTTACCACAGGTGGACTCCCAAGTTGTAGATACACCTCAAGGATGATCGTTAAATAGTACCCGCAAAACACCAGTCTCAACGTCAACAGTGAAGAGGCGACTCCGGGATGCTGGCCTTCTAGGCAGAGTTCCTCTGTCCAGTGTCTGTGTTCTTTTGCCCATTTTAATATTTTCATTTTATTGGCCAGTCTGAGATATGTATTTTTCTTTGCAACTCTGCCTAGAAGGCAACCCGGAGTAAACTACTACCTGTTGTCCTTCAAGAAGGCAGAAGTTTCCATACTTTTTTGTAAAAATGGTCCCTCCCCATTAAGTCAAAATGTGATTAGTTGATTCCACTGTCACTCCAAAATGTTGCCCGAATACAGTTGAATGACCGATGCCTTCATCTAGCTTCTGATGGCCTAGCCAATGGCTGACTTAGCTTGCTAGATTTATCTCCCCAGAGACTTCAGTGTTACCCCTTTCCTTTGCAACAAAAAACTGAAGAGATTAAATCAGAACATCATTGAAAATAATAATAATAATAATTATTTTATAAATCCTTAGCCCGTAGAAGGCCTGAACTCTTACTATGGTGGTGATTTGACAAAATTACAATCATGGTCTTGAATTGGCCTCGCATTTTTCTGGTCTCGTTCTTGATTTGGTCTCGGACCTCTTGTCCCCCTTCTGGTCTCGGTCTTGACTCGCCCCCCCCCCCCCCCCCCCCCCCAGTCTTTGTCTTGACTCGATTTGCTCTGGTCCTGGTCTTGAATCGGTCTCGTTTTAGGTGGTCTCGAACACAACACTGGACAGCAGGTTTAAACAACCAATGACTTGAACTCTGCCGACTCAATAATTCTAAAATACAGCAATAGTGCATAAATATGTCTGAAACAATATGTCTCATCACTCATAATTATGTAGAGAGACTGGAAAAACACCTCAAATACTGTCAAGCGGTTACGTTTCCCTTTTAAGTGCAAGGTGCAACAAATGCACATATTTTTGAAGGCAGCTGTTCAAGATTTCAAATAAATTGAGTAAAATTACGATAGCCTTAGGCTATAGTCAAAATATATATTTTTTGACGGACACTCCTTAACTATCTTGTGTCTAGCTGTGAGAAAAATACGTAGCTCATATTTCCTTTTCTCTACTTTCGATAGGCTATGAATATGGCTTTGGGCTATAGGCTACGCTTTCGTAGTTTTATGCAAGTTCCATCTCAAAAAGTTGTTTATAGAGCCTAAAAACACAAGGTAGCCAGGGGACTAATAATGAGAGAACAAACCATATCAATAGCCTATAGAAACATCTAATGACAAGTTTAATCAAGTTTTAAGCTTATTAAGAAATAAATTATCCATGTGGGCCAAATAAAGTGGTGATCCTAACTGACCTAAGACAGGGAATTTTTACTTCGTATGTCAGGAATTTTGAAAAACTGAGTTTAAATCTACAGTTGAAGTCGAAGTTTACATACACCTTAGCCAAAAACATTTAAACTCAGTTTTTCACAATTCCTGACATTTAGTCCTCGTAAAAAATCCCTGTCTTAGGTCAGTTAGAATCACTAATTTATTTTAAGAATGTGAAATGTCAGAATAATAGTAGAGAGAATTATTGATTTCAGCTTTTATTTCTTTCATCACATTCCCAGTGGGTCAGAAGTTTACATACACTCAATTAGCATTTGGGTGCATTTCCTTTAAATTGTTTAACTTGGGTTAAATATTTCAGGTTGCCTTCCACAAGCTTCCCACAATAACTTGGGTGAATTTTGGCCAATTCCTCCTGACAGAGCTGGTGTAACTGAGTCAGGTTTGTAGGCATTACCATGAAATGCTTACTTATAAGCCCGTAACCAACAGTGCAGTTCAAGAAGAAGAAAATATTTACCAAGTAGGCTAAAATAACAATAAAAATAACACTATAACACAATAACACAATAAGAATAACGAGGCTATATACAGGGGGTACCGTTATCGAGTCAGTGTGCGGTGGGTCAGGTTAGTTGAGGTAATCTGTACATGTAGGTGGGGGCGAAGTGATTTATGCATAGGTAACAAACAAACAGCGAGTAGCAGCAGTGTACAAAAGAGAGGGGGGGTGTCAATGTAAATTGTCCGGTAGTGATTTTTATGAATTGTTCAGCAGTCAAATGGCTTCGGGGTAGAAGCTGTTGAGGAGCCTTTTGGTCCTAGACTTGGCACTCCGATACCGCTTGCCGTGTGGTAGCAGAGAAAACAGTCTATAACTTGGGTGACTGGAGTCTGACAATTTTATGGGCTTTCCTCTGACACCTCCTACTATATAGGTCCTGGATGGCAGGAAGCTTGGCCCCAGTGATGTTCTGGGCCATTCGCACTACCCTCTGTAGCGCCTTACGGTCAGATGCCGAGCAGTTGCCATACCAGGCGGTGATGCAACCGGTCAGGATGCTCTCGATGGTGCAGCTGTAGAACCTTTTGAGGATCTGGGAGCCCATGCCAAATCTTTTCAGTCCTGAGGGGGAAAAGGTTTTGTCGTGCCCTCTTCATGACTGTCTTGGTAATTTTGGACCATGATCGTTCGTTGGTGATGTGGACACCAAGGAACTTGAAACTCTCAACCCGCTCCACTATAGCCCCGTCGATATTAATGGGGGCCTGTTCGGTCCGCCTTTTCCTGTAGTCCACGATCAGCTCCTTTGTCCTGCTCACATTGAGAGAGAAGTTGTTGTCCTGGCACCACACTGCCAGTTCTGACGACCTCCCTATAGGCCGTCTCATTGTTGTCGGTGATCAGGCCTACCACTGTTGTGTCGTCAGCAAACTTAATGATGGCGTTGGAGTTGTGTTTGGCTATGCAGTCGTGGGGGTACAGGGAATACAGGAGGAGACTAAGTACACACCCCTGAGGGGAACTAGTGTTAAGGATCAGCGTGGCAGATGTATTGTTGCCTACTCTTACCACCTGGGGGCGGCCCGCCAGGAAGTCCAGGATCCAGTTGCAGAGGGAGGTGTTTAGTCCCAGAGTCATTAGCTTAGTGATGAGCTTCGTGGGCACTATGGTGTTGAAAGCTGAGCTGTTGTCAATGAACAGAATTTTCACATAGGTATTCCTTTTGTCCAGGTGAGAAAGGGCAGTGTGGAGTGCGATTGAGATTGTGTCATCTGTGGATCTGTTGGGGCGGTATGGGAATTGGAGTGGGTCTAGGGTATCCGGGAGGATGGTGTTGATGTGAGCCATGACCAGCCTTTCAAAGCACTTCAAGGCTACCGACGTGAGTGCCACGGGGCTGTAATCATTTTGGCAGGTTACCTTTGCTTCCTTAGGCACCGAGACTATGGCGGTCTGCTTGAAACATGTAGGTATTACAGACTCGGTCAGGGAGAGGTTGAAAATGTCAGTGAAGACACTACACGTCCTGGTCTTCCGTCTGACCCAGAAGCTTTGTGAATGTTGACCTGTTTAAAGGTCTTGCTCACATCGGCAACCGAGACCGTTATCCCAGTCGTCCGGAACAGCTGGTGCTCTCGTGCATGCTTCAATGTTGCTTGCCTCGAAGCTAGCATAAAAGGCATTTCACTCGTCTGGTAGGCTTGCGCCACTGGACAGCTCGCATCTGGATTTCCCTTTGTAGTCCTTAATAGTTTTCAAGCCCTGCCACATCCGACGAGCATCAGAGCCGGTGTAGTAGGATTCAATATTAATCCTGTATTGACGTTTTGCTTGTTTGATGGTTCGTTTGAGGGCATAGCGGGATTTCTTAAAGTGTCCGGATTAGTCTCCCGCTCCTTGAAAGCGGCAGCTCTAGCATTTAGCTCAATGCGGATGTTGCCTGTATTCCATGACTTCTGGTTGGGATATGTACGTAGAGTCACTGTGGGGACGACGTCGTCGATGGACTTATTGATGAAGCCAATGACTGAGGTGGTGTATTTTTCAATGCCATTGAATAAATCCCGGAACATATTCCAGTCTGTGCTAGCAAAACAGTCCTGTAGTTTAGCATCCGCTTCATTAGACCAGTTCCGTATTGACCGAGTCACTGGTACTTCCTTCTTTAGTTTTTGCTTTGCTTGTAAGCAGGAATCAGGAGGATAGAATTGTCGTCAGATTTGCCAAATGGAGGGCGTGGGAGAGCTTTGTATGCATCTCTGTGTGTGGAGTAAATGTGGTCTAGGATTTTTTTCCCCCCTGGTTCCACATGTGACATGCTGGTTAAAATTTGGTATAACTGATTTAAGTTTGTGCTATCGTGATTTAGGAGAAACTTAAATCAAAGGTTGACATCGCCCAACCCTAGTTGAAGGACAAATAGAACAAATTGTAACCTCTATTTTAGTACTGATTGCACTGAGATTCTGTGAAAATGGCTCTCTAAAGTCAGTGGTGTGTTTTAGGGATGTATTTCCAGGTAACTCGATATGCTTTGAAGCTCTATGGGATTAGAGGAATGATCACACACAGAATCTGTGACAGACCTGGACTTTGCAGGGGATTACGGAACTGTCTTAAACAGCGGAGATCTCCTGCTTTGCCTCCTCCTTTTTCACGATCTCTGTTCCGTCGTACATAGGCATTCCTGTATTTGGATTGTTTGCCCACTAAAGCTATTCTATCCCTCTTTCCTGAAGACTCCTCTTATTCTTTCATCCTTTTCTATTTGGAAATAACTACTTCCCACCAACTTCCCCCCAACATCCTGCCAGTTGTGGTCATGCCCTTCACAGCGGTGCTAAAGAACGTTTGCCCCTTTCAGGCCTTGCTGTTTGGACCCTGGAGAAAAGGGAGGTATGGCGGTCCAAAGATATAGTGTCCCTGGTCTGAAAGAGGAACTACAATGTCTCTATTGGTCCCGGGCTGGCGGGAGGTGCGCTTGAGGTGCCCCAGAGGAGTGTTTGGCATTCCCCTCCTGTTTTGTGAGTGTTTGACAGGTGAAATAGTGTGGGAACCACAGGGAGGGTTTTCGTTAAAATGCTTTTTGTTGCGCCTGTCGGGGATGTGGAGGTGCGGAGTGAATGCTCAATAGCTCTGTAGGAGCCAGCGGTGAATGGACAAAATGGCCTCCAGTGGTAACTTCCTGTGTCTAAACTGTCCTCTCTCCGGAGCCTTCAACAGAAGGGGCCAAGTGAGGATTGCAGTGATATAAGGGGAGAATTAAAATAAGTAATGGTTGTTGTTGATGCCAGGTGTGTGTGTGCCCTTACCCGTGTGTGGGTGCCTTTGGTTTTGTGTCTCCTGGCTTGGCCTGGTTGGGAGAGCGCCGTGCTAACAGATTAGCTACACGTTCCACACAGACAGTGTGTGGTCGGTCACGAGTAACTCCTGCACTGGGGGAGAGATGTGAATGTGGACCATCATGATCCATACAGCCAACTCTGCGTCCACACTCTAGGCCTAGTTGGATTGTTTTCATAAATTAAAATCGCACATTGGGCCTCATCGTAAATCAACCTTGATGTCATTATAGCAGCAATGACAATTATGTTATTAGTTCTCTATAATATTTCTCGCTCGTTTGCTCGGTCCAAACCTTTGAGGCAGCAGAGGACTTTTCACAGGATCGGGTAGGGGGGACAGATGGAGCTTGTGGGGGAGGGGTGGTCATCCACTTTTTGACAATTTGGGAAATAGGAGGGTCATTTGGGGTCCTGAGAACCCCGAAAAATGTGAGGCGCAGCTTTCTCATAGTCTCTCCTTCCTCTATTCTCCTGTTCCTCCTTTCGATTCAGTCTGTTTTCCTCGCTATTGCCAACGAAAGGCAGTGGGAGCAGGGAGAGAGGGGAAAGGGTGGCATAGGAGAGCGAGTGGGACATGGACAAGGGAAAGGAGAAAGAACCAGTGAGAGGAGAGATACGAAGTGAGAAAAAGAAGGGGGAGGGTGGTGGTAGCAAAGGAAGTCGTTTTATTAACTATGATACTCTGATGGAGTGAGGTATGAGGAATGAGTAATATGGGGCTTTTCTAGCTTTGGGTTGTTTTAAGAAAGAGAAGGAGAGCTAGAGGAAAAAAAGAGCGAAGAGAGGGATTGTTCGGAGTGAGTGCCTAGCAAGGGCCATTGTTCATCCCTCCCTTTTCAGCTAAAGGAGACAGGAGAGGTTCACACACCACTTTCAGGCATCCCGCTGGGCACCCCGGAAGGGGGCCTTTGCAGCCGGTAAAGAGGGCTCGGCCATACGGATAAATCACACTGAATGGAGGGGTCTGTGGTTTCTGTTTTATTCTCTTTCCAAAAAGGAGCCAGAGAGAGAGAATTCAACCACAACCACAGGTTGTCCGCCTCGGTTCTAGCATGGTCTTGCCTTCAAGTCAACAATTTAATGTGGGTTTTGTTGTTGTGTGTCTCACACGTGCAATTTTGCACGTTTGAGTGTGTGCGTTTGTGACTCTTAAAACCCACACCAATCAATCTTGAGCTACTAAGTGTCACATCATCTGTCTACAAAACAGCCATCTATTGTCCAACTTAATGCACTGTGAAAACTGTTTTGCAGACAGAATGAGTCGCCCTAAAAATCTTCCCTGGCTGAAACACGTGTTTGACCCAGGCCCAAACTCTTCTAGGAACTACTATCAACTTCTAGGATGTTGTTCTCCAGTGTCTGGAGAAAGGACAGTGTGACAACATGGTGGATATATGACAAATTGGTCATTGTAAGGTGGCGTCTTATAGCCAGTCACATTCTGCTGAGCGGTCTTCTTCAGAGCAAGACTTTCCACAGACAGGATGTGTGTGTGTGTGTGTGTGTGTGTGTGTGTACTCAAGTGTTTGTGTATGCGTGCTTGTTTGAGACAATTATTTTATAGGTCAGTGTTGGACTGATAGCAGTGCCCTACTGTAAGCCATACATAAAGCCTCGCCTTATCTCAGCTCACTGGTCACCATAGCAGCACCCACCCGTAGCACGCGCTCCAGCAGGTATATTTCACTGGTCACCCCCAAAGCCAATTCCTCCTTTGGATGCCTTTCCTTCCAGTTCTCTGCTGCCAACGACTGGAATGAATTGCAAAAATCAGTGAAGCTGGAGACTCACATCTCCCTCACTAGCTTTAAGCACCAGCTGTCAGAGCAGCTCACAGATCACTGTGCCTGTAAATAGCCCATCCAACTACCTCATCCCCATACTGTTATTTTTTTTGTTTTCCTTTGCACCCCAGTATCTACTTTCACATTCATCTTCTGCACATCTATCACTCCAGTGTTTTAATGGCTAAATTGTAATTATTTCGCCACTATGGCCTACTTATTGCCTTACCTCCCTTATTTGCACACACTGTATATAGACTTTTCTATTGTGTTATTTACTGTATGTTTGTTTATTCCATATGTAACTCTGTGTTGTTGTTTGTGTCGCACTGCTTTGCTTTATCTTGGCCAGGTCGCAGTTGTAAATGAGAACTTGTTCTCAACTGGCCTACCTGGTTAAATAAAGGTGAAATAAAAGTAAAGAAATACAAACTCTACTCATATTGGCAAACTCCATGTCGTGAACTCCATGTCGTGAACTAATGTCTTATTGTTATGGAACATGTGGACTCGCTGACTCTTCTACACAATATCTACATGGCCATTCTGCACTTTTCATTACAAGCCATTAGGGATGGGTATTTGAAATTATTTAGCTATTTGAATAATATCCTGCATTTTCTCCCAGATATCCAGATAGTAATGAAGAAAAATAAAATGCCACAACAGCAGACACTGCGCAGTTGTTTTCAAGGGGGCTATATCGGTAGTCTTTGGCTAACAGTAGCCTAGGCTAACAGCAACAGTGAAAGAGCGGTCTGGTGTTTAAAAATACGTTTTCTGGCTAGTGTTTTGCATTGATCTGTGTCAGGTCTTGTGGACCCTCCATTGGTGCGCGCCTGTACTAGGCTAATTGCTATTTAAAGTGGGGGAAATAGTATACAGTTGTCAGGGCTGACTGGAGGGCTAAATAGGCTATGAAAGTAAAATGCCTTTTCATGGAAAACGCAACCCATATCCTGTAGCCCATGAGCGAGAAAATGAGCTTGAAAATAATACAACCACTTTGTGCGTCCTCAGTTCGTAGGCTACTTACAGTAACTATAAACGATGTACTGTCAAAGCCACGTGACATCTTAAGCAGCAGTAGCTCAGAGTGCCGTACATAAACGTTGAATTTCATTGAGACAAAGCTTTTGCATTGTTAAAATAGGCCTACAAAAATGATTTACAAATTAATATTAACATCCGTTCGGATATCTGGATATTCTATTAACCATGCCCATCCCTAGAAGCCATTGAGAATAGACAAGATGCATTCCAGTTATTATTTTTACTATAAATGTTTGAACCCTGTAGATGGCTTTCTTTATGGCTCTAATGGTGGATATTGGATCTGTGTGGGTCTCCCTATTTGCTCTTTTCATCCAGCCTCACTCTGAGCCCATAAAGTGAGTTACAGCTTGCCTGGATGGAGTAATCCCATTTTATTACACATATCCCTTCAGTCTGAGATCACATTCACAGGCTGAGAGTGACTGGCTTGGCCAGAGGAAGGATCTGTCAACCCACACTGCTCCTAGAGGCTGTTCAAGAACACTGTGCTTTCCAGTGTTCAGAGCTAGTGAACAACTGGCAGATATAGGCAGGGGACATGTCTCGATGGCCTAAAGTAGCCTTCTTCCCTCGTCTCCTTTTTTTCCTTCATGTGTGCTGACCCACAAAGACAGGAAAGTGGAGCAAGGTATAGTGGGGTCATGCCTACTGGATGCACCAACTGTACATACCCAGGTTATTTTATATCAGTACAATGAAGGAAAGGAGAGTAGAAGAGGAATCAACTAGACTATTGAGATGCACCCAGACTATTCTCCAATCATCAGTCAGAAAGGAATACTATAATTTTGCCATGGCTCTCTCCCTATCGCTTTCCAGTTCTACTCATCTTTCACCTCATTCTTGTTTGATTCATAGCTGGAGTGGATTTCACTCTGTTAGCATGTGTACTCATTTTCAGGGTCCGTGTCTGAGGCAGGGGGATTGGGTGATCGATAAGGCACAGAGAGGGGCCCTAGTCTCCGAAGAGGTTTGGGTTGCACATAGGGGTTCAGAGGCTTGGCCCAGACAGGAGGCTTGTATTGTAGACTACTGTACTGGATCTTGTGCTGGACTGGACTTGGGCCAGACGATAGGGTTACACACACATACACACAGCTAAACACTGTGGCTTCAGCAGCATTCCTTGTATGCTGCGGAGAAAGACCGCTGGAATCAGAATTCCCCACCCCAAACATCGGTCACGGACGCACGCACACATACACACATAATGTTCATACTCAGCTAGCCAATTCAGCCAAGCCCATCTCTCTGTCTCCTTCCTCAGCCAAGCCCATCTTTCAAGCCCATGCCTCTCTCTATCTCTCTCCTTGGGGGTTGGGTTACCGTTTGTGTGTGTTGACCCTATATTACAATGATCAGCTTTCCAAGATCCTGTGTGGGTGTGGACGTGTGGGTGCTGGCTCTGCTGTAATTTCCCCATACATACGCTCATTTATAGTAGTACATTAGAAGGTAAATGAGTTAACATTGGGTGCTGGTGAAAGAAAACAGGTGGTAGTAGAAATAACTTTTTTCTTGACTTGTAGTACCACCAAATATGAAATAGCCAATTCTAGAATAGCCCATTATGTGTTAGTGGACTGCTGTAGGTAGTGGTAGATTGTGGGATGGGTTGTTTTTTCCCTGGAGGACCACCTGTCTAGCTCTGGCCATGCCGAGGGTCCTATGGGGTTCTACGCTCATATACACACATGCACGCCGGAGGTCACACACACCCCAGCGTTTGGCAGCAAAGATTAAACCCTCACTACCTGGAAGGACGTGAGGTTTTGGCTTACCCCCCACACTCTCTCTCACACACACAGCCAGGTGAGCTCTTATCTCTCTCTGATTGTTGTGTTCTGTCTGTCATGGCAGTGCCTCTGAAAGACCAGTGCCACAATGCCTGGCTGGCAATGAATTGTGGAGGAATGGCGTGTTCCCTTTTAAGATAAGTACCTGGAGAGGTTTCCGTCATCTAGTCTATTTATTCAGGTATTGCTCTTACAATCGCCTCTAAAGATGGAATCCACATTAGGGGAAACAGCGCCACTGTTTGCCCAGCACCTTTTATTGTTTTTGTTTTGTTGACGAAACAACGGTGAGGTGTCGTGCAGCGAATAAAATAAAGAAATTGCAGTGCATATTCTGCTGTTCTATCGTGCGTGCAATGATGTCGGAGAAAAAAAGTGTTTGTTGTTTTCAATAACTTTGTTGTAATAGCCTATCCCAAACGGACGTGGCAGTTTTACCATTAAGGATTACAGTTTAGACACATTATTTTAGAAATGTTTCGAACCCCCAAAAATTATATTATTCAAAGGTATATGATAACTGCCAAAATAATGGAAACACTTAAGTAAATGTGGGATACAAAGTCTATTGAAAGCACAGGTGTGGTTCCTGAGTTAATTGAGCAATTGACTTAAAGATGGCGCCGTACTGAATGGCTGTGTCATTTCTTACAACCAACAACAACTTTTGAACATCAGATCGGCAGTTACTTACCACAATACTAGTTTCAACTTCGACTCATGGCTCTTGGCTCTTTCTGTAATTCCATCCCAATTTTCGGGCTACCCAAGAGGAAATGCCGACCGTACAAAGGCAAGAGGGGGGATTCTAGCGAGATTAAGGCAAAAGGAGAACAAGCCATTCTACTTACATTTACATTACATTTAAGTCATTTAGCAGACGCTCTTATCCAGAGCGACTTACAAATTGGTGCATTCACCTTATGATATCCAGTGGAACAACCACTTTACAATAGTGCATCTAACTCTTTTAAGGGGGGGGGTTTAGAAGGATTACTTTATCCTATCCTAGGTATTCCTTAAAGAGGTGGGGTTTCAGGTGTCTCCGGAAGGTGGTGATTGACTCCGCTGACCTGGCGTCGTGAGGGAGTTTGTTCCACCATTGGGGTGCCAGAGCAGCGAACAGTTTTGACTGGGCTGAGCGGGAACTGTACTTCCTCAGAGGTAGGGAGGCGAGCAGGCCAGAGGTGGATGAACGCAGTGCCCTTGTTTGGGTGTAGGGCCTGATCAGAGCCTGAAGGTACGGAGGTGCCGTTCCCCTCACAGCTCCGTAGGCAAGCACCATGGTCTTGTAGCGGATGCGAGCTTCAACTGGAAGCCAGTGGAGAGAGCGGAGGAGCGGGGTGACGTGAGAGAACTTGGGAAAGTTGAACACCAGACGGGCTGCGGCGTTCTGGATGAGTTGTAGGGGTTTAATGGCACAGGCAGGGAGCCCAGCCAACAGCGAGTTGCAGTAATCCAGACGGGAGATGACAAGTGCCTGGATTAGGACCTGCGCCGCTTCCTGCGTGAGGCAGGGTCGTACTCTGCGAATGTTGTAGAGCATGAACCTACAGGAACGGGTCACCGCCTTGATGTTAGTTGAGAACGACAGGGTGTTGTCCAGGATCACGCCAAGGTTCTTAGCACTCTGGGAGGAGGACACAATGGAGTTGTCAACCGTGATGGCGAGATCATGGAACGGGCAGTCCTTCCCCGGGAGGAAGAGCAGCTCCGTCTTGCCGAGGTTCAGCTTGAGGTGGTGATCCGTCATCCACACTGATATGTCTGCCAGACATGCAGAGATGCGATTCACCACCTGGTTATCAGAGGGGGGAAAGGAGAAGATTAATTGTGTGTCGTCTGCATAGCAATGATAGGAGAGACCATGTGAGGATATGACAGAGCCAAGTGACTTGGTGTATAGCGAGAATAGGAGAGGGCCTAGAACAGAGCCCTGGGGGACACCAGTGGTGAGAGCACGTGGTGCGGAGACAGATTCTCGCCACGCCACCTGGTAGGAGCGACCTGTCAGGTAGGACACAATCCAAGCGTGGGCCGCGCCGGAGATGCCCAGCTCGGAGAGGGTGGAGAGGAGGATCTGATGGTTCACAGTATCAAAGGCAGCCGATAGGTCTAGAAGGATGAGAGCAGAGGAGAGAGAGTTAGCTTTAGCAGTGCGGAGCGCCTCCGTGACACAGAGAAGAGCAGTCTCAGTTGAATGACTAGTCTTGAAACCTGACTGATTTGGATCAAGAAGGTCATTCTGAGAGAGATAGCAGGAGAGCTGGCCAAGGACGGCACGTTCAAGAGTTTTGGAGAGAAAAGAAAGAAGGGATACTGGTCTGTAGTTGTTGACATCGGAGGGATCGAGTGTAGGTTTTTTCAGAAGGGGTGCAACTCTCGCTCTCTTGAAGACGGAAGGGACGTAGCCAGCGGTCAAGGATGAGTTGATGAGCGAGGTGAGGTAAGGGAGAAGGTCTCCGGAAATGGTCTGGAGAAGAGAGGAGGGGATAGGGTCAAGCGGGCAGGTTGTTGGGCGGCCGGCCGTCACAAGACGCGAGATTTCATCTGGAGAGAGAGGGGAGAAAGAGGTCAAAGCACAGGGTAGGGCAGTGTGAGCAGAACCAGCGGTGTTGTTTGACTTAGCAAACGAGGATCGGATGTCGTCGACCTTCTTTTCAAAATGGTTGACGAAGTCATCAGCAGAGAGGGAGGAGGGGGGAGGAGGGGGAGGAGGATTCAGGAGGGAGGAGAAGGTGGCAAAGAGCTTCCTAGGGTTAGAGGCAGATGCTTGGAATTTAGAGTGGTAGAAATTGGCTTTAGCAGCAGAGACAGAAGAGGAGAATGTAGAGAGGAGGGAGTGAAAGGATGCCAGGTCCGCAGGGAGGCGAGTTTTCCTCCATTTCCGCTCGGCTGCCCGGAGCCCTGTTCAGTTGACAGTTGGAAAAGCATTCCATGTGAAGCTGGTTGAGAGAATGCCAAGGGTGTGCAAAGCTGTCATCAAGGCAAAGGGTAGCTACTTTGAAGAATCTGAAATATAAAATATATTTTGATTTGTTTAACACTTTTTTTGGTTACTACATGATTCCATATGTGTTATTTCATAGTTTTGATGTCTTCATGATTATTCTACAATGTAGAAAATAGTAAAAATAAAGAAAAACCCTTGAATGAGTAGGTGTGTCCAAACTTTTGACTGGTAATGTAGTCATTGACATTTCAATTTAAACACTATTATTGCACACAGAGTGAGTCCATGCAATTTATTATGTTACTTGTTAAGCACATTTTTACTCCTGAACTTATTTAGGCTGGCTGTAATAAAGGGGTTGAATACTGACATTTCAGCTTTTCATTTTTTTATTAATTTGTAAGAAATTCTAAAAACACAATTCCACATTGACATTATGGGGTATTGTGTGTAGGCCATTGACACATTTTTTATTTTTTATTTAATCATTTTAAATTCAATTTTAAATTCAAAAAGTCAGTACTTCCTCCATCTTATCTCCATTCACTCAATAATAAGATGGATTACCTCCGATTGCGGATTTGCTACCAACGGGACTCTCGAAACTTTAATATTCTCTGCTTTTCCGAAACATGGCTCTCTGACAAGATACCCTCTATGGCTATCCAATGGATTCTCTATTCACTGTGCCGACAGGTCAGTGGAGTCACTGAAACAGTGCGGTGGAGGCGTCAACCCATTTGTTCACCTGTCTTGGAATACTTGATGGTTAAATGTCGACCCTTTTACCTCACAGTGGAGTTTTCAGCAGGACAAGAAAAATAAGCTGGCACTTAACGAACTGTACGAGGCTATAACTCGCTCTCTCCACTGGCTTCCAGTTGAAGCTCGCATCCGCTACAAGACCATGGTGCTTGCCTACGGAGCTGTGAGGGGAACGGCACCTCCGTACCTTCAGGCTCTGATCAGGCCCTACACCCAAACAAGGGCACTGCGTTCATCCACCTCTGGCCTGCTCGCCTCCCTACCTCTGAGGAAGTACAGTTCCCGCTCAGCCCAGTCAAAACTGTTCGCTGCTCTGGCACCCCAATGGTGGAACAAACTCCCTCACGACGCCAGGTCAGCGGAGTCAATCACCACCTTCCGGAGACACCTGAAACCCCACCTCTTTAAGGAATACCTAGGATAGGATAAAGTAATCCTTCTAACCCCCCCCCCCCCCCTTAAAAGAGTTAGATGCACTATTGTAAAGTGGTTGTTCCACTGGATATCATAAGGTGAATGCACCAATTTGTAAGTCGCTCTGGATAAGAGCGTCTGCTAAATGACTTAAATGTAAATGTAAATGTAAATGTGTAACCAAGCAGGAAAACATACATCCAGAGGCTGCTTTTCCAGTTGCTGGCCATTTTAATTCTGCATCATTAAGACACGTGATGCCTGAACTTCCATCAGCACGTCTCCCTCGCCACTAAGGGCGATACATTCCTAGACCACTGTTATTCTACCCACAAGCAAGCATAAAAGGCCCCCCTCGTCCGTCATTCAACAAATCAGATCATGACTCCGTACTCCTTCTTTCTGTTTACAAGCAGAAGCTCAAACAGGAATTGCTCATGACTCGCTCCGTTGAGAATTGGTCTCCAGAATCAGATATTATATGGGACTGCTTTGTTAGCGCTGATTGGAATATGTTTCGGGACAACGCCGATAACATCGAGCGAACAACCTCATTCACCGGCTTCATTAGGAATAGCCCCTCTCTTCTTTGTCCCCAAGCATACTTCCAAAGTTGTGGCAAAATGGCTTAAGGACAATGAAGTCAAGGTATTTAGTGGCCATCACAAGGCCCTGACCTCAATCCCATAGAAAATTTGTGGGCAGAACTGAAAAAGTGTGTGCGAGCAAGGAGGCCTACAAACCTGACTCAGTTACACCAGCTATGTCAGGAGGAATGGGCCAAAATTCACCCAACTTATTGTGGGAAGCTTGTGGAAGGCTACCCGAAACGTTTAACCCAAGTTAAACAATTTAAAGGCAATGCTACCAAATACTAATTGAGTGTGTGTAAACTTCTGACCCACTGGGAATGTGATGAAAGAAATAAAAGCTGAAATAAATCATTCTCTCTACTAATATTCTGACATTTCAAATGATTAAAATCAAGTGTTGATCCTAACTGACTTAAGACATGGAATTTTTACTAGGATTAAATGTCAGAATTGTGAGAAACTGAGTTTAAATGTTTTTGGCTAAAGTATATGTAAACTTCCGACTTCAACTGTATGTATATGTGAACAATAAAATTCGATTTGTTTTGAAGGAGACCCAACCGTGATCTGCCAACCATTGCCTCTCTACCAGACGAACTCAATACATTTTATGCATGCTTTGACAATAACGTTGTGCCGTGTGTGAGACCCCGAAGATTGGGTGATCTCGCTCTCCGAGGCCGTTGTGAGTAAAGTCTTTAATCAGGTCAACACTTGCAAGGCCGTGGGGCCTGATGGTATTCAGGGCCACGTTCTCAAAGCATGTGCAGAATAGCTGGCAGGTATATTCAGTCATTTTAAACCTCTCCTTGTCCCTGTCTGTAATCCCAACATTTTAAGATGACCACCATCATTCCTGTTCCCAAGAACTCTAAAGCTTCATGCCACAATGACTACCACCCTGTAGCACTCATCTGTAATCATGAAGTGCTTTCAGAGGCTGGTTATGGCACACATTAACTTTACCATCCCAGACACTCTAGACCCACTCCAATTTGCATACCGCCCCAACAGATCAATAGACTACACAATCTTAATTGCGCTGCCCTCACCCACCTAGATAAAAGGAATACTTAATTGAGAATGTTTCTCATTGACTACAGCTCAGCGTTCAACACAATTTCCCCTCCAAGCTCATCACCAAGCTTAGGGCCCTGGGACTGAACACCTCCCTCTGCAACTTTAATCCTAGACTTCCTGACGGCCGGACCCCAGGTGGTGAGAGTTGGCAACATCACTTCCTCCACGTTGACCCTCAACACGGGGGCCCCTTAGCGGTGTGCCTAGTCCCCTCCTGTACTCACCCACAACTGCGTGGCCACGCACGACTCCAACACCATCATCAAGTTTGTTGACGACACCGGCAACGATGAGACAGCCTGCAGGGAGGAGGTCAGTGACCTGGCAGTGTGGGCCCCCATCCTCATTGACAGGGCTGCAGTGGAGCTAGTCGAGAGCTTCAAGTTCTTCAGTGTCCAAATCACTAAGAACATAAAATGGTCCACATACGCGCACAGTTGTGAAGAAGGCACGACAGCGCCTCTTCCCCCTCAGGAGGTTGAGAAGGTTTGGCATAGGCCCTCAAATCTTCAACAAGTTCTACAGCTGAACCATTGAGAGCATCTTGGTATGGCAATAGCACCGCCCTCGATCACTTGGCGCTACAGAGTGTGGTACAGACAGCCCAGTACATCACTGCGGCCGAGCTCCCTGCCATCCATGACCACTATATCAGGTGGTGTGAAAGGAAGGCCCGGACAATCGTTTGACTACTACCACCCTAGCCATTGATTGCTCTCTCTGCTTCCACACGACAAGCAGTACCAGTGCATCAAGTCTGACACCAACATGCCCCTGTACAGCTTTTATCCCCATGCCATAAGACTGCTATTTAGCAATCAAAATGACTACACAGACTTTATGAGTTGACCTTATTTTATTCTTGCACTGTCTTTTCACATTCACAAAGCCCTACATCCAGGCTATATTACAACCGGCCGTGATTGGGACTCCCATAGGGCGGCGCACAATTGGTCCCGCGTCGTTCGGGTTTGACCTGTGTAGGCCGTCATTGTAAATAAGAATTTGTTCTTAACTTACTTGCCTAGTTAAATAAAGGTAAAACAAAAATAAAAGCACACTGATACTCCAACACACATACAAACACTCACTCCATCATTTGCTCACACAAACAGAATATGCACATACAGTTATACTGACCCACTCACATACAATCATCATACTCTGTTTATCATATATCCTGATGACAAGTCACCTTACCCTATACATATCTACCTCCATCACTCCAGTATCCCTGCACATTGTAAATATGGTACTGGAGCTGACTGACCCTGTATATAGTATGCTTACTTACTTTATCATGTTCTTTTTATTTCTTATTTCTATATATTGTGTATTTTTGATCTACCTTGTTGTTTTTAGTATTACATTGTTATTGATTACTGCATTGTTGGGGTTAGAACTTGAAACCAAGGTATTTCACTGTAATTGTGCATGTGACATACAAAACTTGATACATTGAAACAATTAACATTCCATCATGCTTCGAGTCATATATAAAAATGCTGGGCAGGCCATTATTTTGTCTACCTTGGCTATGCCCCCATAGGATGACAATGCTCCATCCACAGGGCACAAGTGGTCACTGAATGGTTTGATGAGTATGAAATTGATGTAAACCAAATGCCATGGCACTCTCAGTTACCAGATCTCAACCCAGTTGAACAAATGTGGAGCAGCGCCTGAGACAGTGTTTCCAACAATACACCAAATGATGAAATTTCATGTGGAAGAATGGTGTCGCATCCCTCCAATAGAGTTCCAGAGACTTGTAGAATCTATGCCAAAGTGCATCGAAGCTGTTCTGGCATCCTATTAATACACTTTATGTTTGTGTTTTCTTTATTTTGGCAGTTACCTGTATGTCTATCCACAGCTATTACGGTTCACTCATATGGTTTGAGTTTAATGAATCCACTCAACTTGTGGTTTCATTTTCTCTCTCTCTCTGTGTGTGTGTGTGTGTGTGTGTGTGTGTGTGTGTGTGTGTGTGTGTGTGTGTGTGTGTGTGTGTGTGTGTGTGTGTGTGTGTGTGTGTGTGTGTGTGTGTGTGTGTGTGTTCAAAAACACACGCGAGTTTGTGTGTGTTTTTGTGTTGAACCCTGTCATTTTATAGGTCTTCTCAGTGCAAGTGGCCTGTGCTGTTTAAAGCATGTTGACAAATGCAGCCTCTCTCATGTGGCTCCATGTGACATGACTGCTCTGCCAACCCTAGACACAAGGCTCTAATTTAGTCCAACATAAACCCTCACTTAGAAAGCCATTCATATAGACCTGCATATACAACCCTGCTCATGGAAACCCATACACACTCATGTAAATTTAGCATAGATTCAATTGTTGATCAGCATGCACCAACCCAAAAGAACAGTATTAGTTACGACCCGATCAAGTCTAAGAGGAGTAGTGTCTGTGTGAGCGTGTGTGTGTGTGTGTGTGTCTGTATGATGCTCCAGATAATTCCTTGTCTGATCTAGATTCTATGGGGTAAGAAAGGAACAGTGTTTTCAGGCTTTCTGTCTTTGTCATCAGTCATTAGGGCCTTAGTTCTAGCCTGGTCCATTGTTCTATGTGTCTGAAAGGGACAGGGACTGGAGACACTAAGGAGGGACCACACGCCTCAGGGGAGAGATTAGAAAGAGAAGGAGCCAGACATTTTTTTTGTCTTTGTCGTGTTAGAAGCTTTTGGGAAGAGAGGGTGGGAGAGAATGAAGGAAAAGAAAACAGAAGAGAAGGATGGGGAGAGAGGGAGAGAGGAAGGGATAGAGGGAGAGAAATGAAAAGAGAGGCCATTAATTTAGTGCTGTGGGAGGTTTCTGAAGGTTAGTGTGCGTTTGGTGCCAGGCTCTCCTGGGTTGACTGATGCCTTTGTGAAGAGGCCAGGAACCAACCACACACACACACACACACACACACACACAGTCTTTAACTGAGTTCAAAGAGAGAGAGAAATGGGAGGCTTTTTTCACTCCCTGTAATGGACCCGATTTGCTGAGATTCATATAAAGTTGGGGTATTTTTTGTTGTTGCTTAATATTGTTTAGTGCAGCCTACTACACACACTCTTGAAGGCTCTCAGTGGAAAACATCTCACACACACACTTCACCCATTTCTCATTGAAGCCGTCAGTCTCTTTCAAAGGGGCTAAAAGCATCTCAGGAGGCATCGCAGCCTCACTCTCATGTCCATATGCAAGCACACACACACACACACACACACACACACAAAACGGATGGGTACACACTCTCACTTGCGTACAGTGTTCACACAGAACGCCTTAACATAATGGAAGCCAGTAAAATGAAGGCCAGATATATGTATTGTACTACTTTAGCACACGACTGTGGTTCAGCCCCAGCTGAAAACATATCCATTGCACACACACACACACACACACACACACACACACACACACACACACACACACACACACACACACACACACACACACACACACACACACACACACACACACACACACACACACACACACACACACACACATCCTTCTCTGGTATGCGTAATACCATTATTTGGTGTGTGTGTGTTCAGGATAGATGGAGTGTATAAATGCACCAGTCTTGGCTACCAGGCTTATAACATACAGCTCATTGGGTTTATGACAGTCAGACTACATGAGTGAATGAGGCTGCTGAGGCTTTCATAAGCATATCTCACAGCTCTGCTATGGCATATTTTCCTTCCGATATATTGATCTTGATATGGTCTGTGCTCATAGGTGCAGTAGGTAACAGTTTTTTTGTTTGTTATGGTTTGACTCAAGGCTGTGTTAGCCTATTTAACTAAAGCAGTGGTGGGCATACTTTTTGGCTCGAGGGCCACAGCTCTTAGGGCTGGTTTCCCGGACAAAGATTAAGCCTAGTCCCAGACTAAAAATCTATTTCATTGGAGATTCACCATTGAACATGCTTTTTAACCCAGGATTAGGCTTAATCTGTACATGGGAAACCAGATCTCAGGCAAGGTTACTCATCACAAGAGGATAGTTCACCAAACCACCTCTGCTATACAAGCATGTCTAAGTGTATTCTTTTAGCATTTTCCTAACCCGGTTCCGTCTTCTCTCTGTCTCTTTCCAGGCGTGTTGGGCAGTGCGGAGTGTTCATGCGGGCGCAACCACTTCACGTGTGCAGTGAGCGCGTTTGGGGAGTGTACATGTATCCCGGCCCAGTGGCAGTGTGACGGGGACAACGACTGTGGAGATCACAGCGACGAGGATGGATGCAGTGAGTTACACCTAAATATCTCCATTTGTCTTTCACTTTCGCTTGACGTCCTTTACTATATTTAGTACAATATCGAAATGTGCCACATCATTTTTTTGCTGTTGGGTGTAAATTAAATTTGGTGTCAGCACAGCTAGTACAAGTGGCTATACAGGCCTCATACACATTTTATTATTGTACTAGTCTTAGGACACATGGGCCATTTTTTTTAAATCTTTTGGAGTTTTTTTCCCCTTCAAATCTTCATAATTTATGCTGGACCTATATCTACAAAAGGCAATATTTTTTCAAAATCCACACACACATGCACCAAACACACACACAAAAAAACTATTTGGTGCCAGGCTCTCCTGGGTTGACTGATGCCTTTGTGAAGAGGCCAGGAACCAAAATATTGCCTCTTGTAGATATTTGTCCAACCAATCTGTATACCAAATTATTAAAATCGGATCATTTGAACATGTCTTTCATGACTTTGAAAAAAAAAAAGACCCTCCAAAATGTTGATGTCCCAAGTGTCCAGAGTCTAAATTTTGTACAATATGGAGCAGTAATTCACGTACGCTTTGAAGAATATAAACAAGAAAATCGTCAGATTTGTCCATCAGTTAGCATGGAGGACAAATTTCCATTATTGCCATTTTAAAGTACTTCTCATCTTGACTCTGAAACGTGTTTTGGTTGGTTGTTTGTGCGTGTTGTCCAATAGATGTGTCTTATAGTTTGATACCTAGCTCTGTGGTCGTTGACCTCTGTCGGAGGAAGTGAACTGGATTATAAATTGCAACTCCATACAGAGCGTAAATAAACCACCCCGGGACTTCCCCATGACCAACTCCCATGTCATGACTGTTGAGTAGCTCTATTCAACCTCACACTCTGTAAAAGTTAGCGTCTGATGTAGCAGGCCAGTTACACCTATCCAATCTTTTGCGGTTACACCTTTGAGATTGACACTGGGGTTAAGGCGTCTAGGGGTTAAGGGTTGTCTCTGGGCAGGGTGGTAGTCTCTAGTTCAGGGGTGTCCAACTCCTTCCATGGCGGGCCGAGTGTCTGCTGGTTGTTGTTATTTCCTTTCAATTTGTGTCCAATTAAGACCTAAGACAACCAGGTGAGGTGAGTTCTTAAGTAATCAGTGACCTTAATGGACAAATCAAGTACAAGGGAAGAGTGAAAAGCTGTAGACACTCAGCCATCCATGGAATGAGTTTGAAGCCTGTGCTCTGGTAAATCCTTGTTCATACGGCAAGCCTTAATGCTCAAATCAGTTTTGTTTTTCAAATCTGTTTTGGACTACTGACTGTCCAAACAGCAAGTTACAAGTGACCAAATCGTATTTGTGTGTGTGTTCAGACAGCAGTCATTTGCTGACATACAGTGGGGAGAACAAGTATTTGATACACTGCCGATTTTGCAGGTTTTCCTACTTACAAAGCATGTAGAGGTCTGTAATTATTATCATAGGTACACTTCAACTATGAGAGACGGAATCTAAAACAAAAATCCAGAAAATCACATTGTATGATTTTTAAGTAATTAATTTGCATTTTATTGCATGACATAAGTATTTGATACATCAGAAAAGCAGAACTTAATATTTGGTACAGAAACCTTTGTTTGCAATTACAGAGATCATACGTTTCCTGTAGTTCTTGACTAGGTTTGCACACACTGCAGCAGGGATTTTGGCCCACTCCTCCCTACAGATCTTCTCCAGATCCTTCAGGTTTCGGGGCTGTCGCTGGGCAATACGGACTTTCAGCTCCCTCCAAAGATTTTCTATTGGGTTCAGGTCTGGAGACTGGCTAGGCCACTCCAGGACCTTGAGATGCTTCTTACGGAGCCACTCCTTAGTTGCCATGGCTGTGTGCTTCGTGTCGTTGTCATGCTGGAAGACCCAGCCACGACCCATCTTCAATGCTCTTACTGAGGGAAGGAGGTTGTTGGCCAAGATCTCGCGATACATGGCCCCATCCATCCTCCCCTCAATACGGTGCAGTCGTCCTGTCCCCTTTGCAGAAAAGCATCCCCAAAGAATGATGTTTCCACCTCCATGCTTCACGGTTGGGATGGTGTTCTTGGGGTTGTACTCATACTTCTTCTTCCTCCAAACACGGCGAGTGGAGTTAGACCAAAAAGCTCTATTTTTGTCTCATCAGACCACATGACCTTCTCCCATTCCTCCTCTGGATCATCCAGATGGTCATTGGCAAACTTCAGACAGGCCTGGACATGCACTGGCTTAAGCAGGGGGACCTTGCGTGCGCTGCAGGATTTTAATCCATGACGGCGTAGTGTGTTACTAATGGTTTTCTTTGAGACTGTGGTCCCAGCTCTCTTCAGGTCATTGACCAGGTCCTGCCGTGTAGTTCTGGGCTGATCCCTCACCTTCCTCATGATCATTGATGCCCCACGAGGTGAAATCTTGCATGGAGCCCCAGACCGAGGGTGATTGACCATCATCTTGAACTTCTTCCATTTTCTAATAATTGCGCCAACAGTTGTTTCCTTCTCACCAAGCTGCTTGCCTATTGTCCTGTAGCCCATCCCAGCCTTGTGCAGGTCTACAATTTTATCCCTGATGTCCTTACACAGCTCTCTGGTCTTGGCCATTGTGGAGAGGTTGGAATCTGTTTGATTGTGTGTGGACAGGTGTCTTTTATACAGGTAACGAGTTCAAACAGGTGCAGTTAATACAGGTAATGAGTGGAGAACAGGAGGGCTTCTTAAAGAAAAACTAACAGGTCTGTGAGAGCCGGAATTCTTACTGGTTGGTAGGTGATCAAATACTTATGTCATGCAATAAAATGCAAATTAATTATTTAAAAGTCATACAATATGATTTTCTGGATTTTTGTTTTAGATTCCGTCTCTCACAGTTGAAGTGTACCTATGATAAAAATTACAGACCTCTACATGCTTTGTAAGTAGGAAAACCTGCAAAATCGGCAGTGTATCAAATACTTGTTCTCCCCACTGTAGCTATGCTAGTTGTCATGGTAATGATTGGTGTGCGCGCAGTGGTGTAGGCTGATTGGTGGTGGTGCTTGTGTTTCCTATCACTCAGAAGTTACTGTATGTAGCAAGCTAAGGTGGCAACAATGACTGCCATGGATGTTTCCCAGTTGCTTTAAATGTTTTAAATCATAGGGTAAGAACACTTTTAAAGCCTCAAAGGAACTTCCAAAACAAATCATTTTTGGCTAGCCACAGCAGTCAACTAGCTAGCTAGGTAGCCATTAAGCTTTCTAGCACATTCACTAAATTGTTTGTAAACAATTAACAAGCTAGTTTGCTACCACATGTTCTTTTTAAACTGTCAACAGAGTAGCTAGCAAGCAACAAGATATGAAGGTGGTTTGAAATGTGACATGAAATATCAGATTCCATGTGCTTTTTGGATGTTCAGACTGCAGGAAAAAGAACAGATTTGAATCGGATATGCAAATAAATAGGATTTGAGTCACTTCAAAACTGCCAATGTGAACACTGCTTTAGATGACCAAATGATGGCACTAAAACTGTTGAACAATCACATGATATGTATTTAGACTGCTATCAAGGTTTAGTTAGGATAAAGATGTGTGGTATATTTTGCTAGTCAAAATCAGATTTTTGGCTTGAGAGCTCTGTATTTATGGTCTCCCGAGTGGCGCAGCGATCTAAAGCACTGCATGTTAGTGCTAGATGCGTCACTACAGTCCCTGGTTCGATTCCGGGCTGTATCACAGCCGGCCGTGATTGGGAGTCCCATAGGGCTGCGCACAATTGGCCCAGCGTCGTTAGGTTTTGGCCGGGGTAGGCCGTCATTGTAAATAAGAATTTGTTCTTAACCGACTTGCCTAGTTAAATAAAGGTTAAATAAATAAATGTGTGTCTTCTACTTCCACCAGTCAGTGACATCCTCTTTAAATACAGCTGATCTTATCACCCTATAACGCAGCTCCACATTGGCACATAGCACTGAGTCATTCAGCCAATCATTGATCTCATTGGTTCCATATGTACCAACCTAGTCCAGGTGGAGTCAATATGCACCTGGCCTGGCTGTGACCGGGTCACTGAAATGAGTGCCATTGGGTCAGAAATGGAGAACCATAACATTCGGTGGTCCACTCTGACTGTGTATATTCTCTGTGCTCACTAACGGATGCTTAGGTGACTTTTGGCCTCTGCTAAGCGTTCAGAGAAGCACTGGCACCAGAGCTGTTGGTGCTGATGTGTGTGCGCATGCGTGCATGTTTGTGCGTGTGTGGTAATGCATACAGGTGCGTGTGTGTGCACAGTTCCTCTCATCTGTCCACCTCTTTCCCAGTAAGGAAGGGATGAGGGAAGTAATTGGTGATGCCTTGCCCCAGGCACTAAGCATTATTGATCCAGGCCAGTAGAATCAGTGTGGAGTCTGATCACTCACTATACTCCCTCCGCTGGTACTGAGATCATTTAAGCAGACAGTAGATATTAGCCTTTTCAATTAGCCTTCTTCAATCCATTTAGTCATGTCTGATCGATCCCGGGAAGATCGCTTATTGTGATCACTTTGTGAGGCTGGCTTGAGGTAAAGCTGCCCATAACCACAGTTCTAGGATCAGTTTACTCCTATACAACACTGAACCCATGTGCCCCGTTTTTGACAATGCATATCTGTTGCACTCCAAACTCACATTAATAAAGTAGGTGCTGAGGTTTGTCTATGACAAACATATAGGGTAAGATATGTCCCTGTCCGGAGACAACCCCTAGGCATGTGTAGATATGAATTATATAGTTGTGTACATATGCAATATGGAAATAATTCATTAAAAAATAAATCTAAAATGTTATTGACAAAACTCAGAGGGCAAGGTGGAGCTAGCTACAATCACACTGCTTACACTTTTCCCCATTATTTCAGATCCATTTGAATTGCCCAAGGAAGTAAGGGCTATGGGTTGTTTCTAGACACGCAAATAATGATGTTCTTACTTTCAGAGAGAAGGCAGTTAAATAGAATGCAGATCAAATGGCATGGGGTTGTGGGAAATGGAGGAAAGTGTAGGTCATATGATCCGGGCCTCCATTGCACACATTTAATTAACTCTGAGCGCTTGTGGAGATGGGCTTATGAAAAAAACAACGTTGCGACTTTATGGTTTTAAATAAACATTCTCAAAACAGGGCAAATAATTGGATTAATCGAGTCAGTTTCTCTCAGGCTAGGGCCACAAATGAATTACATTACATGTTGCAGTAGCATAGGGGATACTGTTTGGCTGGGTGAATTATCTGAATGATCACACACACATGGAATTCCATGATTCAGCTGTAGGGTGTAGACTGTGGCTGAGTGCATCCTAACCACACACACACACACACACACACACACACACACACACACACACACACACACACACACACACACACACACACACACACACACACACACACACACACACACTGCAGTGGTTTACTTAAGTGTGTGCTGATAGCCCCATGAGGAGCCAGTCACAATTTATATCAATTGAGCAATTTACAGAGAAAGCAGAATACTCTGGGCTGGAAATGGCATGCATAGTATATTTTCTGTGCAGAAGTGGGTGTGGGTATGTGGTCAGTTTGTGTCGGAGTATTCCATGTAAACCTCCTGATCTAATTAAGGTCTGGAATTTAGAACACCAGTGTGTGTGTGTGTCAAATGAAATCAAATTTTATTTGTCACAAAGACATGGTTAGCAGATGTTTATGCGAGTGTAGCGAAATGCTTGTGCTTCTAGTTCCGACAATGTAGTAATAACCAACGAGTAATCTAACCTAACAATTTCAAAACAACTACCTTATACACACAAGTGTAAAGGGATGAAGAATATGTACATACAAATATATGAATGAGTGATGGTACAGAACGGCAAGGTGCAGAAGATGGTATAGAGTATAGTATATACATATGAGATGAGTAATGTAGGGTATGTAAACATTATATTAAGTGGCATTGTTTAAAGTGGCTAGTGATACATTTTTGACATCAATTTTTCCAATATTAAAGTGGCTGGAGTTGAGTCAGTATGTTGGCAGCAGCCACTCAATGTTAGTGGTGGCTATTTAACAGTCTGATGGCCTTGAGATAGAAGCTGTTTTTCAGTCTCCCTGTACTGACCTCGGCTTCTGGATGATAGCGGGGTGAACAGGCAGTGGCTCGGGTGGTTGTTGTTCTTGATGATCTTTATGGCCTTCCTGTGACATCGGGTGGTGTAGGTGTCCTGGAGGGCAGGTAGTTTGCCCCCGGTGATGCGTTGTGCAGACCTCACTACCCTCTGGAGAGCCTTACGGTTGTGGGCGGAGCAGTTGCCCTACCAGGCGGTGATACAGCCCGACAGAATGCTCTCGATTGTGCATCTGTAAAAGTTTGTGAGTGCTTTTGGTGACAAGCCAAATTTCTTCAGCCTCCTGAGGTTGAAGAGGCGCTGCTGTGCCTTCTTCACCACGCTGTCTGTGTGGGTGGACCAACAATCAGTGTGTGTGTCTCTGTCTGTCTGTCTGTCTGTCTGTCTGTCTGTCTGTCTGTCTGTCTGTCTGTCTGTCTGTCTGTCTGTCTGTCTGTCTGTCTGTCTGTCTGTCTGTCTGTCTGTCTGGATGGATGGATGGATGGATGGATGGATGGATGGATGGATGGATGGATGGATGGACAGGGTGGCCCATATAGTGTTTCATTCGAGCACAGGGACCAAGGGACAGAGTGTTTATGTGTGTCTGGGCAAATGTTTTGATGCCAGATGAATAGGTTTTACAGTAACTTTTTTCAACTGGTGGTGCTACTGACTTTTTCAGCTTGTGGCACCAGCACATGATTTAGTTGCACCAATTTGATTTATATATTTTTTTAAATAATTGATAATGACATGGCCTGTGTCCCATAATGTGCCTGCATTCCATACAGAACCAGGCCAATAATGAATAGCCATCTTTTAAATTAGGATGCCCTCATGTTCTAACATTTATTTAGATAGATTTACTGTAAACAGCAAAGCAAGAGATTGTTAAAATAAAGTGCAAAATGTATTTCTCGCAGGTTTCAAAGTGCCATGAGTTATTTTCTGCGAAATCATCTATAAGGCAGAATTTGAAAAAACAAAACTTGATATCAAAACAATACCATGGCAAAACAATTACAAACAGGGAGGAGGACTGTGATTTCCCTCAATTTGTCAGGTTCTCAAAATCACCCTTACATTTTTTTTTTTTTTAAATAGGACATCCAATTTTTTTTGTTTTTCTAAGTCCACAACCATGTTTAAACCACATCAGGGGACAATTTTTGAGGTAACGGTAACCCTTTAATCCAGGTGTGCACCAAACAGCCTGTTGTTTTTGGCTAGCGGTGTTTCAGTAGCACACTTCTGATGGAGTTTTCAAAACAAGTGGCCACTGGATTGATGCAAATAATCATGATTCTTATACCACTTCCTTATGCCATTTAAACCAGCGTTTCTCTCATGTTCTCAGCTTTCTTTCATTGACCAGTAGCCAAAGGCACAATAGTCATATTAGCAACCCATGCTAGTTGATCCATCTTTAGATCTCCCCTCTCAAAATCCCTAAGGGATATTTGCATCTCGCACATGTAACCTCTCACATGTGTGGTGCGCTTTTGAGAATGGTGTTTTCCCTCTAATTGCATTTAGAAACAGTTGAGCGTGTAGCCTACTGCAGTGTGCGCATTGCTGCGCTTATAATGTGAAGAAATAGTTTATCAACATATTAAGCTAAACCTTCTGATCTGTTGCATCAGCCTCATTTGCTTTTTTTTTGTAGGCTACAGTGGTTGTATGAATTTGGGATCTACGTCGCACAACTGTGCCAGAGTCTGTTTGGAATATTTCTTTCTTGCACAGAACAACAAGCTGACCAATAGAATAAGTCAACTTTTCTACTATGGGGGATAGTAGATTGACATAAGCTAGTGATTTTGCAGTTCGTTACTCATCTTGTTGGCTGAGGAAAAGTAAATGTGGACAGTTCTTCGAACATCTTCAAGGTGCGCCTCGGAATTCGATAAGGGACTCAGGTCGTTGCATCCCGATGTGTCTGTCTTCACTTGTACTTCGGGCGCTGCGAGGCCTGTGAGAAGGACCCGATCACGTGACGGGCATTAGTTAATAAGAATTGAGATATCTGAGAGAGCCATGTGAGTGAGAGGTGCTTCGGAGCACGACGATTGGCAGAAGGGAATTATAATTATCATATTCAGCCCAAGGGCACAAATGTCACTTTTGCTGCAAGGCATGGATTTTTTGGGGGGGCCTTACGGCCACACAAGATGCCGCCGGGAAATTGGAGGACTGTGGTTATCTTTTAATTACCTTTCCATCTACTAGGGTATCTGTGGGAGAGACTAAAACCGTCAGCATGCTTCAGTTCGGCTGGCACCTAGCCAAAATGAACGAGTGTGCTTGCGTACTCCCTTAAAAGACAATCACTTGACAAATGAGAAAAAAGTGGCAGTAGTACTGTTTTGAGACGCCGAAGCCAGTTTACACGTCCTCAAAATAGTCAGAATTAATCTCCGATAACTTCAGAAATGTTGACATTTTACAGTAGTGGTGCAATTTTACATCTAACTACGATGTTTGGTGCAGTATTTCTCAAGGGAAAAAAATGTGCATGCATCGTCTCTCGTCGAATGACAACAAAGACTTTATTGAAGAATCCCTACCAACGAAGGGGTGTAAACTTCAGTTCCGATCTTCGGCTTGCCTCCAGAAAAAAAAATTGTGTTCCTGAACTGCCCAAAAAAAGCTCACGAAGTCCAAAACAAACAAAAACGTCACAAAATGTTGTCATAATATATGCACAAACTCTTCCGAACTGTTTCCGCTGGGAAGGATGCGGACGCCTTAAGGATCCAGGTATAGAAGTTTTAGGATGTAGGACTCAAAACTGACCTTGTTCAGTGTGGATGGTATCATCTTAGAGGTGGGACAGAGGGAGGGGTAGTGTCGTGGAAATTCATACGGAGAGAGTCATTTCTTCAAACAATCATCTTTTTTTAATAGTGATTCATTATTGCAATAATGAGGCTGGTCGACCCCACACCCTTGCGTGTTGGACCGAGTAACCCAACCTTTACACAAATGCAGAGTACTATATATAGCTGACACTAAAAATGCTTCGTCATGGTTGGTTCCACCCCTCCCATGCAGACCAAGGGGCATCATAATGCACTCTGGGTTCATCCGCTCATTATCTGCACGGGGTTGTTGTCTTAACCCCACCCTGGCTTTGTTTCCCAGTTGCAAGGATGCTTCTGAGACAATTAGGGATTGTTCTACTCCTAAGCTATCTCTTGTAAAAACACATCGTCTATGTAATGCAGTCTTTAAATCATTTTTGTCAGCTCAAGCCATCTCTAGTGACCATACACTCAGATTAGCTGCAGGGAACTAGTGTGGAGACCATAAAAACATAGACACTAGTAGGACAGAAATGTCTTACTATTAGTTAAATATTAATTGATAACCATTAATATAGAATAAATCAGGTAAATACAGAATTGTTCTATCACAGTAGGAAGGTGAAAATGACGTAAGAAAATGCACTTAGCAGCCGTCAAGTCTTCCTCTGAACTCCACATGTGGATGCCAAGTAATTTTTATGGAGCGGACCTCTGTGGTCCGCATGGGGTGTCCATCAATGTGCATGTTGAAAAACAGTGTGTTTGCGTGTGTGTGTGTCTGGTTATGTGTGTTTATGCTGTATGTGTGTGCTCATTAAATTGTAGGGCACAGCTTCTCATAGAATGCCTTTGGGCTAAAGCTCTGTTGGGGGTGTGTTGGCTGGAACCGGACAAAAAAAAAATCCTCTCCCCACGCTTCACTCCTCCCCATCAAAGTGTGTGTGCGTGAAGGTGTGTGTATGTTTGCTCCACTCCTATGTCTGATGTGTCAGTACAGCTGTGAAGCGGGCTTAGAGGGACGGGAGAGGGCAGCTACACACACACTAAAGAAAGCCTGGCAAGGTTAAACCATATGAATCTTCTATTGCACATACTGTAGGTGTAATGGACATTATAAGAAGAATAGAGAGGGAAGAGATCGATGGCTGGATATAGAGAGATTACAGGGTGAGCAGGAGAGATGGAGCGACAGAGGGAGATGACAGGGTGAGCAGGAGAGATGGAGGGACAGAGAGAGATAACAGGGTGAGCAGGAGAGATGGAGGGACAGAGAGAGATAACAGGGTGAGCAGGAGAGATGGAGCGACAGAGGGAGATGACAGGGTGAGCAGGAGAGATGGAGGGACAGAGGGAGATGAAAGGGTGAACAGGAGAGATATAGAGATGACAGGGTGAGCAGGAGAGATGGATGGATATAAAGAGGGAGAGTTTGATGAAAGTTAGTTATGTCTGTCTGTAAGTGTAGTCTATCCTATTAGCCATTCCTTCCACCACTTTCTCCTAAATATCTATCTTTTCTACATTTCCTTCCTTTTTGAGGCAGTCTCTTTTATTAGTTTTCCATCTCTTTCTTTCATCTCTTCCTTATCCATTTCTATTGGACTTTTCCCCCATCTGATCTGCTCTCCTCCCTCACTTCAATGCTCTACCTCACATCTCTTACCTTCCTTCTATTCTTTATCCCTTTTTCCCCTCTCTCTCTCATATCACCCTTCGGTTTTCTCTGCGCTGGCCAGCTTAGATTCAGGCCAGCGGGACTTGAGCTGGTACACACAGACACACACACACACACGTTTCTGGTAACCTCCTGCTGAGTTGAAAGGCTCAGGTTCTGGGGTGGGGGGGTTGTTGTTTGTCTACTGAGGTAGCTGGTGGGCACGGGCTGTAAAGGAAATGTGGTAGTGATTGAAAATGTGGCTTGAGATATACCCACCACCACCTCCGAGTTTTGTGCTTGTGGGGAAGTTTTTACCTGAGGGGGCGTCCCCCCAAATTAAACTTTACCCCCCCACCCACCCAATAATCCTCTGTTCTCACCGGTCCTAGCCAATCAGAGACGAGTTGGCGGGGGAGCGGTTGAACAGCATGAGACAAGAACAGGCCTTAGAGGAAGAGATTAGAACACCACTCCCTCCATCCCTCGCTCTCTCCTTCCATCTCTCTATCTAGAGGGAGCTTTTCATCCAGTCCACATTATATCTGCCTGCTCGCCAGGGGGGGACCTGCAGTGACAGAATTCACTTTATTCTCTTTCTTTCGCTCTGAGGCCCTGTTTCTCTCTCATTTCTATCCCTCAGTAGTTTGGTTTCATCTTTTCATTTCTTCCTTCTCTCTCTCCTTTCAATCTCTCTCCCACCTCTGCTTTTCGTTCCCTCCCCCCATCTCTCTGTTTGCGTCCAGACAAAACAGCATAATCCTCCAACTTTCTCGCTCTAGCTGGGGCCCACCACCATGGCCCTCTTGAGGCACTGAGATCCAATCTCCTCTGCCCTCCTTCCTAAATATTTACTCCCTGACTCAAGGATCGGGTAGAAGGGACACGATAAGTGAGTTATTGAGGAGAGACAAAAAGAGAAAGAACTCATTGCTTTTGGCTTTTCTTTAACAGCAGGCTTTTTGGGGGGAGCTAGAAACAGTGGGGCCGAATGAAGCTGGACTTTATTAAAGAAGTCTTAGTTTATAGGGGTAGTTTTGTGGTCTTTATCAGGTTCATCCACACATACACAACATGGCCAAAAGTAGGTGGACACCTGCATGTCGAACATCTCATTCCAAAGTCTTCGGCATTAATATGGAGTTTGTCCCCCCTTTGCTGCTGTAACAGCCTTCACTCTTCTGGGAAGGCTTTCCACTAGATGTTGGAACATTGCTGCGGGGACTTGCTTCCATTCAGCCACGAACATTAGTGAGGTCTGGCACTGATGTTGGGCGATTAGGCCTGGCTCGCAGTCGGCATTCCAATTCATCCCAAATGTGTTTGATGCTGTTGACGTCAGGACTCTGCGCAGGCCAGTCTAGTTCTTCCACACCAATCTCGACAAACCATTTCTGTATGGACCTCGCTTTGTGCACTGGGGGATTGTCATGCTGAAACAGGAAAGGACCTTCCCCAAACTTTTGCAACAAGTTTGGAAGCACAGAATCGTCTAGCATGTCATTGCATGCTGTAGCACTAAGATTGCCCTTCACTGGAACGAAGGGGCCTAGCCCGAACCATGAAAAACAGCCCCAGACCATTATTCTTCCTCCACCAAACTTTACAGGTAGCATTCTCCTGGCATCCGCCAAACTCAGATTTGTCCGTCGGACTGCCAGATGGTGAAGTGTGATTCAGTACTGACTTGTTGAAAAGGTGGCCATCCTATGACGGTGCCACATTGAAAGTCACTGAGCTCTTCAGTAAGGCCATTTTACTGCCAATGTTTGTCTATGGAGATTGCATGGTTGTGTGCTAAATTGTCAGCAACAGGTGTGGCTGAAATAGCCCGAATCCACTAATTTGAAGGGGTGTCCACATACTTTTGTATATATAGTGTAGGTTTAGTTAGTTGTGTTGTATTTGGATCACGAACTCACACACATACAGAGATCTGAACAGGGCCTCCCTCATTTAGTACGGCACTTGTTTTTCCAGAGAACTCTTTAGCCATTCCCTAATCGCAGAAACCCAGAACAAAAATATTGCGTAATATTTCTCAGATGCTCGATTTAAGTTCTGGGGGCAAAATGAGAAAATATACTAGAACGGGGAACAGAAGCAGGGCGGTACCTCCACCCCACTCTCCTTGCAAGTTTATTGGCCAAATGTCCCCTCCCTTTCTGAAATTCGAAAGATGCTAAATCTGATTTGCAGCAACAATTTGTGCTTTTCAGGAGGGAATATTTACTGAATAATTCTGTGATGGTTGCAGTCCACAAAGATGAAATGGCATTGAACCAAATGAATAAGATCCATTGATTTAGGTTGAGGTGCCGCTAGTCCAGTTATACTGTACAAAAGACTGCCAGTTCATTGAAAAGTTTGGTGTCTACAAGCTATGAGTCCCCACTATAAAGAGAAAGTCTGCTACAAACCACACTCAATCTCAGACTAGTTTCTTTCCTCAGCTGTGCCACTTATAGTGTGGGAAAATGTGTATTTTTCGGGAACTTTTTAAATGCTATTTACAACAAATCGATTGCTTATTTTTCTACCAAACTATTGGGATAGTTCCACAACTATTTGAAGACATGAAACCTTTTACAATGTTTCCATTGTGTATGGTCATCTGTGACATTTTTTTCATTGGACCAATGAACGAATAGTTTGGTTTATATGTTATTGTCTTGCTTCTATTGTACTTTGTTGGTAATTGTCCTGACATTTTTGCTGTCTCCTCACATACTTCTGGTTAACCTTAGTGTCAGTGTCAGACACCTGACAACACTTGACAACAGATTGTAAACAGTGCAGTGTTATTTGTGGTCAGGTGTAGTTACAGCCTGTGTGTGGGGGTAAGATTTTCTTTCAGTATGATCTGTAAAAGGGTCATGTTTTATACAGTGGTTCCCAAACATTTTATAGTCCTGTGCCCCTTCAAATATTCAACCTCCAGCTGCATCCCCCCTCTAGCACCAGGGTCAGCACACTCTCAAATGTTTTCTTTTTTGCCATCATTGTAAGCCTGCCACACACGCACACTATACGATACATTTATTAAACATAAGAATGTTTAATAACACAAACCGGCTCATGGGAAGTGACAAAGAGCTCTTATAGGACCAGGGCACAAATAATAATAATCAATAATTTTGCTCTTTATTTAGCCATCTTACTTCTAAAACCTTATTTGTTCATCAAAAATTGTGAATAACTCACCACAGGTTAATGAGAAAGGTGTGCTTGAAAGGATGCACATAACTCTGCATTGTGGGTTGTATTGGAGAGAGTCTCATTCTTTTTCCACACACTGTGCCTGTATTTAGTTTTCATGCTAGTGAGGGCCGAGAATCCACTCTCACGTAGGTATGTGGTTGCAAAGGGCATCAGTGTCTTTACAGCGAGCTTTGCCAAGGCAGGATACTCTGAGTGCAGTCCATTCCAGAAGTCTGACAGTGGCTTCTGATTAAATTCTATTTTCACAGCACTGCTTGTTGCAATTTCGATGAGGCTCTCTTGTTCAGATATCGGTAAGTGGACTGGAGGCAGGGCATGAAAGGGATAACGAATACAGTTGTTTGTGTCATCCGTTTCTGGAAAGTACCTGCGTAATTGTGCACCCAACTCACTCAGGTGCTTCGCTATAATCACATTTGACATTGTCCGTAAGCTTGAGTTCATTTGCACACAACAAATCATACAGTGATGGAAAGACCTGTGTGTTGTTCTTGTTAATGCAGACAGAGAAGAGCTCCAACTTCTTAATCATAGCCTTAGTTTTGTCCCGCACATTGAATATAGTTGCGGAGAGTCCCTGTAATCCTAGATTCAGATCATTCAGGCGAGAAAAAACATCACCCAGATAGGCCAGTCGTGTGAGAAACTCGTCATCATGCAAGCGGTCAGACAAGTGAAAATTATGGTTAGTAAAGAACACTTTAAGCTCGTTTCTCAATTCAAAGAAACGTGTCAATACATTACCCCTTGATAACCAGCTCACTTCTGTATGTTGTAAAAGTGTTACATGGTCGCTGCCCATATCATTGCATAGTGCAGAAAATACACGAGAGTTCAGGGGCCTTGCTTTAACAAAGTTAACCATTTCACTGGAGTGTCCAAAATGTCTTTCAATCTGGCAGGCATTCCCTTGGCAGCAAGAGCCTCTCGCTGGATGATGCAGTGTACCCAAGTGGCGTCGGGAGCAACTGCTTGCCCGTGCGTTACTACTCCACTATGTCTCCCTGTCATGGCTTTTGTGCCGTCAGTACAGATACCAACACATCTTGACCAACAAAGTCCATTTGATGTCACATAGCTGTCCATTACTTAAAAAATATCCTCTGTTGTACTGGTTTGCAGAAGAGGATGTCTTCCTTAATTGACCCCCCATAAACGTAATGGACATATACCAGGAGCTGTGCCAGGCCCGCCACGTCTGTTGACTCATCCAGCTGTAACGCATAGAATTCACTGGTTTGTATGCGAAGCAGTAGTTGTTTCAAAACATCTCCTGCCATGTCACTGATTCGTTGTAAATCAGTGTTTGATGAAGGCATTGTCTGTTTCGTTTTTTTGGCCTTTTCCCCCAGCATTGTCCCAGCCATATCCTCGGTAGCAGGAAGAATTAAGTCCTCCACAATAGTATGGGGCTTGCCTGTCCTAGTCACTCGGTAGCTCACCATATAAGAAGCTTTTTAATGGTATCTGTTGGTTTTATACATGTCTTACTACTCGAAAGTCGTCTTAATTCTCTCTCAAAAAAATCGCTTTGCTTATTTTTCAAATTGACATGTTTTGTTTCTATATGTCTGCGCAAGAGTAAAGGTTTCATCGAGTTGTGAGAGTACTTTTGCACATACAGTTGAAGTCAGAAGTTAACTTTTCCATTTTCATGTTTGGATGAAAAGCATGCCCAGAGTAAACTGCCTCCTACTCAGTTGCAGATGCTAATATATGCATATTATTATATATTAGTATTGGATAGAAAACACTCTGAAGTTTCTAAAACTGTTTGAATCATGTCTGTGACTATAACAGAACTTATTCGGCAGGCAAAACCCCGATGAGAAACCATTCAGATGTTGTTTTTTTTGAGGTCACTCTCTTTTCAATGGGTTTTCATTGGGAATCCAGATTTCTAAGGCACCTTCCTGCAGTTCCTATCGCTTCCACTGGATGTCAACAGTCTTTAGAAATTGGTTGAGGTTTTTCCTTTGAGAAATTAAGAAGTAGCCATGTTCAGAATGAGGCTCCAGTGAAGTGTACTGTTTGTTAGAGGCGCGTGACCAGAACACATGCTACACATTGTTTTCCTCCGGTATTGAATACAGATCATCCCGTCTTCAATTTTATCGATTATTTACGTAAAAAAATACCTAAAGTTGTATTACAAAAGTAGTTTGAAATGTTTTGATAAAGCTTATAGGTAACTTTTGAGATATTTTGTAGTCAAGTTGTGCACGTTGAAACCGGTGTTTTTCTGGATCAATTAATCGAACAAAAGGACCATTTGTGATGTTTATGGGACATATTGGAGTGCCAACAGAAAGAAGCTCGTCAAAGGTAAGGCATGAATTATATCTTTATTTCTGCATTTTGTATCGCGCCGGGAGGGTTGAAATATGATGTTCTGTGATTGTTAGCTGGGGTGCTATCCTCAGATTATAGCATTGTTTGCGTTCGCCGTAAAGCATTTTTGAAATCTGACACGTTGGCTGGATTCACAACAAGTGTAGCTTTAATTTGGTATATTGAATGTGTGATTTCATGAAAGTAAATTTTTTATAGTAATTTATTTGAATTTGGCGCTCTGCATTTTCACTGGATGTTGGCCAGGTGGGACGCTACCGTCCCACATATCCCAGAGAGGTTAACATACATTTAGGTTGGAGTCATTAAAACTCGTTTTTCAACCACTCCACAAATTTCTTGTTAACAAACTATAGTTTTGGCAAGTCGGTTAGGACATCTACTTTGTGCATGAGACAGGGTGCCACAGGGTTCAATTCTCAGGCCGACTCTTTTCTCTGTATACGTCAATGATGTCGATCTTGCTGCTGGTGATTCTCTGATCCATTTCTACGCAGATGACACCTTTCGGTATACTTCTGGCTTATTTTTGGACACTGTTAACAAACCCCCAAGACTGGAGGTCGACCGATTAATCGGAATGGCCGATTTAATTAGTGCTGATTTCAAGTTTTCATAACAATCGGTAATCAGCATTTTTGGACGCCGATTACATTGCACTCCACAAGGAGACTGCGTGGCAGGCTGACTACCTGTTACGCGAGTGCAGCAGGGAGCCAAGGTAAGTTGCTAGCTAGCATTAAACTTATCTTATAAAAAAACATCTTAACATAATCACTAGTTAACTACACATGGTTGATGACATTACTAGTTTATTTAGCTTGTCCTGCGTTGCATATAATCAATGCGGTGCCTGTTAATTTATCATCGAATCACAGCCTACTTCGCCAAATGGGTGATGATTAACCTCTCTAGGGTACGTGAGACGGTAGCGTCCCACCTCTTCAACAACCAGTGAAACTGCAGGGCGCCAAATTCAAAACAACAGAAATCCTATAATTGAAATTCCTCAAACATACATGTATTTTACATCATTTTAAAGATACACTTGTTGTAAATCCAGCCACAGTGTCCGATTTCAAAAAGGCTTTGACGAAAGCAAACCAAACGATTGTTAGGTGAGTGCCTATTCACAGAATAACACAGACATTTTTACAGCCAAAGAGAGGATTCACAAAAAGCAGAAATATAGATAAAATTTATCACTAACCATTGATCTTCATCAGATGACAGATGTATGTTTTGTTCGGTAAAGTTCATATTTATATCCAAAAATCTGAGTTTACATTGGCGCCTTACGTTCAGAAGTCACAAAACATCTTTTGATTTTGCAGAGAGCCACATCAATTTACAGGAATACTCATAATAAACATTGCTAAAATATACAACTGTTATGCATGAAATTTTAGATGCACTTCTCCTTAATGCAACCGCTGTGTCAAATTTCAAAAAAGCTTTACGAAAAAAGCAACCCATGCAATAATCTGGGTTGCATTAAGGCCTTACTTATTTTGAACCATTTATACATTTTCGAGCAAACGGAATGAGCAGCATGTATGTTTGGCTACATACGGACCGTTAGTGGAATTCCCGCGAGAGAGTACCAGTTAATGTGATTGGATGTTAATTATTTGACTAGGCTACCTGTATTTGACATTGTGTTGTTATTTCGCTGAACTCTAGATGTTTTAATTTTATTTTTGCCAGTGAAACAAGGCTACTCAGACGAGGGGGAAAAAATCACTCAAATGTATAGCCCATTGGAAAATATAAATGGACTGTTTGAAAATCTGTTAAAAATAAAAGATTATGTGAATCACAATTTTTGGGTGCGTACCCTGTACGGCAAGTACCCCAGTATGGGAATACCTGCCTTAGAGCAATGTCTACATAAGGCTGCAAATTAAAAACACTCACAAAAGCTGATACGTAAAGCTTAATAAGGAGCAGTGATAATAGCAAAAGCAGTGTGCAGGTTATTTCTTTTTTCTCAGGCCTTAGATCTATAAAAGGAGACATTTATCAACCCAGGGATTTTATTTAACCATTCATCCTCTTAGGAAGAGCATATGATCAGTGTGTGTGTGAGTGACAGCGACTTGAGTGTCGCTCTCATGTCTCCTTCGCTCTAGGGGAATTTGTCATGGCAACACATAAATGTGTTTCTGTTTGAAAAGTTTACGGTAGACTGAGATAATAACTAGCTATTACCGTCACACGTCTCAAACAGAAAACAGACTTTAGATAGTTGTCCTCTCGCATGTGTGAAGACCACAGATGGCAGCTTGAATCTTTACTGAAGTCCCAAATGGCACCCTATTGAATATGTAGTAGTGTAGGGTGCCCGCACCCTACACTACTGTTGACCAGAGCCATTAGCTTTATATGAGGTGTTTGGCCTTTTTCATCAATTAAATAACCTATGTGTTTGCTCTACCTGGCTGAACTGAAGCCAGTTTTTCCTTTGTTGTGTTGACATGTCTCAGGCTAACTATGTAGATTAAAGAATGTCTTCTTCATTGATCTGGTCCATCTCAATTCCACAGCACTTCAAACTCACACAAACAGAGACACACACACACACAAATATACACTGAGTGTACAAAGCATTAGGAAACCTTCTTAATATTGAGTTGCACCCCCTTTTGCCCTCAATCAATACTTTAAATTGCTCGAACAGCACCAGAACATCAAGATGAAATGTATTTTGAATGTTTTTGTTCCAGCAATACGGTGTATTAAAGCTAAAGCAGATTTACCTAGCTCAGTGGAGACCGTAGGAACCTCAAGAGTTAACCAATCCTGTTAACAGGTTAGGCAACTCAGGTGTCTATAAGTTAGATGAGACGGAAGTTTATGGAAGTAGGGCCAAAAAGGGAGTAATGTAGAGATCTACGTGTTTTAGGGATAAGGGATAAGTATCAAAACTGTCACCTGTAACACAATTAAGGGTAGATGGTAGATGTCATCCAAAGGTTTAAGAGTAGTAGCAGCTGCACTTTGATAAATTATATATTTTGTCTTGCCCATTCACCCTCTGAATGGCACTCATACACAATCCATGACTCCATTAACTTGAGGCTTAAAAATCCTTCTTTAACCTGTCTTCTCCCCTTCATCTGCACTGATTTGAAGTGGATTTAACAGGTGTCATCAATAAGGAATCAGAGCTTTCAACTGGATTCACCTGGTAAGTCTATGTCATGGAAAGAGCAGGTGTTCTTAATGTTTTATACACTCAGTTTAGGTGTACAGTTGTGGCCAAAAGTTTTGAGAATGACACAAATATTAATTCCCACAAGGTTTGCTGCTTCAGTGTCTTTAGATATTTTTGTCAGATGTTACTATGGAATTCTGAAGTATAATTACAAGCACTTCATCAGTGTCAAAATCTTTTATTGACAATTACATGAAGTTGATGCAAAGAGTCAATATTTGCAGTGTTGGCCCTTCTTTTTCAAGACCTCTGCAATCCGCCTGGCATGCTGTCAATTAACTTCTGGGCCACATCCTGACTGATGGCAGCCCATTTTTGCATGATCAATGCTTGGAGTTTGTCAGAATTTGTTGGTTTTTGTTTGTCCACCCACCTCTTGAGGATTGACCACAAGTTCTCAATGGGATTAACGTCTGGGGAGTTTCCTGGCCATGGACCCAAAATATCGATGTTTTGTTCCCCAAGCCACTTAGTTATCACTTTTGTCTTATGGCAAGGTGCTCCATCATACTGGAAAAAGGCATTGTTCGTCACCAAACTGTTCCTGGATGGTTGGGAGAAGTTTCTCTCGAAGGATGTGTTGGTACCATTCTTTATTCATGGCTGTGTTCTTAGGCAAAATTGTAAGTGATCCCACTCCCTTGGCTAAGAAGCAACCCCACACGTGCCGTCATGGGGCATCCAGCAAAAAAGCTTGTCCGGAAAAGATGAGGTGAGTCCTGTGTCATGCCAACAGTAAAGCATCCTGAGACCATTCATGACATAAATCAATTGTGTCATGAACAATCGGAAAGGGGATTCATCAGAGAAAATGACTTTATCCCAGTCCTCAGCAGTCCAATCCCTGTACCTTTTGCAGAATATCTGTCTTTCCCTGATGTTTTCCTGGAGAGAAGTGGCTTATTTGCTGCCCTTCTTGACACCAGGCCATCCTCCAAAAGTCTTTGCCTCACTGTGCGTGCAGATGCACTCACACCTGCCTGCTGCCATTCCTGAGCACGCTCTGTACTGGTGGTGCCCCGATCCCGCAGCTTAATCAATATTAGGAGACGGTCCTGGCGCTTGCTGGACTTTTTTGGGCGCCCTAAAGCCTTCTTCACAACAATTTAACCACTCTCCTTCTTGATGATCCAATAAATGATTGATTTAGGTGCAATCTTACTGGCAGCAATATCCTTGCCTGTGAAGCCCTTTTTATGCAAAGCAATGATGACGGCATGTGTTTTCTTGCAGGTAACCATGGTTGACAGAGGAAGAACAATGATTCCAAGCACCACCCTCCTTTTGAAGCTTCCAGTCTGTTATTTGAACTCAATCAGCATGACAGAGTGATCTCCAGCCTTGTCCTCGTCAACACTCACACCTGTGTTAACGAGAGGATCACTGACATGATGTTAGCTGGTCCTTTTGTGGCAGGGCTGAAAAGCAGTGGAAAAGTTTTTTAGGGATTCCATTCATTTGCATGGCAAAGAGGGACTTTGCAATTAATTGCAATTCATCTAATCACTCTTCATAACATTCTGGAGTATATGCAAATTGGCATCACACAAACTGAGGCAGCAGACTTTGTGAAAATTAATATTTGTGTCATTCTCAAAACTTTTGGCCACGACTGTACACACATAAGTACCCACACTCCTCACGGCTCTCCATTCTAGTAGCACTTCAATCAGTCAAGCGTATTGACCACGTCGGCTCGATAGCATTGTAGGCCTATTTACTGTAGTGGGGCTGAGGAGGCCAAGAAAAGAGCCTATCAAATCAAATCGTCTTGGTCACATACTGTCACGACTTCCTCTCCTTGTTCGGGCGGCATTCGGCGGTCGATGTCACCGGTCTTCTAGCCATCGTTGATCCACTTTTCATTTTCCATTTGTTTTGTCTTGTTTTCATGCACACCTGGTTTACATCTCATCATCATTACTATGTGTATTTAGCCCTCTGTCCCCTCCATGTCTGTGTGGGGTATTGTTTATTTTGTCAAGGTTGGCACGCTTCCGGCTGGTTTGCACCGGGTTTTGTTTTATGCCCGTGCTTTGTGGCAGCCGGTACTTTGTACTTGTGTTTTGTACTTTGTGCTGCCTCACTTGTTCCTTGTGCATTGGTTTTGTGACGCGGTTGCGTTCTGTATTATGATTGTCTAAGTAAAGTGCTTTTCCCACTCATCTCTGCTCTCCTGCGCCTGACTTCCATGCACCAGCTACACCCACCATTGACACACACACATGGTTAGCAGATGTTAATGCGAGTGTAACGAAATGCTTGTGCTTGTAGTTCCGACAGTGCAGTAATATCTAACAAGTAATCTGACAGATTCACAACGCCTACCTTATACACACAAATGTAAATGGATGAATAAGAATATGTACATATAAATACATGGATGAGCAATAGCCGAACGGCATAGGCAAGATGCAGTAGATGGTATAGAATACAGTATATACATATGAGATGAGTAATGTTGGATATGTAGACATTATTAAAGTGGCGTTATTTAAAGTGACTAGTGATACCTTTTATAAAATCCATTTATTAACTGTATTAAAGTGGCCAGAGATTTGAGTCTGTATGTTGGCAGCAGCCTTTCTATGTTAGTGATGGCTGTTTAACAGTCTGATGGCCTTGAGATAGAAGCTGTTTTTCAGTCTCTTGGTCCCAGCTTTGATGCACCTGTACTGGCCTCGCCTTCTGGATGATATCGGGGTGAACATGCAGTGGCTCGGGTGGTTGTTGTCCTTGATGATCTTTTTTGCCTTCCTGTGACATCGGGTGCTGTAGGTGTCCTGGAAGGCAGGTAGTTTGTCCCCGGTGATGTGTTGTGCAGACCTCACTACCCTCTGGAGAGCCTTGTGGTTGTGGGCAGAGCAGTTGCCATACCAGGAGGGGATACAGCCCGACAGGATGCTCTCGATTGTGCATCTGTAAAAGTTTGTGAGTGTTTTAGGTGACAAGCCAAATTTCTTCAGCCTCCTGAGGTTGAATATCTGACGGGCCCCACAGCTGCCTCTGTTGCCAAGACAAACTATATTTGCTGCACCACTGCTCTCTGCTGATGGTATGAAATGATGTGCTGGGTCAGAGCCATGCCAAGAATCACATAATCCACCTCTGTCAGTATAGGTTATGAAAGGAAAACACAAAGCGAGAGGGGTAAATGGGGGGGAGGGTGTGTGTGTGTGAGAGAGATAGCAGAGAGGTTTGAGCAGATGTTCTTAAAAATAGATTTATAGTTAGATAAACTTTTTTAGATAAATATTTTTTGTCAGGGACATATACAGGATGCTACCCTCTACAACATAACCTTCACTTCAAATCAAAACTTAAAACCTACAACCTGATTTTGGACGGAATTACGGCTTACAACTACCAGCGATTATTTTTCCAAAGCTATACAGCAAATGCTCTGGAAAAGAACAGAAACCTGAAAACAACATCCAACCTGGAACTGTGTGATAATTGTTTAGTCTGAAGCTATATTTTATTTCCAAAAACCAAGAATTAAAATACATTACATTACATTACTTTATATGGACTGAATGCTACGTTAAGGCTTTCAAGCTTGAAACAACTTCAATTAGCACTGACGTGTCAAATGAGAGGTGTCAAAGCCCTTTAGGCCAACAATGGCAGGAGAGTCGCACAGTCTACTCCAACCAAATGGAAAGGCCGTAGAAGCTGCCTCCCATTTTTCAGAGGTAATTAAAATACAGTACCCTGTGTATGTAAAGAATGATACGACACGAGAAGAGCACAAAATTAAACTCCTTATGGAAAATCAAGAGACACTTTTTGCTGACTATTATAAAAATGGGAACATCAGCAACCTCATCTTCCACACAGACCATCCCCTGGCATGGCACAGTGCTATATTACCACACTACCCCTCTGTTAAGAGGGGGGAGGGGGTGTTGCAGAGGGGTGGAAATTCAGGATATTAAACAATGAGGACTCTGAGTCTGGAACAGTATTGGTACAGGGCAACCCCAAACAGTTTCAGCTGGACTTTCACCTAATCAAATAATTAGCTCAACAGGAGAAGCTCTCCCTTGAGAAAGATACCCCCACCCCGAGCGGGTCAGACCAGACCTCTTAATTATATAACCCCACAGACGAGCAACCCCAAGCGGAAAGTCAACCAACACCGAGTACTACTCCCTCATTGAAATGAGGGATGAATTCACCCAGTTGGAGGTAAGGCAGGTGGAGCTGGAACAGCAGGTGATTACACTCCAGTCAACACAGACCCAGACAACAGTCCAGCACAACAACACCCCTTTAACCAGACCCGGAGAGCTGGAGGTGGAGAGAGACATATCTGCACTCTGGACTGTGGTGAGACAACTTCAACAGGATAAAAAGCAGGAGCAGGAGAAGAACAGAGCACTAGAGAGGATCAGACTGCTGGAGGTGTGGGGGATGGCGTGTGACAGAGAACAACCTACTAGAGAGGTGACCACCCCCGCAGAACAGCCCACCTCAGCTCCCGACAAAAGTCTCGACACCACAGCAGAACAGTCCACCCTAGACCCTGATCATAGCGTCGCCATCACAGTGGGACAGACAAATGAAGAACCCCAAGCCTGGGGGTTCTCACCCCCTCTGAGCACCCCCCCTGTCAGCCACCCTGATAGCCCTCCTGACAACCCCCCACACCCACTGAGGACATACACAAGACACAGATTGTACTCCTTATGGACTCAAACAGGAAATATCTACAAGAAAAAAAAAAATGTTTTCCCAAACAGTGTGTCTAAACTCTGGTGTCCTACACCTTCTGTCTGAGGACCAACTAGGTTCACCTAGCCACATAATAATACACACAGGCACAAACGACCTGAGAGCACAGCAGGAAAGGGTGGCCACAGCACCCAAGGGAGTGATTGATAAAGCTTCTTCTACTTTACCCAATGCACAAGTGGTTATATCCACCCTGCTACCACGAAAATATATCCACCTTGCTACCATACAGTAAATGCAAGTATTTCCAGTGACTGTGCCTCAAAACCAAATGTTTACCTGGCCCAACGCTCCACCCTGGACTTGAACAGCCTTTATGACCAGGTCCACCTATACAAGGCATCGCTCTCAAGTGCAGCCCTAACAATTCACACAGGAGGAACAGATCAATAGACACCCCGCCCAGACCAGTGAGACACTCCCAGACCTGCGGGACCCCCCCCCCCCCCCCCCCCTCCCCGGACCTACACATAGAGGACCCTCGCCGAGAGGACCTACATCCAGACCACAACACCACCAGCCACATCCACAGCCCCACCCCAACCAATCAACACCACCCAAGTCAACCATGCCCACACCCCATTTAGGCCCCCTCAGATCAGACCTATGCCCCTCCTGCCCACCCCATGCACCCAACCCCCGCAAAGAGGTCCTCAACATGCAAGTCACACATACTCCCAGGCCGTGAGCAGGCAAACAGGCCCAACCCCCACTCTTGCACTAGCCCAAGCCAATGGCATGTACCAGATGCTCAGCAGGCTCTGCTCACACTTACTGGTCTGAGGCCAAATCACAAGACCAACAACATTGGACACTTTATGGAACACAACGCCTTCACTATCTCATCCTGGAATATCCAAGGCCTAAGGTCATCTGCCTTTGGCCTAAAGATCAGGAACCTGGACTTCATAAAATAAATCGGAAATACAGACATGCTACAAGAAACATGGTATAGATGGAGGGAATGTAGTGTGGAAACCTACCAAAAAACAATTAGGCAATAACAAATTCAATCCCTTTTAGACAACTTCCTGGACAAAACGTTCCACTGTAATAGTGAAGGTGTAAACTTGGCAGTAGAAAATCTTAACAGTATATTTGACCTCTCAGCTTCCCTATCAAATCTAAAAATGTCAATCAGAAAACCGAAGAAAATGAACAACAATGGCAAATGGTTTGATGAAGAAGGCAATAACCTAAGAAAGAAATTGAGAAACCTATCCAACTAAAAACATAGAGACCCAGAAAACCCGAGTCTACGCCTTCACTGTAGGGAATCACTAAAACAATACAGAAATAAACTACGGAAAAAGAAGGAACAGCACGTCAGAAATCAGCTCAATGTAAATGAAGAATCCATACACTCCAACCACTTCTAGGAACATTGGAAAACTCTAAACAAACAACAACACGAAGAATTATCTATCCAAAATGGAGATGTATGGGTAAACCACTTCTCCAATCTTTTTGGCTCTGTAACAAATAGCAAAAACATATACATGATCAAATACAAATCTTAGAATCAACTATTAAAGACTACCAGAACCCACTGGATTCTCCAATTACCTTGAATGAACTACAAGGTAATTGGTGTTGATGGTATCCTCAATGAAATGATCAAATATACAGACAACAAATTCCAATTGGCTATACTAAAACTCTTTAACATCATTCTTAGCTCTGGCATCTTCCCCAATATTTGGAACCAAGGACTGATGACTCCAATCCATAAAAGTGGAGACAAATTTGACCCCAATACCTACCGTGGGATATGTGTCAATCAATCAAATGTATTTAAAGCCCTTCTTACATCAGCTGATGTCACAAAGTGATGTAAGGAAACCCAGCCTAAAACCCCAAACAGCAAGCAATGCAGGTGTAGAAGCACAGTGGCTAGGAAAAACTCCCTAGAAATGCCAAAACCTAGGAAGAAACCTAGAGAGGAACCAGGCTATGAGGGGTGGCCAGTCCTCTTCTGGCTGTGCCGGGTGGAGATTATAACAGAACATTGCCAAGATGTTCAAATGTTCATAGATGACCAGCGGGGTCAAATAATAATAATCACAGTGGTTGTAGAGGGTGCAACAGGTCAGCACCTCAGGAGTAAATGTCAGTTGGCTTTTCATAGCCGATCATTCAGAGTATCTCTACCGCTCCTGCTGTCTCTAGAGAGTTGAAAACAGCAGGTCTGGGACAGGTAGCTTGTCCGTTGAACAGGTCAGGGTTCCATAGCTGCAGGCGGAACAGTTGAAACTGGAGCAGCAGCACGACCAGGTGGACTGGGGACAGCAAGGAGTCAGGCCAGGTAGTCCTGAGACATGGTCCTAGGGCTCAAGTCCTCCAAGAGAGAGAGAGAGAAAGAAAGAGAAAAAGAGAGCGAATTAGAGAGAGCATACTTAAATTCACACAGGACAGCAGATAGACAGGAGAAATACTCCAGATATAACAGACTGACCCTAGCCCCCCGACACAAACTATTGCAGCATATATACTGGAGGCTGAGACAGGAGGGGTCGGGACACACTGTGGCCCCGTTCGACGATACCCCCCGGACAGGGCCAAACAGGCAGGATATAACCCCACCCACTTTGCCACTAGAGGAATATCTTCAACCATCAATTTACCATCCTTAAAGACAAGGCCGAGTATAGCCCACACAGATCTCCCCCATGGCACAACCCAAGGGGGGGCGCCAACCAGACAGAAAGACCACGTCAGTGACTAAACACACTCAAGTGACGCACCCCTCCTAGGGATGGCATGGAAGAGCACCAGTAAGCTAGTGACTCAGCCCCTGTAATAGGGTTAATCATAGGTCATAGGACCTACTGAAGAGATGAGTCTTCGATAAAGACTTAAAGGTTGAGACTGAGTCTGCGTCTCTCACATGGATAGGCAGACCATTCCATAAAAATTGAGCTCTATAGGAGAACGTCTTGCCTTCAGCTGTTTGCTTAGAAATTCTTGGGACAGTAAGGAGGCCTGCGTCTTGTGACCGAAGCGGACGTGTAGGTATGTACGGAATGACCAAAATGGAACGATAACAGCAAGCTTGGGAAAATCCTCTGCATTTATCATTAACAGCAGACTCGTACATTTCCTCAGTGAAAACAATGTACTGAGCAAATGTCAAATTGGCTTTTTACCAAATGATCATAGAATAGACCACGTATTCACCCTGCACACCCTAACTGACAAACAAACAAACCAAAACAAAGGCAAAGTCTTTGTTGATTTCAAAAATGCGTTCGACTCAATTTGGCATGATGGTCTGCTATACAGATTGATGGAAAGTGGTGTTGGGGGGAAAACAGGACATTATAAAATACATGTACATGTACATGTACACAAACAACAAGAGTGCTGTTAAAATAGGCAAAAAGCACACACATTTCTTGCCACAGGGCCGTGGGGTGAGACTGGGGTGCAGCTTAAGCCCCACCCTCTTCAACATACAGTTGGAGTTGGAAGTTTACATACACTTAGGTTGGAGTCATTAAAACTAGGTTTTAAACCACTCCACAAATGTCTTGTTAATAAACTATAGTATTGGCAAGTCGGTTAGGACATCTACTTTGTGCATGACACAAGTCATTTTTCCAACAATTGTTTACAGACAGATTATTTGTATTTATTTTTATTTCACCTTTATTTAACCAGGTAGGCTAGTTGAGAACAAGTTCTCATTTGCAACTGCGACCTGGCCAAGATAAAGCATAGCAGTTCGACACATACAACAACACAGAGTTTACACATGGAATAAACAAAACATACAGTCAACAATACAGTAGAAAAAATAAGACAAAAAGTATATATACACTGAGTGCAAATGAGGTAAGATAAGGGAGTTAAGGCAATAAATAGGCCATGGTGGCGAATTAATTACACTATAGCAATTAAACACTGGAATGGTAGATGTGCAAAAGATGAATGTGCAAGTAGAGATACTGGGGTGCAAAGGAGCAAGACAAATACAGTATGGGGATGAGGTAGTTGGATGGGCTGTTTACAGATGGGCTATGTACAGGTGCAGTGATCTGTGAGCTGCTCAGACAGCTGGTGCTTAAAACTAGTGAGGGAGATATGAGTCTCCAGCTTCAGTGATTTTTTTCAGTTCGTTCCAGTCATTGGCAGCAGAGAACTGGAAGGAAAGGTGGCCAAAGGAGGAATTGGCTTTAGGGGTGACCAGTGAGATATACCTGCTGGAGCGCGTGCTACAAGAGGGTGCTGCTATGGTGACCAGTGAGCTGAAATAAGGTGGGGCTTTACCTAGCAAAGACGACCTGGAGCCAGTGGGTTTGGCGACGAGTATGAAGCGAGGGCCAGCCAACGAGAGGATACAGGTCGCAGTGGTGCGTAGTATATGGGGCTTTGGTGACAAAACGGATGGCACTGTGATAGGCTACATCCAATTTGCTGAGTAGAGTGTTGGAGGCTATTTTGTAAATTACATCGCCGAAGTCAAGGATCAGTAGGATAGTCAGTTTTAAGAGGGTATCTTTGGCAGCATGAGTGAAGGATGCTTTGTTGCGAAATAGGAAGCCGATTCTAGATTTAATTTTGGATTGGAGATGCTTAAATGTGAGTCTGGAAGGGGAGTTTACGGTCTAACCAGACACCTAGGTATTTGTAGTTGTCCACATTTTCTAAGTCGGAGCCGTCCAGAGTAGTGATGCTGGACGGTTGGGCAGTGATCGGTTGAAGAGCATGCATTTAGTTTGACTTGCATTTAAGAGCAGTTGGAGGCCATGGAAGGAGAGTTGTATGGCATTGAAGCTCGTCTGGAGGTTAGTTCTTATGGGACGCTAGCGTCCCACCTGGTCAAATTAAACATTCATAAAAATACAAGTGGTATACATCGGCTTAATGATGAACTTCTTCTCTTAATCCAGCCTCTGTGTCAGATTTCAAAAAGGCTTTACGGCGAAAGCATACCATGCGATTATCTGAGGACAGGGTCCCGCTTACAAAAGCATACAAACATTTTCCAGCCAAGTAGAGGAGTCACAAAAGTCAGAAATAGCGATAAAATTAATCGCTTACCTTTGATGATCTTCATATGGTTGCACTAACAAGACTCCCTGTTACACAATAAATGTTCGTTTTGTTGGATAAAGTCCCTCTTTATGTCCCAAAAACTCAGTTTTGTTGGCGTGTTTTGTTCAGTAATCCACTGGCTCAAAGGCTGTCACAACATGCAGACGAATACATCCTAATAGTACCGGTAAAGTTCGTTGAAACATGTCAAACGATGTTTATAATTAATCATCAGGTTGTCTATTGTCTAAATAATCGATAATATTTCAACCGGACAATAGCGTTTTCAATAGAAAGGAGAAATAATGAAGGGTGTGCAATCGGTCACGTGCGCAAACCAGCTCTGCATCTTTCTACAGTCCACTGAAAGAATGGTTTCATTCTTCCTAATTTTTCAGAAAACAAGCCTGAAACAATATCTAAAGACTGTTGACATCTAGTGAAAGCCATAAGAACTGCAATCTGGGTCCTAACCCATTAGATACTCTATAGGGATTCAATTTAAAAGTACCCACATCAATTTTTCTCAGGTTTTCACCTGCCATATCAGTTCTGTTATACTCACAGACATTATTTTAACAGTTTTGGAAACTGTAGAGTGTTTTCTATCCAATACTACCATGCATATGCATATCATAGCATCTGGGCCTGAATAACAGGCAGTATACATTGGGCACCTCATTCATCTAAAATTCAAGGAGTCACTAGTGCGCGATGAGACTAGGATATCCCTGCCAAACCCACCCTAACCCGGACGACGCTGGGCCAATTGTGCGCCGCCCCATGGGCCTCCTAGTCGCGGCTGGCTGCGACAGAGCCTGGACTCGAACCCAGAATCTCTAGTGACACTGCGATGCAGTGCCTTCGACCACTGCCCCACCTGGGAGGCCAAGAGCGACATCATTGATGTATACAGAGAAGAGAGTCGGCCCGAGAATTGAACCCTGTGGCACCCCCATAGAGACTGCCAGTGGTCCGGACCACAGGCCCTCCGATTTGACACACTGAACTCTATCAGGGAAGTAGTTGGTGGACCAGGCGAGGCAATCATTTGAGAAACCAAGGCTGTTGAGTCTGCCAATAAGAATGTGGTGATTGACAGAGTCGAAAGCCTTGGCCAGTTCAACGAATACGGCTGCACAGTGATGTCTCTTATCGATGCCGGTTATGATATCATTTAGGACCTTGAGCGTGGCTGAGATGCACCCATGACCAGCTCTGAAACCTTGATTGCATAGCGGAGAAGGTACGGTGGGATTCGAAATGGTCGGTAAACTGTTTGTTAACTTGGCTTTCGAAGACCTTAGAAAGGCAGGGTAGGATAGATATAGGTCTGTAGCAGTTTGGGTCTAGAGTGTCTCCCCCTTTGAAGAGGGAGGATGACTGCGGCAGCTTTCCAATCTTGGGGAATCTCAGATGATACAAAAGAGAGGTTGAACAGGCTAGTGATAGGGGTTTCAACAATTTGGGCAGATAGTTTTAGAAAGAAAGGGTCCAGATTGTCTATCCCGGCTGATTTGTTGGGGTCCAGATTTTGCAGCTCTTTCAGAACATCAGCTATCTGTTTTTGGGTGAAGGAGAAATGGGTGAGGCTTGGGCGAGTTGCTGTGGGGAGTGCAGGGCTGTTGACCAGGGTAGGGGTAGCCAGGTGGAAAGCATGGCCAGCCGTAGAAAAATGCTTTTTGAAATTCTCAATTATAGTGGATTTATCGGTGGTGACAGTTTTTCCTATCCTCAGTGCAGTGGGCAGCTGGAAAGAGGTGCTCTTATTCTCCATGGACTTTACAGTGTCTGTAACGTTCGTTGTTTGAAGGAGACCAATGTGCAGCGTGGTAAGTGTTCATGATTCTTTAGTTACTCAGAACACCAAACAAAAACAACAAAAAGAATAATGAACGTCACGTTCTGCATGCTTCACAGAGCTAACAAAAAACAAGATCCCACAACATAGGTGGGAATGCCCACCCCACATCACACCCTGACCTAACTAAATAGAGAAATAAAATGGCTCTCTAAGGTCAGGGCGTGACAGTGTCCCAGAACTTTTTTGAGTTTGAGCTACAGGATGCAAATGTCTGCTTGAAAAAGCTAGCCTAAGCTTTCCCAACTGCCTGTGTATATTGGTTCCTAACTTCCCTGAAAAGTTGCCTATCACGATGGCGATTCGATGTTAATGCAGAATGCCACAGGATGTTTTTGTGCTGGTCAAGAGCAGTCAGGTCTGGAGAGAACCCAGGGCTATATCTGTTCCTGGTTCTACATTTTTTGAAAGAGGCATGCTTATTTAAGATGGCGAGGGAGGCACTTTTTAAAGAATGACCAGGCATCCTCTACTGACGGGATGAGGTCAATATGCTTCCAGGATACCTGGGTCAGGTCGATTAGAAAGGCCTGCTCGCTGAAGTGTTTTAGGGAGCGTTTGACAGTGATGAGGGGCGGTCATTTGACCGCGGACCCATTACGGATGCAGGCAATGAGGCAGTGATCGCTGAGATCTTGGTTGAAAACAGCAGAGGTGTATTTGGAGGGCAGGTTGGTTAGGATGATATCTATGAGGGTGCCCGTGTTTACGGATTTGGGGTTGTACCTGGTGGGTTCATTGATAATTTGTGTGAGATTGAGGGCATCAAGCTTAGATTGTAGGATGGCCAGTGCGTTAAGCATGTCCCAGTTTAGGTCACCTAGTAGCATGAGCTCCTAGTAGCACGAGCTTCACTTATAATTCACTATCACAATTCCAGTGGGTCAGAAGATTACATACACGAAGTTGACTGTGCCTTTAAATAGCTTGGAAATTTCCATAAAATGATGTCATGGCTTTAGAAGCTTCTGATAGACTAATTGACATAATTTGAGTCAATTGGAGTTGTACCTGTGGATGTATTTCAAGGCCTACCTTCAAACTCAGTGCCTCTTTGCTTGACATCATGGGAAAATCAAAATAAATCAGCCAAGACCTAAAAGAAAAATTATAGACCTCCACAAGTCTGGTTCATCTTTGGGAACAATTTCCAAATGCCTGAACCACGTTCATCTGTACAAACAATAGTATGCAAGTATAAACACCATGGGACCACACAGCCATCATACCGCTCAGGAAGGAGATGCGTTCTGTCTCCTAGAGATCAATGTACTTTGGTGCGAAAAGTGCAAATCAATCCCAGAACAACAGCAAAGGATCTTGTGAAGATGCTGGAGGAAACAGGTGCAAAAGTATCTATTTCCACAGTAAAACGAGTCCTATATTGACATAACCTGAAAGGCCTGTCAGCAAGGAAGAAGCCACTGCTTCAAAACTGCCATAAAAAAGCCAGACTACGGTTTGCAACTGCACATGGTGACAAAGATCATACTTTTGTCTGATGAAACAAAAATAGAACTGTTTGGCCATAATGATCATCGTTATGTTTGGAGGAAAAAGTGGGATACTTGCAAGCCGAAGAACACGATCCCAACCGTGAAGCACGGGGGTGGCAGCATCATGTTGTGGGGGTGCTTTGCTGCAGGAGGGACTGTTGCACTTCACAACATAGATGGCATCATGAGGGAGGAAAATTATATGGACATATTGAAGCAACATCTCAAGACATCAGTCAGGAAGTTAATAACCTCTCTGGGATAGGTGGGACATTAGCGTCCCAAATCCAGTGAAAATGCAGAGTGCGAAATTCAAATAAATCACTATAAAAATGTAACTTTCATGAAATCACACAGGCAATACACCAAATTAAAGCTACACTTGTTGTGAATCCAGCCAACGTGTCAGATTTCAAAAAGGCTTTACGGCGAAAGCAAACAATGCTATTATCTGAGGATAGCACCCCAGCAAACATACACAGACAATCATATTTCAACCCTCCAGGCGCGACATAAAACACAGAAATAAAGATATAATTCATGACTTACCTTTGACGAGCTTCTTCTGTTGGCACTCCAATATGTCCCATAAACATCAAAAATGGTCCTTTTGTTCGATTAATTCCGTCGATATATATCCAAAATGTCCATTTATTTGGCACGTTTGATCCAGAAAACACCAGTTCCAACTCGCGCAGCTTTATCCAAACATTTCAAAGTACTTTACGAATACAACTTTAGCTATTTTTTTACGTAAATAATCAATAAAATTTAAGGCGGGACATACTGTGTTCAATTCCGGAGGAAAACAAAGTGGAGAGTGCTTTTCAGGTTACGTGCCTCTATCAAAGAGTACACTGCCCTCTACTCTCATTCTGAACAGTGCTACTTCTTTATTTCTCAAAGGAAAAACCTCAACCAATTTCTAAAGACTGTTGACATCCAGTGGAAGCGATAGGAACTGCAAGAAAGTCGCTTAGAAATCTGGATTCCTATTGAAAAGGGAGTGACATCAAAAAATAAATAAATCTGAATGGTTTGTCCTTGGGGTTTTGCCTGCCAAATAAGTTATGTTACACCCACATACATGATTCAAACAGTTTTAGAACCTTCAACGTGTTTTCTGTCCAAATCTACTAATAATATGCATATCTTAGCTTCAGGGCCTGAGTAGCAGGCAGTTTACTTTGGACACGCTTTTCATCCCAGAGAAGTTCAAGCTTGGTTTCAAATGGGTCTTCCAAATGGACAATGACCCCAAGCATTTTTCCAAAGTTGTGGCAAAATGGCTTAAGGACAACAAAGTCAAGGTATTGGAGTGGCCGTCACAAAGCCCTGACTTCAATCCTATAGAACATTTGTGGGCAGAACCTAAAAAGTGTGTGCGACCAAGGAGGCCTACAAACCTGACTCAGTTACTCCAGCTCTGTCAGGAGGAATGGGCCAAAATTCACCCAACTTATTGTGGGAAGCTTGTGGAAGACTACCCGAAACTTTTGACCCAAGTCAAACTATTTAAAGGCAATGCTACCAAATACTAATTGAATGTATGTGAACTTCTGACCCACTGGGAATGTGATGAAAGAAATAAAAGCTGAAATAAATCATTGTCTCTACTCTTATTCTGGCTTTTCACATTCTTAAAATCAAGTGGTGATCCTAATTTTTACTTGGATTAAATGTCAGGAATTGTGAAAAACTGAGTTTAAATGTATTTGGCTAAGGTGTATGTAAACTTCCGACTTCAACTGTCTATATCAAAGAATTGGCGAGGGCACAAGAACAGTCTGCAGCACCCGGCTTCACCCTACTCGAATCTGAATTCAAATGTCTACTGTTTGCTGATGATCTGGTGCTACTGTCACCAACCAAGGAGGGCCTACAGCAGCACCTAGATCTTCTGCACAGATTCTGCCAGACCTGGGCCCTGACAGTAAATCTCAGTAAGACCAAAATAATGATGTTCCAAATAAGGTCCAGTTGCCAGGACCACAAATACAAATTCCATCTCGAAACCGTTGCCCTAGAGCACACAAAAAACTATAACATCAGCGCCACAGGTAACTTAAACAAAGCTGTGAACGATCTGAGAGACAAGGCAAGAAGGGCATTCTATGCCATCAAAAGGAACATAAAATTCGACATTCAAGTATTTTTTTGACAGATACTAATTGGTATCAGTCATAGAACCCATTGCCCTTTATGGTTGTGAGGTCTGGGGTCCGCTCACCACCAAGAATTCACAAATGGGACAAACACCAAATTGAGACTCTGCATGCAGAATTCTGCCAAAATATCCTCTGTGTACAACGTAAAACACCAAATAATGTATGCAGAGCAGAATTAGGCCGACACCCGCTAATTATCAAAATTCAGAAAAGAGCCGTTAAATTCTACAACCACCTAAAAGGAATCAATTCCCAAACCTTCCATAACAAAGCCATCACCTACAGAGAGATGAACCTGGAGAAGAGCCCCCCTAAGCAAGCTGGTCCTGGGGCTCTGTTCACAAACACAAACAGACCCCACGGAGCCCCAGGTCAGCAACACAATTAGACCCAACGAAATCATTAGAAAACAAATAGATAATTACTTGACACATTGGAAAGAATTAACAAAAAAACAGAGCAAACTAGAATGCTATTTGGCCCTAAACAGAGAGTGCACAGTGGCAGAATACCTGACTACTGTGACTGACCCAAACTTAAGGAAAGCTTTGACTATGTACACACTCAGTGAGCATACTCATGCTTTTGAGAATTGCCACCATAGGCAGACCAGGCTCTCAAGAGAAGACAGGCTATATACACACTGCCCACAAAATGAGGTGGAAACTGAGCTGCACCTCCTTACCTCCTGCCAAATGTATGACCATATTAGAAAGACATATTTCCCTCAGATTACACAGACCCACAAAGAATTCGAAAACAAATCCATAAACTCCCATATCTACTGGGTGAAATACCACAGTGTGCCATCACAGCTCCAATATTTGTGACCTGTTGCTACAAGAAAAAGCCGGTGAAGAACAAACACCAGTGTAAATACAACCCATATTTAAGATTATTTATTTTCCCTTTTGTACTTGAACCATTTGTACATCGTTACAACACTGTATATATACATAATATGACATTTGTAATGTCTTTATTCTTTTGGCACTTCTGTGTGTAATGTTTTCTGTTCATTTGAGTGTTTATTTCACTTTTGTGTATTATCTACTTCACTTGCTTTGGCAATGTTAACATATGTTTTCCATCCCAATAGAGCCCCTTGAATTGAATTGAGAGAGTGTACATCGTTACAACACTGTACATAGCCAATAATATAACATTTGAAATGTCTATATGCTTTGTGAGTGTAATGTTTACTGATTACTGATTTTGCCAAAGCAAATAGAATAGACAATAAACAATATAAACATATGCTTCCCATGCCAATAAAGCCCTTTGAATTGAATTGAATTGAGAGAGACGGTTATCAAGAAGGAGAGTAAGAGAGAGGGCTTGTATGTGTGAGACAGAGAAAGCGAGAAGGGGAGTTTGCGAGAGCGAGTTTGTTTGAGGAAGAGAGAGAGCAAGTCGGAGGCGAAGAGGCCGTCCCTGCAGGTATTCTGACATTTCTGAGGTGAGCCAGCCACCTGAGATGACCTATAAACCTCTACTAGAGTGAGTTCATGTCACAGGTTTGCTATGTGTGTAAGTGTCCATTACATTTGCCAATACACAAAGTCAATTATGCTCTCTCCGTACATAAAATAGGAATAGGTAAATAGTATAGTAGTTACAATGTGATTGAAAAGCCAAATTTTTCTTCACAGACAGTATATTGGTCCCATTAGGGGTACTTGATGTAGCTCTGTTCCAGCAAAGGAGAGCCTATTACCTTTGCTCCTCCAAGCCACCAGAAACCTCCCACATTCATCTCATAAAACGTCCCCCTCTTTCTTAGGAGAGGGGGAGAGAGTGTCGGAGGGGGAGAAAGAGAGACTCTTGTACACACCTTTCCTCTTCATCTACAGTATTTCTCTCTCGCTCGCTCTCACTCACTCACACACAACATAAACCAAGTGGCCCGTGTGTTTGCACATGAGTGCGCATACCGGTGATGGGAATGGCAGGTGTGTGGGAACACTGGTTGGAATGTGAGTTTGAATCCTGTGGCTCTGCCAGGAATAGCCTTGGGAAAGGCAAAGTCAGAGTGTGTGGCTTACACTCCGACACCCTGGGAGAGATGGTGAAGTTGAAGCACGTTCTGCTTCTTAGACCTTGGAGAGTGATGAGCAAAAGTGGACTTGTGTGCGCATGTGCATGTGCCTGTGCGCGCTTGGAATGCAGTGGGATGAGAGGAGCTGGGCAGGCATCGAAGCATTAGGAGGAGACCTCATCAACTCCCAACTGATCTATCTGATACCACAACCAAGACATGCAGCGTGTGTGTGTGTTAGATTTCTCAACTGTGTGTGTGCAGTAATGTAGTGGTAAAAAATAGGTGGGTAAACGTTGTTTGCCATCTGCGGAGAGTAAATCAACACTATATACTTTCAATGCTTATTTCTGCAAACAGTGGGTAAACGTTCACGCAAAATAAGAACGTTGCGTATTTGCAGTTTGTGTGCATATATCCTCCACTACAACATTGTTTGTGTGTGATTGCTCATGTGTGTGTGTGTGTAAGCACAAATGTTTTTTATACCTTATGGCGACGTGTTTCTTTGTTTAACTTATGCTTGTGGGTGCCCTGCCTGCATACGTCTGTATTTACACTGCGCTCTCTGTCACCCAGATCAGTTGAATAATTCGAAGATGTTATATTGAAAACTTTGAAAAGGGAATTCAGTGTTAGGTGCTAGCTCAAAGACTGTGCTAGAGTGCTAATACAAACAATCTCATGGTAGAAGTTGCCCCTAAACACAGCTCTTGGATCAGATTACCCTACACCCAATCCTAACCTTATCCACTAATAAAGGCTAAAAAAGTTGTGTCCCTGTATCAGTGGTTCGGGCAAGTTATACAAAATCTTGTTAAGACACTAACACACAGCTCTTTACTTCTACTCTTCACTGAACTGTGACTGAACTATGTTTCATTCTCCAGGTCACTGATTCAACTCACTGTAATTGACACTGCCACCGCTGCACAGATGTGACCACTATATATCCTATCATTCTGGAGAGACAAGGGATGGTTCTAGGGAGAAGGCGATTATTGACTAAATACGGATGCACCGATCTGACATTTTTGGCCGATACCGATATATATATTTTCCTTGATCCCCCCCCCCCCCCCATTTTGTGCGGCCTCTTTAAGCATTCTAGTACAGTAATATAGTTCGATCTCACACACACACACACACACACACACATGGACGCAGCGGTCTAAGGCACTACATCTCAGTGCAAGAGGCATCACTACAGTCCCTGGTTCGAATCCAGGCTGTTCACATCCGGCCATGATTGGGAGTCCCATAGGGCGGCGCACAATTGGCCCAGCGTCGTCCGGGTTTGGCCGGGGTAGGCCGTCATTGTAAATAGAATTTGTTCTTAACTGACGTGCCTAGTTTAAATAAAGGTGACACACACCTAGGGTTGCAAAGGGTCGGAAACTTTCCGGGAAATATCCGGAAATTGTCAATGGGAAGTTAAGCCCAGGAATTTTGGGAATTTTGCTTAAATTCATCAAAAAGGTTAGCTGCTAACAGTGAACCTTTTTTTGTGGGATACACAAGGCAATTCTAGGTCTTGTGGCATATTTTGGTTAAACTATCCCCAACTCAATTTGAATTGCAACCCTCTGCATGCACAGTGCACTCTTCCATCACATGTACAGCTGATTCTCAAGATCTTGCACACTAATGAGATGCTATTGAGCCCACACTACTACACTGTCTGAGCCAAGGACTACATGCTTTTTATACAGCAAAGTCTGTATAAATCATTTCTAACTTGTTAACAATTTCTGCTAGTTAGTTTTTGCTACCATGCGGGTTTTAACTTGCTTGAGCCTGCTAACTGAGGAGTGTTAATTCTCCTGTTTCCATACGTTTCATTTTAAAACATTTATCTTACAATGGAGTTGTTTAATCTAACTGCTTAACTATTTATCTGTTCATGGAAACAGGAAAATGCCACGGGCACTATCTGATGTGTGGAGACGTTTCACTGCAGCTAATGTAGAAGGAAAAGCTGTGTACATTTGTGTCAAATCATATGTGAAGAATGCAAAATAGATGCAGAATCATCTGGCCAGGTGCATAAAGTTCCCTCAGCGCTCACAACAAACAACCTCTGACAAAAGTCCCTCTACTTCTATTCGAGGTGAAAATTATGAATCGGACACCTTATCGACAGCAACAGCTCATGTTTTTTTTGACTCAATGGAGGAACGTGGTCAGAGAAATGCTGATGAATGTCTTGCTCGAGCTGTGTATGCAGCTGGTTCTCCTCTGCCTGTGAGCATCAATGTGTATTGGAAGAGATTTCTGAATGTTCTTTGCCCAGCATACACCCCTCAACCAGACATGCTTTATCTACTCATTTGCTGGATGCAGAGTTCAACAGAGTTCAAGTGAAGGTCAAGCAAATCCTAGAGAAAGCAGACTGTATTGCAATCATCTGATGGGTGGTCGAATGTTCATGGGCAAGGAATAATTAACTACATCATCTCCAGCCCTCAACCAGTATTCTACAAGAGCACAGACACAAGGGACAACACATACACATCAGTCTCTACATTGCAGATGAGCTGAAGGCAGTCATCAATGACCTTGGACCACAGAAGGTATTTGCACTGGTCTAAAGTGGAGGAGTCCTACCCTCACATCACACCTATTGGCTGTGCTACGCATGCATTGCATTTGCTCCTCAAGGACATCTTGGCACTGAAAACAATGGATACAATCTACAAGAGAGCCAAGGAAATGGTTTGATATGTGAAGGGTCATCAAGTTATAGCAGCAATCTACCTCAGGCAGAGTTGCAAAGAAAAAGCCAAATCTCAGACTGGCCAATAAAAATAAAATATTAAGATGGGCAAAAGAACACAGACACTGGACAGAGGAACTCTGCCTAGAAGGCCAGCATCCCGGAGTCACCTCTTCACTGTTGACGTTGAGACTGGTGTTTTGCTGGTACTATTTAATTAAGCTGCCAGTTGAGGACTTGTGAGGCGTCTGTTTCTCAAACTAGACACTCTAATGTACTTTTCCTCTTGCTCAGTTGTGCACCGGGGCCTCCCACCCCTCTTTCTATTCTGGTTAGAGGCAGTTTGTGCTGTTCTGTGAAGGGAGTCATACACAGCGTTGTACGAGATCTTCAGTTTCTTGGCAATTTCTTGCATGGAATAGCCTTCATTTCTCAGAACAAGAACAGACTGATGAGTTTCAGAAGAAATGTCTTTGTTTCTGGCCATTTTGAGCCTGTAATTGAACCCACAATTGCTGATGCTCCAGATACTGAACTAGTCTTAAGAAGGCCAGTTTTATTGCATCTTTAATCAGAACAACTGTTTTCAGCTGTGCTAACATAATTGCAAAAGGGTTTTCTAATGATCAATTAGACTTTAAAAATTATAAACTTGTATTAGCTAACACAACGTGCCATTGGAACACAGGAGTGATGGTTGCTGATAATGGGCCTCTGTAGATATGTAGACGCCTACGCCTATGTAGATATTCCATAAAAAAATCTGCCGTTTCCAGCTACAATAGTCATTTACAAAATTAACAATGTCTACACAGTATTTCTGATCAATTTGGTGTTATTTATAGGACAAAAAATGTGCTTTTCTTTCAAAAACAAGGACATTTCTAAGTGACCCCATGCTTTTGAACGGTAGTGTATCTCATCAGCCACCTGGTGGAAGGGACTTTGTGGATCTGAGGCGCTTCCCCCTGTTGCCTCCATCATCCTCCAAATCCCACCAACATCAGCTGCCTCAGAGCGCAACTCTTCCTTGATTGGGAACACACACACACCAAAGCACGCAACAGGCTGACCAATACAAGGGTTAAAAAATTGGTGGCCATCTGGGCAAATTTGATGCTTTTTGAGCCTGACAACGAGCCATCCTCAACAAGGTTGGAAAGTGACAGTGAAGATGATGCCTCAGAGTCTGAAGTTCATGAGATGGACATTGAGGAGATCCAGGGAGAAGACATGGAAGCCTGAGAGGAAGACAACCAAAGCTTTAGTTTCTAGACTATCATTTTACAGATGTATGTTGAAAACGTTTTTTGGGATCATTCAATATTCCCTGTCTTTTGTTGTTCAGTGAAATCATCCCATGTGAAGAGTCAACTCATTTAATTAAAGTTCAATTCATAGCTAAATAGTTTTTATTTCTAGCATTTGCAATTATGTCTTCTCATGATACGGTAAAGGTTTATGTTTCTGTCTCCATATGATATGGTAAATATGTCCAATGCAAAAAAACATCTACATTTAAATGGTTTTAATATTAATTTGCATATATTTCCATTAATTCCCAAATATTCCCGTTAATTCCCGTATATTCCCGTTAATTCCTAAGGAAAGTTTCCACCTCTGAATATTCCCCAAAATGTGAAACCCTACACACACCACACACCACACCGACCAAAAAGTTATTTTGTTGGCATTTAGGTATGTCCCCATTACCAGTAAAACATAATCAAAACCTATTTCTTTCCCTTACCTTCTGTGCTGTTTTGTTCATTTGTTCAGTCGTTTCATTCTCAACTAGGATTTCATCATACATGTCAAGCCGAGAAGTTTCAGCTCTGTCCGTGGCCTCTTCTGTCGTGGGTCCTCTTCCTCGGTGCGCACTGTCACTCTGTCCGTTTCGTCTTGTCTAGCTGTGTATATAACATTTCACGTAAACTCTGTTTCTTGTCTGCATCGAAGTAGTGGTCCTTGTACCTAGCATCGAGCATGGTGGACGACACAGTAAAGAGGCTCAGAGAGAATGCCACCGAATCGCTTGTTCACAGCCTTTAACCCCACGGTCTGTGTTGGCAGTTTTGTTGAGCAGGCGTTTCATTGCCATGACAGAGGGTATCACGTCTGCTGCAGACGCAGTTGATGAGCTTATTTCTGGAGTCCGTTTTTCGAATGGCACTAGGAGTGTGTTCATGTTTCCATCTCTTTAGCTATCATACTCTAATTCCACTGATTTCAAAACTTGATCTTCCAGAGAGTGGAAAGCAACACTTAGCTATGCAGCTCCACTACACTATATATATATATATTTAAAAAAGCTGAGTTCGACAAGATTACCAACACAAACTGACCATCTCAAATAGACAGAAGCCTCTATATGGCAGACCAATCCGAACTCCTCTCTCGGCATGTCCAGCCCACTCATTATCTCAGCCAATCATGTCTAGTGGGAAGGTTGCTGGCTTTTTCTGTGGCTTAACCAATAAGGCTCGTAATTTAAAAGTTGTATTCGTATTTACACATGGCGTACACGTTTGTTATTAAGGCACATGAAAGTTCACATGTTCGAGAAGGCATATCTGCCAAAAAACAACTTTTGCAACAAACAAAACATGTTTTACATTCAAACAGCTCTCCTGTGAAGCTGCAGGAGTTGTGACCAGTTTTTGTTGGTTATGCTGTCATAGTTGTGTCTAGGCGGGACATGTGGGGGAGGGAATGTTGTCCCCTCCAGGTAGGTGTTTGTTCCTCTGTGTGCTGAGGGTGTCAGGTTCTTGTCCAGTTCTGGCATTTAGGTCGCCACAGACTTGTACATGTCCCTTTCCACCCCTTCTAGGATGGAGAAGCAGTCATCGTTAAAGTATGGGGATTCTATTGGGGGGATGTAGGTAGCACACATGAGGACATTTTTGTCTGTTGAGATAATTTCCTTATTAATTTCTCGCCAGATGTAAAATGTTCCTGTTTTGACTAATTTAATAGAGTGGGTTAGGTCTGCTCTATACCACGTTAGCATACCCACTGAGTCTCTTCCCTGTTTCACACCTTGTAGTTTGGGGGATGGGACTACCAGCTCTCTGTAACCTAGAGGGCAACCAGTGGGTCCGTCTCCTTTATACCATGTTTCTTGTAGGATGACAATGTCTGTATTTCCAATTTCTTCTCCCTCTCTCTCTCTCTCTCTCTCTCTCTCTCTCTCTCTCTCTCTCTCTCTCTCTCTCTCTCTCTCTCTCTCTCTCTCTCTCCGCCCTGTCTCTCTTTTTTGCTTTCTTTCTCTTTTTCTCTCTCTGTTAATAATACAGGACCCATACAGGACTATATGGGTCAGTGGGGCTTTCCTCACCCAGTTACTCCATAATGCCTCTGACACACACACACGCACACACACACACACACACACACACACACATTATTCATTCATACTTCAGTCAGTTCAGACTTCATAGCTGGCTGCCGCATGGGCTGCTTTACTCAGTGACGTCATGCATTTTTCATGTAGTCCATGTTGGACGGTCAATATTTCATACTTCATATCAACAGGCATGCACGTGTGTGTGTTTGTGTGTATATAGTAGTGGCCTGAAGGCCCACAAGAAAGATAACTCTTCTGCTTCTTCTTCCTCCTCCTCTTCCTCCCCTTCTCCTTGTGGTAATTTCATTATCTGTTGATGACAAAGAGCCAGTCATTCTGCGATGGGTATAGTGGACTCAGCGGATATGCAGTTAGTGAGGAATGCACTGAGTTTTGGACTCAGGGAACGGACACATAGAATAGGATATGGAGGATAATAAATAACCAACCTCCTCTCCATCCAGTGTATTTCCCTGCCATCACCTTGCTTCTTTCCTGTACTTTCTTTTCTCATTCTGTCTCTGTCTTTTAATTGTATTGCTATATACACTGAGTATACCAAACATTAGGAACACATTACTAAAATTGAGTTGCACCCCCCCCCCCTTTGCCCTCAGAACAGCCTGAATTTGTGGCGGCACGGACTCTACAACGTGTCGTGAGCGTTCCACAGGGATGCTGGCCCATGTTGACTCCAACGCTTCCCACCGTTGTGTGAAGTTGGATGGATGTCCTTTTGTTTGGAGGACCATTCCTTATACATACAGGAAACTGTTGAGCGTGAAAAACCCAGCAGCGTTGCAGTTCTTGACACATGCCGGTGTGCCTGCCTTTTGTCTTGCCCATTCTCCCTCTGACTGGCACACACACACACAGTCCATGTCTCAATGCTTAAAAATCCTTCTTTAACATGTCTCCTCCCCTTCATCTACGCTGATTGAGGTGGATTTAACAAGTAACATCAATAAGGGATCATAGGTTTCACCTGGATTCACCTGGTCAGTCTATGTCATGGAAAGAGCAATGTGTTCCTAATGTTTTGTATACTCTGTGTATTGGCTGTGACCATCGGGCCATGTTCGCTATCATGCATTTGTGTGTGTATGCTCGGGCTTTGCTTCGGCTGTGTTAATGGCTGGTGTTTTCCTCTGTAGTGCTGCCCACCTGCTCTCCACTGGACTTCCACTGTGACAATGGGAAGTGTATCCGCCGCTCCTGGGTGTGTGACGGGGACAACGACTGTGAGGATGACTCCGACGAACAGGACTGTCGTAAGTCACACACACACACACACACACACACACACACACACACACACACACACACACACACACACACACACACACACACACACACACACACACACACACACACAACGTTACCTGTCACCACATAGCTTGATAGGGGGTAAAAAAAAATCCCTAAAGGAATAGCAATGTCATTATTTGTTGGCTAGCTAGGCTACCAGTTAGCCTTTACTGTTGACTAACCCCATTCCATACAAATTTGGGTAATTGTGGCATTCAAACAAGGCTGCAATGAAAACGAATTGGACTGTAGCGACTGTGTTGGCATCAAAATCCAGGGTGTGAACTATGTTTCTATTCAAGCGTTGATTGACATGATGTTGGCCCGATAGTATTGGAGAAAAGTTGAAAAAATGGACCCCTCTGACGCTGTACAGTAAATTGTGACGTGTCATGACGTAACGTACAGTGCGCATAATGCAACTCATTCTGTGTCGTATAGCCTCTTTCCACCAGGTGTAGCGCTTCTCTCAGATTAAAAACAAGAAAGGGACAGGGACAGAGTAAGGGCGGATACTTAGTCAATTGTACAACTGAATGCATACATTTTTTGCATCATCACTGCCAGCCATCATGACTCTCAAAAGCTGCTACAGCAGCTGTTTACTTCTGAAGATAACTTTAGCACCTCCCTTTAAACCTGATTCAAATTCTTCACAAACCTTCAAGTAGGCATGTTAAAACTTCTTATGGCTGCGATCCCGTTACCGGGATCAACATCCGGGGAAATTTCAGAGTGACAAACTAAAAATACAACGTCGTAACATTAAACATTCTTAAAAATGCAAGTGTCTTACATCCTTAAGACATGCCACTGGCTTTGAGTAAAGCCAGACTTAACACTACACGTCAGCAACTACAGCAACTGAAATGATTGCAACACTTAACAAAGAGCTGTAGTTCGTTTCGGAATGTGTAGCAAGGAATAAGTTAGTCCTAAGTATTTCCAAAACTAAAAGCATTGTATTTGGGAGAAATCATTCACTAAACCTCAACTATGTCTCATAATGAATAATGTGGAAATTGAGCAAGTTGAGGTGACTAAACTGCTTGGAATAACCCTGGATTGTAGTAAACTGTAATGGTCAAAACATATTGGTACAACAGAAGCTAAAATGGGGAGAAGTCTCACCATAATAATGCGCTGCTCTGCCTTAACACTATCAACAAGGTAAGTCAGAGGATGGTAGACGCAGGATGGCGCCGGAGAAGATTGCAGGCGTTTTACGTGCCCCCAGCCGATTAGTTTTTTTTGTTTGCTTATTTGCGTTGTTTGTAACTTATTCTTTTACTTATTTTGTACATAATGTTTGCCGCTACCGTCTCTTATAACATCTAGACATCAGGACTGCGATTACTCACCACGGACTAGCAGAATCCTCTTTTTCCGTTCACGACTCTGACGAGCCCGACGTGACTTCCTCGGGAACAGGCCCCGATCCCCGTGATCTGCGTGAAGAGGAGGCGGAGGAAGAGGGGCCGAAGGTCCGGCTGCCTTCTGAGAATTCACAGGTGATCGAATAAACCCCTACTTCCCTCCATTCTGCTAGCAAACGTGCAATCTTTGGACAATAAAATCGCAGAGTAACGCGGAAGATTAAACTACCAACGGGACATTAAAAACTGTAACTTTTATCTTATGCTTCACGGTGTCATGGCTGAACGACGACAACGTCAACATACAGCTGGCTGGTTATACGATGTACCGGCAGGATAGAACAGCGGCGTCTGGTAAGACACGAGGTGGCGGTCTATGTGTTTTTGTAAACAACAGCTGGTGCACGATATCTAAGGAAATCTCAAGCTATTGCTCGCCTGAGGGTAGAGTTTCTCATGATAAGCTGTAGACCACACTACCTACCGAGAGAGTTTTCATCTGTATTCTTTGTAGCTGTTTACATACCACCACAGTCAAAGGCTGGCACTAAGACAGCGTTGAATGAGCTGTATTCCGCCATAAGCAAACAAGAAAACACTCACCCAGAGGCAGCGCTCCTAGTAGCCTGGGACTTTAATGCAGGGAAACTTAAATCAGTTTTACTTATCAGTCTTTTTTTTACTTCTATTTTTTATATATATTTTTTTAAACTGCGTTGTTGGTTAAGGGCTTGTAAGTAAGCAATTCACTGTCAGGTTGTATTCGGCGCATGTGACAATTAGATTTTATTTGAAATGGTCTGCATGCTCTAGAATATCATAAACATGTCATGTAAAGATATCCCCTGATATGGATCCTTTTCGTCCAGTACGGGGTGTGTGTGTGTGTGTGTGTGTGTGTGTGTGTGTGTGTGTGTGTGTGTGTGTGTGTGTGTGTGTGTGTGTGTGTGTGTGTGTGTGTGTGTGTGTGTGTGTGTGTGTGTGTGTGTGTGTGTGTGTGTGTGTGTGTGTGTGTGTGTGTGTGTGTGTGTGTGTGTGTGTGTGTGTATACACACACACACTCCCATTAGGGAGGTCACTGCTCCCATGGCAACCACACCTTACTCTGGGGATGACCTTTTACCTTACCGTTCACACGCTTTCTCCTGTTGCCTGGGGGAACACTTTGTGTGTGTGTGTGTGTGTGTGTGTGTATGCATTTGTGTATGCATGTGTGTGCACGTGCCGGGGAAAGAAACTGGAAAAGGCTTCAGCTGGCTGGCAGCAGTAGAAAGGCATCGAGAGAGTGGGAGGGTGTGAGTGAGGAGTGTGTGTATTTATACACTCATATTTATATCGCCATGTACTTACACACGTCAGAAATTGGTGCATATTTATACTTACATGTACTTATATGCTTCATCCCAAATGGCACCCAATTCCCTATATAGTGCACTACTTTTGAGCAGAGCCCTATGGAATAGGGTGTCATTTGGGAAGCAGACATACACAGGGCACTGATGTTTCCCTATCCACTCCAGCTGTCAGTGTCAGAGTTGTTTCTGGGTTGAGATGTAGTTAGTGGTCAGACTAAATGAAGACTTTGTCCAACTGCTTTGATCCAGAGTGGCTCACTGGGTTGAAAGTGTCCAATATAATCCATGTAGAGGCTGAGTATTTCCATTGGCCTGATCATACTGCTATATACCCTATTACCAGTGTAGTGAGTGGAAATGTATGCCGGGAAATTATTTTCAACTATGCTATGGCTCTTGAGGGAGACTTCAAAATAATGTTCTGGATTAATTTAAATATTTTTAAATGCTTAAAGGGATTTATAAGTTTGCGCGTGCACACACAATCACAACTGTCTATTACAATAATGTGTCACAATAAGTACCCTGTGGTTGAGATAGATTTCAGTCCACACACCTCCGCACCCATTAAGTCATTATCAGAGATCACCACATAGATCGGAATGAGAAATTTGGTACGATTCATTTCCAACTCCATGGATTGAATTTCCTGAATTTCTGGAGATGGAATTGACCCAAGCTAACCCTACCAACTTGTACCTCAGTTCATTATTTTTTTCTAAATTACTCGTTAGATGGAGGTAAGCTCTCTCTCTTTCTCAGATTCTCTCGTTCCCTCATTTTTTCCCCCCAGATAACTCTGTATAGAGGTGGGCTTTCTTTCTCTCTGATTCTCTTTCTCTGATTTTCTCTCACGTTCTCTCACTCGCTCCGATTCTCTCATTCCCTGCTTCCCTCTCTCCTGTCTGACCCATATTTCAGGAGCCAGACGTAGAATCCCATCCTGATGGGGGGTCCGTCTGCCGTGAGCCAGCCATTAATTTTTCATCTTCGTGCCCCAGCCCCGTAAATTTCCCCCTCCGTCGCTCCTCGGCCTACTTATTATTTCAGGCCTTTTTCTCTCTGTCTTTCTGTCCCCCTCCCTAGTTTCTTTCCCCCCACTGTTGTTGTTTTATTCCATTATTTAAAGAGAGAAGGGGAAGAGAAAGGAGAAAGATGGGGGAAAATCCGTCATGCTCCACTTGAGCTTAGCGACTTGTCAAAGTTTCAGACAACAAAACTGGAAAAAGAGACGTGTGTGTGTGTGTGTGAAAGTGAGTAGCCGAGTGAGTGTGCCGGTATGGGTGTGTCTGTTCCTGCGTTCATATCATGTTCTTGTTTGTTTGTCAAACATTCAGCAGAACACCCATAACTACATATCCACAGTTTTATCACACACAAATCAAATCAAATGTATTTATATAGCCCTTCTTACATCAGCTGATATCTCAGTGCTGTACAGAAACCCAGCCTAAAACCCCAAACAGCAAGCAATGCAGGTGTAGAATCACGGTGGCTAGGAAAAACTCCCTAGAAAGGCCAAAACCTAGGAAGAAACCTAGAGAGGAACCAGGCTATGAGGGGTGGCCAGTCCTCTTCTGGCTGTGCCGGGTGGAGATTATAACAGAACATGGCCAAGATGTTCAAATATTCATAAATGACCAGCATGGTCAAATAATAATAATCACAGTAGTTGTCGAGGATGCAGCAAGTTAGCACCTCAGGAGTAAATGTCAGTTGGATTTTCATAGCCGATAGTATCTCTACCGCTCCTGCTGTCTCTAGAGAGTTGAAAACAGCAGGTCTGGGACAGGTAGCACGTCCGGTGAACAGGTCAGGGTTCCATAGCCGCAGGCAGAACAGTTGAAACTGGAGCAGCAGCACGGCCAGGTGGATTGGGGACAGCAAGGAGTCATCATGCCAGGTAGTCCTGAGGCATGGTCCTAGGGCTCAGGTCCTCCGAGAGAAAGAGAGAATTAGAGAGAACATACTTAAATTCACACAGGACACCGGATAAGACAGGAGAAGTACTCCAGATATAACAAACTGACCCCAGCCCCCCGACACATAAACTACTGCAGCATAAATACTGGAGGCTGAGACAGGAGGGGTCAGGAGACACGGTGGCCCCATCCGATGATACCCCCGGACAGGGCCAAACAGGAAGGATATAACCCCACCCACTTTGCCAAAGCACAGCCCCCACACCACTAGAGGGATATCTTCAACCACCAACTTCCATCCTGAGACAAGGCCGAGTATAGCCCACAAAGATCTCCGCCACGGCACAACCCAAGGGGGCCGCCAACCCAGACCTAGGTTAAAATACTATTCAGAGCTTCTGCTCTTTTTTATAACCTGTAGGTAGGTAGGACTGGAGTCTGATGGGATAGTTCACAACTTCTGCTCTTTTCTATGTCAACTCATGGGATGAGAGGAGGATGCAAGGCAGGCAGGGGCAAGGAGGGAAGGCAAATCCTGAAAGTGCATAGGTAATACTCAAGGAAACATAAAACGTGTTATAAAATTAATATATTTCGTTTTATTTATTTTTTCACACACACACAAACACACCTCAAAGCATAATGACCCTGGTAATGAATCACAGTGACCGTTCATCTCTAACCTCTGCCTGCTCTCTGACTGATGATCTGCCTAAGGACACGTGACTTCTGAACTTTCTGGTTTAGGAATTAGAGGGAGGGAAAGAGGGAGACAGATGAGAGATTCAATTAAATTCTACTAAGTGTGCCAAGTGAGTTTTTGGAATGAGATTCAGCCATAGAGGTATAGTTTAAAGACTAATCTAGGGGCTAGCTTTGTCTTCTGCTCCCGCTCCGGGTCCTTCTACTCTGATGCATCTGAATAGGAGAGGGGCGAGAGTAATCTTAAATAAAAATACTAATATATCTCGTCTTTTCTGTTCTGAGGACTCTGTTGGGTCAAAGCACAGGAAACCTGTGTGTGAGAAAAACAAGAGAAAGAGATGAGAGGTAGTAGATTCGGGTCACGTTCCGTCTCAATAGTCACTGAGGTAGGAAGTACAGTCTCAATGAAAAATACTCATTTTATCCTCAAACATATCTGTGGCCGTCCCTTTTTTCCTGTCTCTACTCCTCTGAACTACCGTCACATTTGTAAGTGGGTTTCTTTGACTGAGCCTCTGTATGCATTTTATTCGCAGTCCATGTATAAGTGAGGTAGATTTAATAATTAGTTAACCTTCTAAGGCAGCAACCCCCCTCTCTCACACACACACACACACACACACACACACACACACACACACACACACACACACACACACACACACACACACATACACACACGCACACATGCACAGAAACAACAGGCTTAAAATAATATATCACTCCCGGGCTGGGGCTATTCAGGCAGAAATAATGGTACTTCCTTCTGATACTAACTTGTTTACCTGGCCCTCCTTTAGCCGGGACTATTGTTTTAGGCCTAAGAGAGCTAGTAAGTGGAACTAATGATAACGTCAGAGAAATTATTGTAAGGAGGTTTTGGGGGGGTTGTTGTGCTGGATGTGACAATGTATTTTAGATCAGAGATTAACCATCAGTGTGAAGATGGCGGTGGAAGAAATGGCAGCCGTTTTACGGGCGCCTAACCAATTGTGCTATTATGTGGGTTTTTTCACATTATTTGTAACTTATTTTGTACATATTGTTTCTGCTACCGTATCTTACGTCAAAAAAAAGCTTCTGGGTATCAGGTCAGCGATCACTCACCTCGGATTAGACAAAGATTTTTTCTGCAACAAGCAGGACGCACAGGATGTACTTCAGACACCCGACAAGGCCAATATCCCCGTCATTGGCAGGAGAAAGAAAGAGATGCAGGTATAGAGGACACAGGGCGAGGTGCCTTGTAAGGATCCGCCAACGGCGAGTGTGAAATCTGCCTTTACCATCAATATTACTTGCCAAAGATAGACGAGGTACGATCACGAATATCCAATCAACGGGACATCAAAAACTGTCATATCTTATGTTTCACCAAATCATGGCTGAATGACGACATGGATAACATTCAGCTGGCGGGATATGCGCTGCACCGGCTAGATAGAACAGCACACTCCGCTGTATAAGGAAATAAGCAAACAGGAAAACGCCCACCCAGAGGCGGCACTCCTAGTGGCTGGGGACTTTAATGCAGGGAAACTGAAATCAGTTTTAACTAATTTCTATCAGCATATTAGATATGCAACCAGAGGGAAAAAAACTCTAGACCACCTTTACACCACACACAGAGACGCATACAAAGCTCTCCCTCGCCCCCCATTTGGCAAATCTGACCATAATTCCATCCTCCTGATTCCTGCTTACAAGCTAAAACTAAAGTAGAAGGCACCAGTGACTCGGTCAATAAAGAAGTGGTCAGATGATGCAGATGCTAAGCTACAGGACTGTTTTGCTAGCATAGAGTGGAATATATTCCGGGATTCCTCCGATGGCATTGAGGAGTACACCACATTAGTAACTGGCTTCATCAATAAGTGCATCGATGACGTCGTCCCCACAGCGACTGTACGTACATACCCCAACCAGAAACCAAGGATTATAGGCAACATCCACACTGAGCTAAAGTGTAGAGCTGCCGCCTTCAAGGAGCGGGACTCTAACCCGAAAGCTTATAAGAAATCCTGCTACGCCCTCAGACGAACCATCAAACAGGCAAAGCGCCAATACAGGACTAAGATTGAATTGTACTACACTGGCTCCGACGCTCGTCGGATGTGGCAGGGCCTGCAAACTATTACAGACTACAAAGGGAAGCACAGCCACGAGCTGCCCAGTGACACGAGCCTACCAGATGAGCTAAATCACTTCTATGCTCGCTTCAAGGCAAGCAACACCGAGGCATGCATGAGAGCATCAGCTGTTCTGAACGACTGTGTGATCACTCTCTCCATTGCTGACGTGAGTAAGACCTTTAAACAGGTCAACGTTCACAAGGCCGCTGGGCCAGACGGATTAGCAGGACGGTTGCTCCGGGCGTGTGCTGACTAACTGGCAAGTGTCTTCACTGACATTTTCAACATGTCCCTGATTGAGTCTGTAATACCAACATGTTTCAAGCAGACCACCATAGTCCCTGTGCCCAAGAACACGAAGGCAACCTGCCTAAATGACTACATACCTGTAGCATTCACATCCATAGCCATGAAGTGCTTTGAAAGGCTGGTCATGGCTCACATTAACACCATTATCCCAGGGTGGGTCCTCAGATCCTCAAAAGGTTCTACAGCAGCAACATCGAGAGCATCCTGACTGGTTGCGTCACTGCCTGGTACAGCAACTGCTCAACCTCCGACCGCAAGGCCCAGTACATTACTGGGGCTAAGCTGCAGGCGGTGTCAGAGGAAGGCCCTAAAAATTGTCAAAGACTCCAGTCATAGACCGGAGCGCAAAGTCTAGGACTAAAAGGCTTCTCAACAGCTTTTATCCCCAAGCCATAAGACTATCCATTGTTGGTTAAGGGCTTGTAAGTAAGCATTTCACTGTAAGGTGAATACCTGGTGTATTCGGCGCACGTGACAAATAAACTTTGATTTGATGGGAGGTTGTCCACTGGAGGTTAAAAGACGGCTACTTTTTTCTGTATGAATGTAAGAGAAATGTTACTAAGCTGTTTTGTGCGTGCATGCGTGCGCCAAAATATTAGATTCTTACATCATACACGTGGTGTATAGGATGTTGTTTGTGTCATTTGTCCTTTGATTGACATCCCGTCTCTCTCGCTTTGTCTGTAGCTCCTAGAGAGTGTGAAGAGGATGAGTTCCATTGTCAGAACGGCTACTGCATCCGCAGCCTGTGGCACTGTGATGGGGACAATGACTGTGGGGATAACAGTGACGAGCTGTGTGGTGAGCTACACGCACAAACACACACATGCACACCATACATTCACTCCTACAGTATACACATACATTCAGAAATGTATTGTCTTTGTCACAACTCAATCCGTTGACTATAATAACTCAATATCTCTCTTTCCCTCTCTTACTTTCTCTCTCTTTCTCCCCTCTATCTATCTCTCTCTCTCTCTCACTCACTCACTCACTCACTCACTCACTCACTCACTCACTCACTCACTCACTCACTCACTCACTCACTCACTCACTCACTCACTCACTCACTCTCTCACACTCACTCTCTCACACTCACTCTCTCACACAGACATGCGTAAGTGTTCCGATAAGGAGTTTCGCTGTACAGATGGGAGCTGCATTGCTGAACACTGGTACTGTGATGGAGACACTGACTGCAAGGACGGATCAGACGAGGAAAACTGCCGTGAGTTGCCCTGTGTGTGTGTGTGCTTATATTTGTCCTGTTTCACACATGTACAAGAGATGGAGCCCCGGACACTGTCTAAAAATGAATAAATCCAAAACTGAGGAATTAATCCAAAACTAAAGCTTAAACACAAAATAAAGATGTTTATTAAAACATCCTGATGCCCAAAAAATCATCAGTGCGAAATGAAAGGTGAAAACAAAACACAAACGTTTCGGCCTCAGGCCATCATCAGTGTAAATTGTCCAAAACGGGGCAAAACGTTTTTGTTTTCACTATTCATTTATGCACTATGAATTTTTTGGCAACCATGCTGTTTTAGTAATTGCATTCAAGCCTCAGTTTTGGATGTATTCCTTTTTTCTACAGTGTGTGGGTCTCCGTCTCTTCCAGTATTCTTCTTTTGACTCCTACACACCTGGAACAGACACTATTCAGTATTATGGACCATCAGACTCGTATTATTTATACGCATGTTGTGAAATGGAAATGTTTAGTTTTTTTTGCATATCCCAACACCTCCTGAGACACATACTGTACGTGTGTGTCCTCACGCTCTCTCTTCTCTCTCTCTCTGTTCTCTCTCTCTGGCGAGGGGGATTTCAATAGTATAGATAAAGGATTGGTAGCAGGATTTCAAAGGGCCTCACACAGGTGTACAGTCGTGGCCAAAAGTTTTGAGAAAGACACAAATATTAATTTCCACAAAGTTTGCTGCTTCAGTGTCTTTAGATATTTTTGTCAGACGTTACTATGGAATACTGAAGTATAATTACAAGCATTTCATCAGTGTCAAAGGCTTTTATTGACAATTACATGAAGTTGATGCAAAGAGTCAATATTTGCAGTGTTGACCCTTCTTTTTCAAGACCTCTGCAATCCGCCCTGGCATGCTGTCAATTAACTTCTGTGCCACATCCTGACCGATGGCAGCCCATTCCTGCATAATCAATGCTTGGAGTTTGTCCACGCGCCTCTTGAGGATTGACCACAAGTTCTCAATGGGATTAAGGTCTGGGGAGTTTCCTGGCCATCCATGGACTCAAAGTATTGATGTTTTGTTCCCCGAGCCACTTAGTTATCAGTTTTGCCTTATGGCAAGTTGCTCCATCATGCTGGAAAAGGCATTGTTCGTCACTAAACTGTTCCTGGATGGTTGGGAGAAGTTTTTCTCTGAGGATGTGTTGGTACCATTCTTTATTCATGGCTGTGTTCTTAGGCAAAATTGTGAGTGAGCCTACTCCCTTGGCTGAGAAGCAACCCCACACATGAATGGTCTCAGGATGCTTTACTCTTGGCATGACACAGGACTGATGTTAGCGCTCACCTTGTCTTCTCCGGACAAGCTGTTTTCCGGATGCCCCAAACAATCGGAAAGGAGATTCATCAGAGAAAATGACTTTACCCCAGTCCTCAGCAGTCCAATCCCTGTACCTTTTGCAGAATATCAGTCTGTCCCTGATGTTTTTCCTGGAGAGAAGTGGCTTCTTTGCTGCCCTTCTTGACACGCAGCTGAATCAACTTTAGGAGACGGTCCTGGCGCTTGCTGGACTTTCTTGGGCGCCCTGAAGCCTTCTTCACAACAATCGAACCGCTCTCCTTGAAGTTCTTGATGATCCGATAAATGGTTGATTTAGGTGCAATCTTACTGGCAGCAATATCCTTGCTTGTGAAGCCCTTTTTGTGCAAAGCAATGATGATGATGGCACGTGTTTTCTTGGAGGTAACCATGGTTTACAGAAGAACAATGATTCCAAGCACCACCCTCCTTTTGAAGCTTTCAGTCTGTTATTCGAACTCAATCAGCATGACAGAGTGATCTCCAGCCTTGTCCTCGTCAACACTCACACCTGTGTTAACGAGAGATTCACTGACATGATGTTAGCTGGTCCTTTTGTGGCAGGGCTGAAATGCAGTGGAAATGTTTTTTAGGGTTTCAGTTCATTTGCATGGCAAAGAGGGACTTTGCAATTCATCTGATCACTCTTCATAACATTCTGGAGTATGCAAATTGCCATCATACAAACTGAGGCAGCAGACTTTGTGAAAAGTAATATTTGTGTCATTTTCAAAACTTTTGGCCATGACTGTACACTCTGAGCATTATCTTTGTGGTCATCTTTGTGGTCAAGGGTGTGTGTGTCGACATTCCCAACTTCTCCAAATTATCCTCATCCCTGACCTTTTTTGACTGCCCTAGTGTAAAACAAACTGAATGTCAGAACCACACACTGTCTTTATAGTTTATGACAGAAAAGTTTGGGGGTGAAAGAGAATGTGTGTTAAATATGTACCCCTCTCCCTCTCTTTTTCTCCCTTTCTCTCTCCCTCTGTAGCATCTGATGTAATGACGGCCACTTGTAGTGTTGAAGAGTTCCAATGTGCGTATGGACGCTGTATTCTGGACATTTACCACTGTGACGGAGATGACGACTGTGGAGACTGGTCTGATGAGTCCGACTGCTGTAAGTACACACACACACATCGGATTCAGGTGGCTAATCATTGACATCTGCAGGCTCCAGATAGGGCTGGGCGGTATACTGTATTTTACAATATACCGGTGTTGATGCATGGACCGTTTTAGGTTTTTACTTTACCTTCTATAACGGTATTTAAATGTTTGGTTTGTTTAATGGGATACGCCGTGTTTAACGTCCATTTTCATAGTTTACTTCGCTACTTGAGTCATCTCTCTCCGCTCACTCTCTCTCCATATCTCTCCGCTCTCTCTCTCTCCAGACCTAGCCCCGCCCCCTGTCACTCAAGGAGCACATTTGTTGTTCTTCAACCACGAGACACTTACGTTCAGTCTGCATGGTCAATGCAGCATATGCAACAATGTTGATAACAACAATGCTGTTTTCACTTTGCTTCTTCATATAAATCCAGTAGCGTTCTATAATTACACTATTAGTTTTTGTTGCTTACATCTGCAGACAGCAAGTTTGTCTTTTCTTAGAAAGTTGGGTCTTCTTAGCCGCTAATCGCTAGGTAGCTAGCTAATAAATGTACTGAGCCAGAGCAAACATAATTAGTTATACAGCCTAATAATACCAGTGATGGTGTAGACCTACATCAGCATGTTGTTTGTGCAACAGTACCATCTAAATCAAAGAGGAATGCAAGAAGTATTAATATGTTAGCTACATGAAGCTAAGAGAAAACAGACAATGTAGCCAAAGATTATAGGGTCCCCTAGGAAACAATTATCAACACTTTGATTCCTAAAAAAAACACTTTTTGTTCCTACCCTATCACAATAACTCCTCCCTAGCATTTCTATTAATTTTCATGTCAAACAACACTATTTAAAGTGCCCACTATCATATTCTAATGATAGAATTGGAATAATCATTCTATTTCCATGATTCCAAGTGTTTTGCTCTAAATCATAAGTCAAATCGCAATTGCAACATTTGGTTCAAAATAAGGTTTTGATTCTTTGCCCATATCGTTCAGCCCTACATGGCAGAGTGGAAATTATCTCAAATGAGTGCAGGAAATGCAGAAATGTATGGGTTGAAGTTGAATTGAACAGTATAAACAATCAGAATGGAGAAAGACCCATTGAAATCACTTAGAATGTATGTGTTACCACCCTGAGTTCATGCACTACTTATAAAGCAAATTTAGAAATGTTATAATTTAAAAACATAAAATACTGTCAAATGCCATCATACCAGCAAAAAAAAAAATTAAATACCATGATATGATATTTTGGCCATATCGCCCAGCACTAGCGCCAGCGCCATAAATGCTACATCAGAGGCTGCTACCCTGCCATGCAGAAAACATACTGTACCTCAAATTCCTCTGCTACACACACAAACACAAACACACACACACACACACACACACACACACACACACACACACACACACACACACACACACACACACACACACACACACACACACACACACACACACACACACACACACACACAGAGAGAACCTGTTGTGGCCAGACGGCCTGTTGGAATTCTACCCAGAATGCCAAGCAACCTTTTTCTCAAGTGGAATGTAAACAAAGGGGTCAGTAGGTTAGGGGCAGGGAGGATTGCAGTTGGGCTACAACTTTATCATGAGGGACGGGAGTGAGAGAGTTCAGTGTTTGAGAGGTGCCACTGACATCCTTTGTCTTTTTAAGGCTTTGTCAGGTGAAAGCAATAGTGTCAATACTTCCAGTCAAGTATACATAAAAGAAAAGAGATAAGGATAGGATCGGATCAGTTGGCCTCCCGAGTGGAGCAGTGGTCTAAGGCACTGCATCACAGTGCTAGCTGTGCCACTAGAGATCCTGGTTCGAGTCCAGGCTCTGTCACAGCCGGCCATGACCGGGAGACCCATGGGGCGGCATACAATTGGCCTAGCGTCGTCCGGGTTAGGGGAAGGTTTGGCCGGCAGGGATGTTCTTGTCCCATCGCGCACTAGAGACTCCTGTGGCAAGCCGGGCGCACTGCACGCTGACACGGTCGCCAGGTGTACGGTGTTTCCTCCGACACATTGGTGTGGCTGGCTTCTGGGTTAAGCGTGCATTGTGTCCAGAAGCAGTGCGGCTTGGCTGGGTTGTGTTTCAGAGGATGCACGGCTCTCGACCTTGCCTCTCCCGAGTCTGTACAGGAGTTGTGGCGATGAGACAAGACTGTAACTACCAATTGGATACCACGAAATTGGGGAGAAAAGGGGTAAAGGTAAAAAATAATAAAGTTCAGCTGAGGTTGAACAGAATTGAGACAAGTTGGTGATGACAGATCCAGCTGTTACCATTGTAGCAATGATTGAGCTTGAGCACTGAGCAGTGACATGTTAAATGGCTACACTGCAGAAGTCTGTCTCCCTCACTCATTATGGCTCTCTGAGCGTTCCCTGACACAGATTCCTGGAATGCTCTGTCCCACTCTCCTTGCTGTCGTGCTAGAGTCTGCTGCTCCGCGGTGTGTCTATGTTACTTGTGTGTGTGCATGTCTGCGTGCATTGGAAAACATTTCCCATATTTTTCTTTCGAATACACGCAAGCTTGCTAGTGTTTCGATTAGCACAGGCTATCACGTTTCTCTTCATCACTCCAGAGAATATACGCTGTTAGACTACTGCTAAGACCTCACTGCTTTCACGTCCTTTCTTTCTGTTAATTTTTCTCTATCTGTCTTTCATGTCTCTCTTTGTACTATCTGTCTGTCCCACAGTCTCTTTCTTTCTCTCGCACTCACTCACTCTCATTTTCTCTGTCATGGTAGCCCACACAAATGCCTGTATATGGGGCTCTGTTAGCATGCATCAGACTAGGGAGTAGGATGAGAGGAGAGAGAGCAGTGATTCTCAAACTCCTCTCTTCTTTGATGTTGTCTTCAATGGTGATACACTTTTATTTAAGGCTTTCATCATGACTGACTGATAAGTAAGGTCATGTTTAGTTGCATGTCTTCGCCCCCCCCCCCTCCCACCTCTTCTTCTCCTCTATCATCCCTTTCTCCTCCCTCCTTCCTCCAGTAGGAACACAAGCATTTTGCTACACCCGCAATAACATCTGCTAAATATGTGTATGCGACCAATACAATTTGATTTGATTTGATAATTGCCCCCTTGCCTGGAGATATTTAGAAATTTTGGGAAAGTGGAAAACGCATCAAAGAAAAAGAAACAAGGTCAGAGATAAATAAGGAAAAGAAGATATTACACTACAGCTGGGAGAGGAGACATACCAGAGAGGAATAAGACTAGCCATCCTCACACTGCATTTCTTGGCATTGACTGTATGCTGGACGCTTTGATAGAAAAACACTGGCACACTCTCAGATGGGCATGGTTTGTGTATTCAGAATGGAGAGAGATCTGGGCACACAAGCAGATCAAACGATTCTCTGTGTGTTTAGTGGTGTGTGTGTGTGTGTGTGTGTGTGTATGTATATATCTGTGTATTCGGTGTGTGTCTGTATTCTGAGAGTTGGGCACACACAAGCAGATGAAACAGTTCTCTGTGTATGTGGGTGTCAATGTGGGCGACAGGGTACCAGCTGATAAGTGGGTTTGAACATGAGAACACTGTCCATTTAATGTTTCTTTCCATTTCTCTCTCTCTCTCATATATATATACACATATACAGTTGAAGTCGGAAGTTTACATACACCTTAGCCAAAAACATTTAAACTGTTTTTCACAGTTCCTGACATTTAATCGAAGTAAAAAATCCCTGTCTTAGGTCAGTTAGGATCACCACTTTATTTTAAGAATGTGAAATGTCAGAAAAATAGTAGAGAGAATGATTTATTTCAGCTTTTATTCATTTCATCACATTCCCAGTGGGTCAGAAGTTTACATACACTCAATTAGTATTTGGTAGCATTGCCTTTAAATTGTTTGACTTGGATCAAGTGTTTCGGGTAGCCTTCCACAAGCTCCCCACAATAAGTTGGGTGAATTTTGGCCCATTCTTCCTGACAGAGCTGGTGTAACTGCGTCAGGTTTGTAGGCCTCCTCGCACATGTTTTTTCAGTTCTGCCCACCAATGTTCTATAGGATTGAGGTCAGGGCTTTGTGATGGCCACTCCAACACCTTGACTTTGTTGTCCTTAAGCCATTCTGCCACAACTTTGGAAGTATGCTTGGGGTCATTGTCCATTTGGAAGACCCATTTGCGACCCAGCTTTAACTTCCTGACTGATGTCTTGATGTTGCTTCAATATATCCACATCCTTTTCCTCCCTCATAATGCAATCTATTTTGCGAAGTGCACCAGTCCCTCCTGCAGCAAAGCACCCCCACAACATGATGCTTCCCGTGCTTCACGGTTGGGATGGTGTTCTTCAACTTGCAAGCATTCCCCTTTTTCCTCCAAACATAACGATGGTCATTATGGCCAAACAGTTCTATTTTTGTTTCATCAGACCAGAGGACATTTCTCCGAAAAGTACGATCTTTGTCCCCATGTGCAGTTGCAAACCGTAGTTTATAGCGGTTTTGGAGCAGTGGCTTCTTCCTTGCTGAGCGGCCTTTTAGGTTATGTCGGTATAGGACTTGTTTTACTGTGGATATAGATACTTTTGTGCATGTTCACAAGGTCCTTTGCTGTTGTTCTGGGATTGATTTGCACTTTTCGCACCAAAGTACGTTCCTCTCTAGGAGACAGAACGCGTCTCCTTCCTGAGCGGTATGACGGCTGCGTGGTCCCATTTATACTTGCGTACTATATTTTGTACAGATGAGCGTGGTACCTTCAGGCATTTGGAAATTGCTCCCAAGGATGAACCAGACTTGTGGAGGTCTACCATTTCATTTCTGAGGTATTGGCTGATTTCTTTTGCTTTTCCCATGATGTCAAGCAAAGAGGCAATGAGTTTGAAGGTAGGCCTTGAAATACATCCACAGGTACTCCTCCAATTGACTCAAATGATGTCAATTAGCCTGTCAGAAGCTTCTAAAGCCATGACATTATTTTCTGGAAATTTCCAAGCTGTTTAAAGGCACAGTCAATTTAGTGTATTGTGAGATAGTGAATTATTAGTGAAATAATCTGTCTGTACACAATTGTTGGGAAAAGTACTTGTGTCATGCACAAAGTAGATGTCCTAACCGACTTGCCAAAACTGTGATGACTCCAACCTAAGTGTATGTAATCTTCCGACTTTAACTGTATTTATATACAAGGGCACTGCGTTCATCCACCTCTGGCCTGCTCGCCTCCCTACCTCTGAGGAAGTACAGTTCCCGCTCAGCCCAGTCAAAACTGTTCGCTGCTCTGGCACCCCAATGGTGGAACAAACTCCCTCACGACGCCAGGTCAGCGGAGTCAATCACCACCTTCCGGAGACACCTGAAACCCCACCTCTTTAAGGAATACCTAGGATAGGATAAAGTAATCCTTCTAACCCCCCCCCCCCTTAAAAGAGTTAGATGCACTATTGTAAAGTGGTTGTTCCACTGGATATCATAAGGTGAATGCACCAATTTGTAAGTCGCTCTGGATAAGAGCGTCTGCTAAATGACTTAAATGTAATGTAAATGTATATATATATATGTGTATGTATGTATGTGTGTGTATATATATATATATATATGTGCGTGTGTGTGTGTGTGTGTGTGTGTGTGTGCGTGTGTGCGTGTGTGTGTGGGTGTGTGTATTTTTGTATTTCTCTCTCACCACCTGGTGTTTTGATCATCCCCTCATCACACACACTGCTTTATTCTTCTCTTCTTTCTTTTCTCCCTCTCTTCTGTGCTGTTGGCCCTGTTCCCTTCTCTTGTCTAACTGATAACACTGCACACGGACACATGCAGACACGGTGTTCTACAGCACTTGTTCTCTCACGCTTTCTCTCTTTTTTTACTCTCCCTCGCTTTATTCATTCCTCGCCTCTCTGTCCTTATCTTCTACCCTCAGCCCTTCAGCCTCATGTGAACAGGCTCTTATTGTTAGATCATTAATTAAAGTGTGTGTGTGCTCGTGTGGGTTCGTCTGGTCTTGGATAGATATGTTTGATTCTTTAGAAACATGCATGTCCTGCCCCAAATGTTTATTTCTGTTTTGTCCATGTAAAAGCATTGTTGTATTACCAGGGTCCTTCAGATAAATTGTTTTACACTGTCAGGGATGATTAAAGTTCCAAAATAATTTTCATTTCATCTCACGGTAGTGGTTGTGTGTGTCCTGCAGCCTCCCACCAGCCTTGTCGTTCTGTGGAGTTCATGTGCAGCAGTGGGATGTGCATCAACGCTGGCTGGAGGTGTGACGGGGAGTTTGACTGTGATGACCAATCAGATGAGAAGAACTGCAGTAAGTATCTGCTTGTGTATGTGTTTGTGTACAAAATGTATGTAGATTGTGTACGTGTGTGCGTCTAACCGACCTGTCCTCTCCCTCCAGCCACCTCCATGTGTACTGCGGATCAGTTCCGCTGTGCATCGGGACGCTGTATCAGGTTGTCATGGAGATGTGACGGCGAGGATGACTGCTCTGACGGCAGCGATGAAGATGACTGTGAGAAGACTGGTACGTGTGTGGGTGTGTGCAGATCGGCATCAATCTAATCTAGACAGTACAAATGAAATAAAAGGGTGAAAAGAAAGAAAGAGCTCCATGGACTTAGTTCTTATCGGCGGGCTATGAGCTAAATCTTACACCTCAGACAGGCACCCTATAGTTTAGTATCCATGACAACAGTTGCAGGACAGCTCTCCATGCTGAAAAGCATCATTGGAGAGGAAACTGTCAGAGGGAAAGCATATTGGCACGTTTTACATGCTCGTAACCAACTGTGCTATTTTTTTCGTTTTTTTGCGTTGTTTGTAACTTATTTTGTACAAAATGTTGCTGCTACTGTCTCTTATGACCGAAAACAACTTCTGGACATCAGAACAGCGATTACTCACCTCGAACTGGAATAAGCTTTTTCCTTTTAACGAATCCGACGAGAAGGATATAATGCTTACCCGGGAACAGGCCCGGTCATTTGCGTGAAGAAAAGACAGAGGAAAAGGCAGGTCGGGCTGCCTTCTAAGGATCCGTAGGCGAGCGAGAGAACTCACACTGCCATCCGTTCTACTGGCTAACGTGCAATCATTGGAAAATAAAATTGATGACCTACGATTTAAGATTATCCTACCAATGGGACATTAAAAACTGTAATATCATATGTTTCACCAAGTCGTGGCTAAACGACTACACAGATATTATAGAGCTGGCGGGATTTTCCATGCACCGGCAGAACAGAGTCTGGTAAGAGGAGAGGTGGGGGTATGTGTCTATTTGTCAATAATAGCTGGGTTGCGATGTCTAATATTAAAGAAGCCTCGAGGTATTGCTCGCCTGAGGTAAGCTCAAACCACACTATCTACCAAGAGAATTCTCATCTATATTATTCGTAGCCGTCTATTTACCACCACAGACCGATGCTGGCACTAAGACCGTGCTCAAACAACTCTATAAGGCCATAAGCAGTGTTCTCCCGGGTGGCGCAGTGGTCTAGGGCACTGCATCGCAGTGCTAGCTGCGCCACCAGAGTCTCTGGGTTCGCGCCCAGGCTGGGCTGGGTTCGCGCCCAGGCTCTGTCGCAGCCGGCCGCTACCGGGAGATCCGTGGGGCGACGCACAATTGGCATAGCGTCGTCCGGGTTAGGGAGGGTTTGGCCGGTATGGAGGGTTTGGCCGGTATGGAGGGTTTGGCCGGTAGGGATATCCTTGTCTCAGCATGTAAAAAATTTTTTTTTAATGAAATGTATGCACTCTACTGTAAGTCGCTCTGGATAAGAGCGTCTGCTCTTGGCCGGTAGGGATATCCTTGTCTCAGTATGTAAAAATTTAATAAAAATGTATGCACTCTACTGTAAGTCGCTCTGGATAAGAGCGTCTGCTAAATGACTAAAATGTAAATGTAAGAAAATGCTCATCCAGAAGCGGTGCTCCTAGTGGCCGGGGACTTTAATGCAGGCAAACTTCAATCAGTTTTACCAAATTTTTAACAGCATGTCACGTGCAACCAGAGTGAAAAAAGCTTTACTCCACACACAGAGATTCATACAAAGCTCTCCCCCGCCCTCCATTTGGCAAATCTGACCATAATTCTATCTTCCTGATTGCTGCTTACAAGCAAAAACTAAAGCAGGAAGTTCAATGGCATTGAAGAGTATACCACCTCAGTCACCGGCTTCATCAATAAGTGCATCATCGTCCCCACCGTGATTGTACGTACATATCCCAACCAGAAGCCATAGATTACAGGCAACATCCGCATCGAGCTAAAGGCTAGAGCTGTTGCTTTCAAGGAGCGGGACACTAATCCGGACACTTATAAGAAATCCCGCTATGCCCTCAGACTAACCATCAAACAAGCAAAGCGTCAATACAGGATAATGAATCCTACTACACCGGCTCTGACGCTCGTCGTATGTGGCAGGACTTGAAAACTATTATGGACTACAAAGGGAAACCCAGACACGATCTGCCCAGTGACGCGAGCCTACCAGACAAGCTAAATGCCTTTTATGCTCGCTTCGAGGCAAGCAACACTGAAGCATGCACGAGAGCACCACCTGTTCTGGATGACTGTGTGATAATGCTCTCGGTAGCCGATGTGAGCAAGACCTTTAAACAGGTCAACATTCACAAAGCCGCTGGGCCAGACGAATTACCAGGATGTTTACTCAAAGCTTGCGTAGACCAACTGGCAATTGTCTTCACTGACATTTTCAACCTCTCCCTGAACAGGGAGATACCTACGTGTTTCATGCAGACCACCATAGTCCCTGTGCCCAAGGAAGCGAAGGTAACCTGCCTAAATGATTACCGCCCCATAGCACTCACGTCGGTAGTCATGAAGTGCTTTGAAAGGCTGGTCATGGCTCACATCAACAGCATCCTCCCGGATACCCTAGACCCACTCCAATTCGCATACCGCAGCAACAGATCCACAGATGACACAATCTCAATCGCACTCCACACTGCCCTTTCCCACCTGGACAAAAGGAACACCTATGTGAGAATTTTGTTCATTGACTACAGCTCAGCATTCAACACCGTAGTACCCTCAAAACTCATCACTAAGCTAAGGACCCTGGGCCTAAACACCTCCCTCTGCAACTGGATCCTGGACTTCCTGACGTGCCGCCCCCAGGTGGTAAGGGTAGGTGACAACACATCCGCCACGCTGATCCTCAACACAGGGGCCCCTCCGGGGTGCGTGCTCTGTCCCCTCCTGTACTCCCTGTTCACTCATGACTGCACGGCCAGGCACGACTCCAACACCATCATTAAGTATGCCGATGACACAACATTGGTAGGCCTGATCACCGACAACTACGAGACCGCTATAGGGAGGTCAGAGACCTGGCCGTGTGGTGCCAGGACAACAACCTCTCCCTCAACGTGATCAAGACAAAGGAGATGATTGTGGACTACAGGAAAAAGAGGACCGAGAACGCCCCCATTCTCATCAACGGGGCTGCAGTGGAGCAGGTTGAGAGCTTCAAGTTCCTTGGTGTCCACATCACCAACAAACTAACATGGCCCAAGCACACCAAGACAGTCGTGAAGAGGGCACGGCAAAACCTATGCCCCCTCAGGAGACTGAAAAGATTTTGCATGGGTCCTCAGATCCTCAAAAGGTTCTACATTTGCACCATCGAGAGCATCCTGACTGGTTGCATCACTGCTTGGTATTTCAACTGCTCTGCCTCCGACCGCAAGGCACTATAGAGGATAGTGCGAACAGTCCAGTACATCCCTGAGGCCAAGCTTCCTGTCATCCAGGACCTCTATACCAGGCGGTGTCAGAGGAATGTCCTAAGAATTGTCAGACTCCAGCCACCCTAGCCATAGACGGTTCTCTCTGCTACCGCATGGAAAACGGTACTGGAGCGCCACGTCTAGGTCCAAGAAGCTCCTAAACAGCTTCTACCCCCAAGCCATAAGACTCCTGAACACCTAATCAAAAAGCTCCTCAGGCTATTTGCATTGCCTCCCCCTTTTACACCACTGTTACCCTCTGTTGTTGTCATCTATGTATAGTCACTTTAATAACTCTACCTTCATGTACATATTACCTCAATTAACCGGTGCCCCTGCACATTGACTCTGTACCGGTACCCGCCTGTATATATTTTCACTATCGTTATTTTACTGCTGCTCTTTAATTACTTGTTACTTTTATTTCTTATTCTTATCGGTACTTTTTTAAACTGCATTGTTGGTTTGGGGCTCGTAAGTAAGCATTTCACTGTAAGTTCTACACCTGTTGTATTCGGCGCATGTGACTAATACCATTTGGTTTGATTTGTAGTATTTGGTGCATGTGGCATATAAAGTTTTATTTGATTTTGGATGATCACCCCACCCAGGGTGGAGTCTAGATTCAGTCAATCTGAAGAACAGTTACCATTACCACATAGGCCTTTTGTGTCTATCCTTCAAAAGTCAGAGGCTACATCCCAAATGGTACCCTATTCCCTATATAGTGCACTTCTTTTGACCAGGACCCAATGGGTGCCATTTGAGACACAGCCAAAGGACTTTTCAGATGTTGTCCATTGTTCTTCGCAGTTTTTTCCCAGGCCATTGTAACTTTCTCCATCTATCTCCCCACCAGACACCCCTCCATGTGCTCCAGACCAGTTTCTGTGTGGTAACGGCCGCTGTATTGGCCAGAGGAAGGTCTGTAATGAGGTCAGCGACTGTGGAGATGGGACTGATGAACACCCTCACCAGGACTGCCGTGAGTTATGTCTGACTGTATAAGGGGAAGGGTGTGGGGCGGGTGTGCCATGTGTGTTTGGGGACTTATTCGGAAACTTCTGTAAGGCTCCACATCATAACATCCCTCTAACAAGTGTGTGTGTTTGAGTGTAGGCCCGCGGTCCAGTGATGGCAACTGTAACCTGAATAACGGAGGCTGTTCTCAGAAGTGTCAGATGGCCAGAGGTCTGGTACAGTGTACCTGTCATACTGGCTACAGACTGATGGAGGACGGCAGGGCCTGCCAGGGTGAGACTACACCCTGTGTGTGTGTGCCTGCGATGAGAGACTGAAAAATGAGCTCTGCGGATTTTATAATGAGTTGATTTAAAATGTATATATTTGAGGGGTTTACATACGCCGCATCGTCATATATTATCTTACCCCAATCCCCCCCCCCACCCACCCACCTGTCTATATGGACCGTTCCCAGATGTGGATGAGTGTGCAGAGGAGGGCTACTGCAGCCAGGGCTGTACCAACACAGAGGGAGGGTTCCAGTGCTGGTGTGTGCAGGGCTATGAGCTGAGGCCTGACAAGCGCAGCTGCAAGGCGCTGGGTGAGTTCACTCACAATCTTTCAATTTAAGACCTTTGGCTTCAACATGTGGAGGGATTGTGAGCGCCTGGGGAAGTTGTTTACCTAAACATGTTTTGCCTGCATGGAATTAAAACCATTTTCCCTACTCTGCCCTGGTTAGTGGGTGACCCATATGCGTCATAGTTGTGTTTAAAACATGCAAACATGTTTCATCTGCATTTAATTGTAACCGTATCCCTTAGCTTAGCTTTGGGGAGTTGGACTGTGGCTGAGGTTAGCTCATGGTTTAAGGTCAGAAAAGCAAGTGCTTGGTCGCATCCCAAATGCCACCATATATCTTACAGTAGTTTACTATAAAGCAATAGGGTGCCATTTAAAACACAGGCCTGGTCTGTACTAGATTTAGATATGGTTCTGGAGCTAGGGTCCACTACATTGCCAATACAGCACCCCTCAAATCTGGTGTGTATCACTAGTGAACCCCGGTCAAGCATCTATGCTTGGGTTCCAGAGTCCAGGGGATGTACTTGACTGACTGACTAATATTAATGTTGGGTCTTATTGAAAGTGATGGCTGGAGTTTCCTGCAAGAGCTGAGTTTTTCCGTCTCTTCCACTCTCCCTTGCACTCCACACCCTCTCCTCTCTCTCCCTCTCCCTCTTTCTCTCACTCTCTTAACCCCTCATTTTGCTTGTCACTACCCTCCCTCCCTCCTCTCTATACCCTACTCTGTACCCCTCCATTAGGTCCTGAGCCAGTGCTGCTGTTTGCGAACCGTATAGACATCCGCCAGGTGTTGCCCCACCGGTCAGAGTACACTCTGCTGCTGAACAACCTGGAAAATGCCATCGCTCTGGACTTCCACCACGACCAGGAGCTGGTCTTCTGGTCTGATGTCACGCTCGACCGCATCATGAAGGCCAACCTGAACGGGAGCAACGTGGAGGAAGTGGTTTCCACTGGCTTAGAGAGTCCAGGTATGCACATGACCATGTTATGGTCTAACTCTGGTCAAAACACACACGGTAGAATGCATAGCAGGTGGTTTCCACCAGCATGGATACAATCACAGGTGGTCATGCTACATTCTGTGCACTCACAATTATGTAAAGGAAAGCCCAGTTATAACCTACGACCACACATGGTTTTACTACAGTCAGAACATGTATCAACATAGAATGTACAGCACTGCAACAGTCATAATGCAAGGTTTAAGACAAATGACGAGTCAACACAATCTGGCCATGCTGATGAAGACAAATGGATGGCATTTTCTAATCCAAAAAGGTCAAATAGAGGGGGGCTTATATTTGTTCTGTGTAACTTGTACAAGTGTGTGGTGTGAAATGGAAATGTGTTTTTTTGGCATATCCCGCTCCCCCTGAGACACCCTCAGAGAGTGGGGTCACGGCCAGGAATCAGCTATTATTGACGGCAACCCTGGAGCAATTAGGGTTAATGGAGCAATTAGGGTTAAGTGCCTTGCTCAAGGGCAGATCAACAGATGTTTCACCTAGTCGGCTCAGGAATTCGAACTACCAATATTTTGGTTACTGGCCCAACGCTCTAACCTCTAGGCTACCTGCCGCTCTCTAATCCCAAATTTGAATTTAGCCTCTACACTTTTACCCAAAGTTTGCCCCAAACCATAACCCCTAGATAATAACTAGATTGCTCAACAGCTCTAATTCTTTTGCCACATTTTAAAATTACCATCTGTTGATTTCCTGGGTTGTGTTTATTAGGGCATGCAGCATAACACGTTTTAAAACTTTTGCAACGGAAAACAAAAAATTGTGTTTTTAATTGGACAAGTCAAGACAGTCCCTCCGTTTCAGTCCGTTTTCCTCTGTTTGGTACCTAATGAACATGACCCTGGTCTCTCCCTCTAGGTGGTCTGGCTATAGACTGGATCCATGACAAGCTATACTGGACTGACTCAGGGACGTCCCGTATTGAGGTGGCCAATCTGGATGGAACCCACCGCAAGGTCCTCCTATGGCAGAGCATGGAGAAACCCCGAGCCATCGCACTGCACCCTATAGAGGGGTAAGTAGGATCTCTCTCTTTCTCCTCTCTCTTCTCTATCCCTACCTGCCAACCTGCACGCATTTTGTGTACCATACATGCAATTTCAGGTCAAAGTACGCTGGTACAAAAAATTGCCCGAAAATACACCAAAATAGACTTCTAGTGAGCACATTGTGGTTTTTAACTCAACCGTCTGAAGTTGGAGCTGAACCATCATAGGACTCGGACGAGGAGAAAAAATCTCTCCGCTCTCCGCTCCGGCCTTCCCCGCCCCCCGTAGTCGTAGTACTATTTTCCTCCCTGCAGCTGGTTGGCAGCTCTCCACTTCGTCTGTTGACACCACTGATGTGTGAGGTAAATGGAGAACGGACTGTTTGCCAAATACGTTTTTCAAAATTGTATGCGTTAGTTAAGCACATAACCAATATTATTTCTTAGATAGCTTATTACTAACGGGTAGTTAGCTATAAATTAAGAAGAAGCCAGTTTACATTTCCACTAGAGTTTCCACAGTAAGACACATATGAATTAGAATGATCATTAGGCCTAAATTTAACCTAGAAAATGTTGAAAGTGTCATTGAGACCACCTGAATTTAATTTAGGATCACACACTAGACTACTTTGTTGGCTGCATTATTTAATATAATTTAAGGTTTCAGTAAATGGCAGTTACAGGTTAAAAAAAGGAAGCTAAATGCTCCAATTTCCTTCTCCAACTTCACAACTTCCAGACCTCTCTCCTACTCAAACGTAGGCCTACATCAGCATGACCTAGTCAGAAATGCCTAGGGAGAGCTCTGATTTTACATTTAAAGTGGCAATATGTAACTTTTTGGGCGACCCGACCAAATTCACATAGAGATGTGAGTTATAGATCTATCATTCTACTTGAAGGCAAGTCTAAGAAGCGGTATATCTTTTCTATGTGTGCTATTTCTATGCTTCCCGTTCTTAAGTCTTATTTTTGCGTATTTTACCTTCGGCGATGTACACCAGCTTCAAACAGCTGAAACAACAATATTTGTGATTATGGAAAATATATTTCACAGTGGTTTAGATGGTACAATGATTCTCTACGCTATACTAGCTTATTTTGTCACATAAACTGAAACTAGGTGAACTATTAGAATTTTAGCAACCAGGAAATGGTGGAACGATTTATGCGTAGTGCAACTTTAAATGTATTTCTAGTTAGCTACTGAAGAGCAGCCAATTACCAAGTACCCATAGCAGTCTATAGCCTACCATTCCTACTGAGCCAGTCTTCTGCCAACATTATTATTAGGCTAAAAAAGGTGCATTTGCCTATGATTTGAGCAGTGTGAGTGAGCACATGCGCTGTCGTGGGGTCCGGGGATAGGGGTGCAGCACTAAAGTGAAACTGCAAAAAATTCTTCAGGGTTGGCAGGTCTGAATTTGTTTCCTTGCTTATGAAATGCTCTGCTTGTTGCAGTAGCAGCCTTGAGTTTTCATGTTGATGGAAAATAAACCAGGGACTTTATCTTGGGATTAGATGCTAGACTCTGGCACTTTATATCTGGAACAACTATTTAACATAAGATAGAGCAGATTTCACTTTTATCTCGGCCTTACAGTACCACAAGTGGAAATTCACTTTTTTTTCAACAAAGAGCTTACCCATGATGTTGCACAACAATTGAAGTCAATAAGTCATAATTTTAGTCAAAGTATGATATTGTGGGGGATGCCGTGTGTTTCCCCTATTATATGATGTGCTAATACACCTGAAAAGTTCTTCCTCTTAACTTTTACTGCCTCAGAAACCCGGATCCGGGAGCACCCCCCACCCCCCACACACTGATTAGCATAGATAGCATAGCTTCAGAAGTAGATAGTAGCATCTAAATATCATTAAATCACAAGTCCAAGACACCAGATGAAAGATACAGATCTTGTGAATAAAGCCACCATTTCAGATTTTTAAAATGTTTTACAGGGAAGACAAAATATGTAAATCTATTAGCTAAACACGTTAGCAAAATACACCACTATTCTAACTCCATCAGTTTCTTACTCCTTCAGGTGCTATCACCAATTCGGCTCAACTAAGATATTGATAGCCAATAACCTATAAAAAAAACCATCAGATGACAGTCTGATAACATATTCATGGTATAGGATAGTTTTTGTTAGAAAAAAGTGCATATTTCAGGTAGAAATCACAGTTTACAATTGCACCGACCATCACAAATCCACTAGAATTACTAGATAGAGCAACGTGTATGACCAATTTACTCATCATAAAACATTTCATAAAAATAGACAAAGCATAGCAATGGAAAGACCCAGTTCTTGTGATTTCAGACCATATTTCAGATTTTCTAAGCGTTTTTCAGCGAAAACACAATAAATCGATAAGTTAGCATACTACATGTTCCAACGTTACCAGAGCATCGATTCCAGCCAAAGAGCGCTATAACGTAACCACCGCCAAAAGATATTAATTTTTTCACTAACCTTCTCAGAATTCTTCCGATGACACTCCTGTAACATCATTTTACAACATACATATACAGTTTGTTCGAAAAGGTGCATATTTAGCCATACAAAACCGTGGTTACACAATGAAAATACTAGGAAATCAAGCCTCAATATGTCTGACGTCATCTATCAGAGTGATCTAGTTTAATTAAAAGCTAATCATATACTTGACTAAAAAATACAGGGTTGACAGGAATCGAAAGACAAATTAGTTCTTAATGCAACCGCTGATTTACATTTTTAAAATTATCCTTACTTTTCAATACAGGGTTGGCCAAGTGAAGCTATACCAAACAAAATGGCGATATATGCGTTTAAAATATTTCGACAGAAACACGGTTTATCATATTAAATATTGCTTACTTTGAGCTGATCTTCCATCATATTCTTGGGCAATGTATCCTTTCTATGTTATAAACGTCTTTTGGTCGATAGATGTCCTCTGTCCTTCGAAATGTCCATCACCAACGACCGACACCCTAAAGCGTGTCCAAACTTTCAGAGTGCACGACAAAGAAATTCCTCAAAATCGCACTAAACGGATATAAATTGATATAAAACGGTTAAAATTCACTACATTATGATGTTTTTAACAACTATAACGACTGAAAACATGACCGGAGAAATACTGCTGGTTAGAAAACGATTTGGAACGAGGCAGGTCCGATGGCCTTGACGCTTCAGGCGCACGTTGAGAAAGGGTGGTCTCTGTACATTTTCGTCTTTTATAATGGCTGTGAACGTCCCATTGATTCCATTGAAAACGTGATGACGTACAGACACCCAGAGGAAGACGTAGGCAGTGTCGGTTTCTTCATAGCATTCACTGTCGCCTTAAAAACAGACCCCAGATCAGAGGTAAAAATTTCTGAAATCTGAACCCTGTCATGAAAAGTGCTGTAGAAATTGTTCTGTACCACTCAGAGACAAAATTTCAACTCCTATAGAAACTATAGACTGTTTTCCATCCAATAATAACAATAATATGCATATTGTACGATCAAGAATTGAGTACGAGGCAGTTTAATTTGGAAATGTAAAAAAAAAAATAATGCTAACAGCTCCCCCTATTGACAAAAGGTTAAAGTCGCAACTGAGCCAAACAGCTTTTCGCTGTAGCCTACACTTGAGCCATGGATCAAATTAAATTAGGCGGTGCAAACTTTTTTACTAGAAAATTAACATAATCCATTGCTTATTTTGTAAATGTTTCGCTTATTTATTTGCTAGTCTGTATATATACAGTACCAATCAAAAGTTTGGACACACCTACTCATTCCAGGGTTTTTCTTTATTTTTGCTATTTTCTACATTGTAGAATAATAGTGAAGATATCAAAACTATGAAATAACACATGGAGTCACGTAGTAACCAAAAAAGTGTTGAACAAATCAAAATCTATTTTATATTTGAGATTCTGCAAAGTAGCCACCCTTTGCCTTTATGACAGCTTTGCACACTCTTGGCATTCTCTCATCCAGTAGTCACCTGGAATGCATTTCAATTAATGCAAGAGTGTGCCTTGATAAAAGTTCATTTGTGGAATTTCTTTCCTTCTTAATGTGTTTGAGCCAATCAGTTGTGAGATCTTGCATGGAGCCCCAGACCGAGGGTGATTAACCGTCATCTTGAACTTCTTCCATTTTCTAATAATTGCGCCAACAGTTGTTGCCTTCTCACCAAGCTGCTTGCCTATTGTCCTGTAGCCCATCCCAGCCTTGTGCAGGTCTACAATTTTATCCCTGATGTCCTTACACAGCTCTCTGGTCTTGGCCATTGTGTAGAGGTTGGAGTCTGTTTGATTGAGTGTGTGGACAGGTGTCTTTTATACAGGTAACGAGTTCAAACAGGTGCAGTTATTACACGTAATGAGTGGAGAACTTTCCCCCCTCTGATAACCAGGTGGTGAATCGCATCTCTGCATGTCTGGCAGACATATCAGTGTGGATGACGGATCACCACCTCAAGCTGAACCTCGGCAAGACGGAGCTGCTCTTCCTCCCGGGGAAGGACTGCCCGTTCCATGATCTCGCCATCACGGTTGACAACTCCATTGTGTCCTCCTCCCAGAGTGCTAAGAACCTTGGCGTGATCCTGGACAACACCCTGTCGTTCTCAACTAACATCAAGGCGGTGACCCGTTCCTGTAGGTTCATGCTCTACAACATTCGCAGAGTACGACCCTGCCTCACGCAGGAAGCGGCGCAGGTCCTAATCCAGGCACTTGTCATCTCCCGTCTGGATTACTGCAACTCGCTGTTGGCTGGGCTCCCTGCCTGTGCCATTAAACCCCTACAACTCATCCAGAACGCCGCAGCCCGTCTGGTGTTCAACTTTCCCAAGTTCTCTCACGTCACCCCGCTCCTCCGCTCTCTCCACTGGCTTCCAGTTGAAGCTCGCATCCGCTACAAGACCATGGTGCTTGCCTACGGAGCTGTGAGGGGAACGGCACCTCCGTACCTTCAGGCTCTGATCAGGCCCTACACCCAAACAAGGGCACTGCGTTCATCCACCTCTGGCCTGCTCGCCTCCCTACCTCTGAGGAAGTACAGTTCCCGCTCAGCCCAGTCAAAACTGTTCGCTGCTCTGGCACCCCAATGGTGGAACAAACTCCCTCACGACGCCAGGTCAGCGGAGTCAATCACCACCTTCCGGAGACACCTGAAACCCCACCTCTTTAAGGAATACCTAGGATAGGATAAAGTAATCCTTCTAACCTCCCCCCCCCTTAAAAGAGTTAGATGCACTATTGTAAAGTGGTTGTTCCACTGGATATCATAAGGTGAATGCACCAATTTGTAAGTCGCTCTGGATAAGAGCGTCTGCTAAATGACTTAAATGTAAATGTAAATGAGAACAGGAGGGCTTCTTAAAAAAAACTAACAGGTCTGTGAGAGACGGAATTCTTACTGGTTGGTAGGTGATCAAATACTTATGTCATGCAATAAAATGCAAATTAATTACTTAAAAATCATACAATGTGATTTTCTGGATTTTTTAGATTCCGTCTCTCACAGTTGAAGTGTACCTATGATAAAAATTACAGACCTCTACATGCTTTGTAAGTAGGAAAACCTGCAAAATCGTCAGTGTATCAAATACTTGTTCTCCCCACTGTATATATACATGATCATTTTATAAATGGTATAATTGGGTGATATTATTGCGTTTTACAACCCTGCTCCCACAGTCGACCCAAGATGAATGGTTTTGACCACTCAAGTCTAGCTTCACAACACTCTTCACTGCTTTGATTGGTGCAGCTAAACCACAAGTGTCTGTCCTATAATGAACAGGCACCCGCAAAGGAAAATTCAAAGAACTTGTTGATGTATTTTGTTGTGCGGTTGTTACATTTGTATTGGTGTTTCGTGTCCGACGCAAAGTGCATCATTAGCAAAATCATTATAGCCTATCATTTAACTTCCCCTGTGAGAACCATGAGCACGGGCTGACTTGGCTTTGCTGTACCGCTGCCGAAGCCTGCTTACCAAAGGTTACACTGTGTCCATTACAATGTAGAAAAATGCTTGTCTGTTGTGGAAGATGCCAAAACTTTGGAGATAACAATAGATGGCGAGGTCAAATATACTTGTTTCCATCTGTGGTGAAGTTTAATACGGTGTAGTAAAAAAAAACATAAGGTTAGCAAAACAGCTTGCTAAAGTTAGCATGTTAGGGAACTGACAGTTGTCAGTGTAGCTAGCTATTTGTTGATGTTTTTCCACTCCACATGGAAATCACCACAATGTTTGTTTCCACCGCAATTTGTGAATATATATTTATAAGTAGCCTGTCATTCTTCGAAGGTGGGACCTAAACAAGCAATTACAGGAATTACGTCAAAATAAGGGTGGCATTGCCCTCTGGTGTGCCTCTATTATGCCACAGTGACAGTTTGAAGCTTTAAAACCTCTTCTAGCAACATGGAAAAGTAGGAAACTACTAATGTACTAATTTAGCTCATCAAATAGCTAATTTGTATATGTTAATTGAGAGGATGATTGGTAAATTGGCTACCAATGCTGAGAGCCAAGGAATATAGATGATTAAAAGAGGAAACGGGATGGCGAACGTGTCGGTAACCTTCATCAGTTCCGTTTTAAAGTTATTCAAATGGCTGACGTCAAACAGCTGACATCAGTAGTATTTGATAACACAACTATGAATGACATAGGTTCAAATAGTATATATTTTCTTTTAAATACTTTGAACATAGTTTTATAAGCCTGCATAGAGTGACAGATGGGCGGGGTTTGCACTTATGGGACTACTGCATTGGTTCCATTGCTCCAGGAAAACTTGATATAGCGCAGCTAAATTATTTAAAAGAAAACAAGTACTATTTGATCCCAGGTCTGAATGGTGTTTGTCCTATGATTTGTGACCTACCTTTTTGTTGGACAATGACAACCTAACCCTAAGTTTCCCTGACTTTTTCCACCCCATCAGTAAGATCTACTGGACGGACTGGGGTAACACTCCTCGTATCGAGTATGCCAACATGGATGGCTCCAACCGCCGCGTCATCGCCGACACCCACTTGTTCTGGCCCAACGGGCTGACCATCGACTACGCCGGGCACCGTATGTACTGGGTTGACGCCAAGCATCACGTCATCGAAAGAGCTGACCTTGACGGACGGAACCGTAAGGCCGTCATCAGCCAAGGTAAAGACACCATGGAACCAAACACAGACACACACACAGGCCATGTTCGAAATTGTTCTTGCCTACAGCTTAATAAAAGTGTATACTGTGTACTAATCATATATTGTTTCGTAAAAACATATGCAGTAAGCAATAAATATCAACATACTTGGCTCATTCATACTGCCGAAGCGGCATCTAATGTGCAATTGGGTTGTTACCCGCCATTCATACACACACACACTCTCACAAATCCAATCAAACTTTATTTGTAAAATGCGCCGAATAAAACAGGTGTAGACCTTACCGTGAAATGCTTACTTACAAGCCCTTAACCAGTTCAAGAACGAATTAAGAAAATATTTACCAAATAAACTAAAATAATAAAATGTAACACAATGTGCGGGGGTACAGGTTAGTCGGGGTAATTTGTTCATATAGGTAGGTGTAAAGTGACTATGCATAGATAATAAACAGAGAGTAGCAGCAATGTAAAAACAAATGGGGGGGGGGGGCTTCATTTGATTAATTGTTCATCAGTCTTATGGCTTGGGGGTAGAAGTTGTTAACCTTTCTGGACCACCCATCCCGGATCCGGGATAATTGTCATCAGAAACGCTGACTAGCATAGCCTAGCCTAGCGCGAACGGTATATAATAAAATATAATTTCATGAAATCACAAGTGCAATATTGCAAAACACAGCTTAGCCTTTTGTTAATCCATCTGTCGTCTCAGATTTTGAAATTATGCTTTACAGCGCAAGCAATACTTGCATTTGTGTAAATTTATCGATCACTCGACAAAACAATAAGAACACCTAGCGTCAGGTAACTTGGCCACGAAAATCAGAAAAGCAATCAAATTCATCGTTTACCTTTGATGATCTTCGGATGGTTTCACTCACGAGACTCCCAGTTAGACAACAAATGTTCCTTTTGTTCCATAAAGATATTTTTTATATCCAAATACCTCCGTTTGTTTGCTGCGTTATGCCCAGGAATCCACCGGAAAGAGCGTTCGCGACAACGCCGGAAAAAATTCCAAATTATATCCATAATGTCCACAGAAACATGTCAAACGTTGTTTATAATCCATCTTCAGGGTGTTTTTCAAATATAAGATTATATATCAACCGGGACAGTTGTCTTTTCACTAGGACCGAGAGAAACAATGGCTGCCTTTCACTTTTGCGCAAAAATCACTCGGAGAGCCCCCACCTATCCACTTACGCAATGTGGTTGTTCACGCTCATCCTTCAAAATAAAAGCCTGAAACTATGTCTAAAGGCTGTTGACACCTTAGGGAAGACATAGAAAAAGAAGTCTGGTTGATATCCCTTTCAATGGGTAATAGGTATATGCATGGGAACAGAGAGGTCTCAAAAACGGGGCCACTTCCTGGTTGGATTTTCCTCAGGTTTTAGCCTGCAATATCAGTTCTGTTTAACTCACAGACAACAAATGTACCGTTTTTGGAAACTTCAGAGTGTTTTCTATCCTAATCTGACTATTATATGCATATTCTAGTTTAGGGGGCTGAGAAATAGGCAGTTTCAAATGGGTACGCCTTTTTAGCCAAAAGCGAAAACTGCACCCCTCGTCTTTTAAGGAGCCTTTTGGTCCTAGACTTGGTACTCCGGTACCGCTTACCGTGCGGTAGCAGAGAGAGCAGTCTATGACTTGGGTGACTGGAGTCTTTGACAATTTTATGGGCTTTCCTCTGACACCGCCTAGTATATAGGTCCTGGATGGCAGGAAGCTTGGCCCCAGTGATGTACTGGGCCGTACGCACTACCCTCTAGCGCTTTACGGTCAGATGCCGAGCAGTTGCCATACCAGGCGGGAATGCAACCGGTCAGGATGCTCTTGATAGTGCAGCTGTAGAACTGTTTGAGGATCTCGGGACCCATGCCAAAACTTTTCAGTCTCCTGAGGGGGAAAAGTTGTTGTCTTGCCCTCTTCACGACTGTCTTGGTGTGTTTGGACCATGATAGTTCGTTGGTGATGTGGACACCAAGGAACTTGAAACTCTCAACCCTCTCCACTACAGCCCTGTCGATGTTAATGGGGGCCTGTTCGGCCCGCCTTTTCCTGTAGTCCACGATCAGCTCTTTGTCTTGCTCACATTGAGGGAGAGGTTGTTGTCCTGGCACCACACGGCCAGGTCTCTGACGACAGATGACAAGTGCCTGGAATAGGACCTGCGACACTTCCTGTGTGAGGAAAGGTCATACTCTACGGATGTTGTAGAGCATGAACCTGCAGGAGCAAGTCACTTCTTTGACGTTTGCAGAGAACAACAGGATGTTGTCCATAGTCACGCCAAAGTTCTTTGCACTCTTGGAGGGGGACACCGTGGAGTTGTCAACTGTGATGGAGAGGTCTTGGAGCAAACATGCCTTCACCGGGAGGAAGAGTAGCTCCATTTTGTTGAGTTTGAGGTGGTGGGCCAACGTCCAAGCTGAGATCTCTGCCAGACACGCATAGATGCGTGTAGCCACCTGGGTGTCAGAAGGGGGGTAAGGGAAGAGTATTTGAGTGTCATCCGCATAACAATGATAGGAGAGACCATGTGAGGATATGAGTAAGCCAAGTGACTTGGTGTATAGAGAAAAGAGGAGAGGGCAGAGAGCTGAGCCCTGCGGGAAACCAGAAGTGAGAGCACTTGGTGCAGAAACAGATCCTCTCCACGCCACCTGGTAGGAGCGACTTGCCAGGTGGGATGCAATCCAGGAGTGTGCAGAGGCTGAGACGCCCAACCATGAGAGGTTGGGGAGGAGGATCTGATGGTTCACAGTGTCAAAGGCAGCGGATAGATCGAGGAGAATTTGAACAGAGAAGAGAGAGTCAGCTTTGGCAGAGAGCCTGTGACACAGAGGAGAGTGATCTCAGTTAAATGAGCCGTCTTGAAGCCTGACTGGTTAGAGTTAAGAAGATCGTTCTGAAAGAGATAACAAGAGAGTTGGTCAGAGACAGCACGCTCAAGTGTTTTGGAAACAAAAGAAAGAAGAGATACCGGTCTGTAGTTTGAAGTCAGAGTAGTCAAGTGTTGGTTTCTTAACCTCTCTGGGATCGCGGGACGCTTGCGTCCCAACAGCCTGTTAAAATGTAGAGCGCCAGATTCAAAAAAAAATCTATAAAATCAAACTTTATTAAATTACACATATAAGATACCAAATCACTCGTTGTGAATCCAGCCAACATGTCAGATTTCAAAAAGGCTTTTCGGCGAAAGCATAAGATGCTATTATCTGATGATAGTGCAATGGCTACACTCTCTTTGTTGACAATTTCAACCATGCCGGCGCTACTCAAATCGCAGAAATAAAATATAAAACATGCATTACCTTTGACGAGATTCTTTTGTTGGCACTCCAATATGTCCCATAAACATCACAAATGGTCCTTTAGTTCGATTAATTCCGTCCATATATATCCAAATTGTCCATTTATTTGGCGCCGTTGTACCAGGAAAAACAGCCTTCAATTTGCGCAAAATCACGACAAAATATCTAAAAAAAATTACCTCTAAACTTTGCCAAAACATTTCAAAGTACTTTTGTAATACAACTTAAGGTATTTGTAAACGTTAATAATCGATCAAATTGAAGACGGGTCAATCTGTTTTCAATACAGGATATCAACAAACTCACGGTACTTTTCAAGTCTTGCTCAACTCTCAAACATAAACACACGACGTCACTCCACTTCCGGGTCAATATCTTTCTCAGTTTACTAAGAAAAAACCTTAACCTTTTTCCATACAATGGCGACATCCAGTGGAAGCAGTAGAAACTGCGTGGATAGTGATTAGAATTCTGGTGTGCCCATGATAACTCATTGAACATACAGGAACTTAACAATAAAAAAGTTAGTCCTCAGGGTTTTGACTGCTATATAAGTTCTGTTATACTTACAGATATGATTCAAACAGTTTTAGAAACTTCAGAGTGTTTTCTATCCAAATCTACTACTAATATGCATATCTTATATTCTGGGGATGAGTAGCACGAAGTTGAAATTGCGCACGCTATTTTTCCCTAAGTGAAAACTCTGCACCCTATCCTCAAGGAGGGAAGCGACTGGCCATTTTGAAGTCAGAGGGGACGTAACCAATGGTCAGGGATGAGTTGATGAGGGAAGTGGTGATTGGGAGAATATCTCCAGAGATGGTCTGGAGAAGGGAGGAGGGGATCGGTTCAATTGGGCAGGTTGTTGGGCGGCCAGATATCATTAGTCGCAGGATTTCATCTGGAGAGAGGCGAGAAAGAGGTCAAGGCCTAAGGATCCTTGGGCTCATGAATGAGGAGAGGACGTCGTCAGCCTTTTGTTTTCAAAGTGGTGACAAAGTTGTTTGCAAAGAGGATTACGGAGGTTGGAGAAGTGTTTCCCTGGGTTGGAGGCAGAAGCTTGAATGATAGTGATAGAAAGTGGCCTTAGCAGCTGATACAGAAAAGAGAAAGTATAGCGGAGTAGGGCGGGCACAATAATCATATAATCGTGTAACTGACAATTATGAACAATAACTGAACTAAAAAACATAAATCGTCATCATTGTGGATAAAATCTTTACAGCCCTGAACAACAATGAATACGCTCTCGGCATATTTTTTTTATTTATCCAAAGTGTTTGACACGGTTGATCATGAAATATTACTTTCTAAATTGCATTATTACGGTTTTCATGATTATACATATAATTGGCTATAGATTTAAGTTTATGATAGAGAACAATTTGTTTATGCATAGAGCTGTGCATCTACCAGGGCCAAGATATCCTGTGGCGTGCCACATGGTTCAATAATTAGACCTGTTATTTCTAATCTATGTCAATGAACTTGCCGCTGTGTTTTCTACTGTACTTCCCATTTTATTTGGTGCTGATACCAATTTGATTTTATCACACAATAATTTTATCTCACTAATTAATGAAGTCATATTTTCTGAATGGTTCCAGATAAACAAATTATCTTTAAATGTAAAAAAAAAAATCCACCTTTATTGTATTCACTAGTAAGAATAATACATATTGTAAAAAAAAATGTGTGTGAATTAAATGGAACCCGTCACATCCACTAACTTCCTCTGAGTTCTAATTGATGAAAGTTATCCTGGAAAGATCATATTCAATTTGTCCGATGCAAAGTGATAAAATCTGTTGGTATCATCAGAAAGATTATTGATTTGGTTCATCAGGCTAGCTTCCTAACTTTATACAATAGATTTGATTCATTTACCCATATCTTATTTATGTCATATTGTCTGGGCCAGTACATATGCCTCCTACCCAATGTTCCCTCAAATTTGTTTCAGGACTGAGCACAAACTTGAAAGTCTGCTGAGCGCATTCTTGAAAGTTGGGAAAATGTTGTGCAACGTCCTGCGCACGTTTAGTGTCAACACTGAGGTTGTACCCACTTTAAGTTACAGTTTTAAGTGGTCAAGTAGGCTACTGTGGCTATTTGATCATAATGTAGACCTACCTGAATGGCCTACCTTAAAAAACAATGGAGAAAACGCACCCCATAACATTTTAACATGGAAATAGCTGTTCTATCATTCAGCCTACAGTAGCAGCCAATGTGTCGTGTTCAATGCCTACATTCCATGAGACTTTTGGAGAAAAGAAAAACATGCAGGGCTTGACATTAACCTGCTTATCCACTTGTCCTTCAGACAAGGTGACAGAAAGTGTTTGATGGAAGAAACCACTCTACAAAATTAAATTCATTATTATTCCCATAGCATTATTACAGAGAATCAGACAAATTATGCTACGTTCTGCCTATTGGGTACTTATATTATTCAAGACCGTCTCAAAATACAACACTTCCCCTTTAAAACATAAAAAAGCTCTTTACCTGACTAGAGGGCTAGAAATGCACACACTTTGTGCTCTTGTTGGAAGCAACCACTCCCAAATTGTTGACTAGAAATTAGATATAATTGGGGTAATAACTCACTCACTAGCAAAGAATATGAACAAATGTGAACATGTGGCTACATGCAGCTCTCACTGATCTCAAAACAAGCGCATCTACTCATGACCACTTATACTGTAGCCTAAACAAAGTCCAGTTCAATGTGAATTGCACAGATCCGTATTTGGCAATGGCTATTTGCATATAGGCCTACTGCAGCTCTGATTGGTTATGGCACACTGGTCTGTGTAGAGTATGAGCCTGAGTCTTGCCTGTCAATGCAGTAGAATCCTACTCCAATGCGCTCTGCCTACAAGAAAATCTCTTGCACAGTTAGTTTTGTATACGAAATCTTGCGTAGATCGTTTTATTTCAGTATATTACATTGAAAGTGGCTAATATTGCATAGATTTGATAACAATTCCCACAATAGAGCGATGTTGAAGTGAAGTTGAATCTCGTGCTTCTCTGCACAGGCTCATATTTCTTCTGCGCCCACGCACACACGCAGCTTAGAGGGAACATTGCTCCTACCTACACAAATGACTCATCTGCACCTTTGTTAAAATACTCTTGTATATTTACGACATTAATGTACGGCAATTATGCACTTTTATCTGCAAATAGTCATACCTCCCAGACAGTTTACCTAAAGCCTTCAATGGATTCTTCCAGGTTAATTCTAAAATCCATCTATATAACGCAAGACACTGCAATAACCTTCACCCTCCCCACTGCCACACCTCACATAGTAAATTCTCTATTAGATATAGAGGTACCATACTCTGGGATTCTTATCTTCACATTGCCAAAACATCATCATCCCTCGATAACTAACTTCAAGTAAAGACTGGGGGTCAGCCTGATGAACCAAACTACTTAGTCATCTCCTCCATATAGCCTAACTCTCACACACTCACATGCACACACACATTTAAACAAAACAAATATATATATTAATTTTTTTCATGATTACTGATCAATTAATTTATACATTTCTAATTAGTTTTAACAAACCTTTTTTTTTTTTTACTTATGTATTGTATATAGTTTTTTTTGTGGTGTAGTTTTCATATAAGCCCTTGGGGATCCAACCACACAAGCACACACATTATAAAAAAAAAAAATCTGTATTGTTGTCTATCACTTGTTATCTTTAGTGGAAATAAATAAATACAAAAATAAATGAGCAATCAGACATTTCAAACAGCAATGATATAGATGAGGAAAACTAGTGCTCCTCTGTCATACCTCGTGGAATTAATCAATGCCATATTTCCATTAAATTGTACAAAAAAACAGCACACTCACATCCACACAGCAATGAATGCATAAATATTGTGACTTGGAACCAAGGGTGTGGGTGTTTGTGCGTGAGAGAGAGTTTGTGTGCGCTAGTGTGTGTGTGAAAGACCGTGGGAGATATGACATTATGACAAGTGCAGATCAGTGTTCGGTGGATCATCACCACTCCCGACACACTTCACCCATCACCCTTCCCCCCGGTCTGCTGATTGGGCCTGGTGTTGCTGGCTCACCCGATCTGGAAATCAAAGCTGAGCTGCCCTCTGTTTATGGGGAGAGCGGGAGCCATGAGCTTCCAAATGGCACCATATCGGTCGTAACAAAGGGAGACAGGAGTGGAGGTCCTCCTCAGTGTCCATCTAAAAACAGAGGCGATATATAGGTATGTTTGCTTGTTGTCACAACCTGCTCCTGTATGGCTTAGTTAGCAATGCCAAGGACTGTAGGTTAGATTCTCGCTGGGGTCATTCATACAAAAGATGTATGCAGGCATGACTGTAAGTTGCTGGTTAAAAGCGTCTGCTAAATGACATATACACTCGCCGACCAGTTTATTAGGTTCAGTGTGGCCGTGGCTTGTTCTATAAAGCATGCAGGCATATGGGCATCGAGGCTAGGGCTGACCCCATTTAGTCGACTGGTCGGTTGTTTCGTCGATAGGTTTTTGTCGACCAAGATTTCTTTTGTCAAGCAGTAGCAAATATATACAGTGGGGAGAACAAGTATTTGATACACTGCCGATTTTGCAAGTTTTCCTACTTACAAAGCATGTAGAGGTCTGTAATTTTTATCATAGGTACATTTCAACTGTGAGAGATGGAATCTAAAACAAACATCTAGAAAATCATATTGTATGATTTTTAAGTAATTCATTTGCATTTTATTGCATGACATAAGTATTTGATCACCTACCAACCAGTAAGAATTCCGGCTCTTACAGACCTGTTAGTTTTTCTTTAAGAAGCCCTCCTGTTCTCCACTCATTACCTGTATTAACTGCACCTGTTTGAACTCGTTACCTGTATAAAAGACACCTGTCCACACACTCAATCAAACAGACTCCAACCTCTCCACAATGGCCAAGACCAGAGAGCTGTGTAAGGACATCAGGGTTGAAATTGTAGACCTGCACAAGGTGAGAAGGCAACAACTGTTGGCGCAATTATTAGAAAATGGAAGAAGTTCAAGATGACGGTCAATCACCCTCGGTCTGGGGCTCCATGCAAGATCTCACCTCGTGGGGCATCAATGATCATGAGGAAGGTGAGGGATCAGCCCAGAACTACACGGCAGGACCTGGTCAATGACCTGAAGGGAGCTGGGACCACAGTATCAACGAAAACCATTAGTAACACACTACGCCGTCATGGATTAAAATCCTGCAGCGCACGCAAGGTCCCCCTGCTCAAGCCAGCGCATGTCCAGGCCCGTCTGAAGTTTGCCAATGACCATCTGGATGATCCAGAGGAGGAATGGGAGAAGATCATGTGGTCTGATGAGACAAAAATAGAGCTTTTTGGTCTAAACTCCACTCGCCGTGTTTGGAGGAAGAAGAAGGATGAGTACAACCCCAAGAACACCATCCCGACCGTGAAGCATGGAGGTGGAAACATCATTCTTTGGTATGCTTTTCTGCAAAGGGGACAGGACGACTGCACCGTATTGAGGGGAGGATGGATGAGGTCATGTATTGCGAGATCTTGTCCAACAACCTCCTTCCCTCAGTAAGAGCATTGAAGATGGGTCGTGGCTGGGTCTTCCAGCATGACAACGACCCGAAACACACAGCCAGGGCATCTAAGGAGTGGCTCCGTAAGAAGCATCTCAAGGTCCTGGAGTGGCCTAGACAGTCTCCAGACCTGAACCCAATAGAAAATCTTTGGAGGGAGCTGAAAGTCCGTATTGCCCAGCGACAGCCCCGAAACCTGAAGGATCTGGAGAAGGTCTGTATGGAGGAGTGGGCCAAAATCCCTGCTGCAGTGTGTGCAAACCTGGTCAAGAACTACAGGAAACATATGATCTCTGTAATTGCAAACAAAGGTTTCTGTACCAAATATTAAGTTCTGCTTTTCTGATGTATCAAATACTTATGTCATGCAATAAAATGCAAATTAATTACTTAAAAATCATACAATGTGAAAAAAAATTACAGACGTCTACATGCTTTGTAAGTAGGAAAACCTGCAAAATCGGCAGTGTATCAAATACTTGTTCTCCCCACTGTATATATTTCTGATGGAACATGTAACGGATGTGAAATGGCTAGCTAGTTAGCGGTGGTGCGCGCTAATAGCGTTTCAATCGGTGACGTCACTCGCTTTGAGACCTTGAAGTAGTGGTTCCCCTTGCTCTGCAAGGGCCGCGGCCTTTGTGGAGCGATGGGTAACAACGCTTCGTGGGTGACTGTTGTTGATGTGTGCAGAGGGTCCCTGGTTCGCGCCCGGGTATGGGCGAGGGGACGGACGTAAAATTAAACTGTTACATTGATGCTGTTGACCCGGATCACTGGTTGCTGCAGAAAAGGAGGAGGTCAAAAGGGAGGTGAATGTAACCGATGGGTAGCGGTGGTGCGCGCTAGCATCCTTTCAGTCGGTGACGTCACTCGCTTTGAGACCTTGAAGTAGTGGTTCCCCTTGCTCTGCAAGGGCCGCGGCCTTTGTGGAGCGATGGGTGACGATGCTTCGTGGGTGTAAGTTGTTGATGTGTGCAGAGGGTCTCTGGTTCGCGATCGGGGCGAGGGGACGGACGTAATGTTATACTGTTACACACACAAGACACCTGTCTGATTTTCGCATGTCTCAGTTGGCTAATCATGATGGCACACCAGTATCACATTTACCGTTAATTCCCATAATTTCTAATCTACAATGTTTGTTTGGTTAAGGTAATTTCTGTTAATGCATTCAATATATTATAATTACAGTATTTTACTATTCTCATTGTCTGAGTGGACACGTTGTTTGCGGACTGGAAAACCTAGGCTACACTTGTGAGGAACAAGTTTTGGTATATTTACGTAATTTCCGAGTTGTCAATTTATTCATTGCATTTTATTTGTAAGGCTCCAGTCAATGTATTATAATTACAGTATTTTACTATTCTCATTGTCTGAGTGGACACGTTGTTTGCGGACTGGAAAACCTAGGCTACACTTGTGAGGAACAAGTTTTGGTATATTTACGTAATTTCCGAGTTGTCAATTTATTCATTGCATTTTATTTGTAAGGCTCCAGTCAATGTTGAGTAAGGACGCAGTCCTGATTATGCATAGACGTAGGCCTAGGCTACCTGGCCTGCACACAAATGTAGTCCTATAAATGTGCCCATTTGGGGATCTGATAGTATTTCTGATTGTCTTAACTCACCACCACTGTGGATCTTCTCAAGGTATTTTTTCTTCACCTCAAACAGCAAGTAAACAAAGTCCGTTTTTACATCCATTGAGAATTACAATAGTTCCTCAACGTAGCCTATTTAAAAAATATTTCAAGCTCTCTTTCGATAACCACTCCATTCTCTACTTGTTGTGAAAGGGGGAAAGAATGTCATGCTCTGATCCGGTGGAAATGTCATAAAATAGGCCTACCACAAAGGTCATCTCTAAGCGAAGGACCCTGTGACTAAACACCTCCCTCTGCAACTGGATCCAGGACTTCCTGACGGGCCTCACCACAGGTGGTAAGGGTAGGAAACAACACATCTGCTAGGCTGATCCTCAACACTGGGGCCTCTCAGGGGTGCGTGCTTAGTCCCCGCCTGTACTCCCTATTTACCCACGACTGCGTGGCCAATCACGACTCCAACAGCATCATTAAGTTTGCTGATGACACAACAGTGGTAGGCCTGATCACCGACAACATTGAGACAGCCTATACGGTGGAGGTCAGAGACAACAACAACTCCCTCAATGTGAGCAAGACAAAGGAGCTGATCGTGGACTATAAGAAAAAGAGGTGCTAACAGGCCACCATTAACATCGACAGGGCTGTAGTGGAGAGGGTTGAGAGTTTCAAGTTCCTAGGTGTCCACATCACCAACAAACTATCATGGTCCAAACACACCAAGACAGTTGTGAAGAGGGCACAACAACAGGAGACTGAAAAGATTTGGCATGGGTCTCCAGATCCTCAAAAAGTTCTACAGCTGCACCATCGAGAGCATCCTGACCAGTTGCATCACTCCCTAGTATGGCCACTGCTCTGTATCTGACCGTAAGGCGCTACAGAGGGTAGTGCGTGCGGCCCAGTACATCACTGGGGCCAAGCTTCTTGACATCCAAGACCTATATACTAGGCGGTGTCAGAGGAAGGGCCAAAAAATTGTCAAAGACTCCAGTCACCCAAGTCATAGACTATTCTCTCTGCTACCACAGAGCAAGCAGTACCGAGTGCCAAGTCTAGGAGCAAAAGGCTCCTTGTCTACAGCTTCTACCCCCAAGCCATAAGACTGCTGAACAGTTAATCAAATGGCCACCCAGACTATTTACACAGCTGCTCGCTGTTTATTTTCTATGCATAGTCACTTTACAAATTACCTCGACTAACCTGTTCCCTCGCACATTGTCTCGGTAAGGTCTACACCTGTTGTATTCGGCGCATGTGACAAATCAAATGTGATTTGATTTGATTACTTATCCCTTGCGCAAATAGCCTACAGCTGTGTCTGTCCGGAGCTCACTGGCGCAGGAAACTCTGAGGGCCCAGAATATTTTATACAATGTTGCAAGTTTTTTAGTGCAAGCTTCAGGCCGGACCAAGTTGATAGTTGATACAATGTTTCAAGTTCCTTTCAGACAGGCCATGCATAGCCAATATGGGATTTATACGGGATGTTTTCTACCTGCAGGCTGCAATGTTTTTATTTTTTGGCTTTATGTAGGATATTTTTACATAGTTGGCAATGGCAATAGAATTTACTTTTAGAATTTTGATCAACCACATGATAATGATTTTGACATACGAAGACTTTATTATAAATGAAATGAAACTGTTCCATGAAAATGTGCATTTGAAAATCGTAACTGGCACGCAGATCGGTTCGAAATGGTAAGATAAATTGGCACTCCCAATGGAAATAGTTACCTACCCCTGTTGTAGCCTATTACCGGCAACTTCGGGAGCTTAATGGCAGAATCTGCAGAGGCCAGCAGTAGCTGAAGGAGGAGGGTCGGGAACAGGGTTTTTTTTCTGGTTAGGCTATCTTGATCTCTGGCTCCCTCTTGAGTCATTTTTCTGTTTTAATTATTTAATCACGTTAGAACGTTAGAATAGGAAAAATGAGTGACCTAAGCAACTTTGAGTGTGGTATGATCGTCGGTGCAAGGCGCGCTGGATCCAGTATCTCAGAAACAGCCGCCCTCCTGGGCATTTCACGCTCGACAGTGTCTAGAGTTTATTGAGAATGGTGCAACAAACAAAAAACTTCCGTCAAACAGCTTGTGATGAGAGAGGTCGAAGGAGAATGGCAATAATCGTGCAAGCTAACAAGGGAGCCACAAACTGACAAATAATGGTGCAGTACAACAGTGGTGTGCAGAACGGCATCACGGAACGCACAACTCGTCGATCCTTGTCATGGATGGGCTATTACAGCGAACAACCACACCTGGTTCAACTCCTATCAGCTAAAAACAAGAAGAAGTGGCTTTAGTGGAGGGGAGAATAGAAGGAATGTCTTTTAGGAGAGGAAAAGGAGGGTTACCCACTGCCCTGTGTGAGTGTTTGATTAGAGGAGGAGGGGTGCGTGAGGGGTGATAGGGGGAGGAGGACGGGTGTAGAGGGTACCTGTCCAGCCCTGTGTGAGCAGCCTTTATTGATATGTGCTCTCGGGATAAAAACCTGTAATTGGCCCTGTACCTCCACTAGGCCCTCTGTTTGCTCAGACAACAGGAAGAACAAATGGGACGTGTGCCTGTCTGTGCCTGTGTGTGTATGCCTGTGTGTGTGTGCCTGTGTGTGTGTGTGCCTGTGTGTGTGTGTGCACGCATGCATACTTTTTTGTGTGCATGTGCGCATCTCTGTGTGTGTGGTCGTTTGAGAAACATTTGGAGACATGCCAGTCCTTTGTCATGGTATCTGGTGAGTGATGTGGGTGACACCCTTATCCTCTGAGCACACCTGTGCACCTTCGGGGGCGAGGTGGGGGTGGGCAATAAATGAGACAATAGGAGAGGGGGTATAGCGAGGGATGTTGTGGGGACAGAGAGGGATGGAAATGTGGGCTTTTTTGGAGGGGGGGGGGGGTGAAAAGTAGGAAGGGGAGAGACAGAGAAGGACACACTAGAGCAAGTGAGGGAGATAATGAGAAGAGTGGGGACAGAGAGGGGAGAGGTTACATGTGGGTGGAGGGTAGACCCCCATGGAAGATTCCCTGTTGCCTTACAGCTGCTGGCCCAGCTGTCCCTTAGAACAGAGACAGAAAAGAGAGAGTAGGCCCACATACCACCAGTGTGCCTGCTAGCTGCCCTTGAAAGAGAGAGGAGAGCGTCAACCCAACTCTGACTCCCCTTCACACTCATGTCTAACCATGTGTCTCCTTGAAGATAACATCAGTAACACACACACCAAGTATCATCTTACACACACCTGGAGACCTAAAGAAAAAGATAGACAGATGGAGAAACAGGAGAGAGAGAGAAAAATTCCAATGTTTCCCTGAAGCTAATGTTATTTAGTTTTTTTTCTGAGGGGTATGATACTTTAAGTATGTATCTGAGTATTGGTTTACATTAAGAGTTAGGTAATATCTTCTCCTCTCTCCCCAGGTTTGGTCTTTCACCACTCTTCATTTATACCCCACTGTAAAACCCTGGTATAAAATACTAGACCTGTGTAAGACCTTTATGGCAGCAAGCTCACCACAAACTGTGCACCACCAACAGAAATAAACAAGGGGGAAAATGATGTTCTTTCCATCCATCAGTTGAGCGTATTCAGCACTCTCTGATGTTCTCTGTGCTTCGCCAAAAATGTAGGCAATCTGGCCAATAGGGCCACTTCAGCTGGGCTAATGAATGAATAGAGGGACAATGGTATGGAAGTGTTCCACATATGTTCTCCACCAAAGACTGTGGCCCTATTTAAATGACCAAATCATTGTTCCCTTCCTTTCTTTGATCAATCCCTCCCTCCTTTCTTCAAGTAGTCAAACAGGGACTTCTTCTCAGAAGAAATCTATAGAGCTAGCACTTAACTCCCAAAGCTTATGTCATTAGCGAGTGGCTAATAAGAAACAGGCTAACTCCAACCAGCTCTGATTAAGGCTGAATACAATAGGGGGACACAATTGAAAAGACAACAACATTAACTCGTCCTCATTTGATGGTGTGAGGAATCAGATCTTGTCCAACTTTGTGCTATTTTTCTTTGAAGATAATTGTCCCTTTACTCCAGATTGGTTTTATTTGGTGTTTTGTTTTAGTTTGTGGAGGAACTGTTTAGGGATTTGTGTGTGGCTGTGTGTTGATTTAGTTGCTGTTCCAATGGCTGCTTGTTGTTTGAAATCATGTAACCCCCCCCCCCCCTCATTCTATACCACTTGGTCTAACTCCTTTAAAGGGTCAACGAGAATGTTCCAATGTTGTTCTTGTGTTTCAGTAATAAAGACAGCATATGCTTCTTTAAATACATATATTTGTCTATCTCTCTCTCTGTCTTTCTCTCTCTTTCTCTGTCTTAACTCTCTCTCCATCAAGGCTTGCCCCATCCATTTGCCATCACCGTATTTGAGGATAGCCTTTACTGGACAGACTGGCACACCAAGAGCATCAACAGTGCCAACAAGTTCACGGGCAAGAACCAGGAGATCATCAGAAACAAGCTGCACTTCCCAATGGATATACACACACTGCACCCGCAGAGACAGCCCGCAGGTCAGTCAGACACAAACGCACATCCAATCGAATACACACACATGCTCCTTCGTGCACATACAAACGCGCTCACACACACATACAAACACACACAAACACACACCACCCACAGATGCACTCTGTTAGTCAGTAACACACCTGCACACTCACTCACAGAGTGCTTCTAACCTCTCCCCCCTCCCCTCTTCTCCAGGTGGGCGTAACCGATGTGGGACCAACAACGGGGGCTGCAGCCACCTCTGTCTCCCTGGCAACAAGACCTATACCTGCGACTGCCCCACGGGCTTCAAGAAAGTGGACCAGCATAACTGTGCCCTGAGTGAGTATACTTACTTGCCTACAAGAACACACTACACTCTAGGTAGAATGCTAGAATATTTGTTGACATTTCAATGTGATTATTTAGAGTTGTAAATACATTTTTGTGTTCATTTAGGCATTGCTTTATTCTAAATATAAACTCAATGTTTGCTAAGTACATTTTCAGTCCAGTTGGCTAATGTTAAAGGGCAACTCCACCACTTTTAAACCTCATTTTCATTATCCCCAGCACAATACCAGTGTCTGCATATGTGAAGACGGCATATTTTAGCGTTTTATAGAAGTCACAGAGTAGCATTTTTGGGGATTTTTTAGGACCTTTCTTCTTATCTAGCTGTTTTTACATACGTAGACACTGGTTTGGTGCTGGATATAATGAATATGAGGTTGAAAGGTGGCAGAATTGCCCTTTAATAGCATGTGTTAGTTTAGTTAGGTTCCAATTGTCCACACTAGAATGACCAATACATTGCTTAATCCTAAGGGGTACGCTAGTGTGGATAATTGGAACAGAGCCTTGGTGTATGTTGTTGTATTGTGTGTTGTGATGACCCTGTTGTTAAACCTAGAGAACTGACAGAAGACCTTTGGTCTTTGATCAGGTCTTGACAAGTTCCTGCTTTTTGCCCGAAGGACGGACATCCGACGAATCAGCTTCGACACCGAGGACATGTCGGATGATGTCATCCCGCTGGCCGACGTACGCAACGCCGTGGCACTGGACTGGCACGCCGAGGAGGGCTTCATCTATTGGACGGACGTCACCACCGACTCCATCAACCGGGCCCAATGGGACGGCTCAAGGCAGGAGGTCAGTTCCTCCCAATATTATTTCCCATATTAGTTAGTCATTTAGCAGATGCTCCTATCCAGAGCCACTTACTGTACAATGGAAGGTGCATTCAACTAAAGTAAGGGAGACAACAACCACCCATCAAGATCATTACTAGTACAATAGCTAGTATTAGAGAAGAAAACAGTTTAGTGTTATAGTGGTGGATGTTTGGTCTAATCCTTGGTAAGATACAATGTTTTGGGGAATCACTTTAGCTGATGAGATCAGTCCCTTGCACTTTACTTTTAACCAAATGTCGCCACCTATTGATGAGAGTCTGGTATCACAGTTCATTTTACAGCTGTTTTGACTTTTTTGCATTGGGGGAGTACTTCAATTAAGTTACTGTGCTGTGTTGAAATTAGTTGTTATTGTGTGTGTCAGGTGGTGGTGGACACCAGTCTGGAAAGTCCAGCCGGTCTGGCTATTGACTGGGTGACCAACAAACTTTACTGGACTGACGCAGGTAAGAAACCTTACCTGTACCTGTGTTCAAGATTTAAATGACTATAGGGTAGTGGTACAAACGGAAGTGGTATTGAGTCGTTTGTTGTATAAACAATAATTAATTGTGTGAGTGTGTGCGTGCTTGTGTGTGTGCGTGTGTGAGATCAGGTACAGATCGTATCGAGGTATCTAATGCAGACGGGAGCATGCGTACCGTTCTGATCTGGGAGAATCTTGACCGACCCAGGGACATCGTGGTTGACCCAATTGGAGGGTGAGTCAGAGGTCAAGGGTCAATATCAGGCGTCAGCTATCCAATGACACCCCTGACAGTAGTTTACAGAGTAGCGTGTAAACACACCAATAGAGTCCTCCCAAAAAGTTAGCGCTGCATGGACTGTTTACCACTGACACCTAATCTGAACATACAGTATACAGATGAATTGTGCACACCACATACATGTACAGTTTACTGATGCATGATTTTCCCTGAGTACCATAGATATATGTACTGGACAGACTGGGGTGTGAGTCCTAAGATAGAGCAGGCAGGGATGGACGCATCCAGCCGTATCGTCATCATCTCTTCCAACCTGACATGGCCTAACGGACTGGCAATTGACTACCAAACACAGCGCCTGTACTGGGCCGACGCCGGGATGAAGACCATCGAGTTTGGCAACTTTGATGGCTCAGACAGACAGGTGAGGTGGTCCTGAAGGGATAGTCTTTGCAAGTTTTAGCTTGTTTTCAAACAATTTTTGTATGTTGGATGGGTATTTAATCAAGTGAGACTTTTTACTCTGTGAATCAGAAGACTGGCTAATATTTTTATTCCCCCCGTCCCACTCTCCCCTCCATTGGTGTCCAGGTGTTGATTGGCAGTCAGTTGCCTCACCCCTTTGGGCTGACTCTGCATGAGGAAAAGCTCTATTGGACAGACTGGCAGTCCAAGAGCATCCAGTGTGCCAACAAAATGACTGGCCTGGGACGACAAACACTCGCCGAGAACCTGGAGAACCTCATGGATATTCACATGTTCCACCGCTACCGCACCACCGGTGTGTGTGTGTGTGTGTGTGTGTGTGTGTGTGTGTGTGTGTGTGTGTGTGTGTGTGTGTGTGTGTGTGTGTGTGTGTGTGCCCTGTTGGCACTCTGAGTATTTTGTGACATGATACTAGACCCCCACCCCCAACACCAGGTCCAGTGTCCCTCCCTGTCACTAGTGGGATTAGGGGCCAGGTAAACTGATCCTAGATATGTGGTTCAGAGGGCAAAAAGCACCTTGGGCTCATACCAGGCTGAAGCAGCACTGATAAGTAGGGATGTCAAACGTTCAGCCTGCTGCACAGACCCCATTGCCATGGAGGCTCTAGTCTAGAGCGTCCGGTTAAATTGTGTTTGAGATCATTTTTAAACTCTCAACTGTTAAATGAGTGAGACATATATGTCATTGTTGCAATAGTTTGTGAGTGGGCAACATATACTATCATCTTACGTTTTCATGTTGAATAATTATATATTGCGCTCTCTCCCCCCTCTGTCCCTCACTCTCTAGTGCGGACACCTTGTGCGGTGAATAATGGGGGCTGCAGTCACCTGTGTCTGTTGGCTCCACCCACAAAAGGCTCCAGCTGTACCTGTCCTACTGGCATCAACCTTCAGCTGGACGGAAAGACCTGCACACACGGTAGCATAGCAACAATATCATATTATTATACTACCAGCACCCATTGTACAACAACCCATGGTACATTGGATGTTTTGGTGCCTCTGGGGCAATTTAGACACCTGATTGAGGGCCTTATTACTGATTAATTTGTTTATGTTTTATGACCTTGTTCGGTTTCTGTTGCATTTTGTATTTTCTGAAATTCAGGGCTCTTTAAAAGAGACCTTGGTCTCAGTATGACTACCTGGTAAAATAAAGGTTTAAAAAGAAAACAAAAAAAACAAGAGCAAAACAACACTATACCACATATCTCATCACCTTAACACAATTAACTACAGAGATATTGATAACAATGGTTGATTAATATTTAAAAAAGATTGTCTCATCTTGAATTAAAGGAGAGAAAAAAATACATAGTTTAGTATTTTGTTCATTAGTACGCTGTTGATATGGTCCCAACATGTGTGCATGTCAGCAGTAAAGTTTTCAAGATGGAGCACTTTCAGTAAAAATCTTACTGTGATAGTAATGTGTTTTGCATTATCGTCACACTCTTTTCTTTGTACTCTATCTTGAAAACGTTACTGCTGACATCCCTTTAATTACTTCCTTCACCGTCAAGGCCCAGCTGAGATACAGTATTTACAGCCCGTTGAGTCTTAAAGAATATCACTTACAAATGCCTCATAAGCTTAGTTCTACTGTATAACCTCATCATAATCCAAAATATAAGGTGGTTTTATTCCATAAAACCTGTACTCTCCATACTGACAGTGTTGTGTCCTGGTTGTAGGGATGAGTAGTTTCCTGATCTTTGCACGGCGGACTGATATCAGGATGGTCTCTCTGGACATCCCCTACTTTGCTGATGTGGTGCTGGCTGTCAACAGATCCATGAAAAACACCATCGCCATCGGAGTGGACCCTAAAGAGGGTGTGTATGTGTGTGCGTCTGTGCGTGTGTTTCAGGTTTTCTGTCATCTCAGTGTGGTATGAACACGAAAATGAGGAAGGTCTGCACTTAGGTTTTGCAGTAAAAATAAATAAAAATGTATTCAGTCTTTCAGACCAGACATTTTGCCCGAAAGGGCTTCATCATCAGTGTCCTTTGACAAAAAAGTGTCATTTTTTAATTGTGATCTGAATGTGCACCTGTGGTGGTCGGTGCCATTTAAGATAAGGGAGCAAGACATTTTTTCAATGAGCATGGCCTTATTTCTTTTACAGTGTATTGGATGACTGTCATTCATATTTCATTCATCCAGCTCAATTTAACATCGATAGGTTTGGGCTACTACATGATACAAAAATGCTAGCAATAGCCATCGTGAGGTTGCTACAACGTATCCTACGAATGAAAGTTTACCACACATAGGTCGAGATAAATGTTTTAGTAATCAAGGTGACAGACAGTGAATGACGCATTCAATACTGCCTTGCACACTCTTCCCTACATCTAGCTGATCTAGGGTGTAATCATTTGTCTAGCAGTTGCAAACGAGAGTTTCTATTGGACAAATTCAGGTATGTTGATCCCCGTTTCGTTCTGTTTGCTTCTGTTTTAGAAACGTTTTTCAACAGAATCGGCAGAATAAATACACCCCTGATCACCCGCACACACAGTTCACTTTCATAGCAGCCACATACAAACAGCATGATCACTTTGCTCGTTGTATAATTATTTCTCTCATTTACGCTGTCTTCCTGTCTCCTTTTCCCTTCACTTGTGGACTTCATTGCACAACACATTAGCTGTCTGTGACCAGGCGACAAAACCTTTCCAAGCCAAACCTTCATACCATTAACGCTAATTGGTACACACAGTCTACATCGTTGTCAACATATTAGCTAATGTCGTAGTCAACATAGCTAATAGAACTAACGCGTTAGTAAACCTGCTACAATCACGCAGTTTAGCAGTTACACTGGGCCCCGGTGGCAATACATTTATAAAACCAAAAGCTTATCTTGATTTGGAAGAGTTCCAGTGTTGGATAGCCATAGCCAGCAAGCTAACATAGCATCCCTCTCTGTTTGAGCCAGGTGTTTGAGTAGGCTAAACTAGCTAGCTGAATTCATTAGCTGAGAAAGTGAAAAAAAATACAACAAAATATAGCTAGCTCGCTCTCTCTTGCTTCTACTTCATTTATGAAGATTTTTTTTTCTTTCTCTAATACTTTGATTGGGTGGACAACATGTCACTTCGTGCTGTAAGAGCTCTGATAGGTTGATGGGCGTCCTCCGGAAGTTGTCATAATTACTGTGTAAGTCTATGGAAGGGGGTGAGAACCATGAGCCTTCTAGATTTTGAATTGACGTCAGTGTTCCCAGAGGAGGACGGAATCTACTGTAGCTGTCCTCCGGCTAAACCATGGCACTACCCCAGAGAGTACTGTTGAGGCTACTGTAGACCTTCATTGCAAAACAGTGTGTTTTAAATTATTATTAAAACTATTAATTAAAAACTATACTAACTATATTCATGTCACTGGTGACGTAAATATAGTTAGTATACTTTTTTTAATCTATAATTGATAACTTTTTAATGCTTCACTATTTAATTTTGATGAACTTCATTGAGGAGGATGATCCTTCCCTTCCTCCTCTGAGGAGCCTCCACTGATGTGGAGGCTAAACAGTGACTTAACAGTTTGTCTTTGTAACCTTGATGTGTGTGTGTCTACTGCCCCCTGCAGGTAAAGTGTACTGGTCAGACAGCACACTGAAGAAGGTGAGTAGAGCTAACATCAATGGGACGGCTCATGAGGATATCATCGCTACAGGTGAGGGAAATAATCAATCAACTTAAAACATACAGTATCTGAATCATATTACAGATAGGCTAGTGTCTTTTTTGTCTATCTGCTGTATTACAGAGGAATATTCATCTATATTGTGAAACAAATGACTTGTAGCACTGAAATATTTCAACGTCTGTTCTTCTACATACCCTTCTCTCACTTCCTCTAATCCTATCCCTTCTCCCTAACTTTATCTAATTCGCTCCTTTCTTCCACTCTTTCTTTTTTTCTTTTCTTCCTTCCTTCCTTCTTCCTCTCTTTTTCTCTCGCTCTCCAGGTCTGATGACCACTGATGGTCTGGCGGTGGATGCGGTGGGTCGAAAGATCTACTGGACTGACACCGGAACGAACCGAATCGAGGTGGCCAACCTGGACGGCTCCATGAGGAAGGTTCTGATCTGGCAGAACCTGGACAGCCCGCGAGCCATCGCCCTCTACCACGAGATGGGGTAAGGAGTTAGAGTTTGGCTAACAGGTTCACTGTGCACAGCAGTGTGTTTAGCTCAAAGTGCTGATTTTGCACTTGTTTTTATATTAAAATGTAATTTATGTACTGAATAATCATATGCAGACTGTGAGAGAGTTAGTTCCTGTGTGTTTTAGGTTTTTAGGTATTTTTGTTTGTAGGTCAATACAAGTTGACCCGTCGTGAATTACACCCCAGGAATTTACTTTCTAAACAGCCTAGATTGGGAAATAGTTAGCCCTCCTTTGTCAGTCTTCTAACGACTTCCAGTGTGACATTCATTTCTCTCTCTCGCTCTCCTCCAGGTATATGTACTGGACAGACTGGGGGGAGCATGCTAAGCTGGAGCGGTCAGCGATGGACGGCTCGGACCGTTTGGTTCTGATCAGTAACAACCTAGGCTGGCCTAACGGACTGGCCATCGACAGTGCCGGCTCACAGCTACTGTGGGCCGACGCGCACACAGAGGTCAGTCGCCCTGTCCGAAGAGCTAAAGCTCAGGATTGGTTGACACAGAGGTCAACCAATCCTGAGAGCTACAGATTGTGCAGGCTTTTGTTCCACAGCTGGGTCATGTTTAAAGTAGGACACACCATAGCAAAAGCATTTTGCCACTGAAATGACAATTCTGTGTTCTTATTGGAGAAGAAGAATGGAGAATCTTCCATAAACCAGGACTAGGCTTATTCTGTGTCTTCACCGGCCTATTGAGTCAGTGAATTAACAAACTTTTTCCCTCCCGTAAGCGCATCGAGGCGGCAGACCTGAACGGGCTGAACCGCCGTACCCTGGTATCCCCGGTTCAGCACCCGTACGGTCTGACCGTACTAGGACCACACATCTACTGGACCGACTGGCAGAGCCGCAGCATCCAGCGGGCTGACAAATCCACCGGCGCCAACACCATCACCGTACGCAGCAACCTGCCCGGGCTCATGGACATACAGGCCGTGGATAGAGAGAAGCCACTGAGTGAGTGTATCAATGGCACACTGGCCTCGGAACAGCAGAGAGGAAGGTGTGGGTAGGGGTTCGCATTGGTCTAACTTCGTCCCCAGGCTATTGCGCATGTCGCATAAAAGCCTGGTACATCAACCATTCAAAGTTGGCCTTAGTGGGAGTGACCATATAATTATATGGGAGTGACCTTGCTTGTGATCATTTCATTTTAGAAAATCACACACTGCAAAAAATCTGGGAAGGTTGTTTGGTTGGTGTGTGTTTGGAATTGCGTGGCACTTACACTTTTGCTGTCCTCCCTTTGTCCCCTGTATTTTCTATTTATTGTTAGTCTTCCCTCTCTCACTTCACTTTCAATGGAATCAGTTGCCTGTATGTAATGGGAATGTAATGAAACCCATAAATATGCTGCTGCTACCCCTATTTGTGTACCTGCAACAAAAGTTTGACTTGGTTTGCTTCTTCCTCTCTCTCTCTTATACACCATCCCCCCCCCCCCCCCCCTCCAGGTTTCAATAAGTGTGGTAGAAGGAACGGGGGCTGTAGCCACCTGTGTCTGCCCCGCCCCAACGGTACTTCCTGTGCCTGTCCCACCGGCATCCTCCTCAAGGGGGACGCCAGGTCATGTGACGACTCCCCCGAGACCTACCTGCTCTTCTCCAACCGGGTCAGCGTGCGACGTATCTCCCTGGACACAAATGACCACACGGACGTGCATGTGCCCGTGCCTGAGCTGCACAACGTCATCTCACTGGACTACGACAGCGTGGACGGGAAGCTGTACTACACCGATGTCAGCCTTGATGTTATCAGGTATGCTAAAAAGACACGCTCACACACAATATACACTGAGTGTACAAAATATTAGGAACACCTTCCTAATGTTGAGTTGCACCTCCTTTTGCCCTCAGAACAGCCTCAATTCATTGAGGCATGGACTCTACAAGGTGTCAAAAGCGTTCCACAGGGATGCTGGCCTAATGCTTCCCACAGTTGTGTCAAGTTGGCTAGTAGTGGATCTCTACACTAAATGGATTGTTACATCTCATCCCACGGATGCTCAATTGGATTGAGATCTGGTGACTGGGCAGACCACTGCAGTAATCTGAATCGCTGTGATGTTTGTGGAACCATTCCTGGACAATCCTAACCTTGTGGCATGGGGCAAAAATCTATTAGCAGATGGATACACAGCTGCCATGAAGGGATGTACCTGATTGGCAACGATGTTCAGAGATCCTGTGGCATTCAAACGTAGCTCCGCTTTTAGCAAGGGACCCAATGTGTGCCATGAAAACACACCCCACACCACCACCATCAGCTTGCAATGTTGAAACGCAGCATGATGGATGCATATACTCATGGGGTTTTCCAAATACCCTAGTCCTCCCATCAGCGTGAAATAACAGGAACCGGGATTCATCAGACCAGGCAATGTTTTTTCAACTCTCTAGTGTTTTTGTCCCTTAGCCCACTGCAACCGCAGTTTCTTGTTTTTTGCTGAAATAAGTGGAACTCTGCAAGGTCATTGGCTGCCATACCCAATTCGTGTCAAGGTACAACGAGTTGTGCATTATTTGATGGGTCTTTGGGGACCAATGTTGTACTGAACTGTCAGTTGACTAACTGTAATCCGTCTGTTGCTCTGCACAATTAGTTTCTGCCTCCTTTGTCTTCTTTCACCAATGACCTGTTTTCAACCACCGGCCTGCTGTTGGCTGGATGTCCTTTGGGTGGTGGACCATTCTTGATACACACAAAACTGTTGAGCGTGAAAAACCAAGCCGTGTTGCAGTTCTTGACACACTCAAACCGGTGCGCCTGGCACCTACTACCATACCCCGTTCAAATCTTGTGTCTTGCCCAGTCACCGTCTGAATGGCACACATAGACAATCCATGTCTCAATGTTTAAAAATCCTTCTTTCGCCTTCATCTACAATGATTTGAGTGGATTTAACAAGTGACATCAATAAGGGATCATAGCTTTCAACTGGATTCACCTGGTCAGTCTATGTCATGTAAAGAGGTGTTCTTAATGTTTTTTTATACTCAGTGTATACACACACGTTCAATAAATACACCCTTACTCACACACACATGCATGCATTCCCACACATGGAGTTCATCCTTGTCACTGTCACTTTTTCTTACTATTTGGGGTTTTAACTCTTTGCAATTAATGTATTCGAGCAGTAGGATTTGATTTAATAAATGATATAACTAATTGATTTGCTGATTGATTGATTCATTGTTTGACTTAACTTCTCCTGTGCTGGTCAGACGTGTCAACCTGGATGGTACAGGGATGGAGACAGTGATAAGCCAGGGTCTGAAGACTACTGATGGTCTGGCTGTGGACTGGGTGACCAGGAATATGTACTGGACGGACACAGGTCGCAACACCATCGAGGTGGCCCGACTGGACGGGACCAGCCGCAAAGTACTAGTCAACAACAGCCTGGATGAACCCAGGGCCATCGCTGTGTTTCCCAGCAAAGGGTGAGAGGGGGGAGAGGAGGAGGGATAGAGGGGGGAAAGTGTTACGGTGGAGGGAAGAGGGTGGAAGGGTATAGTGGAAGAGATTGGTTTTGTGGGCGTTTGTAAGTGTGTTTGTGTGTGTGTGTGTGGGGTGGCGGGGGATGCGGGAACTGGGTTGTCATTGTTTCATTGGTCTCCCTAGGTACCTGTTCTGGACAGACTGGGGTCACATTGCTAAGATTGAGCGGGCACACCTAGACGGATCAGACCGTAAAGTTCTGATTAACACAGACCTGGGCTGGCCCAACGGACTCACACTGGACTACGACACACGCAGGTTAGAAAGAGAGAGCGAGAGAGTGGAAGGGAGGGGGATGGAGACAGGCAGGGAATAGGGGACTGACAGACAGATACAGGAGAGAGACGGAGTGGTGGAGAGGGAGGGAAGAAGGGAATGACAGACAGAGATAAAGAAGAGAGAGGGAGTGGTAGGTAGGGAGAGCGGGAGGGAATAAGGGAATGACAGACAGATATATAGGAGAGAGCGAGGGATTGGTAGGGAGGGAGGGAGGGAATAAGGGAATGACAGACAGAGATAAAGAAGAGAGAGCAAGGGATTGGTAGGGAGGGAGGGAGGGAATAAGGGAATGACAGACAGCGATAAAGAAGAGAGAGCGAGGGATTGGTAGGGAGGGAATAAGGGAATGACAGACAGAGATAAAGAAGAGAGAGCGAGGGATTGGTAGGGAGGGAGGGAATAAGGGAATGACAGACAGAGATAAAGGAGAGCGAGGGATTGGTAGGGAGGGAGGGAATAAAGGAATGACAGACATAGATGCAGGAGAGAGAGGGAATGGTAGGGAGGGAGAGGGAGAGCAGGTTAGTGTTTTTCATAATAAATCTTGTTCTGGAGGCAGCCTTGCAGAGTGGTCACTAGCTGGCACAGCCATAAAGTCATATAATCTGCCTAGCCTTAACTCTAACCTTAACCCTAATGCCTAACCCTTAAATTAATTTAACTTTAAATTAAGACCAAAAAGCAAAGTTTTGTTTTCATTAATTTTTACAATATAGCCAAAGTTGACTTTGCAGCTGGCCCATCTAGCAGAAACTGCTCAGTTCTGCCTCCAGGACAAGACTCATCCCAATAAATGTCAACCTACAGAGGAAGCGGGAGGGAGGGTGTGACAGACAGGGAAAGAAAGACTGAAAATATTAGGAACTAACAGCATGCAAAGCAGATCTCAGTCGAGAAAATCAAATTATTTTCTGCAGAACATTCTGTTTTGTGTACAGGGTTCCCACAGGTCCTTGAAATCCTTGAAAATTTTAGAGAAAAAAATCAAGGTTATTGAAAGTGCTTGAATTGATATAATTTGTGCATGAATAGAAATGTAAGGTATTTCCCAAAAAATGTTAAACTTAAAGTCAGTAATAGGCTTACGTTCAACTGTCTGCATGTGTCTCCCGTCGTCTGTTCGTCTTTGTTTCACGTGCCACCTGCCTCGAGAATGTGCGACGGTCACGTGCGTGCATGAGTGATTGAAGTCGAATGATCCAGGTTAAACAGCGGCAAGCAAGCGAGAAACCTAACAGGCTGACCACACTACTCGCGTCGCGTGCGCGAGCGTTGCAAAATACATTTAGAAATCTATGTTATTCAATTATTGCACGCACAATGCTCGCGAGCGTCTGTGTTGCCAAGGGCTAAAATAGAAATCAGTTATATTTCTGATGCAGATCGCGCTGCAAGTCCTGCCTCTCCATCTCCTCATTGGCTTATAGAAGCAGGTACCCACGTGCCATCTCCTCATTGGTTATACCCACGTGGGTGACTGAAAGACAAACGAGGTCAGTGGCGGGAATGCACCTAATTTATGAAAGTTGCCAATCGCAATATAAAGTCAAGAGAAGAAAAAGCCTGGAAGGAAGAGAGATGACTAGAAACAATTTATGTGTGGATTAATTGGCGGAGTAGAGGACCTTGTGCATTTCAGGTAAAATAACAACTCAATGTTTATATCCCAGGACAAATTAGCTAGCAACAGCAAGCTAGCTAAATAGGACAAATTAGCTAGCAAGTGCAAGCTAACTAGCTAAGTTGCCATACATGTTTCATGCTTTTTGACCTGTCCCCAAATTAATATAATTGGTTCAGAGTTTGTTTTGATATTTTAACCTGCGTGTTGTGATCGCGTTTGGTGTGGGGGGACAAAATAAATTTATGCACGATGGCACACGCTCGCAGCCAGTTTGGCTTCCGTGTAACGTTAAGCGAACCTTCAGCTATGCCGGGAAAATGTAAATTCCAGGACTCGTGGCTCACCAAAGACATTTACAAAGACTGGCTTGTTAAAGATCAGTGGGACATCCATATGGCCCGATGCAGAGCCTGCAGACCATCAATTAAAGTTCACGCCATGGGCGAAGCAGCTGTGACGAGCCATGCTGCTGGAGCATCACACAGGACGGCCATCTGCAAGTTAAAAGCAGGTAGGTCCTACCCCTGGTAACATGTAGTTAGGAATACAACAACCATACTTAGTTATTAAAGTTAATTAGTTAGCTAGATTATTCCGTTTCTTCTTCATTTCTTCATGGTTGTGTAAATTAACTTTAACATTACAGAATTATTCAGTCAAATTAACATTTTCTATGTTGTTGTTAGCTAACGTTATCTAGATGTCTCAGTCAGTTCTCCCACAGAATCAAACCTGTCAATAGTGCTAGCTTGCTAAAGTTTGCTAATTTGTTAACGTTACGTTAGCCAACTTGGGGCAAGCAGAGCTGGACAGTGAACATTTAAAATAAATGACGTTAGCTAAAAGATTACATTTAGTTAAAGGACGTTCACTAGAGTTGTTAGTGACAACGTTTCATGACTAATGCTAGCTAACATTAGCCAGCTAGCTAGTCATTCATCAGACTTGGACACTTATTTTCTTACAGCTCCCACTGTATTGAACTATGTTGAAAAGTCATCATCTACATCACCACCTAGACAATCTTCAATCTTCTACCACAGTCACCACCTCCATCATAACTGGCGTTCCCAAAGAGGACGCACTGAGGGCTGAGACATTGCGGTGTCTGAATATGATGGGGGTGAGTGGCATGGTTTATAAACTGTTACCTGTAACATGAAATAATTTTTAGGAACATGTTATGTTTGTTTTCATATTTCATATTCTCTCTCTGTGACACACACAGGTTCACACACAGGCTAGAAACAGAAATAAGTGTTTGGTTTCAATCTTCTTCTTTTTTACTCTTAGGTGTGCTGTTCTCAGCGATGTTCCCAGACAGTGCAATAGCCAAGACCTTCGCATGCAGGGCAACAAAGTCCAGCTATGTGTGCATAGCTTGGCTCCTCATTTCAAGCACTTGTTGTCTAAAAAAAACTGTCTGCTGGGGAGGAGGACTATGTACTTCCCTTTGATGAGCCTTAACAGAAACACTCAGTCAAAGCAGTGTGACTTTCACGTCCGTTTATGGGATGAGGACAAAGTTGTGACGAGATTTTATGATTCTAAATGTATGGGACATGCGACTGCATTGGACCTTAAAGCGGTCTATAAGAAGAGCACCGAAGATCTACCAAGGAAAACATGGTTCAGATCTCCTGGATGGACCACATGTAAATCGGTCATTTTACTCAAAGGTTGAGAAGGCCCTCCTAGATTTTAATGTACACCTTATAAACGTTGGCAGTTGCCGTCTCCATATTGTACAAGAAGCATTTCAGAAGGGAGTGGAAGAAACAGAGTGGAAAGTCAACAGTGTACTGCATGCTATGTACCAACTTCTGAAGGATACTTCAGGACTACTTTAACATCTTTGGATCATCAGATCCCCCAATGCCACATAAGTTTTGCAAGACACGGTGAGTTGTAAATGCGCCCGTGCTTGAAAGAGCTTTAGAGATTTTACCCCATATGGCAACATATGTGAAGGCTTTAGAGAAGAGATGTCCAAATCCAGGCACAAAGTCCTTTTGAGGTGATTCAGGAGGCCGTTAAGGACCCTCTCATGACAGCAAAACTGAATTTCATCTTGTCAGTGAGCAAAGAAGTGACACCATTTCTCACACGCTTCCAGACCAATAAGCCCATGGTGCCATTTTTCTCTGTAGACTTGTTCTAGGTGCTTAGGAGCTTGATGAGCAGATTCATTAAGCCAGACCTCATGAAAGAAGCGAAGACCCCAAAAGAACGTCTTGATGTCGAGGTGAGCCAGTCATCCAATCACATCCTCACAGGTCGACTTGGGCTTTGTTACTCAAAGAATTTGAGAGACTTGTCCGCTGGGAAGAAAATTGTACAGAAAACATTGATGGACTTCAAAATCGCTTGCAAGAAGTGTATGCTCACAACTGTTAACAAATTCATTGAGGAATCTCCATTGAAGTACTCCCTGGTCTCGCATCTGTCTTTCTTGGATCCAAGGGAAATGGAAAGATGCTGTGTACATCAAAATTGAGGAAGGCCCTGACCTACCTTGTAAATAGTCATCGGGTGATGGAAGAAGATTGTGACGACATCATTTGACAATACTCACATTTTATTGATTACATTGTCCAGGCCCAACACTCTGAGTTTGAACTTTGATCCTGTCCAAGACAGTGTGGATACATTTTTACGAGAATATGTCAAAGGACAACGAGCTCAGAAATCAAGGAGACTTTGCCACCAACTCCTCTTACTGTCTTACTCTCACCTTGCGTCTACAAGGCAGAGGTATGTGACACATCAAGAAGAACAGACAGAGAAGAATGGATGAGCAAAAAAACAGAAAGAGAAAAGACCTTATAGATGAAATAGATTTAACTTAAAGGGAAGAAAAGAAGACAGATGACATAAATGCTCTCGAGACCTCAGCAGACAAATTTGCACTCAAAGCGGAGAGCACGGGAAACCTCACTCTTATTGCCAAGTCTAATAGCATGAGAAAGGGTGCTAAAGATAAAAAAGCACAAATAGCTGAAATAGAAACACTACTCAACGAGAAAGTGAATGTCCTGAAAAGTAAATGAAGGGGTATAGCAGCAAAAAGCAAGGGTTTTGCACTGTTTTAACAGTTTGAGAAGGAGCAAAACACTACTCAATGAGTAAGTGATAAAAAATAAAAGCAAATGACCCAAAAAGGCCAACAGCCCCAGAACACAATGGTCTGGGAAATGTTTTATTGGGTTAAGGTTTTATTTATTATTTATTTATTCATTTTCATCTGATATTTTATTGTTGCAAAACATTTTATTTATGGTCATGTGTTTTTGTTTACTTGAAAAAAGCTCATGTTTTTGCTCTGCGACATGTTTCGTGTTGTTAAGCTGGTGCTAATGAAATAAACGAGGAGTTACTTAGCTCTTCAACTTGTAAATAAGTCTCTGTCTCTATCGCTCAACATACACACTATACTGTTTTGCTGTGTTAGAGAAAGCAAGAGACCACATAGTCTGCCATCACTGTAACACAGAACAATTGAGAAGTGTTCACACAGTTCTCTGTGAGCTTCTGTAAAGCCTGCTAGCTCTCATTATAAAAATTCTCAGTGTTGTAATAGTAATTAACCTTGATCCGTGTCTCAAACTATGCCATGTTGGGTCCTTGAATTTGAGGGAATTGGGCCTGGAAAGTCCTTGAAAAGTCATTGAATTTGATGTTTAATGTTTAAGAAGGTGTGGGAATCCTGTGTGTAGTAAATCATAATACAGTACAGGAGTTTTCTGGCCTCTTGATGGATAGCTTTGATGTCAATTCCTGTTAAATCCCTCTCGTCTCTGTCTAATATCTCTGTAAAGTATTTTGCCTAGTATGTATATGTACTATGAATGTGTGTGTTTAACTCCTGCGTGTGTGTGTGTGTAGGATCTTCTGGGTGGATGCTCACCTGGACCGCATTGAGAGTTCCGACCTAAACGGAAAGCTCCGTCAAATCCTCGTCAGCCCTGTGTCCCACCCCTTCGCCCTCACACAGGTACCCCCCCCCCCCAGCTGTCAATCAACCACCTGACCCCTCCCCCTGGCTGCCACGTCCACTCACTTGCTCTCTCACTCCTCCGCCACTCAATTGTTTGTTCACTGCCTCACTTGCTCTCCCTCCTGCTCCACTCATACTGAACCATAAAACTGAACCATTCTACTTCCCTCCATCTCTGACCTTCATTTTCTTCCTCCCTCTTTCTCTTCCTCGTCTGTGTTTCTTTCTCTCCTCTCTTTTTCTCTACCTTGTTCCCCCAGTTGAAGCCGGTGTCCTCCCCTCTAACCCCTTTCTCCCGACTCTCGCAGCAAGACCGTTGGATCTACTGGACGGACTGGCAGACTAAGTCCATTCAGCGTGTGGACAAACACACTGGCCGCAGCAAGGAGACGGTGCTGGCCAACGTGGAGGGCCTCATGGACATCATCATAGTCTCGCCACAGAGGCAGAGCGGTAAGGGAGCAGGGAGATTTTGCCCCTAGACGCTGATCTTGAGTCATTTTAGCATTTTCCCGACTAATGGTTAAGGTTAGGATTGGGGAGGGGAAGCTGATCCTAGACCTGTACCGAAGGGGAAACTTCACCGAGCGGTAAGTTGCTCCTAACTACTGATACCGGTTCAAGTATTAGTTAATCTTCTTATGGTGTAGGTTAGAATTGAGGGTAATCTGATCCAAGATGATTAGAGCCAGATTCTACCTTCAACCCCCATTGTGGAGTCGCCACAGTGACTGAGTGGTAGCGAGGCATTTCGGGGGTGTTTTTAATTTAAATTTTTCAAGCTTTCACCTTATACTGTTGGTCACATTCAAGGATGGATATTTACAGTGTGTGTTATGTAATACATGCCTTGTTTAGAGCGGAGGTAAACATTTTTTTTTACTCAACAACAGTAAAAGTGTTCAACATTGTATTGCGAATCTCTACAAACTCTTCTTCATCTGTTGAGTACACCTGCTATAAAATGGCCGTTAAGCTTGAGGGATATCCATCCCGTCAATTACGGTAAAAAAAATACAAAATGACATACCATTCGAAAACAATTGTCTTTTTGTAAATCAACCTCAAATCTTACTGCTGGCAATGTCCTAAGCATGCCCCACATAGCTGTCTTAAGATGAATGCACTAGATGTGAGTCGCTCTGGATAGGAGTGTCTGTTAAATCTGGATAATAACATCTGCTAAATTACTGAAATGTCAAATTTACACCCTGGTGATCATAATGCAATGCATTTCTTTCTCAATGCATTACCTTGCATGTATCCTCCAGTATGTACCATTGCTATATCTGACTCGTTTTCTATGAGCAAATTGAATGGGATAATAAGTTGGATGTTTCCTCGCTTGTCTATGTGTTATTTAAAAAATAACACCCCAATCGCTAGGGTCATTTTAAGACGCTGAGCTCATTGCCCAACCGGACGCATCTGGTTTCAGGTGGCCGGGAGACCTCGTGATCTTCAGCTGCTATTTAGCGGACGAACTGGGAATCAGACAGGAAATCTAATTACGTTAGTGGAAAGGTAGCAACGTCAGTTTGCTTCCTCATATGCATATACGCTAGCGTCCCATCTCAACAACAGCCAGTGAAATTGCAGGGCGCCAAATTCAAAACAACAGAAATCTCATAATTAAAATTCCTCAAACATACAAGTATTATACACCATTTTAAAGATAAACTTCTCGTTAATCCAGCCACAGTGTCTGAAAGCCAAAAAGGCTTTACGGCGAAAGCACACCTTGGGATTATGTTAGGTCAGCGCCTAGTCACAGAAAAACATACAGCCATTTTCCAAAGAAGAAGAGGTGTCACAAAAGACTTCTCCTTAATGCAACCGCTGTCAGATTTCAAAAAGGCTTTACGGCGAAAGCACACCTTGCGATTATGTTTGGTCAGCGCCAAGTCACAGAAAAACATACAGCCATTTTCCAAAGAAGGAGAGGTGTCACAAAACTCAGAAATAGCGTTATAAATATTCACTTACCTTTGAAGATCTTCATCGGAATGCACTCCCAGGAATCCCAGTTCCACAATAAATGTTTGTTTTGTTCGATAAAGTCCATCATTTATGTCCAAATACCTCCTTTTTGTTCATGCGTTTAGCCCAGTAATCCAAATGCTCAATGCGCAATCACTTAGTTCAGACGAAAAGTCAAAAAAGTTATATTACAGTTTGTAGAAACATGTCAAACGATGTACAGAATCAATCTTTAGGATGTTTTTATCATAAATCTTCAATAATGTTTCAACCGGACAATTCCTTTGTCTTTAGAAATGAAAAGGAACGCAGCTAACTCACAGCCGCGCGCCTGACTGAACTCATGGCATTCTGCCAGACCTCTGACTCAAACAGCTCTTATTCTCTCCCCCTTCACAGTAGAAGCCTAAAACAAGGTTCTAAGGACTGTTGACATCTAGTGGAAGCCTTAGGAAGTGCAATCTGACCCCATAGACACTGTATATTGGATAGGCAAAGACTTGAAAACCTACAAACCTCAGATTTCCCACTTCCTGGTTGGATTTTTTCTCAGGTTTTTGCCTGCTATATACGTTCTGTTATACTCACATACATCATTCAAACAGTTTTAGAAACGTCAGAGTGTTTTCTATCCAAATCTACTAATAATATGCATATCTTATATTCTGGGGATGAGTAGCAGGCAGTTTACTCTGGGCACCTTATTCATCCAAGCTACTCAATACTGCCCCCGTTCCCAAAGAAGTTAAGCATGAAATATATGTTAGTCACAGCCGTGTATATTCCCCCTCAAGTCAACACCACAACGGCCCTCAAGGAACTACACTGGACATTATGCAAACTGGAAACCACATATCCTGAGGCCACATGTATTGTAGCTGGGGATTTTAACAAAATAAATTTGAGGAAAAAGCTACCAAAGTTCTATCAACACATTGACTGTAGACTGTAGTTGCATAGGAAAATCACTAGACCACTGCTACGTGCCTTTTCGAGATGCTTGCAAGGCGCTCCCCACCCTCCCTTCAGCAAATCAGATCACGACTCCATTTTTCTCCTCCCTTCCTTATAGAAAGAAACTCAAACAAGAAGTACCTGTGCTAAGGTCTATTCAACACTTGCGTGACCAATCGGAATTTATGCTTCAAGATTGTTTTGATCACGCAGACTGGGATATGTTCCGGATATGTTCGGATATGTTCCGTTTCACAAACACATGACAGAGTTCATCAGGAAGTGTATAGGGAATGTCACCCACAGTGACTATTAAAACCTACTCAAACCAGAAACTGTGGATCGATGCCAGCATTTGCGTAAAACTGAAAGCGCGAACCTCCGCATTTAACCATGGCAAGATGACTGGGAATATGGTTGAATACAAACACTGTAGTTTTTCCCTCCGTGAGGCAATCAAACAGGCAAAACGTCAATACAGAGACAAAGTGGAGTCGCAATTCAACGGCTCAGACACGAGACGTATGTGGCAGGGTCTACAGACAATCACGGATTACAAAGGGAAACCAGCCACGTTGCGGACACCGTCTTGCTCCCAGACAAGCTGAACATCATCTTCGCCCGCTTTGAGGATAACACAGTGCCACCAACGCAGGCCGCTCCCAAGGACTGTGGGCTCTCGTTCTCCGTGGCTAACTTCAGTAAGACATTTACATTTAACATTTACATTTAAGTCATTTAGCAGACGCTCTTATCCAGAGCGACTTACAAATTGGTGCATTCACCTTATGACATCCAGTGGAACGGCCACTTTACAATAGTGCATCTAAATCTTTTAAGGGGGGGGGGAGTGAGAAGGATTACTTTATCCTATCCTAGGTATTCCTTAAAGAGGTGGGGTTTCAGGTGTCTCCGGAAGGTGGTGATTGACTCCGCTGTCCTGGCGTCATGAGGGAGTTTGTTCCACCATTGGGGGGCCAGAGCAGCGAACAGTTTTGACTGGGCTGAGCGGGAACTGTACTTCCTCAGTGGTAGGGAGGCGAGCAGGCCAGAGGTGGATGAACGCAGTGCCCTTGTTTGGGTGTAGGGCCTGATCAGAGCCTGGAGGTACTGAGGTGCCGTTCCCCTCACAGCTCCGTAGGCAAGCACCATGGTCTTGTAGCGGATGCGAGCTTCAACTGGAAGCCAGTGGAGAGAGCGGAGGAGCGGGGTGACGTGAGAGAACTTGGTAGGGTTGAACACCAGACGGGCTGCGGCGTTCTGGATGAGTTGTAGGGGTTTAATGGCACAGGCAGGGAGCCCAGCCAACAGCGAGTTGCAGTAATCCAGACGGGAGATGACAAGTGCCTGGATTAGGACCTGCGCCGCTTCCTGTGTGAGGCAGGGTCGTACTCTGCGGATGTTGTAGAGCATGAACCTACAGGAACGGGCCACCGCCTTGATGTTGGTTGAGAACGACAGGGTGTTGTCCAGGATCACGCCAAGGTTCTTAGCGCTCTGGGAGGAGGACACAATGGAGTTGTCAACCGTGATGGCGAGATCATGGAACGGGCAGTCCTTCCCCGGGAGGAAGAGCAGCTCCGTCTTGCCGAGGTTCAGCTTGAGGTGGTGATCCGTCATCCACACTGATATGTCTGCCAGACATGCAGAGATGCGATTCACCACCTGGTCATCAGAAGGGGGAAAGGAGAAGATTAGTTGTGTGTCGTCTGCATAGCAATGATAGGAGAGACCATGTGAGGTTATGACAGAGCCAAGTGACTTGGTGTATAGCGAGAATAGGAGAGGGCCTAGAACAGAGCCCTGGGGGACACCAGTGGTGAGAGCACGTGGTGAGGAGACAGATTCTCGCCACGCCACCTGGTAGGAGCGACCTGTCAGGTAGGACGCAATCCAAGCGTGGGCCGCGCCGGAGATGCCCAACTCGGAGAGGGTGGAGAGGAGGATCTGATGGTTCACAGTATCGAAGGCAGCCGATAGGTCTAGAAGGATGAGAGCAGAGGAGAGAGAGTTAGCTTTAGCAGTGCGGAGCGCCTCCGTGATACAGAGAAGAGCAGTCTCAGTTGAATGACTAGTCTTGAAACCTGACTGATTTGGATCAAGAAGGTCATTCTGAGAGAGATAGCGGGTGAGCTGGCCAAGGACGGCACGTTCAAGAGTTTTGGAGAGAAAAGAAAGAAGGGATACTGGTCTGTAGTTGTTGACATCGGAGGGATCGAGTGTAGGTTTTTTCAGAAGGGGTGCAACTCTCGCTCTCTTGAAGACGGAAGGGACGTAGCCAGCGGTCAGGGATGAGTTGATGAGCGAGGTGAGGTAAGGGAGAAGGTCTCCGGAAATGGTCTGGAGAAGAGAGGAGGGGATAGGGTCAAGCGGGCAGGTTGTTGGGCGGCCGGCCGTCACAAGACGCGAGATTTCATCTGGAGAGAGAGGGGAGAAAGAGGTCAGAGCACAGGGTGGGGCAGTGTGAGCAGAACCAGCGGTGTCGTTTGACTTAGCAAACGAGGATCGGATGTCGTCGACCTTCTTTTCAAAATGGTTGACGAAGTCATCTGCAGAGAGGGAGGAGGGGGGGGAGGGGGAGGAGGATTCAGGAGGGAGGAGAAGGTGGCAAAGAGCTTCCTGGGGTTAGAGGCAGATGCTTGGAATTTAGAGTGGTAGAAAGTGGCTTTAGCAGCAGAGACAGAAGAGGAAAATGTAGAGAGGAGGGAGTGAAAGGATGCCAGGTCCGCAGGGAGGCGAGTTTTCCTCCATTTCCGCTCGGCTGCCCGGAGCCCTGTTCTGTGAGCTCGCAATGAGTCGTCGAGCCACGGAGCGGGAGGGGAGGACCGAGCCGGCCTGGAGGATAGGGGACATAGAGAGTCAAAGGATGCAGAAAGGGAGGAGAGGAGGGTTGAGGAGGCAGAATCAGGAGATAGGTTGGAGAAGGTTTGAGCAGAGGGAAGAGATGATAGGATGGAAGAGGAGAGGGTAGCGGGGGAGAGAGAGCGAAGGTTGGGGCGGCGCGATACCATCCGAGTAGGGGCAGTGTGGGAAGTGTTGGATGAGAGCGAGAGGGAAAAGGATACAAGGTAGTGGTCGGAGACTTGGAGGGGAGTTGCAATGAGGTTAGTGGAAGAACAGCATCTAGTAAAGATGAGGTCGAGCGTATTGCCTGCCTTGTGAGTAGGGGGGGAAGGTGAGAGGGTGAGGTCAAAAGAGGAGAGGAGTGGAAAGAAGGAGGCAGAGAGGAATGAGTCAAAGGTAGACGTGGGGAGGTTAAAGTCGCCCAGAACTGTGAGAGGTGAGCCGTCCTCAGGAAAGGAGCTAATCAAGGCATCGAGCTCATTGATGAACTCTCCGAGGGAACCTGGAGGGCGATAAATGATAAGGATGTTAAGCTTGAAAGGGCTGGTAACTGTGACAGCATGGAATTCAAAGGAGGCGATAGACAGATGGGTAAGGGGACAAAGAGAGAATGACCACTTGGGAGAGATGAGGATCCCGGTGCCACCACCCCGCTGACCAGAAGCTCTCGGGGTGTGCGAGAACACGTGGGCGGACGAAGAGAAAGCAGTAGGAGTAGCAGTGTTATCTGTGGTGATCCATGTTTCCGTCAGTGCCAGGAAGTCGAGGGACTGGAGGGAGGCATAGGCTGAGATGAACTCTGCCTTGTGATCATTTAAGCGTGTTAACCCTCGCAAGACATGCCGGCCCAGACGGCATCCCTAGCCGCGTTCTCAGAGCGTGCGCAGACCAGCTGGCTAGAGTATTTACGGACATATTCAATCTCTCCCTTTCCCAGTCTGCTTTCCCCACTTGCTTCAAGATGTTCACCATTGTTCCTGTACCCAAGAAAGCACAGGTAACTGAACTAAATTACTATCGCCCCATAGCACTCACTTCTGTCATCATGAAGTGCTTTGAGAGTCTAGTTAAGGATCACCTCACCTCTACCTTACCTGACATCCTAGACCCACTTCAATTTGCTTACCGCCCCAATAGATCCACAGACTAGGCAATCGCCATCACACTGCCCTATCCCATCTGGATTACCTACATCAGAATGCTGTTCAGTGACTATAGCTCAGCCTTCAACACCATAGTAACCTCCAAGCTCATCATTAAGCTCGGGCCCGGGATCTGAACCCTGCCCTGTGCGACTGGGTCCTGGACTTCCTGATAGGCCGCCCCCAGGTAGTGAAGGTAGGAAACACACTGCCTGCCCTCCAGGACACCTACAGCACCCGATGTCAAAGGAAGGCCAACAAGGACATCAACAATCCGAGCCACTGCCTGTTCAACCCGTTATCATCCAGAACGTGAGGTCAGTACAGGTGCATTAAACCTGGGACCAGGAGACTGAAAAACAGCAATCTCAAGGCCATCAGACTGTTAAATAGCCATCACTAGCCGGCTACCACCCGGTTACTCAACCCTTCGCCTTAGAGGCTACTGCTCTATATACATAGACATGGAATCACTGGCCACTTTAATAATGGAGCACGAGTCACTTTAATAATGTTTACATACTGCTTTACTCATCTCATATGTATATACTATATTATATTCTACTGTATTTAGTCAATGCCACTCCAGCATTGCTCGTCCTAATATTTATATATTTCTTAGTTCCATTCTTGTACTTTTAGATTTGTGTATTGTTGTGAATTGTTAGATACTACTGCACTGTTGGAGCTAGGAACACGAGCATTGCGCTACACCCACAATAACATCTGCTAAGTGTGTGTGTGACCAATAAAATGTTATTTGATTTTATATGTGCTGTTGTGAAAATGCCACGAGCTTAACAGGTTAATGTAAGCCTTTTCTTTTCCATGCAGGCACTAACCACTGTGGGGTGAATAATGGAGGATGTACTCATCTCTGCTTCGCTAATACAAACAGCTTTGTCTGTGCCTGCCCTGATGAACCAGACAGCAGGCCCTGCTCCACAAGTGAGTTTGTGTGTGTGTGTACTTGCATGCGTATGAGAAACAACTTATTTTGATAAGCAACATTCCAGTTTTGTGTGTGATCTGTTTACGTATCTTTAAAACACTAATCATTGTTCCTCTGTTTAGTCTCAGGTTATGTGCCAACCTCACCAGACAGAGAGACCACCAGCACCCCAGCCCCTAACAAGATCCCCAAAGCCTCCACAGACACGCCTCAGCAAGGACCCCCACTGATTAAGTATGTCAACTACAGGCCTGACATTTTACCTCATTGGCCATGACTTGAAGGGATCCTATTGATACATAATGAGTGCTGTCTGATATGAATTTTGACTAAATACATTGTATCACTATGCTTTACTTTTATATCTTCAGTTTGTGAGAAAGTATATGCTCAGTTTGATGGTAAAGGTTTTTTTACATCCCGTTTTGTAGCTGCACAGACAAGAGCCTGAGTGTGGAGGGCTGCTTAGAGAGCAACGTGGTGACGGCTCCTCACGGTAAGATAAAGATCAGTCAGCTTCATCATCATCATCATTATCATGATTATTACCCTCAGTAGCATCTTCATCACACTTTGCATCATCATTACTATCATTATAATAAATTATTCACTTTCAAATGTACAGTGTTGATTTTATAGGCTATATCTAATTGTTTAGATGTCATAGCAGTGTAATCCAGTCATTGGTTGATGTTGGAGGAAAATGGCGCCGGAGGGGGGGGCTTCCGTTTTTATCGGCTCTTAACCAACCATGATATTTTGTTTGTATTTTCGCATTGTTCATAACTTGTTTTGTGCATAATGTTGCTGCTACCGTCTCTTATGACCGAAAAGAGCTTCTGGACATCAGAACTGGGATTATTCACCTCAAATTGGACGAAGAGTTCTTCATTGAGTCGGACACCCGACCAGGCCCAGATCCCCGTGATTTGCTGGTAAAGGAAACAGAGGTTTCGCGGAAAGAGATCAGGGTGCCTTGTGAGGATCACGTGACGAGTGGCTAATCTGCCCTTGCCTTCCATCCTGCTAGCTAACGTTCAATCGCTGGAGAATAAATGGGACAAACTGAAAGCACGTATATCTTACCAACAGGACATTAAAAACTGTAATATCGTGGCTGAATGACGAGTCGTGGCTGAATGACGACATTAAGAACATAACTGGCGGGTTATACACTCTATCGGCAGGACAGAACAGCAGCCTCTGGTAAGACACAGGGCAGGGGCCTATGCATATTTGTAAACAATAGCTGGTGCACGATATCTAAGGAAGTCTTAAGGTTTTGCTCGCTTAAGGTAGAGTATCTCATAAGCTGTAGCCCACACTATCTACCTAGAGAGTTTTCGTATGTATTTTTCATAGATGTCTACATACCACCACAGACCGAGGCTGGCACTAAAACCGCACTCAATGAGCTGTATTCCGCCATAAGCAAACAGGAAAACGCTCATACAGAGGCGGCTCTCCTAGTGGCCGGGGACTTTAATGCAGGGAAACTTAAATCAGTTTTACCTAATTTTTATCAACACGTTAAATGTGCAACCAGAGGAAAAACAATTCTAGACCACCTTTACTCCACAAACAGAGATGCGTACAAAGCTCTCCCTCGCTCTCCATTTGGCAAATCTGACCATAACTCTATCCTCCGGATTCCTGCTTACAAGCAGAAATTAAAGCATGAAGCACCAGTGACTCAGTCAATAAAGAAGTGGTCAGATGAAGTAGATGCTAAACTACAGAATTGTTTTGCTAGCACAGACAGGAATATGTTCTTGAATTCTTCCGATGCCATTGAGGAGTACACCACATCAGTCAATGGCTTTATCAATAAGTGCATTGAGGACTTCGTCCCCACAGTGACTGTACGTACATACCCCAACCAGAAGCCATGGATTACAGGCAGCATTCGCACTGAGCTAAAGCGTAGAGCTGCCGCTTTCAAGGAGAGGGACTGTACCCCGGAAGCTTATAAGATATCCCGCTATGCCCTCCGACGAACCATCAAACAGGCAAAGCATCAATACAGGACTAAGAACAAATCATACTACACCGGCTCCAACGCTCGTCAGATGTGGCAGGGCTTGCAAACTATTACAGACTACAAAGGGAAGCACAGCCGAGAGCTGCACAGCGACACAAGCCTACAAGACGAGCTAAATAACTTCTATGCTCGCTTCGAGGCAAGTAACACTGAAATATGCATGAGAGCATCAGCTGTTCTGGATGACTGTTTGATCACGCTCTCCGCGGCCAATGTGAGAAAAGACCTTTAAACTGGTCAACATTCACAAAGCCGCTGGGCCACAAGGATTACTAGAATGTGTGCTTCGAGCAGGCCTTAACCAACTGGCAAGTGTCTTCACTGACATTTTCAACCTCTCCCTGTCTGAGTCTGTAATACCAACATGTTTTAAGCAGACCACCATAGTCCCTGCACACGAGAACACTAACTTGCACACGAGAACACTAAGGTAATCTGCCTAAATGACTACCGACCAATAGCACTCACGTCTGTAGCAATGAAATTGCTTTGAAAGGCTGTTCATGGTTCACATCAATACCATTATCCCAGAAACCCACTCCAATTTGCATATTGCACCAACAGATCCACAGATGATGCAATCTCTATTACACTCCACACTGCCCTTTCCCACCTAGACAAAAGGAACACCTATGTGAGAATGCTATTCATTTACTATAGCTCAGCGTTCAACACCATAGTGCCTTCAAAGCTCATCACAAAGATAAGGACCCTGGGACGAGACACCTCCCTCTGCAACTGGATCCTGGACTTCATGATGGGCCTCCCCCAAGTGGTAAGGGTAAGTAACAACACATCTGCCATGGTGGCCCCTCAGGGGTGCGTGCTCAGTCCCCTCCTGTACTCCCTGTTCACTCATGACTGCACGGCCAGGCACAACTCCAACACCATCATTAAGTTTTCTGATGACACAACAGTGGTAGGCCTGATCACCGACAACAGCCTCTCCCTGAACGTGATCAAGACAAAGGAGATGATCGTGGACTACAGGAAATGGAGGACCAAGCACGTCCCCATTCTCATCGGCGTGGCTCTAGTGGAGCAGGTTGAGAGCTTCAAGTTCCATGGCGTCCACATCACCAACAAATTAACATGGTCCAAACACACCAAGACAGTCGCGAAGAGGGCATGACAAAACCTATTCCCCCTCAGGAGACTGAAAAGATTTGGCATGGGTCCTCATATCCTCAAATGGTTTTAAAGCTGCACCATCGAGAGCGTCCTGACGGATTGTATCACTGCCTGGTATGGCCACTGCTCGGCCTCCGACCGCAAGGCACTACAGAGGGTAGTGCGTATGGCCCAGTACATCACTGGGGCCAAGCTTCCTGCCAACCAGGAACTCTATACCAGGTGGTGTCAGAGGAAGTCCCTAAAAATTGGCAAAGACTCCAGCCGCCCTAGTCATAGACTGTTCTCTCTGCTACCGCACGGCAAGCGGTACTGCAGCGCCAAATCTAGGTCCAAGAGGCTTCTCAACAGCTTCTACCCCCAAGCCATAAGACTCCTGAACAGCTAATCAAATGGCTACCCAGACTATTTGCATTGCCCCCCATTCTATGCTGCTGCTGTTATTATCTATGCATAGTCACTTTAATAACTCTACCTACATGTACATATTACCTCAATTACCTTGACACCGGTGCCACCGCACATTGACTCTGTACTGGTACCCCGTGTATATAGCCCCACTATTGTTATTTACTGCTGCTCTTTAATTGTTTGTTATTCTTCTCTTTTTTTTGTTGGTATTTTCTTAAAATTGCATTGTTGGTTAAGGGCTTGTAAGGAAGCATTTCACTGTAAGGTCTACACTGGTTGTATTCGGCGCATGTGACAAATACAATTTGATTTGTTCATCTGCAACGCTTCTTTCACAGGGGAGGGGCTTCATATCAGCTATGTGATTGGAGGAGCATTGACCATTCTGGCCATCCTGATAATCATCACTGCCTTCATTATTTACAGGTAAGACCAAGTCCTCTCTAAATACTCAAAATTTCTGTCATTTGACATTTACATTTTAGTAATTTATCAGATGCTCTAATCTAGAGCAATTTATTGTTAGTACATTCATCTTAAAGTAGCTAGGTGAGACAACCACATTAGTCATATTAAGTCAAATGTTCCTCAATTAAGAAGTCATCAACAAAGTTAGTGCTAGTAATAAAAATAATATGTACATTACCGTTCAAAAGTTTGGGATCACTTAGAAATGTCCTTGTTTTTTTTAAAGAAAAGCAAATTTTCTGTCCATTAAAATCTAATAAAATTCATCAGAAATACAGTGTAGACATTGTTAATGTTGTAAATGACTAGTGTAGCTGGAAACTGTGATTTTTTAATGGAATATCTACATAAGCGTACAGAGGCCCATTATCAACAAGTTAGCTAATCCAACTTTATCATTTTAAAAGGCTAATTGATCATTAGAAAACCCTTTTGCAATTATGTTAGCACAGCTGAAAACTGTTGTTCTGATTAAAGAAGCAAAAAAACTGGCCTTCTTTAGACTAGTTGAGTATCTACATTAGACCTGTGACATTTGTCTGTTGTGGGAGCTAACCTAGATTGCCACCCCATGAACAGTTTTATCCAGTGGACTGTGTGTACAATGTGTTTTCCCATATTTCTATCCTCAGACACAAAAAATCCAAGTTTGCTGACCCCGGGGTGAGCAACCTGACCTACAGTAACCCCTCATATAGGACGTCAACGCAAGAGGTCAAGATTGAGACCTCTCAAAAACCGCCCATTTACAACCAGCTACGATATAAGAAAGAGGTAACTACCCAGGCCTATTTAGTATTTCAAGAAAATGACAACAGAGTGCTAGTTCTAGCTAAGCATTTTTTCATGTGCAAGCATTTGCAGCAGATATTTTTCTGGAAGGTCTAAAGCATAAATGTGAAATCACGATTTGAAGGTGAAATGGAAATGTATGTTATTCTCATATAATAACAGGCATCCGTTGCACTGGTGCAAATGTTTACTGAATCTGGGCCTTATCTCTCACTTCAATAAGAAAGTGAATACTTTCTTATTCACTTCAGAGAATAAGAAAGTACCTAATGTTTTAATAGAGTAATGGATACATTTGATGTGAATCCATTGGGTTTCTGTATGCCTATTATGACCGGGTTTCAAAAGGTATGGCTAGAAGTAACCATTGAGACAAATACTAGTTTTCAATGTTTGTCTCTATCTCCTATGCTGTAGATAGATTGCTTTACAGTAGTTTTATTATAACCAAACATGAAGAGGCACTCATCTCTCTTTTCTTCTCTTCCCCTCTCCTTCACTGCAGCTCTCTCATCCTTACAACAGCCTCTCTCCTTTATTCTTTTGACCTGTTTTGTCCTGCGCAGAGGTAGTCACACACATTACATTTACATTTACATTTAAGTCATTTAGCAGACGCTCTTATCCAGAGCGACTTACAAATTGGAAAGTTCATACATATTCATCCTGGTCCCCCCGTGGGGAATGAACCCACAACTCTGGCGTTGCAAGCGCCATGCTCTACCAACTGAGCCACACGGCTCAGTTGGTAGACACACCATGGGGGAATCCCTCCATCAATCAACCTATCACTGTATCTCTCACTCCTTTTGTCTCTTTCTCTTGTCCCCACCTTCACCTAGCATGTGTACATGCTCTCTCTCATGTGTCTACTATTGTTCCTCTGCTTGGTCATATATGACAACTGACTCTTTCTGATGACTGACTTTACTAATGATTTTAAAAATGTAGAGACATACAGTGCCTTCAGAAAATGTTCACACCCCTTGACCTTTTCCACATTTGTTGTGCTACAGCCTGAATTTAAAATTTATTAAATTGAGATTGTGTGTCACTGGCATACACACAATCAAATCAAGTTTTATTTGTCACATACACATGGTTAGCACATGTTAATGCGAGTGTAGCGAAATGCTTGTGCTTTTAGTTCCGACAGTGCAGTAATATCTAACAAGTAATCTAACAATTCCCCAACAACTACCTAATGCACACAAATCTAAAGGGCTGAATGAGAATATGTACATGTAAGTATATGGATGGCCGAGCGGCATAGGCAAGGTGCACTCATGTGTACTTTTTATTATGATTTATTTAGACTTTTTATTTAATTTTTTTACTTTTATCTTTGAACACCATTCTATCTCTCACACAGCAACTCAACTCCCACTTGTCTCCAATTCCACATACCAACCCTCAGCTTCCCTCAGCCCATCCCATCTATCTCTACTGGCCACCCACTTCGGGTTTCTACGCAACACATATCGTTCAACTATACTGTGATGTTTCATGTACAATTTCAATCTATCTAATCAAATATAATCCACAGATTGTGAGTTGAAGATAAATACTTTTACTAAGAGTATTAGTATATTAGTAATTGACTGACTCAGTCTCTCCAGATCTCCTAACAGTACTATTTCAGCCATTCCTGAACCTGAGACCAGAAACAGGCTACCTGAGGGCAATACCAAAATAAATGGTCTATTGATTCTGTATACTGCAGAGCTTTGATGATTTTATGCCCCAATTATTCAACATTTTGTTGGTGGCAAGAATTCTATATAATAATTTTAGCTGAAAAGCACGAAGTCTTGAATCTGGCGTTGTTTTATATATCAACTCATACACCCCAATTATTCAACATTTTGTTGGTGGCAAGAAGTCTATATAATAATTTTAGCTGAAAGGCACGAAGTCTTGAATCTTGCATTATTTTATATATCAACTCATACACCCTGTACCATGGAATCGGTACATCAAAAATCTCTTCCCAACTATTTTGCAATCTGTATACTTAACTGGTATACTTTCCTATTTATGCTATTTTTATTCCTCTGCCAGTTTTGATCCTTTATATTGGGCAGACAGACCAGTTCCCTACCTCCTCCAGTACAATCAATTGGTTGTACTCTTGGATTAAGCAGACCTTTCCGTACAATTCCATGAAGGACATCTCTACCATTCCAATTTACAATATCATTTAAGAACAAAATACCCGTTTCAAACATCTTTCCCATATATACAGATATTTTATCAACCAGCACATTTGAGTTCAGCCAAAATATTTGTTGTAATATTTGTTATATCTTTTCATGGGGATGAAGTTGAAATTGTAGCCAGCTCTGCAATGCTTGTTTGAAAAAGAGAGATACTTTGAAAAAAGTATAATTTTCAATAAATCGAAATTGAGACATGACAATCTGCACAAAGGCAAAAAGGCAATTTTTAAACAATGGATGAGCTTTTCTTAGTAATCTACTTGAGAACCATTTAGGGTTCAAATAAAACTTTTGAATAAGTGACACTTTTAGAGAGAGGTTTAGTGCTTTTATATTTAATCATCTCAACCCACCCAATTCATATTGATTATATAGATAGGCACGTTTTATTTTGTCTGGTTTAGCGTCCGAGATAAAGCGAAATATTTTTTGCTCATATGATTTGAAAAACGAATCATCAGGAGTAGGCTGCGCCATATGTAAGTGTGTAAACTGAAATATGACTAATGAGTTAATCAGGGTAATTTTTCCATAAATAGACAGCCTCTCCATGGTTGCAGGATCTTGTCTATTTTTACACGTTTTCAATTGAAATTCATTTTGGAGTGCTTATTTATATATTTTGTGTTATAATGGTGAAGTATGTTTACTTCACCATCAGCCCATTTTATAGGTAAACTGCAGGGTAATGTAAAAGTTGTATTTTTTAAGGACCCATTACGTAATATTGTACACATAATTACCGTAATTTCTGCACTATTAAGCGCACCTGAATATAAGCCGCACCCACGAATTTAAAACAATATATGTATTTTGTACATAAATAAGCCGCACATGTCTATAAGCCGCAGGTGCCTACCGGTACATTGAAACAAATTAACTTTACACAGCCTTTAAACGAAACACGGCTTGTAACAAAAATAAATAGGCTTTTTAACGAAACACGGCTTGTAACAAAAATAAATAGGCTTTAACGAAACACAGCTTGTAACAAAAATTTAAAAAATTTGCAGTAAACAGTAGCCTGCCAAGAAAGTCATTGGTCACTATCTTCCTCCTCCTGTGCACATCATCTGATGTTGGATCGTTTTCATTGTCGCTCTCGTCACTTTCATCCGGAGGCAAATTTCGCGCTGAGCTCATGCTGCCCTCTTCAACACGCAGCAGTCCAGCCTTTCGAAACCCGTTGATGATAGTGGATTTTTTGACAATGCTCCACGCTGTCAGGACCCACTGGCATGATGGGAAGTTTGAGCGTGCTCGATTTACGTCACATTATGTGACGGTGCTCAGTTTTTTGGCAGCATGAATCTTGTGAAAGCAGGAAAAATCCATAAATTAGCCGCGTCATTGTATAAGCCGCAAGGTTCAAAGTGTGAGAAAAAGTAGCGGCTTATAGTCCGGAAATTACAGTAGGTTTTAGTCCAGAGGGTACAGAAAAGGTATCTAGATCTTTAATGAGACATTGCAGGGATCTAGCTTGTGGACTTATTATAAAACTTGAGTCATCGGCATACATGGACATTCATACATGGATTTCTAATCCGCTAATGTTGTTATTGGATCGGATTTTAATAGCTAGCATTTCGATGGCCATAACGAATAGATATGGTGACAGCGGACACCCTTGTTTAACTCCTCTTGAAAATTCAAAACTCTCTGAGAAGTAGCCGGTATTTACTATTTTACACCTGGGGTTGCTATACATTAATTTTTTACCCATTTTATAAGAGAATTACCGAAATTGAAAAAATCCAGGCATTTATAAATAAAATCCAGTCTTACTTTATCAAATGCCTTTTCAAAATCCGCTATAAATACCATTCCTGGCTTCTTATATGTTTCATGATGTTCTATTATTTCTAGTAGTTGTCGTATATCTCCAATGTATTAACCATGTAAAAAAAAAACTGTCTGATCAGGATGAACAATACCTGATAAAACCCTTTTAATTCTGATTGCTATGCATTTTTCTAGTATTTTTGCATCACGACATTGAAGTGTAAGGGGCATCCAGTTTTTTAGATAGACTGGGTCTTTATATTTGCCATCTGGGTCTTGTTTTAATAATAGAGAAATCAGACCTTCCTGCTGAGTACCTTACAGACTACCATTTCTATAGGAGTAGTTAAAACAATCTAACAATGGCGCTTGTAGTATATCAAAAAATACTTGATATGCCTCTATCTGTACATTTGTTAATTTTCCATTTTTATATTAGTTGAAAATAATTCCTTACCATAATCTTCATTCAGTGGTAAAGGATGAGACATGAAAAGAGAACATCTGCCTAAAATAATTAGCTTCCTCTTTTAAAATATAATTTGAAGAATCATAGATGACTCCGTATTCATTAACAAGTTTCTGCAAATTCTTTTTGTTTTTGTTTGCGTTCCTGTATTGGAGATTCAGGAAGAATTTTGTACATTTTTCCCCATATTCCATCCAGTTTGCTTTATTTGTATAAAAGATTACATTAGATCGTTCTTGAATATGTTCCTCAAGTTCTTTTTGTTTTCCTCTAACTTATTTTGTATCTCTGTAGTATCGTTTTTATTGCTATCTACCTGTACTATTAGTTCATGGATTTCCCTTGTTAGTCTTGTCTCTTTAGCCAGAAACTGCTTTTTTATTATTGATGAATATTGAATTGAATGACCCCTGAAGGTACATTTAAAGGTATCCCAAACAATAAGGGGATTTGCTGAACCTATATTATACTGAAAAAATTCAGTTATAAGTTATTTTGTCTTAGTTAAAAAATAAGTTGTTCTCCAGTAAACTTACATTTCCAATATCCCCGTCCACGTGGAAAATCTGTAAGAGTTATGTGAATGCCAATTAGATGATGATACGATCGCATTCTGTCTCCTATTAAAACTTGTTTAACCTTTGATGCAAGAGAGAAAGAGACAAGAAAGTAGTCAAGACGACTAGCTTGATTAAGTCTCCTCCATGTATATCTCACTAGGTCGGGGTTTTTTAGTCTCCATATATCCACTATTTTTAATGTGTCCATAATATTTGTGATTTCCTTAAGGGAACGGTGATGATAGTTTGTAGAGTGATTACCTTTACGGTCCATTGAGGTACTTAATTTCTTCCCTTTTATGGGATCATTTTCGTAAACAACTGCTGAATTACAGAGCGCCAAATTCAAAAATAATACTAAAAATATTTATAATCATGGAATCACAGCTGAAATATACTAAAACACAGCTTAGCATTTTGTTAATCCACCTATCGTGTCAGATTTTGAAAATATGCTTTACAGCGAAAGCAATCCAAGCGTTTGTGAGTGTCACTGCTAGAACAGCTAGCCTTAAATTAGCTTGGTCACGAAAGTCAGAAAAGCAATCAAATTAATCGCTTACCTTTGATAATCTTCGGATGTTTGCACTCACGAGACTCCCAGTTACACAATAAATGTTATTTTTGTTCGATAAAGATTAGTTTTATAACCAAAAACGCCATTTGGTTTGCGCGTTATGTTCAGAAAACCACAAGCTCGTTCCGGTCCTGAAGGGCAGACTGAAATTCCAAAAAGTATCCGTAATGTTCGTAGAAACATGTCAAAGGTTTTTTATAATCAATCCTCAGGTTGTTTTTAACATACATAATCGATCATATTTCAACCGGACGGTAAACTGTTCAATACTACAGAGAAAGAAAATGTCGAGCCACATCTCTCCTGCGCAGGAACTAATCAAAGGACACCTGACGCGTTTTGATAAATCTCGCTTATTTTTCAAGATAAATGCTTGAAACTATGTCTAAAGCCTGGTCACAGCCTGAGGAAGCCATTGGAAAAGGAATCTGGTTGATATCCCTTTAAATGGAGGAGGTGCAAGCATGGAACAGGGATAAAAATATAATAAAAATGCACTTGGAGTTCCTCAGGTTTTCGCCTGCAAAATCAGTTCTGTTATACTCACAGACAATATTTTGACAGTTTTGGAAACTTTCGAGTGTTTTCTATCCTGATCCGTCAATTATATGCATATTCTAATATCTGAGCCTGAGACATAGTCTGTTTACCTTGGGAACGTTATTTTTCCAAACTTCTGCCCCCTAGCTGAAAGATTCTGCCCCCTAGCTGAAAGAAGTTAACACTGTTATAGTCTCCGACCATAATGATTAGATCATTTGTTGCCGGTAAGTTCAATAAATTGGTATAAATGTTTTCGAAGAAGTGTGGATCATCCTGATTTGGAACATATAAATGAATGAGCCAAATCTCTTTTTCGTCGACTTTCATATTCAAAAATGATCCACCTTCCTTGCGAATCATTCCTGACTATTTGCACATTCAGATTGACATTTTTGTTAATTAATATCATCACACCCTTTGAGTTCCTTTGTCCATGACGGAAAATTATTTCACCACCCCATTCCCTTTTCCACGCAACTTCATCTAAGGATGAAGAGTGAGTTTCCTGTAAACAGTATATGTTATATTCCTTTTCTTTTAGCTGTGTAAAGACTGATCTTCTTTTTTATAATCTGCTAAACCGTTACAATTATAACTGGCTATACTTATTTCACCCCTTACCATAACTAGATACTATTCTCAGTCTAAATTGACCTTAATTAGTGCTTGTAAAGTTACTGCCATCAGAGTTATTATGAAGGTCAAAACTAGAGCTTTCAAATGTCTGATATTTAGAATTCAAGAAATAGGTTCTAGAAATATTTGTTTTATTCCCTTGCTAGTTTGCCTGTGAGCCAATACCACAGATGTTAGAAAATTGAGACAAGATATTATGTGTGTAGCAAATCTGAGTAGGTTGATGTGATATAGTGAGTGTGTACGATGTCTGTATAAGAGTAAGACTATAATGTGTGATGTCCAAATAAATAATAACTCTGCCAATTTGTATGGCTGAGTGTCTATGTGTAACATGTAGTGCGTAAAGCTTTGATATTCATGATGATAATTGTAATCCATATCGTATCACCATCATAGTTGCATTATAATTACCTTTAACATAATTGAAAAACACATCCCAGCATTTCCATAGCAATTGACGTTTCACATGATCATGAAAGAGACCTTGCATTACTCTAGAGACGGCTTCACTACAGTACAAATGTATTCCATAAAATATTTTATTATTCCCCAATGCCCCTATTCTGATATCTTCCCCTTGCTTGTTGTAAACATATATAAACTTGTAGACAAATACATAAAAAATATAGACAAACAATAAACACATTAACCTTTCTAGGACACACGTTCCGCTAGCGGAACCCCCCCACAACATTCTGCTGAAAAGGCAGCGCGGGAAATTCAAATATATATTTTTTCTGGATATAGGTCTTGGCTGATTTTCTTTTTAGATTTTTTTTAGAACTTTCACACATTAACAAGTCCAATACAGCAAATGAAACGATACTCATCGTGTCCGATTTAAAAAATGCTTTACAGCGACAACACAACATATGATTACGTTAGATCACCGCCAAGTCCAAAAAACACAGCCATTTTCCCAGCCAAAGATAGGAGTCACAAAAATTAGAAATAGAGATAAAATGAATCACTAACCTTTGATGATCTTCATCAGATGACACTCATAGGACATCATATTACACAATACGTGTATGTTTTGTTTGATAATGTGCATACTTATATCCAAAAATCTTAGTTTACATTGGCGCCATGTTCAGAAATGCCTCCAAAATATCCGGAGAAATTGCAGAGAGCCACAACTAATAACAGAAATACTCATCATACACTTTGATGAAAGATACATGTTTTACATAGAATTAAAGATACACTTGTTCTTAATGCAACCGCTGTGTCAGATTTCAAAAAAACTTTACGGAAATAGCACACCATGTAATAATTTGAGACGGCGCTCAGATATAAAAAACATTTCTCCGCCATGTTGGAGTCAACAGAAATACGAAATTACATCATAAATATTCCCTTACCTTTGATGATCTTCATCAGAATGCACTCCCAGGAATCCTAGTTCCACAATAAATTGTTGTTTTGTTCGATAATGTCAATTATTTATGTCCAAGTAGCTACTTTTGCTAGGATGTGTAGTACACATGTCCAAACGCTCGCGCAGATCCATGCGAACTCGGACGAAAACTTCAAAAAGTTATATTACAGGTCGAATAAACTGGTCAAACTAAGTAGAGAATCAATCTTCAGGATGTTGTTATCATACATATCCAATAACGTTCCAACCGGAGAATTCCTTTGTGTCTCTAGAAGTAATGGAAAGCAAGACGATGTCATTTGGAATGCGCGTGACCAGGAACTGGCAATCTGCTAGACCACTGACTGAATCACCTCCCATCCGGCCCCACATCACAGTACAGGCTTCATTCAACGTTCTACAGACTGTTGACATTTAGTGGAAGGCGTAGGAAGTGAGAACAAATCCATATCTTACTGGGATTTGAATAGGCGATTTGTTGAAAATCAACCAGCCTCAGAATTTCCACTTCCTGTTTGGAAGTTTGCCTTCCATATGAGTTCTGTAATACTCACAGACATAATTCAAACAGTTTTGGAAACTTCAGAGTGTTTTCTATCCAATAGTAATAATAATATGCATATATTAGCATCTGGGACAGAGTAGGAGGCAGTTCACTCTGGGCACGCTATTCATCCAAAGTGAAAATGCTGCCCCCTATCCCTAAAAAGTTAAATTATTGAAGAGTTCTCGACAATAGAGAAGAGAAGAGAGAGTGAGAGAGGAGAGCGAGATCAGGTGTGTCTATATGTGTAAGCAAGCATGTAATTGAGTATGTGTGTGTTCATATCCACTTCATAATGTTCAGATAATTTTACAGTTCCCATACCTTCTTTTTTTTCGTAACCTGAAGTCTCTGTAAAATGTAGTACAGCCACGGTGTTATGGAGCTGTCTCGGAATAGCTGTCCATCTGTAAAGAGTTTGTCCACAATGATAAAGGCACACCTACCATCCTTCCTTTGTTGTCTTTCTACCGGATACAGTCTCTTACGGCATTTGTTTATCTCCCTTGAAAACTGGTAATTGAGACCGAATTTAGTCCCTTTAAGCTCCCTTCCTCTGCTTTTGATCAGCTCCTTTTGTTGATAGTGTTCAAATTTTGCGATGATCAGTCGGGGACCCTTGGTCTTGTCGCTCTAAGCTCCAAGTCTGTGTACTCGGTGGAAAGCCACCTTGTTTACAGTCTCTATGGGAAGTTCCAAGCGGATTGCATGAACTCTCTGATTGCCCCCTCTGGATTATTGGATGCGTCTTCAGGAATCCCCGAAAAAAATGTCATTTTCACGCATGCTACGACTTTGTATGTCTAGTAGCGACTCCATCACCCTGTTTTCCCTAAGTAGACAATCCATGTTGGAATCGTGGATTTTTACCTTGGCTGTGAGTGTCATGTTTTCTCTTTGGAGCGTGAAAATTTCACTCTGGCTGAACTCCAAACTCCCCCCTCAGCCCTGCTACCTCCTCACACAACTTTTCCAGTGTTGCATGGATTCCAGCCAGAGCACTAGCCTCTACCTCAATGGTAAGTAAATCGTCCGTGTCTGTAGATTAATCTGTTTTTCTTTTTTTGTCGGGTTAAAGTTATTTTTTGAGGTGATCGGATTTTTCCGTGAAGGAGTATGTTGTTCCTCCATAGCGTAAAGCTGTTGGTACTCGTCGATTTCCCTCAGGATCTCCTTAGTATCCAGATTTGCTCTTTACTGCAACCAGTTGTTTTACGAAAAGATAACAATGAGTATTTCCCACGACAACGACATGTGTCTGTAGTACAGCCAGCTAGTGCTCGCGGAATCCACGCAAAAAAAAGGTACACAAACTTGCAGTCCCAGCCATAAAGGCTAACCGCGTCGATGAACTGGATGAACCAGACTTGTAGAGGTCAATTATTTTTCCTGAGGTCTTGGCTGATTTCTTTTGATTTTCCCATGATGTCAAGCAAAGAGCCCACACAAGTGGATTTTTATTTAAGTGTCACATGATCTCAGTATATATACACCTGTCCTGAAAGGCCCCAGAGTCTTCAACACCACTAAGCAAGGGGCACCATGAAGACCAAGGAGCTCTCCAAACAGGTCAGGGACAATGTTGTGGAGAAGTACAGATCAAGATTGAGTTATAAAAGAAATATCAGAAACTTTGAACATCCCACGGAGAACCATTACATCCATTATTAAAAAATGGAAAGAATATGGCACCACAACAAACCTGCAAAGAGAGGGCCACCTACCAAAACTCATGGACCAGGCAAGGAGGGAATTAATCAGAGAGGCAATAAAGAGACTAAAGATAACCCTGAAGGAGCTGCAAAGCTCCACAGTGGAGATTGGAATATCTGTCAACAGGACCACTTTAAGCCGTACACTCCACAGAGCTGGGCTTTGTGGAAGGGTGGCCAGAAAAAAAGCCGTTGCTTAAAGAAAAAAATAAGCAAAGATGTTTGGTGTTCATCAAAATGCATGTGGGAGACTCCCCAAACATATGGAAGAAGGTTCTCTGGTCAGATGAGACTAAAATTGAGCTTTTTGGCCATCAAGGAAAATGCTATGTCTGGCGCAAATCCAACACCTCTCATCACCCCAAGAATGCCATCCCCACAGTGAAGCATGGTGGTGGTAGCATCATGTTGTGGGTATGTTTTTCATCGGCAGGGACTGGGAAACTGGTCAGAATTGAAGGAATGATGGATGGCGCTAAATACAGGGAAATTCTTGAGGGAAACCTGAGATTTGAGACTGGGACGGAGGTTCACCTTCCAGCAGGACAATGACCCTAAGCATGCTGCTAAAGCAACACTCGAGTGGTTTAAGGGGAAACATTGGAATGGCCTAGTCAAAGCCCAGACCTCAATCCAATTGAGAATCTGTGGTATGACTTAAAGATTGCTGTACACCAGCGGAGCCCATCCAACTTGAAGGATCTGGAGCAGTTTTGCCTTGAAGAATGGGCAAAAATCCCAGTGGCTAGATGTGCCAAGCTTATAGAGACATACCCCAAGAAACTTGCAGCTGTAATTGCTGCAAAAGGTGGCTCTACAAAGTGAGGGGGGGGGGGGGGGGTGAAATAGTTATGCACGCTCAAGTTTTCTGTTTTTTGGTCTTATTTCTCGTTTGTTTCACAATAAAAAAAATATTTAACATCTTCAAAGTGGTAGACATGTTATGTAAATCAAATGATACAAACCCCCAAAAAATCCATTTTAATTCCAGGTTGTAAGGCAACAAAATAGGAAAAATGCCAAGGGGGGTGAATTCTTTTGCAAGCCACTGTACACTGGAGTTGCTTACCAAGACAACATTGAATGTTCCTGAGTGGCCTAGTTACAGTTTTGACTTAAATAGTCTTGAAAATCTATGGCAAGACTAGCAATGATCAGCAACCGACTTGACAGTTTGAAGAATTAAAAAATAAATAATGTGCATATAATACATATATTTTGTGTAGGTCGTTGACAAAATAATGACATTTTAATCTATTTTAATCCCACTTTATAACACAAAATGTGGAAAAAGTTGAGGGGTGTGAATACTTTTTGAATGCACTTTATCTATGGCTGTGGATGGACCTAATAATATCATGTAATGAGGGATTGAAAAGTATGTTCTTTGTTTGGCAAACCCTTTCACTTTATGTATTGTATGTCTGACATTTTACACAGTCTTATTTTGGGGGAATTTACTGTTTCCATATATTGTTTAGCATCCAGACACAAAAAATCGAATAAATTGTTTCTCCATAAATGCAGTAAAGAGATGGCTTATTTGAGATTCCATAGTTTCCCCACTCAACACATAAGCACTGATGACAAAACTAACTGAAAGACCAGAGGACATCTCACTGAAAGCAAACTACTACTGTGCATGGGTAGAGATTTACAACAACATCCTGCTCTGGAGTGTTTGTAGTTGTTTTCTGATGAGTTATTCCAAAATGGCTGCTGTCTAACCACTGATACAGGATGAGTTTTCTACTAACTACTTATGCAGGGTCAGATATTCTTCATGCCCTCAGATGCTTTTAGGGATATGATCATCTGACCCTAGATCTGTGATTATGGTTGATGTCTACGTCGTGCACTAGGCTAACCCTTCTACTGTGTCTTCTTTCTCCTTCCTCAGGGGGGCGGGGACAGTGGCTACACCAAGGAGAAGATCCGCATCGTGGAAGGAGTGTGTCTCCTCTCCAGCGAGGAGCTGTACTGGGAGGACCTGAAGCAGCTGAAGCCGTCGCGTGGTGGTCTGCACACATGCATGCGCACGGACACCGTGTCCCTGCAGGCCAGCAGCGCCTCGCTGGACGACGGCGAGACAGAGCAGTTGCTCCAAGAGGAGACGTCGGAGTGTTCGTCCATAAACACGCTGACCCCCGTCACCGTCACACCCCAACGCCACCCCCAACACAGCCTGCCCGACACCGGCTGGATCCCCACACGCAAACCCTCCACCGAGAGCGAGGTGTAAGGGAGGCCTCTTGCTTCACTGCCTCTCTACTCCTACTCTTTACCCTTAGTCCTCCTGATCCCTTCAACTACACGCCCTTATACACACACACACACACCTGTATACAGTATACACATACATACAGTAAACGATACGTACTTATGCTTCAGGCCACAGTGAGTCATACACAAACTGACACTCACACAGACAGGTGGTACATACAGACACTACAGCCACATACATACTTCATGCTACACACACACATTTATGCATGCATACAAATCTGGCATCTCCTCGGCCCGCTGGACTTCGTCCTACACACACACATCCGCACTCTTACCACCACCCTCTCACAACCACAGACTGACTCACCGCTACCCACTTCAGGCAACAGACTGAATTACAATTTACAAGCATGCTGGAAAAAGAAAGCAAAGAATACACTTTGAGAAAAGAAATGACAAAGAGAGAAAGAAATTACATCTGGAGCCTTTTTAAAGAATGCAACCCCTCAAGGTGAGGGCCGCTTAGTTGTGTATAACATTGCATTTTTTGTGAACTTTTTGACAAAGCTAAAAACGATATACTCTCCCGCAGGAGACTATGTAACAAACTGCTCGCTCTCTCTATAATGCCACTCATCATATACCATGTCCTTATGAACTCTATTTATGAACTTTTTGTTCTTTGAGTTGGTTTTTGCTGATTTTAAAGAATGGTGAGAGTGTTGTGTAGATCTGTATTACAGTATGACCCAGTCATTCAAACCTCTATATTTATGTGCCAAAGGGTGGAGCTTCGCTACGTCTACATTTACACTAGAATAACATTTTATGAGCTATGTGCCACGAATAGGACGGACAGACAGACAGTTACCAATGGGAGAGCTCAGCAATGGGATGATCTGTTTCAAACATGTTTCACATTGTATACCTCCTCTTCTAAAACCAACCATGGACTTATCTATCTGGTCTCTCTTAACCGGTACTCTAGACAGGTCCTGGAAACTGGTACTCTAGATTGGTACTGGAAATGGGTACTCTGGACTGGTACTGGAAACTGGTACTTTAGACTGGTACAGGAAACTGCATTAACAATCGTTGAAATCCATTAATTTTAAAAATCTAAAGTAAACTGCAAGGTAACCATTTCTGGTCCTCGGGGAATAGCATTCTCGATGAAGTATAAGTGCCAAACATTTTTTTCATTTTTTTCTTTCCTCAGTTTTATATTTCTTGGAGTTTGTAAAATGTGCTTGGCGTTCTTTTATCTGTTCTGATTAAGGCTGTCATCTCTGAACCTGTAAAGCACTGTACACTTAGTGTCCACTGTTCTAGTCTAGACTATAGAATAAGCTTCAGTGTATTATGTCATTTGACAAGGTTGCCCTCTGTGAAATATACAGTGCACATACAGTGCATTCGGAAAGTATTCAGACTTATTGACTTTTCCACATTGTTAGTTTACGACCTTATTCTGAAATTGATTAAATATGTTTTTTGCCTCATCAACCTCCACACAATACCCCATAATGACAAAAGAGAAAACAATTTTGTAGAAATGTTTGCATATTTTATACAAAATGTAGAACAGATGCCTTATTTACATAACTATTCAGACCCTTTGCAATAAGACTCAAAATTGAGCTCAGGTGCATACTGTTTCCATTGATCATCCTTGAGATGTTTCTACAACTTGATTGGAGTCCACCTGTGGTAAATTCAATTGATTGGACATGATTTGGAAATGCACACACCTGTCATTATAATGTCCCACAGTTGACAGTACATGTCAGAGCAAAAACCATGCAATGAGGTCGGAGGTATTGTCCATAGAGCTCAGACACAGGATTGTGTCGAGGCACAGATCTGAAGAATGTTCCAAAGAACACGGTGGCCTCCATCGTTCTTAAATAGAATAAGTTTGTAACCACCAAGACTCTTCCCAGAGCTGGCCGCCCGGCCAAACTGAGCAATCGGGGGAGAAGGGCCTTGGTCAGGGAGGTGAACAAGAACACAATGGTCACTCTGACAGAGCTCCAGAGTTTCTCTGTGGAGATGGGAGAACCTTCCAGAAGGACAACCATCTCTGTAGCACTCCACCAATTAGGCCTTTATGGTGGTAGTGGCCAGAGGGAAGCCACTCCTGAGTAAAAGGCACATGACAGCCCGCTTAGAGTTTGCCAAAAGGCACGTAAAGACTCTGACCATGAGATACAAGAATCTCTGGTCTGATGAAACCAAGATTGAACTCTTTGGCCTGAATGCCAAGCGTCACGTCTGGAGGAAACCTGGCACCATCCTTACGGTGAAGCAAGGTGGTGGCAGCATCATGCTGTGGGAATGTTTTTCAGCGGCAGGGACTGGGATACTAGACTGGAGCGAGGGAAAGGTGCACCTTCCAACAGGACAACGACCCTAAGCACAAAACCAAGACAACGCAGGAGTGGCTTTGGAAAAGTCTCAATGTCCTTGAGTGGACCAGCCAGAGACCGGACTTGAACCTGATCGAACATCTCTGGAGAGACCTGAAAATAGCTATGCAGCAACGCTCCCCATCCAACCTGACAGAGCTTGAGAGGATCTGCAGAGAAGAATAGGAGAAACTACCCAAATACAGGTGTGCCAAGCTTGTAGTGTCATACACAAGAAGACTCAAGGTTGTAATCACTGCCAAAAGCGCTTCAACAATGTACTGAGTAAAGGGTCTGAATACTTATGTAAATGTGATATTTCAGTTTTTTTGATATACATTTGCAAAAATGTCAAACTGTTTTAGTGTTGTCATTGTTGGGTATTGTGTGTAGATTGAGGGGGGGAAATTATTTAATCTATTTTAGAATAAGGCTGTAACATAAAAATGTGGAAAAATTCAAGGGGTCTGAATACTTTTCGAATGCACCATACATTATATGAGATTACCATGAACCATATATCACGGAGGTGTTACCTTAGACAAAGAATATACCACTGGCAATTTACGGAACCATCCATATTATTCAAATAAAAACAATATCTATTACATATGCAGCGTTTACCGTGAATGCAGTCTCCGCGAACTTTGGAACATTGCCTTTACATTTCAATCGCGCTGTAGTGCGGATCTTCAGCATTACGGATTGAATTTAGCCCTTAGATTAACATTGTTTTGTACTGTACAATCTGTCATGGAAATGCAGAGGGTGGGAAATAGAGCATTGCTCTGGACAGATATCAGTTTGAGTTCTCAAAACCATGTATCTTGAAGTAACTTCAAGTTCAGCAACATGCTGATTTGCTGCTAGACAGGAATTCCACAGCACTGATGCCAATGAGAGAAGGTCTTGGCAGCTATTTTACCTGAGGTCTCTGATGGTTGGATCACAGACGCATCAATCTGACCAATGCTTCAATCATTAACTACGCTAACACACAGAATCCCACCCACTCAGCGAAGGTTTCTAAGCTGTACAGATTTTACCATGCATTTTAAGCAGACAAATTGTCAAATATATTGTGTTGATTTTGTTGTATAGAGAGTATTTTGTACAAAGGGATTTCATTATTGTTTTTACTTGTATTAATATTACTCACTGGAGAAGAACATTTTTGTTTTGCTGGATTATTTAACCACTGTGTTTCCAAACATTGTAAATGATAGGGTTGCTGCCAGTTATTTAATAATGGTCACATATAACTGTTGTAAAGTTAACTAAAAGAGATATTTATGATTTCTTTGTTTGGTTGTCACTTAATGTGTAAATATGAAAAAGACTAAATGAATTTCCTGCAGTACTAACAAGCTGTGTTGTGTGATGTAGTGAATTACCCCTTTGCTATCTTTTAATATAAACTGCATTTGCATTTTAATGGAAATGTGACACACTTTTCTTGTTGTCTCACAAGTTTGAAGCGATGGATCTTCCTCTGCAGATCTTACAGAAGCCCTGAAACCCAAGGATAAAAAGGGAAAAAAAGTAACTGTCGTTTGAACGACTTAGTATCTTGTTTGAACGACTTAATTGGTGTTTTGTCTCTATTAGGCCTCATCTGTCATTCATTCAGCCATTCATTCACCGATTCCATCCATTGATATTATTATTAATTGACAGTGTTTTAGGCCTATTCGGTTGTAATTATTTAGCCTACCCCACCCATAGTAGCCTATATCTAGTTTATATTATACTTTCTCTAACATTAGGATATGTAGTTTCTATTTTGAAGGACTTGAAATGTATTAATGGATGTTTTAGGTAGGCAATACATATGCTACTGTAAAATGCATTTTTGTTTTTGGGGGGAACAGAAACACTATAATATAAATCTATAATATATAATATAATATAAATATAAATTTATATAATATAAATATTATATAATATATAATATAAATAAATATAATATAAATATAATATAAATGTAAATGTAAATAAATCAATTTAATTAAGCAAAAATGTCAGCAATAAATCACAAATAATAAAAGGCAGTTTCAGCTTTTCATAAATAAAAGGGAGTACTCTCAAATTAGGGCGGTCAAATAATTTGTACACCAAAGCAAGCACCAACAACCTTCACATGTGCATTGAGCGTGTGAATTGTGCTCCATAAATTAATTATAATTTTTATTAAAAAGACAAAAATTACACATGTAAAGGCTTAATTACATACAGTTGAAATTGGAAGTTTAGATACACTTAAGTTGGAGTCATTAAAACTCGTTTTTCAACCACTCCACACATTTCTTGTTAAACTATAGTTTTGGCAAGTCGGTTAAGACATCTACTTTGTGCATGACACAAGTAATTTTTCCAACAATTGTTTACAGACAGATTATTTAACTTATAATTCACTGTATCACAATTCCAGTGGGTCAGAAGTTTACATACACTAAGTTGACTGTGCCTTTAAACAGCCTTGAAATTCCAGAAAAATTATGTCTTGGCTTTAGAAGCTTCTGGTAAGCTAATTAACATAATTTTAGTCAAATGGAGGTGTACCTGTGGATGTATTTCAATCCCAGAACAACAGCAAAGGACGTTGTGAAGATGCTGGAGGAAACGGGTACAAAGTGTCTATATCCACAGTAAAACGAGTCCTATATCGACATAACCTGAAAGGCCGCTCACGAGGAAGAAGCCACTGCTCCAATACACCCATAAAGCCAGACTACGTTTTGCAACTGCACATGGGGACAAAGATCGTACTTTTTGGAGAAATGTTCTCTGGTCTGATGAAACAAAAATAGAACTGTTTGGCCATAATGACCATCATTATGTTTGGAGGAAAAAGGCATGCCGAAGAACACCATCCCAACCATGAATCACAGGGGTGGCAGCATCATGCTGTGGGGGTGCTTTGCATATGGGTCTTCCAAATGGACAATGACCCCAAGCATACTTCCAAAGTTGTGTCAAAATGGCTTAAGGACAACAAAGTCAAAGTATTGGAGTGGCCTTCACAAATTCCTCAATCACATAGAAAATTTGTGGGCAGAACTGAAAAAGCGTGTGTGAGCAAGGAGGCCTACAAACCTGACTCAGTTACACCAGCTCTGTCAGCAGGAATGGGCCAAAATTCACCCAACATTGTGGGAAGCTTGTGGAAGGCTACCCGAAACGTTTGACCCAAGTTAAACAATTTAAAGGCAATGCTACCAAATACTAATTGAGTGTATGTAAACTTCTGACCCACTGGGAATGTGATGAAAGAAATAAAAGCTGAAATAAATAACACTCTCTACTATTATTCTGACATTTCACATTCTTAAAATAAAGTGGTGATCCTAACTGACCTAAGACAGGGAATTTTTACTTTGATTAAATGTCAGGAATTGTGAAAAACTGAGTTTAGATGTATTTGGCTAAGGTGCATGTAAACTTCCGACTTCAACTGTAAATGAATATTAATGGGAATATAGTCATAATATAAACAAGAGAAAGGAGAAGTTTAAAATGGAAAAATACAGTGCAATCGGAAAGTTTTCAGACACCTTCACTTTTTCCACATTTTGTTACATTACATCCTTATTCAAAAATGTATTAAATTGTTTTTCCTCCTCAATCTACAAACAATACCCCATAATGACAAAGCAACAACAAAAAAAACTTATTAGAAATACTTGTTTGCATAAGTATTCAGACCCTTTGCTTTGAGACTTGAACTTGAGCTCAGGCACATCCTGTTTCCATTGATCATCCTTGAGATTTTTCTACAACTTAATTGGAGTCCACCTTTGTTAAAATCAATTGATTGGATATAATTTGGAAAGGCACACACCTGTCTATATAATGTTCCAAAGTTGACAGTGCACGTCAGAGCACAAACCAAGTAATGAGGTCGAAGGAATTCTCCCTAGATCTCGAGGCACAGGAGTGGGTTTTATACATTTCAGTAGAAAAGGGTGGTTCCATGACGCCGACTTAATGTCTATGCTCACATGGGCGTGGCCATTGATTTGGTTAACTTTATATGAAAAACCCATACTCTCATTTAGAAGGTTAACATCACATAACACCTTTTCACAAATAGTTTCATGTTTAATCACATATGTTTCACAATATTTAGATGTAAACCTGACAGCTGGGAAATGTACACTTTAAGAGATACAGTTATGTGTGTTTCCTGTCCTTCATGAGATCACCAAATGAAATGCACTCGTCATAACTGTCCCCTAAGTGTCCATGAACCATTTCCACATTCTCAGAAGTAGAAATATTGTTGGAGATTAGGAGTTTTGCCAAGAGAGGTACTTGGTTCTCTTTGACTCTCTCCATACTGCATGGCAGTTTCTACCAATTATTTATGATCTGTCGTAAAGTCATAAAACCGTGGAGAGAGGGGGGGTTATGATCCTTCCCCCAGGGCACGTCATGACACATTTTTGGCCATTGTTTTGATTGCCCTTTTAAGGTTTGTACAAATCTTTCTGCCAAGCCATTTGTGGCTGGATGATCAACGTCCTGGAATGCCTCACTTCTGTACTGCCATCTGTTATTGCTAACAATTTTTTTTTTTTATTTATTTTTTTTTTATTTAACCTTTATTTAACCAGGTAGGCAAATTGAGAACACGTTCTCATTTACAATTGCGACCTGGCCAAGATAAAGCAAAGCAGTTCGACACATACAACAACACATAGTTACACATGGAGTAAAACAAACATATAGTCAATAATACAGTGAAAAAAAAATAAGTCTATATACAATGTGAGCAAGTGAGGTGAGATAAGGGAGGTGAAGGCAAACAAATATATGTATAAATAAATAAAATAAATAAATAAAAATATAAAAGGCCATGGAGGTGAAGTGAATACAACACAGCAAGTAAAATAAAACTAAAAAAAAACCCTGGAATGGTTGGTTTGCAGCGGAAGAAAGTGCAAAGTAGAGACAGAAAATAATGGGGTGCAAAGGAGCAAAATAAATTAATAAAATAAATACAGTAGGTAAAGAGGTAGTTGTTTGGGCTAAATTGTAGATGGGTTATGTACAGGTGCAGTAATCTATGAGCTGCTCTGACAGCTGGTGCTTAAAGCTAGTGAGGGAGATAGGTGTTTCCAATTTCAGAGATTTTTGTAGTTCGTTCCAGTCATTGGCAGCAGAGAACTGGAAGGAGAGGCGTCCAAAGGAAGAATTGGTTTTGGGGGTGACTAGAGAGATATACCTGCTGGAGCGCGTGCTACAGATAGGTGCTGCTATGGTGACCAGCGTGCTTGGGAATGCTATGGTGCTATGGTGCTTGGGAATCCTGTTCTGGAGAAGATAGTCCTCAGAATAGGGATTGTCTTTTCCGATGGGAACAACTTCAGGCCATGTGCATCGATTGCAGTCAAGAACCATGAATGGTCTGGTAAAGGTGATATTGACTAGTTGCCATGGTTATGAAGGCAATGGTGCCTTCTGGTATTAAAGGCCATCCATGTCTTTACGTGTCAAAAGATACACGTCAAATAGGTTTTTAATTTGAGGCGTAAAATAACAAAATTTGATTATAGAATGTTGTGTGCTGAATTTGCGTGTGCAAGCCAAGCACCCCCACCACGGTCAGTAGCACTGCCAAAGCTGAAAAAAGGTCTGCAAACAAGCACATACATTGTTTCCTGGCTACCCAGACTCCTTGCTCCGGCCAAACGCTACGCCATGCCCATGGACGTTAGTTTCTTCTCTGCAATGAGTTGATCATAGTTCATCCCCGACTGTCACGAGAATTAAATTCTCCAGGTTCATAACCCAATTCGATTAAACTACTCAGTCTGCTAACCAGGATTTGTAAGGTACTGGAATGAAAATAGACAGAGGCCCAGTCTACAATAGTCAAATGTTTATTCACGAGAGCGTTGGTTAGTTGTACAAAACCATTCATTTTATACTGGCGTCTTACGCACATACTTTCACCCCACAAACATTAGGTCCTACGCACACACGCACATACTCTTGCACACAAACAGAATTCATACGCACATACATTTCCTCACAAACAGTAGGTATCCTACACACATACTGTCCTGCTACCCAGCCGACAAAGATTAAGGACCGTGAGAATCACCCCCTGTCCTTTCCCAAATCTCTGTGGCCCCTAGCCAGGGTCGGCACCGAATCTTGCTCAGACAGTCTGTGTTTAAGATACTGTAGAGACATATTGTTTTACTGACTAAAACTACACACATCATTAATTATAACTTAATGGTTCTAGTCAATTTCATACAATTATATGGTTTCAGGGTGGAATATTCTAGACATTAATTTAAACCTATAAATTCCATCAACACCGACCCATCACCGATTGTGAACACATTCGTGGCCATCTAATTGGTCCATAAACTGATGGGTTGGGCCTGAGCCAGAACACACGTGGGTAAAGCGGCGGTTTAAAAATGTGTCATTGGCTTTGATACTCTGAATGGTTAGAGATGATCCAATCAATGATGACTTTATTTTGTACCACGCCCCTCGTGCCCCTCATCACCACAAATAACTTCAATGATGGCAATCTCAGACTAAAATTTGAAGCGAACGACAGAGCAGCAGAATAATTTAGTGTGAGTTGTCAGGCTACACACACCAGCCCCTGTTGATGTGTTTACAATGCATGTTGACATTTATTGTCATGAATCTTACCATTGAGGCAGAACTGAGCAATTTCCGCTAGACGGGCCAGCTGGAAAGTCAAATTTGGCTAGGGTTATCAGTGTGGTTAAGGTTAGGGTTGTGTTTAAAATCTGATTGAAGTACTTTGTGGCTGTGCCAGCTAGTGACCACTCTGCCGAGCTGCCTCAAGGGCAAGATTCATGACAACCTGTGTTGACAATAGGGTGGTTATGGTTTCTGAACTGACACCCCCACTCATTTTTAGCATTCCAAACATTGAATAAGATACAAAAATGTTAGGGGTGAACCATTAATTCAAATGATTAGAAACAGTGACATACAGTATGCAGAATATATGCAGTATGCAGTGTCTCTCATACACCGGTTCGTAACTTGGAAGTAATTACTACACGTGATCCACACATCAGCATTCGCTGACACACAGCTGATGTATTGTATATGCTAAGAGTCAGGAAGCAAGTGCAGAATGTGAATTTCATAATGAGAAGTAGCAGATAAATAAATCAGGAGAAGCTTACTGATTGTGAACAAAACCAATACTGCCTGAAGACTGAGGCTACTGAGAGCTAAATAAAGTGGAAGTAATCAAGGTAATGATGAAGTCCAGGTGTGCATAACAATGGGGAACAGGTGTGTGTAATGATGGCTGCCAGGACTGGTGGTTAGTAGATCGGCGATGTTGAGCGCTGGAGAGAGTGAAAGGGAGTACATGTGACAGTACCCCCCGACGTGCGGCTCCTACCGCAGGAGGATGTCGGCCAGGAGGACGGCCTCGAGGGCGAGGAGCGGGCCAGTCCGGACGGCAGAGGTGGAAATCCCAGACAATTTTGTGGTCCAGGATGTCGGCCGCCAGAACCCAACAGCGTTCCTCTGGGCCGTACCCCTCTCAGTCCACTAGGTACTGAAGCCGACCCCCACGACGTCGGGAGTCCAGTAGGGACCTGACGGCATAGGCAGGGGACTCATCGAGGTCCAGGAGTGGAGGAGGAGGATGGGTGTTGCGGGGGATGGCATCAGCAAGGGATGGCATCAGCAAGGGGACCAGGAACCACCAGCCTGAGGAAGGAAACATGTAAAAAGGGTGAGATTTCGGTAGTTGATGGGGAGTTGTAAATGGTAAGTTACCTCATTAACCCTCCATAGGACCTTGAAGGGCCCAGCAAACCGAGGGCTCAGCTTCCGGGACGGTAGGCAGAGCCGGAGGTTCCTGGTGGAGAGCCAGACACAATCACCAGTGTGGAACACGGGAGCCTCACTGCGGTGGCAGTCCGCCTGATCCTTCTGACGGTAGACAGCGAACTGGAGCCTTACGTGGGCGGTGTTCCACACCTCCTCTGCGTATCGGAACCGCTCGTCCACTGCAGGGGCCTCGGTCTGATTCGGAATCCACGGCGCCAGAACCGGCGGATATCCCAGGACTCCCAAGGGAGTCAGCCCAGTGACAAAGTGAATTCTTGGCGTATTCTGCCCAGGGAAGGAACCGGGACCACTCCCCCTGTCGGACAGATGTGACCAAGGCCGCTGAGGCATGGGAAGGGGAAGGAGTTTCACTGCTAGAGCGTGCCGGGGAGATTTGGATTAGATACACACGGTGCATGATTTGACATAGTGGGCAACGTCCTGCGTCAAGGTGGGCAACCAGTATTTATCAGAGAGAGAGATTGGATGGTGAGGGTGATAGCTGGGTGTCCCCGTGGGGATGTAGATGCGCTGGCGTATATCCACATCTACATCCAACACACAGGGCCAACGATTCGGGAGGACAAATTGATAGGCTGGAGTGCACTCACAGGACCCTCCACCAATGTGGAACAACAGGATGCAGGAAAGCAGGTCCTCCGGCATCCTGGTGCCCAGGTGGTGATTCTCATCCTCGACCAGGAGATGGTGGGGTTATGAAGTTGGAGCAACGGGAGGCTGAGGATGACTTTGTGTACGGGTGTGGTGGTGAAGGGAAGGCTTTCCTGGTGCATAGGTCCCACGTTGAGGGTGAGTGGTGCTCTGATGTGTGTAATTGCTTCAGATCCCAATGGTTGCATGTCCATGGCTTGGACAGGAAAAGGAGAATAGACCGGGAATGAAGTTCAGGGAGGAGGCGAGGGCCTGGTCGATGAAGTTCCCAGAGGCTCCGGAGTCCACTAGAGCTGTAAAGACAACACTTGATAGACAACAGCCAGTGAAATGGGAACCAGAAAGTGTTTGGCGGAAAACAATAATGGAATATTCACGCCTACCCTGGGAGATGGAAGGTCGTGGGGCCGCCCATCTGCTCTAGTGGACCCCGTGTTGGGACACACCAGACACTGCTGAAGTCCCCGGTGACGCCGCTCTGCCGCGTAGAGGTGTGTGGCCCCTACCTCCATGGGTTCAGGCTCTGCCTCAGGACAGCCAAAGGAGGGAGGCGAGTGGCGAGGTGGACACCGGCTCTCCCGAAGAAGGTCATCCAGACGGCTGGCCATCGTGAGCATCCAAGGATATGTTGTCATCCCGACATGCCAACTCCATCTGTACCTACTTGCGGAATAGAATGCGGATCGCCGGCTCATTCCAGCCGCTGGAGGCTATCACAGTCCGAAAGGTGAGGGCGTACTTCGCAGCAGTTTGGCACCCTGCTGGAGTTGGAAAAGTCGCTCACCTCACTCTGGTGAAAAGTATGGTCCCTTATTGATGTCACCTGTTAAATCCACTTCAATCGGTGTAGATGAAGGGGTGGAGATAGGTTAAAGAATGTCTGTATGTCTGCCATTCAGAGGGTGAATGGGCAAGACAAAATAACGTAAGTGCCTTTGAACGGTGTATGTGTGTCAAGAACTACAACGCTGCTGGGTTTTTAACGCTCAACAGTTTCCTGTGTGTATCAAGAATGGTCCACCACCCAAAGGACAGCCAGTCAACTTGACACAACTGTGGGAAGCATTGGAGTCAACATGAGCCAGCATCCCTGTGGAATGCTTTCGACACCTTCTAGAGTTCATGCCCCTACGAACTCAATATTAGGAAGGTGTTCCTAATGTTTGTGCACTCGATGTATAAGGAATAAGTGTGGCCCTAAAATGTATCCCTACGGTACTCATGAGGTACAGCCTTCTCACTCATCATGAATAATAATGAGTGAGAATTTTACAAAGGCTACAACAAAACAGGCTAACCTTTCACCATTACCAATAGCAGGGGGGTTAGCATTTTGGGGAATATGATCGTTGTGCCTTTGTATCTTTCTCACTCATCATTATGCACTATTCATTCATGATTATCCATAATGATGGTAGCATTCACATTAATGTAGAAGTGTTCAGAAACATAAATAACTAAAAACACAACCAAAACAAACTGCAAATGCATCCAATAAGTTTGTAGTCACGCTTGGTGTAGTCATTGAGTGCAAGGAATATTGGACCAAATACTGCATTTTTGACTACTGTAATACATTATAAGTGAATTTATCACTCATTACTTTTTGAAATAGGGGGGACTAGATACCGTATATAAAGTGCTTTAATTTCTAAATGATAAAACATATGTATGAAAATACCCTCAAATAAAACAAATCAAAAATATTTTATGCTGGAGTATAGAGACAAATAAAAAATGTAGCTTCACTGTCCAAATTCATATGGCGGTGAGTGTATATTGTTCGCAGTTTAAATAAAAAAATATATACATTTCATGAGGAGGCGGAAAACCGAGTCGAAATCAGCCATTACAGTCCCTCTTTATGCCATGAAGCTCGTTGATTGGCCAGTGAGTCACCAAGCCCTCGCTACACCTCCAACGTATTAATTAATCAAAACACCAGCCATTTTCCACCACCACCAGGTATTGCTCCCATTATTCCAGCTGTGCAAACGGAAAAATATTTCTGAAATGCCCTATGGCTATAGTGCCACAGAACAGTGCTAAGTTTTACCTCTTTGTATTTATTATGGATGCCAAGGCAGCAGCTACTCTTCCTGGGGTCCAGCAAAATTAAGGCAGTTAGTCATACAATTAAAAAAACATTACAATACATTCACAACATATTTCACAACACAACGGGTGCCCTCGGGCCCCTACTCCACTACCACATATCTACAACACAAAATCCATATGTATGTGTGTATAGTGCGTATGTTATCGTGTGTGTGTATGCATGTGTCTGTGCCTATGTTTATGATGCTTCACAGTCTCCACTGTTCCGTAAGGTGTATTTTATCTGTTTTTTAAATCAAATTTTACTGCTTCCATCAGTTACTTGATGTGGAATAGAGTTCCATGTAGTCATGGCTCTATGTAGTACTGTGTGCCTCCTATAGTCTGTTCTGGACTTGGGGACTGTGAAGAGACCTCTGGTGGCATGTCTTGTGGGGTATGCATGGGTGTCCGAGCTGGGTGTGCATGGGTGTCCGAGTAGTTCAAACAGACAGCTCAGTGCATTCAACATGTCAATACCTCTCAAGATTACAAGTAGTAATGAAGTCAATCTCTCCTCCACTATGAGCCAGCAGAGATTGACATGCATATTATTAATGTTTGCTCTATGTGTACATCCAAGGGCCAGCCGTGCTACCCTGTTCTGAGCCAATTCCAATTTTCCTAAATCCCTGTTTGTGGCACCTGACCACACGACTGAACAGTAGTCCAGGTGCGACAAAACTAGGGCCTGTAGCACCTTGTTGATTGTGCTGTTAAGAAGGTAACACTTTATTATGAACAGACTTCTCCCCATCTTAGCTACTGTTGTATCCATATGTTTTGACCATGACAGTTTACAGTCCTGGGTTACTCCAAGTAGTTTAGTCACCTCAAACATTACGTTTGATTTGTTAAAATATATCCCTGAATGGAAGAAAAAACTTAGTGCAGTTACCCATGCATTCCAACAATCGTTCTGACAATACTGAAACATTAACTTTCTGTTGACCATAACTGCACCATGTCCTAATAATTAGCCAAAACGACTAGTGTTTTCGTGTAGCAGTTTCTGGTGTTTTGGGGTAGCTGTTTTTGGTTGTCTCTGGTGTTTTGCGGTTTGTTTGTGGTAATTGGTAAGCTAAGGCTATAGAGTAGAGCACAGTTGAGGACTGTTATAATAATGACAAGACACCACAGATGCTGCATTGAACATTTTAAATAAATAATACAATTCACACTTAAAAAGAAATAAATCAAAATAATTTAAATTACTACAGTAAGAATTGGTACAGTGTAACATTTGTAATTACAATATATTTATGTATATATGGCATATCTGTACACTCTTTATAACCTTACTTGGTTTCCTCATAGTGGCCATAATGTTTGGGGACTGAAAATAGAAGTAGTCTCGGAGAATGTCGCAAAATCAGGCTTGATTCAATCAGATTCGCCTTAACTTGCAATAACCGACAGACTGCATTGCATATAATTGTTTTTATTTAGGCCATATTGCAGGTGTTGCAGCTGTCAAATTGTGAATGGCTGCTCTTGAGGTCATTGTCACACCAGTTCCACCTGTGTTAGAAGTTCCGAATGTGAAAGTGTAGGCTACATAAAATAATACAGATTTATATCAGCCTAATCAAGGTGTAGATTACAACACACAACACGAAAACAATGATATGCTATGCAATTGTCATTCATCATGGTTTAAGGCAGATCTGATCAGAATTTTGGCCTTTGTTTCTTGGCTCAGAAGAAAAATAGGAATGATGAAGATAAAATGTAAACCTGTGACTTGGAAATACATGTCACTATTCATAGGAAGATGCTTGACAGGTGGTAGAATGAATGTGGTTTCATATCCCATGCTTTCATAAGTTAGAGACACCCATTTGACAAGCATTCCTTCTCACAATGTTTTACATGTTCAGTTAAATACAGTTCTTATAAACAATGCATTGTGCTACAAGTTCGTGTTAGAATGTGATTCTGTGTCAGCCACATTAGAAATCACTTTGTCAGAAAGCCACACAATACAATTATTTGCCCTTTCCCCTACCCCTTCTGTGATGGCAAATCTGAAGACTGGAAAGGTGTAGGCAATAGGGGGATGGCTCCACCTAGCCTTCCAGTGAACTTAAGGTATAAACAAACACCTCTAGTTCCATCAGAATCTACAAGCATCTTAATGGGTAGGAGCAATTGGTTGATTTCAGACCAGGCCATTGTTTCCAGGCACAAACCTCTGGCCATGAGTTGGCCATTTTGAGGTGAGGTCCTATCTTATTATGTTGATCCTTGATCTAGTCTTTCTTTATTATTTTCTTACCATCTCAACATACTCATATCTCCTCCACAAAAATAGCCTTTTTTTCAATCTCTCCTATCAACACACATTGTGGTAAATCTAAAGGACATAGCAGTTACAACAATGATCCTTCATAGAGGCACTACTTGTAAAAGATGTCAGGCACTACCTTTAAAACTACATCGCCCATCATGCATTTCCGACACACTTCACCTTCCATGTCCTTTTTGTGAGGGTCAGAGGTAATTCCCTTTTATGTTACCAGGGTAACAGCTTGAGTAAGCATCCTTATCTTATACCCAGTTATCTAAATGGCAACCCCATTTGAACTCTCAACATGAACTCTCATTTCATGTTCAAACTGAGCATGAGAAGAACTATGAGGCAGTCCACAGTGACCCTTCCTGCAAATTAGAAGACTAAAACTACCTTAAAAGCAAGCCAAAGCGGTTGACTGGAAACTCTGTAGTCCATCTCCTTGTTTCTGGTAATAGAAGTACAATACTGTAATTCAATTAAGGAGTGTACCCTTAATGATTTAACAAGAATCAGTCTTCCCACAAATCAAAGAATAACTAGGGTCATGTTCAGCACAAACAAACGGAAGCATTTCCGAACAGAAAACAGTGTGAGCGCTTTTATTGGTAGGAACCTCTGTTTTAAAAGTTTGCTCTTGATTCCTTAATGTGAATATATTTGAGGGTACTGACAGTGTACCAGAGAGAACACCAAAGGCTTTGAAGCATGTTAAAGACACTATTCCTGGTCAACAGTGTGACCCTAATGCTTACTTGTTTTTGGTTTAGGGGGAACAACACATGGAAAATAAGTAACAGTGTGAGCCACTGATAATTTGGCAGAGCATTTGTCATCCCCTTAACTGTAAAGGATGGGGTAGGGTAATCTGATCCTAGATCGTTAGTTACCTTAGACCACAGGACTCTCCAGTGAGGCCTTATCACCCTCTCCAAACACACTGCACCATTAGCTCATGGAGAATCACTGTTTTCCTCACACAATGTATCACACCAACATTCGAGATTCCATAGAATTAGGAATTAGAAAACTCAAATAGTAGTAATTTAATCTTTATTCATTTATTGATTTATTTTCCCTGACGTCCATTTGCTGTTACCTTAGCGACTATTGGTCTTTCTTCGGTTCACCAAGTCCACAAAGCCCAGTGTTCTACCTAGGATTCAAGCTCCAAGTCCACAAAGCCCAGTGTTCTACCTAGGATTCAAGCTCCAAGTCCACAAAGCCCAGTGTTCTACCTGGGATTCAAGCTCTAAATCCACAAAGATTAGTCTTAGAATACTCCAGTTCAGGGGCCTCATTTATAAAACTGTGCGGAGGATTCACGTCAAAAGGTGGCGTACGGAGAAACACAGAAAGTGCTTATGCGCAAAAATTCAGATTTATAACACAATGCGCACGCACGTCCGTTTCCCTTTATAAATCACAATCAACTCGAAATTTGACGCACGTGAGTGAGTGTCTTGTCCCACCCTTTTAACGCCCATAGTTGCCTATAAATAGTCAGTGAAACGTTCCTAATTAATATTCATCCATACTGACTGCATGACGACAATGACGGCAAATCCCGACAGAAAGGCTAAAAAAAGAAATTTCATCCAGTGTGAAATGGAAATTCTTGTAGGGGAGGTTGAAGCAAGAAAAAATATATTGTTTGGTGGACACAGTGTGGGCATTACAAATGCCAAAAAGGCGTTAGAGTGGCAGCATGTGGCCGCTGTGAATGCTGCTGGCTCAGAAGGACAGACTTTCTCATGAATTAAAAAAGAAGTGGTCAGACATAAAAGTGGAGGCCAATCCCCTTGCTCCTTGATGAGGGACTTGCCAGTATTATAGGGGAATCCCTCCTGAATGGAGTAGTGACAGAGGTGGAGGGGGACACGGACATGCAAGACGCACCCGATGATCCAGGTATGTAATTAGTATTCCCTCGTTTGAAAACCAAATGCATTCAAGTTTTGTTTAAACAAACAATTGTGACATTTTCAATTGTTTTTAGTCGCTGTGTGTTCCTGTGGGGTCGGTGGAGCTACAGCTGAGCAGGAGCTGAGTGCGCCCAGCCCCAGCGTCTCCACTGTACCTCGTGCGTCACAACCCTCCAGTTGCCATGTCCTCACAGATGCAGTCCTGCAAACGCGAAGAGACACCATCGACGCTATTAACGAGGTTGCCAAGGAGTTGATGTGGGACAGGCACGGCTTGGTTTCTGCGGGTGCTTCTCAGTAAAGCTGGGCCCACTGCAGCACAGAGATCCAAGAGAACAGCTCTCGGTAATCGGAACCGGCTAATAAGCCACTCTTCCTCATTTGCCAGTAAATCTGGCTGGTCTCTAAAAATTCGCTCTCTCCGAATTCTTCCATTCATCTTCCAACAGTGCCAAAGCAGCCATTGTGAGTCATTAAGCATTGTAATTGCATGCCTTTTTATACCCACCCATTTGATTGTCAAAGCCACCCAATTGTGTAACACCTTCAGGTGTAGTAATTACCCTGATTGTAACTGACAATAACAGGGCCATTATCACATTGACAGTTCTGTGCAACGAACATGTGATAACAATATATTAAACTTTGCACTGGTATCTGCCCGACTGAGGCATTGAAAACGGCATCAGTTTAAACGTAATTTTTCCTACTGTTCACCTTATTATTTATGAGAATACATTTCATAACATCCAAGTATTGTTTAATAATTACAGATCCAATTAAATATGATTCCCGATTAAACTGTACAACATATTTGAGGGGTTATTTTGCAAAAACAGATATCTCCATTTGTATTTATTATATTAAATCATGTTTTTTGAGAGGTTTCTTTTGTGTGTACTCCAGGGAACTCTTCATATATAATACGTGAAAGGTAATATTTCAATTTATTTTGCACAATGGTATCAATTTCAAAGCATTCCTCGAGTTTCATCCTTCTGCCATCGGAGTCACAGTTTCTCATTTCTCCAGTTTATGTGCATACGTATGTGTCAAAGTGTCTGTGGAGAACCGCACATTCTCCCGTCAAGTTAGTTTTCTATAAATCCCAAAGTTTGCTTAGAAAGTGGTGTACGCCTTCTTTTGTGCCTACGCAACGTTTATAAATGAGGCCCATGGTCACTATGATCTGAGCATTGTGCTTGAGTGGCACATCAACTTCCTCATCAGTGACTCCATTTTGCATATTTTGGGACCCCCTCTTCAACATCTCCACTATGTTTGGATCAATTACTTGTTCAATCTTCATACTGTTTAAAATCTTTGGACAAACAGACACCAGTACCTCTCCTTCTTTCTCTCTCTCCTTCATCTTTTTGTCAGATTTATTAGTTCACATTTGTTAGAATTGTTTTCTCTGTCATGCAACATTATGTTATGATACACTGTAATGTACAGGGTTGTGGTGGAAGGCGGGGTGGGTGCTATTCCAGGTAAATATCCTCTGTCGGACAGGAGCAATCTACAAATTCCTTATAGTACAACTGGAAGGCTTTCCTGTAGAAGAGACAAGAGGGGAGAACAGATCCGGGGGGTAGTTAATAAAAAATCCAATAAAGGTTATTCAATCACTCAGTTCCTTACCTGACAGGTATGACAACTCTCTACAGAAACATACAGTTTATTAGGTTCACCCATCTAGTACCGGGTCGGAGCCCCTTTGCCTCCAGAACAGCCTTAATTCTTTGAGGCATGGAAACGTTGCTCAATTGGTATCAAAGGACCTAGCGTGTGCCACAAACATTCCACACACCATTGTACCACCGCTACCAGCCTGTACCGTTGACACCAGGCAGGATGGGGCCATGGACTCATGTTGCTTATGCCAAATCCTGACTCTGCCATCAGCATGATGCAACAGGAACCGGGATTCATTGAACTAGGTGATGTTTTTCCACTCCTCAATTGTCCAGTGTTGGTGATCGCGTGTGCTCTTGTTTTTAGCTGTTAGGAGTGGAACCCGATGTGGTATGGTTGTATGCTGAAATAACCCATCCGTGACAAGGACTGACGACTTGTGCGTACCGAGATGCCGTTCTGCACACCACTGTTGTACTGCACTGTTATTTGCCTGTGGCCCTCCTGTTAGCTTGCACCATTCTTGCCATTCTCCTTCAACATCTCTCATCAATGAGCAGTTTTCGCCCACAGCACTGTCGCTCACTGGATGTTTTATGTTTGTCACACCATTCTCAGTAAAGCATAGACACTGTTGTGCGTGAAAAGCCCAGGAGGCCCGCTGTTTCTGAGATACTGGAACCGGTGTGCCTGGCACCGACGATCATACCACGCTCAAAGTCGCTTAGGTCACTCGTTTTGCCCATTCTAACGTTCAATCGAACAGTAACTGAATGACTCAATGCCTGTCTGCCTGCTTTATAAAGCAAGCCATGTGACTCACTGTCTAGGAGCGAACCATTTTCGTGAACTGGGTGGTGTACCTAATAAACTGGCCTCTGAGTGTACTGGGCCAATTGCAACCAACAGGCAGAATTTAGCGTTGGATTTCTTAAAACGCGACTAACAGGAGATTACATGAATCTGCATGTTAAAACACTTACTTGCAACCAAAAACTCCATAATAAACGAGCAGATCAGTTGACATGATGTTGTTACTGTTTCAAAAGAGTTAGATGCTAGACAGCTGCGTTTAGGTTCTCTACTCTTGGCCCAATGAAATATCAGGTACATTGAAAATAGGAAGGCTAGTAATTAATAACAAACACTTATTGTTAGAATATAGACCCAATGAATTTTAAGAAACTTGAGTACAGTAAACTCGAGCAGCGTATAGTTCAGGAAAGTAGAGTATAGTTCAGTACAAAATAGTTCAGTATAGTTCAGTAGAGTACAGTACTGTACTGAAGTGAACTATACTGAACTCTACTTTCCTGTACTGTACTGAACTATACTTGAGCTTACTGTACAGTAGAGTACGGTAGTGTATAGTTCAGTACATTAGAGTACAGTGCAGTACATTAGAGTACAGTAGGTCGATGTGCAGGAGTACGAGTATGTAGGTAGAGGTAAAAGTGACTAGGTAATCAGGAAATATAATGAACAGAGTAGCAGCAGTGTATGTGAAGACTGTGAAAGTGTGTGCGTGTGTGTGAGTGTACAGAATGTGTGTGTTAGACTATAAGTGTAAGTATGTTAGTGTAGAGTCCAGTGAGTGTGCATAGAGTCAGTGCAAGAGAGGGTCAATGCAAATAGTCTGGGTAGCCATTTGATTAACTGTTCAGCAGTCTTATGGCTTGGGGGTGGAAGCTGTTCAGGAGCCCTTTGGGCCCAAACTTGGCTCCCCGGTACCGCTTGCCGTGTGGTAGCAGAGTGAACAGTCTATGGCTTGGGTGGCTGGGGTTTTTGACAATTTTATGGCAGGATAGGAGGGAGCTCGGCCCCAGTGACGTACACCAACACCATAGTGCACTCCAAGATCATCACTAAGCTCACTAACACCTTTGCCAAGCTGATCCTCAACACAGCGGCCCCACAGGGGTGCGTCCTGAGCAGCCTCCATCCACATCAACGAGCCGCAGTGGAGAGGTTCAAAAGCTTCAAGTTCCTCAGTGTGCACATCACTGAGGACCTGAAATGGTCCACCCACACCGACAGTATATATAAGGTATTTCAGTTTTTTATTTTTAATACATTTGCTAAAATTTCCCAAAACCTGTTTTCGCTTTGTCATTATGGGGTATTGTGTGTAGATGGTGGGGTACTGGGCAGAGGCCAGCTAGTGGTGACTATTTAACAGTCTGATGGCCTGGAGATAGAACGTGTTTTTCAGTATCTCGGTCCCAGGTTTGATGCACTTGTACTGTCTCCCCCTTTTAGATGGTAGCGTGTTGAACATGCCATGGCTGGGGTGGCTGAGGTCCTTGATGGTCTACTTGACCTACTGTAACACCGGCTACTGTAGATGTCATGTAGGGCAGGTATTGTGCCACCGGTGATGCGTTGGGCTGACTGCCCTTTGGAGAGCCCTGCGGCTGTGGATGGTGCAGTTAACGTATCAGACGGTGATATAGCCCGGCAGAATGCTCTTAATGGTGCATCTGTAGAAGTTTGTGAGGATCTTAGTGGCCAAGACAAATTTCTTCAGCCTCCTGTTGCACCTTCTTCACTACATAAGTATTTAAACCCTTTGCTATTAGACTTGTTTCTACACCTTGATTTGAGTCCACCTGTGGTAAATTCAATTGAATGGACATGATTTGGAAAGGCACACAGCTGTCTATACTGTATAAGGTATAGACAGTTGACTGTGCATGTCAGAGCAACAACCAAGCCATGAGGTCGAGGGAAATGTCCGTAGAACTCTGAGACAGGATTGTGTTTAGGCATATATCTGGGGAAGTGTACCAAAAAATGTATGCAGCATTGAGGGTTGCCAAGAACACAGTGGCCTCCATCAATCTTAAATGGAAGAAGTTTGGAACCACCAGGACTCTTCCTAGAGCTGGCCGCCCGGCCAAAATGAGCAATCGTGGGAGAAGGGCCTTGGTCAGGGAGGTGAACAAGAACCTGATGGTCACTTTGACAGAGCTCTAGAGTTCTTCTGTGGAGATGGGAGAAGAAGGACAACCATCTCTGCAGCACTCCACCAATCAGGCCTTTATGGTAGAGTGGCCAGATGGAAGCCACTCCTCGGTAAAAGGCACGTCAGCCCGCTTGGAGTTTGCCAAAAGGCACCTAAACGACTCTCAGACCATGAGAAACAAGATTCTCTGATCTGATGAAATCAAGATTGAACTCTTTGGCCTGACTGCCAAGCGTCACATCTGGAGGAAACCTGGCACCAACTCTACAGTTAAGCTTGTTGGTGGAAGCATCATGCTGTGGGGATGTTTTTTCAGCGGCAAGGACTGGACTAGTCAGGTTTGAGGGATAGAGGAACGGAGCAAAGTACAGGACCTCAGACTGGGGCGAAGGTTCACCTTCCAACAGCACAACAACCCTAAGCACACAGCCAAGACAACGCAGGAGTGGCTTCGGGACATGTATCTGAATGTCCTTGAGTGGCCCAGCCAGAGCCCAGACTTGAACCCGATCAAACATCTCTGGAGAGACCTGAAAATAGCTATGCAGTGACACTCCCCATCCAACCTGACACAGCTTGAGGGGATCTGCAGAGAAGAATGGGAGAAGCTCCCCAAATACAGGTGTGTCAAGCTTGTAGCGTCATACCCAAGAAGACTCAAGGCTGTAATCGCTGCCAAAGGCGCTTCAACAAAGTACTGAGTAAAGAGTCTGAATACTTATGTAAATTTGATACTTCATTTTTTTTATTTTATATATATTATAATGTTTTTGTTTTTTTACCTGTTTTTGCTTTGTCGTTATGAGGTATTGTGTGTAGATTGATACGGATACATTTTTTTCAATACATTTTAGAATAAGGCTGTAACGTAACAAAATGTGGAAAAAGTCTATGCACTGTACATATATAATTATATTCTGGACTCTGACATTGCTCACTATTATATTCTATATTTCTTAAATACTTTCTTCTTCTGTTTTGGTTTTGCTGGTATTGTTTTGTCTTTTTAGGTATTACTATTCTGTAATAGTAAGGAACATAAGCATTTCGCTACACCCGTGATAACATCTGCAAAATATGTGTAGGTGACCAATACAATTTGTTTTGAAGTCCTCAACTTCATACACTTTATACACTGACATCAGCTTTAGGGAGCAAAAATATCATGGCCAATTGTGGTTGCAAATGAGATCAGCTGTTCTGGTGAACTTAGCGCATATTGGTGGTTTAACGAGAGATCGCCTCGTGTTGAGACAGTGCTCAATGTTGGTTGTAATTGGCCCACTATGGCTAAGAACCTCTTGAATCCTCTGACAATATAAAAGCGAAGGACAAAGAGCAAAAGAGTGACATGATATATATATTTTCTAAGACAGAAACAAACAAAGTTCTCAACCCTCACCCAACAGACTCTGCCAGGGGTTTAGTAGAATCTTCAGACACAAACACATGACAGGCAAATCTCTGGTCAGCTGGGTGTTTTGTGATGAAGCCAAAGTACCTAAGGGGAAACCACACATAGGTAAAAAAAAATATTCAAAAAATACAGGGGTAAAAGGAGTGAACCCCAAGGGGGAACCAGGTTCCGGGAGTAAAATAATTTTGACATGTAAAAATGCAGATTTTACAATGTAAGGTTCCCAGAGTGATACTCTTTCTCCATTTCCTCCACTGCCTGCATAACGACTCATTTTTATTTGAATACGGTGAGCATGACTGACAAAATGTAATCCTGGTGCAGGTACTTACTTGCTGTTCTTAGGGTGATATCCACAGAAGGAAACATTCTTCAACTGGAAGAAGTGGCTGCACTGGTTACTCTGTGATGACAGTAAGACAAAAAGACACACACACATCTATATTATAAACTAGTGCCGGATTTGCGTCCTTAAATTTTGGACTGACTTTCTTCATTTTGGGCTCAAAATAAGCGCATCGTCTGGGACCATGGGGTAGGCTACTTGATATTCCACTGCATTTGTTTTGAGGGGGGGTCAGTAACATTGGGCAACTGTGATGTCACAATGAAATACACACTACATATGAATGCATCATAATTCTTTGGTACGAACCTCATTGACCAAATTCTATGGCTCTGAAAAACAAGTGTTGGGGGTAAAAAAGTATCCACACTCCATGTCAACAACTGCGTTTTGTCATGGAATTTGCTATCTGCTTACACCACATCATCTGTAGGAGCTGTAGCTAGTGAACTTTATGATTGGTCAATTAGATTAGATATTGAAAGAACCCACTGATGGTTACATAGCTTGACTTCAGTTTAGGTGGGCACCGCTATTGCCAGATTAAATTCTCACTCTCCTCTATACAATACAACTGGATTATTATGTGTGGACTGCAATACACTGTTGTGTCCACACTGGAGTGTTATCAACCTTCTTTACTGTGAATATTCCCCTAGTGTGATCTTGCTGGTCAGAGATTTGGATAAAAAGCCTCCATGTATCTAGTCTTGTAAGCCAGACACAATGTCTTGTAGTCGTACTTTGGTCCAAACTAAACTGCTGTCTTTCTAACATGCGCTGAAGGTGTGCCTGAAGAAGTGTGTGTGTGATGCAAATGCATGTGTAGAGTGTGTGTACGTGTGTGTGCATAAATCTGAGTGTCTGTCTGTGTACCTGTCCTGTTTGTGTGGTGTGTGTGTGTATGTGTACAACGTGTGTATTTTAGTGTGAAAGTCTTACTTTGTCAGAGGCATAGTAGTCATCCTGGACTAGGAGCTTCACGCCTTTCACGTTGATCTCAAGGATACAAGACGAAGGTGGGTTATACTGCACTGTCATCCTCCTATTGGTGGCAATCTGGTGGCAATCAAAACAGCATCAGCATCCCTTGAAAAAAGCAGCAGCTGAAATGTCAGGCCTGGTTTAGATATTGAATGTATATGTAAATAAAATATATATATATTATTCTATAATTGGAATTTAAAACGTGAACAGGGAAAGGAGACATAGGAAAGAGGTGCGTTATTAGTCTTAAAATTCTAGTGGCATCTCAGCTAGAAGTATACACTATATATACAAAAGTATGTGGATACCCCTTAAAATGAGTGGATTCAGCTATTTGAGCCACACCCGTTGCTGACCATAAACAAAACATTGGCAGTAGAATGGCCTTACTGAAGAGCTCAGTGACTTTCAACGTAGGACCATCATAGGATACCACCTTTCCAACAAGTCAGTTTGTTAAATTTCTGCCCTGCTAGAGCTGCCCCGGTCAACTGTAAGTGCTATTATTGTAAAGTGGGAACATCTAGGAGCAACAACGTCTCAGCCGCGAAGTGGTAGGCCACACAAGCTCACAGAACGGGACTGCTGAGTGTAAAAATCGTCTGTCCTCTGGAAGCAACGCCAGCACAAGAGCTTTATGAAATGGTTTTCCATGGTCGAGCAGCCTAAGCTTAGACAAGCCTAAGATCACCATGCGCAATGCCAAGCATCAGCTGGAGTGGAATGAAGCTCGCCGCCATTGGACTCTGGAGCAGTGGAAATGTGTTCTCTGGAGTGATGAATCACGCTTCACCATCTGGCAGTCCAACGGACGAATCTAGGGTTGGTGGATGCCAGGAGAACGCTACCTGCCCCAATGCATAGTGCCAACTGTAAAGTTTTGTGGAGGAGGAATAATGATCTCGGGCTATTTTTCATGGTTCAGGCTAGGCCCCATAGTTCCAGTGAAGGGAAATCTTAATGGTACAGCATACATTGACATTCTAGACGATTCTATGCTTCCAACTTTGTGGCAACATTTTGGAGAATGTCCTTCCCTTGCCTGTTTAAGCATGACAATGCCCCCGTGCCCAAAGCAAGGTCCATACAGAAATGGTTTGTCGAGATCGGTGTGGAAGAACTTGAATGGCCATCACAGAGACCTGACCTCAACCCCATCAAAAACCTTTGGGATGAATTAGAACGCCGACTGCAAGCCAGGCCTTATCGCCCAACATCACTGTCCAACCTCACTAATGCCTAGAAAAATAAAGGTTAAATAAACAAATAAAAATAAATAATGCTCTTGTGGCTGATTGGAAGCAAGTCCCCACAGCAATGTTCCAACATCTAGTGAAAGCATTCCTAGAAGAGTGGAGGCTATTATAGCAGCCAACGGGGGACCAACTTCATACTAATGCCCATGATTTTGTAATGAGATGTTCGACAAGCAGGTGTACACATACTTTTCAAATCAAATCAAATTTCATTTGTCACATGCACTGAATACAACAGGTGTTACCTTACAGTGAAATGCTTACTTACAAGCCCTTCACCAGCAATGCAGTTTGAAGAAAAATACCCCCCAAAATAAGAAATGAAACTAACAAATAGTTAAAGAGCAGCAGTAAAATAACAATATATACAGGGGGTACCGGTACAGAGTCAATGTGCGGAGGCACAGGTTAGTCGAGGTAATTGAGGTAATGTGGGTAGAGTTATTAAAGTGTCTTATGCATAGATAATAACAGAGTAGCAGCAGTGTAAAAGAGAGGGGGGCAATGTAAATAGTTTAGGTAGCCATTTGATTAGATGTTCAGGAGTCTTATGTCTTGGGGGTAGAAGCTGTTTAGAAACCTCTTGGACCTTGACTTGGTCTCCGGTACCACTTGCCGTGCGTTAACAGAGAGAACAGTCTATGACTAGGATGGCTGGAGTCTTTGACAATTTTTAGGGCCTTATTCTGACACTGCCTGGTATAGAGGTCCTGGATGGCAGGAAGCTTGGACCCAGTGATGTACTGGACTGTACGCACCACTCTCTGTAGTGCCTTGCGGTCATAGGGCAAGCAGTTGCCATACCAGGCAGTGATGCAACCAGTCAGGATGCTCTCGATGGTATAGCTGTAGAACCTTTTGAGGATCTGTGGACCCATGCCAAATCTTTTCAGTCTCCTGAGGGGGAATAGGTTTTGTCGTGCCCTCTTCACGACTGTCTTGGTGTGATTGGACCATGTTAGTTTGTTGGTGATGTGGATCCCAAGGAACTTGAAGCTCACAACCTGCTCCACTACAGCCCCGTCGATGAGAATGGGGGCGTGCTCGGTCCTCTTTTCCTGTAGTCCACAATCATCTCCTTAGTCTTTACCATGTTGAGGGAGAGGTTGTTGTTCTTGCACCACACGGCCAGGTCTCTGACCTCCTCCCTATATGCTGTCTTGTCGTTGTTGGTGATCAGGCCTACCCCTGTTCTGTCATCGGCGAACTTAATGATGGTGTTGGAGTTGTGATTAGCCGTGCAGTCATGAGTGAACAGGGAGTACAGGAGGGGACTGAGCACGCACCCTTGAGGGGCCTCCGTGTTGAGGATCAGCGTGGCGGATGTGTTGTTACCTACCCTTACCACCTGGGGGCAGCCAGCCAGGAAGTCCAGGATCCAGTTGCAGAGGGAGATGTTTAGTCCCAGGATCCTTAGCTTAGTGATGAGCTTTAAGGGCACGATGGTGTTGAACGCTGAGCTGTAATCAATGAATAGCATTCCCACATAGGTGTTCCTTTTATCCAGGTGTGAAAGGCCAGTGTGGAGTGCAATATAGATTGCATCATCTGTGGATCTGTTGGAGCGGTATGCAAATTGGAGTAGGTCTAGGGTTTCTGGGATAATGGTATTGATGTGAACCATGACCAGCCTTTCAAAGCACTTCATGGCTACAGATGTGACTGCTACGGGTCGGTAGTGTCATGACTTGCCCTCCTGGATGGAGATCTAAGGTGCTGGCTAATCAAAGGTTTCATTCAAGCGTAAACATATACATTGCAATTACTTTCGAATGAGCGGTCGTTCATGTGCAAAGTATTCACATTCCCATGAGTGTATCATTCAACTGTATGTACGATAGTTGAATTCCTTGGCCTCTCCTTCTCCCGCTCTTTCTTTCCTCACCCCTTTCTTTGTGTAACAAGCTGTCATATCAGGTTAGTCCACTAGGGACTTTTCATTGCATTATGTTAGTAATCAATGTATAATCTATACTGTGTGTGTTTATGTAATTCTGTGTGATTATTTAGTTAGTTAGTAAATAAATAATTAAGCCTAATTTGTGTATTGCTGAATCATCATTTAAACTAGGGTTCGTGCAGATTTGAAGTCAACGATGTTCAGAATGAGACTGATACGAGGTAATAATGATTAATGGAGGATGGTATGATAATATATAATGATATATTCTTGAGTTTATTCGGGAAACGGTAACGCATCAAACACATTTTTTCTGTAGTGCCCCAAGATTGCTAATGACCTAATTTTTACATGATTCATTTAATCACGTAATAATTAAACAGTTAATTAATTTGATAATAACCGTCATAACATTAATGATAGTCACGTCATGACAGTAGTCATTTAGGCAGGTTACCTTCGTGTTCTTGGGCACAGCGACTATGGTGGTCTGCTTGAAACATGTTGGTATTACAGACTCAGGCAGGGAGGGGTTGAAAATGTCAGTTAAGACACTTGCCAGTTGGTCAGTGCATGCTCGCAGTACACGTTCTGGTAATCCGTCTGGCTCTGTGGCCTTGTGAATGTTGACCTGTTTAAGGGTCTTACTCACATCGACTGCGGAGAGCGTGATCACACAGTCGTCTGGAACAGCTGATACTGTCATGCATGTTTCAGTGTAACTTGCCTCAAAGCGAGCATAGAAGTAATTTAGCTCGTCTGGTAGCTCGTGTCACTGGGCAGCTGTCGGCTGTGCTTCCCTTAGTAGTCTGTAATAGTTTGCAAGCCCTGCAACATCCGACGAGCGTCGGAGCCGGTGTAGTACGATTCGATCTTAGTCCTGTATTGATGCTTGGCCTGTTTGATGGTTGGTCGGAGGGCATAGCAGGATTTGTTATAAGCATCCGGGTTAGGGTCCCGCTCCTTGAAAGCGGCTGCCCTACCCTTTAGCTCAGTTCGGATGTCATCTGTAATACATCGCTTCTGGTTGGGGTATGTACGTACAGTCACTGTGGGGATGACGTCATCGATGCACTTATTGTTGAAGCCAGTGACTGATGTGGTGTATCCTCAATACCATCGGAAGAATCCCAGAACATATTCCAGTCTGTGTTAGCAAAACAGTCATGTCGCTTAGCATCTGCTTCATCTGACCGCTTTTTTATATGGACCGAGTCACTGGTGCTTCCTGCTTTAATTTTTGCTTGAAAGCAGGAATCGGGAGGATAGAATTATGGTCAGATTTGCCAAATGGAAGGCGAGGGAAAGCTTTGTACGCGTCTCTGTGTGTGGAGTAAATATGGTCTAGAGTTTTTTTCCCTCTGGTTGCACATTTAAGATGCTGGTAGAAATGAGGTAAAACGCATTTCAGTATCCCTGCATTAAAGTCCCCGGCCACTAGGAGCGCTGCAGGCGAGCAAAACCTTGAGACTTCCTTAGATATCGTGCACCAGCTGTTGTTTACAAATATACATAGACCACCCCCCGTGTCTTACCAGAGGCTGCTGTTCTATCCTGCCGATACAGTGTGTATGTAACTCGCCAGCTGTATGTTATTCATGCCGTCGTTCAGCCATGAGATGTGAATTGCACCTTAATTCCAATTCTATTCTTAAATTTGAATTTAGTTTTATTTGCCCACACCCTACAGGATATAGACTTTGAATTAAATTCTGAATTCCAACCCCAACCATGGTGTAATAACATACTATTTTCAATACTATTTTCTCCCCAATTATTTCCCATATTCCTACTCACTCCATTTCTCTCTTCATCCATCTGTCTCTTCCTCCCCCTCTCTCAGTTAAAGTTTATGGTCTTCTTTGGTAATGTGCCAGTTGACATCCCTCTCATACTCTTTCTACCCTCTCATACTCTTTCTACCCTCTCACTCTTTCTTTCACAAGAAAATGCACAGCACCTCCCATACCTTCTGCATAGCTGCACACAGAACATCGTTGCCTTTGTGGTAGGGCACTTGGACCGAGCCCAGGAATTTCATGTGGTATCTGTCTACCCATTCACTGCTCTTCACTGTGGGGCAGGGGGGGGGGAGAAAGAGAGAGAGAGAGAGAGAGAGAGAGAGAGAGAGAGAATATTAACTATGGATGCTACAGTACATTTAAAGGCGCAATATGTAGAAATAGCTCTGCCATTTCCTGGTTTCTAATGACAAAAGCAATATATAGAGAATAATTGTACCATCAATAACTGTCATGGACCGCATAAAGATTTATCCTCACCTGTTTTTGTATATTGCTGCTTAGTAACTAGCAACCATTTAACTATCCTTGAGGTAAGCAACATTCCATCCTTCACCATCCTGTAACTAATCATTTGACATCTGTAAGTATTCATATTCCTTGTTAGTGTGTTTATGTACTTATTATTTCACCATTTATTACTTTGTATGATGTTAAAAAGATTGCTTGCTAAAACGGGATCAGCTGATCCCATTGAAATGTATGGTGTTTAGCTTGGACGTTAGCTAGCCTCATTGCTATTAATGTTTCTCTCTTTAATAGTCATGCTAAACAGCATGGATGTGTGTGTATGCACAATTCAATTTTCATTATGACCATCTCGAAAATGATGACATTTAGAAAAGTCCCAGAGTCACAAGACTAGGTGCATTGAAACCGCCTCGGCCCATAGAGACGGACCATAAAGTTTCTGTCCGATAGCTCTGTCAGGAACACCCGGAAAAAGTGAATTATCAGCACTAATTAAGGTCGCTGCTCGGGCTCCGAATGACCTATCGAGCCAAAACTTGGGATTCGGGGTCGCCTCAGCTAGGCCTATACATAATGTTGGAACTGGACCCTCAGCTAGAACATCACTACGTGTTTTAAAGTTTTTATTATGGTTTAAACAGAAGGTGCTGTGAATTTTGGGCCTGCTCTAAAATATGTGATCGTTGGCTTCTAAATAATTTGAACAAAGTGGGTTTGGTGTCAGTTTGTATCAGTTTGGTGTCAGAATAATATCTTATTGACTGATGGACGCTGACTTGCTGGCTGACTTTTGTACATTTGCAATAAGTTGACAATAAGTCACCAAAATGACAGACTGAAATCAACACTAAAAGAGTTGGCAAATGGCATCACCGCAGTCTCTAGGCTGTGCCGAGTTCAACGAGATGCCCCACTTGACCGTAGCTCACTCGGTCTGACCGCAGAGACCGTGCAAAAAAGTAGGCCCAAAGTGAAGCCTGGTCCAAATTTCAGGTGCTTTTGGGTAACAGCGGCAGAACCGTTAGTATTAGAAACACAATTCAACCACAGGAACATTCCTAAGGTCCTCCGATCTGTGCAAGCCTAACCTTGACCGTGTGGCATTAACCCTTAACAGTGAAAACAGGGTGTTTTCATCTAACAGCTAACAATGACATCTCTCCCCATAGGAATACATTGTCTGCTGCCCTAATTTCAACCTGAAGCCTATGTGGGTTATGAATGCCAGATCAAACTGGCTTCGATGACAATCCATTAGGCCACTATGCGGACTGCCTGTGTTGATTCTAAGCATCCTGAAGCAACCGGAAGTGGTTAAATTCACCCTAAATGTTTTTTGATGTACCCAACCTGCAGTTTGTGAAAAACACTGCATTCAACCCTGTGTAAATCAGTCAGTTCTTAACGTAAATACTTGAAACTCGGGATTCTGTAAAAGCCTGCCCCAATGAGGATATGTGTTTACGTTCAGCTTCCTGTGCCAACCGGAAGTGCCTTAAATTGGTGTCAACACCAACGAGCGATGGAGAGGAACCACTATCACTGCCCGGCCATCCCAAGTTCAACGGGCCAGTCAATTGGGCATTTCTGCAGTATATTAGAGCATGTCAAATTCGTGATGGTAAATGCCCATTGAAAGACTTTGCAAATGGACAGTACATTTGCAATGTTTTTAATGAGGGCTTTACCATCACCAAATGGACATGATGAACTCAATACAAGCGATGGAGAGGAACCACTATCACTGCCTGGCCATCCCGAGTTCAACGGGCCAGTCAACTGGGCATTTCTGCAGTATATTAGAGCATGTCAAATTTATGATGGTAAATGCCCATTGAAAGACATAGCAAATGGACAGCAGTGCACCTGGTGATCGGAACGGGTAACTAGGAGCACATTTTTAAAATGTTTTTTAATGCCTTTAGGGGGTGCAAGGGTTCCACGGCTGGGTAGGGAGCACCTCCCACCCGTGCCCATCCAATATCCCTGGTCATTTTGGACGTTTTTCCCAAAATCTTTAAAAAAAACGACAGTCCCACTTCTCTCTTATCAAACATGATAAATATACCCTCTAGGTTGATTCAGGGCTTAACATATTGATATATATATATCATTTGGTCAGTATAAATGTCATTTGGACATGGTTCACGGACTTTTGGGTTCGGAAGCCGACTTCCTATGATCATATATGGCAAATGGACATAACATCCTGATTTGGCACTTTCAATACTTATGTATGGCATTTGGACATTTCTCATGCCATTTGGCAATGGTTCACTGACTTTTGACTTCCTATGGTCATATATTGCAAATGGACAAAACATAGGCCTTATGGACAAACTCAATAAAATAAGACAAAGGTTCATTGTTATATATGTATTATTGTTGTATTTTTAAATTTTTAAATTTTTGAAAACCTTTTTACATTTTCAAAATTTGACCCTTGGGTCTTTACTTCATGTTCATTTGCAATATGAAAATTTATGGTGGCGCGAACTTGCCATCTTTGGGATTTTTACTGTATGACACTTGGCATTTGCCATATGCCAGTTGCTATAAGCTTTGAATCAACTGCTGTCCATTTGAGGGTTATTTGCGATTGTGTATATGTTTCGCCCAATGGCAATATTTTGCCATTCATTTTTGTCCATTTCATGGGGTCTTCACTTCTGGTTAAATAAAGGTAAAAAAAAAAAGACTTTACTTACAATGTCATGTGCTTGAGTCATTTGGTTATGAGGATCAAACTATTTAATATTTGTGTTCCTTAAAGAGGCAATATGCCGTTGTTGCATCCATTTTAGACTTTAATTTAATGATAAACTGTAGACCCATTGATTCTTGAAGAATATAACTTCTACATTCTCATTAGCTTAGGTTTTAACTATCAGCTTGTTTTACTCCACTGTGTAAACAATATAATTGTAAATAGCTACATAACCTCAAAACATGGTAAAAACAATAATTTTGATTTCATGAATGTTCAGTCCTTGCATCCATAGCTCTTACATTTCTCCAATCCCATCCCTGTTTACCAAATCAGTGGCGGAGTGTTGGCTTTGTTATTGTTTGAACTACAGATTGCCCCTTTAAAGTGCTACAAATACTAATTTAGCATTTTAGCACTGTGTAAATAAGCAGGGATCAAAGCACTGCACCTTTGAAGCTCTCTGGCTCCTTGGCGACCTCTATGGCGTAGTAAGCAGGGAAGATGCCGCAGGTGCCTGTACGCATGTTATAGCCTTCGTACCAGTAATCCTCTGCTTGTACCTCCACCAGTACAGGGTCATCCACCTCCAACTCCAGCTCATCATCATGGCGAGGGACAAACCTGTTGTCGTCACAGAAACAGAGACAAGCAGCCAGATATAACAACAAGTCAGATTTTAGAACCTGTTCATGCTTACAGAGCCAATTTTTTAACTGTGTAATGTTCAAGTCCACACCTGTGTACTTTGGCTGGTAACAGATACAGAGCACTCAGCTTAGAAGATTCACAGATATACTACTGAACTGCTTATAGTGGTCAAACACCATAGTTAAGAAATATTCCTGTACTTACAATGTCATGTGCTTGAATCATTTGGTTATCAGGATCAAACTGTTTAATATTTGTCTTCCTTAAGGGGGTAATCTGCAGTTGCTACATCATTTTTTTCCCTTTTGAATTAATTATACAGTTGTATACCCATTGATTCTTGAAGAATATAACTTGCGTCATGAGCTTAGTTCAACTGTCATACCCCATCAGAACCCAAAATATAAGCGTGTTTTAATCTATTGTTTTGCAAACAGAGGGTTGCATGACAGTACATGAAGGATCACTTGTCTTTTACTGTTCAAATGTATGATGAAGTTACGAGTAATGGTAAAAGGCTCAACAGATTGAAAAATTTCTGTGGTAGTACTTCCATGAATTTCACTGTATTGTTGGTCTGTTGAACACAGACCAACAATACACCAAACGACATGTATTGAGCAGCCCGTCGGTTTTTCACATTCCGTGTCAGTCAAATCAGTCAAACACTCAATATTTATTTATTTATTTATTTTATTTTTTTCGCTTTCAGGGGGTCTGGGGGGGGGGTTGAATTTTTCGGAGATCGTGACCTGCCAAATAACATACACTTATTTAATTGTTTTTATGACTCCAGACCTTACCGGCTTGGGGATTCAAACCAGCAACCTTTTGGTTACTGGCCCAATGCTTAGTTTAAAGATAATTTACATTAGATCATCATTAGCTTAGCACAATTGCTGGAGGTCTACAGGTACAGTAGCCAGCTCCTCTCAAAAGCATGGAAAAATACCTTCAAGCTACTCCAAAGCTGGGCGTTTGGCAATTTCTATGTATTTTTACCAGTATATATAAACTATAATATTTCAATTCTAGTAGTTTTAAATGCAATTATACACATTTCATTAATCTGCCGTAGGTGCAAGAAAAGGCTATGTGCAACCTCTCTCCACACAGCCAGCTGCGACTACAGGACAGCGCTTCAGTTCTGAGCTAGATAGCTGTCCAATATAGTTTGTGAGTGTACTGTGAGAATTTATAAAATATAAATTACTATGTGCGACTATAAATTACCAACCAACCAGCTTTGGAATAGTTAGAAGGTATATTTCTCTGCTTTTGAGAGGAGCTGGTTACTGTACCTGGAGAATTCCAGCAATTGCGCTATGCTAACGTTAAGCTAATGTCAATTACCTTCAAACTGCATGCAGAGACATAAAAATTATGTTGAGTTCATCGGACTAGGTAAGTCGAATAAAGAGCTACTGTAAATCCCCAAATCTCACAGTATCCCTTTAGAAAGGAATAGTTTCACCTTATACCTTAAGTGGGTTAAGTGGGTTGAAATCTTCCTAGAAGTCGGAAAAACCTGGCAAGAGACATGTCAAAATGCAGAAATTTGGCACTTTATGAACAATGTATAGACTTGTCCATATGGTCTATATTAAAGAAAACTTAATTTTAATATACTGTAATAGTCTTTTAAAATGCAATATTTGTGCACAATTTCTACTTAACATATCAAAGGGACGCAAAATGTACTCTATTTGTGGAACGACACAACAATACATAGGTTTTTCTGCTCTACTGATTCCAAGAGACCCATTTGGCCTGTCAAATCTATATGTCATGAAGCATAACTTACAAGTCACATTACTAAATGCTACAAAGCAAGGCTAAAGTGTAAATGGTCAATTACTTTAGTGGTTAAGATTACCTAAGTCATCTGAGTAAGTATGACGGGTTAGAGGTCTTTGCTTAATCAGTGCTAGGATATAGTTATGGGTTCAATTCCCACATCAGCTATATACTGAAAGTATGTGTTTAATAAGTATCTTTGTATAAATACCTGCCAAATTTCATTAGCAATAGTGCAGGTGATGTCGACGACAATGATGATGGTGACCAAGACAATAATGATGTGATGATGATAATAAAGGTGTATCTCACCTGTAGACGGCTCTGTGACTCTGTTCCCTCTCTTCCCCATTTATGAGGCAGGAGAACAAGCCAAACGGCTCTGCACCTGGAGAAGTCGGGAGTAAAAGAGTTTTCGTTTTTATTCTGAAGTACTGTTTCCAAAGTATACCTAACAGAATACACACTGTACTTACAACAATCGCTTTTTTTATTTATCCTTTATTTAATAAAATGTATCCCGCAAGCATCTACTCTGGGTTCAGTACTTTTTAATGTCTACAGTGCCTTCAGAAAGTATTCATATACCCTTGACTTATTCCACATTTTGTTGTGTGTACAGCCTGGATGAAATTGATGTTCTCTTCCATCTACTCATAATACCCCATAATGACAAAGTGAAAAATATTTGAAGACGTTTTTGCAAATGTATTGAAAATGTAATGCATAAATATGTTGAATACATAACTATTCACACCCCTGAGTCAATACTTTGTCGAAGCACCTTTGGTGGCGAATGCAACAACGAATCTTTTTGGTTAAGTCTAAGAGCTTTGTACACATGGGTTGTGCAATATTTGCCCAATATTCTTTTAAAAATTCTTCAAGTTGATTGTTGGTCATTGGTCACAGCCATTTTCCAGTTTTGCTATAGAGTTTCAAGCCAATTTAATTCCAAACTGTAACTAGGCCACTCTGGTACATTCAATGGCGTCTTGGTAAGCAACTCCAGTGTAGATTTGGCTTTGTGTTTTAGGTTATTGTCCTGCTGAAAGGTGAATTAGTCTGCCAGTGTCTGTTGGAAAGCAGAATGAAACAGGTTTTTCTCTGCTTATAGCTGTTTTCCATTTATGTTTTCCTTAAGCAACGGCTTTTCCATAAAGCTCAGCTCTGTGGAGTGTATGGCTTAAAGTGGTCCTATGGACAGATACTCCAATGTCAGCTGTGGAGCTTTGCAGCTCCTTCAGTGTTATCTTTGTTGCCTCTCTGATTAATGCCCTCCTTGCCTAGTCTGTGAGTTATGATGGGCGGCCCTCTCTTGGCAGGTTTGTTGTGGTGCCATATTCTTTGCATTTTTTAATAATGGATTTAACGGTGCTCTGTGGGTTCTTCAAAGTTTCAGATATTTTTTTATAACCCAACCCTGATCTGTACTTCTCCACCTGTTTGGAGAGCTCCTTGGTCTTCATGGTGCCGCTTGCTTGGTGGTGCCCCTTGCTTAGTGGTGTTGCAGACTCTGGGGCCTTTCAGAACAGGTGTATACAGTTGAAGTCAGAAGTTTACATACACTTAGGTTGGCGTCATTAAAACTTGTTTTTCAACCACTCCACAAATTTCTTGTTAACAAATTATAGTTTTGGAAAGTCGATTAGCACAATTACTTTGTGCATGACACAAATAATTTTTCTAACAATTGTTTACAGACTATCTAACTTATAATGAATTCACTGTATCACAATTCCAGTGGGTGAGAAGTTTACATACACTAAGTTGACTGTGCCTTTAAACAACTTGGAAAATTCCAGAAATTATGTCATGGCTTTAGGAGCTTCTGATAGGCTAATTGACATCATTTGAATCAATTGGAGTTGTTCCTGTTGATGTATTTCTAGGCCTACCTTCAAACTCAGTGCCTCTTTGCCTGACATCGTGGGAAAATCAAAAGAAATCAGCCAAGACCTCAGAAAAAGATTTGTAGACTAGTCTGGGATCATCTTTGGTAGCAATTTCCAAACGCCTGAAGGTACCACGTTCATCTGTACAAACAATAGTACGCAAGTATAAAACATCATGGGACCACACAGCCATCATACCGCTCAGGAAGGAGACGCGTTCTGTCTCCTAGAGATGAACGGACTTTGGTGCGAAAGGTGCAAATTAATCCCAGAAAAACAGCAAAGTATCTTGTGATGATGCTGGAGGAAACAGGTACAAAAGTATCTATAGCCACACTAAAACGAGTCCTATATCGACATAACCTGAAAGGCCGTTCAGCAAGGAAGAAGCCACTGCTCCAAAACTGCCATAACAAAAGCCAGACTATGGGTTGCAACTGCACATCTGGACATATATTGTAATTTTTGGTGAAATGTCCTCTGGTCTGATGAAACTAAAATAGAACTGTTTGGTCATAATGACCAGCGTTATGTTTGGAGGAAAAAGGGGGAGGCTTGCAAGCCGAAGAACACCATCCCAACCGTGAAGCACGGGGGTGGCAGCATCATGTTGTGGGGGTGCTTTGCTGCAGGAGGAACTGGTGCACTTCACAAAATAGATGGCATCATGAGGCAGGAAAATTATGTGGATATATTGAAGCAATATCTCAAGACATCAGTCAGGAAGTTAAAGCTTGGTCAAAAATGGGTCTTCCAAATGGACAATGACCCCAAGCATACTTCCAAAGTTGTGGCAAAATGGCTTAAGAACAACAAAGTCAATGTATTGGAGTGGTCATCACAAAGCGCTTAACCTCAAGCCTATAGAAAATTTGTGGGTAGAACCGAAAAAGAGTGTGCGAACAAGTAGACCTACAAACCTGACTCAGTTACACCAGCTCTGTCAGGAGGAATGGCCAAAATTCACCCAACTTATTGTGGGAAGCTTGTGGAAGGCTACCAAAAACGTTTGACCCAAGTTAAACAATTTAAAGGCAATGCTACCAACTACTAATTGAGTGTATGTAAACTTCTGACCCACTGGGAATGTGATGAAATAAATAAAAGCTGAAATAAATAATTATCTCTACTGTTTTTCTGACATTTCACGTTCTTAGAATAAAGTGGTGATCCTAACTGACCTAAAACAGGGAATTTTTACTAGGATTAAATGTCAGGAATTGTGAAAAACTGAGATTAAATGTATTTGGCTAAGGTGTATGTAAACTTCCAACTTCAACTGTATATACTGAGATCATGTGACACTTAGATTGCACACAGTTGGACTTCATTTAACTAATTATGTGACTTCTGAAGGTAATTGGTTGCACCGGATCTTATTTAGGGACTTCATAGCAAAGGGGGTGAATACATATGCATGCACCACTTTTCTGTTATTTATTTGTAAGATTTTTTTTAAACATGTAATTTCTTTCATTTCACTTTTGTGTATGTCTATTACATGACTATTTTGTGTATTTCCATTACATGAAATCCAAATAAAAATACATTTAAATTACAGGTTTTAATGCAACAAAATAGGAAAAACGCCAAGGGGATGAATACTTTTATAAGGCACTGTATATAGACTTGAAATCACTGGCCACTTTTATAAATGGAACACTGGTCACTTTAATAATGTTTACACATCTTGCATTACTCATTTCATATGTATATACTGTATTCTATACTATTCTACTGTATCTTAGTCTATGCCGCTCTGACATTGCTAGTCCATATATTTATATATTCTTAATTCCATTCCTTTACTTAGATTTGTGTGTATTGGGTATATGTTGTGAAATTGTTAGATATTACTTGTTAGATATTACTGCACTGTCGGGGGTAGAAACAAGAACTTCACTACACCCGCAATAACATCTGCTAAACATGTGTATGTGACAATACATTTGATTTGATTTGATAGCACACTTCCTTTGATCAGGGGTGACAGGTTTTCTCTATGAAAAAGTAGGCTGGGCCTCTGACTTCGGATAGGTCGAAACATTGCATGCTGTTCATTTATAAAGCTCTTTCGCAAAAACTCCAGCATTACTCAAATTATTACTAACCTAAAGAAGTACGAGATACCATACCCGGTCACAGGTATGGCCAAGTATTGACATTTCTTCTGTCACCACAGATTTAGGTAAAACAGCTTTTGGTTCCTTTGCACCTCATTTATGGAACAATCTTCAGAATACTCTGCAATTGGATGCATTGGTGCCTTTCGGGCAAATCAGATTCACTAAGTAATGTTGTTGTTTTCTATGATTGTGTTTGCATTTCCTTTGTATATTTCCTATGCTCTTATGCTGCCTAGATTGCCTAAGTGTTTGTCATTCAGAGTTCTCTTTTAAAAGAGACCTTGGTCTCAATGGTACTCCACCCTGCCTACAAAAAAGGTTTAAATACAAAAATGCTGTAAATAGGATTTGGGTGCATCATATTTTCAAATATACTGAAATTCAATTCATGGTGATCTCATGGTGGTTCTGATCCAGAAAACATTTAATTGTCCACAATTTCACTACTTTAGAAGAACCAGGGCTGCAGGTCAGCTGACTTTAAGGGGAATTTTACAGTTGCATGACAATATTGTTGCCATTCATACCTGAATTTCAGGCTAATTTCTGCACAGAATGCAGCTGTTATTTGAAATGTAATGCGTCCCTGAATATAAAGACATGAGCTAGGCTTCCGTCCAATTGTCGACAGATTTCCATGAGAATATTCAAAAATATGCAAACTGACTTGTTGCGGATAAAATGATGTGCGTGATGATGTAGTGCACATTGGGCTTAATTTTCCATGTACTGAATAAAAATATGTTTTATATGTTTCCATGGCATTTTCAACTCTGTCACAAAATTTTAAACTTTGTCACAAAAACTGTTATGATAAATAGCAAACTTGCCCAATCTGGTCTTCGCGCTTGGTCTAAATAACAGTTTGCTGATAAAGAGGACAGGGTGGGTTATATGATGAGATATGGATAAGAGCAATATCATTTGCAGTTGATAATTGGCAGCCAAGCATTGATCATCATATCACCAGCATTCAAATAAAACCCTAAATATTTATTGGAAATATGCATGAAGGTCATCATCATCCATCACTTAACCATCATGATCTTCATCATAATTTATTTAATCTGCCTATGTACTTTTAAAGATTTTCCACATCGTAGTGGTAGTACAGCGTAGCATAGTCTGTCATTGCGTGACTCCAAGTTTACGTCAATATGATGGTTTATTATGTCAATATATGCGCATAAAGGAGTTACCACCGCAGTTGTTGCATAATACATTTAACAGACGCTAAAAGATCCCACAACTAAAAGATCCCACCATTATGCCACTTTTCTATACGGTATGACTTTACTCACATAGAAACAATGGATGGAAACGGGATTATTGAGGCAACCAAGCAAATAAGTTATACTGTGCATCTTTTGAGCAGAAGATAAAATATTTATCCATCTTCAAGAGAGCAGTTTCATTGAATACATTCATATTCTATGATTTGGTCTATCCTTTTTTGCAATGTTGTGTGTGTCACGCTGGAAATAAGAACATGTCTGACGTGTGGTGCGGTGGCGTGAATTACTGCATGTTGTTGTGAGTTGCTGGTACAATAAGGAATGACAGTGTCCTGAGTCAAATTCATCTCCAGCACCAGGGGTCTAATCAGATGGTCATATCATTTAGCTATTGGATTTTGAATTTTAGGACCCCTTTAGGTATAAAAATGTAAAAATATATTTGATAAAATATTGAATTTGGCCTTTACTACTATAGCCCATAGAAACGCTTTGAATAACACATTCATGAATGGGGAAAAAAGACATAAGGAATCATAAGGAACAAGGTTTTAAAGTGTCTGTCCTATATCTAGGAGATAAAAGAAACCTCAGGAAATATTTGTGTTTAAAAAAAAAAAACGTATTTAACCCATTATCTTTGTTGGCATAAAACTACCTCGATACTTCCATTAATTTGTATGGGTTACATTCAGACGAGCTCTGTGACACTTGTGGGGGTCGTAGAGCAAAACAGACACTAACGACCGTTCGGAAACTACAGACGTTTTCTTGAGGAGCTCGGCCACCTTCCACCGCAGATGCGGAAGGCTAACATAGGCAGATACGTAAAAAAATCGAATTGTATTTGTCACATACACATGGTTAGCAGATGTTAATGTGAGTGTAGCGAAATGATTGTGCTTCTAGTTCCGACCATGCAGTAATATCTAACAAGTAATCTAACAATTTCACAACAACTACCTTATACACACAAATGTAAAGGAATGAATAAGAATATGTACATAGAAATATATGGATGAGCGCTGGCCGAACGGCATAGGCAATATGAAGTAGATGGTATAGAGTACAGTATATACATATGAGATGAGTAATGTAGGGTATGTAAACATTATATAATGCGGCATTGTTGGGTGGACGTTGGATTGAGACCAGTGGAGGCTCCTCAGAGGAGGAAGGGGAGGACCATCCTCATCAGTGAATTTCAGACACATTTTAATACATTCAAAAAGTTATCCTTTTCAAATAAAACTATACTAAATATATTCACGTCACCAAATAATTTCTTAATACACACTGTTTTGCAAAGAAGGTCTACAGTAGCCTCAGCAGCACTCTGTAGGGTAGCACCACAGTATAGCTGGAGGACAGCTAGCTTCTGTCCTCCTCTGGATACATTGACTTCAACACACAACCAAGGAGGCTCATGGTTCTCACCCCCTTCCATAGGCTTATTCCATAATTATGACAACTTCCTGAGGAAGCCCAGGACATCTTCCAACCTATCAGAGCTCTTGCAGCATGCACTGACATGTTGTCCACCCAATCGAAGGAACAGAGAATGAATCTACTACTGATAGCATAAACTACAGCTAGCTAGCACTGCAGTGCATACAATGTGTTGAGTAGTTGACTCAAAGAGAGAGAAAGACAATAGTTGAACAGTTTTGAGAGAAAGAGAGCTAGCTATATTTCGTAATATATATTTTTTCACTTTCACTTACTTAGCTAGAGTCTAACGTAGCTAGCTAGTTTAGCCTACTCAAACACCCGGCTCAAACAGAGAGGGATGCTATTTTAGAAAGCTGGCTATAGCTATCCAACACTGGAACTCTTACAAGTCAAAGTAAGCTTCTGGTTTTATTAATTTATTGCCACTGGGACCTGCCGGTGTAACTGTTGATGATTGTACACTGTACTGCATGATTGTAGTGGGTTTACTAACACATTAGTTCTAGTAGCTATGTTGACTATGATGCGACAACGTTATAGGCTGTGTGAAGCAGTTAGCGGTCATGATATAAAGGTTTGGCTTGGAAAAGTTTTTTTTCCTGGTCACAGACATCTGATGTGTTGTGCACTGAAGTCCACACACTTAGGGAAAAGGTGAGAGGAGGAGAGAGAGTAGATAGATGCGAGGAATTATATACTGTATACAATGAGCTGTTTGTATGTGGCTGCTATGAAATTGAACTGTGTTTGAGCGCGATTAGGGGTGTAATTCATTGCGCAGATTCTGTTGAATAATGTTTCTTAAACAGAAGCAAACAGAACGGGGATAAACATACCAGAATTTGTCCAATAGAAACTGTCGTTTGCCACTGTTGGACTAATGATTACACCCTAGATCAGCTAGGTGCAGGCAAAAGTGTGCAAGGCGGTATTGAAGTGTCAGTGTCTGTCACCTTGATTACTAAAAATTATATCGACCTGTGCACCACCTACATGGTAAACGTTCATTCATAGGCTAGGTTGTAGCAACCTCATAATGGGTACGGGCAAAATTCAAGTACAGATGTAGTAGCCTAAACTTATCGATGTTACATTGAGCTGGGTCAATGGAATATGAATGGCAGTCATCCAATATGCTATATCCAATAGAAATAAGGCCATGTTCATGAAAAAATGTATCATCCTTCCTCATCTTAAACTGTACCGACAGCCACTGATTGAGACACAAAAAGTATCTCTAGCTTAAACTGATGGATTTTAATTAATGGGGATTTGTTTTATTTTGTTACTTAGATTGATGCACGGGTGAGTCAATAGACTTAAGGATTAAAATGTTGTAACTTTTAATGGCGTCATCGGACAGAACTGTTGAACTTTATATTTGTTTCTACAAAACTTGCGCCGTTTTCACATATGCACCGTTTTCACATATGTTGACACTTGTGTTATTGTGTTGGAGATAATGAATATGTGGTTGAAAAGTGATTGAGTTGCCCTTTAAGCCTAACATAAGAAACTGCAGTGTCTGAACACAAGATGGTGTCATTGTGATTCAGTGGTGGTACCTACTGGATGATCGTGACCGTCCGTTCATGAAGATGTTGAGGAACTTCTTAGAGAAGTGCAGGTTCGCCTCCGGGGTGGAGTCCTCTGACAGACAGGCGGTGGCTTCTCTCCTCACCCTTCCCACTCTCGCTCTCTCCTCCTCCTCCTCATCCTCCTCCTCCTCCTGCTCCTCCTCCTCATCCTCATCCTCCCCCTCCTCCTCCTCCTCCTCCTCTTTCTCTTCTTCCTCATACTTCTCCCCTATGGCCGATTCATACGGAGACGAGACGCAGTTGTCGTAGACGGTCGCAGAGTTGCTGTCGTCGCTGTAACATTGGTAACACTGCCGCAGACTTACCAGTTCGAGCTGCGCGTGCTCATCCACAACGAGTGTGTACTTCACAGAGTCGTAAGACAGACCACTCGCATCCGAGCTCATCAAAGTACTCGTGGGGGCACCACAGCCACCACGTCCCAAATACTGCCTGCCTCCCACAACCCTTACCCTCTCATCCTCACCCTCTACCCCAAATGTCTCATCCTGGGCATCTACATACTCCGCTCCTGCCCCTGCCCTCACCATCGCCCCTGCTCCTCCTTCCCTCAGGCCGAGGTTCAGGGCTAAGCCTGGGGGTTCCCTGGGGGGGGCGGTAGAGGGAGGGGTGAAGAGAACCTCCACATAGGAGGCGTAGGAGGGAGGGTGCACATACACCTCGTCCTCCTCACAGATGGAAGGGTTGGTCCGGTCAGGCAGAGGCTGGTAAGGAGGCGGGCCCTCGGTGTCAGAGCTGATTGACATGTGTCCGTGCTCTGGCTGCTGGGACAGGAATGGGTAGTCCTGCTCGGAACGGTGCACGGGAGTCAGATAGATCTCCTCGGTGGGTTCTAGGCGTACATCTGTGTGATAGCGGATCTTCTCTCTGTGTGTCCCCCCTTCGCCCTTCACTGGGGGGCCCAGAGGTGCGAGTGTGTAGTTTTGGGGAGGTGGGGGTGCTGGGGGCTTCTCCGGCAGTTTGGAGCGTGTCCCCGCTGTGGAGCTGTGGGTGTGTCCAGAGGTGTGTTTGTATCTGCAGGGAGTGTCAGTGGATGTGCCGCGGTCCTTGGTCTGCGTCCCACCTCCCTGCTTGTCCTCGTCGCTTAGACAGCTGTGCTCATGGGGAGAGATCAGCCCGCCTGGGGGAGGGAGACAGACAGAGACCCAAGCATACACAGACATACATACAAGACACAGGCATACAGACGTGCAGGCACACAGACAGACATACAAGCAGACATACATACAAGAAGACACAAAACAGACATATCCACACATGTACACATTAACATAGAAAATACACAAACACACACAAGGGCACATAGCATATATCCTAGTGGTTAGAGTGTTGGGCCAGAAACCGAAATGTTGCTAGATCGAATCCCTGAGCTGACATGGTAAAAATCTGTCGTTCTGCCCCTGAGCAAGGCAGTTAACCCACTGTTCCTAGGCCGTCATTGTAAATACGTTTTTTTTCTTCTTCTGCCTAGCTAAATAAAGGTTAAATTAAAAATAAAACACATGATAACTTATGCAGCAGTTCACGTGCAAATACAGATTAACATGCACAGACAAATACACACAAATATCAGAAATGTCTAGTTGGTTTGGTAACACTGGGATTTCACTCTAAATCCACGTTACTCATCATGTTCAGTGGGCAGCAAATAGAATGTGATTGACCTAGTACGTCATAATCCACTGTCAAAAACCATTAGAGCCTTGCAGGGATGCTGTCACTGCTATCAGAAGACACTAATACATGCTTTGAGAGCAATGTATAAAGATATTTTAATAAATTAAGTTATAATTACAACCATTACTAATGATTGGGGGTGTGAAGCAATGAAGAGAGTCAGGTATTGTCATTATAAGGAGACAAATGTAAAAAAAAGAGCATGTAGTTGGCCAATACAGAAAATTGTACCAGGAAGTGGCATTGGAATGGAGAACTATATTTTTCTAGAGATATCTGATCAAGAAAACAGCAATATAAAGCATCAAACCAAATTGGTACTAGAGCAGACACGGTTATATATTAGAGAGACAGATGTAACTTCAAAAGAACGGTTTATGTGTACCAGCCCTATGTGCTTCAAGAATAAAAAGTCAACCATTTTCTATTTGATTTTGTTATCCTTTCTGTCCATACACATTTAGTGACAGCTGAGGTAATAGAAGCTTCATAGTTGTGCAGCATTGGCCATCTTTTTAACATCTGAGTCGGCGGTGCTAGTCGGTAACTCAACACACTCTCTGCTAGTTTTACATATACTGTAGTTCAGAGAGGCCATTCTAATTCATCCAGACAGATCTTGGACAATGTTACAATGGATGAAAGGAAATATGTTTATAGTTCTAGGGGCAGTGGTTGATTCTGCAGTTACTGCTTTGTTTCCTAATTATATCTACTAAATCAGCAAAATCAGCAACCCCCCAAAAGATTAAACTGGTGGTACGAGCCAGCAGTCTCCTGTAAAGTGAAGTGGTGGTGGAATAGCTTACCTGTTTTGAGGGGGGAGGATGAGCGCGAGACCTTCTCCTGCCAGCTGTACTTCTTACCAAATGAGTTGTTGTTTAATGTGTCCTGAGAGGGAAAGAGAAAACGGTAAAAAAAGACAGAGATGAAGCGAGAGAGAATGACACGGCAAAAGAGAGGGAATGGAGAGATTGTGAGTGAGAGAGATTTGGATGCACAAAGTCAATGTACACAATCTCTTTCTCTACCCTGCCTCTCTCTCATTCACTGACTCACTCACTTTCACACAGACAAAGCTTTTATTCTGTTGAATGACCAGGGAGTCTTTTGTCTGTGCTCCGTGGTGTGCATTTAAAGGGACCCAATGTCCCTTTTCCAAGCTTGTGAAACACAAGCTGGGGGGCAAACAGCTCCCCAGTCTTACATCCAGAAACCCCACCCTCATCTCCCTTCTCTGGTTTGGGGTAGAATGGTCTGTCTGTCTGTCGGTCTGTCGGTCTGTCGGTCTGTCGGTCGGTCGGTCGGTCGGTCGGTCGGTCGGTCTGTCGGTCGGTCGGTCGGTCGGTCGGTCGGTCGGTCTGTCTGTCTGTCTGTCTGTCTGTCTGTCTGTCTGTCGGTCTGTCTGTCTGTCTGTCTGTCTGTCTGTCTGTCTGTCTGTCTGTCTGTCTGTCTGTCTGTCTGTCTGTCTGTCTGTCTGTCTGTCTGTCTGTCTGTCTGTCTGTCTGTCTGTCTGTCTGTCTGTCTGTCTGTCTGTCTGTCTGTCTGTCTGTCTGTCTGTCTGTCTGTCTGTCTGTCGGTCTGTCTGTCGGTCGGTCGGTCGGTCGGTCGGTCGGTCGGTCGGTCGGTCGGTCGGTCGGTCGGTCGGTCGGTCGGTCGGTCGGTCGGTCGGTCGGTCGGTCGGTCGGTCGGTCGGTCGGTCGGTCGGTCGGTCGGTCGGTCGGTCGGTCGGTCGGTCGGTCGGTCGGTCGGTCGGTCGGTCGGTCGGTCGGTCGGTCGGTCGGTCGGTCGGTCGGTCGGTCGGTCGGTCGGTCGGTCGGTCGGTCGGTCGGTCGGTCGGTCGGTCGGTCGGTCGGTCGGTCGGTCGGTCGGTCGGTCGGTCGGTCGGTCGGTCGGTCGGTCGGTCGGTCGGTCGGTCGGTCGGTCGGTCGGTCGGTCGGTCGGTCGGTCGGTCGGTCGGTCGGTCGGTCGGTCGGTCGGTCGGTCGGTCGGTCGGCCGGTCGGCTGGCTGGTCGGTCGGTCGGTCGGCCGGTTGGCCGGTCGGTCGGCCGGTCGGTTGGCTGGTTGGCCGGTCGGCTGGCTGGTTGGCTGGCTGGTCGGCTGGTCGGTCGGTCGGCCGGTCGGTCGGTCGGTCGGTCGGTCGGCTCGGTCGGCTCGGTCGGCCGGTCGGTCGGTCGGTCGGTCGGTCGGTCGGTCGGTCGGTCGGTCGGTCGGTCGGTCGGTCGGTCGGTCGGTCGGTCGGTCGGTCGGTCGGTCGGTCGGTCGGTCGGTCGGTCGGTCGGTCGGTCGGTCGGTCGGTCGGTCGGTCGGTCGGTCGGTCGGTCGGCTCGGTCGGTCGGTCGGTCGGTCGGTCGGTCGGTCGGTCGGTCGGTCGGTCGGTCGGTCGGTCGGTCGGTCGGTCGGTCGGTCGGTCGGTCGGTCGGTCGGTCGGTCGGTCGGTCGGTCGGTCGGTCGGTCGGTCGGTCGGTCGGTCGGTCGGTCGGTCGGTCGGTCGGTCGGTCGGTCGGTCGGTCGGTCGGTCGGTCGGTCGGTCGGTCGGTCGGTCGGTCGGTCGGTCGGTCGGTCGGTCGGTCGGTCGGTCGGTCGGTCGGTCGGTCGGTCGGTCGGTCGGTCGGTCGGTCGGTCGGTCGGTCGGTCGGTCGGTCGGTCGGTCTGTCTGTCTGTCTGTCTGTCTGTCTGTCTGTCTGTCTGTCTGTCTGTCTGTCTGTCTGTCTGTCTGTCTGTCTGTCTGTCTGTCTGTCTGTCTGTCTGTCTGTCTGTCTGTCTGTCTGTCTGTCTGTCTGTCTGTCTGTCTGTCTGTCTGTCTGTCTGTCTGTCTGTCTGTCTGTCTGTCTGTCTGTCTGTCTGTCTGTCTGTCTGTCTGTCTGTCTGTCTGTCTGTCTGTCTGTCTGTCTGTCTGTCTGTCTGTCTGTCTGTCTGTCTGTCTGTCTGTCTGTCGTGTTTTATTTGCATGGGAAACATATGTTTACATTGCCAAAGCAGAGTAAACATTACACTCACAAAAGTTCCAAAGGAATAGACACAAATTCGAATTTAAACTGAGTTTAAAATGTATTTGGCTAAGGTGTATGTAAACCTTCGACTTCAACTGTACAATGAATCAACAGAATCACTAGATTAAAGACCCACTTTGTAGAATTTAGCTATGCAATTTTATGGTTTCCAAAATGTCTAAAATTGTATTTATTTATTTGATTTATTTAACCTTTTATTTAACCAGGTAGGCTAGTTGAGAACAAGTTCTCATTTGCAACTGCGACATGGCCAAGATAAAGCAAAGCAGTTCGACACATACAACAACACAGAGTTACACATGGAATAAACAAACATACAATCAATAATACAGTAGGAAAATCTATATACAGCATGTGCAAATGAGGTAGGATAAGAGAGGTAAGGCAATAAATAGGCCATGGTGGCAATTACAATATAGAAATTAAACACTGGAATAGTAGGATGTGCAGAGGATGAATGTGTAATTTGAGATACTGGGGTGCAAAGATAAAGATAAATAAATATATAAATACAGTATGGGGATGAGGTAGATTGGATGGGCTATTACAGATGAGCTATGTACAGGTGCAGTGATCTGTGAGCTGCTCTGACAGCTGGTGCTTAAAGCTAGTGAGGGAGGTAAGAGTCTCCAGCTTCAGAGAGTTTTGCAGTTGGAAGGAGAGGCGGCCAAAGGAAGAATTGGCTTTGGGGGTGACCAGTGAGATATACCTGCTGGAGCGTGTGCTACGGGTGGGTGCTGCTATGGTGACCAGTGAGCTGAGATAAGGCGGGGCTTTACCTAGCATAGACTTGTAGATGACCTGGAGCCAGGGGTTTGGCGAAGAGAATTCAGTTTGTAACACAACAAGCAAGGTAATGGTTGTATTCTCAGCTGTCTTTACAAAACCCAAAGGTAACATGGAAGAAAAACTAACCCTACAGAAATATTGAACATAGAAAGGATCTTATCAGACGTGGTTTCAATAAGAACATATTTGTGTTTTGTTAAGTCTTCATTTATACATGATATATTTTTAATCTTATAGATACAGGCAGACAAACATAGTGCCTTCAGAAAGTTTTCACACCACTTGAATTTTTCCAACTCCAGATTTTGTGTAACGTTTTTAAGAAGCAGTGTCACCTAATCATGATGATGCACAATAAAAATCCTATATATTGAAATCTTTACTGTTGATATGCAAAACATTTTGAGACTGTATCAACCAACAGTGGACTAATGGAGAAAATACCATAAGATAGTCTTTGACTGGACTTTTCCTTAAGGGCCTATGTATTTTCAATATTTTGTTCACATACAATCTAATCACGAAGTTGGATATCTTTTCCTTATCTTTCTGGCTGGCTGCCCCCTTCCCTTCTAAGTTCAAGCTTGTGTACTTGTCATATACACATGACATACAGTAGATGGAGTACACAGTGGAATATAATTCTAACCTGCAGGTTCACCTCTCAACAATGCAACAACAATAAAACAAATAAGTAGTTAATTCTTGAAGCTAGGGGGCAGTATTTTGATGTTTGGATAAAAAACGTTCCTAAAGTAAACTGCCTATTTCTCAGGCCCAAAAGCTAGAATATGCATATAATTGGCAGACTAGGATAGAAAACACTCTAAAGTTTCCAAAACTGTCAAAATATTGTCTGTGAGTATAACAGAACTGATATTGCAGGCGAAAACCTGAGGAAAATCCAACCAGGAAGTGCTGTTTTTCTGAAACTATTATTTTCCATTGCAAGCCTATCCTCCATTTAATTGGATATCAACCAGATTCCTTTCCCTATGGCTTCCACAGGGTGTAAACAGACATAGTTTCAAGCTTTTATTCTGAAAAATGAGCGAGAACGATCACATCGCGTCAGTGGATAGCCAGATGTCCTTAGATTTGTTCATGCGCGCGCCACTGGAGCGAGACCTTTTCTTTCTCTCTTGTATTGAAAAGGCTACCGTCCGGTTGAAATATTATTGATTATTTATTGTAAAAACAACCTGAAGATTGATTATCAAAAACGTTTGACATGTTTCTACAAACTTTACGGATACTATTTGGAATTTTCGTCTGCCCGTCGTGTCCTGCACGAGCCTGTGGATTACTCAACAAAACGCGGTGGTTTTTGGATATAAAAATAATCTTTATCGAACAAAACAAACATTTATTGTGTAACTGGGAGTCTCGTGAGTGCAAACATACGAAGATCATCAAAGGTAAGCGATTAATTGAATTGCTTTTCCGACTTTCGTGACCAATCTACTTTGCTGCTAGCTGTTTGCAATGTTTTGTCTACTGAGAGCTGTCCTCACATAGTCACATGGTTTGCTTTCGCCGTAAAGCTTTTTTGAAATCTGACATGCCAGGTGGATTAACAACAAGCTAAACTGTGTTTTGGTATATTGCACTTGTGATTTCATGAAAATTAAATATTTTTAGTATTGAATTTGGCGCTCTGCAATTCACCAGATGTTGACGAAAATGATCCTGCTAAAGGGATCGGTGCGCCAAGAGGCTAAATGAATATGAAGCTCAATTAAATAATTTCACTAATCCTGCACAAACCTAATATATATATATATATATATATATATATATATATATATATATATATATATATATATATATATATATATATATATATATATATATATATATAACCTAATATATATTTTCCAAATAGTTACATAGCCTATATGGAAATAACAGACATAAGCCAAGCATGTTTACCTTTAGAATGAAATAGGTTATAAGATTGACTTCATTGTCAGTCCTACCACCTCAACATTGCCCATTTTAAGCAGGGTTAAATACAATAACTATATATATATGAATCGACAAAACCATCGATCACATGACACCACATGACTCAACTGCACTCAACATGTGCAGTTTGAGCTACTCCAGGAAGTGACGTTGCAAGCTAGCTCAGTGCTGCCCCCTCTTATTGAGTAACTCAAGTTGAAGGCCGACCGGGATACTGCAGGCTGCCATTAGCAACTAAATTATCTTTATAACTTCTTCGTTGAGCGATATAAAATTAATGACACAAAGATTGACCATGAAGATGGAGATTTTTGGTTCACTATAATGGGGATCCTGTTTTTTTGCAAACTATGCCTGCAGCACCGCAATAGGCCTTGAACTTCCATGGCTTCAATAAGAGGGGGCAGTCATTCTTCCCTGGTTAAATATCTAGTTGTAGTAAAGTTCAGCTTCAGTCCACAGGGGGCACTTTGTCATTGTCAGAAGACATGTGCTTCAGTCAGAAAAATGTTCTCTCATCTCTTTCTGCCTCAGCTAGCTAACAAGCCAGCAGCAACCAAAGTCAAAATTTGACAAAGAACCAGCTACAAAGAGGACCATATGCATGTCAGGTAAATTTACAGCCCAATGTTTACAGCCCAACAGCTAGCTAGCTAAATGTCCATGAATGTTTCATGTGTGTTTTGACCTGTCCACAAATTAATATAGTTGGTTCACAGTTGGTTTTGATATAATGACCTGTGCTTCATGATAACGTCTGGTGTGGATGGACAAAATCAGACTGACTGAGTGACAGGTGTTTTGCTGAGTGATGACATTGACATCTAACTGGCGGTCCCCTGCTTTGTGAAATCTCGACCAATATTAGCAGGCACCGCATCACTCCAGCGGCTTCTTGCAGTGCCTGCTATTGCCTAGTGCATTTTATTGTATTGTTTCGTATTTTTTTATGAATTACCATTAACAGCTGTCTGAATCAAACTTGCATGACACGTTAACAATGGGCGCTTTCTAGAGGATCAATAGCGTGTTGCATTATGGGGATAAAAAGCTCTGACTTGCACCTACATGTCGACAGCATGAACTTTACAAAAACCATGTGATCAAAGTTAATGCAGTTTTTGATGTTGTCTTCTAGATGCTGCCGTTGCTTCTCACCAACTGCACCATGCAGCCATCACCTGGATAGTGGGAGGTATTATTTTATTATAGTTGTGCTGGTTGGCGCAACTGTAGTGTGCATTGTTTGAAGCGCAATTTTAAATTAAAATCTCCCTACCATCATCAAGCCAATATGTCGATGAAAATTCGTAAATCAACTTGATTGGAGGTATAAAACACACTCCCTGCCTCTCACAATGATCCATTCGGCCATTAACGAGAACCACAATACCTGATTTTTTTCTTTAGGCTTGTCAGGCAATTTCACCCCGAAATTTAGCTCAAATTCTAGATGTCGGATTAAGGGAAAGGGGATACCTAGTCAGTTGCAAAACATTCAACCGAAATGTGTCTTCAGCATTTAACCCAAACCCTCTGAATCAGTCAGGTGTGGGGGCTGCCTTAATCGACGTCCATGTCATTGGCACCTGGGGAGGAGTTATTGTTGGGGGTTAACTGCCTTGCTCAAGGGCAGAACGGCAGATTTTTCCACCTTGCTGGCTCGGGAATTCGAACCAGCTACCTTTTGGTCACTGGATAAATGGTTTTAACCACTAGGCTTAAAGCGATTAAACCGAGGCTAAAGAGTCCATAGGTTGACCATTAGACTTAGATCCATTTGGACTGAACAAGTTTGTAGGTGCAACAGTTTTGATTTTGACAATTTATTGCTCTCACATTTCTGCCCAATAAAACCCAATGATGTGCTACCTTTTTGTAGCATTTCTTACAATTTTAACATCTTTTCAGCCAAATCTCAGTGTTCTATTCCGGTCAAACAACTTGGTTGCTGCGCAACAGTAGCAGCTAGCTAGTAGAAGGCTAGCAGCTGTAGTTAGCAATATGCTTAGTGGTCATTGGGGAGGCAGGTAGCCTAGTGGTTAGAGCGTTGGACTAGTAACCAAAAGGTTGCAAGATCAAATCCCTGAGCTGACAAGGTAAAAATCTGCCGTACTGCCCCTGAAGAAGGCAGTTAACCCACTGTTTCTAGGCTGTCATTGGAAATAAGAATTTGTTCTTAACTGACTTGCCTAGTTAAATAAAGGTATAAATAAATGAATTGTCCTGCTGGAAGGTGAACCTCTGTCCCAGTCTCAAATCTCTGGAAGACTGAAACAGGTTTCCCTCAAGAATTTCCCTGTATTTAGCGTCATCCATCATTCCTTTAATTCTGACCAGTTTCCCAGGCCCTGCCGATGGAAAAACATCCCCACATGCTGCCACCACCATGCTTTGTTCTGGTGCCATATTCTTAATTTTTTTATAATGGATTTAATGGTGCTCCGTGGGATGTTCAAAGTTTCAGATCTTTTTTTATAACCCAACCCTGATCTGTACTTCTCCACAACTTTGTCTCTGACCTGTTGGAGAGCTCCTTTGTCTATGTACTTTGCTTTGTTCATCTTTGCCTCGATCCTGACTAGTCTCCCAGTCCCTGCTGCTGAAAAACATCCCCACAGCATGATCCTGCCACCACCATGCTTCACAGTAGGGATTGTGCCAGGTTTCCTCCAGACTTGACGCTTGGCATTCAGGCCAAAGAGTTCAATCTTGGTTTCATCAGACCAGAGAATATTGTTTCTCATGGTCTGAGAGTATTTAGGTGCATTTCGGCAAACTCCAAGCGGGCTGTCATGTGCCTTTTACTGAGGAGTGGCTTCCGTCTAATTGGTGGAGTGCTGCAGAGATGGTTGTCCTTCTGAAAGTTTCTCCCATCTCCACAGAAGAACTGTGGACCATCAGGTTCTTGGTCACCTCCCTGACCAAGGCCCTTCTCCCCCGATTGCTCAGTTTGGCCGGGCGGCCAGCTCTAGGAAGAGTCCTGCTGGTTCCAAACTTCTAACTTCTACTTCTTAAACTTCCATTTAAGAATAATGGAGGAAATTGTGTTCTTAGGGACCTTCAATGCTGCATACATGTTTTGGTACCAATCCCCAGATCTGTGCCTTGACACAACCCTGTCCCGGAGCGCTACGGACAATTCCTTCGACCTTATAGCTTGGTTTTTGCTCTGACATACACTGTCAAATGTGGGACCTTATATAGACAGTTGTGTGCCTTTCCAAATCATGTCCACTCAATTGAATTTACCACAGGTGGACTCCAATCAAGTTGTAGAAACATCTCAAGGATGATCAATGGAAAGAGGATGCACCTGAGCTCAATTTCGAGTCTCATAGCAAAGGGTCTGAAAACGTATGTAAATAAGCTATCTTTGTTTTCGCTTTGTCATTATGGGTTATTGTATGTAGATTGCTGACAAATTGTTTTATTTAATCATTTTTAGAATAAGGCTGTTATGTAACAAAACGTGGAAAAAGTCAAGGGGTCTGAATACTTTCCGAAGGCACTGTATTCAATATGATTGATATAGTTCTAAAGCTTACTGTTTATTTTATTGCAATCATCTCGGCTTTCATTTGAAGCATATTTTTATGCGTTGCTTATTTGTGTCAATTGCAAAGACATTGGCAACTTTGTGTTTGTGGTCAACTTTGTTCTGAAGTTATTGAGAACACAGAGAGAAGGATAAACCATGTGATTCTATGTTTAGCGGAGATCTTCTGTCTATAAAGTGATGCGGGAAGGCAAAAAAACATCTAACGACGCACTTAGTAGTTCTATGAGTGGTCTAAGGCAGCTGTTAGATTTACAAGCATTTTCAAGTGCAACTTTAATAATGATGGTTTTGGGAAACAGCTCAGAGATTTAAAGATGCTCCTACAAAGGTTCTAATGATAAACCTAGCCTTTAGGTGCTCTTGGCAAACTGGGCCCAGCGCTCAAACTCTGCTCCCATCTGTTTTCATATTTACTGTACTGCCATTTATCAATGTGGGAATGAATGTGTGGTCTTTTGCTGGAGTTAGACAGCTGATACAGAATTACTAAGAACATTTGTAGCTCAAGAATTTAGAGCACCTATCCAATGTCAGATTTGTAAATATGTATTCTTAAAAGTGTTTTGTACTTGTCTAATGACTTTGTATTTTAGCAGGTGTTTCTCTGCAGTTTCTCATTTATCACAGTATTTGTATCAGCAGTTACCAAAATTGCTATTGATGAGTTATGCAGGCTTTTTTGTTCAGGCCCAGTGCTACCACACCTGATTCTACTACTCAGCTGTTCATCAAGACATTGAATAGTATAATCAGGTGTGGTAGAACTGGGCATGAACAAGAAAGCCTGCAGAACCCTGTAGCTCTTTAAGAGCAATTGTGGCCATCCCTGAATTGTATGTACACATTCTACTCTCTGATTGTACGTTTGATTGTACATTTTACAATTGTTTTGTGTACTTTACATTTTATAATGTGCTTTAAATTTGATTGTTTACAGGTAATGTAGTACTAGGGCTTTCATCAACAAACTTTAAACTACATTTTCATGTAAAAAGTGAATGGGTGCATGTTGATTATTTGTGTATTTTACAAGAGCTTTCTTGATTGTCTTGTTAAGAGATCAGGGAAATACTTTGGCTTAAATGGGTTTCTGTTTTTTTGCGTCCCTCTGGAAAATCGGTTGTTAATATTAAATAAATACTAATAACAGCATTATTTTTACATTTTTATTGTCTCATCGCTGCAACACCCCAACGAGCTCGGGAGAGTCATGCGTCCTCCGAAACATGACCCGCCTAACCGTGCTCATTAACACCCAGATTAACCTGGAAGCCAGCCGCACCAATGTAACAGAGGAAACACCATTCAACTGGCGACCGGGGTCAGCCTGCAGGCACCCGGCCCTCCAGAAGGAGTCGCTAGGGAGTGGTGAGCCATGTAAAGCCCCTCCGGCCAAACCCTCCCCTAACCCAGACGACGCTCTGCCAATTGTGTGCCATCCTATGGGACTCCCGGCCACGTCCGGTTGTGTCACAGCCCGGGAATGAACCCGGGTCTGTAGTAACGCCTCTAGAACTGCGATGCTGCGCCACTCGGGAGGGCCCACTACATAATTTCTGTTGCCATTTGTAATTATTGTGTACTTGTATTGCTGTTGTGTTGCATAATAATGTTGTATAATCACCTTCTGGTGTAAAAACCATAGAAATTAAAAATAACACAATTTTAAGTGAGAAGTAGATATTGTTCTGAATAATTTTTTTTTAAAGGAAATTCACAAGAGCACCACAAATGCATACTTCACCAATGCTCTTCCTATGTTTTCTAACAGACAGCTTTGACCAACTACAGTAACTATGTTGGTCTATTTCACTTCCAACAATGTGTAGGCAGTTTGCTTAGGATTCAAACCTTTTCAAACAGCCTAATTCATACTCATCTTTGTTTGTCTTTCAATAGTACTATTTGTGTGAAGGATGTGAAGACAGTTGAAAGATGTCGACTGTTGCATTGGGAATGTTCTGTCCAAACTGTTTTTTATATGATGCCCTTTTCTTTGAATATCATATGATGAAACCACATATAACAGGGATATGAGAGGAGTTTGTCCAAGCATGGGCCCTGTACATACTCAGGTTGTATAACTGATGTACAACACATTTGACACAATGGTTATGATACAACATGCTTGTATAATTATTATTTTGTGCAGAAAAATGTATCACAACCGTTCCATCAAATGCCTTTTAAATCAGCCTTCAAGGGATTGTGCAACAAGGGAGCGCTCAGGGGCAATTATTACTTATGACAGACAGACAGACAGACAGACAGACAGACAGACAGACAGACAGACAGACAGACAGACACTCTTACTTCTCTCCCATCAGAGTGGGAAAAGAAATCAAGCACACACAGTGGATGTTCCTTCTGACAGCCTCTGCTCGAGTGTCGGTGTATGTGTCGCTCCTTCTCTGACCAGCATAACTTTCTTACCCTAGTTCTTATTTCTGCTACTAATGAAAAAACACATACATACCTCACAAGCTCACATTATAGTGCGCTCATGTGTGCACACACATCCACCCCATACTCATGATACTTCTTCCAACTGAAACTATAAATTCACAGGGTCATGACATGAATGTAAGCTAGCTGTATTTACAGAGAACAAGAAACAAACATACACACACACTGTCACACACACATACCCAGCAGTGGAGGTTCCTCAGAGGAGAAAGGGGAGGACCATCCTCAGCGAATTTCATAAATTTAAATAGTGGAACATTGAAAAAGTTATCCTTTTTAGATAAAACTACACAAAATATATTAATGTCAATAAATGATTGATTAAAACACACTGTTTTCCAATGGAGGTCTACAGTAGCCTCAACAGCACTATGGGTAGCACCATGGTGTAGCCAGAGGACAGCTAGTTTCCGTCCTCTTCTGGGTGCATTGGCTTCAATACATAACCTAGGAAAGAAACTCATGGTTCTCACCACCTACCATAGACTTAAACAGTAATTCTGACAACTTCCGGAGAAAGTCCTACAACCTATCAGAGCTCTTGCAGCATGAACTGACATGTTGTCCACCCAATCAAATGATCAGAGAATGAATCTACGTTGAACAAAAATATAAATGCAACATGCAACAATTTCAAAGATTTTACTGAGTTCATATAAGGAAATCAGTAAATTGAAATAAATTCATGAGGTCCTAATCTATGGATGTCACATGAATGGGAATACAGATTAGCATCTGTTGGTCACAGATACCTGAAAAAAAGGGTAGGGGTGTGGATCAGAAAACCAGTCAGTATCTGGTGTGACCACAATTTGCATCATGCAGCGCAACACATCTCCTTCACTTAGAGCTGATCAGGCTGTTGATTGTGGCCTGTGGAATATTGTCCCACGCCTCTTCAATAGCTGTGCGATGTTGCTGGATATTGGTGGGAACTGGAACACACCGGTGTAACTACACTCTACATTGTAGCAGGTTTACTAAAGCATTAGTTCTACATAACTATGTTGACTATGATGCTAGCTAATATGGTGACAATGTTGTAGGCTGTATTTAGTGGGTAGCAGTTATGATATGAAGGTTTGGCTTGGAAAGGTATTTTCGCCTGGTCACAGATAGCTGATGTGTTGTGCACTGAAGTCCACAAGCAAAGGGAAAAGGTGAGAGGAGAAGAGTGCGTAGACGCAAGAAGGAATTATACAATGAGAAAAGTGATCATGCTGTTTGTATCTGGCTGCTATGAAAGTGAACTGTGTTTGAGTGTGATCTGGGGTGAATTTATTCCGCCAATTCAGTTGAAAAACTTTTCGACACTACAGGGGGTGCTGTTTCAACTTCGACATTTAGCGTTCTCAAATTAAACTGCCTCGTACTCAATTCTTGCTCGTATAATATGCATGTTATTATTACTATTGGATAGAAAACAATCTCTAGTTTCTAAAACCGTTTGAATTATGTCTGTGGGTGAACCAGAACTCTTTCTGCAGCGAAATCCATGACAGGAACTGCGAAGGTCTGAAAACGAGGCTCTGTTCTCAGATCAGTTTAAAGCTCTGTATGTGTCCTATGGGTCGACATGAACTGCACCCGCCTTCCCCTGGATGTCAGTAGCCAATGAGAAGTGGAATGGAGTGTCTACGTAGCTCTCAGAGCTTATAAAAGGCCATAACATGCAGTGTCCGCTCTTTTCGACGCTCGTCAAGACGCAGAAGAGGACATCAGGATGGCATGCTCAAACGCTCTCGTTTTAGGCCTTAAATATGTCCGTCTGTAATTTAATTCGATATAGGTGTTAGACACATCATAACGAAGTTATTTTAAACCGAGTTATATCAGTTTATGTGAGTATATTGCTATTTTCGGTATTTCCTTAGTATTGCGCTTTGACGTTTGGGCATGTCTGTGCGACATAGCTATTGTTAGCTGCTAATTCCAAAGGTGAAGAGGACGTTTTAGGACCGTGCAACGATTCTTTTGGACAAAGGACATCTTGCCCAAGATTCTGATGGAAGCTCGTCCAAAAGTAAGAGCTATTTATGATGTTATTCCGTATTTATGTGGAAAAATGTAAAAGTGTTTGGTCGCCATTTTTGCAGGCACTGGTCTGGCTGTAACGCACACTGTATGTCTAGTAACGTTAATTAAAAAAATCTAACACAGCGATTGCATTAAGAACTAATTTATCCTTCATTTGTTGTCCAACTTGTATTTTTTAGTCAAGTTTATGAATAGTTTTCGATTAGAATAGGTGCTTCTCCAAGATGGCGCCGGCCAGATTGCTCTAAGTTTTGGCCACTATTCTCATTGTATAACCACGATTTGTGCCGCTAAATATGCACATTTTCGAACAAACTCTATATGCATTGTGTAATATGATGTTATAGGACTGTCATCTGAAGAATTCTGAGAAGGTTAGTGAACAAAATGTATATCTTTTGGTGACTTATACTAATCGCTATGTTTTTGCTTGAATCAATGCTGTTGTGATGTTTGCTATTGTGGTAAGCTAATATAACGTTATATTGTGTTTTTCGCTGTAAAACACTTAGAAAATCTGAAATATTGTCTGGATTCACAAGATCTGTGTCTTTCAATTGCTGTACGCTGTGTATTTTTAAGAAATGTTTTATGATGAGTAATTAGGTAATACACGTTGCTCTCTGTAGTTATTCTAGTCGCTTTGGTGAGTTTTGTGATAGTGGCTGCAATGGTAAACTATGATTTATATCTGAAATATGCACATTTTTCTAACAAAACATACATTTACATTACATTTAAGTCATTTAGCAGACGCTCTTATCCAGAGCGACTTACAAATTGGTGCATTCACCTTATGATATCCAGTGGAACAACCACTTTACAATAGTGCATCTAACTCTTTTAAGGGGGGGGGGGTTAGAAGGATTACTTTATCCTATCCTAGGTATTCCTTAACCTTTTGTCAATAGGGGGAGCTGTTAGCATTATTTTTTTTTTTACATTTCCAAATTAAACTGCCTCGTACTCAATTCTTGATCGTACAATATGCATATTATTGTTATTATTGGATAGAAAACAGTCTATAGTTTCTATAGGAGTTGAAATTTTGTCTCTGAGTGGTACAGAACAATTTTTACAGCACTTTTCATGACAGGGTTCAGATTTCAGAAATTTTTACCTCTGATCTGGGGTCTGTTTATAAGGCCACAGTGAATGCTATGAAGAAACCGACACTACCTACGTCTTCCTCTGGGTGTCTGTACGTCATCACGTTTTCAATGAACTCGATGGGACGTTCACAGCCATTATAAATGACAAAAATGTACAGAGACCCCTCTTTCTCAACGTGCGCCTCAAGCGTGAAGGCCATCGGACCTGTCTCGTTCCAAATCGTTTTCTAACCAGCTATATTTCTCCGGTCATGTTTTCAGTCGTTATAGTTGTTAAAAACATCATAATGTAGTTAATTTGAAACGTTTTATAGCAATTTATATCCGTTTAGTGCGATTCTGAGGAATTTATTTGTCGTGCACTTTCTAGCTTTGGGAACGTTTCGCGGTCTCGGTCGTTGTTAGTGGACATTTCGAAGGACAGAGGACATCTATCGACCAAAAGACGTTTATAACATAGAAAGGATACATTGCCCAAGAATATGATGGAAGATCAGCTCAAAGTAAGCAATATTTAATATGATAAACCGTGTTTCTGTCGAAATATTTTAAACGCATTTTTCGCCATTTTGTTTTGTATAGCTTCACTTGGCCAACCCTGTATTGAAAAGTAAGGATAATTTTAAAAATGTAAATCAGCGGTTGCATTAAGAACTAATTTGTCTTTCGATTCCTGTCAACCCTGTATTTTTTAGTCAAGTATATGATTAGCTTTTAATTAAACTAGATCACTCTGATAGATGACGTCAGACATATTGAGGCTTGATTTCCTAGTATTTTCATTGTGTAACCACGGTTTTGTATGGCTAAATATGCACCTTTTCGAACAAACTGTATATGTATGTTGTAAAATGATGTTACAGGAGTGTCATCGGAAGAATTCTGAGAAGGTTAGTGAAAAAATTAATATCTTTTGGCGGTGATTACGTTATAGCGCTCTTTGGCTGGAATCGATGCTCTGGTAACGTTTTCACATGTAGTATGCTAACTTATCGATTTATTGTGTTTTCGCTGTAAAACGCTTAGAAAATCTGAAATATTGTCTGGAATCACAAGATCTGGGTCTTTCCATTGCTATGCTTTGTCTATTCTTATGAAATGTTTTATGATGAGTAAATTGGTCATACACGTTGCTCTATCTAGTAATTCTAGTGGATTTGTGATGGTCGGTGCAATTGTAAACTGTGATTTCTACCTGAAATATGCACTTTTTTCTAACAAAAACTATCCTATACCATGAATATGTTATCAGACTGTCATCTGATGGTTTTTTTTATAGGTTATTGGCTATCAATATCTTAGTTGAGCCGAATTGGTGATAGCACCTGAAGGAGTAAGAAACTGATGGAGTTAGAATAGTGGTGTATTTTGCTAACGTGTTTAGCTAATAGATTTACATATTTTGTCTTCCCTGTAAAACATTTTAAAAATCTGAAATGGTGGCTTTATTCACAAGATCTGTATCTTTCATCTGGTGTCTTGGACTTGTGATTTAATGATATTTAGATGCTACTATCTACTTCTGAAGCTATGCTATCTATGCTAATCAGTGTGTGGGGGGTGGGGGGTGCTCCCGGATCCGGGTTTCTGAGGCAGTAAAAGTTAAAGAGGTGGGGTTTCAGGTGTCTCCGGAAGGTGGTGATTGACTCCGCTGACCTGGCGTCGTGAGGGAGTTACATATGCATATATAAAACATATGCTATACAATAAATATGTTATCAGACTGTCATCTGATGAAGTTTTTTCTTGGTTAGTGGCTATTTATATCTTTATTTGGTCGAATTTGTGATAGCTACTGATGGAGTAAAAAACTGGTGGAGTAATTTTTTTTTGTCTTTTGCTAACGTGGTTAGCTAATAGATTTACATATTGTGTCTTCCGTGTAAAACATTTTAAAAATCAGAAATGATGGCTGGATTCACAAGATGTGTATCTTTCATCTGATGTCTTGGACTTGTGATTTAATGATATTTAGATGCTAGTATTTACTTGTGACGCTATGCTAGGCTATGCTAGTCAGCTTTTTTACTGTGGGGGGTGCTCCCGGATCCGGGTTTGGGAGGAATTAGAGGTTAAACGGAAGCAAATTGAACGAAATGGGGATAAACATATCTGGATTTTTCAAATAGAAGTTCTCGTTTGCAACTGTTGGACTAACGATTACTCCCTAGATCAGCTAGATGCAGGCAAGGTGGTGTTGAGTGTGTCACTGTCTGTCACCTTGATTGAAAAACTGTATCTCGATCTGTGCACCTATGTTGTAAACTTTCAGTCATAGGCTATGTCAGGGCTTCCCAACCGAGGGTAGGCGTACCCCTAGGGGTACATGGGCAGTCCCCAGGGCGTAAAAAAATAATATTTTGAAAAATATTATTCCCCAAAATATGTTCAAGTTATTTCAGTCTTTTATAGGTTTGAAAACATTTTACTGAGGTCACTGGTGTGAAATGTAGTTAGTTTATATTTATAGGCCTGGTTCTTTACTTTGGGTGCGTGTGCATTGCTCTGTCTACCTGGCCTCTGTTCGCTCAATGGTTGATCCTCTGCTCGCACCAAGTTCACGTGATCCTTTGCTCCGTGCACTAGAGTGCCTGCTGTTGTTATTCTAACAGAAACTATCATTGATAAGACAAATCATTGATAAGACAACAGTGGACGCACTGAAGATGGTACCATTTTCAAATAACATGATGTATTGTAGGATCGATGACATGGGCGTTGATATCGTAGATCAAGTGGTGGAAAATGTTAAAAAGTCTGGTCCATTTTCTCTGCTATTGGATGAAGCCACTGATGTCATTGGGGTAGCGCAGTTGATTGTGTTTGTGCGATTCAAAGGCATTTTGGAAATGAATGAGCATATTCTTGTCTGCAAGTTGATTTGCAGACAAGATTATGCTCATTCAGCCAATCTGTTGATTTCTGCGCTCTTACGGTTACATAGTATGATTCTAGCCGCAATAAGAAAACCCACTAAGGCAAGACCAAACTATTCTTTGCTAATACCTGGTGGTTAAATAGATATATCCCCTAATAAGCACAGGTGTGGGGCCTCTGGGATAGGCTGTCCCACCCATTCCTCAAGCTTTTTAAGAACCTTCTTCAAAAAAGGGAGCACCATGGGACATTCCAATATAGCATGCAGAAAGGTACCTACACCACCCTTGCATTTCCAGCATAAACTATTTTGCAATAAACCCACTTCATGTAATCTAACTGGGGTCCAGTAGTATCTATGAACAATCGTATAATGTGTAAATGTACCCCTTGTATCCCTGGTACACCACCCTACATCGGAAACAAAATTCCATACATCCTCCTCAATGTTACAATTAAGATCCCTCTGTCAAATCAACCTTAAATTCTCCCCGTTTCCATATTGAGCATATGAGACTCTTTTATGAAACACTGAAGCAGAGTGTGATATTCCTGGTAACATGAAATATTGTTCTAAAAACATTTCATCTCTCTGGAGGTTAATTCTCATAAGAGACCCCATGCTGCTCCTTAGTTGTAAGTATTTCCAGACATATCCCTTATCTGGCAAATAACATTTGCCCTTCAGGTACTGATAGGACATAAGCAATCCTTTCTCATATATATCCCCTAGTACATGCAGGCCTTGTCTAAGCCATAGCTCCCAGATAAATTAATGTTTTCCTATGCAAACCGATGGGTTGTGCCACATGGAAGAATATTTTTGTTTATACTGGGAAATTCCAAACATCTTATGAATCTTAACCCATACCTCTCGGGAATGTTGTAGAATTGTGATAAGGCCTCAATAGGCTTAAACGGGGCTGTGATAGACCATCCCAAATGGGAATCATAATTGCCCCAGTGTCTGGCCAATTTGGCTACTTCAAATGATATGTTTTATAGTTCTACATTGGGTAATGCTAGTCCTCCTTTATCCCTTGGAGCATATAACTTGTTCACATTTATTCTGTTTTTTTCCCCCATCACAATATAATTATTAACTTCTCTAGGTTAGGGGGCAGCATTTGGAATTTTGGATGAAAAGCATGCCCAAATTAAACTGCCAGCTACTCATCCCCAGAAGATAAAATATGCATATTATTAGTAGATTTGGATAGAAAACACTCTGAATTTTCTAAAACTGTTTGAATCATGTCTGTGAGTATAACAGAACTTATTTAGCAGGTGAATCCCCGAGGACAAACCATTCAGATGTTTTTTTTTTTGAGGTCACTCTCTTTTCAATGATTTTTCATTGGGAAACCAGATTTCTAAGGGACATGCTTGCAGTTCCTACCGCTTCCACTGGATGTCAACAGTCTTGAGAAATTGGTTGAGGTTATTCCTTTGTGTAATGAAGAAGTACGGCCATCTTGAATGAAAGTCACATTAAGTGTCCTGTTAGATAGAAGCGTGTGAGCAGAAAGCTGGCTACAGTTGGTTTTAATCCTGTATTGAACACGGATCATCCCGTCTTCAATTTGATCGATTATTAACGTTAAAAAATACCTGAAGTTGTATTACAAAAGTAGTTTGAAATTTTTTGGCAACGTTTACAGGTAACCTTTGAGATATTTTGTCGTCACGTTTGAGCAAGTTGGAACCTGTGTTTTTCTGGATCAAATGCGCCAAATAAATGGACATTTTGGATATATATCGACGGAATTAATCGAACAAAAGGACCATTTGTGATGTTTATGGGACATATTGGAGTGCCAACAACAGAAGCTCGTCAAAGGTAAGGCATGAATTATATTTTTATTTCTGCGTTTTGTGTCGCGCCTGCAGGGCTGAAATATGCTTATCTCTCTTTGTTTACAATGGTGCTATCCTCAGAATAGCATCGTATGCTTTCGCCGAAAAGCCTATTTGAATTCTGACATGTTGGCTGGATTCACAACCAGTGTAGCTTTAATTTGGTATCTTTCATGTGGGATTTAATGAATGTTTGATTTTTATAGTAATTTTCATAATAATTAATTTGAATTTGGCGCTCTGCATTTTCTCAGGCTTTTTGCCAAGTGAGATAGTAGGGTCCCGCCTAAACTCAGGTTTTTGGATATAAATATGAACTTTCCTGAACAAAACATACATGTATTGTGTAACATGAAGTCCTATGAGTGTCATCTGATGAAGATCATCAAAGGTTAGTGATTAATTTTATCTCTATTTCTGCTTTTTGTTACTCCTCTCTTTGGCTGGAAAAATGGCTGTCTTTTTCTGTGACTTGGCTCATACCTAACATAATCGTTTGGTGTGCTTTTGTTGTAAAAACTTTTTGAAATCGGACACTTTGGCTGGATTTACAACAAGTGTATCTTTAAAATTGTGTAAAATACTTGTATGTTTGAGGAATTTAAATTATGGGATTTCTGTTTTGAATTTGGCACCCTGCAGTTTCACTGGCTGTTGACAAGGTGGGACGCAACCGTCCCACATACCCTAGAGAAGTTAATCATTTGATTGTACTGCTTAAATAGTAAGGGATAAATGGTCACAGGGAGCATCATGGATACATAATTAAACTGTTGGGCCACAACCATTTGAATAGTATTTATTTTACCCCATAATGTAAGATTAAGCAGCCTCCATTTATCAAGAGTATTCTTTATTTTTTGTAGTAGTGGCATCATATTGATTTGCATGATATTCTGTGGTTCATTGCTCAATTTTATCCCCAGGTATTTCATCCCTGATGGCACTCATTTTATCTGTAATGAAGTAATTTCAACAGGACAGAATTTGGATACAGGCATAGCCTGTGAGGACTGCTGCTCTTGGATTGGAGTACAATACCTTAACCCACTTGATAAATCCAGGGCCAAAGCCAAACTTCTCAATGGTAAATGTCAAAAAGCCCTACTCTACCCTATTGAATGTCTTCTCCACATCTAGGGAAAGGGATGCCACCTGAGTATCCTCTTTTGGACTCAGCAACATGAGGTGAAGCAATTGTCTAAGATTGTCTGTGGAGGTTCTACTTTTTACAAATCCCACCTGATCTGTGTGAATAATATGAGGTAAAACCTTCTCCAGCCTCATGGCTAGTACTTTGGAGAGCACCTAACAATACTTGTATTCCCACACCAAATGGCAATAAGTAAAAAGAATAGAGAAGAAAAATAAACAAAACTGACATTTTAGGAAAGCCAAATTGTCATTTCACAGTGTCTTTGTGATAGTGTGTCACACAGACTCTGTCCCATATAGAACTCACCGGCCAATATAGCTATGCCATCCATGCCCTTATTTATTGAGTTTTTCTTGAGGAATTCCATCGCCTTGCGATAGTCATCGAAGCTCTGTCTTTCCCCCTTCCAAGTAAAGCGTAGAACAAATGGGTAGGCGAGTGTGAAACGTACATCCTCTTCCTCTTCATGCAGCCTCTTCCTTGTTGCGGTAAAAAGCCTCCTTTTATCCACCAGCTCCTTGGTCATATCAGGAAAGAATGACAGCTTGCAGCCCTTCCAGGTCACCACTCCCTTCTCCCGATACATTCCCTTCGCAGCGGCCAGTACTCTCTCTCTCTTCAGATCCATGAGAAAGCGGATGATGATCAGTCTATGTGGCTGATTCTCGTGTAGTATTGGTGCTAGGGTACGGTGAACTCGTTGAAGCTCGGATTCGTCCAGGTCCAGATCCACCCCCGGCTTGCCTTCCTCCAGACCTTCCTTGACCCCTAAAAGTCTTAAATTGAGGGGCCTGTCTCGGTTAGCTGCGTCTTGCACGCTTCTGTGGAGATCCTCATACAGTTTGGCGTTCTTCTCAACGTTCTTAAATCAGTCAATCGTTGTCGTCCTCCAGCGTTGATATCCGACCTTCTGACTCATCTAGCCTCTGTAATATGACCGATACACCTTCTTGCATATCCATCTAAGATTGTTTGACCTGAGAAACATCCCATTCAAGAATGGTGCTGACTCTACCCATTTCTTCCATGGCCTTCTGTAGGGATGATTACAAGGCTGACAACGAGCTGGGTTCTATGTTCTGCCCTTTCAAAGTCATGCTTGCTGAATTGCTAGCAACAGAGCTAGCCTTGTTAACCGCTGCGCCAGCAATTGCGCTACGTGTACGTGTTGAAGCTGAATTCAACGCAGACATTGTTGAAAACATTGACAAAACAAATTAAATTAACTTTCCCCAAAGATAATTATACTAAATGTACTATTCTATCGGACTTCGGAGGATTTTATCGGAAGGCTCCTTTAAGACAACCATCTTGCTTAGCAGCATCAAGTGACTCCAGACCACTTTACTTTTCCCACATTTTATACATTACAGCCTTATTCTTAAAATGGATTAAATAAAACATTTCTCATCAATCTAAACACAATACCCCATAATGAAAAAGCAAAAACAGCTTTTTATACATTTTTGTCACTTCTGGAGGAGACCTGGCACCAGTTCTACGGTGAAGCATGGTGGTGGCAGGATCATGCTGTGGGGATGTTTTTCAGCGGTAGGGACTGGGAGACTAGCCAGGATCGAGGGAAAGATGAACAGAGCAAAGTACAGTGAGATCATTGATGAAAACCTGCTCCAGAGCGATCAGGTCCTCAGACTGGGGTGAATGTTCATCTTCCAACAGGACAACAACCCTAAGCACACAGGCAAGACAATGCAGGAGTGGCTTAGGGATCGATTTCAATTCCGGGCTCTGGACCACCCAGAGGCCGGACTTGAACCCGATCAAACATCTCTGGAGAGACCTGAAAATATCTGTGCAGCGACGATCTTCATCCAACCTGACAAAGCTTAGAGGATCTGCAAAGAAGAATGTGAGAAACTCCCCAAATACAGGTGTGCAAGCTTGTAGCATCATACACAAGAAGACTCAACGCTGTAGTCGCTGCCATAGGTGCTTCAACAAAGTACTGAGTAAAGGGTCGGAATACTTATGTAAATGTGATATTTCATTATTTATTTATTTTTGCAAAAATGTTATCGATTTTAGAATAAGTCTGTCACATAACAACATGGAAAAAGTCAAGGGGTCTGAATGCTTTCTGAATGCACTGTACATACTTATGTGATGTGACATTTTCATCCATGACCCTAATCAAGACCAAGCACAGGAACAGACTGGACTTGGAGAAAAGCCTGATCACTGCTGTTGCCACCCTGCCCCAAAATACTGACAGAGCTTATGAGTGAGAGACATGATCAAGTTTCTCATTGATTGGTGAGTTCTCATGTGCCATACACAAGTCTAGAAATATGGGTTACATATACTGGGAGAATGTGTGTAACATTTGATCTTTGTTTTTGTATAATTTTCTGGACACTTCAAGATGTGAACAAATCCTATAAAAACGATTAAACTGATGTTTGAATTTGTATTTATTATGGATTCCCATTACTCTTCCTGGGGTCAAGCAAAATTAAGGCTGTATACATTTTTTAAAACATTACAATACATTCACACGAGATTTTACAACATATCACGTGTGTTCCCTCAGGCCCCTACTCTACTATCACATATCCACAACACAAAATCTGTGTTTATAGTGTGTATGTTATTGTGTGTTTGTATTTATGTGTCTGTGCCTATGTTTGTGTTGCTTCACAGTCCCCGCTGTTCCATAAGATGTATTTTTATCTGTTTTTTTTATCTAATTTTACTGCTTGCATGTTAAGAGTACATTATCCTTATGTGTTATTATAGTAATACATTATCCTTATTTGCAGTTAAATGACAGGCATAGACAAATAATATTGATTTTAAAATAATTATTTGTCCAATATAATATAGGAATCACTCCAGTACCCAAAAAAGGTTGGGAACCACTGGGCTAGATTGTAGCAACCTCAACATGGGCATAGGGAAACATGTTGTATCATGTAGTAGCCTAAACCTATCGATGTTACATTGAGCTGGGGGAATGGAATATGAATGACAGTCATCCAATATGCTGTAATAGAAATAAGGCCACGCTCATTAAAAAAATTTAATTCCTCCCTCATCTTAAATGGCACCGACCACCACTGATACAGTCACAAGCCTCAGTCACACACATACACAGTTGTCACACACAAAAGGAGATGTGTACCAAAAGAACACACTCCATCTCTCCTGACAATCCCAGCCATTGTTTCGACCAGCATAACACCCAGAGAAAAACAGACATGGTGTCTAGGGGGGTGATATCATCACAGCTTTTCCCCCACTGATTTTATACACACATATAGACTAGATACAGTACAGAATATCAGCTTTATCCTCACATTCTCGTACATTTTACTCTATCATTTCATTCATCCATCCCTCCATCCTTCCAGCTATCAATATTCATTCAGCTGTCACAGAGGTTAACGAGGAAGAAAGAAAAGGGAACAGCGAGTGGGGTCAGCCAGCAGAAGGAGGGAGGTGGGTGAAAGGATGGGAAGAGTAATAAAGGGATAACGGAGGGTTCATTTGGACTCACCTGAGTGCGTGGCACCATGGGGAAAAGATTAAGGGTCGTGGGTCTCTTTGGCCGGTATATATCCATGGTTACTAGAGGGGGGTCCTCGGTTACTGGCAGGGGTGCTGTGGAAGATGGCTGAGATGACTCCTTGTCATCGCGGTAACCATCGGCCCCGTCGATCAGATCCAAATGGAGCATCTCGGCCTGGAGCTGGCCGACAGCACCCAGCTCCTCCTTCCCCACCCCACTATTGGTCCCCTGCCTCACACAGCCCTGCAGGGATTGGAAGATACTCATGTCAGTCCAGAGAGAGAGAAAAGCAATGGGAGCTACAAGCAGAGACACACAAAGGGAGATAGAGAGTGAGAGAGACAGAGGAAATGGAACAAGATGAGAAGGTAGAGAGAGAGCAAGGGATGGAGGAAGGAGAAAATAGGGGGGAAGGGGGATTGAGTTGGCCAATTAGAGGCTGATCTGACATCAGCCTGCACACTGTCACTGCCAACACTGAGCCACTTATAACAGGGAGAGAAAGAGAGAGAGGGAAAGAGCCAAATGAAGAGATCAAGGCAGAGAGACTATTCATAGCAGCAGTTTGTTTACTGACTGTATCTACCATAAGATATATGTTCATTTAATATATGCTCATTTAATTCTTGTTGTTTGTAAACAATTAAGTTATAAAGCCTTATATTCTGGGTTATGATAAAGGCAGTCATTAGGGTAACCTCATGAGGCATTAATAGGTTATATTCTTCAATAATGAATGGGAAAATATTAAGAATTGAAATGACCACTGAACAGCTTCTCAAATCCCAGACTGTAGCTCTAATGATACCAGAAAGAGACACCCAGGGCAGGTGTAATATGTTATGATGTGGAAACTATTCTGCACCTACAATATATACTCCTATCTCAGAGCTATATAAACTATTTACACATATATGGTGCTTCTGAAAGCCACCTCCATCTTCCAAAAAATCTGTGATTACGACATTCAATGAACATAGTCCTTTATCGAACATGTCTGCTTTAAAATGTTTTTTTTTGTACATTTTACCCCTTTTTTGTGATATCCAATTTCTAGTTACAGTCTTGTCCCATCGCTGCAACTCCTGTACGGGCTCAGGAGAGGTGAAGGTCGAGAGCCATGCATCCTCCAAAACACGACCCCGCCAAGGCGCACTGCTCGCTTAACCTGGTAGCCAGCCGCACCAATGTGTCAAAGGAAACACTGTACAGCTGGCAACCACCACAAGGAGTCGGTAGAGCTGATGGGACAAGGACATCCTGGTCACGGCCGGCTATGACACAGCCTGGGATTGAACCAGGGTCAGTAGTAATGCCTATAGCGCTGCGATGCAGTGCCTTTGACCTCTGCGCCACTCGTGAGGCCTGTATAGGGTCATGTTGAATTACAGTAAATTACTATGTCTGTTCTACTCCATAAACATTCGTACTCTGCCTCAATCGGGGGAGCTGTCAGACCTTTCCCTCTCTCCATCCTCCTCTCTCTTCAGTGGTGATCAATATGCCCTCAGGCATATGCCCTTGTTTTATGGTATCAATTATATGTTGCCCCTTGTTAAAATCTTTGTTGCTAGGAGACCAGGAGTCTTAGCAGCGGGCAGTGGTGTGAAGTACTTAAGTAAAAATACTTTAAAGTACTACTTAAGTAGTTTTTTACTTTACTATTTATATTTTTGATTACTTTGACTTTTACTTCACTACATTCCTAAAGAAAATAATGTACTTTTTACTCCATTCATTTTCCCTGACACCCAAAAGTACTCATTACATTTTGAATGCTTAGCAGGACAGGAAAATTGTCAAATTCACGCACTTATCAAGAGAACATCCCTGGTCATCCCTACTGTCTCTGATCTGACAGACTCACTAAACACAAATGCTTCGTTTGTAAATGATATCTGAGTGTTGGAGTGTGGCTATCCCTGGCTATCCGTAAGCAAAAAAACAAGACAATTGTGCTGTCTGGTTTGCAAAAAATGGTATATGATTTATACTTTTAATTTTGATACTTAAGTATATTTAAAACCAAATACTTTTAGACTTTTACTCAAGTAGTATTTTACTGGTTAACTTTTGCTTGAGTAATTTTCTATTAAGGTTTCATTACTTTAACTCAAGTATAACAATTGAGTACTTTTTCCACCACTGGCGACAGGGCAGGCAGTAGTTGGTAGTTGGTGGTGTTCCTGCCCGACTAGATGCTAACGGTTGATGCAAAAACAGATTTCTATATCATATGGAGTTAGCTGACGTCCAGCCGTTGTGAGATCTGGCATGCGTCTGCAATGTAGTTGGGTAGGAACACCACCACAGCCTGAGGATCCTGATGCTTGGCATTGCATTGGCCAATCACCAGTTTTTTGACACAGACATACGAGACATGAACATAACATTTCTATGCACAAAAGTATGTGGACACCTGCTCGTCAAACATCTCATTCCAAAATCATGGGCATTAATATGGAGTTGGTCCCCCCTTTGCTGCTATAACAGCCTCCACTATTCTGGGAATGCTTTTCACTAGATGTTGGAACTTTGCTGCGGGGACTTGGTCGGGCACTGATGTTGGGCGATTAGGCCTGGCTTGCAGTCGGCGTTCCAATTCATCCCAAAGGTGTTTGATGGGGTTGAGGTCAGGGCTCTGTGCAGGCCAGTCAAGTTGTTCCACACTGATCTCGACAAACCATTTCTGTATGTACCTCACTTTGTGCACGGGGGCATTGTCATTCTGAAACAGGAAAGAGCCTTCCCCAAACTGTTTCCACAAAGTTGAAAGCACAGAATTATCTAAAATGTAATTTTATGCTGTAGCGTTAATATTTCCTTTCACTGGAAGTAAGGGGCCTAGCCCGAACCATGAAAAACAGCCCCAATGTTTGGTCTATGGAGATTGCATGGCTGTGTGCCCAATTTTATACACCTGTCAGCAATGGGTGTGGCTGAAATAGCCGAATCCACTAATTTGACGGGGGTGTCCACATACTTTTGGCCGTATAGCGTATCCTGTATGTGTATGACCACAAGCTACAAAAGGAAGGTTTATCTTCATAATGCTAGAAGGTTTTTGAAATAGAAGATACCAGTTCTATTATGAGCTGGGTGGTTCGAGTCCCGAATGCTGATTGGCTGACAGCCGTGGTATATCAGAATGTATACCATGGGTATGACAAAACATTTCTTTGTACTGCTGTAATTGCGTTGGTAACCAGTTTATAATAGCAATTAGGCATCTTGGGGGTTTGTGGTATGTGGCCAAGGGCTGTATCCAGGCACTCCGTGTTGCGTAGTACGTAAGAAGCGTGTTCCAACGCTGCATATATTTTCAGCAATGAATCTTGCAGTAGATGAGATAAAACTGTTGCCATGGAGATAGGTTTCCTTTTCCTCCTTGGCCGTGTTTTCGTTGGCTCATGCACACCCACACTCCACCGATACGACCCCTCCCTCTCTCCTCCATCACCCCCCTCCCATGGGAGAGAGGGAGGGGGCGTATCGGTGGAGTGTGGGTGTGCATGAGCCAACGAAAACACGGACAAATAGGAATCATCACCCCTCCTCCATCAACCCCCTCCCTCCTTCTCTTCATCTTCTCTGCTCCCTACATTCTCCCTCCTCCCTCCCTCATCTCCACTCCCTTCATTTTGCTGTTTTCCAAAACAAAGAGGTCTCTTTGAGGAATAACAAGTCAGCTGTTTGTCCTCTCAGCAGTTTGTGTGTGTGTGTGTGTGTGTGTGTGTGTGTGTGTGTGTGTGTGTGTGTGTGTGTGTGTGTGTGTGTTCAGGGATAATGCAGAGAAAGTAAACGTAATTACTCTATTTCATAGCCTGATTCAGCCCTGACATTTTGTATTTTTCTACATCCATACAAATGACCGCAAATCAAATCCAATTGCCCTGCACTCTAATGAGTAAAGGCTTACCTACACAACCACACGTACATGCATGCACAACAATAATTAAACATAATTAAGAAATGTATTGAACTTAGTAGAAAGTTAATTAAATGTTTTAAACTTAATTCACATAAGACATTAAAAGAACGCAACAGTGATTCTAATTTCCTGCAACTTTCTGCAGAAGCATGCATGCACGCAAGTCATCGCTCACTCTTCACAGACATAGCATCAGGTACAAGGATGAGTGTGTGTGCGCATGTTTCTTTGTGTTGGTTGGACGTGTTTCAATTAAAAATATATTTATCCTTTATTTCAGTGGTACTCATTTCTTTGGACACTTTCTCACTCCTACTTATCAAACCCCTCAAATAATACTTTTACGCACAAATATGTTAAGCACATAGAAGAATGATGAAATCCATAACAAATGCAAGCTCTCATTTGTTGTGTAGGCAACTTTTTGTGGTGCATACATATGTATTCACCCCCTTTGCTATGAAGCCCCTAAATAAGATCTGGTGCAATTACCTTCAGAAGTCACATAATTAGTTAAATAAAGTCTACCTGTGGGCAATCTAAGTGTCACATGATCTCAGTATGTATACACACCTGTTCTGAAAGGCCCCAGAGTCTGCAACACCCCTAAGCAAGGGGTACCATGAAGACCAAGGAGCTCTCCAAACAGGTCAGGGGCAAAATTGTAGAGAAGTACAGATCAGGGTTCAGTTATAAAATAATATCTGAAACTTTGAACATGCCTCTGAGCACCACTAAATTCCTTATTAAAAAATGTAAACAATATGGCACCACAACAAACCTGCTAAGAGAGAGCTGCCCACCAAAACTCACGGACCAGGCAAGGAGGGCATTAATTAGAGAGGCTACAAAGAGACCAAAGATAACCCTGAATGAGCTGCAAAGCTCAACAGCGGAGATTGGAGTATCTGTCCATAGGACCATTTTAAGCCGTACACTCCACAGAGCTGGGCTTTACGGAAAGAGTGGCCAGAAAAAAAGCCATTGCTTAAAGAAAAAAATAAGCAAACACATTTGGTGTTCGCCAAACATATGGAAGAAGGTACTCTGGTCAGATGAGACTAAAATTGAGCTTTTTGGCCATTAAGGAAAACAAGACGTCTGACATAAACCCAACACATCCCATCACTCCGAGAACACCATCCCCACAGTAAAGCATGATTGTGGCAACATCATGCTGTGGGGATATTTTTCATCAGCAGGGACTGGGCAACTGGTGAGAATTGAAGGAATGATGGATGGTGCTAAATACAGGGAAAATCTTGAGGGAAACCGGTTTCAGTCTTCCAGAGATTTGAGACTGGGACAGAGGTTCACCTTCCAGCAGGACAATGACCCTAAGCATACTGCTAAAGCAACACTCAAGTGGTTTAAGAGGAAACATTTAAATGTATTGGAATGGCCTAGTCAAAGCCCAGAGCTCAATCCAATTGAGAATCTGTGGTATGACTTAATAACCTCTCTTGGGTAGGGTGCAGTACTTTCACGTCCGGATGAAAAGCATGCCCAAGGTAAACTGCTTGTTACTCAGACCCAGAAGCTAGGATATGCATATATTTGGTGGATTTGGATAAACACTCTAAAGTTTCTAAAACTGTTCAAATTATGTCTGTGAGTACAACAGAACTGATATGGCAGGCGAAACCCAGAGGACAACCAACCCACCCCCCCTCTCCCCCCCCAGTTTTTTTTAGTCTACCACTGTTTTCAATGGCTGTCACTTTTATTATAAGGCAAAATCCTCCCAGATTGCAGTTCCTCCGGCTTCCACTAGATGTCAGCTGTCTTTAGAAAGAGTTTCATGCTGGGTTTTGGAAAAATGAGTCAGAAATTGTAGTTTTTCTAGGTGGCTCCAATTTTGGCTGTAGTGTTTCCAAGCGCGTGGAAGAGAGCACGTTCTTTGTTATTTTTCTCCGGTAAAGACAATAACGATTCTCCGTCTTAAATTTGATCATTTATTTACGTATTAGGGTACGTAAGGTATGATTATAAACGTTGTTTGACTTGTTTGGAAAAGTTTATTAGTAACGTTTGGGATTCATTTTGTATGCATTTTGATGGAGGGAAACTGGGTGGATTATTGACTGAAGCGTGCGAGCTAAACTGAGTTTTTATGGATATAAAGAAGGACATTATCGAACAAAAGGACCATTTTAGATGTATCTGGGACCTTTTGGAGTGCCAACAGAAGAAGATCATCAAAGGTAAGGCATTTATTATATCGCTATTTCTGACTGCCTGGTTGAAATATGTTTTTCATGCTTTTGTATGCGGGGCGCTGTCCTCAGATAATCGCATGGTGTGCTTTCGCCGTAAAGCCTTTTTGAAATCTGACACAGCGGCTGGATTAACAAGAAGTTAAGCTTTATTTTGATGTATTACACTTGTGATTTTATGAAAGTTAAATATTTATAATTCTGTAGTTTGAATTTCGCGCTCTGCAATTTCACCGGATGTTGGCCAGGTGGGGCGCTACCGTACCACCTGCCCATAAAAAGTAAAGATTGCTGTACACCAGCGGAACTCATCCAACTTGAAGGAGCTGGAGCAGTTTTGCCTTGAAGAATGGCCAAAAATCCCAGTGACTAGATGTTCCAAGCTTACAGAGACATACCTCAAGAGACTTGCAGCTGTAAATGCTGCAAAGGTGGCTCTACAAAGTATTGCCTTTGGGGGGGTTGAATAGCTATGCACGCTCAAGTTTTCTGTTTTTTAGTATTAAATATTTTGCATCTTCAAAGTGGTAGGCATGTTGTGTAAATGAAATGACACAAACCCCACAAAAATCTATTTCATCTGTTGTAAGGCAACAAAATAGAAAAATGCCAAGGGAGGTGAATACTTTCGCAAGCCACTGTACCCCATAATGCGAAGTGAAAACATGTTAAGATATTTTTGCAAATGTATTAAAAACAAAAAACAGAAATACCTTATATACATAAGTATTTAGACCCTTTGCTTTGAGACTCGAAATTGAGCTCAGGCGCATCCTGCTTCTATTGATCATCCTTGAGATGTTTCTTCAATTTGATTGGAGCCCACCTGTGGTAAATTCAATTGATTGGACCTGATTTGGAAAGGCACACACCTGTCTATATAAGGTCGCACAGTTGACAGTGCATTTCAGAGCAAAAATCAAGCCAAAAGTCGAAGGAATTGTCCGTAGAGCTCCAAGTCAGGACTGTGTTGTGGCACAGATTTGGAGAAGGGTACCAAAAAATGTCTGCAACATTGAAAGACACAAGAACACAGTGGCCTCCATTGTTCTTAAATGGAAGAAGTTTGGGACCACCAAGACTCTTCCTAGAGCTGGCCGCCCGGTCAAACTGAGCATTTGGGGGAGAAGGGCCTTGGTCAGGGAGGTGACCAGGAATCCGATGACCACTCTGACAGAGCTCCAGACTTCATCTGTGGAGATGGGTGAACCTTCCAGAAGGACAACCATCTCTGCAGCACTCCACTAATCAGGCCTTTATTGTATTGGCCAAACGGAAGCCACTCCTCCTAAAAGGCACATGAGAGCCAGCTTGGAGTTTGCCAAATGGTATCTAAAGGATTCTCAGAGCATGAGAAACAAGACTCTCTGGTCTGATGAAACCAAGATTGAACTCTTTGGCCTGAATGCCAAGCGTCACGTCTGGAGTAAACCTGACACCATCTGTACGGCGAAGAATGGTGGTGGCAGCATCATGCTGTGGGGATGTTTTTCAACTGCAGGGACTGGGAGACTAGTCATGATCGAGGGACAGATGAACGGAGCAAAGTACAGAGAGATCCTTGCTGAAAACCTGCTCCAGAGCGCTCAGGTCCTCAGACTGGGGTGAAAGTTCACCTTCCAATAGAACAACGACCCCAAACACACAGCCAAGACAACACAGGAGTGGCTTCGGTACAAGTCTCTGAGTGTCCTTGAGTGGCCCAGCCAGAACCCGGACTTGAGCCCAATCAAACGTCTTGATTGAGGAGAAATGGCACCTTTCAATCGTTCTCATACAAAACAATCTCTAAGCACAACCCTGTACAACCAAACCCCTTCCTCATCTCAAAGACCCATCTGTACATCTCCCCCAGCCTTTTGACTTTGACAGATCATTCTTCTCAAGAGTAGCCCTTGGTGGTTGATTTTTCTAGGTTTGTATTTGTTTTGTGTTTGGAGAATCTGCAGACAGAAGAATGAGGTGGTTGTCATTACTGTTGTAGTCTTGATTTTATATATTTCAGTTTCTCTTGCTAGTTTCTGTCCCACAGTTAGGTTGTTTGACAGTAAGGTTTGTCCCCTCCCTCATGCTCATGTACACAAAATGCAGCTGCTTTGGAGGATTTTTCAGCAGGGCACTGTGAGATTACAAAGTGAAAAGGAGTAGATTAAATTGCTTACATGGTCTGGAAGGTACTCTGTGGTCCTCAGGCTACATCTAACCACCTGTAACCGCATTACACAAACCCATACAAACACTACCAAATTCATGTTTATGCCATTATTACTGTAAATGTAGATATCTTAGCCGCCAAATTGTACATATTTTTGCCAACTTTCCTTCAACTTGTGCAGAGCGAGGGGTTGTTAGCACATGCTGGTGGAATCAGATTATGTACCACCAACAAGAAAACACACATCAGTACACAATGTAACCTCCCCACTAATAGTATTGATCTGTTCAACGCTGGTCCGACCAATCGGATTCCACGCTTCAAGATTGCTTCGATCGCGTAGACTGGGATATGTTCCGCATAGTGTCAGACAATAACATTGATGAATATGCTGATTCGGTGAGCGAGTGTTAGCACATGTATCTATCACATGTAATTATGATTAACTATGAAATTATGAAAAATATTAATAACCATTTGACAGCAGGAAAAGGCTACATGTTTCCTTATCCAGGACTGCTGACGCAGACCAATTAGGCTATTTCAAAAACTTCAAGTCAATCAATTGGGCAAAACAAATTCTGAGGTGCGCACAGATTATTTGGACAATATTGTTGTGTGGAGTTGTTTTTATTAGCGGGAAGGATTTAAACTGCAATTTTAAAGTGGTGTTTTAACTTAATCTCCAGACCATTATGCATGTGTGTGTGTGTGTGTGTTTGCGACTGTCATAAAGCAACTGCAGGTTTGAAGTGCTACCTTACCTTAATCTCTAGGCCCATGTAGTTGAGACTCATCCCACACTCATCTGTGATCTCAGTGATCTCAGACAGGTCGTCATCCTCAAACTCATTCAGGCTGATGTCATGGGTCAACCTGGGGAGAGAAGGAGAGTGGAAGGAGATTGGGAAGGGGGTGGGATAGAGTAAGAAGACACAGGGAGAGGAAATTTTAAACTCTCTGAACCCTCCAAAGCGCAATATATATCTGTACAATCTGTCTGATCAATCTAACTGAACTTTGACATCTTCATTGACAGAAACTGTCGCTAACCCCCATGATGGACGATGTTGTTTAAAAACAATTGCCATCTATGATGTCTATGACAAAAACTGAGAGTTAACATAAGATTAAAATAAATAAAATAAAGTGCACTAAAGGTACGAGTATAACTGAAGAAATGCAGAGAGTGTTGGAATATTTTTCAAATATTATTACTAAAACCGCCGTAAAGGTAATTTTGACCATTGACACTCTTAAAAAATATATTACTGTTGGTCAAGAAATTAGGTGGTTCTCACTCTGTGACTTTTCCTAAATGTGGGATATTGTTAGAAACTAAATAACACACACTTTTATCCAGATCATTTTGAGCACTATAATGCAACATTGTGAATGTTGCATGTATACAGTTAGCAACATGTTCATACTACATTTTGAATACAGTAAAAAAAATTTGAATATGACATACAATGCGAGAATGTTTGGCTTGGATGTGCTGGATAATAACAAGGAACATATCCAGTAAACTCGTGTTTTTGCCCATTCTTATAGCCAAACATACTGTAACTCAGGAAACTTCTGAAACATTTAGGCAAGTGGTCTGTGGAAAATATACACAGTCAGTTTGGGAGAATTTGTGTTGATTGTCTATATTTTGCCAAATGGCTATTGCATAAAGCACAGATTGAGCCCAGTTGGTACTAAAAATTGTTACTTTTGGTATTTCTGTCAAATGTGTCTCACAGATCAACTCTATCTGCCCAGCCGATGTCCCCCTTATAATGCTGCACAGAAGTTTAACACACTTGAATAATGCGACACGGCAGGTAGAAATGTTTAAATTGTTAATGACTGGTCGCAAAACTATGTTCATACAGGCTAGGACACTTTACAATGCAAGAAGATAACGGTAGCTTCCAGCTTTGTAGGCTAACTTTTCTTGCTAGCTTACAGCTGAAGCTATAATCAATTCACTAACCAGGTACTATGTTTCTAATAATATGCAAACCATAACGCAACACATGCTGATTCAAAGCTGATTGCCACTAAAACTTTATTCATTCACTTAATCAGTCTCTATCTCATGTCTCTCCCACAGATAATCTATTGCCTCAGCGAAGTGACTCTGGGCATACCCCCTCTTTTGCCTTGTGAATGACGTCATTACTAGAACCGCCATAGACCTACGTCCACTGACGTGCTTATTTATCAGAATTTCTAAATCACGAACAGAAAAGTATTTAGAGCCATTTTTAACACACATCACAACAGGAGAGACACAACACTACATAAAGAGAGACCTAAGACGACAACATAACAAGGCAGCAACACATGACAACACAGCATGGTAGCAACACAACAACAACACGGTAGCAACACAACATGGTAGCAGCACAAAAACATGGTACTAACATTATTGGGCAAAGTCAACAGCACAAAGGTCAAGAAGTTAGAGACAGCAATACATCATACAAAGCAGCCACAATTGTCAGTAAGAGTGTCCATGATTGAGTCTTTGAATGAAGAGATTGAGATAAAACTGTCCAGTTTGTGGTGTTTGTTGCAGCTCGTTCCAGTCACTAGCTGCAGCGAACTGAAAAGAGGAGCGACACAGGGATGTGTGTGCTTTGGGGACCTTTAATTAACAGAATGTGACTGGCAGAACGGGTGTTGTATGTGGAGAATGAGGGCTGCAGTAGATATCTCAGATAGGGGGGAGTGAGGCCTAAGAGGGTTTAATAAATAAGCATCAACCAGTGGGTCTTGCGACGGGTATACAGAGTTGACCAGTTTACAGAGAAGTATGGAGTGCAGTGATGTGTCCTATAAGGAGCATTGGTGGCAAATCTGATGGTAAAGAACATCTAGCCGCTCGAGAGCACCCTTACCTGCCGACCTATAAATTATGTCTCCGTAATCTAGCATGGTGTAACGCTCGTCGTTAGGAGAAAGAGAGGAGGACCAAACTGCAGCGTGGTGAGTATTCATATTCCTTTTTAATGAAAACCGAAATACTCGAACAAAATAACGATAAACGAGAATAAACCGAAACGAAACAGTCCTGTCTGGTGACATACACAAAGACACAGGAAACAACCACCCACAAAACCCAACACAAAACAGGCTACCTAAATATGGTTCCCAATCAGAGACAATGACTAACACCTGCCTCTGATTGAGAACCATATCAGGCCAAACACAGAAACGGGAAAACTAGACACACAACATAGAATGCCCACTCAGCTCACGTCCTGACCGCCACAAAAAAAAAAAAACACAAAAGAACTATGGTCAGAACGTGACACATGGTTAGGATGGTCATCTGAATCAGGGTTAGTTTGGCAGCTGGGGTGAAAGAGGAGCGATTACGATAGAGGAAACCAAGTCTAGATTTAACTTAGCCTGCAGCTTTGATATGTAACTCAGAGAAAGACAGTGCACCGTTTAGCCATACTCCCAAGAACTTGTATGAGGTGACTACCTCAAGCTCTAAACCCTTCTTCTTACCAAACCACATGACCTTTGTTTTGGAGGTGTTCAGAACAAGGTTAAGGGTAGAGAAAGCTTGTTGGACACTAAGAAAGCTTTGTTGTAGAGCATTTAACACAAAATCCGGGGAGGGGCCAGCTGAGTATAAGACTGTATCATCTGCATATAAATGGATGAGAGAGCTTTCTACTGCCTGAGCTATGTTGTTGATGTAAACTGAGAAGAGCGTGGGGCCTAGTATCGAGCCTTGGGGTAATCCCTTGGTGACAGGCAGTGGCTGAGACAGCAGATTTTCTGACTTTATACACTGCACTCTTTGAGAAAGGTAGTTAGCAAACCAGGCCAAAGACCCAATGTATAATTACCTAGCAGCCAACCTGCATGCACCAATCCCATGTAATGAATTTGCTTGCTGAAAGCGAGACCTGTCTAGAACTCTTCCATACTCATATTATTTGACTTCTTTTGCTGGCTCTAGCGCTTAAACTGTTTCGGCTATCAACATAAACCAAATTTCAAATGTGCAGACTGCCCTAACTTAGATCCATTATTTTTGATACTCTTTATACTTTTTATATGACAACCATATTTGCAGAAAACCCCATTAATTTCAAAGGCCAAAGACTAGAATGGTAAAACATCATACAATTCATCATACAATTCTACGCTACTACGCTTTAACCGTTTAAGCTATCAATTCCAAACTAAGGCTGAAATGTGCAGACGCACTCAACTTATTGTGCTTGCATTCAGATTTGTTATACTATTAATTATGAACTAAACTAAGCAAAAAAAGAAACAGCCCTTTTTCAGGACCCTGTCTTTCAAAGATAATTCATAAAAATCAAAATATATTCACAAGTCTTCAGAGTTTAAACACTGTTTCCCATGCTTGTTCAATGAACCATAAACAATTAATGAACATGCACCTGTGGAATGGTCATTAAGACACTAACAGCTTACAGATGGTAAGCAATTAAGGTCACAGTTATGACAACTTAGGACACTAAAGACGCCTTTATACTGACTCTGATAAACACCAAAAGAAAGATGCCCAGGGTCCCTGCTCATCTGCGTGAATGTGCCGTAGGCATGCTGCAATGAGGCATAAGGACTGCAGATGTGGCCAGGGCAATAAATTGCAATGTCCGTACTGTGAGACGCCTAAGACAGAGCTACAGGGAGACAGGACGGACAGCTGATCGTCCTCGCAGTGGCAGAGCACGTATAACAACACCTGCACAGGATCGGTACATCTGAACATCACACCTGCGGGACAGGTACAGGATGACAACAAAAACTGCCTGAGTTACACCAGGAACGCACAATCCCTCCATCCGTGCTTAGACTGTACTGAGGGCTTGTAAGCCTGTTATAAGGCAGGTCCTCACCAGACATCACCGGCAACAACGTTACCTATGGGCACAAACCCACCATCGCTGGACCAGACAGGACTGGCAAAAAGTGCTCTTCACTGACGAGTCACGGTTTTGTCTCACCAGGGGTGATGGTCCGATTCACGTTTATCGTCGAAGGAATGTGTTTTACACCGAGGCCTGTACTCTGGAGAGCGATCGATTTGGTGGTGGAGGTTCCGTCATGATCTGGGGCGGTGTGTCACAGCATCATCGGACTGAGCTTATTGTCATTGCAGGCAATCTCCACGCTGTGCGTTACAGGGAAGACATCCTCCTCCCTCATGTGGTACCCTTCCTGCAGGCTCATCCTGACATGACCCTACAGCATGATAATGCCACCAGCCATACTGCTCGTTCTGTGCGTGATTTCCTGCGAGACAGGAAAGTCCTTGTTCTGCCATGACAGCGAAGAGCCCGGATCTCAATCCCATTGAGCATCTCTGTAACCTGTTGGATCGGAGGGTGAGGGCTAGGGCCATTCCCCCTAGAAATGTCAGGGAACTTGCAGGTGCCTTGGTGGAAGAGTGGAGTAACATCTCACAGCAAGAACTGGCAAGTTTGGTGCAGTCCATGAGGAGGAGATGCACTGCAGTACTTAATGCAGTTGGTGGCCACACCAGATACTGACTGTTACTTTTGATTTTGACCTCCCCTTTGTTCAGGGACACATTATTTCATTTCTGTTAGTCACTTGTCTGTGGATTTTTTTCAGTTTATGTCTCAGTTGTTGAATCTTGTTATGTTCATACACATATTTAGTAATATTTATGTTCATACAATCTTGTTATGTTCATACAAATATTTAGTAATATTTATGTTCATACAAATATTTAAATTTGCTGAAAATAAACGCAGCTGACAGTGAGATAACGTTTATTTTTTTGCTGAGTTTATAAGAATTCTAAATATGCATAAAATAACATGGGTTTGAATGAGAATCATAGGAATACAGTGGTATCTATTCAAAATGGTCGTGGTCCATGGCAGTTGAAGCTCCTTGGGTGGCACGTAGCCTAGCGGTTAGCACGTTGCGCCAGTAGCTGCAAGGTTGCTAGTTCAAATCTCTGAGCTGAAAAAGGGAAAAATCTGTTGGTGTGTCCTTGAGCAAGAATTTCTCTAAACTTGTTTTTGCTTTGTCATTATGGGGTATTGTGTGTAGATTGATGAGGGGGAAAAAAACGATTTGATCGATTTTTGGAATAGGCTGTAACGTAACAACATTTGGAAAAAGTCAAGAGGTCTGAATACTTTCCGAATGCACTGTAGAACCATGACCTCGCTTGGCTTGTTCTACCACTGGAAAGCTGCTTTTAGACCTTATTGCAACTCCCCACTAGTCAAGCTCCTATTTATTTCAGGCCCATGTTTTAACTGGCTGCTGAGTCTACCAATGTTTCCCAAACTCGGTCCTGGGGACCACACGGGGTGGACTTTTTGGGGTTATACCCTAGCACGACTACACAGCTGATTCAGATAATCAACTCATAATCAAGCTTTGATTGTTTAAATTAGCTGTGTATTGAAGTTATTTAAAAACTGCACCCCTTGGGGTCCCCAGAATTGAGTTTTGGAAACGCTGATCTAAAAAATATGGTGGTTCAGCATATACCTTTCAGGGATGTTTTGCTCATTTTGTGAAGGGTGGGCACAGTCAGAAAGGAGGATTCCCCACTTTCAAGATCAACCAGTACAAACACTCTTTTAACTCCAATCTCCAACTCAGGAAAGGCCTGAAAGAAACAGGAGTTTGATTAGTGGGGATTTGCAGTAGGGTCCAAAAGCAGCTGATAATTGTATCCATTTATAGACTACTTAAGCCATCTGAGCTGTTTTTATCTGAACTGTCCTCATTAATGGGCTCCCGAGTGGCGCAGCGGTCTAAGGCACTGCATCTCAGTGCTAGAGGCGGCACTGCAGACACCCTGGTTTGATTCCAGGCTGTATTACAAACGGCATTGATTTGATGTTCCATAGGGTGGCGGACAATTGGCCCAGCGTCGTCTGGGTTTGGCCGGTATAGGCCGTACTTGTAAATAAGAATTTGTTCTTATTCTTATAGAAATATTAAATTAATGATGTCTGTGCCATGTCTCCCAATGTACTGTTAGTAGATGATTTTAATATCCACGTTGACGCTATTGCAAAATGTACTTTTGCTGCTGTCTTTATGTTATCACTATGGTCTTGATATCATTCAAAATGTTACAGGTCACATTTTGATTTAGTCTGCTCCGCTGGTATATATTGCTCCTTGCAATATAACTGATGTGGAGCTCCCCATCTCTGATCACAAAGCCCCCCTTTCCAAGCAAAATGTCCAACTCACCATTTCCTTTAGACATTTTTTAAAACATAAAACCCATTGATCTCATGAGCCTTTTTAATACATACCATGGTCCTGATTTCCAGTCCCCTTCTGACCTCATCACTCAATACAATGACTGCCTTTGCTCTGCCTTGGATATCAAATCAAATAACATTTTATTTGTCACACACGCTGAATACAACAGTGAAATGCTTACTAACAAGCCCTTAACCAACAATGTAGTCTTAAGAAAAATAAGTGTTAAGAAAGTTTTTACTAAATAAACTGAAGTAATAAATAAATACAAAATAAAAATAACAGTAGCGAGGCTATATACAGGGGGTACCGGTACAGAGTCAACGTGCGTGGGCACAGGTTAGTCAATGTAATTGAAGTAATATGTACATGTAGGTAGAGGTAAAGTTACTATGCATAGATAATAAACAGAGAGTAGCAGCAGCTTAAAAATGGGGAGGAGGGGGTTCAATGCAAATAGTCCGGGTAGCCAACGATGTTAAGATGAAACAGTCAGAGGTCAACAAGCGCAACATGGCTTCAGTGTGTAAATCAGCTAGAAAGATGTGTCGGCATCGAGTAATTGTCTCTGGCCCCCTCCCAGTTAGGGGGAGGGATTAGCTCTACAGCAGAGTCTCACATCTCAATCGCTGGTTGAAAATTGTTTTCTGCCCCTCCCAAAATCATTTTTAGAAATGTGGCCCTCTTTATGGGACTCACCCACAAACAGGACCAAGCCTGGCCTGCTGAGGAGTGACGGACTCCATCCTAGCTGGAGGGGTGCTCTCATCTTATCTATGAACATAGACAGGGCTCTAACTCATCTAGCTCCACAATGAGATAGGTTGCAGGCCAGGCAGCAGCCTGCCAGCATAGAGGAGTCTGCCACTAGCACAGTCAGTGTAGTCAGCTCAGCTTTCCCCATTGAAACCATGTCTGTGCCTCAATCTAGGTTGGGCAAAACTAAACATGGCCTTTTTAGCCTTAGCAAGCTCACTGGAATAAAGACCTCCTCCATTCCTGTCATTATTGAAAGAGATTGTGATATCTCACATCTCAAAATAGGGCTACTTAATGTTAGATCCCAGACTTCCAAGGCAGATATAGTCAATGAAGTAATCACTGATCATAATCTTGATGTGATTGGCCTGACTGAAACATGGCTTAAGCCTGATGAATTTACTGTGTTAAATGAGGCCTCTCCTCCTGGTTACACTAGTGACCATATCCCCCACGCATCCCGCAAAGGCGGAGGTGTTGCTAACATTTACGATGGCAAATTTAAATTTACAAAAAACAAAATGACTGCATTTTAGTCTTTTGAGCCTCTAATCATGGAATCTATGCAGCCTACTCAATCACTTTTTATTCAGGTAATCTCCTCGTAGCTACTGTTTTACAGGCCTCCTGGGCTGTATACAGCTTTCCTCACTGAGTTCCCTGAATTCCTACCTTGTAGTAACGGCAGATAATATTCACATTTTTGGTGACTTTAATATTCACATGGAAAAGTCCACAGACCCACTCCAAAATGCTTTCGGAGCCATCATCAACTCAGTGGGTTGTCTGTGGACCTAACCACTGCTACAGTCATACTCTGGACCTAATAAATATTGTAGATCTTAACGTTTTCCCTCATAATCCTGGACTATCGGACCACCAATTTATTACATTTGTAATCGCAACAAATAATCTGCTTAGACCCCAACCAAGGATCATCAAAAGCCGTAGTATAAAATCCAGACCAACCCAAAGATTCCTAGATGCCCTTCCAGCCACCCTCCACCTACCCAAGGACGTCGGAGTACAAAAATCGGTTAACCACCTAACTGAGGAACTAAATTTAACCTTGCGTAATACCCAAGATGCAGTCGCACCCCTAAAAACTAAAAACATTGTCATAAGAAACTAGCTCCCTGGTATCCAGAAAATACCTGAGCTCTGAAGCAAGCTTCCAGAAAATTGGAACGGAAATGGCGCTCCACCAAACTGGAAGTATTCCGACTAGCTTGGAAAGACAGTACCGTACAATATCGAAGAGCACTCACTCTGCTCGATCATCCTATTTTTCCAACTTAATTGAGGATAATAAGAACAATCCAAAATGTATTTTTGACACTGTCGTAAAGCTAATTAAAAATCATTCCCCAAGAGAGGATGGCTTCAGCAGTGATAAATTCATGAACTTCCTTGACGAAAAGATCATTAGAAAGCAAATTATGGACTCCTCTTTAAATCTGCATATTTCTCCAAAGCTCAGTTTTCCTGAGTCTGCACAACACTGTCAGGACCAAGGATCAAGGATCAAGTTTTTTAATGCTATATCTCTTGACACATTCATGAAAATAGTAATGGCCTCTAAACTTCAAGCTGCATACTGGACCCAATTCTAACTAAACTACAATTCTAACTAAACTAAGCTGCTTCCTGTGCTTGGCCCTCCTATGTTCAACATAATAAATGGCTCCCTATCCACCGGATGTGTACCAAACTCACGAAAAGTGGCAGTAATAAAGCCTCTTTTGAAAATACCAAATCTTGACCCAAATAATATAAAAACATATTCGGTCTATTTCGAATCTTCCATTCCTCTCAAACAGTTTTGAAAAAGCTAACTGCCTTCCTGAAGACAAAGAATGTATATGAAACGCTTCAATCTGGTTTTAGATCCCATCATAGCACTGAGATTGCACTAGTAGAGGTAGTAAATGAGCTTTTAATGGCGTCAGACCAAGGCTCTGCATCTGTCCTCGTGCTTCTAGACCTTAGTGCTGCTTTTGACACCATCGATCATGACATTCTTTTGGAGAGATTGGAAACCCAAATTGGTCTACACGGATAAGTTCTGGCCTGGTTTAGATCTTATCTGTAGGAAAGATATCACTTTGTCTCTGTGGATGGTTTGTCCTCTGACAAATCAACTGTAGTTTCAGTGTTCCTCAAGGTTCCGTTTTAGGACAACTATAGTTTTCACTATATATTCTACCTCTTGGTGATATCATTCGGAAACATAATGTTAACTTTTACTGCTATGCAGACAATGCACACCTGTACATTTTCGATGGAACATGGTGAAGCCCCAAAATTGCCCTCCCTGGAAGCCTGTGTTTCAGACATAAGGAAGTGGATGGCAGCAAATGTTTAACTTTTAAACTCGGACAAAACAGAGATCCTAGTCCTGTGTCCCAAGAAACAAAGAGATCTTCTGTTGAATCTGACAATTAATCTTGATGGTTGTACAGTCGTCTCAAATAAAACAGTGAAGGACCTGGTGTTACTCTGGGCCCTGATCTCTCTTTTGACAAACATATCAAAACTATTTCAAGGACAGCTTTTTTCCATCTTCAAAACATTGCAAAAATCTGAAAATTTCTGTCCAAATATTATGCAGAAAAGTTAATCCATGCTTTTGTCATTTCTAGATTAGACTACTGCAATGTTCTACTTTCCGGATACCCGGATAAAGCACTAAATAAACTTCAGTTAGTGCTAAACACAGCTGCTAGAATCTTGACTAGAATCAAAACATTTGATCATTTTACTCCAGTGCTAGCCTCTCTACACTGGCTTCCTGTAAATGCTAGGGCTGATTTCAAGGATTTACTGATAACCTACAAAGCATTACATGGGCTTGCTTCTACATATCTTTCCGATTTGGTCCTGCCGTACATACCTACACGTACGCTACGGTCACACGACACAGGCCTCCTTATTGTCCCTAGAATTTCTAAATAAACAGCTGGAGGCAGGGAATTCTCCCATAGAGCTCCATTTTTATGGAATGGTCTGCCTATCCATGTGACATACGCAGACTCCGTCTAGACCATTAAGTCTTTATTGAGGACTCATCTCTTCAGTAGGTCCTATGATTGTCTCGGCCGGTTCCCCTCTCTCCACCAGGATTCTCTGCCTCTAACCCTATTACGGGGGTTGAGTAGCTGGCTTTCTGGTGCTCTCTTCCATCCCGTCCCTAGGAGGGATGCTTCACTTAAGTGGGTTGAGTCACAGACATGATCTTCATGTCCGGGTTTGGCACCCCTCTCGGGTGGGCTAGTAAGGCTGTGTTTTTAAGATATCCCACTAGTGTTGTGGGGGCTGTGTTTTAGCATAGTGGGTGGTGTTATATCCCACCTGGTTGGCCCTGTCCGGGGGTATCGTAGGATAGGGCCAAAGTGTCTCCCGACCCCTCCTGTCTCAGCCTCCAGTATTTATGCTGCAATAGTTTGTGTCGGGAGGCTAGGGTCAGTCTGTTATGTCTGGAGTATTACTCCTGTCTTATCCGGTGTCTTGTGTGAATTTAAGTATGCTCCCTCTAATTCTCTCTCTCTCCCTCTAACTCCCCTACATAAGGGACGCCGATGGCATTACCCGTATGATTGATGAGGATCTCCATATTGCAAATGTACGGTCCCTTACTAGACGTCCGCAAATGTTTTTAAAATAGTCCAACGGCCTCAGGTCGTGCCCCAGGGCCAGATCTTCCGGAAAGTCCGTTTGGTTTCCGTTTTATTACATTTTAGGTAATTTTTCTGCTGTTCCAGAAAATTCCACCAGATGGCGACCGACTGCTTATTGCAAATGGACAAAACATCACAAAAGTGACATGGCCATTTCTCCTAAACGGAAAAGACTTTGAAGACGAAAGGTCACATCTTTCCAAAACTTTATATGTGTGATTAGGCAACCCTCATGAACTGTAAATCAGGCATTTCTCCCGTCAGATGTCCTGGAAAAATTCACACACACACATAGCCAGGATGGAGTAACACAGTGTTGGGCTTACAGGCCTACAGAGCCTGCAATAGTTACCTGCGTTTGAACTATCAAAGAACCGTCAGACCTAGAGCTCTGAAACTTAAATGATAAACCATCAACAAATTGACATGCTGAAATCAACACCAACGAGCGATGGAGAGGAACCACTATCACTGCCCGGCCATCCCGAGTTCAACGGGCCAGTCAATTGCGCATTTCTGCGGTATATTAGAGAATGTGAAATTCATGATGGTAAATGCCCATTGTAAGACATTGCACATTTTTTTTGATGGCTTTTAATGCCTTTAGGGGGGTGCAAGGGATCCATGGCCGGGTAGGGAGCACCCCCCACTCGTGCCCAACTAATAGGGGGTGCCCCTGGTCATTTTGGACGTGTTTCAAAACATCCAACTTCTCTCATTGCATCAAATTCTTACTTCCTAATACTTACTATGATCAAACATGACAAATAGACCTTCTAGGTTGATTCAGGGATTAACATAGTGACATTAACATATCATTTGGTCAGTATAAATGCCATTTGGACATTTGTTATGCCATTTAGACATGGTTCACTGACTTTAGGGTTCGGAAGCCGACTTCCTATGATTATATATGACAAATGGACTCAACATAGCCCTTATGGACAAACTCAATAAAATAAGACAAATGTAGGATCATACGGTTATTATATATGTATAATTGACACAAAAATATATAATATTTGAAAAAAGGTCCAGAAAGCACTTTTGTTTTTAGAGGGTGATGAATTTTTGAAATATTTTTTAGATTTTTCCTTGGGTCTTGACTTAGTGACCATTTGCCATATGAAAATCTACAGTGGAGCGAACTCGCCATCTTTGGGAATTTTGGGGTTTGACAAATGGCATTTGCCATGTTCCACTTGCAATATGGTTTGGATGAACTGCTGTCCATTTGATTGGTATTTGAAATTGTGTATCGCCCAATGGCCATTCATTTTTGTCCATTTCATGGGGGTCTTCCCTTACCTCCCGGAGGACCTGAGCCCTGGGACCATGCCTCAGGACTACCTGACCTGATGACTCCTTGCTGTCCCAAGTCGACCTGGTCGTGCTGCTGCTCCAGTTTCAACTGTTCTGCTTGCAGCTATGGAACCCTGACCTGTTCACCGGACGTGCTACCTTGTCACGGTCCTGCTGTTTCGACTCTCTCTACCGCACCTGCTGTCTCGAACCCATGCCAAATATTTTCAGTCTCCTGAGGGGGAATAGGCATTGTTGTGCGCTCTTCACGACTCTCTTCATGTGTTTGAACCATAATAGTTTGTTGGCTATGTGGACACCAAGGAACTTGAACCTCTCAACCTGCTCGCCTTCTGGCCCGTCGATGAGAATGGTGGCGTGCTCGATCCTCATTTTCCTGTAGTCCACGATCATCTCCTTTGTCTTGATCACGTTGAGGGAGAGGTTGGTATCCTGGCACCACACGGCCAGGTCTCCTCGGTGTCGGTGATCAGGACTACTACTGTTGTATCGTTGGCAAAATGAATTATGTTGTTGGAGTCGTACTTGGCCATGCAGTCATGTGGGAACAGGTAGTACAGGAGGAGACTTAGCACGCACCCCTGAGGGGCCTCCGTGTTGAGCATCATTGTGGCAGATGTGTTGTTACCTACCCTTACCACCTGAGTGCGGCACGTCAGGAAGTCCAGGATCCAGTTGCAAAGGGGGGTGTTTAGTCCCAGGGTTTTTAGCTGAGCTGCAGTCAATGAATAGCATTCTCACGTAGGTGTTTCTTTTGTCCAGGTGGGAAAGGGAAGTGTGTAGTGCAATAGATATTGCGTCATCTGTGGATCTGTAGGGGTGGAATTGAAATTGGAGTGGGTCTAGGATTTCTGGGATAATGGTGTTGATGTGAGCCATGACCAGCCTTTCAAAGCACTTCATGGCTACAGGCGCGAGTGCTATGGGTCTTTAGTCATTTAGGCAGGTTACCTTGGTGTTCTTGGGTACAGTGACTATGGTGGTCTGCTTGAAACATGTTGGTATTACAGACTCAGTCAGGGACAGGTTGAAAATGTCAGTGAAGACACTTGCCAGTTGGTCAGTGCATGCTCGGATTACACGTCCTTGTAATCGGTCTGGCCATGCAGCCTTGTGAATGTAGACCTGTTTAAAGGTCTTACTCACATCCGCTACAAAGAGCGTGATCACACAGTCGTCCGGAACATCTCGTGCTCTCTTGCATGCTTCAGTGCTGCTTGCCTCGAAGCAAGCACAGAAGTAATTCAGCTCGTCTGGTAGGCTCGTATCACTGGGCAGCTCCAGGCTGTGCTTCCCTTTGTAGTCCGTAATAGTTGCAAGCCTTGCCACATCCGACAAGCATCGGAGCCGGTGTAGGCTTAGTCCTGTATTGAATCTTATTCCTGTATTGACACTCTGCCTGTTTGATGGTTAATTGGAGGGTATAGCGCAATTTCTTATAAGCGTCCGGGTTAGAGTTCCGCTCCTTGAAACGCGGCAGCTCTACACTTTAGCTCAGTGCGGATTTTGCCTGTAATCTGTTCTGGTTAGGGTTTGTGCGTACGGTCACTGTGGGGACGACATCATCGATGCACTTATTGATGAAGCCAGTGACTGATGTGGTGTACTGCTCAATGCCATCAGAACAATCCCAGAACTTATTCCAGTCTGTGCTAGCAAAACACTCATGTAGCTTAGCATCTGCGTCATTGAGCGAGTCACTGGTACTTCCTGCTTTAGTTTTGGCTCGTAAGCAGGAATCAGGAAGATAGAGTTATGGTCAAATTTGCCAAATGGAAGGCAGGGAGAGCCTTGTACGTGTCTCTTTGTGTGGAGTAAAGGTGGTCTAGAGTGTTTTCCCTCAGGTTGCACATGTACCATGCTGGTAGAAATTAGGTAAAATGGATTTAAGTTTCCTTGCATTAAAGTCCCTGGCCATTAGGAGCATTGACTCTTGATGAGCATTTTCTTGTTTGCTTATGGACTTACACAGCTCGTTGAGTGCGGTCTTAGTGCCCGCATCAGTTTGTGGTGGTAAATAGACAGCTACAAAAAATATAGATGAAAACTTTCTTGGTAAATAGTGTGGTCTGCAGCTTATCATGAGATACTCTACCTCAGGCGAGTAAAACCTTGAGACTTCCTTAATATTAGATTTTGTGCACCAGTTGTTATTTACAAATAGACACAGACCGCCACCCCTTGTCTTACCCGAGGCAGGTGTTCTATCTTGCTGATGCACAGAAAACCCAGCCAGCTGTATGTTATCCATGTTGTCGTTCAGCCACGACTCGGTGAAACATAATATATTACAGTTTGTAATGTCCCGTTGGTAGGATAGTCTTGATCAGAGCTCATCCAGTTTATTATCTAATGATTGCACGTTGGTTAATAGGACTGATGGTAGAAGCGGATTTCCAGGATTTCCCAAGTCACCCCGACCCATGTCCCCGATATCTCTGTCTCTTCTTCATGCGAATGACAGAGATTTGGGCCTTGTCCAGTGTCTGAAGTAAATCCTTTGCGTACTACTCGTTAAGGAAAAAAATATTTGTCCTGTTCGAGGTGAGTAATCGCTGTCCTGATATCCAGAAGCTCTTTTCGGTCATAAGAGGAGGTGGCAGAAACATTATGTACAAAATAAGTTACAAATAACGCGAAAAAACATACGCAATAGCACAATTGGTTTGGAGCCCGTAAATTGCCATCCATCTCCTCCGGTGCCATTCGCTCCCCTCAAAACCCACTCAGTCTCCTTCACTCACACTGCTCCCTGGTACACCCCGGAGCTATGCCTGTTAAAAGCCAGTGCACGGCGTCCCGAGCATTTGTACAAGTAGACTGGTTGAGTAGTTCACTCTCAAGCATACACAGATCACCTGTTAAAATATAAGAACGCCATCTCAGCTGCAAGAACATCCTATTACTCCGACATCATCAACACTGGTAAAAACAACCCAAAAGTCCACTTCTCCATAGTGAACTTCCTACTTCAGCCTCCTGACAACTTCCCTGCAGAACCTTCCCTGCGATAAATTCCTGAACAACTTCCATCCATCTTAAACCTTCCCTTCCTCTCCAAAATACTGGATTGGGTTGTGGCCACTCAGCTACATAACCTTCACGAACCATTCCAGTCTGTTTTCCGCTCCAAACACAACACTGAAACAGCCCTGTTCAAAATCAGTAACAGCTCCCTCCATGCAGCTGACTCAGGGCTGCTATTCATCCTCATCTTCCTCGACCTGAATGCAGAGTTTCATACCATCTCCTACCCACTCCTCATGAAACGTCTAGTTGGTGTTATGGGTGTTGCACTCTCCTGGTTTTCCCCCTACCTCACTGACCGTCAACAGTTTGTGCAACTGAAAAATCACAGATCAGGGTGCGTGACCTACCCCTGGGAAAGATGCAACATCAAAGTTCACTTCCACTGCAATGCAGATGACACCCAGATGACATCTCCCAACAAACCCACCACTCCCCTCCCTCCTACCTCCCTCATCAGCTGCCTTCAAGACATCCAGAGCTGGATGAGAATGAACCTCCTAAAACTTAACAGCAACAAGACAGAGGTCATGCTCATCGGCTCCAAATCCAACCTCTCCAAACAGTACAACCTCAGCATCACCATAGATGGTTTCCCAGTACCTCTGTCAACACAAGTTTAAAGCCTCTGTGTCACCCTGGAAAGTTCCCTCTCATTTGAGCCCCACATAAAAACCATCACCAGGATATAATTTTCACTAAATACTCTTTCAAACACACACGGTCACGTTGTACTGTGCCATTATGACTATTAGCAGGTAGCTGGACAATAGACTTGCCTAGAAGGAGTGTACGGGGAGAATTCTATCATCAAATGTATTTCTAAGTTAGGTTGGCTGTATCACAACCGGCCGTGATTGGTTGCAATTTCAGTTTAATCCACCAGAAAAGACAAAACAAATAATACCACAAAAAGTCTTATTATATATTATCAAGTTGATGGCACAGTCATATAGCTGGCACCTACATAAAGCTGAGTGACTCATTCATTCATGGCTTTGGATCAAAATAAATAAGTACCAACATTCTTTCTGATAGTCTTAAATAAATACATGTTTTGGTTATCCTGACCGGGACACCATGTACAGTATTATAATTGCCCATTATGGGCTATTAGCAGGACAATATACCTTTACCAACACCTCTCTGTATTTTGATACTTTGTGGATGGGGGCTCCGGAGTGGATGGGAGCTCCCGCAGTGCAAACAGATGCAGGTTCGATACCCGTGCCGGCTGCCACCGGGAGACTCATGAGGCGGCTTTTGGTTTGAATTTAGAATCCTCCAATCCTCTATATGCAATTATTGGTGGAGAGTCATGTTATATTTTTCGATATACTGTAGGCCTACCGTAGTCCTACTAGTGTTGAGCAATGTGATGTTAAAAGTGATGTAGGTCTTATTTATTTAAAGAGCATATTGAAGTTAAAAGCAATAGGATTTGAAGCAATGGCCTACAACTCTTTTAGCACCGCAGCAAGGGTGAAAAAAGTAGGCCCAAAATTAAGCCTGACCTACATTTGAGGTGGTTTTGGGTGACAGCGGCAGAACCGTTGCGGCTAGAAACACAATTCAATCCCAGGAACGTTCCTAAGGTCCTCCTGGTCTGTGCAAGCCTACCATTGACCATGTTGAATTAACCCTTAACAGTAAAAACAGGGAGTATTTATTCTAACAGTAGACATTGACATCTCTCCCCATAGGAATACATTGCCTGCTGCCATAACTTCAACCTGATGCCTATGTGGATTATGATTGCCATATCAATCATCTTCAATGACAATCCATCAGGCCGCTATAAGGATTACCTGTGTTGATTTTAAGCTTCCTGGAGTAACCAGAAGTGGTTATTAACATCACCAAATGGACAGGCTGAAATCAACACCAACGAGCGATGGAGAGGCACCACTATCACTGCTCGGCCATCCCGAGTTCAATGAGCAAGTCAATTGGGAATTTCAGCAATATATTAGAGCATGTCCAATTCGTGATGGTAAATGCCCATTGAAATGTATTGCTAATGGACAGTGTCCGATATAAATAATACATTGCCAGTCTTAACATGTTAAACTGCAGTTGGACATTGTCCATTGCAAATATATTCCTATTGGACAGTGTCCATTACACATTTGCTATATTGTCAGTGTGAACATGCTCTTCTGCAAGTTGACAGTGTCCATTGCCAATACATATCCATAAGGACTTCCCATTATGAAATTGACATGTTGAATCAACACCAACGAGAAATTCTGACTTTCTATGACTTCCTATGATCAAACAAGACAAAAATACCTTATTGATTGATTCAGGGCTTAACATAGTGATATATATATAATTTAGTCAGAATATAGGCCATCTCGACATTATTTTTTAAATTTTTATTTCACCTTTATTTAACCGGGTAGGCCAATTGAGAACAAGTTCTCATTTACAACTGTGACCTGGGCAAGATAAAGCAAAGCAGTGAGACAAAATCCACAACACAGAGTTACACATAAACAAACGCACAGTCAATAACACAATTGAAAAATCCATGTACAGTGTGTGCAAATGTAGAAAAGTAGGGAGGTAAGGCAATAAATAGGCCATAGAGGCGAAAAAATACAAGTTAGCATTAACACTGGAGTGATAGATGTGCAGATGATGATGTGCAAGTAGAGATACTGGGGTGCAAAAGAGCAAGAGGATAAGTTACCATATGAGGATGAGGTAGTTGGGTGTGCTTTTTATAGATTTGCTGTGTACAGGTACAGCGATTGGCAAGCTGAGAGCTGATGCTTAAAGTTAGAGAGGGAGATATAAGACTCCAGCTTCAGTGATTTTTGCAATTCATTCCAGTCACTGGCAGCAGAGAACTGGAAGGAAAGGCGGCCAAAGTAATTGTTGGCTTTGGGGATGACCAGTGAAATATACCTGCTGGAGCGGGTGATACCGGTGGGTGTTGCTATGGTGACCAGTGAGCTGAGATAAGGCGGGGCTTTACCTAGCATATACTTATAGATGACCTGGAGCCAGTGGGTTTGGCGACGAATATGTAGTGAGGGCCAGCCAACGAGAGCATACAGGTCACAGTGGTGGATAGTATATGGGGCTTTGGTGACAAAATGGAAGGCACTGTGATAGACTACATCCAATTTGCTGAGTAGAGTGTTGGAGGCTACTTTGTAAATTACAAGGATCGGTAGGATAGTCAATTTTACGAGTGTATGTTTGGCAGCCAGAGTGAAGGAGGCTTTGTGCGAAATAGAAAGCCGATAATATATTTAATTTTGGATTGGAAATGCTTAATGTGAGTCTGGAAGGAGAGTTTACAGTCTAACCATACACCTAGGTATTTGTAGTTGTCCACATATTCTAAGTCAGAACCGCCCAGAGCAGTGATGCTAGTCGGGCGGGAGGGTGCGGGCAGCGATCAGGTTGAAGAGCAAAAGAGCAAGAGCAAAAGTTCACTTAGTTTAACTAGCATTTAAAAGAAGTTGGAGGCCACGGAAGGAGTGTTGTATGGCATTAACTTCTCTGCGCTACGGATCCCTTTTACGGGATCCCTTTCCTAAACAACCGCTAGAATTGCAGGGCGCCAAATGCAAATATATTATTACAAATATTTAGAATCATGCAATCAAAAGTGAAATATACCAAAACACAGCTTAGCTTGTTGTCAATCCACCTATCGTGTCAGATTTTGAAAATATATTTTACAGCGAAAGAAATCCAAGCTTTTGTGAGTGTAGCTTTCAATGCTACAACAGCTATCCCAAAATTAGCATGGTCACGAAAGTCAGAAAAGCAATAAAATGAATTGCTTACCTTTGATAATCTTCGGATGTTTCCACTCACGAGACTCCCAGTTACACAACAAATGTTATTTTTGTTCGATAAATATTACTTTTATCACCAAAAAACGCCATTTGGATTGCGCATTATGTTCAGAAAATCAAAGCGGTGTTCCGTTCGACAAATTCCAAAAAGTATCCGTAATGGTCGTAGGAACATGTCAAATGTTTTTTATAATCAATCCTCAGGTTGTTTTTAACAAACATAATCGATAATATTTCACCCGGACCATAACCTATTCATTAAGAGACAAAAGGAAAATGGGGTGCCCCTCTCTCGCGCGCAGGAAATATTCAGAGGACACCTGACTACTTTTGAAAAAACGTTTATTTTTCTAAATAAAAGCCTGAAACTATGTCTAAAGCCTGGTCACAGCCTGAGGAAGCCATTGGAAAAGGAATCTGGTTGATACCCCTTTAAATGGAGGTTAGAGGGGCCAGGGAACACAGATTTATTTTATTTTATATCACTTCCTTGTTACATTTTCTCAGGTTTTCGCTTGCAGAATAAGTATTGTTATACTCACAGACAATATTTTGACAGTTTTGGAAACTTTGGAGTGTTTTCTATCCTAATCTGTAAATTATATGCATATTCTACGATCTGGGCCAGAGAAAATGTCTGTTTACGTTGGGCACGTTATTTAAAAAATATATATATATATCTGACCCCTAGCGCTAAGAAGTTAAAGCTCGTTTGGAGGTTTGTTAGCACAGTGTCCAAAGAAGGGCCAGATGTATACAGAATGGTGTCTGCTTAGAGGTGGATCAGAGAATCACCAGCAGCAAGTGTGACATCATTGATATATACAGCGAAAAGAGTCGGCTCAAGAATTGAACCATATGGCACCCCCATAGAGACTGCCAGAGGTCTGGCCAACAGGCCCTCCGATTTGACACACTGATCTCTATCTGAGAAGTAGTTGGTGAACCAGGCGAGGCAGTCATTTGAGAAGCCAAGGCTATTGAGTCTGCCGATAAGAATGCGGTGATTGACAGAGTAGAAAGCCTTGACCAGGTCGATGAAGACGCCTGCGCAGTACTGTCTTTTATCGATGGCGGTTATGATATCGTTTAGGACCTTGAGCGTGGCTGAGGTGCACCCATAACCAGCTCGGAAACCAGATTGCATAGTGGAGAAGGGACGGTGGGATTTAAAATGGTCAGTGATCTGTTTGTTAACTTGGCTTTCGAAGACTTTAGAAAGGCAGGGCAGGATGGATATAGGTCTATAACAGTTTGGGTCTAGATTGTATCCCCCTTTGAAGAGGGGGAAGACCACGGCAGCTTTCCAATCTTTGGGGATCTCAGACAATACGAAAGAAAGGTTGCCAGGTGGAAAACACGGCCAGCCGTAGAGAAATTTTATTGAAATGATCGATTATCATAGCTTTATCAGTGATGACAGTGTTTACTATCCTCAGTGTAGTGGGCAGCTGGGAGGTGCTTTTATTCTCCATGGACTTTACAGTGTCCCAACACTTTTTGTAGGGCAGGATATATGCCATTTGCACATGGTTCACTGACTTTTGGGTTTGGAAGCCAACTTCCTATGATCATATATGGCAAATGGACATAAAATTCTGATTTAGTACTTTCAATACTTATATAAGCCATTTGGACATTTCATATGCCATTTGGACAAGGTTCTGTTACTTTTGTGCTAGGAACCTGACTTCCTATGATCATATATGGCAAATGGACATAACATCATGATTTAGTACTTTCAATACTTTGTGGCATACAGCAGGTCAACCACCAGGGGGAGACTCATCAAGGCCTGGTGACAGACAGAGTATACATCACGAGGTGATGGCTCCCTGTGCTGGACGTGCCAGGTCTCGACGGGCTCTTCGGCCAAGACGAATTGGAGCTGATTGGGGTTGGTGAGTAATCAAGGGCTGATTGCTCACCAGCTGTACGAGTTCCATAAAGCTGCCAGAAGGGCAGCACACAGGGGAGAGACAAGGGGAAGAAAGGACTCCTGTATAGTTGGGGACGGTTCCAGACATAACAGGAGGGAGTTCAGTTCTTGATCCCCACAGGATACGGCAAGACCCGGAGCCCAGAAGACGGTATCCCAGAGAGGGTCTCATGGGGGAGACCTTTTCTTTTTAACTATTAGTTTAATAATCACCTTTGAAACTGAGCTAATCCTACTCTGTCCGTGTCTGATCTGTGTAAACGTTTTGACACAACCCCCTGGTCTGCTACAACTTATATATGCCATTTGGACATTTCCAATGCCATTTGGACATAGTTCTGTGACTTTTGGGATCAGAACCCGACTTCCTTTGATCATATATGGCAAATGGACAAAACATAGGCTTTATGACAAACTCGCATAAAATAAGAGAAATCTATGTCCATGCAGTTCCTACATATGTATAATTGACCAAAAAATTCTAAATAAATGTAAAACGGTCCAAAACACACGTTTTACGAGGTTTTAACATTTTGATTTATTTTTTAGATTTCACACTTGAGACCTGACTTTCAGACCATTTTACATATGAAGTCCTACGGTGGAGTGCGCTCGCCCCCTTTGATTTTTGGTTTATAACACCGAGCATCTGACATGTTCCATTTGCTATATGTTTTTGACCAACTTCCGCCCAATTGAGTGGTATTTGCGAATGTGTATATGGTTGGCCCAATGCCAATAAGATGCCATTCATTTTTTGTCAATTTCATAGGGGTTGCACCTTACCTTCCTTCCCGGTAGGGTTACAGTTACAGTTTTGGGCCTACCTGGCAGGTGTAAAGTGTCCAGGCTTTGAGTGTCCTGCCCCTCAAGTAGGTCCAGTTTATCCTGCCTCCATGGTAGGTTTAGAGTTCCCATCCTTCCAGGTAGGGTTACAGTTCCCTTCCTTCCCGGGTAGGGTCAGAGTTCCCCTCCTTTCAAGTAGGGTCATGTTTAGAGTTCCCTGCCTTCCCAGTAAGCCAAGTATGTCATGACCCTCAAGTATGTCTAATATATCCTGCCCTGCATGGACCGCAGACCCCCTCCTTATTGGGTACGCAGCATCCTAGCCTGCCAGGCTTAGAGCCCCCTGCGATGCTAGGCCAAAAGTTAGCTGCCCCATCTGCAGGTCTGCAGTCTCCTGCCCTGCTTAGATCTCAGCACCCTGCACAACACATTTCTTGGCTGGCTAGCTAGCAAGCAAGCCTAAATGGAGCAAAAAACAGCTAGCTGAATTTCAACAAAAAAATTAACAGATAATGATACAAATTCTTACCTCCACACCAATCGGGAAAGAGGGATTTGTCCTGCCAAAGCATCAATTGCCCTGTTTAGTCCCTGAAAGAAAACAAGTTGAAAAAGAAGATTTCAAATCAAAATCAAATCAAATATTATTTGCCACATGCGCCGGATACAGTGAAATGCATATTTACAAGCCCTTAACCAACAATGCAGTTCAAGAAATGGAGTTAAGAAAATATTTACAAAAAAAACTTAAGTGACATTAAAAAATAAATAAAAGTAACACAACAAAACTACATAACAATAACAAGGCTATACACAGGGGTTACCGGTACCGAGTCAATGTGTGGGGGTACAGGATAGTCGAGGTAATTTGTAAAGTGACTATGCGTAGATTATAAACAGCGAGTAGCAACAGTGTAAAAACAAAGTGTCATTGTGAATAATCTGTGTGGCCATTTGATTAATTGTTCAGCAGTCATATGGCTTGGGGGTTGAAGCTGTTAAGGAGCCTTTTGGTCCTAGACTCCGGTACCGCTTGCCGTGCGGTAGCAGAGGGAACAGTCTCTGACACCGCCTAGTATATACAGTTGAAGTAGGAAGTTAACATACACCTTAGCCAAATACATTTGAAGTCGTAAGTTTACATACACTTAGGTTGGAGTCATTAAAACTTGTTTTTAACCCACTCCACAAATGTCTTGTTAACAAACTAGTTTTGGCAGGTCGGTTAGGACATCTACTTTGTGCATGTTTACAGACAGATTATTTCACTTATAATTCACTGTATCACAATTCCAGTGGGTCAGAAGTTTACATACACTAAGTTGACTGTGACTTTAAATAGCTTGGAAAATTGCAGAAAATTATGTCATGGCTTTAGGATCTTCTGATAGGCTAATTGACATCATTTGAGTCAATTGGAGGTGTACCTGAGGATGTATTTCAAGGCCTACCTTCAAACTCAGTGCCTCTTTGCTTGACATCATGGGAAAGTCAAAAGAAATCAGCCAAGACCTCAGAAAAAATTTGTAGACCTCCACAAGTCTGGTTCATCCATGTGAGCAATTTCCAAATGCCTGAAGTTACCACGTTCATCTGTACAAACAATAGTACGCAAGTATAAACACCATGGGTCCACGCAGCCATCATACCTCTCAGGAAGGAGACGCGTTCTGTCTCCTAGAGATGAACGTACTTTGGTGCGAAAAGTGCAAATCAATCCCAGAACAACAGCAATGGACCTTGTGAAGATTCTGGAGGAAACAGGTACAAAGTATCTATATCCACACTAAAACGAATCCTATATCGACATAACCTGAAAGGACGCTCAGCAAGGAAGAAGCCACTGTTCCAAAACCGCCATAAAAAATCCAGACTACAGTTTGCAACTGCACATGGGGACAAAGATTGTACTTTTTGGAGAAATGTCCCAAGGTCTGATGAAACAAAAATAGAACTGTTTGGCCATAATGACCATCATTATGTTTGGAGGAAAAGGGGGAGGCTTGCAATCCGAAGAACACCATCCCAACCGTGAAGCGCGGGGGTGGCAGCATCATGTTGTGGGGGTGCTTTGCTGCAGGAGGGACTGATGCACTTCACAAAATAGATGGCATCATGAGGCAGGAAAATTATGTGGATATATTGAAGCAACATCTCAAGACTTCAGTCAGGAAGTTAAAGCTTGGTCACAAATGGGTCTTCCAAATGAACAATGACCCCAAGCATACTTCCAAAGTTGTGGGCAAAATGGCTTAAGGACAACAAAGTCAAGGTATTGGAGTGGCCATCACAAAGCCCTGACCTCAATCCTATAGAAGATTTGTGGGAAGAACTGAAAAAGTGTGTGCGAGCAAGGAGGCCTACAAACCTGATCTAGTTACACCAGCTCTGTCAGGAAGAATGGGCAAAAATTCACCGAACTTATTGTGGGAAGTTTGTGGAATGCTTACCGAACATTTGACCCAAGTCAAACAATTTAAAGGCAATGCTACGAAATACGAATTGAGTGTATGTAAACTTCTGAACCACTGGGAGTGTGATGAAAGAAATAAAAGCTGAAATAAATTATTCTCTGTGCTATCATTCTCTATTATTCTGACCTTTCACATTCTTAAAATAAAGTGGTGATCCTAACTGACCTAAGAAAGGGAATTTTTACTTCGATTAAATGTCAGGAATTGTCAAAACTGAGTTTAAATGTAGTTGGCTATGGTGTATGTAAATATACGACATCAACTGTATATGTAAACTCGGCAGTACAGAACAGCAGCCTCTGGTAAGACAACGGGTGGAGGTCTATGTATATTTGTAATCAACAGCTGGTGCACAATATCGAAGGAAGTCTCAAGGTTTTGCTCGCTTGCGGTAGAGTATCTCATGATAAGCTGTAGACCACACTATCTACCTAGAGAGTTTTCATCTGTATTTTTTGTAGCTGTTTTGCTAGTACAGACTGTAATAAGTTCCAGGATTCTTCCAATAGCATTGAGGAGTACACCACATCAGTCACTGGCTTCATTGATAAGTGCATCGATGACGTCGTCCCCACAGTGACTGTACGTACATACCCCAACCAGAAGCCATGGATTACAGGCAACATCCGCACTGAGCTAAAGGGTAGAGCTGCCGCTTTCAAGGCGCAGGACTCAAACCCGGAAGCTTATAAGAAATCCTGCTATGCCCTCCTACGAACCATCAAACAGACAAAGCGTCAATACAGGACTAAGATTGACTACACCGGCTCTGACGCTCGTCGGATGTGGCAATGCCTGCAAAGGGAAGCAACCGAGAGCTGCCCAGTGACACGAGCGTAACAGACGAGCTAAATAACTTCTATGCTCGCTTCGAGGAAAGTAACACTGAAACATGCATGAGAGCATCAGCTGTTCCGGACGACTGTGTGATCACGCTCTCCGCAGCCGATGTGAGCAAGACATGGTCAACATTCACAAGGCCGAAGGCCCAGACGGATTACCAAGACGGGTACTCCGAGCATGCGCTGACCAACTGGCAAGTGTCTTCACTGACATTTTCAACCTCTGCCTGTCTGAGTCTGTAATAACATGTTTCAAGCAGACCACCATAGTCCCTGTGCCCAACAACACTAAGGTAACCTGCCTAAACGTCTACCAACCCGTAGCACTCACGTCTTTAGCCATGAAGTGCTTTGAAAGGCTGTTCATGGCTCACATCAACACCATTATCCCAGAAACACTAGACCCTCCAATCCAATTTGCATACCGCCCTAACAGATCCACAAATGATGCAATCTCTATTGCACTCCACACTGCCCTTTCCCACCTGGACAAAAGGACCACCTATGTGACAATGCTATTCATTGACTGCAGCTCAGCGTTCAACCCCATAGTGCCCTCAAAGCTCATCACTAAGCTAAGGACCCTGGGACTAAACATCTCCCTCTGCAACTGGATCCTGGACTTCCTGACGGGCCACCCCCAGGTGTTAAGGGTAGGTAACAACACATCCGGCACGCTGATCCTCAACACGGAGGCCCCTCAGGGTTGTGTGCTCAGTCCTCTCCTGTACTCCCTGTTCACTCATGACTGCATTGCTAGGCACGACTCCAACATCATCATTAAGTTTGCCAATGACACAACAGTGGTAGGCCTGATCACCGACGAGACTGCCTATAGGGCGGAGGTCAGAGACCTGGTAGTGTGGTGCCAGGACAGCAGCCTCTCCCTCAAACAGATCAAGACAAAGGAGATGATTGTGGACGACAGGAAAAGGACGACCGAGCATGCCCCCATTCTCATCGACGGGGCTGTAGTGGAGCAGGTTGAGAGCTTCAAGTTCCTTGGTGTCCACATCACCAACAAACATGGTCCAAGCACGCCCAGACAGTCGTGAAGAGGGTACGACAAAACCTATTCCCCCTCGGGAGACAGAAAAGATTTGTCATGGGTCTTCAGATCCTCAAAAGGTTCTACACCTGCACCATCGAGAGCATCCTGACTGGTTGCGTCACTGCCAGGTATGGTAACTGCTCGGCCTCCGACCACAAGGTACTACAGAGGGTAGTGCGTGCAGCCCAGTACATCGCTGGGGCCAAGCTTCCTGCCATCCAGGACCTCTATACCAGGCGGTGCCAGGAAGGCCCTATAAATTGTCAGACTCCAGCCACCCTAGTTATAGACTGTTCTCTCTGCTACCGCGTGGCAAGCGGTACTGGATCGCCAGGTCTAGGTCCATGAGGCTTCTAAACAGCTTCTACCCCCAAGCCATTAGATTCCTGAACATCTAATCAAATGCCTACCCAGACTATTTGCATTGCACCCCCCTCACATATTACCTAAATTACCTCGACTAACCGGTGCCCCCACACTTTGACTCTGTACAGTTACCTCCTGTATATAGCCTCGCTACTGTTATTTTACTGCTGCTCTTTAATTACTTTGTTACTTTAATCTCTTATTCTTATTTTTTTTAAGGTATTTTTTAAAACTGCATTGTTGGTTAAGGATTTTAAGTAAGCATTTCACTGTAAGATCTACACATGTTGTATTCGGCGCATGTGACAAATAAAATGTGATTTGATTTGATTTTGTTCTGACCTGTTGCACCCTCTACAACCACTGTGATTATTATTATTTGACGCTGCTGGTCATCTATGAACGTTTGAATATCTTGGCCAAGTTCTGTTATAATCTCCACCTGGCACAGCCAGAAGAGGACTGGCCACCCCTCAGAGCCTGGTTCCTCTCCAGGTTTCTTCCTAGGTTCCGGCCTTTCTAGGGAGTTTTTCCTATCCACCGTGCTTCTACACCTGCATTGCTTGCTGTTTGGGGTATTAGGCTGGGTTTCTGTACAGTACTTTGTGACATCAGCTGATGTAAGAAGGGCTTTATAAATACATTTGATTTGATTAGTTGTTGTTGCAGTCTATATTCAGAACCACAATCCTGTAAAGCTTAGAGAGGCTCTCATGTGAAATACTGTTGGCTACAGGTTCATCTGCCCAAGTGCTAACAATCAGTATCTGGATAATATGTGTGAAATGCTTGATAATGTATGTGTTGCCACTCAAGAAAAAACTTAAAACGGTAACCAGAGCCTGCATCCTGGTTCAGGTTAGCAGTCAACATACCAGGGTATTTAAAAACAGCGCAGGAATGAAATCATCCACATGTACTGATCACATCTTTACTAATGCTGCATAAATCTGTTTAAAAGCAGTATCCAAAACCAATTGGATGTAGTGATCACAATGCAGTAGCCATATCTAGAAAAAGTTCCAAAGGCTAGTTCTAATATAGTGTATGAGAGGTCATACAAGAAGTTTTGCAATGATTCCTATGTTGATGATGTAAAGAATATTTGTTGGTATGTGGTGTGTAATGAGGAGCAACCAGACACTGCACTTGACACATTTATAAAATTACTTATTCAAGTTACTTATAAGCATGCACCCATTAGAAAAAGACTGTACAAACTGTTGAATCCTCATGGATTGATGAGGAATTGAAAAATTGTTTGGTTGAGAGGGATGAGGCAAAAGAAATGACAAAAAAGTCTGGCTGCACAACCGATTGGCAAACATACTGCAAATTGAGAAATCATGTGACTAAACTGAATAAAACAAAACTATACTATGAAACGAAGATAAATTATATAAAGAATGATAGTAAAAAAGCTTTGGAGCACCTTAAATAGAATGTTGGACAAAAAGGCAAACTCAGCTCCATCATTCATTGAGTCAGATGGCTAATACATCACAGAAACCCAGTGATATTGCCAACAACTTTAATAATTTTTTCATTGGCAAGATTAGCAAACTTTAGGCATGACATTCCACCAACAAGCGCCTACCCTACTGTCCCTCTTGGGTGAGGATCATAGGCTCCAGATCATCCCCCCTCTCCCCTCTCTCTCTCTCTCTCTTCCACCAGAGTTTTATGACTTAAAACCTTTTCTCAATAGGGGGGGCGCTTTGTAAAAAATCGTTCCCAAATTAAACTGCCTCGTACTCAATTCTTGCTCGTACAATATGCATATTATTATTACTATTTGATAGAAAACACTCTAAAACCGTTTGAATTATATCTGTGAGTAAAACAGAACTCATTTTGCAGCAAACTTCCTGTCAGGAACTGAAAAATCTGAAATCGGGGGCTCTGTTCCAGGGTCAGCCTATTAATTTGCATGAAATCTATGGGTCTACATGCATTGCATACGCCTTCCACTAGATGTCAATAGACTGTGAGAGTTGGAATGGGGTGTATAGCTTTATCTGAGGCCGAACAAGACCTCTTGGAACGATGGGTCTAGTCTTTTCACCGTTCAGCTTGGCGCGAGAGGGACCTCAGGATTACGTTCTGAAAAGCTTTCGTTATAGACGTTAGATATATCCGGCTTTGATTTTATTTGATATATGTGTTAAAAACATCATCAACTAGTTATTTTAAATCAATAATCAATAAATAATCAGTTTATTGCGATTTTCGGTATTTTCTTTGTTATGCGTTATGGTGAGTTGGCCACTTCTGTGCCGCATGGCCAGCTTTGTTAGCTAATTCGACAGATGAAGACGACATTCTACAACCGAACAACGATTATTCTGGACAAAGGACAACTTGTACAAGATTCTGATGGAAGCTCATCAAATAGTAGGAACCATTTATGATGTTATTTCGTATTTCTGTCGAAAATGTTTAGACGTATATTTCGCCCTGATTTTGGGCGCTGTCTCGCTATAACGTAAGCTGTACGTCGCATTGTTCAACCACGAATTGTACCGCTAAATATGCACATTTTCGAACAAACCATATACAGTGGGGAGAACAAGTATTTGATACACTGCCAATTTTGCAGGTTTTCCTACTTACAAAGCATGTAGAGGTCTGTAATTTTTATCATAGGTACACTTCAACTGTGAGAGACGGAATCTAAAACAAAAATCCAGAAAATCACATTGTATGATTTTTAAGTAATTAATTTGCATTTTATTGCATGACATAAGTATTTGATCACCTACCAACCAGTAAGAATTCCGGCTCTCACAGACCTGTTAGTTTTTCTTTAAGAAGCCCTCCTGTTCTCCACTCATTACCTGTATTAACTGCACCTGTTTGAACTCGTTACCTGTATAAAAGACACCTGTCCACACACTCAATCAAACAGACTCCAACCTCTCCACAATGGCCAAGACCAGAGAGCTGTGTAAGGACATCAGGGATAAAATTGTAGACCTGCACAAGGCTGGGATGGGCTACAGGACAATAGGCAAGCAGCTTGGTGAGAAGGCAACAACTGTTGGCGCAATTATTAGAAAATAGAAGAAAATAGAAGAAGTTCAAGATGATGGTCAATCACCCTCGGTCTGGGGCTCCATGCAAGATCTCACCTCGTGGGGCATCAATGATCATGAGGAAGGTGAGGGATCAGCCCAGAACTACACGGCAGGACCTGGTCAATGACCTGAAGAGAGCTGGGACCACAGTCTCAAAGAAAACCATTAGTAACACACTACGCCGTCATGGATTAAAATCCTGCAGCGCACACAAGGTCCCCCTGCTCAAGCAGGCGCATGTCCAGGCCCGTCTGAAGTTTGCCAATGACCATCTGGATGATCCAGAGGAGGAATGGGAGAAGGTCATGTGGTCTGATGATTCAAAAATAGAGCTTTTTGGTCTAAACTCCACTCGCCGTGTTTGGAGGAAGAAGAAGGATGAGTACAACCCCAAGAACACCATCCCAACCGTGAAGCATGGAGGTGGAAACATCATTCTTTGGGGATGCTTTTCTGCAAAGGGGACAGGACGACTGCACCGTATTGAGGGGAGGATGGATGGGGCAATGTATTGCGAGATCTTAGCCAACAACCTCCTTCCCTCAGTAAGAGCATTGATGATGGGTCGTGGCTGGGTCTTCCAGCATGACAACGACCCGAAACACACAGCCAGGGCAACTAAGGAGTGGCTCCGTAAGAAGTATCTCAAGGTCCTGGAGTGGCCTAGCCAGTCTCCAGACCTGAACCCAATAGAAAATCTTTGGAGGAAGCTGAAAGTCCGTATTGCCCAGCGACAGCCCCGAAACCTGAAGGATCTGGAGAAGGTCTGTATGGAGGAGTGGGCCAAAATCCCTGCTGCAGTGTGTGCAAACCTGGTCAAAAACTACAGGAAACATATGATCTCTGTAATTGCAAACAAAGAATTCTGTACCAAATATTAAGTTCTGCTTTTCTGATGTATCAAATACTTATGTCATGCAATAAAATGCTAATTAATTACTTAAAAATCATACAATGTGATTTTCGGGATTTTTGTTTTAGATTCCGTCTCTCACAGTTGAAGTGTACCTATGATAAAAATTACAGACCTCTACATGCTTTGTAAGTAGGAAAATCTGCAAAATCGGCAGTGTATCAAATACTTGTTCTCCCCACTGTATGTATTGTGTAATATGATGTTATAGGACTGTCATCTGATGAAGTTTGAGAAGGTTAGTGAAAAAATTTATATATTTTGCTGGTTTATTCGCTATCGCTAACGTTGCCTTGAATGAATGCGGTTGTGTGGTTGGCTATTGTAGTAAGCTAATATAATGCTAAATTGTGTTTTCGCTGTAAAACACTTAAAAAATCTGAAATATTGGCTGGATTCACAAGATGTTTGTCTTTCATTTGCTGTACACCATGTATTTTTCATAAATGTTTTATGATGCGTATTTAGGTATTTCACGTTGGTCTCTGTAGTTATTCTAGCTGCTTTGGTGAGATTTGTGATGGTGGCTGCAATGTAAAACTATGATTTATACCTGAAATATGCACATTTTTCGAACAAAACATATGCTATACAATAAATATGTTATCAGACTGTCATCTGATGAAGTTGTTTCTTGGTTAGTGACTATTTATAACTTTATTTGGTCGAATTTGTGATAGCTACCTATGCGGTAATTGTTTTTTGAAAATATGCGGTTGAGTCTTTTGCTATCGTGGTTAGCTAATAGAAATACATATTGTGTTTTCTATGTAAAACATTTTAAAAATCGGAAATGATGGCTGGATTCACAAGATGTGTATCTTTCATCTGGTGTCTTGGACTTGTGATTTCATGATATTTAGATGCTAGTATTTACTTGTGGCGCTATGCTAGGCTATGCTAGTCAGCTTTTTTACTGATGAGGGTGCTCCCGGATCCGGGATGAGTACCAAGTAGAACAACCGGGTCGTAAATACTTTGCAGGAACTCTCTCTCCCACTCTGCAGAAATGGAAGTTAAAAATCCCTTTGTTACCACAAAGAGATACTTTGCAATACTGTAAGAAAAAAAGGTTGGAAATTTCTAATGTAAATAATGTGGTAAATGGTTCGTGGGGCTCGAAACAATAATCATGTAAAATAAGTCGTTGTTTGTGATATCATTAAGGATGGTATAACCAAATAATGGAAACTCTACAAATGTATATGTCCCAGTTGTCAGATTTACACTACCGTTCAAAAGTTTGTGGTCACTTAAAAATGTCCTTGTTTTTGAAAGAAAAGCAATTTTTCATCCATTAGAATAACATAAAATTGATCAGAAATACAGCGTAGACATTGTTAATGTTGTAAATGACTATTGTAGCTGGAAACGTCTGATTTGTTATATAATATCTACATAGGCGTACAGAGGCCGATTATCAGCAACCATCACTCCTGTGTTCCAAAGGCACGTTATGTTAGCTAATCCAAGTTTATCATTTTAAAAGGCTAATTGATCATGAGAAAACCAATTATGTTAGCACAGCTGAAAACTGTTGTTCTGATTAAAGAAGCAATAAAACTGTCTTTCTTTAGACTAGTTGTGTATCTGGAGCATCAGCATTTGTGGGTTCGATTACAGGCTCAAAATGACCAGAAACAAAGACCTTTCTTCTGAAACTCGTCAGTCTATAATTATTCTGAGAAATGAAGGCGTGCGAGAAATTGCGAGAAATTGCCAAGAAACTGAAGATCTCGTACAACGCTGTGTACTACTCCCTTCACAGAACAGCTCAAACTGGCCTAACCAGAATAGAAAGAGTGGGAGGCCCCGGTGCACAACTGAGCAAGAGGACAAGTACATTAGAGTGTCTAGTTTGAGAAACAGACGCCTAGCAAGTCCTGAACTGGCAGCTTCATCAAATAGTACCCACAAAACACCAGTCTCAAGTCAACAGTGAAGAGGCGATTCTGGGATGCTGGCCTTCTAGGCAGAGTTCCTCTGTCCAGTGTCTGTTCTCTTTTGCCCATCTTAATGTCTTTTTTACTGGGATATGTCTGAGATATGGCTTTCTCTTTGCAACTCTGCCTTCTTTCTTTGCAACACTGTATTTCTGATCAATTAGATTTTTTTTTCAGTAGACAAAAAATATGCTTTTCTTTCAAAAACAAGGACATTTCTAGGTGACCCCGAACTCTTGAACAGTAGTGTATATCTAAATGTTGTGGAACTTATATTATTAAATATGAAACTGTTTGTGAGAAGATGAAATGTGATTTTAGCCTTCTAAATTAGATAATACCGTAACATCAAAATACTTTTGCCAAGTCAGTAACCGCGCCCACGTGAGCACAGACATTGTGACAACGGGATGGAACCGCCCTCCAAGGCGAGTGCTTAAAAGGACTTGCTGAAGAATGAACATATTAGATCAGAAAACGTGAGGATCATCCACACGTTGAAATGGTTAGACTCTACTAGACCAGACAGTGTGAAGCGGTGGCTACACGGCTGGGAAATGGTTTTAAACTAAAGACCAGCGTGACCGACAGTGTGAGCTGAAAGGTACGAAATGGTTAGAAACTCTGAAACTCTCTCCCGAAGAAAAAGACTACATAGGAACATTCAGTCTGCAGCTGTTTATGCACTGTTAGCCTAGGAAACTTGCCCGAAGACGAGAGACAAAGAACACTTTCCTTTCACCACTATAGGTACCTCTAGGGTATCTATTCTAAACAAACAGAGTGAAGGATAAGGCTCGCTGAACACCGTGTTGTAGGTTCCTTGTTCCTTGTCAATCATTTGCTTATTGGTGAAATCCGCAATCAGACAATATCTTTAAGTAAATCAATCAAAAACCTTTATTAATGCAATTGCAGACAGAAGTTGACCATGGGAACATAGCACACATGTTTCCGAGTAAGTTCTGCAAAATAGGAAAGGGCCCAAGTTGCTTTAAAATGCTTGCAGTAAACCCCTAGTGATGTAACTGCCTATGTCAACACCTTCTACTCATGAGACCAATCCCATGGATATACAGTTATACAAACTTGCAGAAGAGACAATAGTTCCAGTGTTTTCTAAGGGCTCAGCAGTAATTTTCCACTCCCCAAGTTGCTTGATAGTGGTATATCTGACTAGTCTCTTATCTCTTTCACTCCCCTGCTGGGTTCTGTGTCTATTAATGTCTTTTAGCCTTGAGGCGCTTTCTCACAGACACCCTGATTTGACTGCAATAACTCACACATCTCTCAGACCGTTTCTTATAAGAAGCAGAGATTAGAAAAGAACTGTGGAACAATATTAAACCTTATAATGCATATATATACTGTATATATTGCTAATCTGTAGTCCGGGACCCTATAAATGTAGTGGGGGAGGGGTCTTTTAGCCCTTCCCCTTCTATTAATACAACATAATCATAATCAATTATTATAATACATCAATCATTGGGTGCAGCCCCTATCATGACCCCAAGGTGACCCCCCATCATTCTCCCCTTTGACTAATTAGTCTCACACCTTCAATCATAATATTCTCCTCTGAAATCAAACAGATTTGGCAAATCCCCTGGATCCATTTGATCCCAGGGAAGGCCTGCTAAAGGGAGAAACAACTCCTGAGGTTCCTGGAATGCTTTTGGGGTGGGGTGAGTCTGTCTATACTCCCATTCCTCCTGATTCATGGGAAGAACCACACAAGTTGGATAGACAATGAGATTAAGAGAAACCAGAAATGCACCAGTCTCACCTTCAGCACGATTTGTATCATCTTCCACCAACAACATCACTCCAGCATGTTCAAGAGCAGTTACAGTCATTTTCTTACAAATATAAACAGTAGCCAAAATCACAAAACCTCCTACAAATATAGGAGTAAACACTGAAAACAAAGTCAACATAACTTTCCCCATTACATTTCCAAATTTAGCATGAACTTCTTTGGGGTAGGGGGCAGTATTTTCATGTCCGGGTGAAAAGCATTCCCAGAGTAAACGGCCTGCTACAAAGCCATAACAGCTAGAATATGCATATTATTAGTAGATTTGGATAGAAAACACTCTGAAGTTTCTAAAACTGTTTGGATGATGTCTGTGAGTATAACAGAACTCATCAGGCAGGCAAAAACCTGAGAAAAAATCCAAACAGGAAGTGAGAAATCTGAGGTTGGTCGATTTTCAACTCAGCTCCTATTGAAGATTCAATGGGATATTGGTAATGTTGCACTTCCTAAGGCTTCCACTAGATGTCAACAGTCGTTAGAACCTTGTCTGATGCCTCTACTGTTTAGTGGGGCCAAAGGAGAGAGGAATGAGTCAGGTCTGCCATGACCTGAACATGCTCTGACAATGCGCGTTCACGTGAGAGCGAGCTCTGTTCCATCGCAATTCTGAAGACACAGGAATACTCCGGGTGAAACATTATTGAAGAATTATGTTAAAAACATTCTAAAGATTGATTCAATAATTCGTTTGTCATGTTTTTACGGACTGTAATATAACTTTTTTTACTTTTCGTCCGTACTTTCCGCTGGACCTGCCCGCGCATAGTGAGTTTGGAAAGTGTACTGAACGCTAGAACAACAAGGAGGAATTTGGACATAAATGATGGACATTATCGAACAAAACGAAAATGTATTGTGGAACTGGGATTCCTGGGAGTGCATTCTGATGAAGTTCATCAAAGGTAAGTGCATGTTTATATTGTTACTTCTGACTTCTGTTGACTGCATAATATGGCAGCTATATTTGTGTCTTGATTGGGCTCTGAGCGCCGACTCAGATTATTGCATGGTTTGCTTTTTCCGTAAAGCTTTTTTAAAATCTGACACAGCGGTTGCATTAAGGAGAAGTGCATCTAAAATTCCATGCATAACTGTTCTTTTAGCAATGTTTATTATGAGTATTCCTGTCAAATTGATGTGGCTCTCTGCAAAATCAAAGGATGTTTTGTGACTTCTGAACGTAAGGCGCCAATGTAAACTCTGATTTTTGGATATAAATATGAACTTTACCGAACAAAACATACATGTATTGTGTAACAGGAAGTCCTATGAGTGTCATCTGATGAAGATCATCAAAGGTTAGTGATTCATTTTATCTATATTTCTGCTTTTTGTGAATCCTCTCTTTGGCTGGAAAAATGGCTGTGTTATTCTGTGAATAGGCACTCACCTAACATAATCGTTTGGTTTGCTTTCGTCGTAAAGCTTGGCTGTGGCTGGATTTACAACAAGTGTATCTTTAAAATGGTGTAAAATACATGTATGTTTGAGGAATTTTAATTATGGGATTTCTGTTGTTTTTAATTTAGCGTACTGCACTTTCACTGGCTGTTGAAGAGGTGGGACGCTAACGTCTCACGTACCCTAGAGAGGTAAACCAGTCACCAATTTTGTCAAAAACAGATTTTTCAGATTTTGAGAGAGTTTAACTAAGATCAGCAATCTTATCAATTATCGCATTCATATTCTCAGAGGAATCAGGGAGCAACATAACACAATTATCAGGATCAACAATACCTAGTACGTTACAGTGTCCTCCTCTAAATTCAATTTATGGCGGCTGACAACTGCTTTCAGATTTTGGAAATCTAATGAGAGTTGGCTAAATCTTCGGATCGTTAAATTCATATGGGAATGTAATGAGTAGGTTAAATTGTTTACCCACTTTCCTAGGACAGCCACACCCCAGGAGGGTATGACTGACATACCAACAATCTCACACAGGTGTAGGACATAACCATAGGCTTCCTGATTGTCTGGGATGAGTCGTTTGGAGCACTTCAGTTCCCCAGAGTTGGTTTTACCTCTCATTGAAAAGATCGGTGACCGGAATCCCCCCCATCCAGGAGGTAAAGTGAGGTACCCCTTTTGGTACCCCTCACTGCATACCCACATTCATCCAAAATGTGCTCACATGCCTTCCTCTACCCTGGAAAGGTTTAAACCTGTCACCTGTTGCTGTAAGTCTAACACACTAAAATCCCCTTTAGCATAGTTTCTCCTATCACTATACTCTTCTCTCAGTTGACCCATATATACACGACAAGCTCTCGTATCTCCCATATCTTCCTTCCCATCATTACAAAGACACAGGGCAGGGATTGACTTTGGGCTTAGGGAGGTCAGTATGGGATTGATGCTCAAGCTTCCATTTCCTAACATTTCTATCCACAGGTGGGTGCTGGGATAATTACACCGTACAGAGTGGGTAGTTCTTACCGTGAAGACTGACTCACCTCACCTGAGGTGAGTTCTAGGCCATAGAGGGATCTGCCTGCTTCTTTCTAACACATTAAGTACGTTTGCACCCTTCTTGTGACCACCCCAACATACATGTGTCCCATGATACCTGGCTAACCTCTCAGTTCTACTCCCAAAAAACAGTCCTTTGGTCTCCCTTTGCCTCGTAGGTTGTTTCTCATTACCTCTCTGCATAAAGTATAAAACCCCACATTCAAACTCCGTCCTTCTCATAGGCTCAAACTGACTCCCGAACAACTCAATGGTTGATGTAGGCTTTCTAATTACAAAATTCTTGGTTCCTGGCCTCTTAGTCTGATTTGCAATTTTTTTTTCACCGTTTGTATCCATTTGTTGTTTTCCTCAGATCCCCCAGGGGGTCCTGTGGCTGCGCCAACAAGGAGACCCATGGAAAGGATGATGGGGAAAACAAACCACCAGACCTGGTGTAGTCTATGTTTCCTAGTTATAGAACCTGAGTGTGAGTGTGAACTGATGTCTCCTTCTTCTGCTCGTTGGCTAGAGCCTTCTTTTTCATCTTTCTTTCCGGCCCTTTGGTCTGGGCCCTCTGCTTATGGACCTTCTTCCTTGTTCTCGAGGCCCTGCCCTCCCTCCCTCCAGTCGCTCATCCATGGCTTCCACTCTGGGAGGTGCTTGCAGTGGGAGAGATGATGCCAGCCGGACCTCTCCGCTACCCGGATTGCAGTTGGTGTTGCCATGGTCACCTGGAAGGGTCCCATCCATCTTGGCTGGTTCCATTTTCTTTTATGGACTTGTAGTTTCACTCAGTCTCCTACGCAGATGGTCAGAGCATCTGGATCCTCACCTGGGATTGGTTCTGTTGCTTTCCTAGTGCGAGTGGAGAAAACTGACAATAGAGGTTAGTTCTTTCATGTACTCTATGTAATCCCGTTACGCCGTGGGTGATAGATGGACACAAACTTCTGGTCAACACCCATCATTTTGGCCACTTGGGCAACCACATCTCCTATGAGATGTGTCCCATTGTCTGCAGACAAAACCACAGGCACCACGAACCTGAGTATAATTTCCCTGACTAGCAATTTTGCAACTGTTCGCGCAACGCAGTTGGTGGTGGGAAATGCTTCCACCCACCTGGTGAACCTGTCAATTATCCCCAGGCAGTATTTCTTTCTTTCTGTTCGCTCTACCATGTCTATGAAATTCATAGCAAGGTGGACAAAAGGTCCTTTTGGTGTGGGGAACTTCCCTGGTTGCAGTGGAGTTCCCTTGTCTATGTTATATAATAAACATGTTGCGCAACGGTAATTGAACTGTTCTACGTGCTGATGTACATGCTGATTCAAATTTGGGCAAAACCATTGGGCAGAAATCTTCTCCTCCACCATATAAATCTTCTCCTCCACCATATCCCCCCTTGACGAATGGCTCACTCCATGAGCCAATCGGCAAACAGTAGAAACCATGGTTGATGGTAAACAGGGCATGCCAGACAAAAGATGTAGCCATAAGCCAGACCTAGGACAGAGAGCACACCCTCACACTTGGTGATTGAGAATATCAGCCTGCTGCTGTTTCTCAGGATCAGTAGCTTCAGATGACACAAACAACTAAAAATAGAATGCATGTGTGTGACAACGGGAAGCAGCCAATTTGGCCACCTCATTAGCTATGCTGTTACCAATATTAGCATAATCACTCCTACCTGTGTGTGCCTCAACCTTAACAATAGCTAATTTGTTTTCGCATAGTTTCAATCAACTGTTCAACATAAGGTCTGTTTTTAATAGGTGTGGCTGTGGTATTAGTAAACCTTCTTGCTCTCCAAACCCCACACCAGGACAGACAAACCCCAATAGCATATGCTGAGTCTGAGTAGACATTAAGGGCCTTCCCTTCCCCCAATTCACAAGCTGTTTTCAGAGCTAATAAATCTGCCCCTTGAGCTGATAAATGTTCTGTTAGGGGCTGTATAACCTCAATATCACCTTCCACATCTACTACAGCAAATCCTACATGTTTCTTCCCTGTGCTTTGATCTATATAAGCAGAACCATCAACGAACAGCACCATGTCAGAGTCAAGCAAAGGTTCATCAAACAAGTCTTTGTCCGTAACACATTCCTGGGCTGTCCCGACGCCCCTGTTATTGTTACTGATGATTTGCTCAGGGAAACCCGAACAACTTGTCCAGGTTTGCCTAAACAGGAACAGTGAGCTCCAGTGTCTATTAGAAATGGTAGGTTATGTCCATTAACATTAAGAGTAAAAATGGGCTCTTCTCTTTCATAATTGAATTCATACTGGGAACACTGGAGCATGGGAGTCGGGCACCTTCATTGTTGAATCAGAGGGAAATAAGAACTGTTGGTGTTCTGATTTCCCATTGGCCATGGCTGTCCTCTGTCATTAACTTGTCCTCCTTGTCCATAGGGCATAGGTGGCGCCTGGGGAGCATTTTCAGCTCCGGGCGAGTGGTACTGTGGCTGAGGAGCTTATTGTTGCCATGGTGGGTAGTACACTCCAGGATGTGCATTACCTTCTTCAGTGCAGTGTCTAGTCCTCCTTTCACACTCTTCTATCTCCCTCTGGTATTGTCTTTACCATATCCGTGGCTTGTCTGACCTCCTCTTTTAGCTTCTTACTTTCGTCCACATGATCTGTGTCCATTGTCTCCTTAATCGCATTAGCAATTAGCACCTGCAGATCTTCTATCAACTTCCTCTTCTCTTTTCGTAATGTATACAACTTATTATTTTCCAATCTTCCTTCTTCTCTCTCTTTCTTTCTTCCCTTTCACTCTGGTCTCTGAATAGGTCACCCATGGATGGTAACACTTTGTACTTTTCTTTTACTTCTTTAGTAGTTAGTTTGTTTTCTACAGGCGGCCATATGTCTAGGGTCTTCCAGTCTGTTCCTTTTTGTGGAGTGAGTTGGAGTGTCGAGGGAAACTCCCTCCAGGAACTGTGCCTCCTTTTTTCATCCAATTCTATTGTTCTCATGCCGCTTGTTGCTGCTGTTGTGTCATCCACCTCCTTCATCAGAGTCCCCTTGAGGATAATTGTGGTTGCTTCTCCATTTTCTTCTGTCAGTGGTATGAGAGGGTAGATCTGTGTATAGTCACACCGGGGACCTCTGGGTTGATTCTCATACGGCGGCAGGGCTGTGGCGAGTACTCCTGTTCTGCCTCAGTCCTGACTCATTTCTTTCCTCCCGCACTCTATTGTTCTCTCCAGCTTTAGTTTGGTCACAGTAGGTCACCTTGTTCATGAAGAGCTGTCCGTCCAGCATCATCATTCCTATCACAGTTTCTGATACAAGGGTACTTTTCTTCATCCCGTTCTCCTTGTCCATTTTTCTTGTCTGAATTATCTCCTTGACTAAATCCAACCTAGTCTTGTTGAATGAACCATCCATTGGATATTCATTTTCTCCTGCCATCTCTGTCCAGACATGCCATTTCTTAATGAATAGGTTATGGTCCGGGTGAAATATTATCGATTATGTTTGTTAAAAACAACCTGAGGATTGATTATAAAAAACATTTGACATGTTTCTACGACCATTACGGATACTTTTTGGAATTTGTCGAACGGAACACGGCTTTGGTTTTCTCAACATAATGCGCAAACCAAATAGCGTTTTTTTTGTGATAAAAGTAATATTTATCGAACAAAAATAACATGTGTTGTGTAACTGGGAGTCTCGTGAGTGGAAACATCCAAAGATTATCTAAGGTAAGCGATTAATTTTATTGCTTTTCTGACTTTCGTGACCAAGCTAACCAAGCTAATATAAGGCTAGCTGTTGTAGCATTGAAAGCTACACTCACAAAAGCTTGGATTTCTTTCGCTGTAAAGTATATTTTCAAAATCTGACACGATAGGTGGATTAACAACAAGCTAAGCTGTGTTTTGGTATATTTCACTTGTTATTGCATGACTATAAATATTTTTTGTAATATTTTTTAATCTGATACGTTTGGAAATGTTCATCTTCCTTTCAGGACCGGAACGAGGCTGTAGTTTTCTCAACATAACGCGCAACCCAAATGGCGTTTTTTTGTTATAAAGGTAATATTTATCGAACAAAAAGAACAATTATTGTGTAACTGGGATTCTCGTGAGTGCAAACATCCGAAGATTATCTAAGGTAAGCGATTAATTTTATTGTTTTTCTGACTTTCGTGACCATGCTAATTTGGGGCTAGCTGTTGTAGCATTGAAAGCTACACTCACAAAAGCTTGAATTTCTTTCGCTGTAAAATATATTTTCAAAATCTGACACTATACGTGGATTAACAACAAGCTAAGCTGTGTTTTGGTATATTTCACTTGTGATTGCATGATTATAAATATTCTTAGTAATATTTTTGCATTTGGCGCCCTGCAATTCTAGCGGTTGTTTAGGAAAGTGATCCCGTAAAAGGGATCCGTAGCGCAGAGAACTTAAAAAGTGAATGTAAATTCCACAGCGGAAAATTTATTTAGCATATATTCAACAGGCATGACAGGCTTCATTGCTCCTATCTCCTCATTCTGGTTCGACTGTGCCATGGTGCTCCCGCTTTTAATTTAAATAGTCTGGGTGTAATGTGTTTCCCAATTTCTATAGGGTTATCCTAAAGTGGGTGTAATATGTAGACATATACCTATATACATTCTTCTCTATCTCCTTTCAGTGTGTGTTAAACAACAGTGGGAGATACTGTAATCCTAATTCTACTCTCACTTATTCCAGGCTATAGTAAATGGTTCTACTAAACTCAAATATATTTCACACACGGGCCTCACAGAGACAACCACATGATAGACTTCAGTTACTAATATTATATCTTAAGGGTGTAGAGCACATGTGTCAAACTCAAGGCCCGCGGGCCAGATGTGGCCCGCCAGGTCATTTTATGTGGCCCGCGAGAGCTTAAAAGTTTTGAGTGTCTAAAAATAAATACCAAAAAATAAATTAAGAGCGTGCTTTGACCAAAAACTACATTCCCACAATGCCTTTCGACTACGCTAGCCACGGCAGTGTCCATGCCAACGAGTGGAATTGAGATATAAATAATGATCCCAAAATGTCCAGAAAGAGAAAAGTTGATGCAGACGGAAGACTGTTTCAAGAAAGATGGGAAGGCGAATACTTGTTTGCGCTTCAAGGAGAAAGACCGGTATGTCTTTTGTGTTACGAGGCGGTGTCGGTTGTCAAAGAGTACAATCTGCGTCGACATTTTGACACCAAACACGGAGCTAAGTACGCTAAAGCTAGCCTTCAAGAAAAGCAACAAATTGCCCAAGAATTAAAAGGCAAACTGCGGTCGCAGCAGAGTTTGTTCATGAAATCCACAGCCAAAAACGAGGCCGCGGTGAAAGCTAGCTTCATTGTGGCTGAAGAAATCGCCCACGCTTCCAAGTCTTTTTCAGAGGGAGCGTTTTTGAAGCAGTGCATGCTGAAGGTCTGTGAGCAGGTGTGTCCCGACCAGTTACAGACTTTTAAAAATGTCAGTTTATCAAGAAACACCATCGTCGACCGAGTGAAGGAACTAGCAGAAAATCTTACAACACAGCTGGCCGAGGAGACACGCAGCTACACAGCTTTTTCATTAGCTGTTGATGAAAGCACAGATAACACGGACACAGCGCAGTTATCAATTTTTATTAGAGGCGTAAAGTCGGACCTCTCTATCACTGAGGAGCTGTTGGATGTGGCTGCAATGCATGGGACCACGACGGGACAGAACATTTTTGATGCGGTAGAGAAGTCCGTAAGTAAAAATGCATTGCAGTGGGAAAACTTGGTAGGATTAACTACAGACGGTGCACCGGCAATGTGTGGAGGAAAAGTGGGCTTGGTTGGACTAATGAAGGGGAAAATGCAAAAAATGAACTGTCACACGCCTTTGATAACGTATCATTGCATTATCCATCAAGAAGCTTTGTGTGGGAAGGTGCTGGGGATGGAGGACATTGTGACCACAGTCATGAAAACAGTGAACTTCATTCGGGCGCGTGGCCTGAATCACCGTCAGTTCCAGCAGTTTTTGCTGGAGATGGGCTCGGAACACGGGGATGTGCTGTACCATACAGAACTGCGGTGGCTGAGTAGGAGCAAAGTCCTCAAGCGATTTTTCGAGCTCAGGAAAGACATTGCTCTTTTTATGCAGAGTAAAGGAAAACTCATGTCTGAACTATCAGATCCAAAGTGGATGTGTGACTTTGCTGTGTTGTGTGACATAACCGACCATCTCGCCCAGCTGAATCAGAAGCTGCAGGGACGCAAACAAGTCATCACGCAGATGTCCGACACGATCACGGCTTTCCAGCGTAAATTGGACTTATGGATGTGGCAAGTGAAACAGGACAATCTTGTTCACTTTCCTGTTTGTCAGAGCATGTCAGCCTCATTTCCCGAGACTTTTTCATGTGCTCAGTTGGCTACCAAACTGAGCTGGTTAAAGACTGAGTTTGATCGGCGCTTCTCTGACTTCAGAGCACAACAGTCTGGCTTTGACATCTTTGCCAATCCTTTCACCACCGATGTCTGCACTGCACCCCAACACCTTCAGATGGAGCTAATTGAGCTTCAAAGCGACAGTGGCCTGAGAGCAAAGTTTCAGGATGCTACAATCCAGGACTTTTACCGTCTGCTGCCTCCTGGTTTGATGCCACAGCTTCGACTTCATGCTGCCTGTGTTCTGTCCATGTTTGGGAGCACCTATCAAATCAAATCAAATCAAATCAAATCAAATTTTATTAGTCACATACACATGGTTAGCAGATGTTAATGCGAGTGTAGCGAAATGCTTGTGCTTCTAGTTCCGACAATGCAGTAATAACCAACAGTAATCTAACCTAACAATTCCACACTACTACCTTACACACACACACAAGTGTAAGGGATAAAGAATATGTACATAAAGATATATGGATGAGTGGTGGTACAGAACGGCATGGCAGATGCAGTAGATGGTATAGAGTACGGTATATACATATGAGATGAGTACTGTAGGGTATGTAAACATAAAGTGGCATAGTTTAAAGTGGCTAGTGGTACATGTATTGCATAAAGATGGCAAGATGCAGTAGATGATATAGAGTACAGTATATATACATATGAGATGGGTAATGTAGGGTATGTAAACATTGTATTAAGTGGCATTGCTTAAAGTGGCTAGTGGTACATTTTTACATAATTTCCATCAATTCCCATTTTTAAAGTGGCTGGAGTTGAGTCAGTATGTTGGCAGCGGCCGCTAAATGTTAGTGGTGGCTGTTTAACAGTCTGATGGCCTTGAGATAGAAGCTGTTTTTCAGTCTCTCGGTCCCTGCTTTGATGCACCTGTACTGACCTCGCCTTCTGGATGATAGCGGGGTGAACAGGCAGTGGCTTGGGTGGTTGTTGTCCTTGATGATCTTTATGGCCTTCCTGTGACATCGGGTGGTGTAGGTGTCCTGGAGGGCAGGTAGTTTGCCCCTGGTGATGCGTTCTGCAGACCTCACTACCCTCTGGAGAGCCTTACGGTTGTGGGCGGAGCAGTTGCCGTACCAGGCGGTGATACAGCCCGACAGGATGCTCTCGATTGTGCATCTGTAGTAGTTTGTGAGTGCTTTTGGTGACAAGCCGAATTTCTTCAGCCTCCTGAGGTTGAAGAGGCGCTGCTGCGCCTTCTTCACAACGCTGTCTGTGTGGGTGGACCAGTTCAGTTTGTCCGTGATGTGTACACCGAGGAACTTAAAACTTTCCACCTTCTCCACTACTGACCCGTCGATGTGGATAGGGGGGTGCTCCCTCTGCTGTTTCCTGAAGTCCACAATCATCTCCTTTGTTTTGTTGACGTTGAGTATGAGGTTATTTTCCTGACACCACACTCCGAGGGCCCTCACCTCCTCCCTGTAGGCCGTCTCGTCGTTGTTGGTGATCAAGCCTACCACTGTAGTGTCATCCGCAAACTTGATGATTGAGTTGGAGGCGTGCATGGCCACGCAGTCGTGGGTGAACAGGGAGTACAGGAGAGGGCTCAGAACGCACCCTTGTGGGGCCCCAGTGTTGAGGATCAGCGGGGTGGAGATGTTGTTACCTACCCTCACCACCTGGGGGCGGCCCGTCAGGAAGTCCAGGACCCAGTTGCACAGGGCGGGGTCGAGACCCAGGGTCTCGAGCTTGATGACGAGTTTGGAGGGTACTATGGTGTTAAATGCTGAGCTGTAATCGATGAACAGCATTCTCACATGGGTATTCCTCTTGTCCAGATGGGTTAGGGCAGTGTGCAGTGTGGTTGCGATTGCGTCGTCTGTGGACCTATTGGGTCGGTAAGCAAATTGGAGTGGGTCTAGGGTGTCCGGTAGGGTGGAGGTGATATGGTCCTTGACTAGTCTCTCAAAGCACTTCATGATGACGGAAGTGAGTGCTACGGGGCGGTAGTCGTTTAGCTCAGTTACCTTAGCTTTCTTGGGAACAGGAACAATGGTGGCCCTCTTGAAGCATGTGGGAACAGCAGACTGGGATAAGGATTGATTGAATATGTCCGTAAACACACCAGCCAGCTGGTCTGCGCATGCTCTGAGGACGCGGCTGGGAATGCCGTCTGGGCCTGCAGCCTTGCGAGGGTTAACACGTTTAAATGTTTTACTCACCTCGGCTGCAGTGAAGGAGAGCCCGCAGGTTTTGGTAGGGGGCCGTGTCAGTGGCACTGTATTGTCCTCAAAGCGGGCAAAAAAGTTGTTTAGCCTGTCTGGGAGCAAGACATCCTGGTCCTCGACGGGGCTGGTTTTCTTTTTGTAATCCGTGATTGACTGTAGACCCTGCCACATACCTCTTGTGTCTGAGCTGTTGAATTTCGACTCGATTTTGTCTCTGTACTGAGACTTGGCCTGTTTGATTGCCTTGCGGAGAGAATAGCTACACTGTTTGTATTCGGTCATGCTTCCGGTCACCTTGCCCTGGTTAAAAGCAGTGGTTCGCGCTTTCAGTTTCACGCGAATGCTGCCGTCAATCCACGGTTTCTGGTTTGGGAATGTTTTTATCGTTGCTGTGGGTACGACATCGTCAATGCACTTCCTAATGAACTCGCTCACCGAATCAGCATATTCGTCAATATTGTTGTTGGACGCGATGCGGAACATATTCCAATCTGCGTGATCGAAGCAGTCTTGAAGCGTGGATTCAGATTGGTTGGACCAGCGTTGAACAGACCTGAGCGCGGGAGCTTGTTGTTTGAGTTTTTGTTTGTAGGCTGGAATCAACAAAATGGAGTCGTGGTCAGCTTTTCCGAAAGCGTGCGAACAGTTTTTTTCCATAATGAATCTGAACAAAAACAAGCACAGATCACGCCTCACGGATGACAACCTCCATGCTGTTCTACGCATTGCCTCAGCACAGGACCTAAAACCAGACATTGACACACTGGTAACGGGAAAACGGTGTCAGACATCTGGTCAGAAAACACACAGGCAAGCATTTTTTTTTAAACTTAATTAAAATATAATAAAATGTAATTCAACCAAGAAGAAGAACAGTTAAACTGTGTGCAATTTAATGATTGTGCTTGCATTTTGTTTTGTGTTTATCATTTTCAGAACATGATCAATCGATAGTAGAGAGAGAATCCACTTGGTGTGTTCAAGGACAGGCAGCATCTCCTCATCAAAGACTAACCGAAAAACTTGACCAATATAGTTGTGAACTGAGTCAACCTTTATTTTGGTATTTTTAGTTGATTACATATTATTTATGTGTAGCTGCTGTAGTAATTATTTAATGTTTGCAGGTTTATGTGTGTATGCAGACAAATTGTTGTCATCAAACCATCAGTTGGGTGCACGGCTGTGTGCAGCCTTTTTTTGTAAACTGCTACATGTGTCATACATGTTCTTTGCAGCTAAGTTTTATGTTATTTTTCTTTATTCACTTGGACAGTTTGATCCTTCATTAATGGAGTTATGTGGGTTTTCATAAGCTGACAAAATTTTAAAGGATTTATGTTAGAGCTACAAGCAAACATATATTTTCTATGCAACTGTAATTGTCACTTGAATAAGTTATAATAAATAATGAGTTATTTAACATTAAGGAGGAGTTACATTTATTTTACATTACATTCGATTACATTTATAAGTTACATCTGGCCCTTTGAGGACAGCCATTATGCTGATGTGGCCCTCGGTGAAAATGAGTTTGACACCCCTGGTGTAGAGTAACAGTAATATGTTACACACCAGTGACCCCTGGTGATAGCATCACAAAGTAATTTTCTATGAGAATCTTTACAGAACTTCCTTGTAATAATTTTACTGGTATACTAAGGGTTGTACATTTCCTATAATGTCCTATGGTAGGAAAGAGTTACTAACAAATATGTTCAACCTTTTATTCAAATAACTTCTGTCCTACTACTAACTTTTTATTCCACCATTGGGCCATTACCCAATAAACCCTGCCATAATCCACAGACAAACAAACAAATGAAACATACGCACTGTTCATAAACAACTCAACTCAGTCACTGGGTAAATTTCACACAGAATTAAACTATTCATAAACAACTCAACTCATTCACTGGGTAAATGTCACACAGAATTACTTCTACAAAAATAAAAAATAAACCGCCCTCCCATAGGTCAAGGTGGCCTGGGTAATTGTCGCTGAATTATCTCTACAAAATAAAAAATAACTAGTATTCAGTAATGGTCGCTGCATTACTACCCAAAATAAAAATAGATTATTATTGCTGAATCACCTCTGCAAAACTAAATAGTACTCAGTAATGGTCGCTGCATTACCACCTGAAATAAAATATAAGAGATGATTATTACTGAACCACCTCTCCAAAACCAAAATAACTAGTATTCAGTAATGGTCTCTGCATTACCACTCAAAATAAAATAGATGATTATTACTGAATCACCTCTCAAAAAATAAAATAACTAGTATTCAGTACTGGTAGCTGCATTACCACCTGAAATTAAAATGAAAATCATCAATCATTCATTTCATTCATCATATATTGAAATCATGCATTTCACCTATAGCCGTTATGTCATTTCTCCAATTTAGAATTTGACTATGTCATATTCAAAGTGTAGGTATATATTTTAGAGTGAGTGAGGTGCCACTTACTTGTTAGAGGGAAACCACACCAGTGAATGTCAATGAATTACAGACTTAGATTAAACAGGTGTCTGCTTAGCTTGTTTAATTTGGAGCTCTGGCACCATGATGTAGAATCTCCTCCAACCAGGGTGGACACTCACTCCTGACAAGCTCGCCAAATGTTTGTGTAGGTTCCGTGTTCCTTGTCAATCATTGCTTATGGTGAAATCAGCAATCAGACCATATATTTTAAGTAAATCAATCAAAAACCTTTATTAACTTCTTATGGCTGGGGGGCAGTATTGAGTAGCTTGGATGAATAAGGTGCCCAGAGTAAACAGCCTGCTGCTCAGGCCCAAAAGCTAAGATATGCATATTATGAGTAGATTTGGATAGAAACCACTCTGAAGTTTCTAAAATTGTTTGAATGATGTCTGTGAGTATAACAGAACTCATATGGCAGGCAAAAACCTGAGAGAAAATCCAACCAGGAAGTGAGAAATCTGAGGTTTGTAGTTTTTCAAGTCTTTGGCTATCCAATATACAGTGTAAAATTTGGTCCGGTTGCACTTCCTAAAGCTTCCACTAGATGTCAACAGTCTTTAGAACCTTGTTTCAGGCTTCTACTGTGAAGGGGGAGCGAATAAGAGCTGTTTGACTAAGAGGTCTGGCAGAATGCCGTGAGAGTGAGCTGCGTTCCTTTTCATTTCTAAAGACAAAGGAATTGTCCGGTTGGAATATTATTGAAGATTTATGATAAAAACATCCTAAAGATTGATTCTATACATCGTTTGACATGCTTCTACGAATTGTAATGGAACTTTTTGACTTTTCGTCCGGACTAAGTGACTGCGCCTCGTGAATTTGGATAAGTGAACTAAACGCGTGAACAAAAAGGAAGTATTTGGGCATAAATTATGGACTTTATCGAACAAAACAAACATTTATTGTGGAACTGGGATTCCTGGGAGTGCATTCCGATGAAGATCATCAAAGGTAAGTGAATATTTATAATGCTATTTCTGACTTCTGTTGACTCCACAACATGGCGGGTATCTGTATGGCTTGTTTTGGTGCCTGAGCGCTGTACTCAGATTATTGCATGGTGTGCTTTTTCCGTAAAGCTTTTTTGAAATCTGACACAGCGGTTGCATTAAGGAGAAGTATATCTTTAATGAAATTGCAGACAGAAGTTGACAACGGGAACATAGCACGCATGTTTCCGAGTAAGTTCTGCCAAATAGGAAAGGGTCCAAGTTGATTTAATATGCTTGCAATCAACCCCAAGTGATGTAACTGCCTACGTCAACACCTTCTAGTCATGAGACCAATCCCATGCATATACAGTTATACAAACTTGCAGCAGAGACAATAGTTCCAGTGTTTTCTAAGGGCTCAGCAGTAATTTTCCACTCCCCAAGTTGCTTGATAGTGGTATGTCTGACTAGTCTCTTATCTCCTTCACTCCCCTGCTGGGTTCTGTGTGTATTAACTTCTTGACGCACGGATCCCGTTACCGGGATCATTTATCAACAACAACCGCTAAACTGCAGAGCGCCAAATAAAAAATAAAAAAATATTTATAATCATGAAATCACAAGTGAAATACATCAAAACACAGCTTAGCTTGTTGTTAATCCACCTATCGTGTCAGATTTTGAAAATATGCTTTACAGCGAAAGCAATCCAAGCGTTTGTGAGTTTATCAATCACTAGACAAAACACTAAGAACAGCTAGCCTTAAATTAGCTTGGTCACGAAAGTCAGAAAAGCAATAAAATTAATCGCTTACCTTTGATAATCTCCGGATGTTTGTACTCACAAGACTCCCAGTTACACAATAAATGTTATTTTTGTTCGATAAAGATTAGTTTTATAACCAAAAACCGCCATTTGGTTTGCGCGTTATGTTCAGAAAACCACAGGCTCGTTCCGGTCCTGAAGGGCAGACGAGGGCAGACAAAAATTCCAAAAAGTATCAGTAATGTTCGTAGAAACATGTCAAAGGTTTTTTATAATCAATCCTCAGGTTGTTTTTAACATACATAATCGATAATATTTCAACCGGACGGTAACCTATTCAATACTACAGAGAAAGAAAATGTCAAGCTACATCTGTCGCGCGCAGGAACTAATCAAAGGGCACCTGACGCGTTTTGAAAAATCTCGCTAATTTTTCAAAATAAAAGCTTGAAACTATGTCTAAAGCCTGGTCACAGCCTGAGGAAGCCATTGGAAAATTAATCTGGTTGATAACCCTTTAAACGGAGGAGGGGCAGGCAACGGAACAGGGATTTTTCCAAATAAAAGGCACTTCCGGGTTGGATTTCCTCAGGTTTTCGCCTGCAAAGTCAGTTCTGTATTACTCACAGACAAGTTTTGACAGTTTTGGAAACTTTAGAGTGTTTTCTATCCTAATCTGTCAATTATATGCATATTCTAGCATCTGCACCTGAGAAATAGTCCGTTTACCTTGGGAACGTTATTTTTCCAAACATAAAAATTCTTTACTAATGACATGCCACTGGCTTTGAGTAACCCTGTGGCAGGGTTTGAAAAATGTTACAGACTACAAAGGGAAATCCAGCCGCGAGCTGCCCAGTGACGTGAGCCTACCAGACGAGCAAAATGCCTTTTATGCTCGCTTCGAGGCAAGCAACAATGAAACATGCATGAGAGCACCAGCTGTTCCGGATGAACGTGTAATAACACTCTCCGTAGATGATGTGAGCAAGACCTTTAAACAGGTCACAGAGCCAGACGGATTACCAGGATGTGTACTCAAAGCATGCATGGACCAACTGGCAAGTGTCTTTACTGACATTTTCAACCTCTCCCTGACCGATTCTGTAATACCTACATGTTTCAAACAGGCCACCATAGTCCCTGTGCCCAAGAAAGCAGAGGTAACCTGCCTAAATGACTACCGACCCGTAACAGTCATGTCGGTAGCCATGAATTGCTTTGAAAGGCTGGTCATGGCTCACATCAACACCATCATGCCAGAAACCCTAGACCCACTCCAATTCGCATACCGCCCTAACAGATCCACAGATGACGCAATCTCAATCACAGTCCACACTGCCGTTGTGAAGAGGGCTTGACAACACCTTTTCCCCCTTAGGAGACTTGTCATGGGTCCCCAAATGATTTGTCATGTGTCCCCAGATCTTCTAAAAGTTCTACAACTGCACCATCGAGAGCATCCAGTCCGGTTGCATCACCGCCTGGTATGGCAACTGATCGGCATCTGACCATAAGGCGCTGCAGAGGGTAGTGCGTACAGCCCAGTACATCACTGGGGCCAAGCTTCCTGACATCCAGGACCTATATACTAGGTGTGTCAGAGGAAGGCTCCAAAAATTGTCAGACTCCAGTCACCCAAGTCATACACTGTTCTCTCTGCTATCACACGGCAAGCAGTACCGGAGCATCAAGTCTAGGACCAAATGGCTCTTTAACAGCTTCTACCCCCAAGCCATAAGACTGCTGAACAATTAATAAAATGGCCACCCCGGATTATACACATTGACTCCCCTCCCCCCTCTTTGTTTTTACAATGCTGCTACTCGCTGTTTATAGTCACTTTACAAATTACCTCGACTAACCTGTACCCCCGCACATTGTACTCGGTACTGCATATAGCCTCGTTATTGTTATGTAATTTTCTTGTTACTTTTGTATTATTGTTTTTATACCTTTTTTCTCTTTAGTTTATTTAGTTAATATTTTCTCAACTGTATTCAAATCAAATCAAATTTTATTTGTCACAGACACATGTTTAGCAGATGTTATTGCGGGTGTAGCGAAATGCTTATTTCTTGAACTGCATTGTTGGTTAAGGGCTTGTAGTAAGCATTTCACGGTAAGGTGTATACTCCATTAACCCTGACCTTCATGCCACCTACAAAACTGTGTGTGTGTGTAACAGTATAACTGTAGTCCGTCCCCTCGACTCGGGCGCGAACCAGGGACCCTCTGCACACATCAACAACAGTCACCCACAAAGCATCATTACCCATCGCTCCACAAAAGCCACGGCCCTTGCAGAGCAAGGGGAACCACTACTTCAAGGTCTCAAAGCGAGTGACGTCACCTATTGAAACGCTATTAGCGCGCACCACCGCTAACTAGCTAGCCATTTCACATCGGTTACACTCACCCCCCTTTCGACCTCCTCCTTTTCCGCAGCCACCAGTGATCCGGGTCAACAGCATCAATGTAACAGTTTTAACTTTAGTCCGTCCCCTCGCCCCAACCCGGGCGCGAACCAGGGACCCTCTGCACACATCAACAACAGTCACCCACGAAGCATCGTTACCCATCACTCCACAAAGGCCGCGGCCCTTGCAGAGCAAGGGGAACCACTACTTCAAGGTCTCAAAGCGAGTGACGTCACCGTTTGAAACGCTATTAGCGCGCACCACCGCTAACTAGCTAGCCATTTCACATCGGTTACATGTGTGTTTTAGTCATATTCTATTGAACACAGAAGGCGTAACCAAGCACCATGCATATTGTTTAAATATTAAATGTTGCGTAAATATTGTGCTAGAAGCAGGAGCAGCATATTATTCTGATTTGAACACATCCTGACCAATGAGGATAATTCCAATCAGGGCCAGCCACACCCAAACAGAACCAACCTTGAAATGGAAAATGTAAGCGAACACGAAATCGAGCAAAAGCCCAAAGCCTGTAAGATTTATAATAAACCATAACACAGTCAGAGGATCTGTGAATCTGCTTAGGGTGATTTATTGAATTACCCAATTACTGACATCATATACGGCTGTGAATCTTCCTTCATTTGCTGATTAAATTATCCCACAAATGGCTTCTCCATTTTAAGCATTAGACACATGATTGATTCATTAATACAGCCACATCAGCCTGCCTCTCTCTCCTGCTAATTTACATCTTAATCCCAAATCAGGCATGGCATTCATTCATCAACCTTTGCTGCTCACATTTGGTGTGCATCGTAAGGACAGTCCCATCTAATGGGTCACCTTTACATCCAACACCGTACAACAACAAACACAGAGTCAGCAAGTCTGTGCTTTCAACATACCAGCATCCTGGTGATATCATCATATTCTCTATTCTTATTCTCCCAAGAGTTATATTACATGTGTTTTATATGATAAAAGCTACTACATCTACCTATAGTGCAACCTCCACTCTCGCTGTCTTCTCTCTCTGCCTCTCCCCTATGCATCTGCTCTACTTCAAGGGCATCCCTGTCATATGCTGCAACACTGAGCGAAGCATAGGGAGCGACAGATTTTCAGCAGTTACATACACACACAAGGTCACCCAGCCCTCCACTAGGTTTCTGCCAGTGTGGTAAGCACCTAGGATAGGAAAGAGAGATGTTGTGTTGCCCTACCATTTCTCCCACTGGTCTTCCATCCACCCTTCCTCTCTTTCCCCTCCGGAGTCCATGCTGCAAGTGAGGGCATTCACAGAGGAGAGGAGGAGGTGTGCTCAGCTGGGTCGATAGGTTAGGCATATGATTCAAAGCCCTGCTCTGGTTATCCCTCCTTCCTCCTGTCGCCCTAAATGTTCCTGAGCCCAGAATGTGAATATAGGAGTATCGTCGTTAGCAGCGGCAGGAGCAGCCAGCGCAAAGTTCTATTAGGTAACCGACTCCTCTCTGCTCTTCTCCCACTGAGAGCCGTTTTCGAGTCATCAGTGTTTACACTGTCCCGGATGTACATCAGATTTACTATGCGAGAGGTGCACTGCAGGGAACTGCTGCCCTGTGTCACAAGCAGGAGTAGAAAGAGAAATCATTGTAGGAGAGCTGGGCTTGGCTTGGCTGGGCTGAGAACAGAACTCTCCAAAATACATCCCTCTTCAATTATTCATTGTGCAGATCGATCATGCTTGGGTTATTCTCATCTTCTCTCCCTTTCCTCTTTTCCTCCTCTCTCCCTTTTGCTCTAAACAAGATGGATGAAAGGAGACAGGAGGATCTGCTTCATCTCCTGATGGGGGAGGAGGGGGGTGTACACTCCATTAACCCTGACTTTCATGCCACCTTCATGCCTTCTACAAAACTCTGTGTGTATGTGTTAGTCATATTTTATTGAACAAAGAAGGCATATCTAGCACCATGTATATTGTTGTAGAAGCAGGAGCAGCATATTATTTTGACAATATAATTTCACATAATCTATGATTATTAATCAGAGAATACTTTGGTTTGGTTATTTAAAGGAAGAAAAATCACCTGTTGTAGTCGGCGCATGTGACAAATAAAATTTGATTTGATTATCTTTTAGTTGTTGGACAAGACTAAGAGCTTGGAGGTACATCACTTCAGCAGACAATGCTCTCAGTAGACCTTACAGGGACTTCGTTAGCTCTTGTTCATATTTTGACAGAGAAACCAAGGACAAAGGCAAAATCATTTAATTATTTACCTCTCAAAGCAAGAGGCCATGATTACGGTAAGGTGACCATGAATACATTTGTGAATATAATGTCTATCTAAACTTCTACTTCATTCTAATAACCACCTGTAATTGCTTTATACAATATATTATGTTTGGAAAATGAACTGTTAGTACTAGTGAACCAGTCACTGAGACTCAGGCAGAAGTTCTTGAGAAGGCATAGGGAACACAGATTGGGCCAGAGAGTGAGACAGAGCCTGAACCAGCAGAGAGACAGTGGTGAGCAACGAGTCTGCATTTAGGGACTTCGGGATAAAATCCTGACTGATCAGCATAGATAATAAATCCTAAATATTATTTGTGAATGTGTAAGTAGCTTATAAAGCCTTTAATAGGTATTATTAGCAATGCATAAGGCCATTAACCTTTATTTAACTAGGCAAGTCAGTTAAGAACAAATTCTTATTTACAATGACAGCCTAGGAACAGTGGGTTAACTGCCTTGTTCAGGGGCAGAACAACAGATTTTTTACCTTGGCAGCTCGAGGAGTCGATCTAGCAACCTTTCGGTTACTGGCCCAACGCTCTAACCACTAGGCTACCTGCTAGGCTACCCGCCCTACATACAGTATTACCTCAATTACCTTGACTAACCCGTACCCCTGCACATTGACGACGGGGTACTCCTTGTATATAGCCTCATTATTGTTATTTTATTGTGTTACTATTTTTCCTTTAGTTTATTTAGAACATATTTCTAACTTACTTTTTAAAAACTATTTTTAAACTTTTTGGGTTAAGGGCTTGTAAGTAAACATTTCACGGTAAGGTATTCGCCGCATATTATTATTATATTCGACATAGTGGGTTATGTCACATTTGACATTGGTGATTATGTCACACAGTTATGCCACATTTGTGAACCCTTTAAAAAGCATAACATACAGTTATAGATGCTTTGTAGCACATTTATGTAGTGCTCGTGAAGGCTTTATGAAGCATTTATAAGCTGAATGTTAATTAAAGCAGACCATTTTATTTTTGCAAACTTACATTTAAATGTTTTATTTATAAAATAAAGGCAAATGGCATGGACAAAATTATTGGCAGCCTGAAGCTAGTACTGGGTTTCACAGGCTTTGGCCAAGATAACTGCAGACAAAATCTTTTTGTAGCCATCATTGAGCTTGCTGCACCTTTCTGCTGGCAATTTGGCCCACTTTTCAGCAGCAAACGTGACTAACTTTTCAATGTTTTAGGGATGCCCTCCACCAACTGCTGTTTTCAGATCTAGCCAGTCTCAGAAAATTAAGGTTTCGATTTGTTCCTAACATGGTACAAACGCTTGCCACTGTCATGGTTCCCAGTAAGGTTTGTACATTTGTACATTTATACCAGTGGAGGCTCCTCAGAGGAGGATGGGGAGGACCATCCTCCTCAGTGAAATATTTAAAACAGTTATACTTTTTAGATAAAACTATATTAAATATAATCACGTTGCCTAATAGCTGATTAAGACACTGTTTTGCAAAGAAGGTCTACATTAGCCTCAACAGCACTCTGTAGGGTAGCACCATGGTATAGCCGGAGGACAGCTAGCTTCCGTCCTCCTCTGGGTACATTGACTTCAATACAAAACCTTGGAGGCGTATGGTTCTCACCCCCTTCCATAGACTTACACAGTAATTATGATAACTTCCGGAGGACTCCATCCAGGCAATCAGAGCTCTTGCAGCATGAACTGACATGTTGTCCACCCAATCAATGGATCAGAGAATTAATCTAGTACTGAAAGCATAAGCTACAGGTAGCTAGCACTGCAATGTATAGCTAGCACTGCAATGTGGTGAGTAATTGACTCAGAGAGAAAGACAAATTCATTTCTTCCAAAATTAAGGAGAAGCAAGCAAATGCAGCTATCTAGTTTAGCCTACTGGAACACCCCCACACTCAAACAGAGGGAAGCTATGTTAGCTAGCTGGCTATGACCTTCCAACACAACACTGGAACTCTTCCAAGTCAAGGTAAGCTTTTGGTATTACAATTTTTTTGCCACTGGGGCCTGCCGGTGTCACTGCTTACTGACTGTACACTAACGTTACTGCATGATTGTAGCGGGTTTACTAATGTGTTAGTTCTATTAGCTATGCTGACTATGACCTTACTTTAAATAATATGGTGACAACGATGTAGGCTGTGTGTAGCGGTTTGTCTTGGAAAGGTTTTTTTAGTTTGGTCACATACAGCTGATGTCCACAAGCGAAGAGAAGGGAATGAATACAACGTGGCTGTTATGAGAGTGACCTCTGTTTACGCATGATCAAGGGTGTATTCTTTCTGCCGTTTCTGTTAAAAAACGTTTCTTAAACGGAAGCAAACGGAACAAAACGGGGATAAACATACCTGAATTTGTCCAATAGAAACTTTTGTAACTGTTGGACTAATGATTACACCCTATATCAGCAAGATGCAGGCAAGAGTGTGCAAGGCAGTATTGAAAATCACTGTCTGTGACCTCAAATTTGTCGCTCGACCTGTGTGCACATACATTATAAACTTTCATTCATAGACAAAACAAAATATATCAATAAACGAACAACTAAACGTGACTACGTGGTGCACATGCACAAACACAAAACAATATCCCACAAACACAGGTGGGAAAATTAGCTAATTAAATATGATCCCCAATTAGAGACAACAATTACCAGCTGCCTCTAATTTGGAATAATACAAAACACCAACATAGAAAATATAAACTAGAACACAACATAGAAAGTATTAACTAGAATACCTCATAGTCACGCCCTGACCTACTACACCATAGAGAAACAAGTGCTCTCTATGGTCAGGGCGTCACAGTACCCCCCCCCCCCTCAAAGGTGCGGACCCTGGCCGCAAAACCTGAAACCAAATGGGGGGGGTAGCCCCCCCAAGACCCCGGATCCGACCATGACGCCGGGCTGAACGCCGTGCCTGGACTGGGCACCGGCGCAGAGGAGGGCTCCGGCCCTGGAGCTGGGCTGGCCACCATGCCTGGACTGGGCATCGGTGCAGGAGAAGGCTCCGGCCATGGAGCTGGGCTGGCCGCTGTGCCTGGACTGGGCACCGGCGCAGAGGAAGGCTCCCGCCTTGGAGATGGGCTGGTCGCCGTGCCCGGACTGGATACCGGCGCTGAGGAAGGCTCTGGGCTTGGAGCTGAACTGGACACCGTACTCGGACTGGGCACAGGCGCAGAGCAAGGCTCCTGCCCTGGAGCTCGACTGGACACCGTGCCTGGACTGGGCACCGTCGCAGAGGAAGGCTCCTGCCATGGAGCAGGACTGGATGCCGTGCCTGGACTGGGCACCGGTGCAGAGGAAGGCTCCCGCCTTGGAGATGGGCTGGTCGCCGTGCCCGGACTGGATACCGGCGCTGATGAAGGCTCCGGCCTTGGAGCTGGACTGGACACCGTACTCGGACTGGGCACCGGCGCAGAGCAAGGCTCCTGCCCTGGAGCTCGACTGGACACCGTGCCTGGACTGGGCACCGTCGCAGAGGAAGGCTCCTGCCATGGAGCGGGACTGGACGCCGTGCCTGGACTAGGCACCGGCGCAGAGGAAGGCTCCTGCCATGGAGCATGCCTGGACTAGGCACCGGCGCAGAGGAAGGTTCCGGCCTTGGAGCTGGCCTGGACACCGTGCCTGGACTGGCCATCAGCGCGGAGGAAGGCTCCTGCCCTGGAGCTGGACTGGATGCCTTTCCTGGAAGCTCCGGACCGTTGACCCTTGCTGGAGGTTCTGGACTGTGGATCGTCGCAGGAGGTTCCGGACCATGGACCGTCGCAGGAGGTTCCGGACTGTGGACCATCGCAGGAGGTTCCGAACCGTGGACTGTTGCAGGAGGTTCCGGACCGTGGACCGTCGCAGGAGGTTCTGGTTCGGGGACCGTCGCAGGAGGTTCCGGACTGGGAACGTCGCAGGAGGTTCCGGGATTGGGAACCGTCGCAGGAGGTTCCGGGATTGGGAACCGTCGCAGGAGGTTCCGGACTGGGAACCATCGCCAGAAGCTCTGGACTGGGAACCGTCGAAATTATAAAATAGAATTTATAGAAATTATAAACTAGAATAATCCATAGTCATGCCCTGACCTACTACACCATAGAGAAACAAAGGCTCTCTATGGTCAGGGCGTGACAAGCTCATAAATTGAACTGGGTGAATGGAATATGAACGAGAGTCATCCAATATGCTGTAATAGAAATAAGGCCATGCTCATGAAAAATAAATTGTCCTCCCTCATCTTAAACAGCACTGACCACCACTGATTTATACTGAACAAAACCATAAATGCAACTCAAAACAATTTAAATGATTTTAATGAGTGTCACGCCCTGACCTGAGATATCTGTTTTCTTTATATTTTGGTTAGGTCAGGGTGTGACTAGGGTGGGTACGTTAGTTTTTGTATTGTCTAGGGCTTTTTGTATGCCTAGGGTTTTTGTAGGTCTAGGTGATTTGTATGTCTATGGTGGCCTGATATGGTTCCCAATCAGAGGCAGCTGTTTATCGTTGTCTCTGATTGGGGATCATATTTAGGTAGTCATTTTCCCTTTGGTGTTCGTGGGTTCTTGTCTATGTGTAGTTGCCTGTCAGCACTCATTTGTATAGCTTCACGTTTCATTTTGTTAGTTTGTTCTGTGTTCATTCAGTTAATTAAAAGAATGTACGCATACTACGCTGCGCCTTTGTCCGATCCTTATGACAAACGTGACAATGAGTTACAGTTCATATAAGGAAATCAGTCAATTGCAATAAATGTATTAGGCCCTAATCTATGGATTTAAAAGGACTGGGAATACAGATATGCATCTGCTGGTCACAGATACAGTGCCTTCGTAAAGTATTCAGACTCTTTGATTTGTTCCAAATTCTGTTACGGTACAGCCTTATTCGAAAATTGATTAAATAATACATTTTCCTCAGTAATCTACACACAATACCCCATAATAACAAAGCAAAAACAGGTTTACATTTTTTTTAGCAAATGTTTAAAAAAACTAACAGAAATAGCTTATTTACATTCCTATTAAGACACTTTGCAATGAGACTCGAACATGTTTCCATTGATCATCCTTGAGATGTTTCTACAACTTGATTGGAGTCCACCTGTGGTAAATTCAATTGATTGGACATGATTTGGAAAGGCATACAACTGTCTATAAAAGGTCACACAGTTGACAGTGCATGTCAGAGCAGAATCCAAGCCATGACGTTGAAGGAATTTTCCGTAGAGCTGTGGAAAAAGTCAAGGGGTCTGAATACTTTCCCGAAGGCACTGTACCTTAAAAAAAAGGCAGGAGCGTGGATCAGAAAATCAATTAAATGTATTTATAAAGCTCTTCTTACATCAGCTGATGTCAAAAAGTGCTGTACAGAAACCCAGCCTAAAACCCCAAACAGCAAGCAATGCTGGTGTAGAAGCACGGTGGCTAGGAAAAACTCCCTAGAAAGGCCAGAACCTAGGAAGAAACCTAGATCCTAACCTAGCCAGGGTATGAGGGGTGGCCAGTCCTCTTCTGGCTGTGCCGGGTGGAGATTATAACAGAACTTGGCCAAGATGTTCAAATGTTCATAGATGACCAGCAGGGTCAAATAATAATAATCACAGTGGTTGTCGAGGGTGCAACAGGTCAGCACCTCGGGAGTAAATGTCAGTTGGCTTTTCATAGCCGATCATTCAGAGTTCCTGGAACCAGTCCGTATCTGGTCTGACCACCATTTGCCTCATGCAGTGCGGCACATCTCCTTTGCATAAAGTTGATCAGGCTGTTGATTGTGGCCTCCTCTTCAATGGCTGAGTGAAGTTGCTGGATATTGGCGGAAACTCGAACACACTGTCGTACGCGCTGATCCAGAGCTTCCCAAACATGCTCAATGGGTGGCGTCTGCTGAGTATGCAGGCCATGGAAGAACTGGGACATTGTCAGCTTCCGGGAATAGTGTACAGATCCTTGCGACATGGGGCCATGCATTATCATGCTGAAACATGAGGTGATGGCGGCAGATAAATGGCATGGCAATGGGCTTCAGGATTTCGTCACAGTATCTCTGTGCATTCAAATCAATTCAAATGTATTCATATAGCCCTTCTTACATCAGCTGATATATCAAAGTGCTGTACAGAAACCCAGCCTAAAACCCCAAACAGCAATGCAGGTGTAGAAGCACTCAAATTGCCATTGTTAAAATGCAAGTGTTCGTTATCCGTAGCTTATGCCTGGCCATACCATAATTCCACCACGACTATGGGGCACTCTGTTTGCGGCGTTGACATCAGAAAGCTGCTCGCCCACACAACACCATACACGTGGTCTGCGGTTGTGAGAACTGTTGGATGTACTGCCAAATTATCTAAAACAACATTTGAGGCAGCTTATGGTAGAGAAATTAACAGTCAATTCTCTGGCAACAGCTCTGGTGTCAGCATGCCAATTGCATAGTCCCTCAAAACCTGAGTAATCTGTGGCATTGTGTTTTTAGAGTGGGCTTTTGTTCCCAGCACAAGGTGCAACTGTGTAATGATCATGCTGTTTAATCAGCTACTTGATTATGCCACACCTGTCAGGAGGATGGATTATTGTGGCAAAGGAGAAATACTCACTAACAGGGATGGAAAACATTTTTGAGAGAAATAAGATTCTGTGCCATGAAATTTTCTTGGACCTTTTATTTCAGTTTATGAAACATGGGACCAACACTTGACATGTTGCTTTTATATCTTGTCCATTGTAGTTATAGGTACATAATTTTACCCTTGCAGTTTGTACCTTAAAAGAGCCAATAGTATACCTTAGAGGACATGATAGTACAGGTACAAAAGCGTACCTTTTGTTTGGATGAGATACTAATTTGCCTTTTAGGGTACCACCACAGTGACAAAGCCATGTGTTCCTTTTAACACTAGAACCTCTAAAGCAGTCATTTTGATGGAACATGAATTAAAAAAATGTAATTACTCTGCCATTCTTTAAGTCATGCCCCCCTCCATTCTTGACTTTTCCTAAATAAGTCTACACTGATTGTAAAAACCTTTAGGAACACCTACTCCTATCCACGAGGAGGACTGACCAGGTGAAAGCTATGATCCCTTATCGATGTCACTTGTTAAATCCACTCAGATCTCCCAAATGGAGGGCGAGGGAGAGCTTTGTATGCGTCTTTGTGTGTGGAGTAAAGGTGGTCTAGAGTTTTCCCCCCACTTTGGTTGCACATTTAACATGGTGGTAGAAATGAGGTAAAACAGATTTAAGTTTCCCTGCATAAACTTCTTATGGCTGCAATCCCGTTAACGGGATTGATATGACAAAAACAAAAAAGTGCAGGGCGCCAAATTCAAAAAACAGAAATCTCATAATTACAATTCCTCAGACATTCATGTGTCTTATATCATTTTAAAGGTAATCTTGTTGGTAATCCCACTAAAGTGTCCGATTTCAAATAGGCTTTTCAGCGAAAGCACTACAAACGATTATGTTAGGTCACCACAAAACCACAATAAGCACAGCCTTTTTTTTCCAGCGTAAGATAGCTTTCACAAAAACCAGAAATAGAGATAAAATTAATCACTAACCTTTGATTATTTTTCATCAGATGACACTCATAGGACTTCATGTTACACAATACATGCATGTTTTGTTTGATTAAGTTCATATTTATATAAAAAAATCGGAGTTTACATTGACGCGTTAGATTCACTAGTTGCAAAAACATCAAGTGACTTTGCATAGCCACATCGTTTCAACAGAAATACTCATCATAAATATAGATGATAATACAAGTTATACACATGGAATTATAGATATCCCTCTACTTAATGCAACCGCTGTGTCAGATTTTAAAAAAACTTTACGGAAAAATAAACCATGCAATAATCTGAGACAGAGCTCAGAACAATAGCCAAATTAGCCGCCATGTTGGACTCAACAGAAACCAGAAAATACATGATAAATGTTTCCTTACCTTTGATGAATTCATCAGAATGCAGTCCTAGGAATCCCAGGTCCACAATAAATGCTTGATTTGTTCGTTAATGTCCGTTATTTATGTCAAATTAGCTACTTTGGTTCGCGCCTTCGGTAAACAATTCCAAAGTCAGAAAGCGCCTCCACTATAACGTGACGAAATGTCCAAAAGTTCCGTAACAGTCAGTAGAAACATGTCAAACGATGTACTGAATCAATCTTTAGAATGTTGTTAACATACATCTTGAATAACGTTCCAACCGGAAAATTAAATTGATTTCAGAAGAGCGGTGGAACGGAGGTCCTCCTCATGTGAAGGCGCATGGTGAATGCGTGATCAGCCCGTGGAAGTGATTACTCATTCCTGTCTCCTTCGGCCCCCCTTCACATTAGAGTCATCAGACGAAGTTCTAATGACTGTTGACATCTAGTGGAAGCCGTAGGAAGTGAAAACCCATCCATCTCTCTCTGTATTTTCAATGAGAGCTTGGTTGAAAATCTGGCACCCCCAAATTCCAAACAGGAAGTGGAACTTCTCATGTTTTTGCCTGCCATATGAGTTCTGTTATACTCACAGACATAATTCAAACAGTTTTAGAAACGTCAGAGTGTTTTCTATCCAATATGAATAATAATATGCATATATTAGCAACTGGGAATGAGGAGCAGGCCGTTTAATATGGGCACCTCTGTGCACCTTTCATCCAAGCTACTCAATACTGCCCCTTCAGCCATAAGAAGTTAAAGTCCCCGGCCACTAGGACCGCCGCCTATGGATGAGCGTTTTCCTGTTTGCTTATGGCCGTATTCAGCTCATTGAGTGCAGTCTTAGTGCCAGCATCGGGTTTGTGTTGGTAAATAGACAGCGTCGAAGAACATAGATGAAAACTCTTGTAGATAGTGTGGTCTACAGCTTATCATGAGATACTCTACCTCAGGCGAAAGAAACCGAGACTTCGTGCACCAGCTTGTTTACAAGTATACATAGACCGTAACCCCTTGTCTTACCAGATGCTCCTGTTCTATCATGCCGAAATAGCGTAAAACCCGCCAGCTGTATGTTATTCATGTCGTCGTTCAGCCACAACTCGGTGAAACATAAGATATTAGTTTTTAATGTCCCGTTGGTAGGACATACGTGCTCGTAGTTCGTCTATTTTATTATCCATTGATTATATTTTGTCTAATAGGACCGATGGTAAAGGCAGATTACCCACTCGCCGTCGGATCCTTACAAGGCACTCAGACCTACGTCCCCGATATCTCGGTCTCTTTCACATGCGAATGACGGGGATGACGGCCCTGTCGGGTGTCTGGAGTAAATCCTTCGCGTCCAAATCGTTAAAGAATAAATAATCTGACAGTACGGGGTGAGTAATCTCTGTCCTGATATCTAGAAGCTCTTTTCGGTCATAAGAGATAGTGGCAGAAACATTATGTACAAAATAAGTTACAAATAAGGAGAAAAAAAACACTAAATAGCACAATTGGTTAGGGGACCGTAAAACAGCAGCCATCTCCTCCGGCGCCATTAGCCCTATTTGGTAAAAGACCAAGTCCATATTATGGCAAGAAGAGCTCAAATAACCAAATAGAAATGACAGTCCATCATTACTTTAAAACATGAAGGTCAGTCAATCGGGAACATTTGAAGAACTTTGAAAGTTTCTTCAAGAGCAGTCGCAAAAACCATCAAGCGCTATGATGAAACTGGCACTCATGAGGACCGCCACAGGAATGAGAGACCCAGAGTTCCCTCTGCTGCAGAGGATAAGTTAGTTGGAGTTACCAGCCTCAGAAATTGCAGCCCAAATAAATGCTTCACTGAGTTCAAGTAACAGACACATCTCAACATCAACTGTTCAGAGGAGACTGCATGAATCAGGCCTGCATGGTCAAATTGCTGCAAAGAAACCACTACTAAAGGACACCAATAAGAAGAAGAGACATGATTGGGTCAAGAAACACAAGCAATGGACATTAGACAGGTGGAAATCTGAGTCCAAATTTGAGAGTTTTGGTTCCAACCGCCATGTGTTTGTGAGACGCAGAGTAGGTGAACGGATGATTTCAGCATGTGTGGTTCCCACCGTGAAGCATGGAGGAGGTGTGATGGTGTGGGGGTGCTTTGCTGGTAACACTGCATGTGATTTATTTAGAATTCAAGGCACACTTAACCAGCATGGCTACCACAGCATTCTGCAATGATACGCCATCCCATCTGGTTTGTGCTTAGTGAGACTATCATTTGTTTTTCAACAGGACAATGAACACATCTCCAGACTGTGTAAGGGCTATTAAACCAGGAAGGAGAGTGATGGAGTGCTACATCAGATGAACTGGCCTTCACAATCACCCAACCTTAACCCAATTAAGATTGTTTGGGATGAGTTGGACTGCAGAGTGAAGGAAAAGCAGCCGACAAGTGCTCAGCATACAGTGGGGCAAAAAAGTATTTAGTCAGCCACCAATTGTGCAGGTTCTCCCACTTAAAAAGATGAGAGAGGCCTATAATTTTCATCATAGGTACACTTCAACTATGACGGACAAAATGAGAAAAAAAATCCAGAAAATCACATTGTAGGATTTTTAATTAATTTATTTGCAAATTATGGTGGAAAATAAGTATTTGGTCACCTACAAACAAGCAAGATTTCTGGCTCTCACACACCTGTAACTTCCTCTTTAAGAGGCTCCTCTGTCCTCCACTCGTTACCTGTATTAATGGCACCTGTTTGAACTTGTTATCAGTATAAAAGACACCTGTCCACAACCTCAAACAGTCACACTCCAAACTCCACTATGGCCAAGACCAAAGAGCTGTCAAAGGACACCAGAAACAAAATTGTAGACCTGCACCAGGCTGGGAAGACTGAATCTGTAATAGGTAAGCAGCTTGGTTTGAAGAAATCAACTGTGGGAGCAATTATTAGGAAATGGAAGACATACAAGACCACTGATAATCTCCCTCGATCTGGGGCTCCACGCAAGATCTCACGCCGTGGGGTCAAAATGATCACAAGAACGGTGAGCAAAAATCCCAGAACCACACGGGGGGACCTAGTGAATGACCTGCAGAGAGCTGGGACCAAAGTAACAAAGCCTACCATCAGTAACACACTACACCGCCAGGGACTAAAATCCTGCAGTGCCAGACGTGTCCCCCTGCTTAAGCCAGTACATGTCCAGGCCCGTCTGAAGTTTGCTAGAGAGCATTTGGATGATCCAGAAGAAGATTGGGAGAATGTCATATGGTCAGATGAAACCAAAATATAACTTTTTGGTAAAAACTCAACTCGTCGTGTTTGGAGGACAAAGAATGCTGAGTTACATCCAACGAACACCATACCTACTGTGAAGCATTGGGGTGGAAACATCATGCTTTGGGGCTGTTTTTCTGCAAAGGGACCAGGACGACTGATCCCTGTAAAGGACAGAATGAATGGGGCCATGTATCGTGAGATTTTGAGTGAAAACCTCCTTCCATCAGCAAGGGCATTGAAGATGAAACGTGGCTGGGTCTTTCAGCATGACAATGATCCCAAAATACACCGCCCGGGCAACGAAGGAGTGGCTTCGTAAGAAGCATTTCAAGGTCCTGGAGTGGCGTAGCCAGTCTCCAGATCTCAACCCCATAGAAAATCTTTGGAGGGAGTTGAAAGTCTGTGTTGCCCAGCAACATCCCCAAAACATCACTGCTCTAGAGGAGATCTGCATGGAGGAATGGGCCAAAATACCAGCAACAGTGTGTGAAAACCTTGTGAAGACTTACAGAAAATGTTTGACCTCTGTCATTGCCAACAAAGGGTATATAACAAAGTATTGAGATAAACTTTAGTTATTGACCAAATACTTATTTTCCACCATAATTTGCAAATAAATTCATAAAAAATCCTACAATGTGAGTTTCTGGATTTTTTTCATTTTGTCTGTCATAGTTGAAGTGTACCTATGATGAAAATTACAGACCTCTCTCATCTTTTTAAGTGGGAGAACTTGCACAATCGGTGGCTGACTAAATACTTTTTTGCCCCACTGTATGTGGCAACTCCTTCAAGACTGTTGGAAAAGCATTCCAGGTGAAGCTGCTTGAGAGAATGCCAAGAGTGTGCAAAGCTGTCAAGGCAAAGAGTGGACATTTGAAGAATCTCAAATATAAAACATATTTTGATTTGTTTAAAACTTCTTAGGGCTAGGCCCCTTTTTTCTCCACTTCCTGTCTGATTGACATGCCCAAAGTAAATTGCCTGTAGCTCAGGCCCTGAAGCCAGGATATGCATATAAATCGGTACCATTGGAAGGAAAACACGTTGACGTTTGTAGAAATGTTAAAATAATGTAGGAGAATATAACAAAATAGATATGGTAGGAGAAAATTCAAAGGAAAAAAAAGAAGTTTTTTGAGAGAGAGACCATCCTCTTAGAAATTCAAGAGAAAGGTCATATTGAAAATTAGCACCCTGGATGCCATTCCTATGGATTCCACATGGTGTCAGCAGTCTATGTTCAAGGTTTCAGGCTTGTATCTTCAAAAACGAATAAGAAATATCAGTTTTAGCTGAAGGACACAGTCTTGGAAATGCGTGTTTGCGCGCGCTATGAAGACATTACGCACCTGCTAAAATCGGTTTCCTATTGAACATACTTCTTTCCGTCAGAAATATTATAGTTTGATTACATTTTAGGGTATCTGAGGAGGAAATAGAAACGTATTATGACTTGTTGAAACATAGTTTAGGGGTAGATTTTCGGGTTCCTATCTTGGCAAGTTGAACAAGTAGATTACTCAAATCGATGCCACCAACTAAACAGACATTTTGGGATATAAAGAAAGATTTTATCTAACAAAACAAATCTACATGTTATAGCTGGGACCCTTTAGATGACAAATCAGAGGAAGATTTTCAAAAGGTAAGTGAATATTTAATCTTTATATGCGAATGTATGAAACTTGTGCCGGTGGAAAAATATTTTGGTGTGGGGTGCCGTCTTCAAACAATCGCATGGCGTGTTTTCACTGTAAATCAGACAGTGCAGTTAGATTAACAAGAATTTAAGCTTTCAGCCAATATAAGACACATATGTACATAAATGTGTAAAATCCATATTATTTATGATTATTTACTTGAATTGCGCGCCCTCCAGTTTCACAGGAAGTTGTCCTGCTAGCGGGACCCCTAGCCCTAAGAAGTTTTAACCCTTTCATGCGTGAGTTCCAAATATCTCTAACGGTCGCCCCAGCGTGAGTTTTTTTATGCACGTGATTTTAGAATGTTCTCTCCATTCCAGAATGTGATTGATACGTAACAGTACATTTTATCCGCCCTGCCCTCAAACCAAAGCACGCAGCCTGTTTATATTTATAGGCTGTTTCAACTTCAATTTCAAGTTTTTATTTTCTAAAAACAGTTTGAATTTAGGTGTGTTCCGCCTCCTCATTCATTCACATAAAAATATAAATTTTTACTCTTGCGGACAATTACATTTTTGGGACATTTCTGACACGGACAAAATTCCCACAAGCACTTCCCAATTGTTTGTGCAGTTCACGTCTGCAGACATTGGCTCATCTCCCGTCAGAACATGATCTGCACACGTGTTCACATTTTCTATCTGTTGCCCTCATTGCAGTCATTGTTTTCGTTAATAATAATAACTTTGGAAACGTGTGCGTTTCTATCAAAGTAAGTGCATTATTACGTTGTAATAGTTTCTGTATGTCGTTTCTATTGTAGCGTACTGTATGTATGGAGCATAATATATTTGTGTATTTTCTTTATAACCGCGGACACGTGAGGTAACGTTACTCATTTTATAACCTTTATGGTGTTATAGTCAATCGTGCTTATCATTCTATTAGCTCTGTAAAACAATGCTAATTGCGTCAGAGAAGTACTATCTTGTGTTGTATTTTGAAGCTACATGGCCTTATGACTCCCAAGTGACGCAGCGGTCAAATGCACAGCACATCAGTGCTACAGGCGTCACTACAGACTCCCTGGTTCAAATCCAGGCTGCGTTTCTATCAAAGTAAGTGCCTTATTACGTTATAATAGTTTCTGCTGTAGCTCACTGTATGTATGGATCATAATATATTCCTTATAACCGCGGACACGTGAGGTAACGTTACACATTTTATAACCTTTATGGTGTTATAGTCAATCGTGCTTATGTAGCTACATTATTCTATTAGCTCTGTAAAACAGTGCTAGTTGCGTCAGAGAACTATTAGCTTGTGTTGTATTTTGAAGCTACCCTGACCTTATGACTCCCGAGTGGCGCAGCGGTCTATGGCACTGCATCTCAGTGCTAGAGGCGTCACTACAGACACCCTGGTTCAAATCCAGGCTGTATCACAACTGGCTGTGATTGGGAGTCCCATAGGACAGCGCACGATTGGCCCAGCGTTGTCCGAGTTTGGCCGGTGTAGGCCATCATTGTAAATAATAATTTGTTTTTCAATTACTTGCCTAGTTAAATAAATAAAAAATATGACCATGGTTTGTTTATTTGGTCTTTTCAGCATAGCTCTGTTCTGCCCTGCCTTGCCCCCCTGTGGAGCTCAAAAGTTAGTTTCTTAATGCAATAAACTATTTTTTATAGCAGTGTTTATTATGTTACTTCTTTGTAGTATTGTTTTATTGCTATATCCTTATATTGTATTCTAATGAATAATTCCTCTTTCTTCTGTACTTTCAGAAACCACAAAGATTATTTGCCAATATCATAACTGGAGCTGGACATCTATGGAGCAGAAGAATGAGGACAGCTTTTGTATGCTAACGTACACTCCTTAACAGTCTTACTGGATGAAAAGACAGCAAGAAAACACATATGCCAATATGTAATAGTCGTCTATTTTATTGCAGTATTGGTAGTTGGTTCAACAACTTGTTATACTAGAGGACAAAAAACTGAAAATGCATAACCCATATTTAATATTCATGCAGTGACTGAACAACAACTGCCCCCCCCCACACCTCTGAAGGCATAGTATCATGGCAGTCAGTCACTTATTGCTGCAGATGTGCTCAATAATGCTTGAGCATGTGATACTCCTCAAAGCATGGTGAAATACATAGAGGTGTATCACAAGCTAAACACATGTATTTTGTCATCTTCCTCTGCTTACTTCTCCTGGTGCCAGACAGGCAGACTTTGCAGTGCCTCCTTGTGCGACTACCTTGAGCAGCAGTTTGAGGGACTTTGCAGGGAAAATGCCGTGCAGTAAGGCGTAGGGGATTGTTTACAGCAGGACGACCCCCAGTGGATGGGCGCCGAGGGGTGTGGTGCTCCTCCAGCAGCTCTCTCATTAGGTTCTCTCTGTATTTTTGGTAGGTAATTACTTTACCTAAGAGGGAGTGGGGAGGATGAAGACAGTTAGAGGATGATGAGGCAGTGGGTAGGTGGGTGAGATATTGTCACTATAATTGCATAATGGATTTGTATGTGAACTGTACATCCAATTACAAAAATAGCTTGTTCAGTAATCATCTCACCTGTTAGTTGGCGGTGAACTATGCTGCCATTGAGGGCAGCAGTGTCGATCAGATGGAAAAATATCTTCTTATACCACTTGGTTGTTTTCCGAGTGCATTCCACAAAGCTGTTTATCATGTCTGCCTTATCCACTGCCCCCATTTTGAGGTTATAGTCGAGCACACAATCTGGTTTGATCTTTCTCTCTCCAGTCAGGTGATCCACCTTCCCTGTGGCCGACATGGTTGCTGTATGGACAGTGGAGAGGACATGGACATCTCTTTTGTCATGCCACTTTACTGCCAGCTGTTGACCATTCTCCTGGAACTCCACCTCCCCTCTCTGCATCTTCCTGCATCCGAATCCTGGCATCCCCTTCCTGTTCGACCTGACTGTGCCACAGGCCCCTGTGCTGTTGGAGAGCAGATGCTGGAAGAGTGTGGGACTGCTGTACCAATTGTCCACGTACAAAGTGTGTCCCTTGCCGAGATGAGGAGCCAGCATGGTCATCACTACGGACCCGGACACCCCAAGCCCCTCATAATGTTTGATGTCAGTGGTGGACCCTGTGTAAACTATAATATCCTGGACAAATCCTGTCTTCACGTCGCACATGACAAAGAACTTGACTCCAAACCTGTGCCTTTTGGAGGGAATATATTGACGGAACGCCAGCCTACCTTTCCATAACATCAGGGACTCATCAATGCATAGGTCCTTGTATGGCACAAAGACCCGACCAAATGCTGATGTCAGGCTGGTTAGAACATTTCTTATTTTGTATAACGGGTCACTTAAGATGGCAGTAGCATTGTTGACGAAATGCAGGCATCGCAGCAGAACTAGGAAGCGGTCTTGGGAAAAGAGGGTGGCAAAGAAGGGAGTTGCAAACATAGGATCTGTGCTCCAGTATTCTCTTAGGGAGTTCTTCTTTACTATCCCCATGAGGAGGACTGTCACCAGGAAGGTATACATTTCACTAATTGTGGTTGTCACCCATTTAGCGAGTTTCCCCTTCACTCCTGGCTCTCTCTTCTCCTGTAGCTCCAAGGCATAGCGATTGGTCTCCTCTACTATGTCTCCCACCAGCTCCTCTGTCAGAAACAACTTGAAGCACTCTGCCTCAGTTGGAAATGGCAAGGGGCGTTGCACTCCAGACTGGGACTCGTCAAAGCAAACAGCAGGGCCAGGAGGGGTGAAATTACTGGTGGCCATCCAGCTACCACAAAACTCCTGTACTTCATCCACTGTCGGTCTGCCTCCGTCACCACCAGCATCTTCAAAGAGAACTGGTACTTCGTCAGTGGACAAGGGAAATTCAGATTCAGGGTTCTCAATGGCTACAAGGTTGGAGGGCAGCTCCTCACTGTCACTGTCAGAATCTGATTCCTGACTTTCATACGCAGACTCATTGTCAGAATTTTAAAAAATCTCCAGAATTTCCACATTTGTGAGTTGTCTCCTTTTGAAAGACATTGCTAATGCTACAGCTTAGCTCACTAGCTACATACATAAACAACAACACTGAATGGCTCAGGGGAATGGCTCAGAGTGAGAGGGTACGTGTTTGACTACCGGCACGCGCCACTTGTATCAAAAAATCACTATCAGAAAATGTTTCGTGTGGCAATTATTTGTGTATTTACGGTTTTATTCACATGTTTTCAATTCTAGGTGACAAATCATGCATTCCGATTCTTGCACAGATTGTAATGGGCACATATTATGTGTGTAAAATAAATATTTTGAAGGTTGTACTGATTATGATGAGCTAAGCTAATTCCAGCTGTGTAGCCATGTTTGTTGACATACAATGCATTCTGGGTTTCATGTAATCGTCTGTTTGACCAAAGATGTTATAACAAAATGAGGTGAGTAAGAGTTCACAAATTCTTTGAGGACTTCCGGAAATGAATGGTGGGATGTGAACGACGGTAGATGACACACCCCTTCAACATGCATACTATTAACAGACCAAACTCATCTTGTCTTCTCTTATTATCTTCGGTTTCTGTGAGGAAAAATGCATGGCTGCGCACTGAAACTAATCATCAGATTACTTTCGATTTCTATAAAGTGTTTTACCTAACTATTTCGATCAATGGTGAGCTCACCCGTGATGTGATTAATTATACATAGTAATTGCTATTAGCTAATTCATATTGTAGTTTATGTCAGCCTAGAGTTAGAAAATATGACTGCTTGTGTTGGGTCAATCTTTCCTCAGTTAGCGCTAGGACTATTGTAGCCTACATTTTCCCGGTTAGGATGATTGTGTTATGCTATATATACTTCTGTGAATATCTGAACATTGAATCCAAAAAATAAACTGCTCACATTCTGGACATAACTTTGTAAGGACTGTGTTTGTGTAAATAGTTTCTGAAAAAAGTGTGGCCAGCTCAAACGCTGATTGTTGCGTCATTCGAAACTGGCCGTTCTAAACGAGCGTTCTAAATGAGTGTTCTAATCACACGGGTGTGATCGTACGCTTCAGGGACCACTGTAGAACAATCACACCCGTGTGATGGTACGTGTGAAAGGGTTAAATAACACTTTTTTGGTTACTACATGATTCCATATGTGTTATTTCATAGTTCTGATGTCCCCCAATACTCTACAATGTAGAAAATAGTAAAAATAAAGAAAAACGCTTGAATGAGTAGGTGTTCTAAAACTTTTGACCGGTAGTGTATACTTAAGATTGATTAATGTACTGTTTGCGATGAATGTGAAGGATTCATACATACCTGTCCACCCAGTGGTACTTGGCCTTCTCAACACCAGCAGCACTGTAGCGGTTGGCCAGGCCCTTGTACATAGCCTCCAGAGACTTCTCACTCTCTGACTGCACCATCACCCAGGAGAGGATCATCCAGTTCTCATTCATCACCGCATAGGATGACATGGTGCCAGATGACAGTGTCACCTTCCTGGCCACTTTGTGGGGGTGGTCAGACCTGAAGACCTGTCTGAAGGTGCCTTGCAGGAGCTGGATAAGGGCTAGCTCCTGCCGCTGGTACTCTTGTACGAGGCAGTCAATCGGGTAGTGTGAAGACACAGACACTCCACACCAGCCATTTACATCTTCATAGCCACCAAACACAGCAGGTGAGTTCTCCCGTCTCAGGAGCCCTGTGATGGTCCTCTGTCCATACATACCTGCCTCAGCATTCCTGGTGTTCTGCACGCTGAGAAGGTAGGCCAGATGGGCTCTCTAGTATTTTAGGTGCAGTGTCTCCATTACCTGGTTGGTCATGTCATTTGTTGACTTGCCATTGTGCCATAAGCGTCTTACAGATGGCCTTCTTGTAGGTGAGGAACGCTGGCAAGATGTTGACAAAGCGCCTCGGTAGCTTGTCCAGCTACTGGGGATTGTACATATCAATTGTCAACAAAGACAGGAGGCTAGCAGGTAGTACTGGCCACTGATGCCAACAATCACCTGAGGCCTTCCCACAAAAGAAGAGACAAAGTGAGGTTTGGGGCAATTGTGTATACACGGAAGGATGTAGTTGTTCCTTAGTCTCTCCATGATGTCATGCGCTGGCTTCCAGATGAAGAATGGGTGGAGCTGGAAGTACTTTGGTGACGGAGGCTCAGAGGAGGTCTCTATGAGTTCGGGCTGAGGTGGACAACGCCACAAGGAGACCATGTTCATGAGGTGCTGCACTGGTCGGGACCCTGGCCACAGTCCCATGGCCTCCAGCTCTGTCTTCATACAAATTCTCTGATTGAGAGAACAGTTCCAGTGGCTGATATCTTGGTCGTAGCTGGGGGGAGGATGGAGAGGGACTGCAGGCTGTGCTGTGCGGGTGGCAGAGGGAGAGGGACTGCAGGGCATACTGGAGAAATGGTAGTGTGTGGCAGAGCATGAAACATATCATTAAACCAAAAATATACTCTGTTGACGAATCACTTGTTAAAATATAATCCCACAATAAATGTTGACCTACCTTGAGCAAGCACTCTTTCCTACTCTGCTCTGGTAGGGGCAGGGAGTCTTTCACTCAGTGATGTAGTATCTAGGGTAATGCAAACACAGAAAATTAAACAATGAACGGAGGACGCAGAGCTTATAGAGGTATACATCCACAGTAAATTAAGTGGCAATAGTTTATGTAATTCAATTTGGATTACCATTAGAGAGAGTGGAAGGTGTATTTGCAGCACCCACGGCTGATGCGATGGAGACAGCTGTTGATTTGCTGTGTGCTCTGTTGTGTGCTTTAAAAAACATAGTTATTAAACCATGTGTAATAACATAACAGATCTACATTGACATATGTATCTTTGTCTTGACCATGCTACTGTACTCATTCTTATGTGCTTTATGTGAAATGTACTGTTTTACTGTAGATGCAGTACAATTCAAACCATGAGAGTAATACATACTTTCAGATAAAATGGCAGTGTATTGCTGCTTTGCTGTAGGCAGTTGGACCAAGGAGAGCATCTGGGGTGGAATGGGCACAGAGAGCATCACAGGTGTTGAGAGAGCTAGTGAAAAGGCATGAAATGTAACACAATTTATAATGAGTTTCACAGTAGATTATTGTGTGAAATATGTGATTTAGGTAAATATGAATGTCATCACCATGTGATGGAGATACTGTTTTACTGACCTCAGCTGGTCTGACAGCGTGGCTGGAGTCATAAAAACTTGTTTTGCAACCACTCTACAAATTTCTTGCCAAAACTATAGTTTGTTTAACAAGTCGGCCTGCTCCTCAGTCCCAGTTGCTAATATATGCATATTATTATTCATATTGGATAGAAACCACTCTGAAGTTTCTAAAACGGTTTGAATTATGTCTGTGAGTATAACAGAACTCATATGGCAGGCAAAAACCTGAGAAGTTCCACTTCCTGTTTGAATTGTTTCTGAGGTGGCAGATTTTCAACCAAGCTCTCAATGAAATTACAGCGAGATATGGATGAGTTTTCACTTCCTACGGCTTCCACTAGATGTCAACAGTCAACAGAACTTTGTCTGATTACTCTAATGTGAAGGGGGGCCGAAGGAGACAGGAATGAGTAATCACTGCCACGAGCTGATCACGCATTCACCATGCGCCTTCACATGAGGAGGATGTCCGTTCCACCGCTCTTCTGAAGTCAATCTAATTCTCCGGTTGGAACGTTATTCAAGATGTATGTTAAGAACATTCTAAAGATTGATTCAGTACATCGTTTGACATGTTTCTACTGACTGTTACGGAACTTTTGGACATTTCTTCACGTTATAGTGGAGGCGCGTTGTGACTTTGGAATTGTTTACCAAAGGCGCTAACCAAAGTAGCTAATTGGACATAAATAACGAACATTATCGAACAAATCAAGCATTTATTGTGGACCTGGGATTCCTAGGACTGCATTCTGAAGAAGTTCATCAAAGGTAAGGAAACATTTATCATGTATTTTCTGGTTTCTGTTGACCCCAACATGGCGGCTAATTTGGCTATTGTTCTGAGCTCCGTCTCAGATTACTGCATGATTAGCTTTTTCCGTAAGTAAAAAAAAAAATCTGACACAGCGGTTGCATTAAGGAGAGGTATATCTATAATTCCATGTGTATTATCATCTACATTTATGATGAGTATTTCTGTTGAAACGATGTGGCTATGCAAAATCACTTGATGTTTTTGGAACTAGTGAATGTAATGCGCCAATGTAAACTCCGATTTTTTGTTATAAAAATGAACTTTATCAAACAAAACATGCATGTATTGTGTAACATGAAGTCCTATGAGTGTCATCTGATGAAGATAATCAAAGGTTAGTGATTAATTTTATCTCTATTTCTACTTTTTCTGACTGCTATCTTTCGCTGGAAAAATGTCTGTGCTTATTGTGGTTTAATGGTGACCTAACATAATCGTTTGTAGTGCTTTCGCTGAAAAGCATATTTGAAATCGGACACTTTGGTGGGATTAACAACAAGAATACCTTTAAAATTATATAAGACACATGTATGTTTGAGGAATTTTAATTATGAGATTTCTGCTGTTTGAATTTGGCGCCCTGCACTTTCTCTGGCTGCTGTCATATTGATCCCGGTAGCGGGATGCAGCCATAAGAAGTTATTTCACTGTATCACAATTCCAGTGGGTCAGAAGTTTACATACACTAAGTTGACTGTGCCTTTAAACAGCTTGGAAAATTCCAGAAAATGATGTCATGGCTTTAGAAGCTTCAGATAGGCTAATTGACATAATTTGAGTCAATTGGAGATATACCTGTGGATGTATTTCAAGGCCTACCTTCAAACTTAGTGCCTCTTTGCTTGATATCATTAGAAATTAGCCAAGACCTCAGACATTTTTTTTTTTAGACCTCCACAAGTCTGGTTCATCCTTGGGAGGAATTTCCAAACACCCAAAGGTACCACGTTCATCTGTACAAACGATAATACACAAGTATAAACACCATGGGACCACGCAGCCGTCATACCGCTCAGGAAGGAGACATTGTGTCTCCTAGAGATGAACGTAATTGGTGCGAAAAGTGCAAATCAATCCCAGAACAACAGCAAAGGACCTTGTGAAGATGCTGGAGGAAACAGGTACAAAAGTATCTACATCCACAGCAAAACGAGTCCTATATCGACATAACCTGAAAGGCCGCTCAGCAAGGAAGAAGCCACTGCTCCAAAACCACCATAAAAAAGCCAGACTACAGTTTGCAACTGCATATGGGGACAAAGATTGTACTTTTTGGAGAAATGTCCTCTGGTCTGATGAAACAAAAATAGAACTGTTTGGCCATAATGACCATCGTTATGTTTGGAGGAAAAAGGAGGAGGCTTGCAAGCCGAAGAAAACACCATCCCAACCATGAGGATCATCCATCACGGACTACAAAAAGAAAACCAGCCCCGTCGCAGCCACCGATGTATTGCTCTCAGACAAACTGAACAACTTTTTTGATCGCTTTGAGGACAATACAGCGCCACTGACATGGTCCGGTACCAAAGCCTGCGGGCTCTCCATCACCGCATTAACATCTGCTAACCATGTGTATGTGAGCAATAACATTTGATTTGAAGCACAGTTGTTGTGGGGGTGCTTTGCTGCAGGAGGGACTGGTGCACTTCACAAAATAGACGGCATCATGAGGCAGGAAAATTATGTGGATATATTGAAGCAACATCTCAAGACATCAGTCAGGAAGTTAAAGCTTGGTCACAAATGGGTCTTCCAAATGAACAATGACCCCAAGCATACTTCCAAAGTTGTGGCAAAATGGCTTAAAGACAACAAAGTCAAGGTATTGCAGTGGCCATCACAAAGCCCTGACCTCAATCCTATAGATCTGTGGGCAGAACTGAAAAACCGTGTGCGAGCAAGGAGGCCTACAAACCTGACTCAGTTACACCAGCTCTGTCAGGAGAAATGGGCCAAAACTCACCCAACTTATTGTGGGAAGCTTGTGGAAGGCTACCCGAAACATTTGACCCAAGTCAAAAAATTGAAAGGCAATGCTACCAAATACTAATTGAGTGTTTGTAAACTTCTGACCCACAGGGAATGTGATGAAAGAAATAAAAGCTGAAATAAATCATTCTGAAATCATCATTATTTTTAAGTGTTTCCCTCCAAGTATATTTGCCATTTTTTCCAAACCCAACAGATCGTGACGTCACTTCCTGTTGAATCTGCAGCCGTGTTGCTGTGCGTTCTGTTGCTGTGCGTTTTGCTGCCAACTTTACTTTACTTTGCTAGCTGACAACTTTACGTTTTTTGTTTTGTTTTTGTTTTTAATTACCGTTTATATTTTTAGTTTTTCCATCGCAACTTTTTTCCCTCATTCAACTTTTTCACTCCGGACGCTTTATCTGGACATGGTTCGTCAACACCTTCAACAGCCGAAGCTAAGTAGTAACATTAACATGATGTCTTCTAATTGCAGTCGCTGTACTCATAATATACAGGAGAACGATCGCCTTACGGCGAGAATAGCTGTGCTACAAGCCCAGCTTCAGACGCAATCGTTAGGCAAGGGTAATTTCAGTGTAGGAAAGGAAGAAACAGCGTCTGTGCCACCAGTAAGTACAGATAGTAACGTTAGTATAAATCCCCCCGCACAGTCCCCGCAGCCGGACAACTTTCTCATGGCTTCTGGAGGGAAATGCTGTTGGAATGCTCAACCGGTGTCGCTCATTCAGCCGACAGAAACTTTCAACCGGTTCTCCCCATTATGTAGCGAGTCGGAGTCTGAGTCTGAGTCTTCTCTTGTCTCTACTCCTCCCGTTACGGGGTCTTAGACGCCGAAGGCTCCCACCATTAGCTCTGACAAATTGAAAACCCTAGTCATTGGCGACTCCATTACCCGCAGTATTAGACTTAAAGCGAATCACCCAGCGATCATACACTGTTTACCAGGGGGCAGGGCTACCGACGTTAAGGCTAATCTAAAGATGGTGCTGGCTAAAGCTAAATCTGGCGAGTGTAGAGAGTATAGAGATATTGTTATCCACGTCGGCACCAACGATGTTAGGATGAAACAGTCAGAGGTCACCAAGTGCAACATAGCTTCAGCCTGTAAATCAGCTAGAAAGATGTGTCGGCATCGAGTAATTGTCTCTGGCCCCCTCCCAGTTAGGGGGAGTGACGAGCTCTACAGCAGAGTCTCAGCACTCAATCGCTGGTTGAAAACTGTTTTCTGCCCCTCCCAAAAGATAGAATTTGTAGATAGTTGGCCCTCTTTCTGGGACTCACCCACAAACAGGACCAAGCCTGACCTGCTGAGGAGTGACGGACTCCATCCTAGCTGGAGGGGTGCTCTCATCTTATCTACCAACATAGATAGGGCTCTAACTCCTCTAGCCCCACAATGAAATAGGGTGCAGGCCAGGCAGCAGGCTGTTAGCCAACCTGCCAGCTTAGTGGAGTCTGCCAATAGCACAGTCAGTGTAGTCAGCTCAGCCATACCCATTGAGACTGTGTCTGTGCCTCGACCTAGGTTGGGCAGAACTAAACATGGCGGTGTTCGCCTTAGCAATCTTATTAGGATAAAGACCTCCTCCATTCCTGCCATTATTGAAAGAGATCGTGATACCTCACATCTCAAAATAGGGTTACTTAATGTTAGATCCCTCACTTCAAAGGCAGTCATAGTCAATGAACTAATCACTGATCATAATCTTGATGTGATTGGCCTGACTGAAACATGGCTTAAGCCTGATGAATTTACTGTGTTAAATGAGGCCTCACCTCCTGGTTACATTAGTGACCATATCCCCCGTGCATCCCGCAAAGGCGGAGGTGTTGCTAACATTTACGATAGCAAAAAGCCTACTCAATCACTTTTTATAGCTACTGTTTACAGGCCTCCTGGGCCATATACAGCGTTCCTCACTGAGTTTCCTGAATTCCTATCAGACCTTGTAGTCATAGCAGATCATATTCTAATTTTTGGTGATTTTAATATTCACATGGAGAAGTCCACAGACCCACTCCAAAAGTATTTCGGAGCCATCATCGACTCAGTGGGTTTTGTCCAAAATGTCTCTGGACCTACTCACTGCCACAGTCATACTCTGGACCTAGTTTTGTCCCATGGAATAAATGTTGTAGATCTTAATGTTTTTCCACATAATCCTGGACTATCGGACCACCATTTTATTACGTTTGCAATCGCAACAAATAATCTGCTCAGACCCCAACCAAGGAGCATCAAAAGTCGTGCTATAAATTCTCAGACAACACAAAGATTCCTTGATGCCCTTCCAGACTCCTTCTGCCTACCCAAGGACGTCAGAGGACAAAAATCAGTTAACCACTTAACTGAGGAACTCAATTTAACCTTGCGCAATACCCTAGATGCAGTTGCACCCCTAAAAACGAAAAACATTTGTCATAAGAAACTAGCTCCCTGGTATACAGAAAATACCCGAGCTTTGAAGCAAGCTTCCAGGAAATTGGAACGGAAATGGCGCCACACCAAACTGGAAGTCTTCCGACTAGCTTGGAAAGACAGTACCGTGCAGTACCGAAGAGCCCTCACTGCTGCTCGATCATCCTACTTTTCCAACTTAATCGAGGAAAATAAGAACAATCCAAAATTTATTTTTGATACTGTTGCGAAACTAACTAAAAAGCAGCATTCCCCAAGAGAGGATGGCTTTCACTTCAGCAGTAATAAATTCATGAACTTCTTTGAGGAAAAGATCATGACCATTAGAAAGCAAATTACGGACTCCTCTTTGAATCTGCGTATTCCTCCAGGGCTTAGCTGTCCTGGATCTGCACAGCTCTGCGAGGGCCTGGGATCGGGAGAGACACTTAAGTGTTTTAGTACTATATCTCTTGACACAATGATGAAAATAATCATGGCCTCTAAACCTTCAAGCTGCATACTGGATCCTATTCCTACTAAACTGCTGAAGGAGCTGCTTCCTGTGCTTGGCCCTCCTATGTTGAACATAATAAACAGCTCTCTATCCACCGGATGTGTACCAAACTCACTAAAAGTGGCAGTGATAAAGCCTCTCTTGAAAAAGCCAAACCTTGACCCGGAAAATAAAAAAAACTATCGGCCTATATCGAATCTTCCATTCCTCTCAAAAAATTTTGAAAAAGCTGTTGCACAGCAACTCACTGCCTTTCTGAAGACAAACCATGTATACGAAATGCTTCAGTCTGGTTTTAGACCCCATCATAGCACTGAGACTGCACTTGTGAAGGTGGTAAATGACCTTTTAATGGCGTCAGACCGGGGCTCTGCATCTGTCCTCGTGCTACTAGACCTTAGTGCTGCCTTTGACACCATCGATCACCACATTCTTTTGGAGAGACTGGAAACCCAAATTGGTCTACACGGACAAGTTCTGGCCTGGTTTAGATATTACCTGTCGGAAAGATATCAGTTTGTCTCTGTGAATGGTCTGTCCTCTGACAAATCAACTGTACATTTCGGGGAAAAAACCTGTGCAAGATCAAGAAGAGAATATACTTTTAATAATTCAAGAAAGTAATGTTCATGCACTATGCAGGAAGTTACATTACAATTAATGACACATAGACCTTAATACACCATGTTATAACAGTATCATCATTGTCAGCAGCATACCACCCTGCATACCACTGCTGGCTTGCTTCTGAAGCTAAGCAGGGTTGGTCCTGGTCAGTCCCTGGATGGGAGACCAGGTGCTGCTGGAAGTGGTGTTGGAGGGCCAGTAGGAGGCACTCTTTCCTCTGGTCTAAACAAAGATCCCAATGCCCCAGGGCAGTGATTGGGGACACTGCTCTGTGTAGGGTGCCGTCTTTCGGATGGGACGTTAAACGGGTGTCCTGACTCTCTGAGGTCATTAAAGATCCCATGGCACTTATCGTAAGAGTAGGGGTGTTAACCCCGGTGTCCTGGCTAAATTCCCAATCTGGCCCTCAACCATCACGGTCACCTAATAATCCCCAGTTTACAATTGGCTCATTCATCCCCCTCCTCTCCCCTGTAACTATTCCCCAGGTCGTTGCTGCAAATGAGAACGTGTTCTCAGTCAACTTACCTGGTAAAATAACGGTAAAAGAAAAAAAAAGAAAAGAAATCTCAGTTAGATATTTGTAAATTAATGAGACAATGTGTTTAATCGGATTCAGAATTGCAGATGATGTATTCACTTCGTTTAAATCATTTAGCTATCTAATGTAGACATCATAATGCATTTGAATTGAATAGCTTGTATTAGCCAATTCCCTAATGTCCAGGGCAAAGCAATGACAGTAGGTATTGGAAAGGCAGTGACAGTGCTTGACTTTGGCAGGCGTTTACAGTAATTAACAGTAACGTAAAGGCATCGAATGGAGCGAATGCTGGCAGGTTCACGGAGTTGCAAACCAAATGGATAGTTCTAGCTCATTGATTTGTAGATCTGACGCAGTTGCAACCTCCGATTATGAGTTTAACAAGTATCACAAATGAGTTATGTAGGCCACAGGGAGGAGAAAGAGCTTTAAACCCATACTGTTTTTTTGCCTTAAAAACCCTAACCCTAGGTATAACCTATTTTAGCCTTAACCCTAAACCCGAACCCTAATTATTGGGTAGGGTAGCCTAGAACACTTTTAAAAGCTATTTGTAATATTATGTTAGTAAATACCATTATAGTACTAAATAGTATTTTGATTATTTTTTTCAATCAAAACCTATGCAACCATTTTGCTATGTTGTTGTTGTTAGCTAAAAAAAAACTCTGCTAAAAAAGAAACGTCCCTTTTTCAGGACCCTGTCTTTCAAAGATAATTAGTAAAAATCCAAATAACTTCACAGATCTTCATTGTAGAGGGTTTAAACACAGTTTCCCATGCTTCAATGAACCATAAACAAGTAATGAACATGCAGCTGTGGAACGGTCGTGAAGACACTAACATCTTCCAGACGGTAGGCAATTAAGGTCACAGTTATGAAAACTTAGGACACTAGAGGCCTTTCTATTGACTCTGAAAAACACCAAAAGAAAGATGCCCAAGGTCCCTGCTCATCTGCGTGAACGTGCCTTAGGCATGCTGCAAGGAGGCATGAGGACTGCAGATTTGGCCAGGGCAATAAATTGCAATGTCCGTACTGTGAGACGCCTAAGACAGCGCTACAGTGAGACAGGATGGACAGCTGATCGTCCTCGCAGTGGCAGACCACGTGTAACAACACCTGCACAGGATCGGTACATCCGAACATCACACCTGCGGGACAGGCACAGGATGACAACAAAAACTGCCTTAGTTACACCAGGAACGCACAATCCCTCCATCCGTGCTCAGACTGTACGCAATAGGCTGAGAGGCTGGACTGAGGGCTTGTAGGCCTGTTGTAAGGCAGGTCCTCACCAGACATCACCGGCAACAACGTCGCCTATAGGCAACAAACCCACCATCGCTGGACCAGACAGGACTGGCAAAAAGTGCTCTTAACTGACGAGTCGCGGTTTTGTCTCAACCGGGGGTAATGGTCGGATTCGCATTTATCGTCAAATGAATGAGCGTTACATCGAGGCCTGTACTCTGGAGTGGGATTGATTTTGAGGTATAGGGTCTGTCATGGTCTGGGGCGTTGTGTCACAGCATCATCGGACTGAGCTTATTGTCATTGCAGGCAATCTCAACACTGTGCGTTACAGGGAAGACATCCTCCACCCTCATGTGGTACCCTTCCTGCAGGCTCATCCTGACATGACCCTCCCTCATTCTGTGCGTGATTTCCTGCAAGACAGGAATGTCAGTGTTCTGCCATGGCCAGCAAAGAGCCCGGATCTCAATCTCATTGAGCACGTCTGGGACGTGTTGGTTCGGAGGGTGAGGGCTCGGGCCATTCCCCCCAGAAATGTCCGGGAACTTGTAGGTGCCTTGGTGGAAGAGTGGGGTAACATCTCACAGCAAAAACTGGCAAATCTGGTGCAGTCCATGAGGAAGAGATGCACTGCAGTACTTAATGCAGCTGGTGGCAACACCAGATACTGACTTACTTTTGATTTTGACCCCCCCCCCCCTTTGTTTAGGGACACATTATTCCTGTTAGTTACAGGTCTGTGGAACTTGTTCAGTTTATGTCTCAGTTGTTGAATCTTGTTATGTTCTTACAAATATTTACACATGTTAAGTTTGCTGAGAATAAACGCAGTTGACAGTGAGAGGGCGTTTCTTTTTTTGCTGAGTTTGTGTGATCGACAACAGTAGGGTCTGGGTCGCGGCCCCCATACCCATTCCCGACCACTGTGGAGTGAGTGTCAGTAGCCTACTATTTGTCCGTGCTATGTGCAGTCAAAAATTATTGTTTGTGAAGTAAGTATGGTGATTATTATGGTTCTGGTCAACTGAGATACCAAAAAGTAGGCCATACAACAAACAATATAACTATAGAATTAAGAAACTAAAATAAATAAAGTAATTATGAAATAAATGCACAAAATAAAATTATCAAATGTTTGGTTGCTTTGAGACTAATGAGTCAAGTCTACACAATAATATTTTTCAATGAGCAGTTCCAATTTGTTTCACATAGTCTACAGTTGTATTTTATGGGTGATCTTTTCCATTAAATACATTTCTTTCAATCTGCCCAGTGGCAATTTTAGCATGTAAATCTTTGTGGGGTAAAAAAGAAAGTGGGATGCATGCCAGCAAAGCCACTACAAAACACTAAACAATGAATGAAACATGAATTGCACTATAACGGTGACCACAATCTGTTAGGGCCTACATAAAGCTGTCCCAACACCTTACCACTAATACACCTGGCTTTCAGCGGAGCCTTGTCTGCCAGCGAAACAGTTCATTCAGCCTAATTTAGTGCCTTTTAAAAAACATGGCTGACTTGCTTTAAAAAATTTGGTTTCTTCTGACAATTGGGATATACAAACTATGGCATAAGGGGACAACAAGCGGATAAGAGGCAATCCGTAATTTCAATTAAGACAATGAGCGAGTGACGACGGATGTAGTCAATATAACTATTTGTTTAGCACTTTTGAAATGTACAGCGGCAGAACCCAGAACATGTGCCGTTCTTACAGAGTACTCCCTGTACAACAAGTCAGAACCGTAGGATAAATAAAGGGGGCATATAAACAGACAATGAAACTTCTTACAATATTCAATGATTACATTTCTCTAAATCAGGTTATAGGCAAGTTAGAACACCACCAAGTTAGAACAGTTGGCGAAATTGAGAGGTGAAAATAGACCAAAGTATTAGGGCGAGGAACATGGGCTACTAATCGCTTACTATTAGAGGACCACAATGAAAATAAGTCCCAGACTTTGTGTGTTATCCTCAATGATTTTATTCATGTGCATGTATGGCTTTAAAATTTTATGTGTGCTTGTTTTTTTTTTTTTATAGTCGAATTCATAAACTAAACTACACAACATACACTTAGTATTACTTTCTTAGCTACAGTATACATATCTCCCTTGCAAATCACATCATTTATGCAGCGGCATTCAAGACATTTTTAGACTCATCTTGGCGCAGCGGTCCTTTGTGGGCAAATTTTGTTGTCAAACTTTTTCATCAAAGTCTGGCATTCTCTGGATTTATGGTGGGAACTCAGAAATAAAAACCACACAGTCACTCCATTGAATAGCAGGCGAACGTTAGTAGTTGCTTTGCAATGCTTGTAGTTAGCCACTGATTCCTTCCAAACGACTCATTGTTGAATTTGCGATTTCCAACTTGTGTAATCTTTATGTCCGATGGCCGATGATACGTTTTATCTATAATTTGTCTTCATATGACAAGGATTAAAAAGGATTTGCCAGTAGATTGTCGACTTGATTCATGATGATGACTGCTAGCTAAGACTTTGAAAGTAAGATGTTGACATGATCAGTCCAATCAAAGCTACTGTACATATAACTTGATTTGACGTCATTTTATCTGTGGCCAATGACCTTGAGCCTTCTTGGAAGGGCACTTGTAATATAACTCTATGGGAGGACCCAAAGGGCTGACATTTTGGATGACTATCCTTACTAAGAACTTAAACTTGACAATGACGTACGGTCTCCATGAGTGACAGAACACTGAGCTAATCCCGGCACAATGCTCCTATTTTCTGCTGGCTCGCCCCACCACCACAGAAAGCACTGATGTAGGCTGAAACACCTGCATTTTGGAGCTGCCTTACTCAAGAAAACAAAATAACAGATCATGTGCTTTTTTTAACTGAATGATTTATATCTCCACTGGAAACATCTCTATATCTTATTGTTTATACCAATTGCCCAAACCTGGTCAAGTAGAAGCTTTTTTTTTTTTTATTATTGTTGTCCACAATGTGTGGAAATTAAATATACCTTCTTCTCCAAATCATCCCCCAGACAGCCTCACATGTAAAACTAGAAAAGTCAAGGTGACATGTCGTTTGTAAAAGCAAGCAAGTCTGATGTGAAAAAGCATCAAATCAAGATGCTGTGCATGTAATTTGGCGCCAAATCAGACGTCAAACGACCAGGACCGTGTACCACCTAATTTAAATACAGGTAAAACTTTAATAAACTCTAAATTAAGCATAAAACAGTATCAACAATAAAGTAATTTATTATTATCAACGTTAAATGCCACAAAGCCAGGGAATCCGACTATGCTCACTGATTATATTAGCTTAGATAGCTAATCATGCAGCTTGCTCCTGCTTGCTTGACTGTGTTAGCTGGCATATCAAGTGACTAGTGCCCTCTACCCCCTTCCAAGCAGCACCTGTTCTTCTGGCGGAGTGTGTAGTTGGTTTACCAGCAGGGTAGACGATGTAGCTATCTAGCTAGAAACCATTGCTGGATCATTGACAGTGTCTACTTGAGTAGCTTGGCATATTGGCATATTGCTTGCTTTGGTGTTTTTTGGTCGGCCCCTCAAGCCAATACTGAAGTCAGACTTGATAGCCCACAATGTTACGCTACCTGTGGCAGAAAGCAAGAAGCAAGTCTATGTGAAACTATGTTTGAAACACATCAGTCAGATAAATTCTCCAGATTTCTCTAGCGATGAGGAAGATGACTAGCAAGAAGTTGTGGAAGTACAAGACAGCCAAGACTGCGTGAAGAGTACTCACGGTCGTTCGAACGGCTCTTCTTGAACGAATATTTTTGGTGAACGTCGAAACCGAATGGCATCGGTGAAAAAGCCGTTCATTTGGCCCCCCGTTTTGCATATTGCTACTATTGCTTTTTTAAACTAAAAACATTTTTTTTTTCTGCAGATAAGTTACAAAATAATTATCTAGAGTGTGAATCCTCACTGCAGAAACAATAAATAGTAGGAGAGCGCTTCAAACTATTTTATATACATTGTTGCAGATTTGTATTCTTCTGATCTAGATCAATAGGCCTTTCTATATCCAGTCCTCACAATCTATTTGGAAATAGCAATCAAAACCATATGCATATCAACTTTGATCATAAGTCACTTATCAGTGTTTATTATTGTGTCCACCCTCCCCTCTTCAGAGTTATTACCCCATTCATCACGCTAACTACTTTAGCGCATATTGACGATAGTATCTTATGAATGGGGGAGTTTTGTTAAGAGCCCTGACACTTGCTCTAAACATTAACACGCATCGCCTGCGGTAAGGTTTTGGAAACATAAGGAACGTATCTTTCATATCAGCAAGAAGTCATTAAACAAAAACAAAATACCTACACACCTTTTTATACGGTCAGTGTTCCCACACGGCCATATCTCCACGTTACAGCGCTTGTTTACGGAAGACAGACAGAAGATATAGATCCCACCTGTGCTAATTATCTATCTAGCGTGCAGGGTTGGGTAGGTTACTTTCTAAATGTAATCCTTTACTAGTTACCTGACCAACATGTTCATCAGTAACGTAACATTTGGATCACTTAAACTCAGTACCAATATCTGATTATTTTCAGTTACTTTTTGATTACTTTCCTTTGATTACTTTTTCATGGGTTTCCATGAATTTCACATTAACTTACAAGCAGCTTGGTGGCAAGTAAAATTCTGTATTTCATATTACAGTATAATTCCTATAATATAAATACGGTATCAAAGCAAGTACTGTGTAGTGACACACAGTAGGCCTACAATACTGTAAAATGTACTGTATTATACGGTAAAATTTGTAAGTCGCTCTGGATAAGAGCGTCTGCTAAATGACTTAAATGTAAATGTAAATGTAAATGTAAAAAGTACATTTTACTGTAATTGGCATGAATAAATGAATGGATGAATTAATTACATTTGTTGAGGGGAGGGTTTTGTATTTTACTGTAATTACAAGGGATTGGTGCAAGCAGGTTGGCTGCTTGGCAAAGTGTGTAAATTACAGCATATTAATACATATTTTGTGTTTTTTATATCACTTGCACTTCTAGAGGCCTTAACAAAGGCTTCCAAACTGGCAGCGACTATAGGGCAAAACAGACCAAAAGGACATGGCAAAATACTCAACCATTTAAGGTTTAAGACTTGCTCCCACTCCGATCTTTCCCATAAACATTTTTAATTGATGGGGCACTATAACCACATATGAGTTAAATTGGTACAGCATTCTCACTCACGGGTGAAACAAATATAGCCTCTTACAACGCACGCCTCTATGTTAATGAGACAGAAACAACAATACCACACACCCACTACACGTATTCTGTGGGGTGGAATTACAGTACCATTTGAAATGCAGCAATTTTCCCACAAAGCACAATAATTTACGGTATGCTACAGTTGAACTTTTCAGAGTTTTTTTTACTGTTGGTAATACCTCAAATTTAAAAAAAATCTGTTACAGTGAGACATTAGAAGAACCCATAAAGGATCCAACAAACGCTTGTGGTGTAACGGTCCTGACCTGTTTTATGTTGTTTTTGTATGTGTTTAGGTCAGGGCATGTGTTTTGGGTGGGCAGTCTATGTTATCTGTTTCTATGTTGGTTGTGGTTGCCTGGTATGGCTCTTAATTAGAGGCAGGTGTTTTGCGTTCTCCTCTAATTAAGAGTCATATTTAGGTAGGGTGTTCTCACTGTTTGTTTGTGGGTGATTGTCTCCTGTGTCGTCGAATGTATGTACCATACGGGACTGTTTGGCTGTTCGTTTATTTTGATGTCGTCTGTTTCCTGTCCGTGAGTTTACGTTTAGTTATGTAAGTTTATGTTCAGGTTTCGTCAACGTCGTTTTCTTGTTTTGTATATTTGAAAGTGTTTTGTTTCGTGTTGCCATCGTCGTGTTAAATAAAAAGATGGCTTATTTCCCTACTGCTGCATTTTGGTCTGATGATCCTTCTCTCCTCTCCTCGTCCGAGGATGAGGAGAGAGACAGCCGTTACAGAATCACCCACCACGCTAAGACCAAGCGGCAAGGGAATGCTCAACAGAGCAACAAGGACTCCTGGACTTGGGAGGAGATCCTGGATGGTAGAGGACCTTGGGCTCAGCCAGGGGAATATCGCCGTCCCAAGGAGGAGTTGGAAGCAGCGAAGGCTGAGAGGCGCTGGTATGAGGAGGCAGCGCGTCGACGCGGTTGGGAGCCCGTGAGTCAGACCCAAACATTTCTTGGGGGGGGGCACACGAGGAGTGTGGCAAAGCCGGGTAGGATACCCGAGCCAACTCCCCGTGCTTACCGTGGAGGTAGAAGGCGTCGTACTGGTAAGACACCGTGTTATGCGGTAAAGCGCACGGTGTCCCCAGTACGCGTGCTTAGCCCAGTGCGGGCTATTCCACCTTGCCGCACTGGGAGGGCTAAGTTGGGCATCGAGCTGGATGTCATGAAGCCGGCCCAACGCATCTGGCCACCAGTGCGTCTCCTCGGGCCGGCATACATGGCACCAGCCTTACGAGTGGTGTCCCCGGTTTGCCAGTATAGCCCAGTGCGGGCTATTCCACCTCGCCGCACTGGTAGGGCTAGGGGCACCATTCAACCTGGTAAGGTTGGGCAGGCTCGGTGCTCAAGAGCACGTGTCCTCCTTCACGGTCCGGTAGACCCGGTGCCACCTCCATGTACCAGTCCTCCGGTGGCAGCCCCCCGTACCAGGCTGTCTCTCCGGGTTCTCTCTCCAGCTGTTTCCTCCTCTCCAGCGCAGCCAGTGCCTAGACCACGCACCAGGCTGTCTCTCCTTCTCCTCCCTACAGAGCCGCCCTGCCATGACCTGCCAGAGCCGTCCAGCCGGGACCTGCCAGAGCCGTCCAGCCGGGACCTGCCAGAGCCGTCCAGCCGGGACCTGCCAGAGCCGTCCAGCCGGGACCTGCCAGAGTCCCTCAGCCGGGACCTGCCAGAGTCCCTCAGCCGGGACCTGCCAGAGTCCCTCAGCCGGGACCTGCCAGAGTCCCTCAGCCGGGACCTGCCAGAGTCCCTCAGCCGGGACCTGCCAGAGTCCCTCAGCCGGGACCTGCCAGAGTCCCTCAGCCGGGACCTGCCAGAGTCCCTCAGCCGGGATCTGCCAAAGTCCCTCAGCCGGGATCTGCCAAAGTCCCTCAGCCGGGATCTGCCAGAGTCCCTCAGCCGGGATCTGCCAGAGTCCCTCAGCCGGGATCTGCCAGAGTCCCTCAGCCGGGATCTGCCAGAGTCCCTCAGCCGGGATCTGCCAGAGTCCCTCAGCCGGGATCTGCCAGAGTCCCTCAGCCGGGATCTGCCAGAGTCCCTCAGCCGGGATCTGCCAGAGTCCCTCAGCCGGGATCTGCCAGAGTCCCTCAGCCGGGACCTGCCCCTTGTCCCGGTGCTGCCCCTTGTCCCGGTGCTGCCCCTTGTCCCGGTGCTGCCCCTTGTCCCGGTGCTGCCCCTTGTCCCGGTGCTGCCCCTTGTCCCGGTGCTGCCCCTTGTCCCGGTGCTGCCCCTTGTCCCGGTGCTGCCCCTTGTCCCGGTGCTGCCCCTTGTCCCGGTGCTGCCCCTTGTCCCGGTGCTGCCCCTTGTCCCGGTGCTGCCCCTTGTCTCGGTGCTGCCCCTTGTCTCGGTGCTGCCCCTTGTCCCGGTGCTGCCCCTTCTCCCGGTGCTGGCCGTTCATTTAGGGGATGTTTGTTTTAGGGTGGTCATTGGGAGGGGAAGACAGAAGCGGGGAGTGACTATGGTGGTGTGGGGACAGCGTCCAGAGCCGGAGCCACCACCGTGGTCAACTGCCCACCCAGACCCTCCCCTGGACTTTGTGCTGGTGCGCCCGGCGTTCGCACCTTGAGGGGGGGGTTCTGTAACGGTCCTGACCTGTTTTATGTTGTTTTTGTATGTGTTTAGGTCAGGGCATGTGTTTTGGGTGGGCAGTCTATGTTATCTGTTTCTATGTTGGTTGTGGTTGCCTGGTATGGCTCTTAATTAGAGGCAGGTGTTTTGCGTTCTCCTCTAATTAAGAGTCATATTTAGGTAGGGTGTTCTCACTGTTTGTTTGTGGGTGATTGTCTCCTGTGTCGTCGAATGTATGTACCATACGGGACTGTTTGGCTGTTCGTTTATTTTGATGTCGTCTGTTTCCTGTCCGTGAGTTTACGTTTAGTTATGTAAGTTTATGTTCAGGTTTCGTCAACGTCGTTTTCTTGTTTTGTATATTTGAAAGTGTTTTGTTTCGTGTTGCCATCGTCGTGTTAAATAAAAAGATGGCTGATTTCCCTACTGCTGCATTTTGGTCTGATGATCCTTCTCTCCTCTCCTCGTCCGAGGATGAGGAGAGAGACAGCCGTTACATGTGGTGAGATTCGCTCAGTTGGAACAAACTTAAACTTGTGCCCTTTTTCAATGCTGAATAGAATGTCATTGAGAAAACAGAAAAGTGTCATGTTTTTTTTTGCAAACATCCTTTTTCAATTGAAAGGTAATCCAAGAAGTAATCATGTAGTTTTTGAAAAGTATCTGTAATCTCATTACAATATTTTTTGCTGGTAATGTAACAGTTTTTTTGTAATCAGATTACATGTAGTCAGTTACTCCCCAGCCCTGCTAGTGTGCCAATGAACACCTGTGTGTAAGCTAACTGTGCAGGAAGTGTAGTTCATCAACCTGAGGCACACACAGTGTATGGATCTGTGCAAAATTGCTACAGTAAGTGTATCTTTTTTAATTTAACAGATTCTTTCTCGCTGACTTGAAAGATAAGGGACATATCAGCATATGTTTCGAAAACCGTTTTGTAAGCAACGATTATTGACGTTTCTAAACGTTAAAACCCAGGGTCAGAATTGTAGTTTACACAGAGCCAAATGTGGCTGACTGTAATGGCTGAAAACCCTACATACGGAAAAGTGTTTTCAAAAGCTACAGAGTCATGTGCTCACCAAAATATGTTCACATGGTTTTAGCTTAGCTACTACGATACTTTACTGTACTATACTAAAATGTCGTATGCATTGTTTAAATAATGAATTCATGGTGTATGTGGCAGATCTTCTGGTAAATGAAGCTAAACATGTTATTGATACTGTCCCGGGGTGACTGCCTAAAGTGAAGGGAGCACACAGGGTGGCATGCAGCTGTTGTAGCCCCATATCAACTGATACCCTGAACTCTGCAAGGTCAGCTATATAGTTGGCCTAACTGACTAGACTGCAGGGAAGGGCAGGGAGGAGCCCATGGAGGGGGTGAGGGGGAGTGGCTGTCCTCCAGAACTGGGCTGCCAATGCCATGCCATTATTCAGTATGGTTTCACACTTAGTTAGAGCTTAGTGCTTTACTGCTTTACACCAGACTGTTGTATTTCTATATTTACATTTGAGAATGTATTGCATAGAAGGTTCTATGGGCATTCTACAAGGTGTCGGAAATGTTCCACAGGGTTGTTGGTCCATGCTGACGCGATGGCATCACAGTTGCTGCTGATTGGATGGCGGTACAGTCATTCTTCGAACAGCCCGTTCCATTTCATCTCAAAGATGCTATACTGGGTTGAGGTCTGGGGACTGCGCAGGCCACTCAAGTAAACTGAACTCGATGTCATGTTCTAGGCAATGTTTTTCCACTCCACAATTGTCCAGTGTTGGTGATCACATGCCCATTGGAGCTGCTTCTTGTTTTTAGCTGATCGGAGTGGAACCCCGGTTTGGTCGTCTGCTGCAATAGCCCATACGTGACAAGGATCAACAAGTTGTGCGTTACGATGTGCCGTTCTGCACACCCCTGTTGTACTGTGCCGTTATTTGTCTGTTTGTGGCCCCCCTGTTAGCTTGCACGATTCTTGCCATTTTCCTTCGACCTCTCTCATCAACGAGCTGTTTTCGCTCACAGGACTGCCGCTGACTGGATGTTTTGTTTGTCGCACCATTCTCTGTACGCCCTAGACACTGCCGTACGTGAAAAGCACAGGAGGGCGGCTATTTCTGAAACACTGGATCCGGCGTGCCTGGCACCGACGATCATACCACACTCAGTCGCTTAGGTCACTCGTTTTTGCCCATCGTTCAATCGAACAGTAACCGAATGCCTCGATGCCCGTATACCTGCTTTATATAGCAAACCACGGCCATGTGACTCACTGTCTGTAGGAGCGATCAATTTTTGTGAACGGGATGGTGTACCTAATAAACTGTCTGAGTGTATATGGGCTCTGTTCTGCTCAAACACATGCTTGATGCTTTCAAAGGATGCACCTGATTTTGTCTTCTTTGCAACTTACAATACATCAGCTAGCCTGTCAATGAGGGTATATGAACAGTGAATGATTTCCTGAATAAGGGCTAGCACCAAGCCTTATGTATAAGTTGCATTGCAGACAAAACAGGGTGTCTTCTATAGAAGCTGTATAGGAGGTGGAATTTGAAATGCTGTAAAACCAGCACTTTGTGCAACTTGCTCTTATATTGATTATTAATGTTTTGCTGTAACAGCTAGCTTATTATCTTGACGTTTTTAGCAGCATTCAATTGTTCTTATTTTCATTATAGGAGTCATGATTGTGTCTAACATTATAATCAACATGACTGTGTTTAACTTGTCCAGTTAGTCATGCTCAGTGGTCTGAAATTAGTTTTTAAGAGACACTTCTCAGTTATGGTAAAAGTTGTGTCAAGGGATTTCAGTGAGTTTCAATCATACCTGGTCATTTCCTGTCCCCACAGGAAGAAGAAAATAAGGAAGATCCAGAGATGACTGACCCATGTGGACTTACGGATGATGAACTCAAGGCCACACTGCTCAAATATGGAGTCGAAGCTAGACCCATTGTAGGTGAGACTACTGAAGACTACCCTATTTAAAGACGTTACATTAAAGCGGCAATCAGCAGTTGAAACAGAAAAGCTAAAAAGCTGAGTGCTGGGGCTGGAGAAATGGCACCACTCTCAAATTCATAGACCACGCTATGGACTGGCCATCCAAGATATCAAAATCATAGTTTTAACCATGTTTTGAGGCTATGCAATGTTTGTTTTTATTTGCTTTGATTACAAACATCGGAGTAAAACAAGCTTATTTTGGGTTCTGATGGGGTACGACAGTTGAACTAAACTCATGAGGAATTTATACGTTTGTATGTATTCTTCAAGAATCAACGGGTACATATCTTAAATGTATGTCCAAAAATGGATGTAGCTACTGCTGATTGCCCCTTTTGATCTCTGTATTTGATCTGTCTGTACTTGCTAATACAACATTTCCATATGGTACTTTGTACAATGTCTTTAGTCTGAAATGGATCTCTTCATGTGTGTGTGTTTGTGATAGCCACCACCACGTCTATCTATGAGAGGAAGCTAAAAGGCTACTAGAACCTGCCCAGCCCAGACAGAATGGTGGCACAGGAGATGCAAACCAGTACTCTTGACAGTGAAGAAGAGGAGGAAGAGCGGGGTATAATCATTAAGATTTGTTACTGCCATTTGTGATATACAGACGTAGATGTGGATTCTGTATGCTAAAATGGATGACAAAATGGTGTCCTCAAACAAGGATGTGTTTACCTCTGATTCTGTAGGTTCAGAACAAGGAAGACCAGAGGCAGTTTCATTAGTGGAGGAATATCAACATGCTAATGATCAGGTGAGTGAGTTCATACTAGGATCTTATTTTGAGACCCTGACCAAAGAATAGTGTATTTCTTATGCAGCTATGTCATTCTCCTCAAGTAAGGAAAAAATGTTGCCTGCAGTGCCACCTTGTGACAGTAGATAGGTATTTCTGTGCCTGGGTTCTAACTGTTGGGTCTCAATGTCAAAAGAAGTTGTTACATTATAGGAGTGGTTCTCAGCTCAGTTATTTCTTACTTTTAACAGATGTTACGGCACTCTCGGAATAATAAAAAAGCTGAATATCATTATCGTCAGTGTTTTATGCCATCGTCGAGAATGGTAAATCGGACAACTACTTAGACCACCAGCACCCTTACTTATGAATTATTCATAATATAAAATGGGTGATTATTTCTGGAGTGTGATGCTTTTGTGTAATGGGATAATAATAATGCTACCCTGGCAGCGGGTCAGGAGAGCTCCAGGCCACTATGAATTAAATCCCAAGAGGAATGCAGGGAATCATGGGAATGTGGCTGAGTCTTCCAACAGCAGAGGGGAGGCACCGGGGGCAGTTGCCCCCATCGCCTGTTACTCCTGGGTACGGAGCTGGACTGAGCAGAACATCCTCTCTGCTAGGACATACCACAGGATCAGTGGTAACCCTTTTAGAAAAACTCACTCATTAACTCTTCAATGGGAATGGGATCTCTGCTCTTCTACTTGCATTTTATTTCATCTCACACTCTAAAGCTGGTGCATATTTTGGGTTTTAAGGGACAACTTAAGGGATCAAGCAAGCTGTTGGAGCATATTTTTGGATAACCTGTTATTGGCTGTGGCTCTGAACAACAGTCTTGCTTTAAACCCATGCAGATGCAGCCTCCGTCTGTATCTCTGGGAGGTGGTCGTGGTGATTCCTCCTATTCCTCTTCTCAGAGCTTCAGCATTACTGAGATGGTAGAGGAGGGAAGTTTGTTTTTATCTGTTTTTTGTTATCTAATCTTGATGATCACATCAGCAACCTAAATATCTAATCCCCACTAAAGTGATGACCAATGAGTGATATGCTGTATTAACGTTTTCCTCTGGAACCACAGATTGAGAGTCAAAGCCCTCTCTCCAGTAGTAGAACACAGAAGCACAACGGGAGTAAAATTCTGGGATCTTGGCCAAGGCCCCACCGGGTCAGTAGTACTCACAAACACTTCAGTAATCTTATCAGTGACAAGCTGTTGTTGTTGGTGGTTACAGGGTGGATGTTGTTTGGTTCTAAATAAACAGAGTAAAAACTCACGGACAACTATGAAAAGCTCAAACCAAGTTTATTCACCAAATGGGTCAGACAGCTGAACAGACCAAGACATATTCACACAAGCACTGGTATTTAAACCTTCCTCCTATGCTGAGTCTCCTCCTTAGACACCTGGACAGCCAATACATCTCTGTTGCCAGACAGGACTTTAGTGATTCCTGTTCTTTCTCACTTCATGTGACCTGACCTTGGCCCAAATTCCTCACTCCTCCCCAACTCATGGCTGTTCTGTTGACTTGTACCAGACTGTGGCCCTTCTCCTTTCCATAGGATACCTGATGTCTAACAGTAACATGTTAAATGAGGCCTCACCTCATATGTTAAATGAGGCCTCACCTCCTGGTTAAACTAGCTACCATATCCCCCGTGCATCCCGCAAAGGAGGAGGTGTTGCTAACATTTACGATAGCAAATTTCATTTTACAAAAAAAATGGCGTTTTCGTCTTTTGAGCTTCTAGTCATGAAATCTATGCAGCCTACTCAATCACTTTTTACAGCTACTGTTTACAGGCCTCCTGGGCCATTTACAACGTTCCTCACTGAGTTCCCTGAATTCCTATCGGACCTTGTAGTCATAGCAGATAATATTCTAATTTTTGGTGATTTTAATATCACATGGAAAAGTCCACAGACCCACTCCAAAATGCTTTCGGAGCCATCATCGACTCAGTGGGTTTTGTCCAACATGTCTCTGGACCTACTCACTGTCACAGTCATACTCTGGACCTAGTTTTGTCCCATGGAATAAATGTTGTGGATCTTAATGTTTTTCCTCATAATCCCGGACTATCGGACCACCATTTTATTACGTTTGCAATCGCAACAAATAATCTGCTCAGACCCCAACCAAGGAGCATCAAAAGTCATGCTATAAATTCTCAGACAACACAAAGATTCCTTGATGTCAGAGGACAAAAATCAGTTAACCACCTAACTGAGGAACTGAATTTAACCTTGCGCAATACCCTAGATGCAGTTGCACCCCTAAAAACTAAAAACATTTGTCATAAGAAACTAGCTCCCTGGTATACAGAAAATACCCGAGCTCTGAAACAAGCTTCCAGAAAATTGGAACGGAAATGGCGCCACACCAAACTGGAAGTCTTCCGACTAGCTTGGAAAGACAGTACCGTGCAGTATCGAAGAGCCCTCACTGCTGCTCAATCATCCTATTTTTCCAACTTAATTGAGGAAAATAAGAACAATCCAAAATGTATTTTTGATACTGTCGCAAAGCTAACTAAAAAGCAGCATTCCCCAAGTGAGGATGGCTTTCACTTCAGCAGTAATAAATTCATGAACTTCTTTGAGGAAAAGATCATGATCATTAGAAAGCAAATTACGGACTTCTCTTTAAATCTGTGTATTCCTCCAAAGCTCAGTTGTCCTGAGTCTGCACAACTCTGCCAGGACCTAGGATCAAGAGAGACACTCAAGTGTTTCAGTACTATAGCTCTTGACAAAATGATGAAAATAATCATGGCCTCTAAACCTTCAAGCTGCATACTGGACCCTATTCCAACTAAACTACTGAAAGAGCTGCTTCCTGTGCTTGGCCCTCCTATGTTGAACATAATAAACGGCTCTCTATCCACCGGATGTGTACCAAACTCACTAAAAGTGGCAGTAATAAAGCCTCTCTTGAAAAAGCCAAACCTTGACCCAGAAAATATAAAAAAAACTATCGGCCTATATCAAATCTTCCATTCCTCTCAAAAAATGTTGAAAAAGCTGTTGCGCAGCCACTCACTGCCTTCCTGAAGACAAACAATGTATACGAAATGTTTCAGTCTGGTTTTAGACCCCATCATAGCACTGAGACTGCACTTGTGAAGGTGGTAAATTACCTTTTAATGGCGTCAGACCGAGGCTCTGCATCTGTCCTCGTGCTCCTAGACCTTAGTGCTGCTTTTGATACCATCGATCACCACATTCTTTTGGAGAGATTGTAAACCCAAATTGGTCTACACGGACAAGTTCTGGCCTGATTTAGATCTTATCTGTCGGAAAGATATCAGTTTGTCTCTGTGAATGGTTTGTCCTCTGACAAATCAACTGTACATTTCGGTGTTCCTCAAGGTTCCGTTTTAGGACCGCTATAGTTTTCACTATATATTTTACCTCTTGGGGATGTCATTCGAAAACATAATGTTAACTTTCACTGCTATGCGGATGACACACAGCTATACATTTCAATGAAACATGGTGAAGCCCCAAAATTGCCCTCGCTAGAAGCCTGTGTTTCAGACATAAGGAAGTGGATGGCTGCAAACTTTCTACTTTTAAACTCGGACAAAACAGAGATGCTTGTTGTAGGTCCCAAGAAACAAAGAGATCTTCTGTTGAATCTGACAATTAATCTTGATGGTTGTAAAGTAATCTCAAATAAAACTGTGAAGAACCTCGGCGTTACTCTGGACCCTGATCTCTCTTTTTACGAACATAACAAGACTGTTTCAAGGACAGCTTTTTTCCATCTACGTAACATTGCAAAAATGATGCAGAAAAACTAATCCATGCTTTTGTTACTTCTAGGTTAGACTACTGCAATGCTCTACTTTCCGGCTACCAGGATAAAGCACTAAATAAACTTCAGTTAGTGCTAAATACGGCTGCTAGAATCCTGACTAGAACCAAAAAATTTGATCATATTACTCCAGTGCTAGCCTCCCTACACTGGCTTCCTGTTAAAGCAAGGGCTGATTTCAAGGTTTTATTGTTAACCTACAAGGCGTTACATGGGCTTGCTCCTAACTATCTTTCCGAGTTGGTCCTGCCGTACATACCTACACGTACGCTACGGTCACAAGACGCAGGCCTCCTAATTGTCCCTAGAATTTCTAAGCAAACAGCTGGAGGCAGGGCTTTCTCCTATAGATCTCCATTTTTATGGAATGGTCTGCCTACCCATGTGAGAGACGCAGACTCGGTCTCAACCTTTAAGTCTTTATTGAAGACTCATCTCTTCAGTAGGTCCTATGATTGAGTGTAGTCTGGCCCAGGAGTGTGAAGGTGAACGGAAAGGCTCTGGAGCAACGAACCGCCCTTGCTGTCTCTGCCTGGCCGGTTCCCCTCTCTCCACTGGGATTCTCTGACCCTCTAACCCTATTACAGAGGCTGAGTCACTGGCTTACTGGTGCTCTTTCATGCCGTCCCTAGGAGGGGTGTGTCACTTGAGTGGGTTGAGTCACTGACGTGATCTTCCTGTCTGGGTTGGCGCCCCCCCCTTGGGTTGTGCAGTGGCGGATATCTTTGTGGGCTATACTCGGCCTTGTCTCAGGATGGTAAGTTGGTGGTTGAAGTTATCCCTCTAGTGGTGTGGGGGCTGTGCCTTGGCAAAGTGGGTGGGGTTATATCCTTCCTGTTTGGCCCTGTCCGGGGGTATCATCGGATGGGGCCAGAGTGTCTCCTGACCCCTCCTGTCTCAGCCTCCAGTATTTATGCTGCATTAGTTTATGTGTCGGGGGGCTAGGGTCAGTTTGTTATATCTGGAGTACTTGTCCTGTCTTATCCGGTGTCCTGTGTGAATTTAAGTATGCTCGCTCTAATTCTCTCTTTCTCTCTTTCTTTCTCTCTCGGAGGACCTGAGCCCTAGGACCATGCCTCAGGACGACCTGACATGATGATTCCTTGCTGTCCCCAGTCCACCTGGCCGTGCTGCTGCTCCAGTTTCAACTGTTCTGCCTGCGGCTATGGAACCCTGACCTGTTCACCGGACGTGCTACCTGTCCCAGACCTGCCTGTTTTCAACTCTCTAGAGACCGCAGGAGCGGTAGAGATACTCTTAATGATCGGCTATGAAAAGCCAACTGACATTTACTCCTGAGGTGGTACACCCTCGACAACTACTGTGACTATTATTATTTGACCATGCTGGTCATTTATGAACATTTGAACATCTTGGCCATGTTCTGTTATAATCTCCACCCGGCACAGCCAGAAGAGGACTGGCCACCTCTCATAGCCTGGTTCCTCTCTAGGTTTCTTCCTAGGTTTTGGCCTTTCTAGGGAGTTTTTCCTAGCCACCGTGCTTCTACACCTGCATTTCTTGCTGTTTGGGGTTTTAAGCTGGGTTTCTGTACAGCACTTTGAGATATCAGCTGATGTACGAAGGGCTATATAAATATATTTGATTTGATTTGAGGTAGTATGTGCATGAATGTATAGTTAAAGTGACTATGCATATATGATGAACAGAGAGTAGCAGCAGTGTAAAAAGAGGGGTTGGGGGGGTTTGGGGGGGGCACACAATGCAAATAGTCCAGGTAGCCATTTGATTATCTGTTCAGGAGTCTTATGGCTCGGGGGTAAAAACTGTTGAGAAGCCTTTTTGTCCTAGACTTTGCAGTCCGGTACCGCTTGCGTGGTAGTAGAGAGAACAATCTATGAGTGGGGTGGCTGGGGTTTGACAATTTTTAGGGCCTTCCTCTGACTGCCTGGTGTAGAGGTCCTAGATGGCAGGCAGCTTAGCCCCAGTGATGTACTGGGCCTCACGCACTACCCTCTGTAGTGCCTTGCGGTCAGAGGCCGAGCAATTGCCGTACCAGGCAGTGATACAACCAGTCAGGATTCTCTCGATATTGCAGCTCTAGAACCTTTTGAGGATCTCAGGACCCATGCCAAATCTTTTTAGTTTCTTGAGGGGAAATAGGCTTTGCCGTGGCCTCTTCACGACTGTCTTGGTGTGTTTGGACCATTCTAGTTTGTTGTTGATGTGGACACCAAGGAACTTGAACCTCTCAACCTGCTCCACTACAGAGAATGGGGGCGTGCTCGGTCCTCCTTTTCTTGTAGTCCACAATCATCTCCATATTCTTGGTTACGTTGAGGGATAGGTTGTTATTCTGGCACCACCAGGCCAGGTCTCTGACCTCCCTATAGGCTGTCTCATCGTTGTCTTTGATCAGACCTACCACTGTTGTGTCGTATGCAAACTTAATGATGGTGTTGGAGTCGTGCCTGGCCATGCAGTCATGGGTGAACAGGGAGTACAGGAGGGGACTGAGCACGCACCCCTTGGGGAGCTCCGGTGTTGAGGATCAGCGTGGCAGATGTGTTGCTACCTACCCTCACCACCTGGGGGCGGCCCGTCAGGAAGTCCAGGATCCAGTTGCAGAGGGAGGTGTTTAGTCCCAGGATCCTTAGCTTAGTGATGAGCTTTGAGGGCACTATGGTGTTGAATGCTGAGCTGTAGTCAATGCATAGCATTCTCACATAAGTGTTCCTTTTATCCAGGTCGGAAAGGGCAGGGCAATAGAGATTGCATCATCTGTGGATCTGTTTGGGCGGTATGCAATTTGGAGTGGGTCTAAGGTTTCTTGGATAATGGTTATGATGTGAGCCATTACCAACCTTTCAAAGCACTTCATGGCTACGGACGTGAGAAGTCCAGTGGACGTCCACCTCCAAAACAGATCTCACAAGTCAAATTGCTATTGATAGTGGATAGTGGAGTTAGTAGTCACTCAGATTGCAACACGTGTAAGGGAATCTCCAGAACACTCTTCTGATGGTTAACACACATGCCACTAATAAATAGAACCCTTCATTCAGGAAGAAAGTTATTAGAAGTCATGAACCATGATAACACCATGTACGACTGGTTCAGTGCTTCGAGAGTACTTCCGTCGTGAGGTTAGCTCCTCCTTGGATAACATAGGTATGACATGGACTCCATACCTATCACCACTACAATGTGTAAGACACACTGACATGTAGTACATCTACTACAGGTCCCCTTAACACATCTTGAGGTCGACATCAATTCTTACTGATCTCCAGGCATTGACCTGGAAATGATCTGATGACGTCAGACTCATTCTGAACAGGTTGCAGCCTACCCGGATACTTGGTTTCTTACCCTTGGTATATGTGCTTGTGTACGCACAAACGCACAATGGGACATTTAATGAGGGTTTATGCTCGGATCACTTAAGGGTCCGAACAATATACCAGCCTTAGTAAAGTTGAATTTTACTCTGAAGCCTTTGACTCTACAGCTACAGTACTCACCACTTTCTCCACAGAGGTCAATAGGCCATCCCTGTAGACTGCCCGAAGCTGGTGCCTTACAGCTGTAGACCTATCATGTAGTTATCAACTTAGGATAGTGTCCTAAGCAACACACCGGGAATTAGGAACGCCCTAGGTATAACATTAGACGATGCCATGATATTGGCATTTTGCCAAGACTTTGGACATATGTAGAATACAGTCCAATTAGATGATTAAGGTGTGATACCTATATTTTGTTTATCTTTTGTTTATGCTTTCATTCCTTTTTGTTTCATTTCCTTTGAAACTTATGAAGTGATAGAGCCATAAACAAGTTCCCCATACATCCATCACTAAGTGCCACAACGCCGCTCATTTGGGAAGAAATGTAATTATGTATTTTGTGAGTGTGTGTGCGTTGTTAACATCTGCCTAAGTTACTGCCTAGATCCACCACCCTGGACAACCAGACAATGGTTTCGGAACAGCGATCCCAATCCGGACATCCGCTGCTCATCCTTGTGGCGGCCTACTCCCTTTGCAGAAATTCTACCTGGGTCAACCACCAGAGGGGGTCAACCACCAAAGGCTATCACCAACAGGAAATCCACTGCCCATCATTGTGGTGGACTGCTCTGCTTTCAGAGAGCCTACCAAGGTAAACAACAGAGTGGGGACCACAACGGTGAACACCAACCAGGAAATTTAATTTTATTTAACTTCTTGAGAATACAGGGGGTGCTATTTTCCCATTAGCATAATTTGCTCTACAGATTAAACTGCCTCTTATTCAATTATTGCTCTTACTATATGCATATAAATAATACCATTGGAAAGAAAACAATCTCTAGTTTCTAAAACCGTTTCAATTTTGTCTCTGAGTGATACAGAAGTCATTTGACAGCACTTTCCATGACCAAGAAGAAAAAAGCAAGATGTGTATGCCAGCTTCAACGCTCTGCCTATATATGGTCGTGCCCCCTATGACCCGAAACACACCTCATTGGCCTTCCTCTGGGTGTCAAGAGGACGTCAGAGGAAAAATATCTTGTTTATCTGGGACTGACGTGAAATGAGAGCTAATTCTTTGGCGTGACCGACAACTTCCGGTTGTCTAAATCGTGCGACTTGTAGCTGCGATTGTCTTCTGTTGTGCGGCCATTATGGATGAAAACTATCTCCGTCTCGAAGTTTGTTTGATACATGTGACCAGATCATCGTAATGTATGTTTTTTCAATATAGTTTAATCAGATTATTTGAATTTTTTCGGGAGTTTTGTGGTGTTCCGTTGTCTGAATTTATTTACGTTTGAGAGATCCTTGCCACTCGACCAGTACCTGTGCTAAATGGAGTGGGAAAGGAACAATTCTGAACGGAACCAACGACTCATCTTGACAAAGGACACTTTGATCAACATTCTGATGAAAGATCAGCCATAGTAAGACCCAATTTACGATGTTATATCATATCTGTTGTGCATGTGAACTGGCCGTGGGCGCCTAGCCGAATCTGCCTGGTATAGCTATGCTAATTTAGCGCTACATTTTGTTTTCGTTATAAAACATTTCATAAATCTGAAATATTGTTTGGATTCACCAGATGTTGGGCTTTCAATATCTGTACGCTGTGTATTTTTCTGAAATGTTTTAAGATGAGTAATTCGTTATATGACGTTGGTCTCTGTAATTGTTCTGGCTGGGTCAGCACTATTTCAGATTGCAGCTGCAATGTAGAACTGTGATTTATACCTGAAAAATGCACATTTTTCCCCAAAAAAACTATGCTATACCATAAATATGTTATCAGACTGTCATCTTATGAAGTTGTTTCTTGGTTAGTGGCTATATATATTTTTATTTAGTCGAATTAGTGATAGCTACTGACGCAGGAAAAAGCTGTTGGGAGTAAAAAAAATCGTGTCCTTTGCTAACGTGGTTAGCTAATAGATTTACATATTGTGTCTTCCCTGTAAAACATTTTAAAAATCTGAAATGGTGGCTTTATTCACAAGACCTGTATCTTTCATCTGGTGTCTTGGACTTGTGATTTAATGATATTTAGATGCTACAAGTTACTTGTGACGCTATGCTAGCTATGCTACTCAGTGGGGGGGGGGTGCTACCGGATCAGGGTTGGTGACTCGTGAGAAGTTTTAACTAGGCAAGTCAGTTAAGAACAAATTGTTATTTTCAATGATGGCCTAGGAACAGTGGGTTAACTGCCTTGTTCAGGAGCAGAATGACAGATTTTTACCTTGTCAGCTCCGGAATTCAATCTAGCAACCTTTCGGTTACTGGCCCAACACTCTAACCACTAGGCTACCTGCTGCCCCTCGCCATTCCTATGGTGCTTTGCAGCTTTCAGAAAGCCTACCCGGGTCAACCACCAGAGGGGGACCGCAACGATGATCCACAACCAGGACATCACGTGGTCATGATTTTTATGTTGGTTTACAACTCGCAGGATAATCTCAAGATTGAACCCACCAGAGGGGGACTGTCACGACGTGCCCTTTTTGGGTGAAGATCATAGCCCTCTCTCTCTCTCTCTCTCACCCACCACAGGTTTATGACGGTCATAAATTCCTAAAACTCTTTACCCTACATGGCCAAAATTAAGGTTGAGAATCCCGTTGTTACCACAGAGAAATAGTTTGCAGTACGGTAATGTCAAAAGATTGAATCATGTAACAGTATTTTTCTGTATTCCAAGCAGTTGGAGTGGTCCGTGGACACTTAAGGAACAGTTATGTCGAGTTTGTTTCATTTGGTGACCTCATGAAAGACAGGAGACACACATTACTGTTTCTTTGTTTGTGTACACTTCTCAATTATGGGGTTTGCATCTGAATGTTGAATAAAATAAATGATAATTTATTAAAAAATAAATGCCTTCTGAACGAGAGTATGGGTTTTCATATAAAGTTTTAACTAGTCAGTGACCACAACCCGTGAGCACAGACATTTACATCGGTGTCACGGAACGTCCCCTTTTCTACTAAAAGTATAAAACTCACTTTCCGACAAAATTTACATTAGACCAAAACATGCCGCGTGATGCTGGTGTGTGAAGTGGTTTAAACTACAACTCTACAAAAGGACAAGACCAGAGAACGTGGAGATCATCCCCACACTGAAATGGTGAAGAAATCTACAAACTAAAGACCAATTATTCAGGCTGCAGCTGTTTAAATACTTTAGTCTGGTAAACGCATCCGTTCTAAGAACATTTCCGAATGGTACTCTGACTTATCCATTATAACAATGTACAACTACGACATACTTTGATCTCTGGTGGACAAACCAGAGGCTGTCTGTCGACTGACTATCCAGAGACAGACCGGCGATCGCAGATCGCAGAGAGGAACAAAGGCATACACTTGTAAATATGTAAATTGAAATGTATTTTCGAATGAGTGGTAGTTCATGTTAAAAGTATTAGCGTTTCCATGAGTGTAGTTACAAACTGAGTTTCCAGCTCATGAGCTGTCCCCACCCCTTTCCTTTGTCTACCAAGCCATCATAACGGTTTCGACCACTAGGGACTGTTCCTTCTGTCATGTTAGAACCCAATGTATAATTAATTGTGTGTGTTTATGTAATTCTGTGATTGATTTGTTAGTAAATAAATAATTAATAATAAAAAAATTATCGCTGATTCATGATTTATTTTAGGGTTCGTGCAGATGTCCAAGGGTTTGCGACATTCAGGAATGAGACTGATGAGGTAACAATACATTAATAGAAGACTGTAATCGATAAGATAATAAAATATCTTTAGAGTTATATTCGGGAAATTGAAACTCTATAAACAACATTTTCCTGTGATGCCCCAACTTCCTAGTGTCAGGACCCGGTGAGAGAAACAGTCACTAATAGTCGGCAGAACCCAGAAGATGAGGCAGACTCAGCAGTACTAGAAATGGTGGTTTAATAAAAGGACAAGATCTTCAGGCAAAGAATATAAATCCACCACGTCCAAAAATAAAGCCAAGAGGCACAAAATGGATATCCTCCAAAATACAAAGAAACTCCACAAAGTGGTAAGAACAGCAGGGAAAAACAAACCACAAAAGACTACTCAAAAATACACAAGCACTAAACCAGAGAACCTCTGGAAAATCCAATAAGAGAAATATGTTCACAACAAGGCTGGGGCTGGGTGCTAACATACAAACACTGAGCAAAGAACTGAGGAACACACAGGGTTTAAATACTAACAAGGGAACGACACACAGGTGCAAACAATAATTAGAGCAAGGAAAAAACAAAAGGTACAAAAAAGGTGCAATGGGGACATCTAGTGACCAAAACCTGAACAGTCCTGGCCAAAACCTGACAGAATCCCCCTCCTAGGAACGGCTCCTGACGTTCCTACCAGCCTTCTCAGGGTGGAGGGCCCTGAACTGACGAATGAGGTCAGGGTCCAGTATGTACTTGGCAGGAACCCAGGAGCCCTCCTCGGGACCGTAGCCTTCCCAGTCCACCAGATACTGCCAGGACCGCTGCACCCGGCGGGAATCCAGTATCCGGTGGACGGTATAAGCCGACTGGCCTCCGATGACACGGGGCGGAGGGGGAGGTCTGCCTGCCGGGATAAGGGGAGAAAAAACAACAGGTTTTAATAAAGAAATGTGAAATGTTGGATTGATCTTAAGGGATCTGGGTAAGTGCAGGCGAAAAGTAACGGGATTGACTCTCCTGGCAATCTTAAAGGGACCGATGAATCTCTGGGACAGCTTACGAGACTCCACCCGTAGCGGTAAGTTCTTTGTTGAGAGCCATACTCTCTGGCCGGGGTACAGGGTAGGACCGGGACGGCGACGTCTGTTGGCTTGTCGCTGGTACTGCTGTGAGGAACGCAGAAGATTAAGACGGGCCTTCTTCCACGTAAGCCGACAGCGTCTGATGAACCTCGAGGCTGAAGGCACTCTGACTTCTGCCTCCTGGTCCGGGAACAATAGAGGAGCATAGCCAAACTGACACTCGTGCGGGGATATACCAGTGGAGGAGGAGCACAAGGTGTTGTGCGCGTACTCGGCCCAAACAATGAAGGATGACCATGTGGACGGGTTGTTGGAAACCATACATCTGAGGGTGGTTTCCAGCTCCTGATTCATCCTCTCGGTTTGGCCGTTGGACTCCGGATGGTACCCTGAAGATAAACTGGCCGTGGCCCCTATGAGTTGGCAGAAGGCCTTCCAAAACCTTGAGGCGAACTGGGGACCTCTGTCGGAAACCATATCTTGCGGAATGCCAAAGACTCGGAACACATGGTTAATCACCAACTCAGCTGTTTCCTTGGCAGAAGGTAATTTGGTCAAGGGAACAAACCTGGCCGCCTTAGAAAACCTGTCGATGATGACTAGGATAGTAGTATTACCATGGGACGGAGGAAGGCCAGTAATAAAGTCCAACGAGATATGGGACCAGGGTCGGTGGGGAATAGATAAAGGGTGAAGGAGTCCTTGAGGGCGGAGGTGAGAAGATTTGCCCTGGCAGCACACGGGACAGGCCTTGACGAAAGTGGCAACGTCTTCTCTTATGGTGGGCCACCAGAACTTACGCTGAATGAACTCCAAGGTGCGACCTACGCCCGGGTGACAGGTGAGGCGAGAGGAGTGCCCCCACAGAAGGACTTGGGATCTTGCTGCCTTGGGAACAAACAACCGATTGGCAGGACCTCCCTTAGGACCCGGTTCGATGGCTTGAGCTTGTCTCACGGTATCCTCAACTTGCCACGAGATTGGAGCCACGATCTTAGCGGCAGGAAGAACAGTCATGTCAGTATCTTCTCGAATGGCAGGAGAGTAGACTCATGACAAGGCGTCCGGTTTGAGATTCTTCGACCCGGGTCTATAGGTGAGGATAAACTGGAATCGGCTGAAGAAAAGAGACCATCGAGCTTGTCTGGAGTTCAACCGCTTCGCCTGCTGGATATACTCCAGATTTTTGTGGTCCGTAAGCACTTGAAATGGTTGAGAAGCCCCCTCGAGCCAGTGTCTCCATTCCTTCAATGCCATCTTAAGCGCTAGGAGTTCACGATCCCCCACATCGTAATTCCTCTCGGCCGGGGTAAGCCGGTGAGAGAAGAAGGCGCAAGGATGAAGCCTCTTGTCTTCCCCCCTCTGAGACAGGACAGCTCCAACACCAACCTCTGATGCGTCTACCTCCACCACAAAAGGTTCATCCGCCGTCGGTAGTGTCAGGATGGGAGCAGAGAGAGGATGCGCTGCTTGAGTCCTTGGAAGGCCGTCTCAGCTTCTCTTCCCCACAGAAACCTTGTGTTGCCACCCTTGGTTACAGCTGAGAGAGGGGCTGCCACCGAGCTGAAGTTCTTGATGAACTTGCGGTAAAAGTTAGTGAAGCCCAGGAAACGCTGAACTTCCTTAACGGACTTGGGGGTGGGCCAATCCGCTACCGCCCCTACCTTCTTGGGGTCCATCTGGACTCGACCGGGTTCCACTACAAATCCCAGGAATTGTACTCGAGAGGAATGGAATTCACACTTTTCCGGCTTAACGTACAAATGGCTGTCTAGGAGGCGTTTGAGCACTTGTCTGACATGCTTAGTGTGTTCTTGAAGGGAGCTCGAAAAGATGAGGATGTCATCCAAGTAAACAAACACGAAAATGTTAAGCATAAGCCCTAAGCACATCGTTTATGAGCGCTTGGAACACAGCCGGGGCGTTGGTCAGGCCGAAGGGCATCACCAAGTATTCGTAGTGACCAGTAGGCGTGTTGAAAGCGGTCTTCCACTCGTCACCGGGTTTGATCCGCACAAGATGGTATGCGTTCCGTAGGTCAAGCTTAGTGAAGACCACTGCTTCCTGGAGCAGCTCAAAGGCTGTGGCCATAAGGGGTAGCGGGTAGCGGTTACGGACGGTTATGGCATTAAGTCCCCGGTAGTCGATGCAAGGTCGTAATCCACCGTCTTTTTTGGCCACAAAGAAAAACCCTGCTCCCGCCGGCGAGGTGGATGGACGCATGAGGCCTGCTGCCAGAGCGTCCTTGATGTAGGTATCCATAGCAGCTCGTTCGGGAGGAGATAGGGAAAAGATCCGACCCCTGGGGGGGCAGGTGCCCGGAAACAGGTCGATGGGGCAATCGTAAGGTCTATGGGGTGGTAGTTTGGTGGCCCTCTGTTTGCTAAATACCGGTTTGAGGTCATGGTAACACTCGGGAACTCGGGACAGGTCGATGGATTCTAGAGACTCGGGAGGGGAACTCGGGGAACTAGGGAAGATACAAGTGGCTTGGCACGTAGGACCCCACTGCTTGATAGTGCCCACAGACCAGTCGATGTGAGGGTTATGGCTGTGAAGCCAGGGGTATCCAAGGACGAGAGGGAACTCGGAACATGAGGTCAGATGAAAGTTCATCACTTCCTGGTGTTGGGAAACTGAAAGTCGCAAGGGGGTAGTGACACGAGTGACAAGTCCAGATCCCAAAGGGCTTCCATCCAACGTAGTAACCCTTATGGGGTCACTAAGAGGTTCAGAGGGAACGCCATTCTCCTTCGCCCAAACACCATCCATGAAGTTACCTGCGGCTCCAGAGTCTACCAAGGCTTGAAGGGGAAGCTCGTGGTTGTCCCAGGAAAGGGTAACTGGAATAAGCAGGCGGGAGTTGGATGGATGGGAGGAGGTTATGTTTCCCGTTACAGTCCTCCCAGGCCTGCACGGGAGAGTACGTTTTCCCTGGAGCCCGGGACACGTGGAGAGGAAATGGCCCGGTTTGCCGCAATATAGACAGCATCGCTCCCTTATCCGGCGGTGTCTCTCAGCCTGGGAGATGCGTCCAACCTGCATGGATTCCGGTGGAGTCAGCGAGGATAAAGGTGGAGACTCGGAGCTGGGACCGATAGGAGCTAGGCTGAGAGATCTACGGTTGAGCTCTCTCTCTCTCAGACGCTGGTCTATGCGTGAAGCCAACTTGATCAGGGACTCGAGGTTGTCCGGTGGTTCCCGAGTGGCCAGTTCATCTTGGATGGTGTCGGAAAGACCCTTCAAAAAACACACTGTGAGCGCCTCGTCGTTCCAGCCACTCGCTGCTGCCACCGTGCGGAACTGGATGGCATAGTCCGTCACGCTGCGCCGACCTTGGCTGAGAGTCAGGAGCTGTTTGGCTGAGTCAGGACCCCTGGTGGGATCTTGAAACACTCGCTTGAATTCTTCAGCAAAGGTAGAGTAGCTGGCACAGCAGGGACTTTGGGCATCCCACACAGCAGTAGCCCAGGCAAGGGCTTTTTCCGACAGCAGGGTGATGATATATGCTATCTTGGACCGGTCGGTGGGAAACGACGAGGGTTGCAGCTCGAAGGAGAGAGAACATTGGGTGAAAAACCCCTTACAAACACTCGGATCACCTGAGAACCGTTGGGGAGGCGGCAGACGAGGTTCAGCCAGGGGGTTAACTGCCACGGGCACTTGAATCTGATGAACTGGAGCAGAAGCGGTTGCAGGGGAAAATTGATCAGAAATCTGTTTTATGGAAGTCATCATCTCCGACAGAAGTTGAGAATGTCCAGCCAGTAAGGCCTCTTGCTGAACCAGAGCAGCTTCGTGACGTTGGACAGTCCCCTCGTGGTGGGACAGCATGGGAAAAAAGTCCTGGGTACTGGCTGCCTCTGGGTTCATTTTAATGGCTCAGTGTTTCTGTCAGGACCCGGTGAGAGAAACAGTCACTAATAGTCGGCAGAACCCAGAAGATGAGGCAGACTCAGCAGTACTAGAAATGGTGGTTTAACCTCTAACGAGCCTCTACCCCGGGTCCGGGATCACCCCCCACCCCCCCACACACTGATTAGCATAGCTAGCATAGCTTCACAAGTAGATAGTAGCATCTAAATATCATTAAATCACAAGTCCAAGACACCAGATGAAAGATACAGATCTTGTGAATAAAGCCACCATTTCAGATTTTTAAAATGTTTTACAGGGAAGACAAAATATGTAAATCTATTAGCTAAACACGTTAGCAAAATACACAATTTCTTTGTCCACCATTTTTTCTCTCCACCAGTAGCTATCACCAATTCGGCTAAACTAAGATATTGATAGCCAATAACCTATAAAAAACCTCATCAGATGACAGTCTGATAACATATTTATGGTATAGGATAGGTTTTGTTAGAAAAAAGTGCATATTTCAGGTAGAAATCACAGTTTACAATTGCACCTACCATCACAAGACGACTAGAATTACTATAGAGAGCAACGTGTATGACCAATTTACTCTTAATAAAACATTTCATAAGAATAGACAAAGCATAGCAATGGAAAGACCCAGATCTTGTGATTCCAGACAATATTTCAGATTTTCTAAGCGTTTTACAGCGAAAACACAATAAATCGATAAGTTAGCATACCACATGTGAAAACGTTACCAGAGCATCGATTCCAGCCAAAGAGCGCTATAACGTAATCACCGCCAAAATATATTAATTTTTTCACTAACCTTCTCAGAATTCTTCCGATGACACTCCTGTAACATCATTTTACAACATACATATACAGTTTGTTCGAAAAGGTGCATATTTAGCCATACAAAACCGTGGTTACACAATAAAAATACTAGGAAATCAAGCCTCAATATGTCTGACGTCATCTATCAGAGTGATCTAGTTTAATTGAAAGCTAATCATATACTTGACTAAAAAATACAGGGTTGACAGGAATCGAAAGACAAATTAGTTCTTAATGCAACCGCTGACTTACATTTTTAAAATTATCCTTACTTTTCAATACAGGGTTCGCCAAGTGACGCGATAACAAACAAAATATGCGTTTAAAATATTTCGACAGAACAACGATTTATCATATTAAATATTGCTTACTTTGAGCTGTTCTTCCATCAGATTCTTGGGCAATGTATCCTTTCTATGTTGTAATCTTCTTTTGGTCGATAGATGTCCTCTGTCCTTCGAAATGTCCACTAACAACGACCGAGACCGCGAAACGTTCCCAAAGCTAGAAAGTGCACGACAAATAAATTCCTCAGAATCGCACTAAACGGATATAAATTGCTATAAAACGGTTCAAATTAACTACATTATGATGTTTTTAACAACTATAACGACTGAAAACATGACCGGAGAAATATCACTCTCTAAAAAACGATTTGGAAGGAGGCAGGTCTGATGTCCATTTGGCGCATGACGCATGCAGGGAGAGAGCGGTACTTCTACGTTTTCGTGTGTTATAGTGGCTGTGATTGTGCAATCGACTCCATTCAAAACGTGATGACGTACAGACACCCAGAGGAAGACGTAGGCAGTGTCGGTTTCTTCATAGCATTCACTGTCGCCTTAAAAACAGACTCCAGATCAGGGGTAAAAATTTCTGAAATCTGACCCCTGTCATGAAAAGTGCTGTAGATATTGTTCTGTACCACTCAGAGACAAAATTCCAACGGCTATAGAAACTAGAAAGTGTTTTCTATCCAATAATAACAATAATATGCATATTGTACGATCAAGAATTTAGCACGAGGCAGTTTAATTTGGAGACCCAAATATGCTAATGCGGAACAGCACCCCCTATAGTTCCAAGAAGTTAATAAAAGGACAAGATCTTCAGGCAAAGAATATAAATCCACCACGTCCAAACAATAAAGCCAAGAGGCACAAAATGGATATCCTCCAAAATACAAAGAAACTCCACAAAGTGGTAAAAACAGCAGGGTTAAACAAACCACAAAAGACTACTCAAAAATACACAAGCACTAAACCAGAGAACCTCTGGAAAATCCAATAAGAGAAATATGTTCACAACAAGGCTGGGGCTGGGTGCTAACATACAAACACTGAGCAAAGAACTGAGGAACACACAGGGTTTAAATACTAACAAGGGAACGACACACAGGTGCAAACAATAATTAGAGCAAGGAAAAAGGTACAAAAAAGGTGCAATGGGGACATCTAGTGACCAAAACCTGAACAGTCCTGGCCAAAACCTGACACCTAGTTAATTACTATTCCGTGATTCGTTTAATTACGGAATAATTACACATTGAGAATTGATTTTAAAAAATAAGTCTTCACATTTAATGATAGTCAACGCTGCTACATAGGGTCCAAAAGTATTGTGACAAATGTACTTATATGTGCATTAAAGTAGAGTATTTTTGTATTTTATGTTTGAATTGATTCATTTTAATATGTTATTAAATATCTACGTTTAATTTCACTGTCCATTCTTGACCTTTAGCCTATGCCTATCACTATAACACAATGCACATAGTTAATTATCTTCTGGAGTAGATAAATTAATATTTACTGTATAGACTGGTCATTTGCAAGTTATAGTATATGGGTTCCAGATCAAACGTTTTGGTCTTTCAGCCAAAACACCCCATACGGAAGCAATCAGTTGATATAATAAAATACAAACATAACAAATCAGACTATATCAATCAGACAGTATTATGTCAGATGGTTGGAAATCACAGATTCATATTGTAATCTTTACAGTAGGCAAAAATCATCTTGTGGTCTTCCTATTTGTTGTTAGTGACGCTTTCCATTCTCCACTGCCGTGGTTCTGAACTCGCCACAGCATGCCTTGCATTTCTCCCGCGCTGGCTAGCAGTAGCTGTCCTTGGTCCTGAAATAAAACGTTGGCGCACTATTATAAAAGGCGCACAGGTTAACGTACACAGTTCTTCATTTTACCTGTGCCTTCTCCAATATAGTTAACTTTTACTGCCTCAGAAACCCGGATCCGGGAGCACCCCCCACCCCCCCCCACACTGATTAGCATAGCTAGCATAGCTTCACAAGTAAATAGTAGCATCTAAATATCATTAAATCACAAGTCCAAGACACCAGATGAAAGATACAGATCTTGTGAATAAACCCATCATTTCTGTTTTTTAAAATGTTTTACAGGGAAGGCACAATATGTAAATCTATTAGCTAACCACGTTAGCAAAATACACCATTTTTCTTTGTCCACCATTTTTTCTCAACACCACTAGCTATCACCAATTCGGCCAAATAAAGATATTGATAGCCACTAACCAAGAAAAAACCTCATCAGATGACAGTCTGATAACATATTTATGGTATAGGATAGGTTTTATTAGAAAAATGTGCATATTTCAGGTAGAAATCACAGTTTACAATTGCACCCACCATCACAACTCGACTAGAATTACTACAGAGAGCAACGTGTATGACCAATTTACTCATCATAAAACATTTCATAAAAATAGACAAAGCATAGCAATGGAAAGACACAGATCTTGTGATTTCAGACAATATTTCAGATTTTCTAAGCGTTTTACAGCGAAAACACAATAAATCGATAAGTTAGCATACCACATGTGCAAACGTCACCCCAGCATGAATTCAAGCCAAAGGGAGCGATATCGTTATCATCGCCAAAAGATATAAATTTTTTCACTAACCTTTTCAGAATTCTTCCGATGACACTCCTGGAACATGATATTACAACATACATATATTGTTTGTTCGAAAATGTGCATATTTAGCCATAAAAAAACGTGGTTATACAATGAAAATAGTAGCAAATCAAGCCTCAACATGTCGGACGCCATCTTTCATAGTGATCTAGTTTAATCGAAAGCTAATCATATACTTGACTAAAAAATACAGGGTTGACAGGAATCGAAAGACAAATTAGTTCTTAATGCAATCGCTGATTTACATTTCTAAAATTATCCTTACTGTGCAATACAGGGTTTGCCAAGCGAAGCTATAGCAAACAAAATGGCGGAATATGCGTTTAAAATATTTCGACAGAACAACGATTTATCATATTAAATATTTCTTACTATGAGGTGATTTTCCATCAGATTCTTGGGCAATGTATCCTTTCTTGGGTCTAATCTTCTTTTGGTCGAAAGATGTCCTCTGTCCATCGAAATGCCCACTAACGTTCGACCGGGACCCCGAAACGTGCCCAAAGCTTCAAAGAGCATCACATAGAAATTCCTCAAAATCGCACTAAACGGATATAAATTGCTATAAAACGGTTTAAATTAACTATGTTATGATGTTTCTAACTCCTATATCGAATTAAATTACAGACGGATACATTTCACGTTGATAACCGAGCCTTTGAAAATGGCATCCCGAGGTCCTCTTCTGCGTAATGGTCAGAGTCGAAAGGGGGGCTACCCTCACTCCTTGGCCTTTTATAACCTCTGAGAGCTACGCAGAAAGCCCATTCCACTTCTCATTGGTTACTGACATCCAGGGGAAGGCGGGTGCAGTTCATGTCGTTCCATAGGATACACACAGACCTTAAAAACTGATCTGAAACCAGAGCTTCGCTCTCAGACCTTCGCACTATCTGTCATGGATTTCGCTGTAGAAAGACTTCTGGGTCACCCACAGACATAATTCCAACGGTTTATGAAACTAGAGAGTGTTTTCTATCCAATAGAATTTATAATATGCATATTGTACGAGCAAGAATTGAGCACGAGGCAGTTTAATTTGGCGACACCCAGAAAAAATAAATGCTAACTGCTCCCCCTATTGACAAAAGGCTACAACATTCTGTTTGGAACAAATTAATGCCAATCTGAGACTTAGAAGTAAACAAAAGTGACCTTTTGTCTTTCTACTGGAACAATGTTAGTTCAATGGATAAAGGTGCAGAATAATTTTGTTCCAAATGCCACCATATTCCCTTGAAAGTGCACTACTTTTGATCAGAGGCCTAGGCACATGTTGATATATTAGTTATGAGCAGTGAATTGGGCTGATCAACTTTAGTACTTAGTGGATGTCTTATGAGTAATGAGAAAATAATCATCAAAAGTGGTGAGAATATTGCATTTTGGAAAGCATTTTGGCTGAACATCACAATTCATATCATAGTTTATTATAGCCCTATAGGCTAGGCTATATACTAAAATAGGCCCACGTGTATATCAACATAGCTTATATACAGTGGGGATCTAAGGATTTGATACACTGCAGGTTTTCCTACTTACAAAGCATGTAGAGGTCTGTAATTTTTTATCATAGATACACTTCAACTGTGAGAGACGGAATCTAAAACAAAAATCCAGAAAATCACATTGTATGATTTTTAAGTAATTAATTTGCATTTTATTGCATGATATACGTATTTAATCACCTACCAACCAGTAAGAATTCCGGCTCTCACAGACCTGTTAGTTTTTCTTTAAGAAGCCCTCCTGTTCTCCACTCATTACCTGTATTAACTGCACCTGTTTGAACTCGTTACCTGTATAAAAGACACCTGTCCACACACTCAATCAAACAGACTCCAACCTCTCCACAATGGCCAAGACCAGAGAGCTGTGTAAGGACATCAGGGATAAAATTGTAGACCTGCACAAGGTGAGAAGGCAACAACTGTTGGCGCAATTATTAGAAAATGGAAGAAGTTCAAGATGACGGTCATTCACCCTCGGTCTGGGGCTCCATGCAAGATCTCACCTCGTGGGGCATCAATGATCATGAGGAAGGTGAGGGATCAGCCCAGAACTACACGGCAGGACCTGGTCAATGACCTGAAGAGAGCTGGGACCACAGTCTCAAAGAAAACCATTAGTAACACACTACGCCGTCATGGATTAAAATCCTGCAGCGCACGCAAGGTGGTCCCCCTGCTCAAGCCAGCGCATGTCCAGGCCCGTCTGAAGTTTGCCAATGACCATCTGGATGATCCAGAGGAGGAATGGGAGAAGGTCATGTGGTTTGACGAGACAAAAATATAGCTTTTTGGTCTAAACTCCACTCGCCGTGTTTGGAGGAAGAAGAAGGATGAGTACAACCCCAAGAACACTATCCCAACCGTGAAGCATGGAGGTGGAAACATCATTCTTTGGGGAGGCTTTTCTGCAAAGGGAACAGGACGACTGCACCGTATTGAGGGGAGGATGGATGGGGCCATGTATCGCGAGATCTTGGCCAACAACCTCCTTCCCTCAGTAAGAGCATTGAAGATGGGTCGTGGCTGGGTCTTCCAGCATGACAACGACCTGAAACACACAGCCAGGGCAACTAAGGAGTGGCTCCGTAAGAAGCATCTCAAGGTCCTGGAGTGGCCTAGCCAGTCTCCAGACCTGAACCCAATAGAAAATCTTTGGAGGGAGCCGAAAGTCCGTATTGCCCAGCGACAGCCCCGAAACCTGAAGGATCTGGAGAAGGTCTGTATGGAGGAGTGGGCCAAAATCCCTGCTGCAGTGTCTGCAAACCTGGTCAAGAACTACAGGAAACGTATGATCTCTGTAATTGCAAACAAAGGTTTCTGTACCAAATATTAAGTTCTGCTTTTCTGATGTATCAAATAGTTATGTCATGCAATAAAATGCAAATGAATTACTTAAAAATCATACAATGTGCTTTTCTGGATTTTTGTTTTAGATTCCGTCTCTCACAGTTGAAGTGTACCTATGATAAAAATTACAGACCTCTACATGCTTTGTAAGTAGGAAAACCTGCAAAATCGGCAGTGTATCAAATACTTGTTCTCCCCACTGTATATATTGATTATATATACAGCATATATAATGCTATTATGTATATTACTTCACCTGCATTTTTTACTGTGGGATATAGACCTACCCCATAGTCATATTTTTAAATTTTCTAAGCAAGTCAGTTAGTAACAAATTCTTATTTACGATGACGGCCTACCACAGCCAAACACAGATGACGCTGGGCCAATTGTGTGCCACCCTATAGGACTCCCAATCACGGCCAGATGTGATGCAGCCTGGATCCGAACCAGAGTCTGCAGTGACGCCTCTTGCACTGAGATGCAGTGCCTTAGACCGCTGCGCCACTCGGGAGCTCCAGTGACATTGACAGACCGTCTATCTGTTTGGGCTCTAGGCTAATTGTCTGCTGAAAATATTTGATGAAGGTGAAAGCCAAAACATGCCAAAACAGCTTTTTTTGAATAGGCAGTGAGAAGTAATTTTCACAATGGCAATAGAGGTGATGCGAGTAATGGATATAGGAGTTGAAAGGCCACATATAGGTTGTTGAATGTTTAAATTGTCTCGAAGCGTCAATATTGATGTAACAACATTTCTCTAAGCATTTCTACACACACACTTGTTTTCTGCCATGAACCTCTATACACCCCTAGGAAACCTTTGTAAGAGGTCAGGTCTGGTCATGGAATAACCCAAAATACATTTTTGTTGTTTTTTGTAGCCCCGGCTTATGGCTTGGCACAAATCATATTTTGCATGACATAATTAGGCAATCCCAAACCCCTGGTGTTGATGATTTTTTAATCAAGAATATATTTTTGTTGTTTTTTGAAGCCCTGGCTTATGGCTTGGCACAGATCATATTTTGCATGACATGATTATGCAATCCCATACCCCTTTGTCGATGGGGTGCACAGTAGTGCCACCCACAGTCAACTTTTTCCCAAACTTTGATGATTTTTAAAATCAAGAATAGATGAACATATCCAAACGTTATTTGACATGAAGGTTTAGTAAAGGGACCTTATTAAATATTAAGAATCGCACATTTCAAGCTTAAATAGGTATGATGAAAAACACATTTCAAAAAGTGCACCACTTCAGACATTGAATTGGCATGTGCTGAATCAGTACAGCGTTATGTATGTCCTAATGAATTTACATATCATTCTACACATCAATTAGAATGATATTGGCAAAGATATTGATAAAGAACAAACCAGTTAGGGTTAGGAAAAAAACTACAAAATGGTGCAACATTTGTAGTTCACAACTTTTCCGGTTTCTGTAACATAAGAATTGATCTATTACATTGATTATTTAATAGAATCCGACAATGTATACGACATTCAAATGAAAGCAACATTGCGTAAGAAGAATTTATGAATAGTTTAAAAATGTAATCTTAAAATTCAGAAACCTAGTCTATTAATTCACGGGCAATACGATGCACATAACCAAAACAAACGCTGACCGAATGGCCAAACCGAAGACGTGGCCAAACGCTGTGACAACACAGATAAATATATACGTGCCTGTTCACAATTTTCCCACTATGTCAGACCTGCCTGCACAAGCGCCATTTTTTTTCATCTACATTTTAATCATACAAACAAATGCTAATAGTCACATTAAAAGTATGACATCTTCCCAAAATATGTCATGGGTCATAATAGGGTCAGCATAATCAAATATTACAATAATCACTTAAATCATTCTGTGTCCATACTTTTGATGATTAAGTGTGAGTGACTAGAATCTAGGCAACATTATTTTTGAACTAACCTGTTTCATCTGCAGCAGATGGGAGAGTCAGTTCTTGTACTCAAGTACAAAAAAAGTAGCCCTTTCGAAAACTACTTGAGTGAATGTTAAAAAAGCAACTGGTCAAAGTACTTAGTACTAGTTATTCATTTGAACATCTCATACATACATAACAAGGAATTGTTGATGGATGGTTGAGGGGCAGCTATTGGGGAACTGTGGGGGGATATTGGAGGGTTCAGGTTCCCGTTTTTGGCCTTGTGGGAGATCTGTCGACATGCCCTTGAGGATGACATTGACCCTGGATACTTCTGTGTGTCGCTCTGAATGTGAGTCTGTTGGATGACTGGTGTGGTGTAGTTGTTTAGGGGCTTCACTGCAAGTATACTGTATGTTATGGATTCAATAAAAAATATATATATATATGTGTGTTGCATTTGGGACAGTAAAGCGTGGGAACACATTCTGAATGGAGGGAGTCATCAGCCCTTGAAAGGATACATGAAATACATTATATATGACAAATGAAATATCAAATCAACCTCAGTTACTGATTGTGGGACTCTTGACAATGTTGATAATTAATTTAATTACAAACTGAAAACATTTAAGCTAAAAATGAGATCAACTGCATTTGAAAACTGGACAGAGAAGAGGCAAACCCTGTTTGGATTGTTTAAATTATATAGAGTATGGTGTTATTTGATCAATTATGAATACTTTTACATACCCTTTTTTGAATCAATACAGCTTCTTCTTCCTGTCCACTGACACTACAAGCATGCCGGAGGAACAGGCTGGGCAGTCAAAGTACTGTATATCGCAGACCTGGTCAATTTCAGAGCGGCAGTACGTCCACTCAAAGAAGCTTTTTATTAAAGAGTCCCGACAGATCATTCTGTTCTGGTAAGAGAAAAATACATATGGGAAAGATATGAAATAACTTACAACAATACTATAAACAAAACATACTCTAATTCACTATGGCTGACTATGTTTGAGTTAAAGCAGGGCCAGTGCATAGTGTTGCCAGCAAAGCAGGTGAAAGCCAACTCAAAAGTAGGACGAGTACTTATGTTGTAAAGAGCAGGAAATATTAGATGCAAGAGGGGCACAGATAAGGAGCATGGCAGGACAGTGGTGCAGGAGGCTAAGTTTTAACATAGTTGTAGTACTGGAAATTAATTTTGTTACAATGCTTAGTGTATTGTAACAATAAACTAAGCATTGCAACCTTTATCAATTGGAAAGGGGAAAAGGTAAGGAACTTGTCTGTCGGCCCTGCATTAAAGACCAAAATTGGTTAAAGAAAATTGACAGCTGTGCCATATAGATTGCAAAATAGTTGGGAAGAGATTTTCCATGGCACATGGTTTATGAATTGACATGCAATTTTCTGTTTATTATAACCTACTGCAGGCCTAAAATCTATGGGTTTAACCTTCTGAATTAATTATTATTATTATTATTATTATTGAATGACAGAGCATGGGGACTGGTCTTGATAAATCAATCAGATTTTTATTTGGAAATGTTAGGATTGTGATTGTAAAATTAATCAGCTGATGCATTGGTCCAGAGCCAGGTGGTATTGGCGGAGAGTCAGGCTCTGTTGGCGGAGATTCAGGCGGAGAATGACGCGTTGAAGAGGGCAAGGAACGAGATGGAGTCACAATCCATGTCAGGCACACCTGTGAGCTCTGGAACTCCACCTCCTGTTTGTGGACTCTGCAATCAACATGTCCTTGATGAAAATACCTGTCTATTTGTGGGAAAATCACCCTGATTAGCTCTTTAGTCAAATCACAGTCATTCCTATTTGCTTATGGTTTTGCCTACAGCTAGCGACCTGTAAATGATTTGAGCAAAAAAATATTTAATTTGGAATGGCAAGCCAGACAAAATTAAAAGGGCCTATTGTCTCACCCCATGTTCAAGAATGGCCTTTTCCCTTTAATCAGATTACAACCGCTCACTTTCGGTTATTTGAAAGCGAAATCTCCAAAATATTGTTGATCTATTGATAGTCTTCAATAAATAAATGTTTTGACCAAGTTAATCTGCTCATGTTGTGTGTGTTCAATTATTTGTGACATTGTGGTTACAAAGAAGAATGTAAACAAAATAGATCCTATTCATATTGAATAATCAGATGCGTGCTGCACTTCAAACATTTGGATAATAAAGCCTTTAAAGGCTAACCTTGGTTGATTTTAATACTTCTGACAGCCAAAATTCTAACTCCACCAATAACTTTTGGACTTTTAAACATTCCCAGAAGGCATTGCCTATTTTAACCTACTGCAGGCCTAAAACCTATGGGTGCAAACAACGTTTCCATGATGAACTATTAGCAGGACAATGGACTCTTCAACCTTTACAAAAGGATAGCTCTGCTATGTGTGGGAAAACAAATACCCCCAACTTGCAATGTATTAAATACTTTAACTCCGAACCTTTATTTTTCGATAACATTTTTTTTTAAGGTATCATCTCTGTAGATGATATCATAAATAGGAATGGTGGAGTTGTCACACAAGCAGCTAACACAAATATATGGAAATGTCTGCTCTACCCAGAATTACAACCAACTAATTGCAGCATTACCGCAAAAATGGAAGAGGCAAGTGGAAGGGGGAAAAAGTAAGGAACTTGCCTGTCGTCCCTGGAGGGACAGGCACTTTTTTTTCACAAGGGCTATTAGCAGGACAATAGAAACGATGTGGTCCCAAAAACACCTCTCTGACATAGGGTACAGAATATCGGTTGATGTCATTGAATGTCTCACCAACTTTGATCCATACCTGGGCCTGCAGCACGCTGTTATTTGTTTGTCAGACGAATCATTGGGTTGAAACTACAGAACACTACAAAACAAGAGAACACACATAGTTAATACTCTGGAAAAAAATTATATATATATTTAAAATGTCTTAGAGCCTTTCCAAAAGTCCACTCAAGTTTCTTCAACTGTCTTCTGACTGTGATTAGAGCGATGTTGATGTTGTGGTGTGATGCCAGCAGATTCCAGATTGCCTTTGCCGATCGCTCATCATCTTCAACCATCAGTGAGTCGATAGCTTGAATAGTCTCGCTGGAAATGGAATACAATGTAAAAATGTGCAGCACACAGTAAAGACCAGCAGTCGATTTATTTAAGCCATATTTTTTGCATTATTAGGCCTATTTTACAGTATTGTAGCCTACTGTACCTGTTCATTTTCCTGGGCTTTCGAATTCGGTGTAACACAGGTGAATAGCACTGTTCAGAACCATAATCCCCAAGTCTAACAGTATTTAACCAACATATGTTTCATATTCAAGGCTCCTTTCTCTTCTCTGTGCTGGAGTTATTTTAAGAATACAAAAGAATCCATGCACCCTTGATGGGCTATCAGCAGGACAATAGACTCTTACAGAGTCCACCAAATGCATTGTTTTCTAACCACATCTGGATGGGTCCATAACGAATTACTATGGGAATAAATAATCACTGAATGACAGAAATATTGGAATAAAGTAGGGTAATGAAGGCAACAAATTGTTGCTTACTGGAACACCAAAAGTCATACAATTGTTATAATAGGATTTGAAGCAATAGCCTACCCGTGTGTGGTCAACTATTTCAGCATCGTTTCGCACTGCTCTGAAACAAGCAAGACTACTTGTACTGTCCTCCGTATGCATTACTATGCATATTTTGACAAGATAAACACCTTCACATCAATAATCCTCAAACCCTGATCTCCATGTTCATACGATTTATTGAGTTGAAACAGCATAAAACTGAAAAAGACAATGATGTCTGCATAAGACAATGTAATCTGTCCTAAAATACAAACTAGATATGAACGTAATCTGATATTTTGCTCACACTGACAAGCAAAAGCTAGGCTAACATACTGTAGCAATTAAGCAAGCGCTATTCCACAAAGTAAACATACACATCCAAATTCCACAAATAATACTCTGAAAGGAAAGAAGATATATGCAAAAGGAATGAAAATATTCACTGAAAAAGCTTCCTAAGGCATACAACGTAAATGATGGATGAAGATTGTAAGCAGACAGCTAAAACAGAGCACTCTGAGCTCTACATGAGGCAACAATGACCAACTTCCTCCTCACAGGTCACATGACGGGTCATCTTCTAGCTAAAGGAAAATACTCCAGATAAACACTAGAGGGAGCCATATTTAAGGTAAGTAATATAGTTAAGTATTAGCATTTAAACGGAACACTACTTTATAAACCAATACGTTTTATACAATATATTTGCACCACTGTAGATGCTGTGGTCAGTCAGAGTTGAGTCTTATTGTAAAGTGCAGCCTAAAGGCCAAAATGGGCAAATGGGCAATGTATTCGATGCTTAAGTAATCTAAAAGACAGATTTCCCCCCCCAAAAAAAATGCATCCACCACTACAAATATATTAATTTATTATTAACCCTGCATTATACTTGTATAAAAGCCCATTAGATATTAATTTAGAATCCTCTAAATTTGATTATATCTGCTACTGCTACTGATTTAGATATTCCGGTAAACTCTTTGATGTTTCCTTTTATGTGTCCTACCAATTATTATTGGATTATTCCCCATGGCAACCAACAAAATGTATTTCTTAGTTAGGTTGGCTTTTGTGGAGATCAGACTGTTTTCATTTGATATTTGTGCGTTTTTGACCAAATGTAAGTCAGAACAAATACTTATTTCACTTTTATAATAATCCTGTTGCTATTGTTATCTGTAAATACAAGAAATGTGTGTTATGTAGAGACAAAACTTTCTTCCTGTGCTGCAGCCCGCAAGCTGTGCTGCAGCACGACAAGTTTTAAAAGAAGAACCACTTTAGCTAGCAAAAAAAAAAGTGGCATTATGTGACCATAAAGCTGAATAAACATCCACAGGCGAAATGGTATGAAGTTGTTTTTTGATCTATGAACGTTGTATTACGTTCATTAGGATAATTCTGTTTTTAGTAAGTATGTAAAGGAGAGAGCAGCATTTTCTTGTATTTATCTACAAAGCACTCATGCAGAAACTTCCATCATTAATTCAATTTAGACTTGCAAATGACCAAACACAGTCTCAGGCTTGGATAACACTGGTGGCCTCTTTGGTCTACACAGAGTTGGGTAAAGCTGCTTTTAGTTTTTTTGCGCACTTATAGAGCTCTATGAAATGAGATGTTCTAGTCCCCATTTGTCAGTTCAGAGTAATGATCAGAGACCTCTATGTTGATATATGGGTCTGTTTTTCTTCATGTGTTTTATAATTTTGTATATTGTATATTGATATGTCTGTTTTATTTATGGAGGGCTCATCTGTAAAAGAGACTTCTCTGTCAAAATAAAGGTTAAATAAAAAATAAAAGCTAGCTTCAGTCAGTGACTGATCTTTCAATGAATGTCTGTGGCTTTGCTCACAGCTAGCTAGCTTCTCGGGTGTGTACTTGACCGCAGCAGTGGGATGGTCAGGGGTGTACAAGACCCGTGCTCAGTGTGATACAGCGTGTTTGGGAGTTTTCAGGACTGCACACACAAAGCTGAAACATCTCTGTGCACAGCCCGTAAACATAACATTTCAGGGTTAAAAAATAAACGTTTCATGCCTTGTAAGTGTATTGGCGAGTGTCATATGCAGCCTGTGTTCTCTTATGATATTGTGTTGCAGACAGATGCACAGTATAGTTTGTATATCTGCTTTGTGTATCAAATCCACTTTGAGACTGTGCTATGTTCTTGCTCACACACCTTTGCTCCTCTTCTTTCTCTTTCTACTTTGTCCTCTTTTAGTCTTCTCTCTCACGCTCCTCTTTTTCACTCCTCTCTCTCTTTCTCTCCTCTCGACTGTCTCTGTCTACAGACGTAATGGATAGTCTAGGGGGTTGAGGGAATCATGGAGCCTGAACAGGAATATTAATTCATTAATTATGGTCTGGCAGCAGGAAAGACAGCCATGACGTCAGGGTTCCACTCAGGGGTCCTCATATAACCTGCTTTCTGAATAGGCACCCAGTAAGTTGTCTGTTTGGGTAACGGACAGAGTAGGGTACCAAGTCACATCTCTCCTCATGTTGTTTTACCTACTCCTCCCCTTGCTTCCACTGTCTTACTGATAAAACACACTCTCTAACTTTGACGACAACGTGCCTGTCCCAGTATCAACTTATATACTTTTCAATTAGAAAAGGGGGAGCCTTGACAGGAAAACACAACCTTCTCTGAAGGTGTTATGATAAAGATCAATGTTAAGATTGCACAAGTGAACAAATGAACAAAGATGTGTACACAATAGTAACAGGGACAGCACTGTCATACAGATGTAGTACGCATTGCATTTACCTGTCACTGCATTGGATTTATAATTTTTGCATTTCAATTTCTGATTTAAGCATAGTATGTCACACCCTGATCTGTATCACCTGTCTTGTGCTTGTCTCCATCCCCCCATCCAGGTGTCGCCCATTTTCCCATTATTCCTTGTGCATTTATACCTGTGTTTTCTGTTTGTCGGTTTCCAGTTCGTCTTGTTTCGTCAAGCCTACCAGAGTTTTTCCTGTACTCCTGTTTTTTTCTCTAGTCACTGTTTTTTAGTTTTCCCAGTTTTGACTATTCTGCCTGCCCTGACCCTGAGCCTGCCTGCCGTTCTATACCTTGTGACACTGCTCTGGATTACTGAACTCTGCCTGCCCTTGACCGGTCGTTTGCCTGCCCCCTGTTTTTGAAATACAGTTTTGTTACTTTGAACTGTCTGCATCGGGGTCTTATCCCGAGGTCTGATAGTACGAACTGGCCATAACTGACCCAGCAGACTCGGACCAGCTCCGTAATGCCATCTCCTCCTCTCCTATTGGAAGACACAAGGAGATACTCCGAGGTCAAATTAATGGATTCCAAACCTTGGCAGAACTCCATGACTGTGCCTTGAATACATTGCTGGAGAAATTCCGCGGATTATCTGTGAGGCCGCTGGCCACGACCGTAGCCTCCCAGCCCCCCAGTAACACCACTGTCAGCAGTGCATCTCTCCAGGCCACCCCGGCCTTCCGAGAACCCCGCTTACCATCTCCAGAACGTGTCGCTGGAGGTTCAGAACCTGTCGGTCGTTTCTCTCCCAGTGTTCCTTCATCTTTGAGCTGCATCCCTCGTCCTTCCCCTCGGACCGCTCGAAGATAGAGTATCTTATAAAGCTAATGTCCAGGAGGGCTTTTGCATGGGCTACTGCAGAAACAACAATCTGCCGTGTGTTTCAGCCTGGAGGAGTTCGTGGCTGATGCGAAAAAGGAGGCTGCCCGGAAGTTACTCCAGCTTCGCCAAGGCTCCCGCAGTGTGGCGGACTATGCCGGTTGATTTCCGGACGTTGGCTGCCGAGAGTGCCTGGAACCCGGAATCCCTGCTCGACACTTTTGTTCATGGATTATCGGAGGAGGTTAAGGACGAGCCTACAGCCCGGGAGCTGCCTACAGATCTCGATTTGCTCATCGCCTTGACCATATGGATTGAAGGGCATCTATGGGAACATAGGAGGGAGAGGAGGTCTGATTCCGGTTGCAATCGCTCGCCCAAGGATCCCACCTTGCCTCCGAGGAACTCCAGAAGTCCCCGGCGTCTACGTCCCCGAGAGGATCCGTGCTTTCCCAGAGTTCCCCCAAGAGTCTCCAAGGTCAGCCGACTCTCCTTTTTTGGAGCCGATGCAACTCGGCAGTCTCCAGCTGAAGGCTTATGCAGACTTAACACCCAGAGTTGTCTGTATTGTGGAACTGCCGGTCATTATGTGTCTACCTGTCCCTTAACTTCTCTGGGGCAGGTGGGACGCAAACGTCCCACCGGCCAATAGCCAGTGAAAATACAGCGCGCTATATTCAAATAACATGATATAAAAATCAAACTTTCATTAAATCACACATGTAAGATACCAAATTAAAGCTACACTCGTTGTGAATCCAGCCAACATGTCAGATTTCAAAAAAGCTTTTCGGCGAAAGCATAAGATGCTATTATCTGATGATAGCACAAAAGTAAACAAAGAGAGAAGCATATTTCATCACTGCAAGCACGACACAAAACGCAGAAATAAAATATAAATCATGCCTTACCTTTGACGAAATCTTTTGTTGGTACTCCAATATGTCCCATAAACATCACAAAATTGTCATTTTGTTCGATTAATTCCGTCGATATATATCCAAAATGTCAATTTATTTGGACCGTTTCATCCAGAAAAACACAGCTTCCAACTTTCGCCAAGTCACTACAAAATATATCAAAAGTTACATGTAAACTTTACCAAAACATTTCAAACTACTTTGGTAATACAACGTTAGGTATTTTTAAACGTTAATAATCGATCAATTTGAAGACGGGATGATCTGTGTTCAATACAAAAAGAAACCAAACTGACGCAACTTTTTTCGTAACGTGACTCTCTCAAAATATTTACTTCATGTGACCCTCAGTTACGATAGCCGTACTTCTTCACTACACAAAGGAATAACCTCAACCGATTTCCAAAGACTGGGGACATCCAGTGGAAGCGGTAGGAACTACAAACAAGTCCCTTAGAAATCTGGTGTCCCAATGAAATCTCTTTGAAAAGACAGTGACCTCAAAAAAATTAAAATTCTGAATGGTTTGTCCTCGGGGGTTTGCCTGCTACATAAGTTCTGTTATGCTCACAGACATGATTCAAACAGTTTTAGAAACTTCAGAGTGTTTCTATCCAAATCTACTAATAATATCCTTCTACTCATATTCTGGGGATGAGTAGAAGGAAGTTGAAATTGGGCACGCTATTTATCCAAAAGTGAAAATGCTGCCCCCTACCCCGAAGAAGTTAACCTGTCTCGCCCCCCCGTTCCGCTAGCGGAACTCCTCCCACATTCCACTGAAAAGCCAGAGCGCGAAATTCAAAAAATATTTTTTTTGAAATATTTAACTTTCACACATTAACAAGTCCAATACAGCTAATGAAAGATACACATCTTGTGAATCCAGCCAACATGTCCGATTTTTTAAATGTTTTACAGGGAAAACACAATATATATTTATGTTAGCTCACCAACAAATAGAAAAAAAGCACAGACATTTTTCACAGCACAGGTAGCATGCACAAAATCAACCAAACTAACCTAGAACAAACCAAAGAAACCAAGAAACAACTTAATCAGATGACAGTCTTATAACATGTTATACAATAAATCTATGTTTTGTTCGAAAAATGTGCATATTTCAGGTATAAATCATAGTTTACATTGCGGCTACAATCAGAAATTGCACCGAAAGCAGCCAGAATTATTACAGACACCAACGTGACATACCAAAATACTCATCATAAAACATTTCTGAAAAATACATGGTGTATAGCAAATTAAAGACAAAGATCTTGTGAATACAGCCAATATTTCAGATTTTCTAAGTGTTTTACAGCGAAAACACAATATAGCATTATATTAGCTTACTACAATAGCCTACCACACAACCGCATTCATTCATCAAGGCACGTTAGCGATTGCAATAGGCACGTAAGCGTTAGCGAATAAACCAGCAAAAGATATTACATTTCACTAACCTTCATAAACCTTCCTCAGATGACAGTCCTGTAACATCAGGTTATACATACACTTATGTTTTGTTCGAAAATGTGCATATTTAGAGCTGAAATCCGTGGTTATACAACGTAGCATAACGTAGCATAACGTGCTAACGTAGCAGCTTTTTCCCAGAATGTGCAGATATTTCTATTAGACTCTCACCTATTCTGACCAAATAGCTATTCATAAACATTACAAAAAAATACATGTTGTATAGGAAACGATAGATCCATTAGTTCTTAATGCAATCGCAGTGTTAGAATTCTAAAAATATCTTCATTACGACATAAGACTTAGTTATGGTAAGGGAATAACCAAAACCTGAGCGCAAAGCTACTATTACACAGTTCGACAGATATATGAAATAGCATCACAAAATGGTTCCTACTTTTGCTGATCTTCTATCAGAATGTTGTACAATGGGTCCGTCGTTGTTTTGGATTCAGAACGTTCTTTTTCCCTCTTGAATTAACAAGCACACTGGCCATGCAGCGCTAAGCTCTCCAACGTCAACAAAGTCGAACAACGCAACACGCCGAACGTCCCGAATGAAGTTAAATAATCTAATGAAACTATATTGAAAAAACATACTTTAGGATGATATTGTAACATGTATCAAATCAATTCAAAGCCGGAGCTCATATTCGCCCATAACGACAGGTTTCCAGTAGGCAATAGCAGGTCCCCCCACGCGCCTTGCAGACAACAGAAAATGGGGGACACGTTGTTCCAAGAGGGCTCATTCAACGTCAGACAGAGATAATCAACTCATTTTTCCTCTCACTTCCTCTTGACATCCAGGGGAAGGTGTATGACGTGCACGTATAGTCATACGTATCATGCCCATTTATAAGCAGCGACTTGAACACAGCATCGATTTCAGACTTTCCACTTCCTGGTCACAAAGTGTGCTGCCAAATGAGTTGTGTTTGACCCACAGACAAAATTCAAACGGTTTTAGAAACTAGAGAGTGTTTTCTATCCAATAGTAATAATAATATGCATATTGTACGAGCAAGAATTGAGTACGAGGCCGTTTAAATTTTGTACGATTTTCCCCAAAAGTGAAAACAGCACCCCCTATCCTCAACAGGTTTTAAGGCAGATGCACTTTCACGGCGATATTGCCCCGCTTCTACACATTCGGACCCTGAGACCATTCTTCCGGGGCCCGGCTAACAGGATGTTTGTCCAAGACGCTGCCCGCTCCCCGGTCCTGGAATAGGCTAATTCCTCCAGGCTTGCCTACCACCCTGGCTCCCGTCGGACCCTTGCCTTTGTGCAACAATGCCTTTGGTGGCCTACCATGGTTCCAGACATCTGCATGTTTGTCACCGCCTGCACTATCTGTGCTCAGAACAAGACACCTCGGCAAGCTCCAGCTGGCCTCCTTCAACCTCTTCCTGTCCCTCACCGTCCCTGCTCACATATATCCCTGGGCTTTGTCACTTTTCTCCCTCTATCTGATGGCAACACCGCTATCCTCACGGTGGTGGACAAGTTTTCCAAAGCCGCCCATTTCATTCCCATCCCCAAGCTACCTTCGGCCAAGGAGACGGCCCAGCTCATGGTGCAGCATGTCTTCCGGGTCCATGGACTTCCGGTGGACATGGTTTCCGACGTGGTCCTCAATTCTCGTCCCGGTTCTGGAAGGCATTCTGCACACTCATTGGGTCGTCGGCCAGCCTGTCCTCTGGGTTTCATCCCCAATCCAAAATCCAATTGGAGCGTACCAATCAGGACCTGGAGACGACTCTTCGGTGCCTGGTCTCGGCCAACCCCACCACCTGAAGCCAGCAACTCGTGTGGGTGGAGTAAGCCCGGGAACACCCTGCTCCGCCACTTGGCTCTCCCCCTTCCAGTGTTCTATGGGTTATCAGCCCCCCTCTTCCCGGAGTAAGAGGTTAACATACCCTCTGCCCAGATGTTCGTCCTCCGCTGCCGGCATACCTGGAAGAGAGCTCGGTCCGCTCTTCTCAAAACCACCTCCAGGTATAGTCAACAGGCGGTCAGCTACCGCACCCCGGCTCCCCGCTATCGTCTTGGGCAGAGGGTTTGGCTGTCTACTCAGGACCTGCCCCTCTGGGTAGAGTCCCGCAAACTTTCACCCTGTTTTATTGTCCCTTTCCCCATTTCCAAGATCCTTAGCCCCTCTGTTGTTCGTCTTCTGTTGCCCCGCACCCTCCATATACATCCCACGTTTCATGTATCAAGGATTAAGCCTCTGTCTCACAGCCCTCTGTCTCCTCTTTCTCTACCTTTCGGACTCTGCTCTGGATTACTGACCTCTGCCTGCCCCTGACCTGCCGTTTGCCTGCCCCTGTTTTTGTAATAAACTTTTGTTACTTCGAACTATCTGCATCTGGGTCTTATCCTGAGGACTGATATAGCATTTATCATTTTTGAAATTCAATTTACCATGTAAGCATTGCATTTTAGAATAGTCACTGATAACCCTCCATAAAACTGTGGCATGCTATGCCATGACACACACAAAGACTGCATCTGTACAAATAAACTTTTATTTTCCTATTTTTCACTTCATTTGTCAAGGGTTTTGTCTCATTAGGGCTCCTCATCCTCCAATTCTCCTCCTCCTCTCTTATTCTCCCACATCTTCCTCTTCTTCTGCCTCCTCATCATCCACACCCCTCTTCTCTGAATGGTGTCGTGACTTGACTTTAACATTAATCTGAAGACTTTTATTTATCTAATTACCAAAATATGTTTACTTGTTACCCGATTAAATTAATCATGTAACAATTAACTCATTAGGATCTGAGGCACCACGAGAGCGGTTCTTTAAAGATTTACCATCTCCCGAATTAAACTCTAAAGGTCTTTACGTATTACATCTATAAAAAGTCAACTTCTAATCATAACCTCTTATCATATAATCGTTATCATATAAACCAGAGCCTTACTTATGATTCAGTACTACACAAATTGGTTTAATGATCTATTTACTAGCTAATTAAATGGGAACACAGGATAAACATACACACTTAATACTTTAAAAACAGGTCCCTAGCGGACTGACAACAATATGGTTGCTTGTTACAAAAGACATGGAGAGGGCGAGAGAGAGAGAGGGACAGAGACACTTAGCGTTGGTACATTTAGAAACTACTCTCACTTATAGTACTGCTATACTTTGCACACAAACCCCCGCCTGCTTGGAGTAAGAAATCATGAATGTATTTACGTGCAAAGCCTTGGTTCGCCGTGTATCTCTCTTGGTGGACAGGGCCTTGAAAAGGAGGTTGGGCTCGGATTGTCCAAAATGGTTCCAACAAGTCTTCTACTGTTGTTCTTCTCTGTAGTTGTCCAGTATTCTGTGACTTGTCGTGTAGTCCTGAACAGAACTACAGAGTTTATTCTCCTTCCTTTCGCTCTGGAAGATGCTTCTTTGAAGATAGGCTAGCCAGTGTCGATGGTTCCCAGTGGGATGATGAGAGTAACGTGAAGGGTGGTTCTGTCAGGCTGACACACTCTCTGACCTCACTCAGGGGTGTCACTTGTCAATGTGCAAAGTTTACGTCGAACAATGATCTCTTATGGTTCCTAAAATCATGTCCCTTTCTTAACAAAAACAATATACTTTTTCATATTTCATGCACTTCATGCACATAGGATGGACACTTCACACATGTAGTTTTTTATGACATCACAATGTAACAAACAAAACAACATTAGTGTTCTTTAGATCACCTCTGACCATTCCCCACGTTCTATGTAAGAAATATTGTTCCAGTATTCTCTTTTGAATGTGTTCGATTTTTGGCGGGAAAAAGTATCTTGAAACAAAGTCACATTCCTTCTGTGAATTTTGATAGGGATACCTGAATCTTCTACATTGATTTACAATAGGACGTGAGTTTACCCCCACCAGTTCCCTCCTCTCCCCCTCTGCGGGTGAGAGATGGTCTGGTTGAAGTTATTCATTGCAAACCTGATCTGACCTATTTGGATCCTCACAGGATAGTCATGACACCTCTCACACCCATTGCTCCAGCAGCTATGGTCAGAAACCTTGATATGAAATAAATGAATAATGTACGACAGAAAAACAGCACACAGTAAAATGGAATACTCATGGAGGTTGTCGGAGAATATATTCAGTTCACGAAACCAAACTAGGGAAAGTGCTCCATAATCCCTGCGTTAGCTGAGCAGTGAAAGAGACAAGAGAAGCCATTCGGAGAGAGCTCTCTATAACGGTGAGGATTACCGCTGGTTGCCAGGCGTGAAACCTAAAATCCCTGCTGTGGTCAGAGCTAACTCAGAGCATGTGTTGAGTTCACACTTCGTAACCATTTTAAATCCCAGCGTGCAGGCCACCTTTTCACACCTGCTCCCAGATAGCACTCACGCACGCACACGCACGCACACGCACACACACACACACACACACACGTCTGATTACAGCCTTCGTGTGTCGGTGTCGTCCTCTGTAATGGAGTGGCCTGACTCATACTGTAGGTGGAACTGTTTTAAACCACCTTGCTGACACCCATCCAACCAGATTTGAGGGTGAGGCTGAGCCCCAAATGTGGGCAAATCCTAGAAGCACCTCTCACCTCACTGACTCTCAAAAATCTGGTTGGATAGGTGTCAACAAGGTAGTTTCAAGCAGTTAAACCTATGAGCCAGCCCGCTCCATTACAGTCCACTCCATTAATCGACCAAAAATTACTTGGCAACCCAACCCTTTGTCTTGTATGCAACCAATACGAAACAAAGAGGGTAGACACAGATTGAACAGTAGCCTATGACATCCATCTGAAGGCTTGTTTTCCTTTTTCCCATTTGAACCAGAATAGAAGAAGCCAGACCATCAGACCCTCAGCCATGCCTTGCTATTTCTGCCAAAAAACAACACTGAACCACATAATCACATACTGTCTTGGCTGAATTTGCTCCCCAAAACATATCATAAGGTTGTCAAGGAGACAGGCAGTCAAAGCGGTTGAACCAGGGTGCGATGTCAAGCTTTAGAAATTTCATGTGTGTTTTTTTGGGAGCATATTTGAATTCACGCACTGCCTGGCTCCGTACAGAAATTGACAAGTACCATCTAGGACTTAATTGATGGGCTTTCAATGCATGCTCAACATTCAGGTGAATTATCCAACTGCACGTTACCAGCCTGGACTGGAAAAAAATATTGTCTTGAAATAAATTTGCCAGCAGCACTAACTCACCCGATGATAAATAGTGAATATGCGCACTCACCGGGGATGGCCCAACACGCTCCCCTTTAAAACCATACTTGATAGGCTTCTCCGGTTGTTAAAAGGTGCTGTTTGTGCAATATAGCGAGTTGAGAAATAATTTAGATAGTTTTGGAAAGATGAGATTCTCCTCTTTCAGTAGGCCTAGCCAATTGCTTTCCAAACTGTTTTCCAGCAATTATAATTTGGAATGTTGCAAAAGGTCTATTTTAGCTGCTGCTCACTGACAGCTGCAACTCAATAATCAGCTGTTTATAAAAGTGAAATGCTCCGCCCTTCTGAATGCACTTGTGATTAAAAAAAATAAGCTAATGATCCTCTATGGATAACAATGCTCTCCTATTTTGAATGGTTATATTTATCTCTGTAAATTAATGTAATACATATCAGGATGGTGTTTGAGATGAAAGTGAATTATGGCTTTGGGACTGAAGCCCTGAAAGCCCAGGTCTAACGACGCCTATGGGTCAGAGGGAGGGGAGCAGCAGAGTTTTGGGCTCAATAGTCTAAATTAGCTTCCCCTCTTGTCCTTGAACTGCACTGAAAGCAAAATGGCGGACACCTACTGAGAATTTAGCTTTCACCTGTCACTTCACGTTAGCTCAAATTACAGGAGGAGACAAGGAGGGCAGGCCACTTTAGACTTGAAAATCGCAACGCATCATCAGTTGGACCTCTACCTCTTTCAGCCTGGTTCTCCCTCCCACTCTGACTGAACCATTAATCTCCTGTGGTGGCTGTAATGAGCGGCACCTCCCCGTTTGGACCAGCCAGACAGAGAGAGATGTTCTGAGAGCCTTATATGGTACACCATCTATGCACACAATGACAATGATTTAGCACACTGCATAAAATTATTGATTACATTCAAACACACTTGGTAACAATCATGTTTTATGTATTTTCAATATTTTATTGGGATACAATTTTAAGCAAACAATAATTGCAGTATTCTGATGCTATAGGCTGCACAGACACTGAGGTTAGTGCGAGAGAACTGTTGAAATATCAATTGATCGTCACTTCTGAGGAGAGTAGGCCTACTGGGTAGCTGTGAACTTACCAGCAGCAGACGTCAGTTCCTACCTGTTACCAGCAGATGACAGTATTTACCTATCTACTCCCATTCCCAATGTTGAGGAGCTGGTCTAGCGGTAAATCAACACATACCCGTCGGCATGTATAGATAGATGTATTGCATAATACATAGTTCAATTTAAACATGCACATGTATAGAAAAGAAACACCACCATTTACAATCTAGTTTGAAGATTACGTATCACACACAATCTTCTAAAAATTTAACATGGTAACGCAATGATCATGTGTACACAAATAGCTATACTAAAAGTGATACATATCTTTATATACAAAACTACCATGTGAGTTTTCACAGACACAGTCCTAAATATATCAACATCTATACAGACAAACCAGGACAGAAAATTAAATATTCAGATTTGAGTGTTTTCTCTGTCCAAAAGAGTAAATGCAAAAGAGACAGCAGCTATTGATGCCTGTACCATTCACAGATCTTTGGTTTAGTGTACACTCAAGCTTACACAGGAACACACACACACTTGTACTGAATAGCACATACTCATTTTCTCTCTCTCTCTCTCGTACTCTCTCGCTCGCTCTCTCTCACACACACACGCCTCTCTCTCCTCTCTCGCTCTTCCTTCTTTTGTTGAGAGAAGAAATGTATGCCGCACAGACAAGCATGTCCCCCACAGACATACCACTACTATTTGGTTGTTACAAAGACACAAACAATCTCTTTAGATGCTCCATCAGTAACATTTCAACTAAATATCTACAAACCCTAACATTAGCCCTTATCCTAACCCTAAACTTAACCCTTACCCTAACCCTTATTCTACACCTAACCATAACCTTAGCAAGCAGCATCTACAGATGGACTATCCAAATAAAGTGTGACTGATATATTTATTTACCAGAAGCTGCATTCACACGTTTTGTGTTTTGGTTTTGGATTGACATGACACCCTCTTTCCTATTTGTAGAGAACAGAAACAAAAACTATTTTAGGTTTACTTAGTTGATTGCCACCAAGTCCATGCATCAACAGGGCTAATAATGAATGTTGATAAACTACAAAGACCCGTTTAATCATGACAGATCACTTTGCGCTGGTAGAAAATGTCAGAGGAGCCAACACAGCTGCTCAGAGAGAAATCCAATATCGATTGTCTGAAGTAATGTGCTACATATTCCTTACTACGTCCCTGGAGCTGTACTGTATTCATGCATCACACATTAATGAAGATAATTTGATAAAAATTACATTTTATTGGAAAAGGATCAGATGTCTGTGACCGTATTCATTATCAATCAATCAAATGTATTTGTAAAGCCCTTTTTACATCAGCCGATGTCACAAAATGCTATACAGAAACCCAGCCTAAAACCCCAAACAGCAAGCAATGCAGATGTAGAAGCACGGTGGCTAGGATAAACTCGCTAGAAAGGCAGGAACCTAGGAAGAAACCTAGAAAGGTAACAGGTTCTGAGGGGTGGCCAGTCATCTTCTGGCTGTGCCAGGTGGAGATTATAACACTACATGGCCAAGATGTTCAAACATGCATAGATGACCAGCAGGGTAAAATAATAATATTTTAGGAGTAAATGTAGGTTGGCTTTTCATAGCCGAGAATTCAGAGTTCGAGACAGCAGGTGCGGTAGAGAGAGAGAGTCGAAAACCTCAGGTCCGGGACAAGGTAGCACGTCCAGTGAACAGGTCAGGGTTCCATAGCTGCAGGCAGAACAGTTGAAACTGGAGAAGCAGCACGACCAGGTGGACTGGGGACAGCAAGGAGTCATCAGGCTAGGTAGTTCTGGGGCATGGTCCTAGGGCTCAGGTCCTCTGGGAGGGGAGGGAGAGGGAGAGAGAGAGAAATAGAGGGAGCATACTTAAATTCACACATTACACCAGATATAGCAGACTGACCCTAGCCCCCCGACACAAACTATTGCAGCATAGATACTGGAGGCTGAGACAGGAGGGGTGGGAGACATAGCGTCTCATAGTAGGAGTGACGGTTTTAGAATAAGTTCCCCCTTCTTATTCATTACATTTTAAAAAGACACAACTGATCCTAGATCATCATTCCTACTCTGAAACACTTTGGGCATGACTCAAATCTATTCGTTTTCTATGTGTTTGTTGTTGGTATTCAGACTTAGCTACCGTATGCAGGTGTGTAAAGGGCTTTGCAGCTGTGGCCTCCTTTGCGCGCATTGAATACAATTAATTCAACCACTGAAAACCCTCCCACTTGCTGGCCGACATATTTTATCATGGAGTTTTCATTCAATAGTACATTTATCTAAAGCCATCCCTTTAAATTTGGTGTACCTTTAATTTGAATCCAGTCGTTGTAAACCGTACACCAGGGTCCAGGTTTAAACTGCTACAATTATGGTCTGCGTGTCATAATGATTCAAATAGGCTGCATGTCCCAAATCATTGCTCAATGTATATGTTAGCATAATATGATCCACTATTCACAAAAAAATATTATATCATATGTAGCTATTACACACCCAAATCAAGTAGATGTTCTTCAAATAAATATGTTTTGAAACTGTACATATGTACAGTTGAAGTCTGAAGATTACATACACTTATATTGGAGTCATTGAAACTCGATTTTTAACCACACCACAAATTACTTGTTAGCAAACAATAGTTTTGGCAAGTCGGTAAGGACATCTACTTTGTGCATGACACAAGTACTTATTCCAACAATTGTTGACAGACAGATTATTTCACTTATAATTCACTGTATCACAATTCCAGTGGGTCAGAAGTTTACATACACTAAGTTGACTGTGCCTTTAAACAGCTTGGAAAATTCCCAAAAATGATGTCATGGTTTTGGAAGCTTCTGATTGACTCAAATTACGTCATTTAGCCTATCGGAGGTGTACCTGTGGATGTATTTCAAGGCCTACCTTCAAACTCAGTGCCTCTTTGCTTGACATCATGGGAAAATCTAAAGAAATCAGCTAAAACCTCAGTAAATAAATTGTAGACCGCAAGTCTGGTTCATCCTTGGGAGCAATTTACAAATGCCTGAGGGTACCACGTTCATCTGTACAAACAATAGTATGCAAGTATAAACACCATGGGACCACGCAGCCATCATACCGCTCAGGAAGGAGACACGTTCTGTCTTCTAAAGATGAACGTACTTTGGTACGAAAAGTGCAAATCAATCCCAGAACAACAGCAAAGGACCTTGTGAAGATGCTAGAGGTAACAGGTACAAAAGTATCTATATACACAGTAAAACGAGTCCTATATCGACATAACCTGAAAGGACGCTCAGCAAGGAAGAAGCCACTGCTCCAAAACCGCCATAAAAAAGACAGACTGCGGTTTGCAACTGCACATGGGGACAAAGATTGTACTTTTGGAGAAATGTCCTCTGATCTGATTAAACAAAAATAGAACTGTTTGGCCATAATGACCATCGTTATGTTTGGAGGAAAAAGGCAGAGGCTTGCAAGCCAAAGAAAACCATCCCAACCGTGAAGCATGGGGGTGGCAGCATCATGTTGTGGGGGTGCTTTGCTGCAGTAGGGACTGGTGCACTTAACAAAATAGATGGCATCATGAGGCAGGAAAATGATGTGGATATATTAAAGCAACATCTCAAGACATCAGTCAGGAAGTTAAAGCTTGGTCGCAAATGGGTCTTCCAAATGGACAATGACCCGAAGCAAACTTACAAGGTTGTGGCAAAATGGCTTAAGGACAACAAAGTCAAGGTATTGGAGTGGCCATCACAAGTGGCCTCAATCCCATAGAACATTTGTGGGCAGAACTGAAAAAGCATGTGCGATTAAGGAGGCCTACAAACCTGACTCAGTTACACCAGCTCTGTCAGGAGAAATGGGCCAAAAGTCACCCAACTTATTGTGGGAAGCTTGTGGAAGGCTACCCAACACGTTTGACCGAAGTTAACAATTTAAAGGCAATGCTACCAAATGCTAATTTAGTGTATGTAAACTTCTGACCCACTGGGAATGTGATGAAAGAAATGAAAGCTGAAAAAAATAATTCTCTCTACTATTATTCTGACATTTCACATTCTTAAAATAAAGTGGTGATACTAACTGACCTAAGACAGGGAATTCTTACTCGGATTAAATGTCAGAAATTGTGAAAAACTGAGTTGAAATGTATTTGGCTAAGGTGTATGTAAACTTCCGACTTCAGCTGTATCTTCAACTTGCAATCTGTGGATTCTATTCGATTATTTAGAAATTGTATGTTAAACATCAGAGCATAGTTGAAAGATATAGGGTACCGTTCAAAAGTTTGGGGTCACTTAGAAATGTCCTTGTTTTTTAAATTAAAGCAACTGTTTTGTCCATTAAAATAACATCAAATTGATCATTAATACAGTGTACAATTGTTGCTGAAAATGTCTGATTTTTTATGGAATATCTACATAGGCGTACAGAGGCCCATTATCAGCAAACATCATGCCTGTGTTCCAATGGCACGTTGTGTTAGCTAATCAAAGTTTATCATTTTAAAAGGCTAATTGATCATTAGAAAACCCTTGCAATTATGTTATCACAGCTGAAAACTGTTGTTCTGAATAAAGAAGCAATAAAACTGGCCTTTAGACTAGGTGAGTATCTGGAGCATCAGCATTTGCGGTTTCGATTACAGGCTCAAAATAGCCAGAAACAAAGAACTTTCTTCTGAAACTCAGTCTATTCTTATTCTGAGAAATTGCCAAGAAACTGAAGATCTCGTACAATGCTGTTTCCTACTCCCTTCACAGAACAGAGCAAACTGGCTCAAACCAGAATAGAAAGAGGAGTTGGAGGCCCCGGTGCATAACTGAGCAAGAGGACAAGTACATTAGAGTGTCTAGTTTGAGAAACAGATGCTTCAAAAGTACTCAACTGGCAGCTTCATTAGATAGTACCCCGCAAAACACCAGTCTCAACGTCAACAGTGAAGAGGCGACTCCGTGATGCTGGCCTTCTAGGCAGAGTTCCTCTGTCCAGCGTCTGTTCTTTTGCCCATCTTTTAATCTTTTATTTTTATTGGCCAGTCTGAGATATGGCTTTTTCTTTGCAACTCTGCCTAGAAGGCCAGCATCCCGGAATCATCTCTTCACTGTTGACGTTGAGACTGGTGTTCTGGAGAAGTGGGAGTGGAGTTGTATAGAATGATCGTCAAAGATAAATTATTTAAATAATAAAGTCAAAATAAAAAGTATGTTTGCTAATGCCGGTTTGCCTGAGGCCTGAGGCTGATGCCGTGCAGGTGTTTGTATACATGCATATACACACACTCTCATTCAAATACACACATACACGGACACACATACAGTGCTTTGCAAAAGTATTCATCCCCCTTTGCATTTTTCCTATTTTGTTGCTTTACAACCTATAATTTAAATTGATTTTTACTTGCATGTCATGTAATGGACATACAAAAAAAAGTCCAAATTGGTGAAGTGAAATGAAAAAGAACTTGTTTAAAAAAATTCTAAAAATGAACAAACTGAAAAGTGGTGCATGCATATGTATTCACCACCTTTGCTATGAAGCCCCTAAAAAAGATCTGGTGCAACCAATTACCTTCAGAAGTCACATAATTAGTTAAATAAAGTCCACCTGTGTGCAATCTAAGTGTGAAGTACAGATCAGGGTTGGATTATTTAAAAACATCTGAAACTTTGAACATCCCACAGAGCACAATTAAATCCATTATTAAAAAATGGAAAGAATATGGCACCACAACAAACCTGCCAAGAGAGGTCTTCCCACCAAAATTCATGGACCAGGCAAGAAGGGCATTAATCAGAGAGGCAACAAAGAGACCAAAGTTAACACTGACAGAGCTGCAAAGCTCCACAGCGAAGATTGGAGTATCTGTCCATAGAACCACTTGAAGCTGTACAGTACACAGAGCTGGGCTTTACGGAAGAGTGGCCAGAAAAAGCCATTGCTTTAAGAAAAAAATAAGAAAACACATTTGGTGTTCACCAAAAGGCATGTGGGAGACTCCCCAAACATATGGAAGAAGGTACTCTGGTCAGATGAGACAAAAATTGAGCTTTTTGGCCATTAAGGAAAATGCTGTGACATTTTCAACCTCTCCCTGACCGAGTCTGTAATACCAACATGTTTCAAGCAGACCACCATAGTCCCTGTGCCCAAGGAAGCGAAGGTAACCTGCCTAAATGATTACCGCCCCGTAGCACTCACGACGGCCGCCTTGAAGTGCTTTGAAAGGCTGGTCATGGCTTACATCAACACCACTATGCCAGAATCCCTAGACCCACTCCAATTGGCACACCACCCCAACAGATCCACAGATGATGCAATCTCTATTGCACTCCACACTGCCCTTTCACACCTGGACAAAACGAACACCTATGTGAGAATGATACTCATTGACTACAGCTCAGCGTTCAACACCATAGTGCCCTCAAAGCTCATCACTTAGCTAAGGACCCTGGGACTAAACACCTCCATCTGCAACTGGATCCTGGACTTCTTGACGGGCCGCCCCCAGGTGGTAAGGGTAGGTAACACATCTGCCACGCAGATCCTTAACATGGGGCCCCTCAGGGGTGTGTGCTCAGTCCCCCCTTGTACTCCCTGTTCACTCATGACTGCATGGCCAGGCACGACTCCAACAACATCATTAGGTTTGCCAATGACACAACAGTGGTAGGCCTGATCACCAACAACGACAAGACAGCATATAGGGAGGAGGTCAGAGACCTGGCCATGTGGTGCCAGGACAACAACCTCTCCCTCAACGTGATCTGGACTAAGGAGATGAATGTGGGCTACAGAAAAAGGAGGACCAAGCAGGCCCCCATTCTCATTGACGGGGCTGTAGTGGAGCAGGTTGAGAGCTTCAAGTTCCTTTGTGTGTCCACATTACCAACAAACTAACATGTTCCAAGCACACCAAGACAGTCGTGAAGAGGGCACAACAAAACCTGTTCCCCCTTCAGGAGACTGAAAATATTTGGCATGGGTCTTCAGATCCTCAAAAGGTTCTACAGCTGCACCATGGAGAGCATCCTGACTGGTTACATCCCTGCCTAGTATGGCAACTGCTCGGCCATCCTACCGCAAGGCACTACAGAGGGTAGTGCGTACGGCCCAATACATCAGTCGGGCCGAGCTTCCTGCCATCCAGGACCTCTATACGAGGCAGTGTCAGAGGAAGGCCCAAAGAATTGTCAAAGACTCTAGCCACCCTAGTCATAGACTGTTCTCTCTGCTACCGCAAGGCAAGCGGAACCGGATCACCAAGTCTAGGTCCAAGAGGCTTCTAAGCAGCTTCTACCCCCAAGCCATAAGACTACTGAACATCTAATCAAATGGCTACCCGTACTACTGCATTACCCACTCTTTTACGCTGCTGCAACTCTGTTATTATCTTTGCATAAGTCACTTTAATAACTCTACCTACCTACCTATGTATATATTACCTCGATTACCTCGACTAACCAGTGCCCTGCACATAGACTATGTACCAGTACCCCCTGTATATAGCTTCACTATTGCTATTTTACTTAATTATTTGTTACTTTATTTCCTATTTTTTTAGGCATTTTTCTTAAAACTGTATTGTTGGTTAAGGGCTTGTAAGTAAGCATTTCACTGTAATACACCTGTTGTATTCGGCGCATGTGACAAATCAAATTTGATTTGATTTGAGATCAACAGTGCTGGAGACAAAGAGAGGGAAAGAGAGAGGAAGAGAAACATAGAGATGGACAGGGAATGGATTCGAGATACAGGCAGAGGGAAAACATGGAGAGAGCCAGAGACAAACAGGAGGAGGGAGAGAGAGAGAAGTCCCGTTTATATACCTGGTTCTAACATGCATCCTTTGTCCTGATCTTGTCTACATTCTGATTGTGCCAAAATGTTCAGACAGGTGTAGACGATCAAAAGACACATTATGATCTGATCTTCCTGATCACCTCCGGAAATAGTCAGGTACGCATTAGTTCTGGATATCTTACAAGTGTAGACATATTGTTTTATTTAACTATGCAGGTAAAACCTTATTTTACAATGACTGCCTACCTCAGCCAAATCCTCCCCTAACCCGGATGACACTGTGCCAATTGTGCACCCCCGTATGGGACTCTCAATCACGGTCGGTTGTGATACAGCCCAGGATCGAACCAGGATCATTAGTGACACCTCTAGCACTGAGATGCAGTGCCTTAGACCACTGCGCTACTCGGGAGCCAGTGAAACCATTTTAAATCATTATTATCCATCCCACCTCCTAAAATTATTGACAGGCACCATTAAGTTATGGCATCAATATTTGTCTTAAAATAAATAAATATTATTTTGAAAGAATAGCTGTCAAATAATTAGCATACAGGGATGGACCAGGAAATCTGGTCACAATGCAGACACAGTGGCGGATATGACACACATTTTAATACCATGTGTAGACATATTTCTGAAAATGTGGGCACAATCAGAATGTGGACAAGATCAGGACAAAGGACGCATGTTAGCGCCAGGTGTAAACCAATGCTAGAGAGAAATTAGTGCTGAGGCTCAGAGCAGACGTTAGTGTTGATGATGATAGATACTGGCTGTTGGGATGTCGAGTTAATATGATAGTCACCCTAAGCCTCCACACACGCCATTTCTCCCTAGGTGTGAATCGTGTGTGTGCGTGTACTCAACATCCTTCACCACCATTTGTCAAAACATAGCTCCAAATACAGCCCTACTTTTCTCGGTTACTTTATTCTCTCTCTTTCTCACACAGTGAGAAGAGGATGTAAGTAAGTGAGTGTTGGTTCAAAAAACACATGGAAGTGTCTTGTTTGTCCGTCCATCAGTCTCTCTAAACCCAACCCAGTAATTACAACATTCTTCTCCCTTAACTCTCATTTAAGACAGTAACATTCTCAGGCAGGAGCCACATATCACTGAGATACCACATAAACCCCCCCCCCCATACACACACACAGCAGGTGCCTGGTATCTGAATGGGGTTTCCCCAGCAGTAGCCTGCTCTACACTAACTAAACAAAAGGTACAGAAGAGAGACATGTCAGTAATTGATTGCTAATTGGTTGCTTTAAATGTCCTCCATTGTGCCATAGAAGACTTACTCCCCGGGCTATCTACTTGCTGCCAATCTCTGACCTCTGCATCAAGCCATGTCTCTAAAAATATCTAAAGTATATATATAATATATACTCCCTCCTTGTTTTCAGTTACTCATATGCTTTTATTTTGCAACCTTTTGACTGGAAGATCTTTGTCAGGCATATTGCCATATCCTCCTTTTCTGGGTAACCATATTCCCTATAGTAGGTTACATTTTCGTTCTATTGTAGAGTACCTTATTCGCTTAGATCAGGTTCATCCAGGTCGTTCAAGGTTGATGTCAAAATTGGACCTCTGTCCATGTCCTGAGGATGTTGGTAAATGCCTTCAAAACCAGCCATTAGGGACAACAGTGGGCACTAGTACCATCAAGTAGGCTTGGGTTTTGCTAAAGCGTTGTGGATGTGGGTGGCAGATAGGCATAATCCCATGACTCTGGATCAGAAGGTTGTGTTCAATCCCAGTTGTGGACACAGTTTTTTATTTTTGTTTTAACCCTATCCCAAACCTTAACCCTTACCTTAACCATTCAGAATAAGTGCCTGAACTTAACCATTAACTTTGAAATTTGATGTTTAGAAAAATGGAATGGCACAGAACAGCAGGAGCAACAAAAATACTTCAAAGTTTGATGTTTGGAGAACGTGGATGAATGTTGAATTCTGCAGTGAGAATGTGAGCGCTATTTGAGAAGGTTACCATATCCCCAGTAGTAGATTACCATTCCCCCATGCATAGAGTAGCCTACTATTTCCATTGGGTGGTTACCACATACCCTTGTTTCTCTCTCATCAGTGCGTGAGAAACTATCTAATGAGGAATGGGTCACCCATTTCCACAAACTCATTAACCCGTGAGCGAGTGAGACTAATTGCAGCACTTGGGTAATGTGATTTCACATCTGTTACTGCAGCACAGGAATTAAGGGTGCGGCAGCACCCGCTGATTAAACATAATTTATATATACAGTACCAGTCAAATGTTTGGACACACCTACTCATTCAAGGGTTTTTCTTCATTTTTATTATTTTCTAAATTGTAGAATACTAGTGAAGACATCAAAACTATGAAATAACAGACATGGAATCATGTAGTAACCAAAAAAGTGTTAAACAAATCAAAACATATTTTATGACACCTTTGCACACTCTTGGAATTCTCTCAACCAGCTTCATGAGGTAGTCACCTGGAATGCATTTCAATTAACATATGTGCATTAAAGTTAATTTGTGGAATTTCTTTCCTTAATGTGTTTGAGCCAATCAGTTGTGTTGTATTGTGACAAGGTATGGGTGGTATACAGAAGATAGCTCTATTTGATAAAAGATCAAATCCATATTATGGCAAGAACAACGCAAATAAGCGAAGAGAAACAACAGTCCGTCATACTTTAAGAGATGTAGTTCAGTCAATGCGGATAATTTCAAGAACTTTGAAAGTTTCTTCAAGTACAGTCACAAAACCCATTAAGTGATATGATGAAACTGTCTCTCATGAGGACCACCACAGGAAAGGAAGACCCAGAGTTACCTCTGCTACAGACGATAACCTCATTAGAGTTACCAGCCTCAGGCCAAATAAATGCTTCTCGGATTTCAAGTAACATACACATCTCAACATCAACTGTTCAGAGGAGACTGCGTGAATCAGGTTTTCATTGTCGAATTGCTGCAAAGAAACCACTACTAAAAACACCAATAACAAGGAGAAACTTGCTTGGGCCAAGAAACACGAGCAATGGATATTAGACCGGTGGAAATCTGTCCTTTGGACTGATGAGTCCAAATGTGAGATTTTTGGTTCCAACCGCCGTGTCTTTGTGAGATGCAGAGTAGTTGAACGGATCTCCTCATCCGTAGTTCCCACCGTGAAGCATGGAGGAGGAGGGGTGATGGCGTGGGGGTGCTTTGCTGGTGACACTGTCTGTGATTTATTTAGATTTCAAGGCACACTTAACCAGCATGGCTATGACAGCATTCTGCAGTGAAACGCCATCGCATCTGGTAGGCGTTGAGTGGAACTATCATATATTTTTCAACAGGACAATGATCCAACACACCTCCAGGCTGTGTAAGGGCTATTTGACCAAGAAGGAGAGTGATGGAGTGCTGCATCAGATGACCTGGCCTCCACAATCACACAACCTCAACCCAATTGAGATAGTTTGGAATGAGTTGGACTGCAGAGTGAAGGGAAAGCAGCCAACAATTGCATATGTGGGAACTCCTTCAAGACTGTTGGAAAAGCATTCCAGGTGAAGCTGGTTGAGAGAATGTGCAAAGCTGTCATCAAGGTAATGGGTGGCTACTTTGAATAATATAAAATATATACACTTTTTTGGTTATTACATGATTCCATATGTGTTATTTCATAGTTTGTCTTTACTATTATTCTACAATGTGGAAAATAGTAAAAACAAAGAAAAACCTTTAAATGATTAGGTGTGTCCAAACTTTTGAATGGTACTGTTTCTGATAAAGAACTTTGTAGCACCAATGTTGTCACTCATCTAAAATATTCAGTTATTTTCTACACATGCATGTACATATTTGTATGGACTTTTGAAAATGCTTAATGTAGATAGTCTACTTTAGGAATGCTTCTAAAAAAGGCTGGGTTGTTTGGATGACCCATATGCTGGGTTGCAGGTATTGGGTCACTTCGTTTTTGTTAAAAAAAAATTAAAAGTCAAGTTTGGGTTGTTGATGCTGCGTTATTGAGATATGACCCAGTGGGTCAGATCAGCAGACTGGTGGTACAGTTTAGTAGGGCTGTGGCTTTCAGATAGTTATTTTTGGCCACCCATGAGAGTAAATGTAATTCAAGTTAATCTGTTCTGTGTTCTTATCACATGAACACTGACATTTTTGTAGTTTTAATGAGGCTTACATAAGTGTATGAGTTCCTCAAGAGCCTATGCATGTCACAATGTTGGGATAGTTTGTCTCTTACCTAAATTACCTTTCTTTGTTACAAGTGAGCGATTGTAATCTGAATAAAGGTCAAAATAATATTTGTAAAGGCCAAAAAATGTACTTATTGTTTTAGAGGAAGAGAAACGCTGGGCCAATTTTGCGGCTCCCTATGGGACTCCCAATCACGGTCAGATGTGATACATAATAATACTTTTTGTTGTATTATTTGTTTAGTCTTTTCTGGTGGATTAAACTGATATACATTTGATGATAGAATTCTCCCGATACCCTCCTTCTAGGCAAGTCTATTGTCCAGCTACCTGCTAATAGCCATAATGGTGCTTTACAAGGTGACCATGTGTGTTCGAAAGAGTATTTTCTAGTAAGCAATCATTTGTTTACCTTCATTACACAACTTTGTTCCAATATTTCTGTAATTCAGTGATATTTATTCCCATAGTAATTCGTTATGGATCCATAACTAGTATTTTTATCATTATTTTATTAACGAAAGCATAAAAATGCTGATGAAGTAATACAGTACTGTACAGTATTTGCTTTTACACTTGGATAATAACGCATTTTGAAGATATAAGCCACCTGCATTTGTTTATTAGGCTACAGCAGACCAGCATAACGGTCCGGATGGCCCTTGCTGTGCCTGGTGAGCAGTTGGTCAAGTTCTGTTGTCAGAAGAGGAATGGAAATGTCAGGGTGAACCGACGACCTGATAAACCCGCCAGGTATATTGACTCTGCCTGTCGGAGGTGGAGTTCCAGAGCTCACATGTGTGCCTGGCATGAATTGTGACTCCATCGCGTTCCTCTCCCTCTTCAACGCATCATTCTCCGCCTGACTCTTCGACAGTGCCGCCTGGCTCTGAACCAATGCATCAACTGTCGCCCGTATCTCTGCCCTCAGATAATGTTTCTCTTTCTGCTGGTCTGCCTTCAATGACTCGATCTCGGTCTTCAAAGTTTGAATCTGATCCATGTGCACCTTCATCAGATGAGCAGAATGGTACCGCCCTGAGCCACCATCGATTACAGTGGCCAATGAACAGGTACAGTAGGCGACAATACTGTAAAGTAGGCCTACTAATGCTAAAAATAATGCTTAAATAAATCGACTGCTGGTCTGTACTGTATGCTGCACATTTTTACATTGTATTCCATTTCCAGCGAGACAATTCAAGCCATCGACTCACTGATGGTTGAAGATTGGCAAAGGCAATCTGGAATCTGCTGGCATCACGGCACAACATCATCGCTCTAATTTTTATTACACCTTTATTTAACCAGGTAGGCTAGTTCAGGACAATTTACAAATGCGGCATGGCCAAGATAAAGCAAAGCAGTTTGACACATACAACAACAGAGTTACACATGGAATAAACAAACATACAGTCAATAATACAGTAGAAAAAGTCTATATACAGTGTGTGCAAATGAGGTAAGATAAGGGGGTTAAGGCAATAAATAGGCCATGGTAGCGAAGTAATTACAATATACCAATTAAACACTGGAGTGATAGATGTGCAGAAGATGAATGTGCAAGTAGAGATACTGGGGTGAAAAGATAAATAAATAAATACAGTATGGGGATGAGGTAGTTGGATGGGCTATTTACAGATGGGCTATGTACAGGTGCAGTGATCTGTGAGCTGCTCTGACAGCTGGTGCTTAAAGCTAGTGAGGGAGTTATGAGTCTCCAGCTTCAGTGATTTTTGCAGTTAGTTCCAGTCATTGGCAGCAGAGAACTGGAAGGAAAGGCGGCCAAAGGAGGAATTGGCTTTGGGGGTGACCAGTGAGATATACCTGCAGGAGCGCGTGCTACGTGTGGGTGCTGTTATGGTGACCAGTGAGCTGAGATAAGACGGGGCTTTACCTAGCAAAGACTTGTAGATGACCTGGAGCCAGTGGGTTTGGCGACGAGTATGAAGCGAGGGCCAGCAAACGAGAGTGTACAGGTCGTAGTGGTTGGTAGTATATGGGGCTTTGGTGACAAAACGGATGGCACTGCGATAGACTGCATCCAATTTGTTGAGTGGAGCGTTGGAGGCTATTTTGTAAATGACATCGCCGAAGTCGAGGATCGGTAGGATAGTCAGTTTTACGAGGGTATGTATGGCAGCATGAGTGAAGGATACTTTGTTGCAAAATAGGAAGCTGATTCTAGATTTAATTTTGCCAGAGGTCCGGACAACAGGCCCTCCGATTTGACACACTGAACTCTATCAGAGAAGTAGTTGGTGAACCAAGCGAGGCAGTCATTTGAAAACCAAGGCTGTTGAGTCTGCCGATAAGAATGTGGTGAATGTCTGGGTCGAAAGCCTTGGCCAGGTCGATGAATACGGCGGAACAGTAATGTCTCTTATCGATGGCGGTTATGATATCGTTTAGGACCTTGAGCGCGGCTGAGGTTCCCCCATGACCAGCTCTGAAACCAGATTGCATAGCGGAGAAGGTACGGTGGGATTCGAAATGGTCGGTAATCTGTTTGTAACCTCTTGAGAATACAGGGGGTAATATTTTCGCATTAGCATAATTTGCTCTACAGATTAAACTGCCTCTTATTCAATTATTGCTCTTACTATATGCATATAAATCATACCATTGGAAAGAAAACAATCCCTAGTTTCTAAAACGGTTTCAATTTTGTCTCTGAGTGATACAGAAGTCATTCCACAGCACTTTCCATGACCAAGAACATAAAATCAAGATGTGTTATGCTGGCTTCAAAGCCCTGCCTATATATGGTCGTGCCCCCTATGACCAGAAACACACCTCATTCGCCTTCCTCTGGTTGTCAAGAGGACGTCAGAGGAGAAATTCTTTGTTTATCTGGGACTGACGTGAAATAGGACCCATTTCTTTGGCGTGACCGACAACTTCCGTTTTGGTGAATGGCTCGAATTTGAGCTGCGTTGGTGTACTGTTTTGCTGGCGTTATGTATGCAAACTATCTCCGTGTCGAATTTTGTTTGATACATGTGACCATATCATCGTAATGTATGTTTTTTCAATATAGTTTAATCAGATTATTTGAATTTTTACGGGAGTTTTTCGGTGTACCGTTGTCGGATTGTATTTACGTTTGAGAAATTCGTGCCACTCGACCGGTACCTGTGCTAAATGGAGTGGGCAAGGAAGAATTCTGAACGGAACCAACGACTCATCTTGACAAAGGACACTTTGATCAACATTCTGATGAAAGATCAGCCATAGTAAGACCCAATTTACGATTTTATATCATATCTGTTGTGCATGTGAACTGGACGTGGGCGCCTAGCCGAATCTGCCTGGTAAAAATATCGTGTCCTCCGCTAACGTGGTTAGCTAATAGATTTACATATTCTGTCTTCCCTGTAAAACATTTAAAAAATCTGAAATGGTGGCTTTATTCACAAGACCTGTATCTTTCATCTGGTGTCTTGGACTTGTGATTTAATGATATTTAGATGCTACAAGTTACTTGTGACGCTATGCTAGCTGTGCTAATCAGTGGGGTGAGTTGGGGGGTGCTACCGGATCAGGGTTGGTGACTCGTGAGAAGTTTTAACTTGGCTTTTGAAGACCTTAGAAAGGCAGGGTTGGATAGATATAGGTCTGTAGCAGTTTGGGCCTAGAGTGTCTCCCCCTTTGAAAAGCAGCTTTCCAATCTTTGGGAATCTCAGACAAGACGAAGGAGAGGTTGAACAGGCTAGTGATTGCAACAGGGGTTGCAACAAGCGTGCAGATTCTCTAGCCCGGCTGATTTGTAGGGGTCCAGAAAAAAAGTAACTTTTAACAATGCATACCTGTTAATTGAAATGAATTCCAGGTGACTACCTCATGAAGCTGGTTGAGAGAATGTCAAGAGTGTTCAAAGCTGTCATCAAGGAAAAGGGTGGCTACTTTGAAGAATCTAAAATATAATATATTTTTTTTATTTGTTTAACACTTTTTTGGTTACTACATGATTCCATATGTGTTAGTTCATGTAGAAAATAATAAAAATAATGTGTCCAAACTTTTGACTGGTACTGTATATGCAGACTGTTTAGTGACACAAATAAAGGGTTAAATACATGTTTACTCATCATACTTATATCTCTCAGATAAAGGATAGACACTTAAGAAAAAACTTCCTTTAGATGTATTTTTATTGGGACCATCTGTTGTTCCATGTGGGTGAATCTGTTATTCAATGCGTTTCTATAGGCTAATAGCAATAAGGCCAAATATAATTTTTTAACATCTACAGGATCGGTGTGCCCGAGCGGGACGGTTGAGCTAACGAAGGCAAATGTGATTAGCATGAGGTTGTAAGTAACAAGAAAATTTCCCAGAACATAGACATGCCTGATATGGGCAGAAAGCTTAAATTCTTGTTCATCTAACTGCACTGTCCAATTTACAGTAGCTATTACAGTGAAATAATACAATGTTATTGTTTGAGAAGAGTGCAGTTATGAACTTGAACATGTATTAATAAACCAATAAAGCACGTTTGGGCAGTCTTGATACAACATTTGGAACAGAAATGCAATGGTTCATTGAATCAGTCTAAAACTTTGCACACACACTGCAGAGCTCTCTCTGTCCTCTGCTGTGCCCTGATTGTATTACTGCTGATGATATCGGGAAATGTGCATGTACAACCTGGCTGATCTACTGTTGCTAGCCCCAATTCTGACTTGTGCTCTGATTTCTGCTTCACTAATTTCTGCTATCGTAAAAGCCTGGGTTTTCTGCACTTAAACCTGTTATGGCTGCAGGCCGGTGTCGGTACACTTATGACAACAGCCCGTCCAAGTGCAGGGCGCGAAATTCAAAATATATTTTTTATAAATATTTAACTTTCACACATTAACAAGTCCAATACAGCATTTGAAAGATAAACATCTTTTGAATCCAGCCAACATGTCCGATTTTTTAAATGTTTTACAGCGAAAACACCACGTATATTTATGTTAGCTCACCACCAAATACAAAAGACAGACAGACATTTTTCACAGCAACGGTAGCATGCAGGTAGCATGCACAAAGCCAACCTAACTAACCTAGAACCAACCTAAATAACCTAGAAAAAACTCCCAGATGACAGTCCTATAACATGTTACACAATAAATCTATGTTTTGTTCGAAAAATGTGCATATTTGAGCAATAAATCAGTTTTACATTACTGCTACCATCATAGCTACAGTCAGAAATCGCACGGGAGTAGCCAGAGTAAATACAGACACCAACTACGTAATTACTCATCATAAAACATTTCAGAAAAATATATGGTGGATAGCTAATGAAAGACAAAGATCTTGTGAATACAGCCAATAATTCCGATTTTTTAAGTGTTTTACAGCGAAAAACACAATATATCGTTATATTAGCTTACTACAATAGCTAACACACAGCAGCATTGATTCTAGTCAAACGGTAGCGATAGCACAGTTCGACAGATATATGAAATAGCATCCCAAATTGGGTCCTTATCTTTGTTGATCTTCCATCAGAATGTTGTACAAGGGGTCCTTTGTTCAGAACCGTCTTTGTTTGGATCCAGAACGAACTATTTCCCTCTTGAATTAGCAAGCACACTGGCCGTGCGGCGCTAACCTCTCCTTCTTGAACAAATTCTTGCAACGTATCACGTCTAAAGTCCCGAATAAATTTCAATAATATAATTAAACTATATTGAAAAAACATACTTTAGGATGATATTGTGACATGTATCAAATAAAATCGAAGCCGGAGATCATATTCACCTATAACGACGGTTTTCCAGGAGGCGATTCCAGGTCCAACTTCGCGCCTTCCAAAAAAAAATAATGGCAGACCTCTCACTCCAAGAGGTTGTATTCAATCCCAGAACGAGATAATCAAGTCATTTCTGCTCTCACTTCCGCATGACACCCAGGGGAAGGTGTATGACGTGTTTCTACAGTCATAAGTGACATGCCCTTTTATAGACAAGCTCTTGAAGAGAGACCTCGCTTTTGGAAATCTCACTTCCGGATAGGAAATGGGCTGTAAAAAGAGTTCTGTTTCACTTAGAGAAATAATTCAAACGGTTTTAGAAACTAGAGAGTGTTTTCTATCCAATAGTAATAATAATATGCATATTGTACGAGCAAGAATTGAGTACGAGGCCGTTTGAAAATGGTCACCTCTTTCCAGTTACTCAATACGCCCCCTGCAGCCATAACAAGTTAACAAGTCCAATACAGCAAATGAAAGATAAACATCTTGTGAATCCAGCCAACATGTCCAATTATTTAAATGTTTTACAGCGAAAACACCACGTATATTTATGTTAGCTCACCACCAAATACAAAAAAGCACAGACATTTTTCACAGCACAGGTAGCATGCACAAAACCAACCAAACTAACTAAGAACCAACCAAACTAACCAAGAAACAACTTCATCAGATGACAGTCTTATAACATGTTATACAATAAATCTATGTTTTGTTAGAAAAATTTGCAAATTTGAGGTATAAATCATAGTTTTACATTGCAGCTACAATCGGAAATAGCACCGAAGCAGCTAGAACAATTACAGAGACCAAATTGAAATACCTAAATACTCATCATAAAACATTTATGAAAAATACATGGTGTACAGCAAATGAAAGACAAACATCTTGTGAATCCAGCCAATATTTCCGATTCTTTAAGTGTTTTACAGCGAAAACACAATATAGCATTATATTAGCTTACTACAATAGCCTACCACACAACCCCATTCATTCAATGTTAGTGATGGCAAATAAACCAGCAAAAGATATAAATTTTTTCACTAACCTTCATAAACTTCAGATGACAGTCCTATAACATCATATTACACAATACATATATGGTTTGTTGGAAAATGTGCATATTTAGAGCTGAAATCCGTGGTTATACAATGTGACCATGTAGCAATTATTTTCCAGAATCTCCGTATATGTTTCTGACACTCACCTATTCTGACCAAATAACTATTCATAAACTTTACTGAAAAATACAGGCTCTGTTCCAGGGCCTGCCTCTTCAATTGCCTAATATTTATCGATATGCATGCACTTCATACGCCTTCCACTAGATGTCAACAGGCAGTGGAAGGTGGAATGGGGTGTCTAGCTTGATCTGAGGCCGAAACAAAAGAGCTTTTGGAGTGACAGGTCTGGAAATGTCTTTGTCTTCTCTGGCGGGCGAAGTACGTCGACATTGGCTTCTGAAAAGCGTTCGGTATACACGGCGGATACCTCCGGCTCTGATTTTATTTGATACATGTGATAATAACATCATAAAGTAGTTTTTTTCAACCGAGTTGTATCAGTTTATTCAACGTTTATTGTGACTTTTGGAATTTTCCGTTCTTTGCGTCAAGAGAAGATGGGCATGTTCGCGCCACATGGCTAGCTAAGGTTGCTAATTCGACAGGAGAAAAGGACATTCTAAAACCAAACAACGATTTATTCTGGACCTAGGACTCTTTGTAGAAGATTCTGATGGAAGCTCAGCAAAAGTAAGAACAATTTATGATGTTATTTCGTATTTCTGTGGAAAATGTTATTTCTATTCTCTGCCGTTTTGGCGGGCGCTGATTCGCAATAACGCAAGCTGTTTGTTATGGTAAAGTTATTTTTTTAAATCTAACACGGTGGTTGCATTAAGAACCAGTGTATCTTTCATTTGCCATACAACAAGTATTTTTATGTAAAGTTTATGATGAGTTCTTTGGTCAGATTAGGTGAGTGTCCAAAATAGCTCCGGACATTCTGGTGAATCGATGCTACATATTCACAATGTATAACCACGGTTTGCAGCTCTAAATATGCACATTTTCGAACAAAACATAAGTGTATTGTATAACCTGATGTTATAAGACTGTCATCTGATGAAATTGGTCAAGGTTAGTGATTAATTTTATATCTTTTGCTGGTTTTTGCGAATGCTATCTATGCGGTGAATAAATGCGGTTGTGTGTTTGACGTCGGCGGTCGACGGCGGTCGACGTCACCGGTTTTCTAGTCACCACCGATCCATGTTTCATTTTCGATTTGTTTTGTCTTCATTATATACACACCTGGTTTCCATTCCATAATCATTGTTCCCTATTTAACCTCTCCGGGGTAGTACCCCTTCAATTTCCACCTAAAGACATACCCTAATCTAACTGCCTGTACCTCAGGCCCAGAAGCAAGGATATGCATATTCTTGGTATCATTTGAAAGGAAACACTCTGAATTTTGTGGAAATGTGAATTGAATGTAGGAGAATATAACACAATAGATCTGGTAGAAGAAAATACAAGCAAATAAACATACATTTTCAGTTTTTTTTATTGTTGCTGCATCATCTTTCAAACGAACAAGAACAGCCAAACATACAGATAGGATGCTGGGGATGATTTTAATGAAGAACATAAGATGGCAACAATAGCTGAGCAAAGTTTTAGACAGATAACTTCAAAAATTAGCGAGCTACATGACATTGAGCATGAAGTCACCCCGGTGTCCCACACAAATGTACCCAAATGTACCTAAGTGGCCGAACTGGTACAGTGATACATTTTGAAGGAAATAACTATATACAAGTGTAACTATTTACACATTTTCTATTTACAATATTGTGAAGACCCTCAGTCACAATATTGTGCTGCTGGTGCCATGGCCCATAGCAGTCTCTTTATGCTGTGAAGCAGAGGCTTACTGAACAGGTGGTGCAGGTGATGGGGCATTTCCTGTGACAAAGGGCACAACGACATCTCCCTACTGTGCCCTTTTTGCCCTGAGGCACATTCATGCCTGCAGAGATGAATATGGGCAGGTGAACACCACTGGTTGGAAGAAAGGGACAGAGGTAGAGGGGACAGAAGGTGCTACAGTGGACTTGCTGTAGCTAGCAAGCTCCTGGATGAGCAGCTCCCTGAAGGCCATTTCCTTCTGGAGGATGAAGGCAATGTCAATGAAATGATAGAAAAATGTCTTGTACCATGTCATGGTCTTGTGGAGAACATTGTAGTATCCTATCAGTGCATCTGACAGGTCCACACCTCCCATGCCCTTGTTGTAGTCCTTCACAGCAGCTGGAATGGGGACATTTTTTGTGGTCCATGCTCCGCTACCGTCCTTCACACGCCTGACGACGTGATCGCCACTGAAGGACTTGTGGATAGTTGTGCACATGACCACCTCTCTGGTATCCATCTACTTTACAAAGAGCAGGCCATCTTGAAGAATCCATCGCATGGTACCCTGCTCAGCCCGCTTAGGCATGTCGTTCACCTTTGTTTTTGGAAAGCCCAATCTGTTGGTCCGAATGGTGCCACAAGCCCACACATCCCGCTTCCTCAGCTCTGTAAACAGGGTAGGGCTTGTGTAGATGTTGTCCACAAATAGTTTTAGCCCTTCCCCAGCAGTTGAAAATCCAATAACGCCATAACGGAATCATAACTCAGTCCATTACCGGTAGCAAAACTGTTTTCCCCCTCAAACCAAAAAAATGCAAGTGTAGGCTAAAACAGAATCAGCCAAAACAAACAGTTTGTAACCCCATTTGGTTGGTTTGTTACGCATGTATTGTTTGATGCTGATTCTGTCCTTTGAGGCTACCATCCTCTCATCGATGGACATGTTCTGGGCAGGCTGAAAATAGGTCTTGCAGGCCTCAACGATGCTGGGGTAAAGAGGTTTGATTTTGCAGACCCTATCAAACCTTGCTGTGCCTCTCTTCTTTCATTCTCCCCATCAACTTCTGGGTCACTGATGTGAAGCCTCTGAGATAGTCAGAAACCTTTTAGAAGACATGACAGTGGTGGGGAAAGGCAGTTGATAGAGAGCTGACGTTTTCCAGTAATCCCTCAGAGTTTAACTTCACCAGCCCCATGTAAATGACCAGTGAAAGAAAGCAGAAAAGGTCTGAAATGGAAATGGGCTTCCATGCCTCTTTCTTTCCTGGCTGCTTCTTAGCCCGGTACTTATTGGTGTTCTCCAACAGTTGAAAAAGTTGAAGGGGGCTGTACTTTACAGTCATGTCTAGTTGAGGTCCTGGCTACCTTTTTGGTTTAAAAAATGGTGGAATTGGTTCCACATCATCTTCCAACACAGAGTGCCAACGACCCTCTGGCCCTCTGTCTGCAGGTTTCTGTCTTCCCCACCTCCGCTTCTTTGTCACTGACTTCAAACCTCTAGATGGCAGGGTAGGTGTGGAGCCAGAGACAGCAGGGGTCCGGCTGGATGAACAAGCTTCAGAGGGGGATGGACACCTAGACATTGGTGGCTCATAATCAGAATCACTGCCACTGTGAGGAGGGAAAAAAATTCAGTAAGAATACTTTCACGTATGAGCCCTGTATCAACACGTAAAATAAACCAATGTATTATATAGTGGACAGGGAACATAATCACTATAGTGTAGTGCTATTCCATTCCATGTTATATATCACACACACACACAATGAATAGCCAATGTGTACCTTACACATTTCATTACTGATGATATTTTTATATATTGCAAATAAAATAAGAAAATCCCCCCAAAAATCGCTAATGAATAATATTTAATATTAATTTCAAACAACGACATTAGCATGAGAAGATTTTACCAGTTCAGCATGGCATCCTCTTCGTACAGAAACATGTCTTCCGCCTGGGAGTCAAAACTTGCCTCGCTGAAAGATTAATCTTCCTGAAGCAACTCGGTCTCGCTTTCTCAATTTGGGTTACATCTGTATATCTAGACTTTGCTTTAGCTTTTCCTGATTTACTCGCCATAATTTAAATATATACAACTGCTGAAAATGCTCTTCACTATGTATTGCTATGCGTAACACTCGTGGCTCCGTCAAGTAGGATTTGCAATGGCGAATGAACCTCTTTTACGCCAGAGTTTACAACAAAGGCTGGTCTTCGAATGTATAACTATTACATATTGCCGTTTACCTCAGCTCACTGGCTATCTTCCAAGCTAGATTTCAAGATGATCAGTGGTCATTGGGCCAAAATACAGTCAATCAACAATAGACTGCTCCTACCTTTGTTGCGCAATGAGGTCATTGATTGGTGTCTTCAAATCGGTTTGTTTCGGTCAATACGTCCCGGGAAAATAGCCATCAAGTGTGATTGTGTTACTAACAAACAAAGGATTGCAATGAAACCAACCATGAGTGGATAAACGTGTGTTTAGTGTGTGTATTTACCACGAATGTTTTGTCCAAAGTTTAGTGAGACGGAAATCACGACGCAAGCGGTTTAGAAATGTTTCGTGTTAGGCTATAAAAATGGATTTTATCAAACAAAACTAACATTAACTGTGGAGCAAGGACAATTGTCATTGCCACCAGAGGAATATTTTCAAAGGTAAGCGATTTATTTTATTGTTATTTCTGACTTTTGTGACGCTACTGCTTGGTTGGAAAATGCTAGTAATACTTTTGTTAGCTGGGTGCTCTCCTCAGATAATCGCATGGTTTGCTTTCGACGTAAAGCCTTTTTGAAATCTGACACAGCGGCTGGATTAATAAGATGTTAAGCTTTTAAATTATGTACGAGACATGTATTTAAAAGAATGTTTAATATTACGAATGGTGTATTTAGAATTTTAGCGCTCTGCAAATTCACTGGCTGTTGGCCAGGTGGGATGCTAGCGTCCCACTGGTGCCAGAGAGGTTAACCTGTCTAGCCCCCGGGTTCCGCCCCCCCACATTCCACTGAAAAGGCAGCGCGCGAAATTCAAAAAATATTTTTAAGAAATATTTAACTTCCAACATTAACAAGTCCAATACAGCAAATGAAAGATAAACATCTTGTGAATCCAGCCAACATGTCCGATTTTTTTAATGTTTTACAGCAAAAACACCACGTATATTTATGTTAGCTCACCACCAAATACAAAAAAGCACAGACATTTCTTTCACAGCACAGGTAGCTTGCACAAAACCCCCAAATAGAGATAGAATTAGTCACTAACCAAGAAACAACTTCATCAGATGACAGTCTTATAACATGTTATACAATAAATCTATGTTTTGTTCGAAAAATGTGCATATTTCAGGTGTAAATCATAGTTTTACATTGCAGCTACAATCACAAATATCACCAAAGCAGCTAGAACAATTACAGAGAGCAACGTGAAATACCTAAATACTCATCATAAAACATTTATGAAAAATACATGGTGTACAGCAAATGAAAGACAAACATCTTGTGAATCCAGCCAATATTTCAGATTTTTTAAGTGTTTTACAGCGAAAACACAATATAGCATTATATTAGCTTACTACAATAGCCAACCACACAACCGCATTCATTCACCGCAAAGCTAGCGATAGCGAAAAAAACTGCAAAAGATATAAATTTATTCACTAACCTTGATAAACTTCATCAGATGACAGTCCTATAACATCATATTACACAATACATATGTTTTGTTCGAATATGTGCATATTTAGCGGTACAAATCGTGGTTTTACAATGTGAATATGTAGCCAAACTGCACAAAATTATCCGGATATATTTCTGACACTCACCTAATCTAATCAAAGAACTCATCATAAACTTTACTAAAAAATACATGTTGTACAGCAAATGAAAGATACACTAGTTCTTAATGCAATCGCCGTGTTAGAATTCTAAAAATAACTTTAGTACGACATACAGCTTACGTTATAGCGAGACAGCGCCTGCAATGAGTGTGGAAAATAGTACTAAACATTTTCCACAGAAATACGAAATATCATAAATGGTTCCTACTTTTGCTGAGCTTCCATCAGAATCTTGTACAAGGGGTCCTTTGTCCAGAATAATCGTTGTTTGGTTTTAGAATGTCCTTTTCTCCTGTCGAATTAGCAACCAAAGCTAGCCAAGTGGCGCGAAGCTGTCCATCTTCACCAAACGCAGAGTACGGAAAACGCCAAAACTCCCGATAGACTTTCAATAATCTGATAAAACTATATTGAAAAACCATACTTTACGATGATATTATCACATGTATCAAATAAAATCAAAGCCGGAGATATTAGCCGTCTATAACGAAAGCTTTTCAGAAGGCAATCCAGGGTTCCTTCCCGCGCCTTGCTGAACAAAGGAAATAGTGGTCACGTCATTCCAAGAGCTCTTATTCGACCTCAGATCTAGCTAGACACCCCATTCCACCTCTCACTGCCTCTTGACATCTAGTGGAAGGCGTATGAAGTGCATGTATATCCATAGAGTTCAAGCAAATGAATAGGAAGGCCCTGGAACAGAGCCTCGATTTCAGATTTTTCACTTCCTTTCAGGAAGTTTGCTGCAAAATGAGTTCTGTTTTACTCACAGATATAATTCAAACGGTTTTAGAAACTTGAGAGTGTTTTCTAACCAATAGTAATAATAATATGCATATTGTACGAGCAAGAATTGAGTACGAGGCAGTTTAATTTGGGAACGATTTTTTACAAAGTGAAAATAGCGCCCCCCTATCCCAAAGAAGTTAACCCTTGGTTTTGTGCGTGTTTGTTATTGTCAAGTTGTCTCGTTTTGGGACCTGGATTATTTTGTCTCCTTTATGGAATATTGTTTTTGAGTAAAGTAATGGTTATTACTCATCTCTGTGTCCTGCGACTGACTCCGCCTTACCCACATCACCTAGACATATGACATTAAAACACCTTTCTGCTATGCTTTTCCTTACATGCTGACCAGACCGGACAGGTTGCGTGTGCGAGCGTTGCAAAATAAATGTATAAATCCATGTTTTCAATTATTGCACCAACACTACTCGCGTGCGCCAACGAGTGTCTGCGTTGCCAAGGGCTAAAATAGAAGTCATTCCTATTTCTCACACAGATCGCACTGAAAGTCCTGCCTCTCCCATCTCCTCATTGGTTTATAGAAGCAGGTACCCATTTGCCATCTCCTCATTGTCTTTCAATCACCCACGTGGGTATAACCAAACTGTTTTGCCGGTCGTCGTGGTAATACTATGAAAGTTTAGATGCCAATCACCATATAAGTTCAAAGATGAAAAAGCCTGGAAGGAGGAGAGATGACTAGAAACAATTCGGTTGACCATTTTATGTGTGGATTAATTGTCGGAGTAGAGGACCTTGTGCATTTCAGGTAAAATAACAACTCAATGTTTATATCCCAGGAGAAATTAGCTAGCAACAGCAAACTAGCTAAATAGGACAAATTAGCTAGCATGTGCAAGCTAGCTAGCTAAAATGCCATACATGTTTAATGCTTTTCGACCTGTCCCCAAATTAATGTAATTGGTTCAGAGTTTGTTTTGATATTTTAACCTGCGTGTCTTGATTGCGTTTTTGTGGGGGGACAAAATACATTTATGCACGATGGCGCACACCCGCAGCCGGTTTGGGTTCCGTTTTAGGGTGCTTTTTAGTCATTCAGTTTTTATTGTTAGTTTTTTTATCCTCTTTTAATGTGTAGTAAATATAACCATTTTTATTTTCATTGTTTATATTAGTTTTTTCCTGTGAAGCACATTGTGTTGCATTCCATGTCTGAAATGTGTTGCATAATTAAAGCTTGATTTAATTTGATAGTTTCACCCACATTTTTTTATTAAATACTTTGAAGGAAGGGTTGATAAGCCAGGTCAAATGGTTGAACAAAGGCAACAGAGTGAGGAAAGAGCTAAATGAATAGGTGCAGCAATAGCTTCGAGGTTAGAAAGGCAGGCCGATATTCTAATCCCCGAGCTGCCAGCGGAGAAATCTGTAGGGAGTTATCCGTCAGCCAGAGGGTTACCAGCTACAATATCTATGTATACTACCGACTGCTGTTGTGCCCTTGAGCAAGGCACTTTACCCCTAAGTGTGCATCCTAGCCTGTGATGTGTGTGTTCTCTGTTAGGTTGGTCACTGTGAGAATATCTGTGAAAATGACAAATAAAGCAAGTATGGTAAAATGAAGGCCAGACTATGTTTCCTGTCCATGTAATGTATCTAGTACCAAAGTGGCTGCAAGGTTTAACTTCTCTAGGGTAGGGGGCAGCATTCGGAATTTTAGATGAAAAGCATGCCCAAATTAAACTGCCACCTACTCATCCTCAGAAGATAAGATATGCATATTATTAGTAGATTTGGATAGAAAACACTGAATTTTCTAAAACTGTTTGAATCATGTCTGTGAGTATGACAGAACTTATTTAGCAGGCGAAACCCCAAGGACAAACCATTCAGATTTTGTTTTTTGAGGTCACTCTTTTCAATGTATCTTCATTGGGAAACCAGATTTAAGGGACCTGCTTGCAGTTCCTACCGCTTCCACTGGATGTCAAGTCTTGAGAATTTGGTTAAGGTTATTCCTTTGTGAAATGAAGAAATATTCTTCATACTTCTTCGCTGAAGAAGGTAGTCGCTCCTACCAGGTGGTGTGGCGAGAATCTGTCTCCGCACCACGTGCTCTCACCACTGGTGTCCCCCAGGGCTCTGTTCTAGGCCCTCTCCTATTCTCGCTATACACCAAGTCACTTGGCTCTGTCATATCCTCACATGGTCTCTCCTATCATTGCTATGCAGACGACACACAATTAATCTTCTCCTTTCCCCCTTCTGATAACCAGGTGGTGAATCGCATCTCTGCATGTCTGGCAGACATATCAGTGTGGATGACGGATCACCACCTCAAGCTGAACCTCGGCAAGACGGAGCTGCTCTTCCTCCCGGGGAAGGACTGCCCGTTCCATGATCTCGCCATCACGGTTGACAACTCCATTGTGTCCTCCTCCCAGAGTGCTAAGAACCTTGGCGTGATCCTGGACAACACCCTGTCGTTCTCAACTAACATCAAGGCGGTGACCCGTTCCTGTAGGTTCATGCTCTACAACATTCGCAGAGTACGACCCTGCCTCACGCAGGAAGCGGCGCAGGTCCTAATCCAGGCACTTGTCATCTCCCGTCTGGATTACTGCAACTCGCTGTTGGCTGGGCTCCCTGCCTGTGCCATTAAACCCCTACAACTCATCCAGAACGCCGCAGCCCGTCTGGTGTTCAACCTTCCCAAGTTCTCTCGGGTCACCCCGCTCCTCTGCTCTCTCCACTGGCTTCCAGTTGAAGCTCGCATCCGCTACAAGACCATGGTGCTTGCCTACGGAGCTGTGAGGGGAACGGCACCTCCGTACCTTCAGGCTCTGATCAGGCCCTACACCCAAACAAGGGCACTGCGTTCATCCACCTCTGGCCTGCTCGCCTCCCTACCTCTGAGGAAGTACAGCACCCGCTCAGCCCAGTCAAAACTGTTCGCTGCTCTGGCACCCCAATGGTGGAACAAACTCCCCCACGACGCCAGGTCAGCGGAGTCAATCACCATCTTCCGGAAACACCTGAAACACCACCTCTTTAAGGAATACCTAGGATAGGATAAAGTAATCCTTCTAACCCCCCCCCCCCCCCTTAAAAGAGTTAGATGCACTATTGTAAAGTGGTTGTTCCACTGGATATCATAAGGTGAATGCATCAACTTGTAAGTCGCTCTGGATAAGAGCGTCTGCTAAATGACTTAAATGTAAATGTAAGTACGGCCATCTTGAACGAGAGTCACTCGACGTGTCAGGTTTGTTAGAGGCGCGAGACCAGAAAGCTAGCTACAGTTAGTTTTAATCCTGTATTGAACACAGATCATCCAGTCTTCAATTTTAATCGATTATTAACGTTAAAAAAAAGACCTAAAGTTATATTACAAAAGTAGTTTGACATTTTTTGGCAAAGTTTACAGGTAACCTTTGAGATGTTTCGTTGTCACGTTTGAGCAAGTTGGAACCGGTGTTTTTCTGGATCAAACACACCAAATAAATGGACATTTCGGATATATATATATATATTCTGTTGTTGGCACTCCAATATGTCCTATAAACATCACAAATGGTCCTTTTGTTCGATTAATTCCGTCATATATATATATATATATATATATATATATATATATATAGCTAGCTAGCTAGCTAACCAAATGTTGACAAAAAAAACATACATTTAGTTCAATTCTGCAAAATCACTTCAGTAAGCTAGCGTCACGAGCATAGCTAGCTAGCGTTACCACAGCCAGAGATATTAGCACAGAAAATGGCTAGCCAGCTAACATATTTCTCTGTCATCATATATATTGAAGGCCTAAATCTGTATTTTTGTCTTGTAACTGATTGCTTCTAGAAAGAGAGAAGGAACTACACATGATCAAGATGAGCTAGCTAATAGTTTAAAGCAGTGAAATATATAATTGTTACAAAGAATTAATGTATGGGCTATATTTATGAGGATAATACATGCATTTACTTACCTTATTAATCTTGAAGACGATACACTCAGGTTTAAAATGTGGAAGTCCTGAGCGATCTGTAGTAAAGCAGACAATTTTTTATTTTTTTTGAAAAACAATAGACAACTTAAAAAATGTTGATATATCTATGTAAATGTTATGACATCACACTTGGTCACCTGCTACTGAACTGTGACACTAGCATATTGATATGCATATTGGTATTAAAAAAACATATTCACCTAAAAATATGTGATTAGGCAAATAATTTGTTAGCTAGCTACCTATCACATGAATTGTGCAAAAATATGATAGCTAATGTTATCTAGCTAGTCGCTAGCCAGTCAGTCAGTGGCATTAACATATTGAAACTGATAAACAAAATGTGTTTCACTCTCTCCCATAAAACATGACCTTGCTAACTAGGCATCATTTAAATAATACAATGTTAAAGTTTATTAGGAAGTTCAATTAATAAGTTATACACTCACCAGACAACTTAGGTACAGTAGCTAGTTACATAGCTTGGTTTCCATTTTCCAACAGATGTTTACAATCCCCTTGATTGGTATCAACAGTTACTGGTCTTGGAACTCATGTGTTCACCAGAAACGGCTTCTGGAAAACTATGCCACTAGTGGAAATAAATATTATTGTTGCCAAAGGTTTGCCCGCAGATTCATCACTAGTGGCAAACATTTGCAAACTTCTAGCAACATTTTGTGGCGCACTATTTAGTTTGCATAAAATGTGTCACAAACTTGCGGGAATTTTGCAGCAACAATTTCATTTTTGTCAGAGTGGTGGAACCAGCTTCCCCCTGAAGCTAGGACAGCAGAGTCCCTGCCCATCTTCTGAAAACATCTGAAACCCTAGCTCTTCAAAGAGTATTTTAAATAGCCCCACAGCATTATTGAATTGTAATTGTAGTTTATTTCCTGAATTGACTGCCATCCATTTCAGTTGAGCCCCACCCTGTTGTGGATATTGGAACAGAGCTCATGGGTTCAAGTGGATAAATACCATGGTAAGTACATTAGTGATTTTAGTTCAATCATTTACGAAATTACTATACGATATGATAAAATATGACTGACAATAATTATGTTGAAATTATATACTGTATAATGTTCTGAAAGGCCTTAGAACTGTGAATATAGGGGAGTGATTGAAATTCAGCAAAAAACTTTTTTAAATGTATTGTCTGCAATGATATGGAGCAACTACAAAGTGAATCACTTGAAACAAACAGGAAATTACGCAACATGCTCTCACAGTTTCAATGCAGAATTAGACATTTATCCAGGTTTCTCCAAACTTCAAATTTCGAAGTTGTAGGTAAAGGTTTTGGATAGGGTTAAAACATTAACTTCTTTAAATTAATAATATTCCTTTAGAACCCATAGAAGCCGTTGACGGCCTTTCTTGAAATGACTATAGTGGCTGTAAATGGTATCGCAAAATGAACTTACTAATAACCTGTTGTCATATTCGCATGGCTGTTGTCATCAACTAGAAACCGGAAGCAGGGTATGCCATCATTTGACTTTTCAAAGTATTTTTCACTTCATTACTCAAAGGACAGCACGGAAGCACTCATGACTTTTCACTTTGGAAGAGGCTGTATCTTTGTTGGTTGGTGAAACAGATTCGGACACGTCCTTGGACTTTGAAAGTGATGATGATTTCGAGGTGAGTGAAATAAGTAAATAGCAGATACATGTTTGATGTTGTCAATGTTTGATGCTGTGAAACTTGGGGAATAGCTCTCAGATTAGCAAATCCTGTCATGATCGCTTGGTTTGTGCAGGCAAACACATCAGTGGTGGAGCTCGAATGATTGCTCTCTGTCTCATGGAAATAGTTGTAGTGTTTAACTTTATATAGTCAACTGATTGCCAATGTAATTAATATGGAAATGGCCCAAGCTGAATGCTATAGCTAGCTAGTTAGTCTGTCAGGTCAGAAAAGCTTTGTGGTGGTACATTTGGGCTGGGCCTACAAATTGTCAACCTCAACTGTAACTTTCAAGCAGAAAACCAGCTAACTAGCGGCCAAAATTGACATTTGATTGACAATTTATGCTTATCTGTTGGGCTTAGGCTAAGGTTTGTCATATTTGCTAGGTACAGATATTCATAGGCTATACATTGCCTCATTTTCCTATAATTTGACATCTTAGCTGTCGTGTTGTGGTAGAAGCCTGCACAGTGGAGCTCATATGATATTGTGTTGCAGTGATGTTAGCTTACTATGCAAACTAATACGTTGCTTGTTTTGTCCTGTTTCTAAGGATGCTATTCATTTGGAAACTGTCCCAGATTCGTAACTAATCGGCTAATGTTGGCGAACCCTGTAGTTAGTCTGTCAGTCAAGAAAACAAGAGCTGACTGGAGGCAACATTGTGCTTTGCTCGTGACACTGTCTCTTCATAGTCTCACTCCCTCCCTAGACAACCGGATAACTTTGCCCATTGAAATACATGAATAGTTATTCCAAACCTGTTTGGCTAAATGGCACAGTGTCATCTTTGTAATCTTTTTACTTTCACCATCCTAAATAAATAAACAATAGTTGATGATGTGTTGAATCTGTAAACAGTTGTGCCAAGTACTTTGTGCCACATACTCTTACCATCTATAAAAAGTAATCTAACCATGGGTCTTGAAGTGTGTGTACCCTATACTGTATAGCTTTTACGGTTATAATCTGACCCTGCTGGACCACCATGAACATACTGTATTCATTCATGTATTTTTGTGTACTCTATCCTGTCTGGTTATCCATCAGTCTGACATACAGTACATGTGCACACCATGAACTGAGAAACAATTTGGCCACTAAGGGGTTCAGAAAATAATGTTGATTGAAAGTGCTGTATAGCTGTATATAATGATGATACTGTTTACTGTGCGTGTGCGTGTGCATGTGTGTGAGTGTATAGCATCATCATGATACTGTTGAGTGAGTGGAATGGGAGGTGTAACTGTACCACACACTTTTTTACAGAAACACATAAGAGGTGATTGTTAGGAAGAGAGTATGTGTATGGTTGAGAAAAAAGAGAGAGGAAGAAGAGAGAGAGAGAAAGATGATGTTCTTGACCACAGTTATATCATATTTGCTCTGCCTCTCTCTCTCTGTGTGTGACAGGAGTGATGGGAAGAGTCAGGGATCAGCACCAGAAGGCAGGGAGGAGGAGTTGGAGATGATTGGAGGGGGGAGTGGAGGAGGGCGAGCACATCAGAGAAGGGTATATATGGGGGCAACAGCCCAGCCTACGTTTCCGTGGAGTGTGCCTGCCCTTAGCCTACAGTTGTCATGGAGCTCATGAAGGGCTGTCTCTTATCACATCACCAAGTCTATGCTGAAAACTTATTTTCATCCATACCTCTGGTGAGAGATCTTCTTGATGCTGACACACACTATTGTGACACATTAAATCCTAATAGGAAGATTTTCCCGAAGGTCATTATGGAGGGCAAGCGCCACCGAGGTCAGAATCTAAAATGGTCTGCGGATAATGTTATGGCGTGCCACTTGAGGGACAAACGAGATGCATACTTTCTATGTTCTAACAGATCAGGGAATGACACCCTAAAACCAGTATCAAAATACAGGCAGAACGAACTCATATATGTTCCAGAGCTGCTCCTGGATTACAACAAGAAAATGGCCATCTTGACCAATTCAGGAGCTACAAAATGTTGGATGCATAAGCAGGAAATATTGGAAGTATGTGTTTTGGGGGATGCTCAACATTGCAATTATCAATGCTTACATTGTGTGGGGGACTCTGCAAAGGCCCCTTCCCAGAAACCGCAGGCGTGTGTCCCTGAAGGCATTCAAAATGCAACTTGTGCTTTCGCTTTGTGATGGATACAGTGGCAGGAAGCGGGGAGCCAAGAGTGTGGCACCAGGGGGTGTGGATCGAGTTGTAACTCATGATGAAAGCAGGCCACTCCCTGGTGAAGTTTGAAGGTGTGCCTCCAGAGTGAAAGCAGGGCAAAGAGTGGGAGATGTGTAGAAACCTTTGGGTTCTCTGTGTTCTATCCCACTTTGCAGGACGGGGCCGTGCTTCCAGAAGCGCCAAAACATGTTGTAGGCTAAATTCAAACACTAAAAAGTGACAATGTGAAATATGAACTTGTCCTTCAAATCTCAGGACAAGACTAACACTTACAGTGGGGAGAACAAGTATTTGATACACTGCCGATTTTGCAGGTTTTCCTACTTACAAAGCATGTAGAGGTCTGTCATTTTTATCATAGGTACACTTCAACTGTGAGAGACGGAATCTAAAACAAAAATCCAGAAAATCACATTGTATGATTTTTAAGTAATTAATTTGCATTTTATTGCATGACATAAGTATTTGATCACCTACCAACCAGTAAGAATTCCGGCTCTCACAGACCTGTTAGTTTTTCTTTAAGAAGCCCTCCTGTTCTCCACTCATTACCTGTATTAACTGCACCTGTTTGAACTCGTTACCTGTATAAAAGACACCTGTCCACACACTCAATCAAACAGACTCCAACCTCTCCACAATGGCCAAGACCAGAGAGCTGTGTAAGGACATCAGGGATAAATTGTAGACCTGTACAAGGCTGGGATGGGCTACAGGACAATAGGCAAGCAGCTTGGTGAGAAGGCAACAACTGTTGGCACAATTATTAGAAAATGGAAGAAGTTCAAGATGACGGTCAATCACCCTCGGTCTGGGGCTCCATGCAAGATCTCACCTCGTGGGGCATCAATGATCATGAGGAATGTGAGGGATCAGCCCAGAACTACACGGCAGGACCTGGTCAATGACCTGAAGAGAGCTGGGACCACAGTCTCAAAGAAAACCATTAGTAACACACTATGCCGTCATGGATTAAAATCCTGCAGCGCACGCAAGGTCCCCCTGCTCAAGCCAGCGCATGTCCAGGCCCGTCTGAAGTTTGCCAATGACCATCTGGATGATCCAGAGGAGGAATGGGAGAAGGTCATGTGGTCTGATGAGACAAATATAGAGCTTTTTGGTCTAAACTCCACTCGCCGTGTTTGGAGGAAGAAGAAGGATGAGTACAACCCCAAGAACACCATCCCAACCGTGAAGCATGGAGGTGGAAACATCATTCTTTGGGGATGCTTTTCTGCAAAGGGGACAGGACGACTGCACCGTATTGAGGAGAGGATGGATGGGGCCATGTATCGCGAGATCTTGACCAACAACCTCCTTCCCTCAGTAAGAGCATTGAAGATGGGTCGTGGCTGGGTCTTCCAGCATGACAACGACCCGAAACACACAGCCAGGGCAACTAAGGAGTGGCTCCGTAAGAAGCATCTCAAGGTCCTGGAGTGGCCTAGCCAGTCTCCAGACCTGAACCCAATAGAAAATCTTTGGAGGGAGCCGAAAGTCCGTATTGCCCAGCGACAGCCCCGAAACCTGAAGGATCTGGAGAAGGTCTGTATGGAGGAGTGGGCCAAAATCCCTGCTGCAGTGTGTGCAAACCTGGTCAAGAACTACAGGAAACGTATGATCTCTGTAATTGCAAACTAAGGTTTCTGTACCAAATATTAAGTTCTGCTTTTCTGATGTATCAAATACTTATGTCATGCAATAAAATGCCAATTAATTACTTAAAAATCATACAATGTGATTTTCTGGATTTTTGTTTTAGATTCCGTCTCTCACAGTTGAAGTGTACCTATGATAAAAATTACAGACCTCTACATGCTTTGTAAGTAGGAAAACCTGCAAAATCGTCAGTGTATCAAATACTTGTTCTCCCCACTGTAGTGTTTACCTTCTCTCTTCATCTGTCTCTAATACTTTACTGAATAGTTGTCAGTATTATTTAAAAATGTTGTGCCACTTTGTAGAATGGGGCCATGCTTCAACAAGTTCCATGACATGTTGTAGGCTAATTGCAAACACTCGTGTGAAAGTGTGACACTCCTTTATACTACAAATCTTATAGGAAAATTGTGTATGTTTTAAAATAGTCTGGACAGTTGTGCTTTTTATCTGAATCGTTCTCTATCTAATACTAGTTGCATTCACAAAATTGTTGTCAAAGTACCATTTCTACATTGTGTCAGGCCTGGTTTCTAATAAATTGTATTGGGAGAGGTTATCTACATTTTGAAATGTTGTTTCCATTTTAACAATAATCTTTGACAATTTAATAGAGTACTTTGTGTGGGTTTTGAAAACATTTCTAAATATTGTCCCATGGTCAACTTTTTGATATATATTCTTTGAATATGTACAGTATATGTAAATAATATACGTATATAAGTATAATATATTATAGTTGGTACATTTTGATTGAGTAATTTGGTCAAATGTACTACAATTTAAATACTAAAGTTGTTTGTTGTGTATGGAAATTCTTACATAGGACACTCAAAGTCGATATTAAATGAATCACTCTTTATTGCCAGCAAGCTGGAGAGGTCACAGTCAAACTTATATGCATAAGTACCGGTCTGAAGTGCGCTCTAAAAGGGTGTTCCTTACATAGTAGTATATAAGGCTCTATCTAAACCTACATCAACATGATTCATTGGATCGGTTCACACATGTGACTGGCTCCGTCTATCTTGACTTAAAGAACATATTCTGGGCATTCTGCCAGATGTTCCTCCGGAGGGGGCCCTCCCTCTCCTCTCTAGACCAGACAGACAGGAACCAAGGATTGTTTATGACACCAAAGATAAGATGCAAAGTAAATGTAATCCATTCCAGTGTTAATCTTTTTTTATTCGATGGGAAACAATTAGGGTTATTCCTATTGAAATGAATGTGGTATCATATTAAAGAAGAGATTGTGCTTTTTAAAACTGAGTTAACTGGTAATTGTAATTTGTTCTTTGTTTTTGAGTCCGTTTGTTTGAAATGTGTGAGGAAATTACTGAGAATTTGTCAAGATAAAACTAATCTACAGCAGCATTCTAGAATTCTATTGGGGTCTAAGAGGTTAAAACAATTCATTTACATTTGAATTGGAACCATTTTAGACTAAATCAAATTTAGCACACTGGATTTAATAGCAGTAAAACAAATCATTGAATGACACAAGTGACGTCAGAGTGCGTAAATGAACACTGTATGCTGGAAAAACTTGGTTTGTTATTTTTTACTAAACACATAACCAATATTTGTAAAATATATATACCAAACTTGTTTTTGCATGGATTCCGTGACGCAGTTAGCTTTTAACAGCTAGGACCGCTATTTCTTGCCCCGGAATCCTGCTTAACAGACATGTTGACCCTGCTTGACAGAGCCGCTAAGCTGCTAGCCATCAAGCTAGTGAAGTTAGTCCCAGATGAGTTTTGCAATGGAGCCCTCTTTGTCTGGAGAAATAAATCAATGGTTCCAGCGCTGTAGGAGCTGTAGCTACTATGCTTTGTTTCGGGACAAACCGGATCACTCAGAGTTCCAATGCGGCAATTGTTTGCTTGCCGAGGATTAAAGCCTTCAGTTGGCTTCCTTGATCACGCAGGTCGCCAGCCTACGTAAGAAACTGGGGAAAACGCAGAGTGGAATATTTACCTTTTCTACACCGGTGGCTGGACGGCGTTCACGCTTGGATGCATCTCCGCCTTGTGGTTTGTCGTTATCCAACTGGCCAGTGTTACCTGGAGCTCCCCATCTGATAGAGTAGTTGGAGCACAGCAAGAGGAGCATGGCAACATCGATGGCCGCATGTCACGAGCCATGGAAGCCGAAGACAGTGGCCTCCCACAAAGCTGTCTACACTCCCAACGAGAGGCCCGGAGTGGATAGAAACAACGAATAGTTTTGCCATCCTGGAGAGTGATCTTCCTGCACCTTTGTCACTGGGGGCACCTCTGTCTGCGGCCGCAGTGCCTACTCCTACAATTACGAAGTCGACATCGGCAACCTTCCATCCCTGCTCTGGCTCGATGGGGGCTTCTCCATCTGTCGGAGGCCTGCACCAGGCATCGGGAGCAACGGGTTCTCTCCCATCCATAAAGGGTTCTCTGAATCCTGTGAAGCGTGTTGAGTGGGCGGATTTCCTCATCCTTCTCACCAGCTGGGATTTTGGGCAGCTCCATGGCAAGAAATGTGACCGTTCTTGGTGCAAAAACAATGTCCTGTCCCAGAGCTCGAGTAAATGACATTACTAAGCTGCACCCGAAAGTACTATCATAGTCCATGTGGGTTTTAATGACATTATGAAGGGCAGCTCTGAACAGTTGAAACTGGGTTTTAAAGAGCTGATTGACTCTCTGCTAGAAAAGACACATCATATCTGGCCCTGTGCCCTCTCTGAATCATGGCATTGAACGCTTTAGAAAGATTCTTTCTTTTCACAACTTGCTACGCGATTATTGCAGCTCAATTGGTATTAACTTTTGTTGACAATTTTGATACCTTTTAGAACAAAACACATGTTATAAGGAGGATGGGATCCACCCAAATAATTTGGGTTCCTGGATCCTTTCACAGCATATAAAGCAGCGTTGAGACAATGACTTATCAATGACCCAAGCCCAGCTCAGTTAATCCCTACCATTGTGACGCTGTTTTCAAAATGCTTGAGCAAATGTACAATATCCCAGGGGTGTTGGTAGACACAATGTAAGTAACCTAATGTATGTCCCTCTCACTGGCCTGAATGTCTCTGCTGATCCTACTACTATTGTATGTAGTAATCATGTGCCTATGAACCAGATTTATATTGTTCGCACTGAGGTGCTGTACCCTAGTAGGAAGTCTACTGTGTGCAGCTCACCCTGCACTAACAAAAATGACATGAAAACATCTACTTCTGCTAAGCTTCCCAGTAAAGCAAAGAAAACAAGTAATCATACCAGAAGTGCTAAAAGTAGACCACATTAACATTTGTAGTTTAAGAAACAAGGTTTCTAGTAACAGATGACATTCATATTCTGACTATCTCTGAAACTCACTTAGATAAAATCTTTGATACAGTGGTAGCAATACAAGGTTATTGTAACGCCTGTCGTCGGAAGGAGTGGACCAAAGCGCAGCGTGAAAGTGTTCATGATTATTTATTTATCAAAAAACACTTGAACAAAGTAACCAAAACGAAAGCGAACAGTTCTGTCAGGTAACAGAGACTAAAAATAAAGGAGAGCCGCACACTCTAGGAGCTCAGATGCAAAAATATTTAATTTACCAACGTTTTGACAGGCAAGCTGTCTTCATCAGGGTACAATCACAGACACTGCGGGATGACTCGTTTATATATAGTGTCAAGACACACAGGTGTCTGTAATCATGGCCAAGAGTGGCCTAAAATCATTGGTTAATTTCTCAAATATTAAAATGGCATAGAAAGAGCAACATACAATAAATACAAATGGATAGCATACGATCATAGACTCACTTAAGACCACACAAGCCTACAAACAACCACAATGGCAAAGTAACAACAATCACAAGAATGGCTTCAGATCAAAGTCCACGTTAAAGACCGAAGGGAGCAAGGGTCTTTAAGTTAAAGATCCAAGCAGCCTCTCTCGTTTTAACAATAAATTATCAAGGTCACCCCCTCTCCTAGGGAGGGTGACATGTTCGATGCCAATATAACGCAGAGACGAAATCGAGTGGCCTGCCTCCAAAAAGTGGGCCGCAACTGGGTAGGTCAAGTTTTGGCACCTAATGGTGCTATGATGCTCTGAGATACGTACTTTTAATTCACGCTTTGTTTTACCCACATAATTTTTACCACAAGGACAAGTTATAAGATAAATAACTGCCTTAGTGAAGCACGTAATAACACCTTTGACTGGGATCGATTTCCCTGTTTGTGGGTGTTTGAAGGATCTGCATTTATAAGTGCCATTGCATTGAGCACAGCCATTACACTTATAATTTCCATCCAGTAGGGGCGCAAATAGACGTTGTTCAGGAATATCTTGGGGTGGTAAATCAGAGTGAACCAATTGGTCTCTGAGATTTCTGCCCCGCGAAAATACGACCAAGGGGAGGTCCGAAAACACATTACCGAGACTATCGGATTTTAGAATATGCCAATGTTTGTGAACGATTCCCTTAATTTGTTCAGAGCGCTTTGAATAGCGGGTAGTTAGAATGCAAGAATGCATCTTTTTGCGAGACTGCCCTTGAAAAAGGTCATGTCTCGTTTTGAATTTTCTCAATGGCAATATTAATCTGATCATTTTTGTACCCCCTCTCCTTGAACTTTCTTTGCGACTCAGCCATATTTCTGTCGAAATCTGATTGTTTTTTGCAAATTCTTTTGATTCGACAGAATTGGCTGTAGGGCAAACTATTTTTCAAGGGAAGTGGGTGACAGCTATCAGCCCTCAACAAACTGTTACGATCAGTAGGTTTCCTGTAAAGATCAGTATATAGAACATTATTTTCACACAAGATCAGAAGATCAAGAAAACTGATTTGACGTGTATCAGATTCCATAGTAAATCTCAAATGTTCAGAACAGGAGTTAAGAAAAGCATGGAATGCCTGGAGCTGTTTTGCATCACCCCTCCATAGAACAAAAATATCATCAATATACCGTTTCCAAATAATGGATGTTAGGCAAGAAAACATTTGAGAGGATTGAAATTAGACTGTTTCTCCATGTAACCCACATACAAATTAGCATAGTTAGGAGCCATGGGGGATCCCATAGCAGTAGCAGGTAACAGAGACTAAACAGAAAATAACTACCCACAAACACAGGTGGAGGCTACCTAAGTATGATTGCCAATCAGAGACAACGATAGACAGCTGCCTCTGATTGGGAACCACACTCAGCCAAAAACAAAGAAATAGAAAACAAACTAGAAAGCCCACCCTAGTCACACCCTGGCCTAACCAAAATAGAGAATAAAAACCTCTCTATGGCCAGGGTGTGACAGTTATAACCTTTACAGAAAAGACAGAAATGGCAATAGGTGTTGCTGTTAATATTCAGAACCACATTCCTGTAAAGATTAGAGAGGATCTCATCTTAATTTAAATAGTGTTTAAGTAATATGGCTACAGGCTCATCTGCCTCACCTAAAGCCCATTCTTGTGGGAAGCTGCTATAGACCACCAAGTGCTAACAGTCAGTATCTGGGTAACATTTGTGAAATGCTTGATAATGTATGTGATATTAGCAGAGAGGTATATTTTCTGGGTGATTTAAATATTGACTGGCTTTCATGAAGCTGTACACTCAAGAAAAAGCGTCAAAGTGTGACCTGTGCCTGCAACCTTGTTTAAGTTCTCAGTCAACCTACCAGGGTAGGTACAAACAGCACAGGAATGAAATCAACATATTGATTACGTCTTTACAAATGCTCCAGAAATTTGCTTGAAAGCAGTGTCCAGATCCACCGGATGTAGTGATCACAATATAGTAGCCTTGTCTAAGAAAACCAGTTCCAAAGGCTGGGCCTAAAAGTGTACAATAAGTTTGTAGTGATTCCTATGTTGTTGATGTAATCAACATTTGTTGGTCCGTGGTGTGTAATGAGGAGCAAACAGATGCTGCACTTGACACATTTATGAAATTGCTTATTCAAGTGTCACGATCATCGTTGGAAGCATACTCGAACCAAAGCGCAGCGTGATATCGGTTCGACATCTTTTTATTATAAGAGAACCGAACAAAAAAACAATAAAGAATACACGACATGTGAAGCTCATGCAGTGCTCACAGGCAACTACACAGAAACAAGATCCCACAAAACTCAGTGGGGAAATGGCTGCCTAAATATGATCCCCAATCAGAGACAACGAATAAACAGCTGCCTCTGATTGGGAACCATACCAGGCCAACATAGAAGCAAAACACCTAGATAGGGACACCCCCCATTGAGCAAGTTTAGGTGACTAAACTGCTTGGAGTATCCCTGGATTGTAAACTGTCATGGTCAAAACATATTGATACAACAGTAGCTAAAATTGGGGAGAAGTCTGTTCATAATAAAGCGCTGCTCTACCTTAACAGCACTATCAACAAGGCAGGTCCTACAGGCCTTCATTTTGTCGCACCTGGACTACTGTTCAGTCGTGTGGTCAGGTGCCACAAACAGGGACCTAGGAAAATTGGAATTGGCTCAGAACAGGGCAGCACAGTTGGCCCTTGGATGTACATAGAGAGCTAACATTAATAATATGCATTTCAATCTCTCCTGGCCCAAAGTGGATTGATAGATTGACTTCATCACTACTTGTATTTATGAGAGGTATTGACATGTTGAATCCTCAAGCTGTCTGTTTGATATACTGGCGGTCAGCTCGGACACCCATGCATACCCCACAAGACATGCCACAAGAGGCCTCTTCACAGTATCCAAGTCCAGAACAGAATATGGGAGGTTCACAATACTACATATCGCCATGACTACATGGAACTCTGTTCCACATCAAGTTGCAGCGGTATTTATTAGAGGGGGGTAAAGAAAGATTTTGTTCGGGCGCCAGGCAGGTATTAACCATGCCGAAAGGAAAAGAGTAGAATAGAGAGAGTACCACTACCAGAGCCACACACATCAGCAGAAGAGACTGCCTAGAGTGTAGCCTGTTTACCAGATAGCCAGTGGAGAGAAAAGAGAATACACACCCTATAAAACCCACATTACAGCACAGGGGTAACCCCAACAAGAATACCTCATACAATAATAATAATCATAATAAATGGCAGAACAATTTAACAGCAACTTCATACAAAAAAAGAACCCAGTCATCAATAGAGGATTGGCAATAATCTGTATTATCTTCCAGTGGAGGAGTGCAGAGGGTATGAATGTGGGGGGTGTTCATAGACACAACAAAGGCCTTAAAAATGTCCACAATCTTCTTGGCCACATGTCATTAGTACACCCCACCTCAATACAGTTCAAATAACAATACACAACTTGCAATCATCCTCACTTTTAACTAAAATGTCTACCCAAATACTTCTGGCAGAGCAATAATAGTCCAGCTCTAATGAAGTTCAATGGGAAGTACATTTGAAAAATAGAGAGTCTGTTGCAGGGTAAAGTACTGGAACGATAGAGGGAAGAGAAAGAGAGAAAGAGAACAAGAGAGATCTTAGCTGTGGTCTTCAGGCGTGCGGGTGTACTGTCTGACTGTCCGATGGTTTGTAGGTTTGTATGTTAAAGCTTCGCAACAATGTTGCTACTAATCCATGCGACCCATAACCGGCGCGGTCCCAAACGAAAACAACCACGACCTAGAGCGATCACACCGATGATTGAGTTAAATATTTTATAAACTACACACGCTGAAAACAAACAAAACTACTGGAGCATTGCACACACAATCAAACTGTCGCGCCACCCAAGAGCACCTCCTCAAAGAGCTGAACGAGCTATCTTTATTTCCTCCTTCCCCCTGCTCATGCGCTCTTAAAGTGGCAGCGCACGGTGAAGGCTCCGTGCAGGATTTCACCACAAAGTAACTGATGCAAGAAGTAAAATTTGATTTAAAAAACAGATAAAAATACACCTTATGAAACAGCAGGGACTGTAAAGCAACACATACATGGGCACAGACACATGCATACACACACATGATAACATACATACTATACACACACTTACACATGGATTTTGTATTGGAGATATGTGGTAGTGATGGAGTAGGGGCCTGAGGGCACACAGTGTGTTGTGAAATCTGTTATTGTATTGTAATGCTTAATTTTGCTGGACCCCAGGAAGAGTAGCTGCTGCCTGGCAGCAGCTAATGGGGATCCATAATAAATACAAATACAAATTATAAATAGAGTGACCGACTAACCGTCACGGCCAAAGCGATGATCGTCATGTGACCGTAGTGACAGCTTTTTGAGTGTGTGACCATCAACCGTTCACAGGTCGAGGTGGGCCTAATGACGTTATGGACGCTGAATATGATTGCTGCTCCACACCTTTCAATCTTAGTGGATGATATTTCAGTTTTCGGATGTACATAGACATGATTTTCTTGTTGAAACTCCTTCCAGATACAATAGTTGATGTAAATATCCCAACCAGAAGCCATGGATTACAGGCAACATCTGCACTGAGCTAAAGGCTAGAACTACCACTTTCAAGGAGCAGGACACTAATGCTTATAGGAAATTTCGATATGCCCTCCGACAAACCATCAAACAGGCACAGCGTAAATGCAGGACCAATATCGAATCCTACTACACAGGCTCTGACTCTCGTCAGATGGGGCAGTGGTTGCAAACTGTCATGGATTACAAAGGGAAACACAGCCACAAGCTGCCCAGTGACGCGAGCCTACCAGATGACATAAATACCTTCTATGCTCGCTTCGAGGCTATCAACACTGAACCATGCAGATGAGCACCAGCTGTTCCGGACAACTGTGTGATCACGCTCTCCGTAGCCAATGTGAGTAAGTCCTTTAAACAGGTTAACATTCAAAAGGCCACAGAGCCAGATGGATTACCAGGACGTGTACTCAGAGAATGCATTGACCAGCTGGCAAGTGCCTTCACTGACATTTACAACCTGGACCGACTCCAATTCGCATACTGCCTCAACAGATCCACAGATGACACAATTTCTATTGCACCCCACACTGCCCTTTCTCACCTGGAAAAAAGGAACACCTACGTGACAATGTTGTTCATTGACTATAGCTCAGCGTTCAACACAATAGTGACCTCCAAGCTCATCACGAAGATAAGGACCCTTGGATTAAACACGTCCCTCTGCAATTGGATCCTGATCTTCCTGATGGGCCGCCCCCAGGTGGAGAGGGTAGGCAACAACACATCCACCATTCTGACCCTCAACATGGCGGCCCCTCAGGGGTGCGTGCTTAGTCCCCCTCCTGTGCTCCCTGTTGACCCACGACTGCGTGGCCGCACACGACTCCAACACCATCTTTAAGTTTGTTGACGACACGATGTCGGTAGGCCTGATCACCAAAAACAATGAGACAGCCTAAAGGGAGGTCAGAGACCTGGTATTGTAGTGCCAGGACAACAACCTCTCCCTCAATATCAGCAAGACAAATGAGCTGATTGTGGAATACAGGAAATGGAGGACCTAGCACACCCCCATCCACACCAACAGGGTTGTAGTGGAGCAGGTCGAGAGCTTCAAGTTCCTCTGTGTCCACATCACTAAGGAATTATCATGATCCAAACACACCAACACAGTCGTGAAGAGGGCACGACAACACCTCTTCCCTCTCAGGATGCTGAAATTATTTGGCACGGGCCCTCAGATCCTAAAAACGCTCTACAGCTGCTCCATTTAGAGCATCTTGACTGGCTGCATCACCGCTTGGTATGGCAACTGCTTGGCATCCGACCGCAAGGTGCTACAGAGGGTTATGTGTACGGCCCAGTACATCACTGGAGCCGATCTCCCTGCAATCCAGGAGTTCTATACCAGGCTGTGTCAGAGGAAGGCCCCTAGAAATCGCCAAAGATTCCAGCCACCCAAGTCATAGACTGTTCTCTCTGCTACAGCATGGCAAGTGGTACCAATGCACCAACTCTGGAACCAGAAGGACACTGAACAGCTTCTACCCCCAAACCATAAGATTGCTAAATAGGTTGTCCGAGTAGCTATTGGTTAACTATTTAACTACCTGCATTGACCCTTTTTGCACTGACTATTTTGACTCATCACATATGCTGCTGTTCCTGTTTATTATCTATCCTGTTGCCTAGTCACTTCATCCTACCTATATGTACAGTTGAAGTCGGAGGTTAACATACACCTTAGCCAGATACATTTAAACTCAGTTTTTCAAAATTCCTGACATTTAACGCTAGTAAAAATGTATTTGTCTGAGGTCAGTTAGGATCACCACTTTATTTTAAGAATGTGAAATGTCAGAATAATAGTAGAGAATTAATTGTTTCAGCTTTACATACACTCAGAAGTTTTACATACACTCAATTAGAATTTGGTAGCATTGCCTTTAAATGTTTTAACTTGGATCAAACGTTTCAGGTAGCCTTCCACAAGCTTCCGAAAATAAATTGGGTGAATTTTGGCCCATTCCTCCTGACAGAGCTGGTGTAACTGAGTCAGGTTTGTAGGCCTACTTGCTCGCCCACGCTTTTTCAGTTCTGTCCACAAATCTATAGGATTGAGGTCAGGGCTTTGTGATGGCCACTCCAATACCTTGACTTTGTTGTCCTTAAGCCTTTTTGCCACAAATTTGGAAGTATGTTTGGGGTCATTGTCCATTTGGAAGACCCATTTGCGACCAACTTTAACTTCCTGACTGATGTCTTGAGATGTTGCTTCAATATATCCACATCCTTTACCTGCCTCATGAAGCCATCTATTTTGTGAAGTGCACCAGTCCCTCCTGCAGCAAAGCACCCCCACAACATGATGCTGCCACCCTCGTGCTTCGCGGTTGGGATGGTGTTCTTCGGCTTGCAAGCTTCCCCCTTTTTCCTCCAAACATAACGCTGGTCATTATGGCCAACAGTTCTATTTTTGTTTCATCAGACCAGAGGACATTTCTCCAAAAAGTACAATCTTTGTCCCCATGTGCAGTTGCAAACCGTAGTCTGGCTTTTTAAATGGCGGTTTTGGAGCAGTGGCCTCTTCCTTGCTTAGCGTCCTTTCAGGTTATGTCGGGTTATGTTGATATAGGACTCGTTTTACTGTGGATATAGATACTTTTGTACCTGTTTCCTCCAGCATCTTCACAAGGTCCATTGCTGTTGTTCTGGGATTGATTTGCACTTTTCGCACCAAAGTACGTTCATCTCTAGGAGACAGAACGCGTCTCCTTCTTGAGCGGTATGACGGCTGCGTGGTCCCATGGTGTTTATACTTGTGTACTATTGTTTGTACAGATGAACGTGGTACCTTCAGACATTTAGAAATGCTTCCAAGGATGAACCAGACTTGTGGAGGTCGACAAATTTTTTTCTGAGGTCTTGGCTGATTTCTTTTGATTTTCCCATGTGGTCAAGCAAAGAGGCACTGAGTTTGAAGGTAGGCCTTGAAATACATCCACAGGTACACCTCCAATTGACTCAAAGGATGTCAATTAGCCTATCAGAAGCCTCAAAAGTGATGACATAATTTTCTGGATTTTTCCAAGCTGTTTAAAGGCACAGTCAACTTAGTGTATGTAAACTTCTGACCCACTGGAATTGTGATACAGTGGTTAATAAGTGAAATAATCTGTCTGTAAACAATTGTCTGCAAATGACTTGTGTCATGCACAAAGTATAGTATAGTATAGTACAAACTATAGTTTGTTAACAAGAAATTTGTGGAGTGTTTGAAAAACATGTTTTAAAGACTCCATCCTAAGTGCATGTAAACTTCCGACTTCAACTGTACATTTCTACCTCAATTATCTTGTACCCCTGCACATTGACTCTGTACTGGTACCCAGTGTATGTAGCCAAGTTATCGTTACTCATTGTGTATATATTCCTTGTGTTGTTATTTTTCTATTATTTATATGTTATTCTTTGTGCATTGTTGGGAAGGGCCCGTAAGTAAGCATTTCACTGTTAGTCTCCATCAGTTGTTTACGAAGCATGTGACAAATAACATTTGATTTGAGGAGCCCACATTTTCTCTAACATTAGGCTAATGTTGAGACATAAACCAATCATAATTTGACATATTGAAAATGATTTTATTTGTCCACTTACAATAAATTAATATAAGCCTTTCAAGGAAACATTGTGATGCAATTTGGTGTAAGATCAAACATTTAAGAAAAGCACAAACAATAAGTTAAAACATATCACAAACAGACCAGTGGGTACGAGAATGCTTTATCTACACAAAACATCCTAGAACAGGTTACTTAAAGGTTCATTTTCTTGTCTTATAAATGTTAATACCCCCATTTTTCACGTGGCCAACACATGCAGATGAGTCTGATTTATGTAGAAATGGGTTTGTTTGTTTCTTTTTCACTCTTCTTTCTTAAAGTCCCAGTGCAGTCAAAAACGTGATCATCTGTGTTTTATATAAATTTCCACACTATTAGGTTGCAATCATACTGCGAAATTATGAAAGTTACCTATTATTGTTAGGGCTGTTTGGAAAGACTGCCTGAAATTTCAGCCTGTTTTGTTAGAATGGAGTTGTTTTATCAGCAGGTGGTAAATTGAGTAATTGACAAATAAGAAAGAGAGTTCCAAGTCTCTCTGCCAATAACAGCAAATGTTCCGTTTTCTCCTCCCAATCATACCACCCCCAGACGATCTTATGCACTCTATGCACTTCCCAGCATAGATGTAAAACAAAAAGATTGCTAGGCCTATATATACCACTTAGAATGCATGACCAGTACATTTCTTCATAGTAGCCTATGCTAGTGTGGATATTGGAACAGAGTCAGAGTCTACATAACAGTCCTTACACCATTTCCATTCTCTTAAATCCATAAGAAGTGAACAAGTGGGCAATTCGGGAACGAGGCAGCAGAAGAAAAATAGGCTATTTCAGGGGTCAAGTCCACTTCACTGCGCATGCGTCAGACCCATTCAAACATGCAGTACATGTGGCATTTAGAAATTTGATTCCCAACTTAATTTAAAGCATTTAACAGCTTAGAAAACAAAGAAATTCACTGACATGATATCTTACTTTCCTACGGGGTGCAACAGCCACACCTAATGAAAAACCGAAAATGAGAAGGATTTTTGGCCAAATAATTTCAATATAATTATGAATAGGTGATATAATCATTTTTGGGAAAATGGACGTTAAGATAAACAGACCTTCTGAGACGCAGGTAAATTAGCCTATTTCTCACGTCCACTTCACCAAATTTACAAGCCAATGTCATCTGGGTTTTTTATTATGACATCTGAACACAACTCAGACTCCAGTCTGGCCATTCTATTTCATTGTTATTCTCATGAAGTACTTTGAGTCCTGAGTAGTCTTCACACAGGTATTTCTTAAAAGGGCGGGGTACAGCTAAAAGCTAAACAAAGGGGGTCATCTTCAAACGTCATTAAGTGAAACTCATGGACACTGTGTGCTCGAGCGCTTTGCGTCGCAGTGAGGCAATGCTTGTCCCTCTCCACATGTCACTGTCCGGAGAGCTACACAGCTGTGGCGAACCTGACACGTTCGTTGGACCGGAGAGGGAGGCGGGCATCCCGGGGAACGGGGGCTGGTAGAGGTGGGACTGCAGGCCTGAGCCATTGGAGGAGAGGCCGTTGGACAGGCCCATGGAGTTGTGCTGCGGGCCGGCCCCGAGGCTGCACTGGGAAAGGGACTGGGCCATCGCCTGCTGGCGGCCAAGGGCAGGGGGGAGCTGGAGCTGGGACACCCCGTGCATCCCCGTGGCCCAGTGGGAGTCGTTGGCGTGGAAGGAGCACAGGCTGTTCTCCATGGCAGCCGCAGCAGAGAACTGAGGCAGGCCGTGCGTTGGTAGCAGAGTGCCAGGGGCGCGGAACACGTTGGTGGTCTTCTTACGCTTCTTCCACTTGGCACGGCGGTTCTGGAACCACACCTGGAAAGAAAAAGAAAGAGGGCATGAGAAAGGTTAGGCTATATAACACATTTCAAACATATAGCATGTATTCTTATAGGCTAAACTTGGAAAGGGAATATAGAGGGATATCCAAAAGTCTTACAAATTACCAGCTATGTTTTGAACATTTTATTTAGTCAGAGACTCAACCTGGATAAATAAGGTACAATTTCAAAAATAAACATTAGAAATTGGTCCTCATATTCTTTAATATACTTGAATAATGTAATGAACCATGCCTAGGGGTTAACCCTTATTGGAGCAGTGGTTAGCAGTAGTTAGCAGTGGTTGTGGGTTCGAGACCTGCAAGGGGCGTTAAACTGAACCTTGTGTAGGTAGGCATCATATATCGGAGCAGTAATTGCACAGGATCTCTGTGGTCTATGGACCGTTCAGATTAAATCCATTACTATAATACGGAATTCGTATCCAAAACAATGTTCTAAACCAACTTCGCACGGAAGCAGCGGCTGACGTTAAGAGTGGTTAAAACTGTATTTACGTAATAAAAATACTCAAATCAGTGGTTTAAATAATTGTTAAAACAATCATAAAACTCTGTATGAAAAACATACACACACGCAGTGCGTGGCAGGTTACTTGTAGGGTCTTATGGATAGAGCTTTATGAAGATTTCATCGCTATTCCAGGCATGATTAATGTGTTCACGGATCCGGGAGTCTGTGCCGCTGTATTAAATCTAAAATCTCGCTCTCATTCCCTTCAGCCAGCCGTGAAACGCCGAGCGAATCCATTACACTCGAGGGGAAAGAAAATGCAATTTCTCATTCCATTAACAAAGTACAATATAGTCTCGCACAGCGTCCTATTAAGACGTAGCTGATAGACCATTCCAGAGGACGGCAACAAATGGGCGAAGTTACACTGCAGATCTAATGCACTGTTTGCAGAAATGTAGGTTTAGATATCAGATAGGCCTGCTTTCCTACTTCTTTAGTGTTTGTTTATAATATAAAAACGACTTAATTGTAGCCATGACTAATGATATACTTTATTGCAATGAGGGTAATTTGCATGAATTTCACATCATTGGTTAATAATCCGTCAACGTATAAATAAGACAAATAGGTTGATAAAAATGTGTTTGGTTTTATTATAGTGTCTTAGAAATCCAGCATACATCCACGTAATTCAAATGTTTTTATGTTATAGGCCTAGACTATGCCCATTCTAAATAAAAAAATATTAAAATAAATGTCAAAATATTTATGACGTTTTTGACGCACTAAAGGTATAGGTTAGAGACAGAAACTAATGAATATATTCAAATTGATAATATGCAGGCATCCTTGTACGTTACCAGTATCAATATTTCCTAAAACATTATGGCACCGTGCATAAACTATGGAAAATTTTATTATTTCTCTGTGACGTTCAATATGCATTTCTAATTGTACTTTGCTAGGTCTTAATACAAACAGCGCTTCTGCAGATTTGCAATATAGGCCTTACAGTAGTGTGGTATACAATGCTTTGCTGAATGAGAAGAAAGTTCCAAGGCATCGTTTATATTTTAAGATAAACTTTCCCCCATTATTTCAGGAATGACCTACTATAGACTGCCACAAATTAGTTTTCTTTTTACAAAGAGAAATGGCTTGACTGCAGCTTTTCCTGTGAGCGTCAACAACAAGTATTGTTTCGAAATGAATCGAGTAAATATTATGAATAATAAAATAGCATGTTTCTTATTCAATTAAACTCATTTAAACTGGATTATATACAAGGAATATCGCTGCCATTGGTAGAACTGTGGTTTGGCATGATATTGGGCAACAGCAAGCGTTGGGGAGGTGCACCAGCACCATGGACAACGCTCCTGACCCTGATGTGTCTTTCTACTTTTCAATCACCTGCCCCTTAGCCTATAAAATAACGAAATCAATGTCATGCTATTGTGCATCAGTTCTTCTGTTCATATTGCTAAATATCAGAATACGTTTACTTGTTATCTTATATGGGTGGAACATTTGCTTGGATACATGTTGATACATATCGGACACGTTGTTTTTATGCTCATTGCGTTATTGACATTTTGTATTGCCTAATTCTAACAATATAAAATAAATATACAGCAAGGCTAAATAATTGCTTAAAATGTTGATGGGCTGTTATAATTTAATTTTAAAGGCATTCTCTTGGCTACAGTATATCAAATAGTGAATTGCATAGTTAGGCTAATAAACACATTTTGTAAAACCAATACACTTGCATATCATTATGGCGTATTCGTTTTAGAAATGTATAAAAATATGTTTGTATGAGTAGCCTAATCATTATTTGATTCCACATGTTTATGATATCAATTTAACAGGACATTTTGTGGATAAATGTAATCTAAAGAAACATCAATACCCCAGGACACGGGATTACCTGCACACGGGATTCGGTGAGGCCGACCCTCAGCGCCAGCTCTTCACGCATAAAGATGTCTGGGTAGTGGGTCTTGGCGAAGCTCCGTTCCAGTTCGTTCAGCTGAGCTGGGGTGAAGCGCGTTCGATGCCGCTTCTGTTTCTGCTGGTTCGCAGTCTGACTAGAATTATGCTGCTGTTGCTGCTGCTGTTTCTCAGTGTCCTTACTGTTTACCGGCATGCCCGGCTGGTTGGCTCCACCTGTGGGGATTTCATCCCCGGGCAGCAAGGTGGCCCCCTCCACGGTGTCCGGGCCAGGGTCCATGTCTCCCTGGTCCGCCACCCCGCCGCCCAGCCGGCACTTCATCGGGTCTCGGTTCCCCAGCAGCTCCGCAGCATCCTTCATCCCTGCGGGGGGGAGAGAGAGAGCGAGAGAGATGGCAACACAGTTAGCGCTGCAGAGAACAACTCTGAGACCCTTGAGTGAGGGATAAAACACAATCAGAAATTACTGAAATTATGCATTTGAAGAACGAGCTATACATTTGTCTGTATAGGGTAAAATCTTAATTCCCTGATGTGAAATATAAAATGTTTGTCAAATTACAGGCAATTGTTATTCATCCGAGTCCTCTAAAAGTGTTACACATATAATCCATCCTCTGCTTGACTCACAAATTCAATTTAATCAACATCAACATTTCAGAATGTACACATAATATCATGGCAGGTTGAAATTATTCGTTTTTGAAACAATTATTTTACTTAGATGCAACGGGCTGACATCAAAGACAAATGGTTCAATTTAATTTCATAATGCTGTTAGATTAGAAATTGCTCCAGCTTACAGTATAGTTGAAGACCGGAGTTTTGCGATGATAACTCACCGAGCCGAGCATCCAGGAGATCGGTGTGAGAGAGCATGGCGCACCGCTCCAGTGCGAAATATGGTCCACCTTACAACTTTAAATATATATTTTTTAAGTAAGCTATATATCCTCCAAATGAAAGAAAATTCTATTTGAGCTCAAAAAGGAGGACCCTTGCATTATAATGTCCTTTAGAGCGATGGGGAGGCACTTAATAGTTGAAAGAACCCATGAGCTTCTTCAAATAAGAGCCAATCAGAATAGAACTCTGGAAATGTCAACGCCACGACCCCCTATCGCCAGCCACTCACACACATCCACGCCCTAGCAGCAACTATTTCCCGTCATTCTCTGCACTGATTCATTAGCTTTTTATCCTTCTAGTTTACGTTTTAGAACGACTTTATCTATAAACTACCACAAAACACCCTTAATAGCTTTAACCCCAAATTACTGGGATATTTGTTTTGGAATTGCACATAATTGAAACGTGACCATAGGTCTATGATTGCAGTTCATCATAATAACAGAGTAACAACACAACAGATAACACATAGTTTTGTTGAAGAAAAGGGAATATGAACCCAATTGGATTGAAGTATGATTAAGATTTAGGTCATTCAAAACAACACAACTACTCTTTAAATATTGCTATTATTAACCATTCATGTCTCACATCCATGTAATTTCAAAGCTGTCACAATGTGGGTAATTTGAGTAGGTTCCTTCCCTGAATCAACAAACAACAATGTTTAGATTATAATACAATCGCAGTCATTTTCAAGACCATTAGGGATTAGGCATTTGTGTAATTAGGGATGAATCTACATGCTTTCATCACTGTTATTAGAGTAAAATCTGAGTGAATTTGTACTAATTTATCTGTTTAGATGGCGCTGTCAGAGAAAGGGGGGTTTATTGTAAATGATAGCTGAGGAGATCTCTGTTTCCGTCTGTGCTGGTTTAACATGCGCTACAAAGCTCCCTCTCTTCTTCTATCCTAAATAAAATGTATTTTCCCCCAAGGCATGTGGTTGGTGGAAACAAATCGTCGAAATAAATACATGTGAAGAGATGGATTTAAGTGCAGTTACTGATCGGCTGCTTTATCTCGATCTACTTTTCATCAACACCGGAGCAATTAATGCTATTTATTTCGCTCAAACAAAACCTGACGTAAATGATTTAGCTCATTAAGCTTACCAAGAATTTAAAAGTAATTTACACGTAGCTCGGTGGCAAGTAAAATTATGTGTTTAATATTACAGTACTCCTACTGTAATATACATGCGGTATCAAAGCAAATACTGTGTAATAACAGTAGGCTACAATACCGTAAAATGGATTGTATTATACTGTAAAAAAAAAAGAAGTAAATACTACCTTAATCCGAATGAATTAATAACGGATGAATTAATTAACATTTGGTGTTTTATATCACTTGCACTTCTAGAGGCCTTAACAAAGACTTCCAAACTGGCTGCAACTACTGGGCAAAACAGACCAAAAGGACATGGCAAAATGCTCAACCATTTAAGGTTAAACCTTAAGTGGTTACATTACAGTAGGTGTACTGTAAAAAATACTTGCTGCCACTCCAATGTGTCCCATATATATTTCAAATTGATGGGGCACTATAGCCAAATAAGAGTTAAATTGGTACAGAAATAAATATAGCCTCTTCCAAGGCACATCTCAAAATATGTTACTCAGAAACAACACTAACATGTGCCCACTAGTGGTCAGGTTTTTGGGCTTCAAAGATATGGTATGGTGCTGTATTCTGTTAGGTGGAATTACAGTACCATTCGAAAAACAGTAATTGTCCCACAATGCACCATCATTTACAGTTAGCTGCAGTAAAACGTTTGAGTGTTTTATTGATGATAACACCTAAAATTACCGTATAAATTATAGTTTTCTGTTACAGTGTATAGCCTATACTGGAGAGAAGGGGCTTTAGCAGCTCAGCTGTCAGGGGTGGCTGTGTGAATAGACCACCGCCGCCAGGACTAAATGGTTCCTTTACAGACGCACAAAGGAGGCGTCCGAGCGAGAACCCTCACTGCTCGGCCCCTTTCTCCCCCTCTCCGGGATGACACCGGTTCAACTCATCTTTTATGCTGCTGCAATCTGTTAACAAGGCCGGCACTGGTGGCATCACCCAGATGTATACGGATGGGATCGGCAAAGCATGGAAACTCAGGGGAAAAGGTCAGGTGGTCCATTTAATGGTAAGATATAAAGATAGCCTATTAGAAAAAAAACTATCTGAGGATCAGAAACACAGAGATGAGCTTCGATGCAACTGTCTGCAGGAGGACCCTCTGTGTGAGAGAGTGGAGGAGAGCTGTGCGGTCTGTAGGTTACACTGTCAGAGTTTGCTCCTTATCATTATCAATGAATCTCCAGCATGAGTGAGGACTTTCTATAACACATGCCCTTATTGGAAAACGGTGTTAATGGAATTAGTTGTAATTGTGTCTAGGCCTAATGTAATTTGTAGTACTGTATTGAAAAATTAAGTAATATGATGCTGTTTACACCACAAAAAAATGAATATATATATATATAAAGTGTTCTCTGACAATAAAATTTAGTCAGATGACAAAAACTGCTTTCCTCTCTGCAAAGGCATGCCTAGTTCTCTCCATAGCCGCAAACAAACCCGCCAAAAGGTTCAGTCTGCAAGTAAAATATGGGCCGATTTGCCTAATGGCTTGATAAATTATCCCTATTTCTCTATAAGCCAGCAATCCCTGCATACTTGCCTTTGTCTTTCAGCACTGAAAGGCACAAATATTTAAGAAATGTTGATTCAATATATTGAACCAAACTTTTTTTCTATTGGCTAAACCCAATTTCACAAGCTTATTGAATTCTGCATTTGAAACGGATGACAAAGAAAAACGTGCATGCAATTGTTCATACCATGGTTGTTAAATGTATTTAAACAAAGTAGTAAACATCTAAGCTTTGAAGACATGTGTATTGGGAGAATTGCTACAAGGCAAGGAAACATTTGGCTACATCAGAAGAAATCATAAACCTTGCACACGCAAACATGTAGCAAACATTACAAATAGCATTAACAACAATAATGTAATAATAATAATATGAAAATAATAATAATAATACGAAACAATAAAGAAAAATATGGTTCAACTAAAGGCCCTGCAAATTATGGAATTTGTGTTTAGAAGCCTACAACACCATAACATTATTTGTATTATTATAAGTAGGCCTATTATTATTATTATTAGTAGTAGTAGTAGTAGTGTTATTAGTCACCCCGATTTAGCTTTTGTTAAATGATAAAAGCCAAAAAATATGAATGGTTTAGTTTTAACGCCCAATGCGTTGATATGGCTGTAATACATATAGGAACCTGATAAAAGGGGGTATACATCTCACTCAGCCTTTGTAACTGGACCACATCAATCTTCCCCAGTGAAAACGCTCTCTCACACACACAATCGTCCCTGTTTAATGCAGCGCATCTGAGGGTGGAATGGATGTTTACATGCGTCCTGCGGATGAGAAGACACTTTTTTAATGGAAGCGCAACAAAAACAAATGCAATTCTGTTAAGCAATTTCAGATCAAGAATTCTGTGTCCTCCCTACTCAGATTTTTTGTAATCGACTGTGTTATAGGGATATTGCGAGTTCTGCCATTTAAGCCCTTGTTCTACTTACCCAGATTCAGATGAACTCATGGACACCATTTTTATGTCTCGGCTATGAAGGAAGGTAGTGGTAGTTTCGCAAGCCAATGCTAACTAATGTTAGAGCAATGACTCGAGGTCTACAGGTATGGTAGCATGCAGTGAGCTCCTAAAGTATTGGGACAGTGACACATTTGGATGTATCATTTCAAATCCAAAGTGCTGAAGTACAGAGCCAAAACAACAAAACGTGTCACTGTCCCAATACTTTTGGAGCTCACTGTATGCTAACTAGCGTTAGCACGATGACTGGAAGCATTGCTATCATACCTGTAGACATTAGTCACTGCGCTAATGCTAGTTATTGTCTCGCGAAACTACCGCTAACGTTCTTCATGCTGCACTCAGAGACATACAAATGATATCCAATTTGTCTGGGTTAGTAGAACAGGTGCCACACTATCGCAGAAAGCCTACCCATTTAAATCAGGGAATGGATATCCCTGGATAGAACTGCACACACGGAGTGGACTTTGAATACCATCTTTTATTATTAGGTCTATAATAGACGATATATTCTACCAGGATAGTTTTTGTTGACGTATTGTTAGTTTGTGTGTGTGTGTGTGTGTGTGAGAGAGTGAGTATGTGTGTGTGAATCCGCCTGGCATCTGTATTCACTCAATTACAGAAATCTAAAAGAAAAATCGATCTTCCATCTACAGAAATGGCAGCTTAACAAATTATATTATTGTTTTGAGCAGCTGACTTTCTAATACGTTTGCAGCGTTTGAGCCCTGGAGAGAGAGAGAGAGGGAGAGAGAGAGAGAGACAGAGTGGGGAGCCGTGAAGAGGAAGGCCTGTCAGGAGTGCTCTACTCTGGGCCTCCTGCCCAGGCTGAATCGCCCGCTGCATCTGATGCCCCTATTAGTCCCCTGCCCTCCGCCTGGACTCCATTACAGCGTGATATAGCGCACAGAAATATAACCATGGTTTCAAATAAAATAATCAGAATTGAAGAGCGATTTCCGTAATGAGACAGATCTTGTGTGTGTCACGGAAAAACGGGACTGTATTAAAGCGATAATGAGAGTTTGGAGGTGAGCGAAACAATTATCGAAATCTATAAGATCACTGTGTGAGTTGGATGTGGAATACTGACATGCACGATTTTTGATTGTGTGTTTTCTGGGTTTTCCATTCAATAATTGATCTTCTGCCTTTGTATTTCCTATAGCCTACTTCATATTTATTTTCTTACTTTAAAAAATAAAATCTATAAAAAATTAAGAATAAAAGCAATTTTAAAATTGCAGGAAGGAGATCGTGTTAGTGTTAACGTGGACTTGACCATGGTTATTATGGTCTGACATATCAAGTCCAATACACCAATGCAAGGCCCGGTTAGTCAGTGCATTTGTGCAGTCCAATGTCTGATGTAGGCCTACTAGACTGTACACAACAAGGCATTCTAGTAAATTGAAATCAAATTAAATGAAAAGCAAGGGTTGGAACCGAAATTATATTCCAATTTGTTCGTTCTGAACATAACCATACTTTTTTTCGTTCTGTTCCACTGTTTCGACCAGCAAAATAAAGTTCTGAACCAGTTCGAAACAAAAAGGTACAGTTTATATCATTAATTTCTGTTCCTTTTAAAAACCTCTGAAATCGTATTTTTTTTTTTTTTTTTTTACATTTATCTCGACATTAAATTACTTATCGAATCATGTATTGAGGATAGTGCAGCTTGATATGGAGCTGGCAAGCTATAGCTCAGTGAGTTGCTTGCATGTGTTATGGAAAGACAAGTGTAAGGTCGCGAAATTCAAATTAAATGTGGGTGAGGAGGGAGCGAGAGAGGGTGGAGGAGGAGGCTGGCTTGAAGTGCTGGGCATCTTGTGATGACCTACATTATTTGATTGAGGCCCACAGAATTATACCTATAGAGGAGCAGCTTCTATGGAGGAACTTTGAATGCCTTTGGCTTAGAGTTGGCATAATGTTGGACCAGAGCTAGCTAGGCTAGCAAGCTTGATTTTTGATTGTGTGTTTTCTGGGGTTATTTTTTTCAATCGCCTACATTTCCATTCAATAACTTCTATCAAGCTTGTGTGTGCAGAGCAGCACCAGAATTAAAAAATCCAATGTGAAATGTGATAACTATAGTATCCCTAACTGGCATTGAAAAAGTTAATCCATTCTTCTCTAATTAAAAATCTCTCCCACTATCTTCTGAATCACAGAAAGTAAAATTGATCCAAGGAGGCAAACATTTTAATTTCGGAGTATAATTCAATACGAGAAAAGCTGTGAAATGGAGAGTTGAAAATAAAGAGAAGGGAGTGCCAGAAAAGTAATATTTGGGAAATATTTGGTGAAGTGGTAAAAGATAATGATAGTAATGCCAGCTATGTTATGTGTGATGATTATGAGGGCTATACAAATTCGACAGTCACAAGACGGGGACTTCAAATAGCCCTATGGCACATCAAGGGAACTGTAGCTTACACTGTAAAACTTTCCCCTGTAAATTTACAGCATTGTCCTGGCACCACAGTCACCAGTTTAATACTGTAATTTTTCTTTACAGCAGTGATGTTTTAATATAGTTTACAGTACTATTTTCCTTACTGTAAAACAATTTACAGCAGGTATGCTGTAATATGTTTTACAGTAAGGAAAGAGTTGATGTAAATTTACAGGTAAATACCTACAGTAATATACAATTATTTTACAGTACTAAGCGGCATTGCCAGTTGTCTTTAGAAAGCTCCCTGAAATGGAATACTGTAACAAAAACAATACTTGCACAAATACACACTATCAATCAATCAATCAATTTTATTTTATATAGCCCTTCGTACATCAGCTAATATCTCGAAGTGCTGTACAGACACCCAGCCTAAAACCCCAAACAGCTAGTAATGCAGGTGTAGAAACACTACCAGTTAAAAGTTTTAGAACACCTACTCATCAAAGTTTTTTTAAATATTTTTTACTATTTTCTACATTGTAGAATAATAGTGAAGACATCAAAACTATGAAATAACACATATGGAATCATGTTGGAAGCAAAAAAGTGGTAAACAAATCAAAATAAATGTTACATTGATATTCTTAAATAGCCACTATTTGACTTGATGACAGATCACCATTCAGGAATGAATGAGTTAGCAACACATTATGTTTGTGCGAAGATGTTTCCCGCGGTGCACATGGCTACGCGTTACCGCAGACACCATGGCCGCCTCTGTGATCATTGCGTCTCGAGCATCGAACACCCAAGGGGTGCCGTGAATTGCACCAAATTTTACCATGCTGTCGGCATGGTTGTTGCCAAGTTTGTTGTTGCCAAGTCATGCCCAGGTGATTTGGAGTGTCCCTTGACTTTCTTCCAATACACCTGTATGTCGTGTTTGGTTATGAGGTCATCGCAAGCTAGAATGAGCTCTTTGTTTTTCACTTCTTTGCCACTTGAAGTAGTCATGTGCTTTTGTTTCCAAAACGGCAAGTGGCATAAGAAGGTGATTCTGGCGTAGTTTGAGTCGGTGCAGATTGCCAGTTCTGACAAGTCATGTTTCAATACCGTTTGCAGTGTGATAAGCACGCCACTGTGATAAGCACTTCTGTGAACTGGCTGGTCTTGTTGCCTAGCTGAAATTGAAGCGGTTTGCACGGAATGTCGTTGTGCCATACCAATCTCACACCAGCTTGCAAGTGGTCTAGTTGACGGTAAGAGCAGCCAACCACAAATGTCATTGGCATGCCATGACACACGTTGTCTTTGAAGTAGTGATGGTTCGAAGGCAATGGCGGAGCTATGTCACGCAGGGCTGGTGCGAAGTCGGTTGCATTGTTCCACAGCGTTGACACACTGCCAAAATCCCACTAAAAATACAATTTTTTTGCTTTTGCGTAGTTGACTACCACATCATGGTTCTGCGGCATCATTAGCCAAGCCGCTATTCTGCTGTTGTGTACAGCACCCTCACGGATTCGTTTGCTTTTCAGAAAAGTCACAGGCTGGTGACGTGTTTCTATGATCACCTTTCATGTGCCGATATAACTGGTGAAGTGTTTGACTGCCCAGACTGTTGACAGCAGCACCTTTCAGAGTTTGAGTACTTGTGTTCAGCAGGATTGAGTGTTTTGCTCGCATCAGCAACCATACGTTTGGCTTGGTTGTATTTTTGGTACAACCTAGCACTAAGGCAGTGCTCTGAAAAACCGACTTCTAAAAAGAACGTCTTGTCTTTGATTGGGTATACCAGGCAGGGTGCCTTGCAAAGCAAGTTTTTCAAGGAAGTCACAGCTTCATCGTGAAGTGGCATCCCAAACGAACGGGGTGTCTTTCTGAAGAAGACACGTCAAAGGCTTTGACAAGTCGGCGTAGCTTTCAATCAATTGACGGGAGTAATTACATACTCCCAAGAAACTGCGCAACTCATGAAGGTTTGTAGGTGTTTTGATGTTGCGGACTGCTAGGATACTATTAAGACTGTGGCAAGATGCCCTCAGCAATCACCAGAAGTCCAACATAGTTTACCTTGGTCCTGCATCATTGTCCTTTCATGATGGCCAATTTCCCCCCGGCCGCCCCGAGTTGGGTAAGAACGTGTTCCATCTCGTTGAGGTGATGTGAACAAATCTCTTTTCTCATGAGAACGTCGTCTACATAGATAATCGTTCCCCTGGAGGCTGCGTCTGGCATTGCCTTGTGCAGGAAGATGTTGAACTCTGAGGGGGAGTTCACATACCCGAACGGGCAACGATTGAACGTGAAGAGGTTGTTTGAGAAAGAGAAAGCCAACTTGTGTTGGTCACAAGGGTCGACTGTCAGGGTCCAGAAACCATTCGCCACATCGACAGTGGAGAAGTACCTGGCGTTTGACACCTTTGGCAACTCCTGGTTGAGCTGTGTCATTGGCCAACGAGACAACAGACCAACTTGTTGAGTTGTCTATAGTCAATGGTAAGACGCCATTTTCCCATTGATTTCAAAACGGGCCACACGGGAGCGCTGTTGCATTCCCTGATTATCTGTTTAGCTAATAGGGAGTCAATAATCTCTTGTACTGTTGCAAATGCTGCAAGCATAATTTTGTATTGTCTCACAAACGTAGGAGCTTCTCCGGGTGGCGTAGGAATACACACCACATTAATTATTTTATAATTTCGTGGTATCCAATTGTCTCATCGCTGCAACTCCCTCACGGACTCGGGAGAGGCAAAGGTCAAGAGCTGTGCGTCCTCCAAAACACAACCCAACCAAGCCGCACTGCTTCTTGACACAATGCCTGCTTAACCTGGAAGCCAGCCACACCAATGTGTCTGAGGAAACACCATACACCTGGCGACCATGTCAGCATGCATGCGCCCACCCCGCCACAGGAGTTGCTAGAGCGCGATGGGACAAGGATATCCCTGCTGGTCAAACCCTCCTCTAACCCGGACGACGCTGGACCAATTGTGCGCCGCTCCGGAGTCACCTCTTCGCTGTTGATGTTGAGACTGGTGTTTTGCAGAGACTATATAATGAAGGTGCCAGTTGGACTTGTGAGGTGTCTATTTCTCAAACTAGACACTCTGATGTACTTGTACTCTTGCTCAGTTGTGCACCGGGGCCTCACACTCCTCTTTCTATTCTGGTTGGAGCCAGGTTGCACTTTTCTGTGAAGGGAGTAGTACACAGCATTGTACGAGATCTTCAGTTTCTTGGCAATTTCTCGCATGGCATAGCCTTCATTTCTCAGAACAAGAATAGAGTGACACGTTTCAGAAGAAATGTCTTTGTTTCTGGCCATTTTGAGCCTGTAATCGAACCCACAAATGCTGATGCTCCAGATACTCAACTAGTCTAAAGAAGGCCAGTTTTATTGCTTCTTTAATCAGAACAACAGTTTTCAGCTGTGGTAACATAATTGCAAAAGGGTTTTCTAATGATCACTTAGCCATTTAAAATTGTAAACTTGGATTAGGTAACACAACATGCCATTGGAACACAGAAGACTGTATGTGGGAGGTTCGCGACAACCAGTAGGTAGTGAGATACTTCCTTGGTTCCAATGCAGAGTGATAGCATACACACCCCTAAGGGTGATTGTCGTCTGGGGAGTCGTGCCCAGTGGGAATCTGAACGTTTTCGGAACAAGGGGGTAGGAGTTAACCCTTTTCGAATTGTTGTTGAACATTTCCAAACTGATTGCAGATTTTTCAAACCAAGTTGTCAGTATGGCATCCTCAACCATAGTGCTGTTTTAAGCACACACCACCTATCAGAGGAGGGCAGTATGTGTCGGCTGGTGAAACACCCAAGCCACACAGTAAAACCTGAGTTCGGTTAATTTCCGAGTTGAACTTGTAACCCTGTCATTTGCCACCAATGGCGGACTCTTGACCAAGTTCACCAGGGGTATGTCAGTTGATGACGTCGAACCCTCATCGTTGCACAACGTTTGGCATGTAGCCTTTGAAGAATGTGGTAATGTCAACAGAGTTGGCATAGTTATTTGTGACCAGACTTGGTTGGTATTCCAATCAATTAAATCTATCCCAATAAGCATCTGTTTGGGGTCAATGCTAGTCACGTACACAGGGTGGATAAGTGACTCGCTTTTGAAGTTCAGTTTTAGTAGTATACGCTTGGTTCGAGGCGAGGTAGCTTGAGTGAAACCTTGAAGTTTTGTGTCGCAATGTTCCGTTTTCAACCAACATTTTGCTGGGTCCACTGCCCTTTTGAGTTCATACAGCAAATTTTGAGATATGAGGGAGTCGAACCCGAATCTATCAGAGCATCATAGGTCAAACAGTCCTCTAAGACTGCTTTAAGGTATGGCCTCTTCGAGTTGGTTTTTCTCATCATATGCCCAACAAAGTGGAGTGGGTTGGAAGAATGGAGCAGTTGGTTATCTGTGTCGATTTTCAAGACAGATAACCCATCTTCGTGACCCAGTGTGTCCTCTATTGAAATGGGAGAGAAATCATCTGTTGCAACGCTACATACCTTGTGCGTCTCCACATCAGAGTCTCTAAACAAAACCTGTGGGCTTGTGTTTAGATTGAGCAGTCCCTGGACAGCGATTTGAGTGAGGGTCGGGGGTAATGGGAATGTTGACATCCTCGCAAATGGTGTGAATTTTGGCGGACTCGTTCACCGGAATTTTACGCCTGGCCATGGTGACTTATCCTTGTTCTCTTTCTCAAATTTCTCCCGTTGCATTACATCTCTTATCAAAGCTTCTATATTGTTTTGGTTGACGTTTACATCATTGTTGAACCCTTTGTTGCTCTTGTTACGCTTGTTACCCTTGTCTCCCGACCCTTCGTGGGGGTTAGGTGCGTGGACGTAGAGGCCAGGTCGATCTTTACAGAACCTGTTTGGTTGGGGACATTCTTCATAGCTATTGTTACTGCAGTGGCTATCGGTGTGATGGTTACTTGGTAGCCACTCCCATTGTGCGACATCTTTTGCCGCACCTGTCCCTGCTGCCGCACCTTCCAATTGAGTGATTGTTCCCGCCCAAGTTCGAAAACCTAGTTGTCTGGGCTCTCAGTAGGGCCAAAGTAGTTAATGAAGTTGGGATACATGTTTGACAGAAACATTTTCTTGAATGGCAATAGCTCTTCCATTCCTGTTTTAGTGAGCATGCCAAAGTAAGCTGAACAAAGCCTACGATTTTGGGCTTGTGGGTGTTCATTCCGAGTTTGTTCGACATTGTTAGCCATCGAGCTGTCCATTTTGCGAGTTGCAGAACCACGGAATTCTATTTTCAAAGCCGTGACAATTTTAGCGTAGTCGTTTTGCACGATTTAAATCAGTTTATTTACGTCAATGAATCATCAATAGTGTAATGTGTGAGTTGGGCTATTGATGAACTTGCAAAAGCGAATTTAATTGATTAATCAATTTTAATGATAAATCAAACCTGTATAGGCTATTTGGGAACTTTAATTAACCTGAAAGCGTTGCTGTATCTAGGTTCATGTTTAAAAGTTTAACAATGTCTCATTGGTTGGAGCAAATCAATTTGTGTATTATCCCAATGACCGACCTGAAAAGGTAAGTTTGGCAATTTAACTTATTTATTAAATTGAATGAGACAATGATATCCAATCAGTTGAGATTATTTGGATACCATACAGCGTACACCGTAGTAATAGCTGTGAGAGAACGAGTGGTGTCACATGAAATAATAAATAAAATAAAAATTACTGCCGATTCTTCACCACCAGGGGTCACTAATTGCAGAAAGCTGAACTCAAACGGGAGTCCCAGGAGGCGGGACTTCCATTTTCCAAGGGACAGAGTGTCGCTTTGTGAACGAAGGAAAAAAAGAATGGCTGCATCCCCTTGTTAGCTTAGCATCTCGTGCAATGCTTAGCCATACGTGTGCAGAATCTTACTTTCCAGCACAAGAAAAGTCTCCTCCAACAAGAGAATGGGTTTACCAAGTGACGTCTCATGTTCTTCAATATTTTTCACGATGTTAACTGTAACGCACGGAAAACAAAGAAATACGCTGTTGGTCTACTCACGCTCCCGAAAACGCGAGAGAATGAGGGATAATTACTTGCTTCGGTCCAGCTAATATCTCCTCAATTCCTATTCGGCCAGCCCATATGTCTTGACTCCAGAAATGAATAATGACCGAGTCTACTCATTCCTGAAATGTGGGAGACAGAAAAAACACTACGTTGTGGCCCAACACGTCTATTCCCGAATACCTAAACAACATTGGCTAGCTCATATGGCCAGGCTCGTCGTATTCATTGAATCTCCTACACACTGACTTTCGTCAGATATACAACACAGGAAGAAATCTCTCTACTAGTATCTGGGTGAAAAAAGAACCATACACACGCCACCAACAATAATCCTGCCTATAGCGCTATTGGTTTATAAGTATCTTGCTACACAATTCCTTTGGACTGAATTCAACAGTGAGGCCTAATTTTATCTTGGATTCCTCGCACGGGGCTCCAATATGTCGTGACGTGACTATCACGTGATGACATGCTATTGAGTTATTTGCCCAGTTAATGTGATGACATGCTATTTACTGAATTGTATTTATTTTAATTTTATTTATTTCACCTTTATTTAACCAGATAGGCAAGTTCTCATTTACAATTGCGACCCGGCCAAGATAAAGCAAAGCAGTTCAACACATACAACAACACAGAGTTACACATGGAGTAAAACAAACATACAGTCAATAATACAGTAGAAAAAAAATAAGTATATACAATGTGAGCAAATGAGGTGAGATAAGGGAGGTAAAGGCAAAAAAAAGCCATGGTGGCGAAGTAAATACAATATAGCAAGTAAAACACTGGAATGGTAGATTTGCAGTGGAAGAATGTGCAAAGTAAAGATAGAAATAATGGGGTGCAAAGGAGCAAAATAAATAAATACAGTAGGCGGAGAGGTAGTTGTTTGGGCTAAATTATAGATGGGCTATGTACAGGTGCAGTAATCTGTGAGCTGCTCTTACAGCTGGTGCTTAAAGCTAGTGAGGGAGATAAGTGTTAACAGTTTCAGAGATTTTTGTAGTTCATTCCAGTCATTGGCAGCAGAGAACTGGAAGAAGAGGCGGCTAAAGGAAGAATTGGTTTTGGGGGTGACCAGAGAGATATACCTGCTGGAGCGCGTGCTACAGGTGAGTGCTGCTATGGTGACCAGCGAGCTGAGATAAGGGGGGACTTTACCTAGCAGGGTCTTGTAGATGACCTGGAGCCAGTGGGTTTGGTGACGAGTATGAAGCGAGGGCCAGCCAACGAGAGCGTACAGGTCGCAGTGGTGGGTAGTATACGGGGCTTTGGTGACAAAACGGATGGTACTGTGATAGACTGCATCCAATTTATTGAGTAGGGTATTGGAGGATATTTTGTAAATGACATCGCCGAAGTCGAGGATCGGTAGGATGGTCAGTTTTACAAGGGTATGTTTCGCAGCATGAGTAAAGGATGCTTTGTTGCAAAATAGGAAGCCAATTCTAGATTTAACTTTGGATTGGAGATGTTTGATGTGAGTCTGGAAGGAGAGTTTATGGTCTAACCAGACACCTAGGTATTTGTAGTTGTCCACATTTTCTAAGTCAGAACCGTCCAGAGTAGTGATGATGGACAGGCGGGCAGGTGCAGGCAGCGATCGGTTGAAGAGCATGCATTTAGTTTTACTTGTATTTAAGAGCAATTGGAGGCCACGGAAGGAGAGTTGTATGGCATTGAAACTCGTCTGGAGGGTTGTTAACACAGTGTCCAAAGAAGGGCCAGAAGTATACAGAATGGTGTCGTCTGCGTAGAGGTGGATCAGAGACTAACCAGCCGCAAGAGCGACATCATTGATGTATACAGAGAAGAGTGTCGGTCCAAGAATTGAACCCTGTGGCACCCCCATGGAGACTGCCAGAGGCCCGGACAACAGGCCCTCCGATTTGACACACTGAACTCTATCAGAGAAGTAGTTGGTGAACCAGGCGAGGCAATCATTTGAGAAACCAAGGCTATCGAGTCTGCCAATGAGGATGTGGTGATTGACAGAGTCGAAAGCCTTGGCTAGGTCAATGAATACGGCTGCACAGTATTGTTTCTTATCGATGGCGGTTAGGATATTGTTTAGGACCTTGAGCGTGGCTGAGGTGCACCCATGACCAGCTCTGAAACCAGATTGCATAGCGAAAAAGGTATGGTGGGATTCGAAATGGTCGGTAATCTGTTTGTTGACTTGGCTTTCGAAGACCTTAGAAAGGCAGGGTAGGATAGATATAGGTCTGTAGCAGTTTGTGTCAAGAGTGTCCCCCGCTTTGAAGAGGGGGATGACTGCAGCTGCTTTCCAATCTTTGGGAATCTCAGACGATACGAAAGAGAGGTTGAACAGGCTAGTAATAGGGGTTGCAACAATTTCGGCAGATAATTTTAGAAAGAAAGGGTCCAGATTGTCTAGCCCGGCTGATTTGTAGGGGTCCAGATTTTGCAGCTCTTTCAGAACATCAGCTGACTGATGTTTTTGTGTTGGTTAAGGGCAGTCAGGTCTGGAGAGAACTAAGGAATATATCTGTTCCTGGTTCTAAATTTCTTGAATGGGGCATGCTTATTTAAGATGGTGAGGAAGGCATTTAAAAAAATAACCAGGCATCCTCTACTGACGGGATGAGATCAATATCCTTCCAGGATACCCCGGCCAGGTCGATTAGAAATGCTTGCTCTCTGAAGTGTTTCAGGGAGCGTTTGACAGTGATGAGTGGAGATCGTTTGACCGCTGACCCATTACGGATGCAGGCAATGAGGCAGTGATCGCTAAGATCTTGGTTGAAAACAGCAGAGGTGTATTTAGAGGGCAAGTTGGTTAGGATGATATCTATGAGGGTGCCCATGTTTATGGCTTTGGGGTGGTACCTGGTAGGTTCATTGATAATTTGTGTGAGATTGAGGGCATCAAGCTTAGATTGTAGGATGGCTGGGGAGTTAAGCATGTTCCAGTTTAGGTCGCCTAGCAGCATGAGCTCTGAAGATAGATGGGAAACAATCATTCATAATAATCAATCATAATAATTAACTCATTAGTTACTTGGGGCACCACGGGAAAAGTTTGTTTAATGAGTTACCGTTTCCTGAATTAACTCAAGAATATATCAGAATATCGATGTCATAACAGTCAATAATTTCCTCATATCAGTCTCATTCTGAATGTTGCATAATCCGTAAATTCTCACAAACCCGGGTCTCACTAATCATTCCGTACCACACAAATTGAGTTGATTATTTATTTATTAACAAGCTAAATGATAACATAAGACACACACACACACACACATACACACACATACACAGTCTAGGTTATTGATTAGAACTTAATATAATTGCAACAGATCCCTAGCGGACCAACACAATATGACACGTGTTACACAAGATGGAGATTTAAAGAGAGAGAGAGAGAGAGAAAGAGAGAAAAGCAACACTTTGATACATTTGTAAACTATGCTTAGTTTAGCCCTAATACCTTGCCCCGAACTGCCACTCTTATGGGTAAGACGTGTAATGCATGTATTTACGTGTTGAATGTCTTCGTCGGGTATTGTAGGAGAATTTCCAGTGCTTTGGGGACTTTCCAGTATCTATACTGTTTTCCCAGAAGTAGTGAAACTGAATCAATATGGGGTTAATTATTAGACATGTGTAAGCAGAATGAAGGCTGAGCCCATGTGATTGTGCAAAGCTGGATCAACACAGGCCTGGTCATTCTGGGTCTTGTGAAGGCCTTATAATCACCATTAGACATGTACTTGCATTAGGAGTGTGCATGTCTGTTTATTTTTTATGTAGCTCATTGCTATCATGCCACCAATAGAATCTATGCCCTAATGTCTGAGCCAATAAGAGAATGGAAACTAAGCAAGGCAAAAAGAGAAGGGTTGCCAAGGCTAAAGGGTATTAATCATTTACATAATGTGGAGTGATTATGTTATGTAAGGGTAAAACTGTATAATAGGAGAGTGTTGAGACGGGAAAGTTCAGTTGGTCCATGGGCATGCTCGGCTTTGTTGCTTTTGCAATAAAGTCTATTTGAATTCACAAGTTCCGGTATCTGAGAAATATTTGAACCAATATTTCCACAACAGTATCTCTGTTGCCTGTCTCTGTTGGGCCCAGGTCTTCGTGGGCCGAGTTCCGCGTAGGGGGTACGGTTCGACCAATGCCTTGTTCTTTGGATGGCCGTCTCCTTCGTTCTCGGGTGTAAGTCTCTGATTGTCCACAAGATGTCACAATGTCCTTTCTCTTAGTTTTATGTTTCCTTGCACTCGTTCTGTGAGAGTGGTCTTCTGAGGACGGCTAATCAGCTGTGTCAATACTCCCAGCTTGGGAATGAAAGCAGGATAGACAACCGATGAGTTGAAGAGAATAACTGGGTGATCCTGCTTGATTTCAACTTCTTAGATACAGTCCTCAACCATAGCATTGATTGTTACAAGGTTCCTTTGTCCTCTTCAACCTCGTGTCGCGTTTTGGGATTGTGTCTAATCGTAGACCTTGGCTGCAGCACTGGTCAACCTAGTCTGGTATGTTAATTCTTAACTCACATGCTTTATACCCTCTGGTAAAAAGGGGTGTTTACGTCTTTATGACACACTCTGGGTTCCCTGGGGCATAGCTAGTTACGAGGCACAGTATTAGAATTTACTATGGTCTCGTTTAGACAACTAAAATCACAGTCTTATCATCACAAAAACATTCTCTTTAATCTGGATATTTTCAACATAACGTAAAGTATGTAAACATCATATACATATTATGAATACACTTCAAGTTACAATGTTTTCATTATAATGTCTTCATTTACCTTTTAATAACATCAGAAAATAGACATTAATTTTCATATTCCATCCATCATTATTCCCACCCATTCGGATGATGAAATACATTGTCCCAGAGTGCATTTATTTGATGTTCTAGTTTTGGGCTGTAAACTCTTCATAAGGCACAAAGACATTCCAGACACCCAAACTAGGTGTCATAAAACCCCCACATTCATCCCTCCCCCCTCTGCGGGAGGGAGATCTCTGTAGAATTGATCCACCGTAACCTGATCCTTTGTACCTCCCAGGAGAGTCATGACAAAAGGCAGATGACAACTGACAAATAAAGTTTGTCTTCATCAGGTGTGTGTGTTTGTTAACTTACATGTTGGAGTTTTTCCACCCAAACTCCTTCAGGTCTGTGAGGAAGCGTGTAACATATGGGTTCATTGGCACAACCTTTCCGAATTAACTTTCCGGTCTTGTGGCTCACTCTTTCTTTCACTGTGCATTTGGTTCCTTCAGAGTTTATTTAATTTTTAATTTAACCTTTATTTAACCAGGAAGGGCTCATTGAGATTTAAAATCTCTTTTTCAAGAGCGTCCTGGCCAAGATAGGCAGCACCAAGTCATTACAAAAATTACAGACAAACAACATCAAAAACTACAAGTAATCTAGTAAAAACCATAGAATTCACAAAAGTATAACAAAATCAAAAACAGCAAATTAAAAACATTGACAGGTCAGGGAATCAGTCTCAAGATCATTCATCAGTGATTTAAAAATACCAATCGGGACAAGTTCATTCAGTTTAAAATTATTTTGTATGGCGTTCCAAGACGATGGCGCAGAGTACATAAAAGCCCTTTTAACAAATTCAGTTCGGACATTTGGAACAGTTAGCAGGATAAAGTTCAGCGAACGAAGAGAGTACCCACCACATTTCTGAACAATAAAAATGCCCAAATAAAAAGGTTGTAAACCCAAAATGGCTTTATAAATAAAAGTATACCAGTGACTGAGCCTACGAGTGACTAGAGAAGGCCAGCCAACCCTGGTATACAAAGTGCAGTGGTGCGTAAGGGTTTTGCAGTTTAACCTGTTTGGGACAGCCCCCCCTTTTCTCAATTTCCGCCTGAAAACATACCCTAATCTAACTGCTTGTAGCTCAGGCCTAGAAGGAAGGATATGCATATTCTTGGTATCATTTGAAAGGAAACATTCTGAAGTTTGTGTAAATGTGAATTGAATGTAGGAGAATATAACACAATAGATCTGGTAGAAGATAATACAAGGAAATCAACAGACGTTTTTTGTTCTTTTACTGTTGTTGCATCTTTAAAAATCAACAAGAAAGGCCAAACATTCAGTTATGATACTGGGGATCATTTCAAATCAGAACATAGGTAGGCAACAGTATTTGACCAAAGTTTCAGATGGATACCTTCAGGAATGAGTGAGGTACATGCCATTGAGCATGAAGTCAACCAGGTGTCCCTCACAAGTTTCCCAAATGTACCCAAGTGGCCGAATTGGTACAATGATGCAATGATACAAATAACTATATACAAAATACAAGACAATTATTCTAACATACCCCCAAAAATATATATTTGAAAAATTCAAGCAAAAAAAAATTATATAAAAAAAAATAAAAAAAATAACAAGGGGAACTATTTACACTTCAATGTTCAATCATTTGAAGACTCTCTGTCCTCTACACAATGTTGCGCTCCTGACGCCATATCCCATAGCAGTCTCTCTCTGGTGTGAAACAGAGGGTCACAGCACAGGTGGTGCAGGTGACTGGGGACTTCTTATGACACAGAGCACAACGAAGCCGCCCTACTGAGCCCCTTTTTCCCTGAGGCACATCCCTGCCTGCAATGATGAACTTCAGCATGTGCGTACCGCTGGTTGGAGCAGAAGGGACAGAGGTAGAGGGGACAGAAGGTGCTACAGTGTTCTTGCTGTAGTTAGCAAGCTCCTGGATGAGCTGCTCCCTAAAGGGTAGCTGTGAGATGGGGGGCTGTCCACAGTTCTTGGCCATTTCCTTCTGGAGGATGAAGGAATTCACCACAGCAATGTCAATAAAATGGTAAAATAAAGTTTTGTACCATTTCATGGTTTTGTGAAGTACATTATAATAGCCTATCAGCGCATCCGATAGGTCTACACCCCCCATGCTCTTATTGTAGTCCTTCACAGCATCTGGAATGGGGACATTTCTGGCGGTCCAAGCGCCTGTAGGACCTTTCAAACGTCGAACAACGTGATCCCCACCGAACGACTTGTGAATAGTAGAACACATGACTACCTCTCGAGTGTCCATCCACTTCACAAACAGCAAACCATCTTCACGGATCCATCTCATGGTACCCCGCTCAGCCCGTTTAGGCATGTCGTTCACCCTGGTTTTTGGAAAACCCACTCTGTTGGTCCGAATGGTGCCACAGGCCCACATCTCCAGCTTCCTCAGGTCTGTGAACAGGGTAGGGCTTGTGTAGAAGTTGTCTACAAATAGTTTGTAGCCCTTCCCCAGCAGCTGGAAATCTAATAACTGCATCACAGAGTCATAACTGAGTCCCTTACCGCTCGCACAAGTGTTCTTCCCCTCATAGACAAAAAAATTGCACGTGTATGCACACGCAGAATCGGCCAAAACAAACAGCTTGTAACCCCATTTTGTCGGTTTGTTGCGCATGTACTGTTTTAGGCCAATTCTGGCATTTGAGGCTACCATTCTCTCATCTATGGAAAGGTTCTGGGCGGGCTGAAAATAAGTCTTGCAAGCCTCAATGATATCGTGGTAGAGAGGTTTGATCTTGCAGAGCTTATCAAACCCTGCCGTGCCTCGTTTCGCCTCGTTGTCCTTATCAACTTCTGGGTCACTTATGTGAAGTGCCCATGAAATTGACAGAAACCTTTTCCTAGACATGACCGTTGAGGGGAAAGGCAGTTGATAGAGGGGTGCAGTTTTCCAGTAGTCTTTCAGGGTTTTCAACTTCACCACCCCCATGTAGATAACCATAGAAAGATAGTGAAACAGATCTGCAATGGAAATGGCCTTCCATGTCTCTGTCTTGCCTTCCTGCTTCTTCGCGCCATATTTATTTGTGTTCTTCACCAGGTTGTCAACAACTGCCGAGGTGAAAAACAACTGGAAAAGTTGCATGGGGGTGTATTTTGAAGTCAGGTCCAATTGAGGGCCTACTGGGCGTTTTGGCCGGAAAAGTGGAGATGGTGGGGCCACATCTTCCTCAAGAACAGAGTGCCAACGGTCCTCCTCCGCTCTGGCAGGTTCCACGCTGGACGCTCTGGACGGTTCCACGCTGCCCTTCCTCCGCTTCTTTGCCACTGGCTTACCACCCCTTGATGGCCGGGCGGGGGTAGGTGTGGTGCCGGATACAGCAGGGGTCCAGCTGGATGGACCAGCTTCAGTGGGGGATTTGCACCTTGGCTCCCAATCAGAATCGCTGGGACTGTGAAATAAAGACACATATTATATATACACAATTAGTAACTATGGTGAGGTTGTACATTCCATTTTATATAGAAAATACATGTAAACAATTTGGTAATAATTATACAGACACAGACACACATATTATATATACACAATTAGTAACTATGGTGAGGTTGTACATTCCATTTTATATAGAAAATACATGTAAACAATTTGGTAATAATTATACAGACACAGACACACATATTATATATACACAATTAGTAACTATGGTGAGGTTGTACATTCCATTTTATATAGAAAATACATGTAAACAATTTGGTAATAATTATACAGACACAGACACACATATTATATATACACAATTAGTAACTATGGTGAGGTTTTATCCATTCCATTTTATATAGAAAATACATGTAAACAATTTGGTAATAATTATACAGACACAGACACACATATTATATATACACAATTAGTAACTATGGTGAGGTTGTACATTCCATTTTATATAGAAAATACATGTAAACAATTTGGTAATAATTATACAGACACAGACACACATATTATATATACACAATTAGTAACTATGGTGAGGTTTTATCCATTCCATTTTATATAGAAAATACATGTAAACAATTTGGTAATAATTATACAGACACAGACACACATATTATATATACACAATTAGTAACTATGGTGAGGTTGTACATTCCATTTTATATAGAAAATACATGTAAACAATTTGGTAATAATTATACAGACACAGACACACATATTATATATACACAATTAGTAACTATGGTGAGGTTGTACATTCCATTTTATATAGAAAATACATGTAAACAATTTGGTAATAATTATACAGACACAGACACACATATTATATATACACAATTAGTAACTATGGTGAGGTTGTACATTCCATTTTATATAGAAAATACATGTAAACAATTTGGTAATAATTATACAGACACAGACACACATATTATATATACACAATTAGTAACTATGGTGAGGTTTTATCCATTCCATTTTATATAGAAAATACATGTAAACAATTTGGTAATAATTATACAGACACAGACACACATATTATATATACACAATTAGTAACTATGGTGAGGTTGTACATTCCATTTTATATAGAAAATACATGTAAACAATTTGGTAATAATTATACAGACACAGACACACATATTATATATACACAATTAGTAACTATGGTGAGGTTTTATCCATTCCATTTTATATAGAAAATACATGTAAACAATTTGGTAATAATTATACAGACACAGACACACATATTATATATACACAATTAGTAACTATGGTGAGGTTGTACATTCCATTTTATATAGAAAATACATGTAAACAATTTGGTAATAATTATACAGACACAGACACACATATTATATATACACAATTAGTAACTATGGTGAGGTTGTACATTCCATTTTATATAGAAAATACATGTAAACAATTTGGTAATAATTATACAGACACAGACACACATATTATATATACACAATTAGTAACTATGGTGAGGTTGTACATTCCATTTTATATAGAAAATACATGTAAACAATTTGGTAATAATTATACAGACACAGACACACATATTATATATACACAATTAGTAACTATGGTGAGGTTTTATCCATTCCATTTTATATAGAAAATACATGTAAACAATTTGGTAATAATTATACAGACACAGACACACATATTATATATACACAATTAGTAACTATGGTGAGGTTGTACATTCCATTTTATATAGAAAATACATGTAAACAATTTGGTAATAATTATACAGACACAGACACACATATTATATATACACAATTAGTAACTATGGTGAGGTTGTACATTCCATTTTATATAGAAAATACATGTAAACAATTTGGTAATAATTATACAGACACAGACACACATATTATATATACACAATTAGTAACTATGGTGAGGTTTTATCCATTCCATTTTATATAGAAAATACATGTAAACAATTTGGTAATAATTATACAGACACAGACACACATATTATATATACACAATTAGTAACTATGGTGAGGTTGTACATTCCATTTTATATAGAAAATACATGTAAACAATTTGGTAATAATTATACAGACACAGACACACATATTATATATACACAATTAGTAACTATGGTGAGGTTTTATCCATTCCATTTTATATAGAAAATACATGTAAACAATTTGGTAATAATTATACAGACACAGACACACATATTATATATACACAATTAGTAACTATGGTGAGGTTGTACATTCCATTTTATATAGAAAATACATGTAAACAATTTGGTAATAATTATACAGACACAGACACACATATTATATATACACAATTAGTAACTATGGTGAGGTTGTACATTCCATTTTATATAGAAAATACATGTAAACAATTTGGTAATAATTATACAGACACAGACACACATATTATATATACACAATTAGTAACTATGGTGAGGTTGTACATTCCATTTTATATAGAAAATACATGTAAACAATTTGGTAATAATTATACAGACACAGACACACATATTATATATACACAATTAGTAACTATGGTGAGGTTTTATCCATTCCATTTTATATAGAAAATACATGTAAACAATTTGGTAATAATTATACAGACACAGACACACATATTATATATACACAATTAGTAACTATGGTGAGGTTGTACATTCCATTTTATATAGAAAATACATGTAAACAATTTGGTAATAATTATACAGACACAGACACACATATTATATATACACAATTAGTAACTATGGTGAGGTTGTACATTCCATTTTATATAGAAAATACATGTAAACAATTTGGTAATAATTATACAGACACAGACACACATATTATATATACACAATTAGTAACTATGGTGAGGTTGTACATTCCATTTTATATAGAAAATACATGTAAACAATTTGGTAATAATTATACAGACACAGACACACATATTATATATACACAATTAGTAACTATGGTGAGGTTTTATCCATTCCATTTTATATAGAAAATACATGTAAACAATTTGGTAATAATTATACAGACACAGACACACATATTATATATACACAATTAGTAACTATGGTGAGGTTGTACATTCCATTTTATATAGAAAATACATGTAAACAATTTGGTAATAATTATACAGACACAGACACACATATTATATATACACAATTAGTAACTATGGTGAGGTTGTACATTCCATTTTATATAGAAAATACATGTAAACAATTTGGTAATAATTATACAGACACAGACACACATATTATATATACACAATTAGTAACTATGGTGAGGTTGTACATTCCATTTTATATAGAAAATACATGTAAACAATTTGGTAATAATTATACAGACACAGACACACATATTATATATACACAATTAGTAACTATGGTGAGGTTTTATCCATTCCATTTTATATAGAAAATACATGTAAACAATTTGGTAATAATTATACAGACACAGACACACATATTATATATACACAATTAGTAACTATGGTGAGGTTGTACATTCCATTTTATATAGAAAATACATGTAAACAATTTGGTAATAATTATACAGACACAGACACACATATTATATATACACAATTAGTAACTATGGTGAGGTTTTATCCATTCCATTTTATATAGAAAATACATGTAAACAATTTGGTAATAATTATACAGACACAGACACACATATTATATATACACAATTAGTAACTATGGTGAGGTTGTACATTCCATTTTATATAGAAAATACATGTAAACAATTTGGTAATAATTATACAGACACAGACACACATATTATATATACACAATTAGTAACTATGGTGAGGTTGTACATTCCATTTTATATAGAAAATACATGTAAACAATTTGGTAATAATTATACAGACACAGACACACATATTATATATACACAATTAGTAACTATGGTGAGGTTGTACATTCCATTTTATATAGAAAATACATGTAAACAATTTGGTAATAATTATACAGACACAGACACACATATTATATATACACAATTAGTAACTATGGTGAGGTTTTATCCATTCCATTTTATATAGAAAATACATGTAAACAATTTGGTAATAATTATACAGACACAGACACACATATTATATATACACAATTAGTAACTATGGTGAGGTTGTACATTCCATTTTATATAGAAAATACATGTAAACAATTTGGTAATAATTATACAGACACAGACACACATATTATATATACACAATTAGTAACTATGGTGAGGTTTTATCCATTCCATTTTATATAGAAAATACATGTAAACAATTTGGTAATAATTATACAGACACAGACACACATATTATATATACACAATTAGTAACTATGGTGAGGTTGTACATTCCATTTTATATAGAAAATACATGTAAACAATTTGGTAATAATTATACAGACACAGACACACATATTATATATACACAATTAGTAACTATGGTGAGGTTGTACATTCCATTTTATATAGAAAATACATGTAAACAATTTGGTAATAATTATACAGACACAGACACACATATTATATATACACAATTAGTAACTATGGTGAGGTTGTACATTCCATTTTATATAGAAAATACATGTAAACAATTTGGTAATAATTATACAGACACAGACACACATATTATATATACACAATTAGTAACTATGGTGAGGTTTTATCCATTCCATTTTATATAGAAAATACATGTAAACAATTTGGTAATAATTATACAGACACAGACACACATATTATATATACACAATTAGTAACTATGGTGAGGTTGTACATTCCATTTTATATAGAAAATACATGTAAACAATTTGGTAATAATTATACAGACACAGACACACATATTATATATACACAATTAGTAACTATGGCGAGGTTTTATCCATTCCATTTTATATAGAAAATACATGTAAACAATTTGGTAATAATTATACAGACACAGACACACATATTATATATACACAATTAGTAACTATGGTGAGGTTGTACATTCCATTTTATATAGAAAATACATGTAAACAATTTGGTAATAATTATACAGACACAGACACACATATTATATATACACAATTAGTAACTATGGTGAGGTTGTACATTCCATTTTATATAGAAAATACATGTAAACAATTTGGTAATAATTATACAGACACAGACACACATATTATATATACACAATTAGTAACTATGGTGAGGTTGTACATTCCATTTTATATAGAAAATACATGTAAACAATTTGGTAATAATTATACAGACACAGACACACATATTATATATACACAATTAGTAACTATGGTGAGGTTTTATCCATTCCATTTTATATAGAAAATACATGTAAACAATTTGGTAATAATTATACAGACACAGACACACATATTATATATACACAATTAGTAACTATGGTGAGGTTTTATCCATTCCATTTTATATAGAAAATACATGTAAACAATTTGGTAATAATTATACAGACACAGACACACATATTATATATACACAATTAGTAACTATGGTGAGGTTGTACATTCCATTTTATATAGAAAATACATGTAAACAATTTGGTAATAATTATACAGACACAGACACACATATTATATATACACAATTAGTAACTATGGTGAGGTTGTACATTCCATTTTATATAGAAAATACATGTAAACAATTTGGTAATAATTATACAGACACAGACACACATATTATATATACACAATTAGTAACTATGGTGAGGTTGTACATTCCATTTTATATAGAAAATACATGTAAACAATTTGGTAATAATTATACAGACACAGACACACATATTATATATACACAATTAGTAACTATGGTGAGGTTTTATCCATTCCATTTTATATAGAAAATACATGTAAACAATTTGGTAATAATTATACAGACACAGACACACATATTATATATACACAATTAGTAACTATGGTGAGGTTTTATCCATTCCATTTTATATAGAAAATACATGTAAACAATTTGGTAATAATTATACAGACACAGACACACATATTATATATACACAATTAGTAACTATGGTGAGGTTGTACATTCCATTTTATATAGAAAATACATGTAAACAATTTGGTAATAATTATACAGACACAGACACACATATTATATATACACAATTAGTAACTATGGTGAGGTTGTACATTCCATTTTATATAGAAAATACATGTAAACAATTTGGTAATAATTATACAGACACAGACACACATATTATATATACACAATTAGTAACTATGGTGAGGTTGTACATTCCATTTTATATAGAAAATACATGTAAACAATTTGGTAATAATTATACAGACACAGACACACATATTATATATACACAATTAGTAACTATGGTGAGGTTTTATCCATTCCATTTTATATAGAAAATACATGTAAACAATTTGGTAATAATTATACAGACACAGACACACATATTATATATACACAATTAGTAACTATGGTGAGGTTTTATCCATTCCATTTTATATAGAAAATACATGTAAACAATTTGGTAATAATTATACAGACACAGACACACATATTATATATACACAATTAGTAACTATGGTGAGGTTGTACATTCCATTTTATATAGAAAATACATGTAAACAATTTGGTAATAATTATACAGACACAGACACACATATTATATATACACAATTAGTAACTATGGTGAGGTTGTACATTCCATTTTATATAGAAAATACATGTAAACAATTTGGTAATAATTATACAGACACAGACACACATATTATATATACACAATTAGTAACTATGGTGAGGTTGTACATTCCATTTTATATAGAAAATACATGTAAACAATTTGGTAATAATTATACAGACACAGACACACATATTATATATACACAATTAGTAACTATGGTGAGGTTTTATCCATTCCATTTTATATAGAAAATACATGTAAACAATTTGGTAATAATTATACAGACACAGACACACATATTATATATACACAATTAGTAACTATGGTGAGGTTTTATCCATTCCATTTTATATAGAAAATACATGTAAACAATTTGGTAATAATTATACAGACACAGACACACATATTATATATACACAATTAGTAACTATGGTGAGGTTGTACATTCCATTTTATATAGAAAATACATGTAAACAATTTGGTAATAATTATACAGACACAGACACACATATTATATATACACAATTAGTAACTATGGTGAGGTTTTATCCATTCCATTTTATATAGAAAATACATGTAAACAATTTGGTAATAATTATACAGACACAGACACACATATTATATATACACAATTAGTAACTATGGTGAGGTTGTACATTCCATTTTATATAGAAAATACATGTAAACAATTTGGTAATAATTATACAGACACAGACACACATATTATATATACACAATTAGTAACTATGGTGAGGTTTTATCCATTCCATTTTATATAGAAAATACATGTAAACAATTTGGTAATAATTATACAGACACAGACACACATATTATATATACACAATTAGTAACTATGGTGAGGTTGTACATTCCATTTTATATAGAAAATACATGTAAACAATTTGGTAATAATTATACAGACACAGACACACATATTATATATACACAATTAGTAACTATGGTGAGGTTGTACATTCCATTTTATATAGAAAATACATGTAAACAATTTGGTAATAATTATACAGACACAGACACACATATTATATATACACAATTAGTAACTATGGTGAGGTTGTACATTCCATTTTATATAGAAAATACATGTAAACAATTTGGTAATAATTATACAGACACAGACACACATATTATATATACACAATTAGTAACTATGGTGAGGTTTTATCCATTCCATTTTATATAGAAAATACATGTAAACAATTTGGTAATAATTATACAGACACAGACACACATATTATATATACACAATTAGTAACTATGGTGAGGTTGTACATTCCATTTTATATAGAAAATACATGTAAACAATTTGGTAATAATTATACAGACACAGACACACATATTATATATACACAATTAGTAACTATGGTGAGGTTTTATCCATTCCATTTTATATAGAAAATACATGTAAACAATTTGGTAATAATTATACAGACACAGACACACATATTATATATACACAATTAGTAACTATGGTGAGGTTGTACATTCCATTTTATATAGAAAATACATGTAAACAATTTGGTAATAATTATACAGACACAGACACACATATTATATATACACAATTAGTAACTATGGTGAGGTTGTACATTCCATTTTATATAGAAAATACATGTAAACAATTTGGTAATAATTATACAGACACAGACACACATATTATATATACACAATTAGTAACTATGGTGAGGTTGTACATTCCATTTTATATAGAAAATACATGTAAACAATTTGGTAATAATTATACAGACACAGACACACATATTATATATACACAATTAGTAACTATGGTGAGGTTTTATCCATTCCATTTTATATAGAAAATACATGTAAACAATTTGGTAATAATTATACAGACACAGACACACATATTATATATACACAATTAGTAACTATGGTGAGGTTGTACATTCCATTTTATATAGAAAATACATGTAAACAATTTGGTAATAATTATACAGACACAGACACACATATTATATATACACAATTAGTAACTATGGTGAGGTTTTATCCATTCCATTTTATATAGAAAATACATGTAAACAATTTGGTAATAATTATACAGACACAGACACACATATTATATATACACAATTAGTAACTATGGTGAGGTTGTACATTCCATTTTATATAGAAAATACATGTAAACAATTTGGTAATAATTATACAGACACAGACACACATATTATATATACACAATTAGTAACTATGGTGAGGTTTTATCCATTCCATTTTATATAGAAAATACATGTAAACAATTTGGTAATAATTATACAGACACAGACACACATATTATATATACACAATTAGTAACTATGGTGAGGTTGTACATTCCATTTTATATAGAAAATACATGTAAACAATTTGGTAATAATTATACAGACACAGACACACATATTATATATACACAATTAGTAACTATGGTGAGGTTGTACATTCCATTTTATATAGAAAATACATGTAAACAATTTGGTAATAATTATACAGACACAGACACACATATTATATATACACAATTAGTAACTATGGTGAGGTTTTATCCATTCCATTTTATATAGAAAATACATGTAAACAATTTGGTAATAATCATACAGACACAGACACACAGACATACACCCACAATATGAGTGTCTGTAGAGCAATATGTACTTTCTATATTTCAATATACTTGTGTAGTTTATATTTCATGTCCTAGTCCTATTTTTATATAAGGCAAATAAAATACCAATATCTCAAAAACTCAAATGAATAATATTTGATATTATTAATTTCAAACAACGTTACTTACCGATCCAAAACTGCGTCTTCCCCGTGGAGGAACATGTCCTCGAATTCTGAATCTACGGATTCAATTTCACTGGAATCATTTAGATGTTCACTATCACTAGATCTGTCTATTTCATCAATTATATCATGCAAGTCTGTGTACTTGGTCTTCGCCTTCGATTTGGCTGATTTATTTTCCATTACTATGACTTGAAAATGCTCTAAAAAAACGTTTGCTGCGCGTAAAATGGTATGGCTACTTCTTGTAGAAATTTCAATGGCGAATGGCTGTGTGTACGCAAGAGTATAGGACAAAGGATATTCTTCCCGGGTCGAACCATTACATGTTCCCATTTACCTCAGTTCATTGGCTATCTATCCAGCTAGATTTCAAGAAGATCAGAGGTCATTGGTCCGAAATACAGTCAATCAACGAAGAACAGGTCGTTCGATTGGCGCGTAATGAGGTCGTTGTTTGGTGTTTTCAAATCAGTTCCTGTCGGTCAATATGTCCCGGGAAAAGAACCATGATGTTTGGTTGTTTTACTAACAAACAGAGGATTCTAATGAAACCGAACTTGACTTGATAAACGTCCGTTTAGAGTGAGTAATTACAATGAACGTTACGTCCAAAGTTGAAGGAGGCTGAATTTTCCACACAAGCCGTTTACAAAATGTTTCGTGTTAGGCTATAAAAATGGATTATATCAAACAAAACACCACTTGATTGTTTCGTCGTGACCTTTAGGATTGCCAAAAGAAGAACATTTCCTAAGGTAATTGATGAATTTTATTGCTATTTCTGACTTTTGTGACTAATGTACTTTGCTGTAACTGTACCTAATGTGTTGTTTACTGATCGATATTCGCTTTTGCAGTGAAGCTTTTCGAAATCGGACATATTGGCTAGATTAACAAGAGGTATAGCTTTGATTTGGTGTATAATACTTATGATTTAATTGAAGCTAAATATTTATAATTATGTCATTTCGCCATTTTTTTTTATTTTTTTTGAAACGTTCCGCTAGCGGAACCCTGGAGCTGGACAGGTTAAAATAAATCTCAAAGTGCCATAGTAAAGGGTGTCAATTGATCTCAAACACTGAGCGGAAGCATTCATATATAAAATATCCCTATAGTCTAGTAAAGACATAAATGTAGCTGATACTAGCCTCCTTCTGGCTTCAAAAGAAAAACAGGCCTTATTCCTAAAATAAAATCCCAATTTCAGCTTAAATTTTTTTGTAAGTTGTTGAATATGCAATTTAAAAGAGAAGCCGTCATCAATTAAAATTCCAAGATATTTATATGAGGTTACAACCTCAATCTCCTTGCCCTGACAGGTAGTAATAGGTGAAAGGTTCAGAGGTCTATTTCTGTCACGTTCCTGACCTTATTTCCTTTGTTTAGTCTTTGTTTAGTTGGTCAGGACGTGAGCTGGGTGGGTATATTCTATGTTATGTGTTTCATTGTTTTAGGGTTGTCTAATTGGCCTGATATGGTTCTCAATCAGAGGCAGGTGTTTTACGTTGTCTCTGATTGGGAACCATATTAAGGTAGGCTGTTCTCACTGTTTGTTTGTGGGTGATTGTTCCTGTTCATTGCGTTCTTTGTTTTCACTAGGTTCACATGTTCAGGTCTGTAGCGTCGTTGGTTTAATTTCTGTTGATTGTTTTGTTCGTGTTTAATAAGTGTTCCAATAAATATGGAAACGTACCACGCTGCGATTTGGTCCTCCTCTCCTTCAACCAACGACGAGAGTCGTTACAATTTCTTGCTTTAGAAAACACCATTAGTTTAGTTTTGTCAGTATTGAGGATACATTTCAATTGACACAAGGTATGTTGAACAGTATAAAAAGCAGTTTTTAAGTTCTGGAAAGCTTTTGTAAGAGACGAGGCACAACAATAAATAACAGTATCATCAGCATAAAAATGAAGTTGCGCATTTTGGAAATTTTTGTATAAATAATTTATATAAATAGTGAATAAGAGAGGACCAAGTACAGAGCCTTGGGACACACCATTAAAGACAGACAATTTAACAGACATAAGCCCATCAAATTGAGTGCACTGAGTTCTATCAGACAGATAGTTGGCAAACCATGCAACTGCATGCTCTGAAAGACCTACACTCGACAATCTCTGCCTTAGTATAGCATGATCAACTGTATCAAAATCTTTAGAGAGATCAATAAAAAGTGAGACACATTGCTGTTTTTTGTGAAGGGCTTCAGTGATATCATTTAAAACCTTCATGGCTGCTGTAATTGTGCTATGCTTCTTCCTGAAGCCAGATTGGTACATTGATAAAATAGAGTTAGTAAATAAAAAACTATTTTAGCTGTTCACTCACAAGGGTTTCAAGTATTTTCACCAGGGGTGACAGCTTTGAGATTGGCCTATAATTATTTAAAATAGTTGGATTTCCCCCTTTTAAAAGTGGTAGGACAAATGCTGATTTCCAGATTTTCGGAATTTCATTACATTCCAGGGTTAGATTGAACAGATATGTAAGTGGTTCAGCTATGAAATCAGCTGCCAGATTTAAAAAGCAGGGATCCAGAAGATCAGGACCTGCAGGCTTTCTCTGATCTAAGGATTTCAGGGCTTTATGTACCACCTGCACTGAGAATGGCAAAAAGCAAAAAGTTTGACTAGCTCTCACTGCTTCATCCACACAGGGTTGTACAGAGACAGAGGACACTGAATGAAACAGCCTACCAGATGATACAAAGTGCTCATTGAAACAATTCAGCATTTCAGTTTTGTCATATACAGCAACAGAGTCCTTCAAAACACATGACGGTAATTCATTAACATTACTGTTACCAGACATAGACTTAATAGCCTTCCAAAACTTTCTAGGGTCAATCAGGTTATCAGTGGTAACAGACATAAAATATTCAGATTTGGCCTTCCTGAGAAGAAAAGAACACTTGTTTCGTAACGGCCTAAAAATAAGCCAATCAGCATCAGAACACAATTTCCTTGCTTTAGCCCAGGCTAGATTACCGTCGTGAATAATACAAGACAGCTCAGAAGAAAACCATGGATTATCCCACCCTTTAACCCTGAACCTGCGGAATGGGGCATATTTGTTTACTATTTGGAAAAAAACATAATGAAAGAATTTCAAGGCAGGGATAGGCTCAATCTTGCTCCAGTCAAAACAAAACAAATCATGAAAGAAATGATTTAATTAAAACACTTCAAATTTCTCTTACGAATAAAACGTGGGTTTGTCTTAGGAACCTTAGTATTTCTAACAGCAAAAACAGCAGAATGGTCACTTAAATCATTACAAAAAAACAACCGCAGAATATTTATGTGGAACATTTGTTAATATCAAATCAATCAGGGTAGATTTATCTGGGCATTTAAGATTTGGGCGAGTGGGTGAGTTAATCAACTGGGTAAGATTCATAGAATTACAAAACATTTTTAAATCATCAGACAACGGCTTTAACCAACACCAGTTGAGAACACCAATCAAGATCATTTCACTGTAAAGAAGTTTAGACATAAGGTGCGTCAAAGAAGAAAATGCATCACCGAGAGCAGAGGGGGGTCTCTAACAGCCAATCACAGTTATAGAGAGACCCTTCGAAACCTCAATATTCAAAGCAAGAAATTCCAACTGTTCACAAATAGTTTCAGACTTTGCCACACTTACAGGGAATTTAGTTTTTACATATATAGCCACACCCCCACCTTAACTTGATCAGTGCGATAAACATTGTAACCACTTATACAAATATCCTTATTAAAAACAGACTTGCTGAGCCAGGTTTCAGAAAACACAATTACATCAGCATCAGTTGATTTAGCCCAAATCCTAACCCCATCAATTTGACAAATGAAAAATACCAAAACCAGATCTTGATTTAAAATCAGAGGGGGTTTGGAGACATTGCATATCAGGGCAAGGGTTAGGTTGCACGTTACCTGATATCAACAAAAGAATAATAACTAGGCACCCTGCACGGCTTCTCTTTTTTAACTTATAGAGGGTAGGGGGCAGCATTTTCACGTTTGGATGAAAAGCATACCCAAATTAAACTGCCAGCTACTCATCTGCAGAAAATAAGATATGCATATTAGTATTATTAGTTATATTTGGATAGAAAACACTCTGAAGTTTATAAAACTGTTTGAATCATGTCTGTGAGTATAACATAACTTATTTAGCAGGCGAAACCCCGAGGACAAACCATTCAGATGTTTTTTTTTGAGGTCACTCTCTTTTCAATGAGGTTTCATTGGGAAACCAGATTTGTAAGCGACTTGCTTGCAGTTCCTACGGCTTCCACTGGATGTCAACAGTCTAGAGAAATTGGTTGAGGTTATTCCTTTGTGTAATGAAGAAATATGGCCATCTAGAAATACGGCAATCACATTTTATGATTTTTAAGTAATTAATTTGCATTTTATTGCATGACATAAGTATTTGATACATCAGAAAAGCAGAACTTAATATTTGATACAGAAACCTTTGTTTGCAATTACAGAGATCATACGTTTCCTGTAGTTCTTGATCAGGTTTGCACACACTGCAGCAGGGATTTTGGCCCACTCCTCCATACAGACCTTCTCCAGATCCTTCAGGTTTCGGGGCTGTCGCTGGGCAATACGGACTTTCAGCTCCCTCCAAAGATTTTCTATTGGGTTCAGGTCTGGAGAATGGCTCGGCCAATCCAGGACCTTGAGATGCTTCTTACGGAGCCACTCCTTAGATGCCCTGGCTGTGTGTTTCGGGTCGTTGTCATGCTGGAAGACCCAGCCACGACCCATCTTCAATGCTCTTACTGAGGGAAGGAGGTTGTTGGCCAAGATCTCGCGATACATGGCCCCATCCCTCCTCCCCTCAATACGGTGCAGTCGTCTTGTCTCCATTGCAGAAAAGCATCCCCAAAGAATGATGTTTCCACCTCCATGCTTCACGGTTGGGATGGTGTTCTTGGGGTTGTACTCATCCTTCTTCTTCCTCCAAACACGGCGAGTGGAGTTTAGACCAAAAAGCTCTATTTTTGTCTCATCAGACCACATGACCTTCTCCCATTCCTCCTCTGGATCATCAAGATGGTCATTGGCAAACTTCAGACGGGCCTGGACATGCGCTGGCTTGAGCAGGGGGACCTTGCGTGCGCTGCAGGATTTTAATCCATGACGGCGTAGTGTGTTACTAATGGTTTTCTTTGAGACTGTGGTCCCAGCTCTCTTCAGGTCATTGACCAGGTCCTGCCGTGTAGATCTGGGCTGATCCCTCACCCTCCTCATGATCATTGATGCCCCACGAGGTGAGATCTTGCATGGAGCCCCAGACCGAGGGTGTTTGACCGTCATCTTGAACTTCTTCCATTTTCTAATAATTGCGCCAACAGTTGTTGCCTTCTCACCAAGCTGCTTGCCTATTGTCCTGTAGCCCATCCCAGCCTTGTGCAGGTCTACAATTTCAAACGTGATGTCCTTACACAGCTCTCTGGTCTTGGCCATTGTGGAGAGGTTGGAGTCTGTTTGATTGTGTGTGTGGACAGGTGTCTTTTATACAGGTAACGAGTTCAAACAGGTGCAGTTAATACAGGCAATGAGTGGAGAACAGGAGGGCTTCTTAAAGAAAAACTAACAGGTCTGTGAGAGCCGGAATTCTTACTGGTTGGTAGGTGATCAAATACTTATGTCATGCAATAAAATGCAAATGAATTACTTAAAAATCATACAATGTGATTTTCTGGATTTTTGTTTTAGATTCCGTCTTTCACAGTTGAAGTGTACCAATGATACAAATTACAGACCTCTACATGCTTTGTAAGTAGGAAAACCTGCAAAATCGGCAGTGTTTCAAATACTTGTTCTCCCCACTGTACATGTATTGTGTAACATGAAGTCCTATGAGTGTCATCTGATGAAGATCATCAAAGGTTAGTGATTAATTTTATCTATATTTCTGCTTTTTGTGAATCCTCTCTTTGGCTGTGTTATTCTGTGAATAGGCATTCACCTAACATAGTAATTTGGTTTGCTTTCGTCGTAAAGCCTTTTTGAAATCGGACACTGTGGCTGGATTTACAACAAGTGTATCTTTAAAATGGTGTAAAAGACATGTAGGTTTGAGGAATTATAATAATGGGATTTCACTGGCTGTTGAAGAGGTGGGACGCTAGCGTAATTCCTCAAACATACAAGTAATATACACCATTTTAAAGATACATTTCTTGTTTATCCAGCCACAGTGTCTGATTTCAAAAAAACTTATCCTTAACCTTTTCTCAATATAGGGGGTGCTGTTTCAACATTAGCATTTATCGTCTCCAAATTAAACTGCCTCATACTCAATTCTTGCTCGTACAATATGCATATTATAGTTATTATTGGATAGAAAACACTCTCTAGTTTCTATAGCCGTTTGAATTATGTCTCTGAGTGAAACAGAACTCATTCTACAGCACTTTTCCTGATATGGAGTGAGATTTCAGACATTTTGGCCTCTGGTCCCAGGTCAGTTTTAAAGTCCCTGTAAATCCTATGAGGATACAAACACTGCCCATGCCTTCCTCTAGATGTCAGTAAGAGGTGACAATTTGAATGGAGTCGATTGCGCAATCAGGGCCAGTATAAAACGCGAAAGACCGGATGTACCGTTCTTTTCCTGCTGCGCCTCACGCAAGATGGACATCGGACTCTCTCTCTTTCCAAGCGTTGGTTTAGCCACTTATATATCGCCGGTCATGTTTTTACTCGTTATAGGTGTTAAAAACATCATAAGGTAGTTAATTTAAACCGTTTTATAGCAATTTATATCCGTTTAGTGCGATTTTGAGGCATTGCTTTGTGATGCACATTGAAGCGCCGGGCACGTTTCGGGGTCCCGGTCGAACGTTAGTGGGCATTTCGACGGGACAAGAGGACAGCTTTCGACCAAAAGAAGATTAGACCCAAGAAAGGATACATTGCCCAAGATACTGATGGAAGAACAGCTCACAGTAAGAACTATTTATGATGATAAATCGCTGTTCTGTTGAAAAATTTTAAACGCATATGTCGCCATTTTGTTATGTGTAGCTTCGCTTGGCGGACCCGGTATTGCACAGTAAGGATAATTTTACAAATGTAAGTCAGCGATTGCATTAAGAACTAATTTGTCTTTCGATTCCTGTCAACCCTGTATTTTTTAGTCAAGTTTATGATTAGCTATCGATTAGACTAGATCACAGGGCAGTTTTGCTAGTATTCTCATTGTATAACCACGTTTTTTTGTGGCTAAATATGCACATTTTCGAACAAACTCTATATGTATTTTGTAATATGATGTTACAGGAGTGTCATCGGAAGAATTCTGAGAAGGTTAGTGAAAAAATTAATATATTTTGGTGATCATAACGTTATCGCTCCCCTTGCCTTTGATTCATGCTGGGGTAACGTTTGCACATGTGGTATGCTAATATAACGATTTATTGTGTTTTCGCTGTAAAACGCTTAGAAAATCTGAAATATTGTCTGAATTCACAAGATCTGTGTCTTTCCATTGCTATGCTTTGTCTATTTTTATGAAATGTTTTATGATGAGTAAATTGGTAATACACGTTGCTCTCTGTATTTATTCTAGTCGAGTTGTGATGGTGGGTGCAATTGTAAACTATGATTTCTACCTGAAATATGCACATTTTTCTAACAAAAACTATCCTATACAATAAATATGTTATCAGACTGTCATCTGATGAGGTTTTTTCTTGGTTAGTGGCTATCAATATCTTTATTTGGCCGAATTGGTGATAGCTACTGGTGGAGAGAAAAAATGGTGGACAAAGAAAAATGGTGTCTTTTGCTAACGTGGTTAGCTAATAGATTTACATATTGTGTCTTCCCTGTAAAACATTTTAAAAATCAGAAATGAATGCTGGATTCACAAGAAGTGGATCTTTCATCTGGTATCTTGGACTTGTGATTGAATGATATTTAGATGCTACTATTTACTTGTGACGCTATGCTAGCTATGCTATTCAGCTTTTTTACTGGTGGGGGGTGGGGGGTGCTCCCGGATCCGGGTTTCTGACTCGTTAGAAGTTAATGCAACCGCTGTGTCAGATTTCAAAAAGGCTTTATGGCAAAAGCACACCATGCAATTATGTTAGGTCAGCGCCTAGCCACAGGAAACCATACAGCCATTTCCCAACCAAGGAGAGGTGTCACAAAAGTCAGAAATAGCATTAAAATGAATCACTTCCTTTGATGATCTTCATCTGATGGCACTCCCAGGTCTGCATGTTAGACAATAAATATGTGTTTTGTTCGATAGTGTCCATCATTTATGTCCAAATACCTCCTTTTTGTTCGCGCGTTTAGTCCAGTAATCCAAATGCACAAGGCGCGGGCACTAGTCCAGACAATGTCAAAAAAGTTCCATTACAGTTTGTAGCAACATGTCAAACGATGCATATAATCAATCTTTAGGATGTTTTTATCATAAATCTTCAATAATATTCCAACCGGACAATTCCTTTGTCATTAGAAAGGGAACGAAGCTCGCGCACAACTCATGGCTTTCAGCCAGACCACTGGTTGAAACAGCTCTTATTCGCTCCCCTTTCACAGTAGAAGCCTGAAACAACTTTCTAAAGACTGTTGTCATCTAGTGGAAGCCTTAGGAAGTGCCATCTGACCCCATTTACACTGTATATTGGATAGGTATTTACTTGAAAAACTACAAACCTCAGATCTTCCACTTCCTGGTTGGATTTTTCTCAGGTTTTCGCCTGCCATATGAGTTCTGTTATACTCACAGACATCATTCAAACAGTTTTAGAAACTTCAGAGTGTTTTCCATCCAAATCTACTAATAACATGCATATCCTAGCCTCTGGGCCTGAGTAGCAGGCAGTTTACTCTGGGCACGCTTTTCATCCGGACGTGAAAATACTGCCCCCTACCCCAAAGAAGTTAAAAAGATTCTATTCATGTGTAATAGTACAGTATAAATACCATTAATCATATAAACTTAATAAGTTTAAAAACACTATTCCTGACATCTGCATAGAGGAACAGTGATAAGTTCTTCTCTTTGAAGTAGGTCATCAACAAAATAGTGTCAGCAGTGGCTGTTAGCTGTTCGATTTCATTCAGCAGGCACTCTACTCAACTTCGTCTTTTGGCTTTTAAAAATGTTGACAGTTCTCTTACCCTTGTTCAGGAGAACTTGAGTCAGGCAACTGCCAATCTCGATGCCAGTAAGGGGATTGAAGTGGTCGCAGAGCCAAGGCCACTGTTCCTGGAGGTCACTGATGCTTGGAGGAGGACAAGTGTTGATCATGTGGCATTGATAAGCATATATCAGCTTCATCAGGTCATCCACTTCCCTCTTGTCTGCACCTCTGGGACCCACACAGCTGAAAATGGTCACCCCATCGCCTGTTTCTTGTTTTCCATGGAGTCTGGGGTTTCTTTCTCTGGAAGGTCTTGTGGTTGCCAGTTGATGCAGCTATAACTGTCGACCCTGGTTTTTGCTGTTTTTACCTGTCCGCTGATGTCCCTTTCCTCTTCATTGCTCCTCTTGGGTCTATGCATTCTATCTAAAGTGTGGTTATGATTTTTATGCTCCAATCTGGTCTTAATCTTTGTGAACAGCAGTGGTACCCACTGCCAAGTGGTTCTCCTTCCTCGGTCAGGTCTCCAAAAGACTTTGGGTACTGCGTTACAATGAATTTTGCAATTTCACTGCAAACAGTCTTGTTGGGATCTGTCGCCTCTACCCTCTTTCCTTGGGCAATGGCCTGCTTGAGGCTTGAGGGAATCTTCTGCCAAGGTACCTGGAAGATGCTGACCCACAATGTGCTCATGTTAATCATTGTTGTTGTAGGCAAAGAAGAGGCCGGACTTGGAGGGGACAGCAGTTCACTCACACCACTGCCTGACTCACAAGGTAGAGGGGATGATGAGCGCCCACCATAATCTTTAAAGAAGAAAAGATTAAACAATTTATGCAAAAATTACAATGTGAAAGAAATAGTCCCTACCAATGTTCCCTCAAAAAAAATGTAGGCACTGAGCAAATTTCAGGTCTGCTGTAGGCTGTTTTAGGCCTACCAGAGTGGCCTATCACCAAAAACAATGGAGATAATTAATCCCATAACATTTTAACATGGAAATAGCTGGTTGAAAAGGGTCGGAAACTTTCTGGCAAATTTCTGTAATTTTTCGAGAAATTTTCCATGGGAAGTTAAGCCTGTGAATTTTGGGAAATTTGCTTAAATTCATTTAAAAAAGTTAGCTTATAACAGTGAACCTTTTTTGTGGGATACACCTAAGGCAATTCTAGGTCTTGTGGCATATTTTGGTTAAACTATCCCCAATTCAATGGAATTGCAACCCTCTGCATGCACAGTGCATTCTTCCATCACATGTGCAGTGTATTTTTCCATCACATGTACAGCTGATTTTCGAGATCTTACACTAATGAAATGCTATTGAGCCCACACTATGCTATTTAGCCAAGGACTGCATGCTTTCTGGTAAGTTTTGATTACAATACTGTGTGGGGTGAATATATTTTATATGACATACATGATTTTTGTTAACTAGTAAATAGTAGTCTACAGCAAAGTGTGTTTAAATTATTTCTAACTTGTTAACAATTTCTGCTAGTTAGTTTTTGTTACCATGTGGGTTTTAACTTGCTTGAACCTGCTAAGGAGTGTTAATTCACCTGTTTCCATACATGTTTCATTTAAAAAATATATCTTACAAAGGAGTTGTTCAATCTAACTGCTTAGATATTTATCTGTACATGGAATTGTATTTTTGTTTTTACTCATTTGTTTCTAATAAAATGCCACAGGCACTATCTGATGTGTGGAGACCTTTCACTGCAGCGAATGTAGAAGGAAAAGCTGTGTACATTTGCAAATACTGTGCCAACTCATATGTGAAGAATGCAACAAAAATGCAGAATCATCTGGCCAAGTGCATAAAGTTCCCTCAGCGCTTACAACAAGCAACCTCTGACAAAAGTCCCTCTACTTCTAGTCGAGGTGAAAATGATGAATCAGACACCTTATTGATAGCAACAGCTCATGGTCCTCCTGGAATCAGAAGTTTTTTTGACTCAATGGAGGAACATAGTCAGAGAAATGCTGATGAATGTCTTGCTCACGCTGTGTATGCAAGTGGTTAACTACATCATCTCCACTGCTCAACCAGTATTCTACTAGAGCACAGACACAAGGAACACCATACACACACCGGTCTCTACATTGCAGATGAGCTGAAAGCAGTCATCAATGACCTTGGACCACAGACGGTGTTTGCACTGGTGACAGACAATGCTGTGAACATGAAGGCTGCTTGGTCTAAAGTGGAGGAGTCCTACCCGCACATTACACCCTTTGGCTGTGCTGCTCATGCATTGAATCTGCTCCTCAATGACATCATGGCACTGAAAACAATGGATGCACTCTACAAGAGAGCCAAGAAAAGAGTTAGGTATGTGAAGGTCATCAAGTTATAGCAGCAATTGACCTCTGTAATGAATGCTGTCTTCATTGACCTTAACACATAGCTATAATACTGTTATAATGCCTTCCTTATTAAAGCAGACTTTGTTGCAAATATCTTACTACACCCCACAGTTAAACACGTTCTGCCCGTAACAGATACTAACCTCACTCCCACACGCAGGGGAGAATGGCTGACTCAGACCTTTTATGACCACTGATAAGGCAGGAATGCCACTATACGAGCATGCACACGCACGTGCACACACGCACACACACACACACCCTTGTTTCAGGCTGGGTTTCCAAGAACAAAGAACAGTGCCAAGAACCAATGGGTCACAGTCAGGAGCACGAACTACCAGAATCTACCTACGTCATTCACTGTATAAAATGTACTGCACAATATGTTTCGGGACTCGCTTCTGCTAGTTCCTTCTGAGCTAAATGAACGAGCCCGTGCACGCTTTGCTCAGATATCTTTACATCCGAATAAACTGTCTTATTATACCTTATCCACCTCGTCCAGCGTCTCAACTTGGTCTCATTTCTCTAGTAACGAATCATCAACAAAACTTGGTAGCAGAGGATGGTTTTCAACCTTTGAATTCGGTCTATAGAGAGTTGATGTGAGAAAAGAGAAGTTTGAGACAGATTCCAGAAGGACGGGTGACCTGTCCACAGGAGCCTTCGGGGATTCAACTCACCCCAGGAAACTGATCAAAGAGCTCGACATTAAAAGGTAAACAGAGCCTGTTAAATCAAAATCTGTATATTGTATTATAGCCAATATCTAAATTGAGATTAGGACTACTGGGCGTGAGTATGAATCACTGTTAAAATTTATGGAAAACTGTTAATAATTTGAAGGCATTGTGTAAAGGTATCTGCGTAATATGATCAAGTCGTATTAGTAATCTGAAGCTAGTTGAAGTGTTGTTCAACTAGGAGTATCAGTGAGAAATCTAAGCTTGATATAGATGAATGAGATGTGATCAAGTTGTATTAGTAATCTGAAGCTAGTTGAAGTGTTGTTCAACTAGGAGTATCAGTGAGAAATCTAAGCTTGATAAGTGTTTTTGATTCAAGTCGTATTAGTAATCTGGGGCTGGTTGGGGTGGCATCCAACCAGGAGTATCAGTGGTAAATCTAAGCTTGACATTTCGGGATTCAAGTCGTATTAGCCAATCCGGGACTAGTCGATAACTATTTTTCGATTAGGAGCAAGAAGAAGTCTAAGCTTGAACTAGGAGTATGGGAATTAAACCTGAACTCTCCAAATTAATGTAACTGCTTGACCGTTTCACGAGACTGATTGTTACTAACTACTGGTATTCTACAGTAAGGCTGTGTTGAAGTGACCGCCGAGTCAAAGTTTGGGCCGTTTTGCAGCCGCCGTGCTGAGTGATGACTTGATTGTATTAAGCTTGATTTTTCCCTCTTGTGCTGTAGGTATTTCCTTAAGGACTAGAATTAATTTGACAATTATTATAGAAGCGCTTGAATATATTAATATATTGTCCCAAAAGGACACATTTGAAATACTTTGGGAAATTATTTAATTAATTAGTTGAATATGTGATAATAATATTTTTTGAGAAAAATAAGTCCTAGAATTAATTTGACAATTATTCTAGGAGCGCTTGAATTTACTAATATATTGTCCCAAAAGGACACGTTTGAAATACTTTGGGAAAGTATTTAATTAATTAGTTGAATATGTGATAATAATATTTTTTGAGAAAAAGGAGTCCTGGAATTAATTAAATAATTATTCTAGAAGCGCTTGAATTTATTAATATATTGTTCCAAAAGGATATAACTGAAATACTTTGGGAAGGTATTTAAATAATTCATTAATTATGGACAAATAAAACTTATTGAGAAAAATAGGTCCCATAATTAATTCAATAATTATCTCAGAAGCGCTCGAATTTATTAACATATTGTTCCAAAAGGATATTGCCGAAATACTTTGGGAAAGTATTTAATTAATTCGCCAAACATAAGGCAATAAAATTCTTTGTGTACGAGGGTGGGACACAAGAGATAAGTCTGTGTCGGCACCAAGGATACATCGCTGGTTTCGACCAGTGACGGGCTAAGTACACCAAGATAGTAAAAGACCCAGACATAGCTTAACGACAAAATGGCCACAACCACCGTCCCCAAACTCAAATTCAATGAATGCTTAGATCAGAGAATGCAGGACAGAGCAGGGGGAAGGGAAAAGTATAAATCAATAAAGAAGGTGTGGGAGGGAGTGAGACTGAAATGGACACAGGCAGGTTACTTTAGTGGAGGTGCCCCATCGAAAGGGCAACTCACAACTATGGAGAAAGAACTGGAGGAGGCTGTAAAAGAGGGAGTGGAAAGTGAGGTGGAGAGAAATAAGTTACACTTATTTAAGAAAGAAGGGACAAAGCACAGGGAAAGAGCGGAGGCTGAGTTAAGTATAGGGACTTGGGCGATTGAAGAAATAAGAAGGGCACTCCCATATAAAAAAACGGATATGATGGGGGTGGTCACTGGAGCACCAACTGACACCAAAAAGGGCATGCCCAACGACAATGACACCCCACCAGCCACCACAGCCACCCCATCGGCCCCAACCCATCTATACCCGGAACTGCCACAGGGAGAGAAAACAACACCACCTCCCTATTCCATAAATCCATTAAACCCTTTTCTGACCCCTGCTGTGGTACAGGCACCGGTGTTTGTGGTGCAGGGAGGACACCTAAAAGGTAGCATGACTTTGGGCATCCAAGAAGGGCAACTCATGTGTGAAGAGAGGCCTGATCATCGAGAAAGGGAGGAAAGGGATAGAGCTCACACACAAGGACGTGGTGGTGGTTCGAACCCCGTCTCACTACAGGGACATGGTGGCTCTCTACCAATCCACCCACAAGGACGGGGTGATGGGTCTCAACCAGGCCCATTGAAAAGAGAAGACAAAGCTCCAAATGAGGTTCGAACTAAACTCAGGAGCACTGTGGGGTTAATGGCACTTCCCCAGGCTCAGTTCAACTCCCATGTGCATCACCACATCACCCAATACAACAAGGACAAGGGAGGAGCTGAAACACAAGTCCAGTCCCTACAGATACAACTTCTGAAACTACAACTGAAAGAGGCCCAAAAAGGGGAGAAACCCAAGAAACAGATGATGGCTGATGACCAACCAGATATCTTGCAAATCATTGAAAAAACTGTTTTACAAATGATATAACAACAACAACCACCAATGTCAACCCCACAGGGACCTCCCCTATCGTCACAACTCCTGGAGCAGCCAATACCAATGGCAGCCCCACCATACTACCAACCACCACAACAAGGCTATACATCGCCATGGGGACAACAACCCAGATATTCTGGACCTTGGGGGGGCTGTCACAATTGTAAACAGACAGGACATCTGGCTCGGCAATGCCCATACCCAGTGACAGCTGCCCAAAACCAGTGGCTGATGAATAGGGGACGAGGATACGCCCCGAGAGTAAGGGGAGGGGTCCGTCCCATGATGTATCAACCACGTGCGGCCCTTCAACCCGCATACAATCACCCCAATCCAGACCCGAATCAGCAATCACCTCCCCCTTTCCAGGGCATGTCTGACGAATATGCCCCATGGCCCTGAAGCTGCCCACCACCAACCTACACTCATCATTGACCTGGACTACTGAAGCATCAAAGGCTTTTGCACTCTTGAAAACAGATCTCTCAGCGGCAGCAGCCTTAACAGCACCTGACTACAAAAACAAGTTCCATCTGGATGTTTCTGAAAAAGAAGGATTTACATCATCCATCCTTTTCCAGAAACAAGAGGGGGAGAGAAGAGTGTTGATGTATCACTCCTCCAAACTGGACCACATTGAAGTAGGACAAACCACATGCTCCAGGTATGTGGCTGCAGTGGCAAAAGCTACTGAAAAAACAGCCCACCTGGTAATGTGCCATCCATTGGAAATCCACACCCACCATGGGGTTGCAGCATATCTGATGAGCAAAGAATTCACGTTCAGCGCTGAAAGAAAAACAAAAATCCAGAATAAATGCACACAATCACACATCACATTTGTCAACACCGACAAAAACATGGCAGACGCACTCAATGCTGAAGAAGGACTACCCCATTCCTGCGCAGAAAGAGCTGCACAAGAACTGAAACTGAGACCTGACCTGGGGAACGAACCACTCACCAACCCTGACCTATGGTTGTACACAGATGGATGCTGATATAGAGGAGAAGAAGGGAACATAGCAGCATACGCAGTGGTGCAGCAGCTTCCGGATGGATCACACGTGACTTTGGAATCTGCTACCATCCCACAACCCGCATCAGCCCAATTAGCTGAAATCATAGGTTTGACACAAGCACTGGAAAGAGCTGAAGGGAAGACTGTGAACATTTACACCGACTCAGCTTATGTTCATGGAGCAGTCCATACGAATGGACCATAATGGCTGAGACGCAACTTCACCACCACAGGAAACCTTCCAATCAAACACAAGGCACAGATGGAAAAACTGATTAAATAGGTCTCACTACCTGAGAAGGTGGCCATCATGAAGTGTAAAGGACATCAACAACTGAAAAACAGAGTCAGCGAGGGAAATGATGCAGCTGATAAAGCAGCCAAGAAAGCTGGCGGATACACCCCGAGACAAATGGTACTACAGACCCAACCAGCTCGGACTGAGCTCACAGAGCAACACATAAAATAACTCCAGTTCTCAGCAGGACCCTATGAACACTCAGTATGGGGACAGAAAGGGGCCACCAAGGGACCTGATGAACTGTGGAGATGCCATGATGGCAGACTAGTGGCCCCAGCAAACCTCTGTCCAGAACAAATACGAGAAGCTCATGGGCCCACACACGAAGGCAAACCAAAGACTTTACAGAAGGTGTCCCACATCTGGTGGCACCCCCACATGAAAGACATGACAGATTTATTCTGTGATGAGTGCAGCATTTGTGGTAGCCACAATCCAAAGAAACCATATCAAACGCCCATGGGTTCATACCCAGTCCCTAACGCTTGTTTCCAGGACATTAGCATAGATTACACTGACATGGGGCCAGATAATGTGACTAATGGGAAAAGGTACCTTTTGGTAATGGTAGACAGGTTTTCCAAATGGGTCGAGGCAATACCAACAGCACGTGAGGATGCCAGGTCAGTCATTAAGTGGCTGCAGACTGAACTCATACCAAGGTATGGAGTTCCAAGGCAAATCCGATCCGACAAACGGGTCCCATTTCAGTAACCAACACCTGAGACAGGTGGAGGAAAGATTGGGTATTGTGCACAAGTTTGGGTCAGTGTACAGGCCCCAATCTCAAGGCCTCGTGAAACGTGCCAATCAAATGTATGTGCAGGTTCGAAGTTGACATGAGTCGAAGCCCTGCCCCTGGCGTTGATGGCCATGAGAGCCTCTCCAGGTGCAGGCACCCATCTCTCTTCTCATGAGATAATGACTGGAAGAGTCATGCCTGGTACACCAAGGGAGGGAGGTCATATGCCCACCCTTGATGTACATCAAATTGTAATGTCTGATTATGTGAGAAAATTGACGGAACTTTCTGCAGCTCTCTCCACACAGATTCACAAGGTCCAAGAGGGGGAGCTGACGGGAGATCCGCCGCCACTGAAGGTAAAGGTTGGTGACTGAGTGAGGGTCAAGGTCCACAAGAGAAAGTGGCTGGAACCCAGGTGGACTGGACCGTACGAAGTGAAGGAGGTTACTTCACACTCAGTCCAGGTCAAAGGTAAATCAGGCGCACCTTGGCACCACCTTACACATTGCACTCCAGCACCAATTCCTTCCAGAACTTTGACTGAGGTCAGGGCCGATTTGAGCGCCCTAAATTCGATCCCAAACATAGGAACCTTAGTTAGTGAGAATGTGGGAACGACTCCCAGTCACACGAACTAAGGAATCTCGCCGAGGGACGGGTGATCTCCCACCCTGGGCGAGATTAGGGATATCCGGTCGTTATTACCTCTGCTATTGACCCAAAGCAGGCCGATAGGGGTCAGATGTACCCACTCCTTGCTATTAAGGAAGCTGAGCCTGAGTATCAATTTGATGGCTAGATGTTTTACTATTGTCACGTCTCTGGTGAGACGTGAAGAGGGGGAATCAAAAATTTGTCTACTGACAAATTTTCCCCGGCTTGCATTACTATGTTTTACTATTGTCACGTCTCTGGTGAGACATGAAGAGGGGGAATAAAAAATTTGTCTACTGACAAATTTTACTGTGGTCACGTCTTTTAAGACGTGAAGAGGGGGATTTGTAATGAATGCTGTCTTCATTGACCTTAACACATAGCTATAATACTGTTATAATGCCTTCCTTATTAAAGCAGACTTTGTTGCAAATATCTTACTACACCCCACAGTTAAACACGTTCTGCCCGTAACAGATACTAACCTCACTCCCACACGCAGGGGAGGATGGCTGACTCAGACCTTTTATGACCACTGATAAGGCAGGAATGCCACTATACGAGCACGCACACGCACGTGCACACACGCACACACACACACACCCTTGTTTCAGGCTGGGTTTCCAAGAACAAAGAACAGTGCCAAGAACCAATGGGTCATTGATACCAGTGTGGAGGGGAGGGGCCTCCACTTACAACGACCAGTCAGGAGCACGAACTACCAGAATCTACCTACGTCATTCACTGTATAAAATGTATTGCACAATATGTTTCGGGACTCGCTTCTGCTAGTTCCTTCTGAGCTAAATGAACGACCCCGTGCACGCTTTGCTCAGATATCTTTACATCCGAATAAACTGTCTTATTATACCTTATCCACCTCGTCCAGCGTCTCAACTTGGTCTCATTTCTCTAGTAACGAATCATCAACACCTCACCAAGCAAAGTGGGAAGAATAAGAGCACCACATTGAAGCTGACCAGCAACACCCATTCGGGTGGTGTTGTCATCATGTTTGACAGTCTCCTGGAGGGGAAGGATGGAGATACAGTATGGCAGTCGTTCCAACATATCTCATCAGCCACCTGGTGGAAGGGACTTTGTGGATCTGAGGCTCTTTCCCCTGTTGCCTCCATCATCCTCCAAATCCCACCAACATCAGCCACCTCAGAGCGCAACTGGTCCTTGTTTGGGAACACACACACCAAAGCATGCAACAGGCTGACCAATACAAGGTTTGACAAATTGGTGGCCATCCTGGTAAATTTCAGGCTTTTTGAGCCTGACAACGAGCTATCCTCAACAAGGTTGGAAAGTGACAGTGAAGATGAGGCTTCAGAGTCTGATGTGCAAGAGGTGGCAACTAATTTAATTTAAAGATCAATTCGTAACAAAAAAAAAATATTTTTTATTTCTATTGGAAGGATTTAATTATTTGCAATTATGTCTACTTATGATAAGGTAAAAGGTTCATGTTTCTGTCTCCATATGATATGGTAAATATATCCAATGCAAAAAACATCTACATTTAAAAGGTATTAATATGAATTTGCTAATATTTCTGTTAATTCCCATATATTCCTGTTAATTCCAATATATTCCCGTTAATTCCCACAGAAAGTTTCCACCTCTGAATATTCCCCAAAATGTGCAACCATAGTTGGCATTCATTCCATGAGGCTTTTGAAAAAACATTCAAGGCTTGACATTAACCTGTTTCTCCACTTGTCCTTCAGACAAGGAGGTGACTGAACATGTTGCTGTGTTGTTTGATGCAAGAAACCACTTAACTTAACAAAATACAATTATTCCCATATCATTATTACAGAGAATCAGACAAATTATGTTACCCTCTGCCAGAGGCTACTTAGCTAAGTCAAGCCTGTGTCAAAATATAACACTGCCCCTTAACCCCTTAAAAAAAAAAAAAAAAACGATTCACCTGACTGGCTTTTCAAAGATGTCTAGAAATGTACATGTTTTGTGCTCTTGGGGAAGCAATCACTCTCCCATTGTGGACTAGAAATTATATATAACTGGGCAAATAACTCACTAAAGAGCAAAATATGTGCATACTTGGCTATAAGCAATCACTCCCCATTGTGGACTACACATTATCTATAACTGGGCAAATAACTCACTAACTAGCAAAAGTTGAGCACACTTGGCTACATGCAGTTCTCCCTTTGATCTCTAAGCAAGCCCATCTAGTCACAACCACAGCTGTAAACACAGTCCAGTTAAAAGCAAATGGCACATATCCATATATGGCAATGGTTTATTTGCATATATGCCTACTGCAGCTCTGATTGGTTATTCCCAGAGTAGGGGCTGAGTTCTGTGTGTCAATGCAATAGAATCCTACTCTGATGCGATCTGCCTACAACAAAATATCTTGCATAGTTCGTTTGGTTTCGGAATGTTGCATTGAAAGTGGCTAATATTGCGTTTATTCGATCACGATTGCCACAGTACAGGAAAAAGTTGATAGTGTTAATAACTAACGGGGGGGGAAAATTAGTGAAGTTGAATCTCCTGCTTCTCTTCGTGGGCTGATATTAATTCTAGGCGTGCAGTTTAGAGGGAACATTGGTCCTCTAATTTAATGGATTAATAAGGATAACAAAAGCAGGGTGAATATTCCACTACACTTTTGCTAAATCACATGTGTCCCCAGACTATATAGAGCTAACCAGAGATATTTACGTATCCAATGGAGTTCCCCATCTCTGAGCTATATGGTATCTAATGTTAGCAAGCACCAATCCCCTATCATCTGACACCTCTCATTTCAAATACAGAATCATCAAAAATTATACATCCCAATGCAAAATGTCAGTCCGTGCCTGCTGACAAACTAAAGGTGCATTCGACCTAGCTAAACTCTTGCTCCCTCCCTAGACGAACAGTCTTTTTTCCTGGTGAAGCCTACGACCACTTTGCATTTAATACCATAGCGTTAGCACCATGCCACCCATGTCATGCACCCACCGGTTAAGTAACCTATCCAAAGAAACACACATATGGATTTCTGAACGTTGTTAATACTAAAATGATTTGTTCAATAGCTACAATATCACTGATTATTTTACCAGCAAGAAAGATAAACGCAGCAAACCCAATTCAAACAAGCTAGCTAGCTAGGTTAGTAGCTTAGTTAAGAAAACCTGCAGTAGAGTCTGAGTCGCGTCGGGGACAATGTTAGAATTTTAGCTTTGCCTAACCTTTTCGAATTATCCTAACCTGTTGCGTTAATTCTCGTGACCTACTACGAAAAGTCACTTCTGCTAGTCAAAACTGGCAGACCTGCCCTGAGAACATTCTTGGTTTCAACTATGTGATACAGCTCTCTTTCTCTCTCTTTAACACACACACACCACAGGCTGTTTGGCGTCGCCAACTACAGCAGCGTTCGGGTACTACTGTAAAGAATTACAGTAAGTTAGAGTAATTTTTACAGGAGGCTTACAATTACAGTTAATAACAGTATTTTCAGCAGTTTACCCATAATGCTGTGCAAATAGTGTTTTACTGTTGAAATTACAGAAAAGTTTACCAGTGTACTGTTCAGATAGATTTCAGTTTCCATTTAACCCATCTGGACGCTGACTGGAGGTCTATAACCTCTCACATAGCCGTTATATTAACTCCTGCAGAATTAAGCATTTCTTGCAGTCAAATGATACACCAAATGTAGGCTACATTTTTACTCAGAAACAAGAGTGGAGAAAAAATATTTATTTATTTCAGAGTCTCAAAATAATGCGCAGTTAGATATAATCGTGCTATCTTTATCAGGGTCATAAAAGCTGATAGTATTTCAAGCACACAAGGTCTTCGAAAGCCAAGTTAATGTGTTTGGACCCCAGGAAGAGTAGCTGCTGCCTTGGCAGCAGATAATGGGAATCCTTAATAAATACAAATATCTTTAAAAAAATGTAGTTGGTTTGGAGAGAAAAAGTGTGTAAAATACCAACATTTAAAAAAATATATATTTAGGTGGTGTGACTTCTCATTTCGTATGTACCACAAACATTATGTAATATACAATGGCATGTATTCATGGATAACAAGGGAAGCCAGGCTTCCCCCCAAAAATTTACAACAAAATATAAAATAAAAGATCAATAATTTATCTGTCATCTCTCTGTGTTTCATAATTTTCCTTCAATTCGCAAGAGGCTGAATGTATCTGACCGGAGAAAGCATCTGAGCGAGCGAAACAGCACCCCTCTGTCTCTGTATGTGTAGGCCATCTATCTGATCCGGTCTGGTCCAAAAGAGTATGACATTATTGCCACCCGTAGCATTGAATGCAAGGGAAGCCAGCGAGCAATCAGTGTTGAGCTAAACTGAGCGAGCTCAACTGTGAATGGTCCTGGCACACCAAAAAAAAAGTGTCGAGCGAAGCCAGTTTAGATTTGGCGTCACTCCTATTAAATTACATCGAGAGTCACTCCTATTAAATCACATTCTGTCATTGACAGAAACAACTTGAATTGTTGCATCTCATTGTGTTATCCTCCAGTGGCTAGCTAGCTAGCTAAAACTGTACCTTTCCTAAATTATCCATGGATGGAGACAAGGATTTGAACTTGTGGTTTTACTTAACTCAACGTACTGGCCAATTATTACCACGGATATTCTGATCCAACCATTAATTCATACATTGTACCCCAGGCCTGAGAAAATGAAAGTTCATTATGTAGCTAGATATGGAAGGCTAATGTTAACTAGCTAACGCTGCCCATGAAAGGAAGTTTGGTTATCGAGCAAAAATTTTTGCCACCTGGTGTCACGTTCCTGACCTATTTATGTTAGTTTTTGTGTGTTAGTTGGTCAGGACGTGAGGTTGGGTGGGCATTCTATGTTATCTGTTTCTATGTTGGTTTCGGTTTGCCTGGTATGGCTCTTGATTAGAGGCAGGTGGTTTGCGTTTGCCTCTAATTAAGAGTCATATTTAGGTAGGGCATTCTCACTGTTTGTTGGTGGGTGATTGTCTCCTGTGATGTCTTCGTTGTGTTCGATGTTATTCACTATCGGGGCTGTTTGGCTGTTCGTACGTTTCGATGTAACGTTCCTGTTCGTGAGTTTACGTTTGTCATGTGAGTTTATGTTCAGGTTCCGTTCTACGTCGTTTTGTTATTTTGTAAGTTTTGTAAAGTGTTTGTTTTCGTGTCATCAGTTTTCGTATTAAAAATAAAGATGGCATATTTCCCTGACTCCGCATTTTGGTCCGAAGATCCTTCTCTCCTCACCTCATCTGAGGATGAGGAAAGCGACAGCCGTTACACCTGGCTAAGTTAGTATACTTTCTTTCATGGGACGACAAAAAATGTAAGCGTGTACTGTATGACAGAGTGATAGACCACTTCGTCAACATGAAAGAGAGGAGGATGGATTAGTGTTTCTCTACAAGTAGGGTGAGTCAACATATCTTTTAGTTTTCACTGTATTAGACTAAGGAGAGGTGATTTGGTGTTGAAATTGAAATGGTGCTGGATTAGTGGAGGCAGCTCCAGTTTTCTTTGTGACTTGCGGTGGTTCTAAATCAATAGTTATTTAGTGGTCCGGATATGTTGGAAATATTAAACATTAGGGCTAGGTCTCTTTTTTTCTCCATTTCCGCCTGAATGATGTGCCCAAAGTAAACTGCCTGTTGGTCAAGGCCTGAAGCCAGGATATGCATATCATTGGTACCATTGGAAAGAAAACACTTTGAAGTTTGTAGAAATGTTAAAATATTGTAGGAGAATATTTATTTTGAGAGACCATCCTCTTAGAAAGGCAAGTAAAAGGTCATATTGACCATTTGCTCCCTGGATGCAATTCCTATGGCTTCCACAGGGTGTCAGCAGTCTATGTTCAAGGTTTCAAGCTTGTAACTTAAAAAACAAATAAGAAATATCAGTTTTAGTACAGGGACACAGTCTTGGAAATTCGTGTTTGCGCGAGCCATGAAGACAGTACACACCTGCTAAAATCGGTTTCCTATTGAACATACTTCTTTCCGTAAGAAATATTATAGTTTGATTACATTTTAGGGTATCTGAGGCGTAAATAGAAACGTATTTGACTTGTTGAAACAAAGTTTAGGGGTAGATTTTTCAGATTCCTTTCTCTGCATGTTGAACGAGTGGATTACTCAAATCGATGGCGCCAACTAAACTGACTTTTTGGGATATAATGAAGGATTTTATCGAACAAAACGACACTAGATGTTATAGCTGGGACCCTTTGGATGACAAATCAGAGGAAGATTTTCAAAAACGAAGTGAATATTTAATCGTTATTTGTGAATGTATGAAACCTGTGCCGGTGGAAAAATATTTTGATGTGGGGCGCAGTCCTCAAACAATCGCAATGCATGTTTTCACTGTAAAAGCTACTGTAAATCAGACAATGCAGTTAGATTCACAAGAATTTAAGCTTTCAGCTGATATAAGACACTTATGTACTTAAATATGTAATATCCATAATTTATATGATTATTTATTTGATTTGTGCACCCTCCAGTTTCACCGGAAGTTGTCCCGGTAGCGGAACACATATCCCTAGGTTGCTTGGCCATGCTGTAGGTCAGTCATGTAACTGTTTGTTAAATGCAATATGCTTTGTGGACTTCGCCGGACAGAGGTTGCTTTACGGTTTTGTTATGAAACAAAGGTGTGGATGAATATATTCTGTGACCGACAGGCTCAAATCGGTCCTATGTAGCAACATTTGAAATTGTGTTTTTTACATTGGATAAAAGTAGGGACTCAGAGCCACAAAATGGTATGTCACACAGTGTATTTTTGAGGAACAATGGGAAAGTAATTCTGCTTTTAATGTTGATAAACTTGCAAATTTACTTTTGAGAAAATGTTGGTACCTACTGGAGAGCTCTCTGTTGTCTACACCAATTCAGCATTGTTCACACCCTCTTATTAAGCCAGCCTCACCCATCTCTTTAAGGATTCACATGTGAGGTCATGTGCTAAACAGTGAGTAGCGTAGTAAAGGTTAACACTAAAAGTGGTAAAAGTAGTTGCCTACCATAAGAAAAATTCAATGTAAACAGATTGTGTCCAGATAAAAATATTTTATAAATATTAGATGATGCTTACCCAGACACACTTGTCTAAATTGATGGGTCATGTGAAAGAAATGCTTTAGCCCCCAGCCATATCCAGGTGGCAGGTAGGCTAGTGGTTAGAGTGTTGGGCCAGTAACCAAAAAGTTGCTGGATTTAATCCCTGAGCTGACAAGGAAAAATCTGTCATTCTGCCCCTGAACAATACAGCTAACCAACTTTTCCCTAATAGGCTGTAATTATCAATAAACATTTGTTCTTATTAACTGACTTGCCTAGTTCAAGTTTAAATATAAAAAAAATATCCAGTGATGGAAAAGTACTAAATTGTCAAACTTGAGTAAAAGTAAACATACCTTCATAGAAAATGACTGAAGTAAAATTAAAAGTCACCCAGTAAAATACTACTTGAGTAAAAGTCTTAAAGTATTTGCTTTAAAAAAAGTAAAAGTATAAATCATTTCAAATTCCTTATATTAAGCAAACCAGACGGCACAAGAATAAAAACAAATGTTTTATTGATGGATAGCCAGGGGCAAACTCCAACACCAAGACATAACTTACAAACAAATCATTTTGTGTTTAGTGAGTCAGATCAGATGCAGTAGGGATGACCAGGGATGTTCTCTTGATAAGTGTGTGAATTGAACACTTTTCCTGTCAAAATGTATGAAGTAATTTTGGGTGTCAGGGAAAATGTATGGAGTAAAAAGTACATTCTTTTATTTTGTAATGTAGTGAAGTAAAAGTAAAAGTTGCCAGAAATATAAATACTAAAGTAAAGCACAGATCATCCCCCCAAAATAGTTAAATAGTACTTTAACTTCTTGTCAATATGGGGAGCTGTTTTCACTTTGTAAAAATTCGTTCCCAAATTAAACTGCCTCGTACTCAATTCTTGCTCGTACAATATGCATATTATTATTACTATTGGATAGAAAACACTCTCTAGTTTCTAAAACCGTTTGAATTATATCTGTGAGTAAAACAGAACTCAAGTTGCAGCAAACTTCCTGTCAGGAAGTGAGAAATCTGAAATCGGGCACTCTGTTCCAGGGTCAGTTTATTAATTTAGATGTAATCTATGAGTCGACATGCACTGCATACGATTTCCCCTAGATGTCAGTAAGCAGTGAGAATTGGAATGGGGTTGCTAGGCAGATCTGAGGCCGTACAAAACCTCTTGGAACCGGGGGTGCACTCTTTTCAACGTTCGTCATGACGCAAGACAGACCTCAGGATGGCATTCTGAAAAGCTCTCGTTATAGGCCTTAGATATATCCGGCTCTGATTTTATTCGATATAGGTGTTAAAAACATCATAATGTAGATATTTTAAACCGAGTTATATCAGTTTATATCAGTATATTGCGATTTTCGGAATTTTCTTTGTGCTGCGTTATGAAGAGTTGGACACGTCTGGGCCACATAGCTAATGTTTGCTGCTAATTCCTAAGTTGAAGACGACAATCTACAACCGAGCAACGGTTATTCTGGACAAAGGACAACTTGCACAAGATTCTGATGGAAGCTCATCAAAAAGTAAGAACTATTTATGATGTTAATTCGTTGTTCTGTTGAAAAATGTTACACTACTATTCCGCCATTAATTTCGGTGCGGTCTCGCTTTAAAGTATTTTTTCTTAAGTATTTACACCACTGGCCAAATCTTGCGAAGTGGATGGATCTCTACAGAAGGTTTAAACGGTACAGCCAAATGGTTACTTGCATAGTAGCAATATCAGAAATAGATAGTGTCAATATAAATTACATACAGTATGAACAAGAACAATATCAATAATGATATCAGTGATAAACAAGGTAGTTCTATGCATACAATCAGGGGTAAAGTGGCTGAGTAGCAGGATACATTTTGTTTATGGTAGCAGCAACATTTGGCGTGTGTGTTAGGAAAGAGTCATTTGAATAGAGATTTGCCAGTTCTTGCTGTGAGATGTTACCCCACTCTTCCAACAAGGCACCTGTAAGTTCCCGGACATTTCTGGGGGGAATGGCCCAAGCCCTTACCCTCCGATCCAACAGGTCCCAGACGTGGTCAATGGGATTGAGATCCGGGCTCTTCGCTGGCCATGGCAGAACACTGACATTCCTGTCTTACAGGAAATCACGCACAGAAACAGCAGTATGGCTGGTGGCATTGTCATGCTGGAGGGTCATGTCAGGATGAGGCTGCAGGAAGGGTACCACATGAGGGAGGAGGATGTCTTCCCTGTAACGCACAGCGTAGAGATTGCCTGCAATGACAACAAGCTCAGTCTGATGATGCTGTGACACACCACCCCAGACCATGACAGACCCTCCACCTCCAAATCGATCCCACTCCAGAGTACAGTCCTCAGTGTAACGCTCATTCCTTCGACGATAAACGCGAATCCGACCATCACCCCTGGTGAGACAACTGCGACTCGTCAGTGAAGAGCACATTTTGCCAGTCCTGTCTCGTTCCAGCGACTGTGGGTTTGTGCCCACAGGCGACGTTGTTGCCGGTGATATCTGGTGAGGACCTGCCTTACAACAGGCCTTCAAGCCCTCAGTCCAGCCTCTCTCAGCCTATTGCGGACAGTCTGCGCACTGATGGAGGGATTGCGCGTACCTGGTGTAACTCGGGCAGTTGTTTTTGCCATCCTGCACCTGTCCCGCAGGTGTGGTGTTCGGATGCACCTATCCTGTGCAGGTATTGTTACACGGGGTCTGCCACTGCGAGGATGATCAGCTGTCCGTCCTGTCTCCCTGTAGCGCTGTCTTGGGCGTCTCACAGTACGGACATTGCAATTTATTGCCCTGGCCACATCTGCAGTCCTCATGCCTCCTTGCAGCATGCCTAAGGCACATTCACGCAGATGAGCAGGGACCCTGGGCATCTTTCTTTTGGTGTTTTTCAGAGTCAGTAGAAAGGCCTCTTTAGTGTCCTAAGTTTTCATAACTGTGATCTTTATTGCCTACCGTCTGTAAGCTGTTACTGTCTTGACGACCGTTCCACAGGTGCATGTTCATTAATTGTTTACGGTTCATTGAACAGGCATGGGAAACAGTGTTTAAACCCTTTACAGTGAAGATCTGTGAAGTTATTAGGATTTTTACGAATTATCTTTGAAAGACAGGGTCCTGCAAAAGGGATGTTTCTTTTTTTGCTGAGTTTACATGGATGAAAGCTGCACGGCAGACTGCAACCCCTTTCATTAACTTCTTTGGGATAGGGGGGCGCTGTTTTCACTTTGTAAAAAATCGTTCCCAAATTAAACTGCCTCGTACTCAATTCTTGCTCGTACAATATGCATATTATTATTATTATTGGATAGAAAACACTCAAGTTTCTAAAACCGTTTGAATTATATCTGTGAGTAAAACAGAACTCATTTTGCAGCAAACTTCCTGTCAGGAAGTGAAAAATCTGAAATCGAGGCTCTGTTCCGGGGCCTTCCTATTCATTTGCTTGAAATCTATGGATATACATGCACTTCATACGCCTTCCACTAGATGTCAACAGGCAGTGAGAGGTGAAATGGGGTGTATAGCTTGATCTAAGGTCGAACGAGAGCTCTTGGAATGACATGACCCCAAATTTCCTTTGTTCAGCAAGGGGCGGGAAGGACATCAGCATTGGCTTCTGAAAAGCTTTCGTTATAGACGGCTAATATCTCCGGCTTTGATTTTATTTGATAAATGTGATAATATCATCGTAAAGTATGTTTTTTCAATATAGTTTTATCAGATTATTGAAAGTTTATCGGGAGTTTTAGCTTTTTCTGTTCTCTGCGTTTGGTGACGATGGACAGCTTCGCGCCACTTGGCTAGCTTTGGTTGCTAATTCGACTGGATAAGAGGACATTCTAAAACCAAAACAACGATTGTTCTGGACAAAGGACCCCTTGTACAAGATTCTGATGGAAGCTCAGCAAAAGTAGGAACCATTTATGATGTTATTTCGTATTTCTGTGGAAAATGTTTAGTATTATTTTCCTCCCTCATTGCAGGCGCTGTCTCGTTATAACGTAAGCTGTATGTCGTACTAAAGTTATTTTCAGAATTCTAACACGGCGATTGCATTAAGAACTAGTGTATCTTTCATTTGCTATCCAACATGTATTTTTTAGTAAAGTTTATGATGAGTTATTTGGTCAGATTAGGTGAGTGTCAGAAATATTTTCGGAGATTCTGGGAAAAAGTTGCTACGTTTTCACAATGTATAACCACGGATTTCAGCTCTAAATATGCACATTTTCGAACAAACCATATATGTATTGTGTAATATGATGTTATAGGACTGTCATCTGATGAAGATTGTGAAGGTTAGTGAATAAATGTATATCTTTTGCTGTTTTTTTCGCTATCGCTACCTTTGCGTTGAATGAATGCGGTTGTGTGGTTGGCTATTGTAGTAAGCTAATATAATGCTATATTGTGTTTTCGCTGTAAAACACTTAAAAAATCTGAAATATTGGCTGGATTCACAAGATGTTTGTCTTTCATTTGCTGTACACCATGTATTTTTCATAAATGTTTTATGATGAGTATTTAGGTATTTCACGTTGGTCTCTGTAATTGTTCTAGCTGCTTCGGTGCTATTTGTGATTGTAGCTGCAATGTAAAACTATGATTTATACCTGAAATAAGCACATTTTTCGAACAAAACATAGATTTATTGTATAACATGTTATAAGACTGTCATCTGATGAAGTTGTTTCTTGGTTAGTGACTAATTCTATCTCTATTTGGTCGGTTTTGTGCAAGCTACCTGTGCTGTGAAAGAAATGTCTGTGCTTTTTTGTATTTGGTGGTGAGCTAACATAAATATACGTGGTGTTTTCGCTGTAAAACATTTAAAAAATCGGACATGTTGGCTGGATTCACAAGATGTTTATCTTTCATTTGCTGTATTGGACTTGTTAATGTGTGAAAGTTAAATATTTCAAAAAAATAATTACGCGCGCTGCCTTTTCAGTGGAAAGTGGGGGGGTTCCGCTAGCGGAACCCAGGGGCTAGACAGGTTAACCTGTTGAGGACAAGGGGGTGCTGTTTTCACTTTTGGAGAAAATCGTATGATATTTAAACGGCCTCGTACTCAATTCTTGCTCGTACAATATGCATATTATTATTACTATTGGATAGAAAACAGTCTCTAGTTTTTAAAAGCGTTTGAATTATTTCTCTAAGTGAAACAGAACTCTTTTTACAGACATTTTCCTATCCGGAAGTGAGATTTCCAAATGCGAAGTCTCTCTTTAAGACCTTGTCTATAAAAGGGCATGTCACTTATGACTGTAGAAACACGTCATACACCTTCCCCTGGGTGTCATGCGGAAGTGAGAGCAGAAATCAGTTGATTATCTCGTTCAGGGGTTGTATACAACATCTTGGAGTGAGAAGTGCGCACTTTAATTTTTTTGGGAAGGCGCGAAGTTGGATCTGTACTCGGCTCATGGAAGAACCTTTTTAAAGGTGAATATGATCTCTGGCTTCGATTTTCTTTGATACATGTCACAATATCATCCTAAAGTATGTTTTTTCAATATAGTTTAATTATATTATTGAAATTTATTCTGGACTTTAGACGTGATGCGACGCAAGAATTGGTTCAAGAATGAGAGGTTAGCATCGCACGGCAAGTGTGCTTGCTAATTCAAGAGGGAAATTGTTCGTTCTGGATCGAAATAAAGACGTTTCTGAACAAAGGACCCCTTGGAGAACATTCTGATTGAAGATCAACAAAGATAAGGACCCAATTTGGGATGCTTTTTCATATATCTGTCGAACTGTGCTAACGCTACCGTTTGACTAGAATCAATGCTACTGTGTGCTAGCTATTGTAGTAAGCTAATATAACGATATATTGTGTTTTCGCTGTAAAACACTTCAACAATCGGAAATATTGTCTGTATTCACAAGATATTTGTCTTTCATTAGCTATCCACCATATATTTGTCTGAAATGTTTTATGATGAGTAATTAGGTAGTTGACGTTGGTGTCTGTATTTTCTCTGGCTACTCCCGTGCGATTTCTGACTGTAGCTATGATGGTAGCAGTAATGTAAAACAGATTTATAGCTAGAATATGCAATTTTTTGGAACAAAACATAGATTTATTGTTTAACATGTTATAGGACTGTCATCTGAGGTAGTTTTTTCTAGGTTATTTAGGTTGGTTCTAGGTTAGTTAGGTTGGCTTGTGCATGCTACCTGCAGCCTACTTGTGCTGTGAAAAATGTCTGTCTGTCTTTTTTTATTTGGTGGTGACCTAACATAAATATATGTGGTGTTTTCTCTGTAAAACATTTAAAAAATCGGACATGTTGGCTGGATTGACAAGATGTTTATCTTTCAAATGCTGTATTGGACTTGTTAATGTGTGAAAGTTAAATATTTCAAATAATTTTTTTTTTGAATTTGCCGCTCTGCCTTTTCAATGGAATGTGGGAGGAGTGCCGCTAGCGGCACCCCTGGCCTAAACAGGTTAGACAGGTTAAATAACATGTCCTGTGTCGTTTCTGTTTAGTTTGCACAGCTTGCTTGGCCCATTGTGTCAAGTCACTCTGGTTCACACTGACCGTGTGCAATGCCATAAGAATCATCGGATATTTCTCCCTCTATGTCATGGATGCCCTTAGTTTGAAGATATAATCCGGAGACAGGTGTTTTATACAACAGCCTTCTGTGTTCTCTTTTCGACTCCCTATGTATTTGCAATCAAACGCCAGAATTCTATTCATCTCCTTATCATACTCTGCTTCTACCAGATATTCCACTGATTTCAAACCTCGGTCAACTTCTTCTGTGACAACAACATTGTTGATCGCCGTTTCTTCCCCATCACTGTCATCAGTAGTCTCTACAATGTCTTCTTCAATTTAAAATGTTTTTACCTAAATCAGGGATTTCCTCATCATCTGATTCATTTTCAGAGTCAGAGAGAGTCAGCATGGCACGATCGTCCTCCAGAAAGTATTCCACCAACTTTTTCCCAATGAACTTTGTCGATAGCGCCTGATAAATTCAGGGCAGCAATGTTATTGAGAGCAGTAGCAACATATTTCCAGTTCTACATGGCTAATGTTACATCTTTCGGAAAAACTGCAGTAGAAAGGATTATCTACGCATAACGAAGAGCTCATTTTATAGACACAAGATGCTACCCCGCAGACCAATCTGAAACTCATCTTTCAGCATGTCCAGTCCACTCATTATCTCAGCCAATCATGGCTAGCGGGAAGGTTCCTGACTTTTTCTTTGGCTAAACCAACTAGGCTCGTAATTTAACTTCTCTAGGATAGGGGGCAGCATTATCACTTTTGGATAAATAGCGTGCCCAATTTCAACTTCCTTCTACTCATCCCCAGAATATAACATATGCATATTATTATTATATTTGATTACAAAACACTCTGAAGTTTCTAAAACTGTTTGAAACATGTCTGTGAGTATCACAGAACTTATGTAGCAGGCAAAACCCCGAGGACTAACCATTCAGATTTTCAACCTGTTTGCAGTTCCTACCGCTTCCACTGGATGTCACCAGTCTTTGGAAATTGGTTGAGGTTATTCCTTTGTGCAATGAAGAAGTATGGCCATCTGGAATCAGTGTCACGTTATGTGTACTGTTTGAGAGTTCCGCAAGACTAGAAAAGTAGCGTCAGTTTGTTGTCCTCCTGTATTGAAAACAGTTAGACCCGTCTTCAATTTGATCGATTATTAATGTTTAAAAATACCTAAAGTTGTATTACAAAAGTAGTTTGAAATGTTTTGGCAAAGTTTAGAGGTAATTTTTTAGATATTTTGTAGTGACGTTGCGCAAATTGGTAGCTGTTTTTTTCTGGATCAAATGCGCCAAATAAATGGACAATTTGGATATATATGGACGGAATTAATCGAACAAAAGGACCATTTGTGATGTTTATGGGACATATTGGAGTGCCAACAAAGAAACTCGTCATAGGTAAGGCATGATTTATATTTTATTTCTGCGTTTTGTGTTGCGCATGCAGGTTTGAAATATGCTACACTCTCTTTGTTTACTGTTGTGCTATCATCAGATAATAGCATCTTATGCTTTCGCCGAAAAGCCTTTTTGAAATCTGACATGTTGGCTGGATTCACAACGAGTGTAGCTTTAATTTGGTATCTTACATGTGTGATTTAATGAAAGTTTGATTTTATATAATTTTTTTGAATTTGGCGCTCTACATTTTCCCTGGCTATTGGCCAAGTGGGATGCAAGCGTCCCACCTATCCCAGAGAGGTTTAAAACTTTATTCGTATTTACAGATGGCATAAAAGTTTGTTATTAAGGCACATAAAAGTTCACATGTTCGAAAATGTTTTACGTTTAACAGCAAGTCACGACTGTGAAGTCGTGTCTTGCGACATACGCCTAGTTTCCTGAAAATGGTTACTTATTGTCTCGGCCTCTAAGCCTATATATCACAGTCGAAAGGCATATGAACTAACACGTTATAGAGTAAACAACGTAATTATCACAACACATAGGTTGGAATATGCCATTTTTTCTGGCTTCCCCAGTGATTTTTACCAATGCACCGCTACTGGTAATAATGACTTTCATTGACTGGAGTACAACTTACTAGAAGTATTTGAGTTAAAAATGGCTTGGGGTTTACAGTGTAGGAATGACACAAACTATAGAGAAGATAAAATAACAAAGAAAATATATTCAGGTTAGGTTGAAGATAAAGACAGTTTTCTGTTATCTTATTTATCTTTAATCATCTTCATCTATTTTATTATCTCTCCCCTCCCCCACCCCCTTTCTACTGTATTTTACACACTTCCTCCAATCTCCTCCCTGACACCTCGACTTTCCCTCCCAGTTCTGGTCTAGCTATTAAAATATGTTCTTTCTTAAGTCTGGTCATTAGTCAGGTCTATTACAGCAGGGCGATCATTAGAAACCTGTAATACCTCATTGAAGGTAATGAGTGTGTTACATTACAGGTGCCAGCGAGAGAAGGAGCCACACTACACTGCTGTCAGAGCAGGAGACAAAAGCCTCTGCAGGGGATACAACTATAAGACTGGACTAATACAGGTAGGAGGATATAAAGTTCAAATGTATAATGTTCCTATTGTAAATACTGTTTTGAATTATGCACAATTTTAAACAGGCCTTCTGATGAAGTGCTACCAAGGAGCTACCAAGGAGCCTGAAAGTCCAACGTCTGCCAACTAGGGGGTCAAGGCCATCAGGTGAAGTTTAGATGTCCGAGGCCAACCCTCCTGGAGAGCAACTAGGTTGGCAGGCTTTTGCTCCAGCCCTCCTCTAACACAGCCTGGTCCAAGATCTGTTTGTGCTCTTGCCAATGCCAGCTCCATTGCTGTCATTGTCAGTGAGTTGGCATGCTAGCACCAACAGACTGGAACTCAGGCTACCTCTAACACACCTGACACTAATGATCAGCTGAGGTTTGTTAAGGTTTGTTAAGACAGGAGAAAAAGCCTGCACACCCAGTCGCTTTCCAGGAGGAGGGTTGGTCCCCTTTGGTCTATCATCTACCCGATACATCCATGACAAAATAACAAAATGTTTTTGAATATTTCCTAATTATTTTGATATTCACAGCAATTTGTAGAATCAAATAAAAAAAATTAAGATTCTGTTCAAACCCACACTAATTTCTTGACTTAACTATATCTGTTGTAACAGATAGTATACTATATCTCGGCCCCCATCTGACTCCATACAGTTAGTGATACTGATAAATGCCACAGCATTGTGTAAGGACAGATTTAAGATATCCCTGACTTGAAATCTGGAAGACCAATATAGAATCATTAAACCCATCCCATCCCTTCCCTTTTCCCTTTATTAAGAACCACAATCTGTTTAGCATTAGTTAAACAATGCAAGGATATTTATTAGATATGACCCCACTTTATATAACATTTTCACAATTTCACAATTTCACCAATGGTACCAAGAATATGCATATTCTTGCTTCAGGGCCTGAGCTACAGGCAGTTAGATTTGGGTACGTCATTTAGGCGAAAATTTTAAAAAGGGGACGATCCTTTTTAACTGATTCCATATGTGTTATTTCATAGTTCTGATGTCTTTGCCATTATTATACAATGTAAAAATAAAGAAAAATCCTGGAATCAGTAGGTGTGTCTAATTTGATTAATATAATGGTGTTTCTATTCCAAGAAAAACGAAAAACCCTCTGGGATCCGGTTAGTTTTGAACGGAAAATATGGTACTGTATAACGTGACGGTCAGCAGTACAGTACTGGGCTATTTAGCTAAAGACCCCTGTGTTGTACTAGCAGAGCAGGGTTCAATTTCACGACGGGGAGGAAGTCTTATAAATGAGAAGTTGTTCTGAACTGACTTGCCTAGGTAAATGAAGATTACACTAAGAGCATAACATTTCTTCACCCTAATTTTCTAATTCTAGTCTAACCAATACCCAAATGGAGATCAAGTGAAAATAAAAATCTAATTGATTTATCAAGACCAGTCCGCGTGCTTGTCTAAGAGCAGCACGAAATGGTTCTAAAATAGTTGTATGCTTTTGCTTCAAATCCTATTGCTTCTAACTTCAATATGCTCTTTAAATAAATAAGACCTACACCACTTTTAACAGCACATTACTCAACACTAGTGAGACTCATGTCGCCTATGGTAGGCCTACAGTATATCGAAAAACATGACGTGACTCTCCGCCAATAATTACATATAGAGGATTGGAGGATTCTAAATTATAACCAAAAGCCACCTCATGGGTCTCCCGGTGGCGACCGGCACGGGTATCGAACCAGCATCTGTAGCAATGCATTTTGCACTGCGGGAGCCCCCATCCACAAAGTAAAAAAATACAGAGAGTTGTTGGTAAAGGTATATTGTCCTGCTAATAGCTTATAATGGGCTCTTATAATACTGTACATGGTGTCCAGATCAGGATAACCAAACACTTATTTATTAAAGACTATCAGAAAAAATGGTGGAACTTGTTTTTTAAAATCCAAAGCCATGAATGAATGAGTCACTCAGCTTTATGTAGGTGCCGGCTATATGACTGTGTCATCAACTTGATAATAAATAACAATATTTTGGAGGATATTTCTTTAAAAAAATACTAAAGACAGCGATTGTAATCTGAATAAAGGACAAAATAATATTTGTAAAGGACAAAACATTTTTTTCTGTTTATAGAGGGAGAGACACACTGGGCAAATTGTGCGCCGCCCATAAAGGCCAAAATATAGCCCTGCTAATAGCCATAATGGCACTGTACAACGTAACCGTATGTGTGAAAGAGTATTTTCCAGTAAGCAACAATTTTTTTACCTTCATTAGACAACTTTGTTCCAATATTTCTGTAATACACTGATATTTATTCCCATAGTAATTCGTTATGGATCCATATCTAAATAAACATCAGAATTTTGAAAGAGTATTTTTATCATTATTGACTGGCCTGATGAACTCGGGATGGCCGGGCAGTGATAGTGGTTCCTCTCCATCGCTTGTTGTGTTGATTTCATCATGTCCATTTGGTGATGTTTTTTCGCTGTTAAATCATATTGCAAATGTACTGTGCATTTGCAATGTGCATATTGCAAATGGACAAAAGTCAGCCAGCAAGTCACCGTCCATCAGTCAATTAGATATCATTCTGACACCAAACTGATACAAACTGACACAACTCCCACATTTCCAACTTGTTTAGAAGTCAACTATCACATATTTTAGAGCAGGCCCAAAATTCACAGCGCCTTCTGTTTAAACCATAATAAAAACATATAACACGTAGTTACTATCTAGCTGCGGGTCCAGTTCTGACATTATGTGTAGGCCTAGCTGAGGTGACCCCGAATCCCAAGTTTCGGCTCAATAGGTCATTTGGAGCCCGAGTAGCGACCTTAATTGGTGTTGAAAATCTACATTTTCCGGGCGTTGCTACAGGGTCCTTGAATGAGCTATCGGACAGAAACGCTTGGGTCCGTCTCGATGGTCCGAGGCATTTTCAATGCACCTAGTCTTGCGACTCGGGGACTTTTCTAAATGTCGTCATTTTCATAATGGTCAAAATGAATTGAAGTTATTGCAAATGTACGAGGCTGTTTCTCGGTCTGAGAACCTTCTAGAGCCACATAACTCACCGTGCATACGTATGGCAAAAAACTTTTAGGGTGATTTTAACCACTTCCGGTTGCTTCAGGAAGCTTAGAATCGACACAGGTAGACCTCATAGTGGCCTGATGGATTGTAATCGAAGACAGGTTCATAAGGCATTCATAACCCACATAGGCTTCAGGTTGAATTTAGGATTGCAGGCAATGTATTCCTATGGGGAGAGAAGTCATTTAAAACTATTTGATGTAAACAGCTTTTTTAACTGTTAAGGGTTAATGCCACACGGTGAAGGTTAGGCTTGCACAGATCGGGAGGACCTCAGAAACGTTCCTACGGTCGAAATATGCTTCTAACCCTAACGGTTCTCCCGCTGTCACCCAAAAGCACCTGAAATTTAGGGACAGACCGAGCGAGCTACGGTCAAGCAGGGCATCTCGTTGAACTCGGCACGGCGTAGAGATTATGGTAATGCCATTGCATGCTCTGTGTGTTTTTAAGCCCCGCACTGTGTCACTTTATGTGTGTGTGTGTGCGTGTGAGAGGTTTGTCTTTGACATCTGTTGGGAGAAATGACTGATTTACAGTTCATGAGGGTTACCTAGTCATACGTATGACGTTTTGGAAAGATGTGACTTTTTTTAACACTTCGAAAGATACACTGTGACCCCAATTATGGCACTTCCGGTTGGCACAAGAAGCTTAAAGTAAACACATATCCTCATTGGGGTAGGCTTTTACAGAATCCTGAGTTTAAAGTCTTTATATTAAGAACTGACTGATTTACACAGGGTTGAATGCACTATTTCTCACAAACTGCAGGTTGGGTATGGCAAAACACTTTTAGGGTGATTTTCACCGCTTCCGGTTGCTCCAAGGAGCTTAGAATCGACACAGGTAGACCTCATAGTGGCCTGATGGATTGTCATCAAAGACAGGTTCATAAGGAATTCATAACCCACATAGACTTCAGGTTGAATTTAGGGGAGCAGGCAATGTATTCCTATGGGGAGAGATGTCATTGTAATCTGTGAGATGAAAAAAAAACAGTTTTTACTCTTAAATGTTAATTCCATACGGTCAAGGTGAGGCTTGCACAGATCGGGAGGACCTTAGGAACATTCCTGTGGTTGAATTGTCCTTCTCACCCCAACGGTTCCGACGCTGTCCCCCAAATCACCTGAAATTTAGGGCAAGGCTTCATTTTGGGCCTACTTTTTTCACGGTCGCTGCACTCAGAGCGAGCAATGGTCAAGCGGGGCGTCTTGTTGAACTCGGCACGGCCTAGAGACTATGGTGATGTGATTTTTAGTGTTGATTTCAGTCTTTCATTTTGGTGATGGTTTCTCACTGTTTAAACATATTGCATATGTACAATAGTCACCTAGCAAGTCAGCGTCCATCAGTCAATTAGATATCATTCTGACACCAAACTGATACAATCTGACACCAAACCCACTTTTTCCAACTCGTTTAGAAGCCAACTATCACATATTTCAGAGCAGGCCCATAATTCACAGCGCCTTCAGTTTAACCTGTTATGGCTGCAGCCCGACGCCGGTACACCTATGACAACATCCAGCTCAAGTGCAGGGCGCGAAATTCAAAATCTATTTTTTTTTTATATTTAACTTTCACACATTAACAAGTCCAATACAGCATTTGAAAGATAAACATCTTGTCAATCCAGCCAACATGTCCAATTTTTTTAATGTTTTACAGAGAAAACACCACATATATTTATGTTAGCTCACCACCAAATAAAAAAGGAGGACAGACATTTTTCACAGCACAAGTAGGATGCAAGTAGCATGCACAAGCCAACCTAACTAACCTAGAACCAACCTAAATAACCTAGAAAAAACTACCTCAGATGACAGTCCTATAACATGTTACACAATAAATCTATGTTTTGTTCAAAAAATGTGCATATTTTAGCTATAAATCAGTTTTACATTACTGCTACCATCATAGCTACAGTCAGAAATCGCACGGGAGTAGCCAGAGAAAATACAGACACCAACGTCAACTACTAATTACACATCATAAAACATTTCAGAACAATATATGGTGGATAGCTAAAGAAAGACAAAGATCTTGTGAATAGAGCCAATATTTCCGATTTTTGAAGTGTTTTACAGCAAACACAATATATCGTTATATTAGCTTACTACAATAGCTAGCACACAGCAGCATTGATTCTAGTCAAACGGTAGCATAGCACAGTTCGACAGATATATGAAAAAGCATCCCAAATTGGGTCCTTATCTTTGTTGATCTTCCATCAGAATGTTCTCCAAGGGGTCCTTTGTTCAGAAACGTCTTTATTTCGATCCAGAACGAACGATTTCCCTCTTGAATTAGCAAGCACACTGGCCGTGCGTTGCTAACCTCTCGTTCTTGAACCAATTCTTGCGTCGCATCACGTCTAAAGTCCAGAATAAATTTCAATAATATAATGAAACTATATTGAAAAAACATACTTTAGGATGATATTGTGACATGTATCAAATAAAATCGAAGCCAGAGATCATATTCACCTTTTATCGAGGGTTTTCCAGGAGCCGAGTCCAGGTCCTACTTCGCGCCCAGAAAAAAAAATTAAGTGCGCAAGTCTCACTCCAAGAGGTTGTGTTCAATCCCAGGACGAGATAATCAAGTCATTTCTGCTCTCACTTCCGCATGACACCCAGAGGAAGGCGTATGACGTGTTTCTACAGTCCTAAGTGACATGCCCTTTTATAGACAAGGTCTTGAAGAGCGACATCGATTTTGGAAATCTCACTTCCGGATAGGAAATGGGCTGTAAAAATAGTTCTGTTCCACTTAGAGAAATAATTAAAACGGTTTTAGAAACTAGAGACTGTTTTATATCCAATAGTAATAATAATATGCATATTGTAAGAGCAAAAATTGATGAAGAGGCCGTTTGAAAATTGGCACATATTTTCCAGTTTTCAATACGCCCCCTGCAGCCATAACAAGTTAACACCAGCCATATATTTTTCAACTGTGCTGTGTTTTTCTCAAAAGTTCTGAACCTTTCTATTTCTAAAGATTGTAAAAAAAAAAAAGTTTTTGGATAAAGGTATTATTATGTTATTGATCAATTGACTTTGACTTTTCAGATCACCCATTAGTGCTATCTTTAGAGTTAGCTTCAGGTAAATGTTGCAATCTATAGCCATTCCTGGGCCTCCAATTTTTAAATGGACTGGATCTTTATTTTTACCACTTGTATCCTGTTTCAGTAATAATAAAATCAGACCTTCTTGTTTAGTGTCCGATAATCTACCATTTACATAGGATTGGTTAAAACATGCTATCAATGGTGGATTGGTTAAAACATGCTATTAATGTTCCTCTGAGTATATCAAAAAAAGTTTGGTATACCTCAACTGGTATGCCATCCAGCCCTGGAGTTTTCCCGGACTTAAAGGCTTTAACTGCATCAAGATGTTCCACCTCTGTAATTTCGCCTTCACACGAGTCTTTCTGTACAGTTAATTTTACATTATTAATATGAAAAAAATCCATACAATTAGCTTCGGTTAGAAGAGATGGAGGAGACTCAAATGAACACATATGCTTAAAGTACTTAGCTTCCTCTTTCAACATATCATTTATGGGTGGCAGTAATAAAGCCTCTCTTGAAAAAGCCAAACCGTGACCCAGAAACTTTTTAAAACTATCGGCCTATATCGAATCTCCCATCTCCCAAAATGTTAGAAAAAGCTGTTGCACAGCAACTCACTGCCTTCCTGAAGACAAACAATGTATACGAAACGCTTCAGTCTGTCCTCGTGCTCCTAGACCTTAGTGCTGCTTTTTATACCATCGATTAACACATTCTTTTGGAGAGATTGGAAACCCAAATTGGTCTACATGGACAAGTTCTGGCCTGGTTTATCTGTCAGAAAGATATCAGTTTGTCTCTGTGGATGGTTTGTCCTCTGACAAATCATCTGTAAATTCCGGTGTTCCTCAAGGTTCCATTTTAGGACCACTATTGTTTTCACTATATATTTTACCTCTTGGTCATGTCATTCGGGAAACATAATGTTAACTTTCACTGCTATGCGGATGGCACACAGCTGTATATTTTGATGAAACATGGTGAAGCCCAAAAATTGTCCTCCCTGGAAGCCTGTGTTTCAGACATAAGGAAGTGGATGGCGGCAAGTGTTTTACTTTTAAACTAGGACAAAATAGAGATGCTTGTTCTAGGTCCCAAGAAACAAAGAGATCTTCTGTTGGTTCTGACAATTAATCTTGATGGTTGTACAGTTGTCTCAAATGAAACTGTGAAGGACCTCGGCGTTACTCTGGACCCTGATCTTTCTTTTGACGAACATATCAAGACTGTTTCAAGGACAGCTTTGTTCCATTTACGTGCTTCTACACCTGCATTGTTTGCTGTTTGGGGTTTTAGGCTGGGTGCCTGTACAGCACTTCGAGATATTAGCTGATGTACGAAGGGCTATATAAAATAAACTTGATTTGAAACTTGATTTGTAACATTGCAAAAATCTGAAACTTTCTGTCCAATAATTATGCTGAAAAATTAATCCATGCTTTAGTCACTTCTAGGTTAGACTACTGCAATGCTCTACTTTCCGGCTACCCGGATAAAGCACTAAATAAACTTCAGTTAGTGCTAAACACGGCTGCTAGAATCTTGACTAAAACCCCCCAAAAATATAATATTACTCCAGTGCTAGCCTCTCTACACTGGCTTCCTGTTAAGTCAAGGGCTGATTTCAAGGTTTTACTGCTATCCTACAAAGCATTACATGGGCTTGCTCCTACCTATCTTTCCGATTTGTTCCTGCCGTATATACCTACATGTACGGTACGGTCACAAGACGCAGGCCTCCTTACTGTCCCTAGAATTTCTAAGCAAACAGCTGGAGGCAGGGCTTTCTCCTATAGAGCTCCATTTTTATGGAATGGTCTGCCTACTCATGTGAGAGACGTAGACTCGGTCTCAACCTTTAAGTCTTTATTGAAGATTCATCTCTTCAGTAGGTCCTATGATTGAGTGTAGTCTGGCCCAGGAGTGTGAAGGTGAACGGAAAGGCACTGGAGCAACGAACCGCCCTTGCTGTCTCTGTCTGGGCGGTTCCCCTCTCTCCACTGGGATTCTCTGCCTCTAACCCTATTACAGGGGCTGAGTCACTGGCTTACTGGTGCTCTTCCATGCCGTCCCTAAGAGGGGTGCGTCACTTGAGTGGGTTGAGTCACTGATGTGATCTTCCTGTCCGGGTTGGTGTCCCCTCTTGGGTTGTGCCGTGGCGGAGATCTTTGTGGGCTATACTCGGCCTTGTCTCAGGATGGTAAGTTGGTGGTTGAAGATATCCCTCTAGTGGTGTGGGGCTGTGCTTTGGCAACGTGGGTGGGGTTATATCCTGCCTGTTTGGCCCTGTCCGGTGGTATCATCGGGTGGGGCCACAGTGTCTACCAACCCCTCCTGTCTCAGCCTCCAGTATTTATGCTGCAGTAGTTTATATGGGGGGCTAGGGTCAGTCTGTTATATCTGGAGTATTTCTCCTGTCTTATCCGGTGTCCTGTGTGAATTTAAGTATGCTCTCTCTAATTCTCTCTTTCTCTCTTTCTCTCTCTTTCTCCCCTTTTTCTCCCCTTTTTCTCTCTTTCTTTCTCTCTTTCTTTCTTTCTTTCTTTCTTTCTTTCTTTCTTTCTTTCTTTCTTTCTTTCTTTCTTTCGGAGGAACTGAACCCTAGGACCATGCCTCAGGACTACCTGGCCTGATGACTTCTTGTTGTCCCCAGTCCACCTGGCCGTGCTGTTCTGTTCTGCCTGCGGCTATGGAACCCTGACCTGTTCACCGGACATGCTACCTGTCCCAGACCTGCTGTTTTCAACTATCTAGAGACAGCAGGAGCGGTAGAGATACTCTCAATGATCGGCTATGAAAAGCCAACTGACATTTACTCCTGAGGTGCTGACCTGTTGCACCCTCGACAACTACTGTGATTATTATTATTTGACCCTGCTGGTCATTTATGAACATTTGAACATCTTGGCCATGTTCTGTTATAATCTCCACCCGGCACAGCCAGAAGAGGACTGGCCACCCCTCATAGCCTGGTTCCTCTCTAGGTTTCTTTCTAGGTTTTGGCCTTTCCAGGGAGTTTTTCCTAGCCACCGTGCTTCTACACCCGCATTGCTTGCTGTTTGGGGTTTTAGGCTGGGTTTCTGTACAGCACTTTGAGATATCAGCTGATGTAAGAAGGGCTATATAAATACATTTGATTTGACATACTCGGTATTCATATCACAAAAGATATAAATACGCTCTCCACAATGAATTTCAATAGAAAACTTGTAAAAATAGACAAGATCCTGCACCCATGGTGAGGTAAATACCTGTTTAAATGCACATTTGTGGCCTGCTGGAGGTCATTTTGCAGGGCTCTGGCAGTGCTCCTCCTTGCACAAAGGCGGAGGTAGCGGTCCTGCTGCTGGGTTGTTGCCCTCCTACGGCCTCCTCCACGTCTCCTGATGTACTGGCCTGTCTCCTGGTAGCGCCTCCATGCTCTGGACACTACGCTGACAGACACAGCAAACCTTCTTGCCACAGCTCGCATTGATGTGCCATCCTGGATGAGCTGCACTACCTGAGCCACTTGTGTGGGTTGTAGACTCCGTCTCATGCTACCACTAGAGTGAAAGCACCGCCAGCATTCAAAAGTGACCAAAACATCAGCCAGGAAGCATAGGAACTGAGAAGTGGTCTGTGGTCACCACCTGCAGAATCACTCCTTTATTGGGGGTGTCTTGCTAATTACCTATAATTTCCACCTTTTGTCTATTCCATTTGCACAACAGCATGTGCAATTTATTGTCAATCAGTGTTGCTTCCTAAGTGGACAGTTTGATTTGTGATTGACTTGGAGTTACATTGTGTTGTTTAAGTGTTCCCTTTATTTTTTTGAGCAGTGTATATATATATTTTTTGCATTGTTGTTTGCTGTTTTCTTCTGTCTTTTCCTTTTTTCTCTTTTGTTCATTCTCTTGGTTGTTGGTGCATTGGGGGGTTCTTGGGGGTGGGGAATGGAATAAAAAATATTATTTATTTTTTTCCTGGGGGGACTGTGGGAGGGGTCTCGAATGGTCAAGGGACAGCTATTGGGGAACTGTGGGGGGACCTTGGAGGGTTCGGGTTCACGTTTTTTGGCCTGGTGGTAGATCGGTCAACATGCCCTTGAGCAGGCCATTGACCCTGGATGCTTCTGTTTGTCGCTCTGAATGGGAATCTGTTGGATGGCTGGTATGATGTAGTTGTTGTGCTGCTTCACTGCAAGTGTATTGTATGTTTCGAATATTCAATTGCATTTTTTTTTTAAATACCAACTTCATAATATGGCCAGAACAGTTTAAATAAGCAAAGAGAAATGACACTTGTCGTGACTTTACTTTAATTAATATGATGACTGTTATTTATTTAATCAATTAACTATGTTTAATTGTTACCAGATTAAATTAATCATGTAACTATTAAGTCATTAGGATTTGGGTCACCACGGAAGAAGTTGTTTAGAGAGTTACCATCTCCTGAATTAACTCCTCTTGACAATTCAAAGCTCTCTGAGAAGTAGCCGTTATTTACTATTTTACACCTGGGGTTGCTATTGTCACGTTCGCTGTCTTCAAACTCCCTATCATAAATGAGCCAAGGCGCAGCGTGCATGTAATTGCACATCTTTAATCTAAGTGAAACCTTTCTCAAAAAACAGGTAAACAGAATCAGAACGTGACGCAACCATGGCGCACACAAACACTCACAGAAAATAAATAATTAACCACAAACACAGGTGGGAAAAAAGGCTGCCTAAGTATGATTCTCAATCAGAGACAGTGATAGACAGCTGCCTCTGATTGGGAACCATACCCGGCCAACAAAGAAATAGAAAACTAGAATGTCCACCCAAATCACACCCTGACCTAACCAAAGAGAGAAATAAAAAGGCTCTCTAAGGTCAGGGCGTGACAGCTATACATTATTTTTACCCAATTTATGAGAGAATTATCAAAATAAAAAAAATCCAGCCATTTATAAATAAAATCCAGTCTTACTTTATCAAATGCCTTTTCAAAATCCGCTATAAATACCATTCCTGGCTTCTTGTATGTTTCATGATGTTCTATTCTTTCTAGTAGTTGTCGTATATTATCTCCAATGTATCGTTCATGTAAAAAACCTTTTTGCATCACAACATTGAAATGTTGTTTTAAAAATAGAGAAATCAGACATTCCTGCTGAGTACCTGACAGACTACCATTTCTATAGGAGTAGTTAAAACAATCTAACAATGGAGCTTTTAGTATATCAAAAAATAATTGATATACCTTTACCGGTATGCCATCAAGTCCTGGGGTTTTTCCAGACTGAAAGGATTTAATAGCCTCAAAAAGTTATTCCTCTGTAATTTGGCCAGCTCACTGATCTTTCTGTACATTTGTTAATTTTCAATTTTTTATATTATTTGGAAAGAATTCCTTACCATAATCTTCATTCAGTAGGAAAGGATGAGACAGAAAAGAGAACATCTGCCTAAAATAATTAGCTTCCTCTTTTAAAATATAATTAGGAGAATCATAGATGACTCCGTCTTCAGTAACGAGAGTCTGCAAATTCTTTTTGTTAGCGTTCCTGTATTGGAGATTCAGGAAGAATTTTGTGCATTTTTCTCCATATTCCATCCAGTTTGCTTTATTTTTGTAATAGATTACATTAGATTAAGTTATTTTTTTTTTCCTCTAACTTATTTTGTATTTCTCTAGTATTGTTTTTATTGCTATCTACCTGTACTATTAGTTCATGGATTTCCCTTGTTAGTCTTGTCTCTTTAGCCAGAAACTATTATTGATGAATATTGAATTGAATGACCCCTGAATGTACATTTAAAGGTATCCCAAACAATAAGGGGATTTGCTGAACCTATATTATACTGGAAAAATTCTGTTATAAATTCTTTGTCTTAGTTAAAAATAAGTTGTCCTCCAGTAAACTTTGATTACATTTCCAATATCCCCGTCCACATGGAAAATCTATAAGAGTTATATGAATGCCAATTAGATTATGATCCGATCGCATTCCGTCTCCTATTAAAACTCTTCTAACCTTTGATGCAAGAGAGAAAGAGTCAAGAAAGTAGTTAAGACGACTAGCTTGATTAAGTCTCCTCCATGTATATCTCACTAGATCAGGGATTTTTAGTCTCCAAATATCCACTATTTCTAATGTGTCCATAATATTTGTGATTTCCTTAAAGATATACTTCTCCTTAATGCAACCGCTGTGTCAGATTTCAAAAAAGCTTTACAGCAATAGCAAAACAAGCCATACAGATACCGCCATGTTGTGGAGTCAACAGAAGTCAGAAATAGCATTATAAATATTCACTTACCTTTGATGATCTTCATTGGAATCACTCCCAGGAATCCCAGTTCCAGAATAAATATTTGTTTTGTTCGATAAAGTCCATCATTTATGTCCAAATACCTCCTTTTTGTTTGCGCGTTTAGTTCACAAATCCAAATTCACAAGGCGCAGGCACTTAGTCCAGACGAAAAGTCAAAACAGTTCCATTGCAGTTCGTAGAAACATGTCAAACGATGTATAGAATCAATCTTTAGGATGTTTTTATCATAAATCTTCAATAATATTCCAACCGGACAATTCCTTTGTCTTTAGAAATGAAAGGGAACGCAGCTCGCTCTCACGGCCGTGTGCGTGACTTAGCTCATGGCATTCTGCCAGACCCCTTAGTCAAACAGCTCTTATTCGCTCCCCCTTCCCAGTAGAAGCCTGAAACAAGGTTCTAAAAACTGTTGACATCTAGTGGAAGCCTTAGGAAGTGCAATCGGACCAAATTTACACTGTATCTTGGATAGGCATATACTTGAAAATCTACAAACCTCAGATTTCCCACTACCTGGTTGGATTTTTTCTCAATTCTTTGCCTGCCATATGAGTTCTGTTATACTCACAGACATCATACAAACAGTTGTCGAAACTTCAGAGTGTTTTCTATTCAAATCTACTAATAATATGCATATCTTAGCTTCTGGGCCTGAGTAGCAGGCAGTTTACTCTGGGCACGCTTTTCATCCAAACGTGAAAATGCTGCCCCCTATCCATAACAAGTTAAATAAGATCAGATAGAATATTTACTGTCATTAACTAAAGACACACACACACACACACACACACACACACACACACACACACACACACACACACACACACACACACACACACACACACACACACACACACACACACACACACACACACACACACACACACACATATGCACACAGGATATATGGGAGGACTTGGGCCAGTAGTGTTTGTTAGAAGTTGTAAATGAGGAACATGTTCTGGTAATTATTATACTGTAACCATCCCATGCAATTTAATGCCTCAGCACATTATGACTGAGTAGGATCACTCCCTTTCCTTTGACCTTACACATTATACTACTCTCACTTACTAAACCCTCCTTTCTCTCTCTGTCTTTCTATTCACGACTTTTCTGCTGCTCCTCCGCTAAACATAGCAGTACCCCTCCTAAAAGATTAATTTATCATCAATTTAGCCTTAATTTGAACCAAGTCAGCTGGTAAATGGGGCATTTTTCCCTGAGTGTTAGTGAAATGTGTAAGTGTACATTGATACATTTTGATTATTTATCAATTATGACCAAATTAACTAAATCTATTGAATAGAAATTGTAGCCTGATTGCTATAATAGAGTTTGAAAATATGATAATGGTTCGAGCTAATAGTCTTTTCCGGATGCGGTTGCTGGCTTGTCTGAAGGACAATACAGAATTCATTTTTCACAGAATCAGCTGAGAGCAAGGCCAATCTTTCATTAATCAGACACATTATGGGGCTGATTTGCCGTAATACATGGCACTTTGTTTAGAAAGCCTAAAACGCTTTGTCATATTTTATGTCAATTACCTGTAATTTTGCTGTTTCTCCATCAAGGCATCTTGTAAGAGTTAGCATATGCTAAAGTAAGCTCATGCCCTTACAAAAAAAGTGTGACATTTGCAATTTCACATGTTGATCATAAATGTTACATACAGTTGAAGTCAGAAGTTTACATACACTTAGGTTGGAGTCATTAAAACTCGTTTTTCAACCACTCTACAAATTTCTTGTTAACAAACTATAGTTTTGGCAAGTCGGTTAGGACATCTACTATGTGCATGACACAAGTCATTTTTCCAACAATTGTTTACAGACAGATTATTTCACTTCTAATTCACTGTATCACAATTCCAGTGGGTCAGAAGTTAACATACACTAAGTTGACTGTGTCTTTAAACAGCTTAGAAAATTCCAGAAAATGATGTCATGGCTTTAGAAGCTTCTGATAGGCTAATTGACATCATTTGTGTCAATTGGAGGTGTACCTGTGGATGTACTTCAAGGCCTACCTTCACACTCAGTGCCTTTTTGCCTGACATCATGGGAAAATCAGACCTCAGACTTCAGAAGAGAAATTTAATCCTACAGACGAAGAACCATATATGTGACAATTTTTCCATTTTAAGATAATCAGTTATATTTATATTATTAATTGTGTGTACCACATTAGGTGTTTTATGGTTGACAAATAATTCACCATACCCATATCTTCCAACAACAAATAATATTTTTTTGTTATTTCAAAAAATACTTTTTTATTGTCGTTTTAATTTTTAGAATGTGGAAGAACAGTATATCTCCAGTGATGATTTCAGTTTGTGGAAGAACAGTATATGTGACATTTTGCATGACTCTTGTAAGATGTCCTTTTTTAACACCTGATATGATGTTTTAAGTACTTTCAAGTACAGATGCCCTTCATGTAAATAACTTAACTGCAATATGTAGTTAATTCATTTGTATAGAGGTTCATTTAAAGGTGGTCTATCAACTTCAGCACTGATGACTTTTCTTAAAAGTTGAGTCATGAAATCTTAGTCTCATTTAAAATGAAGCCCTCAATGTGAACATACCATAGAATAACTACACACATAGAATACAATTAAATTAATTCAATCAAAACAAGCACAACTTGTACATATCAAATATGGATCAATGTGATGTGCCATTATGCAGGTCCCTACGGTCAATATTACAAAACGTTCAGAAAACCATTCATTCTGCGTTTAACACTATGATCAGCAATTAAGTTTTGAATTGCATTAAACCCATGCTAAAGGCAAGAAATGTCCTTCTGTACTGAGGTGACAGCAGTAAATAAGTATTAACTGCTTATAGTTAATGCTAAATGTGGTGACAGAGAGACGTACTGTATATTGTAATGAATAAAAAAAGGGAATCAAGATCAAATGAATACTCACATACTGTATGTGATGACTTATTTGTTTTTAATTAATTCAGATTAAAAAATGTTCAAATGATCACACACAAAATAATTCTCAACAGAACACATTGTACATAACATTTTCTACACTTGGAACAACATCTTAAAATTAAATTAATTCAATATATTGTGCTGGTTCAAATCCTACACATTGATTCACATAGAAAACACCTACTATACATTTAATTTCCTACAATAGGGGTGACATGTCTTCTGAAATGTATTCAGATTCAACATACTATACAGGTTCAGGGGATCATAAACTCACAGAAAAAACAGTTAATTAAGTAGCTTGGTTTAACACCAAATTATTCACTCTGCGGTGATTTATAAAAAGAGCGTGCAGCAGCTGGCATGTAGTTGAGCATGGTCATCAGATCTTGGTACTTGTGTTTTTGATGGGCAGAGGACTCTCATATGCTCTAGGGTAGTGGCTTGCAAAATAGGGAGGTTGAGTTGTACATCACCCCTGTAGATCCACAGAAATGACATGACAGTCAGCATTGGCTTTAGCCCACTCAGTGTCACTTTGAAGCTGTGTGTAGGCCTTTTCGGCTTTTCGATGGTGCAACTCACTTTCAACTGCAATCTTCCTCTTCTCCTCTTCAGATTTTTCTGCTGACATCTTAGTGAAGAATGCGTCACATTTGCCACAGGTGTCACTCCTTGGTTGGCCGAAATTGACACTCTGCTGTTTGAAAATGCTGTGGTATTCTTCTCTTCATATTTTCACTTGCCTGAAGACGGCTGTTGGTTAGCTGGAACACAGACATGAAGGTGACCTTGCACACATTCAATCTCTGGCCTGCTTGCTGTACATGGTATTTGTAGGTTTGTTTCCGTCGTTTGTTCTCCTTTGTATCCTCAGGTTTACGTCTCCGTTTCACCTCATGCTGCAATAAAAATTGACAATGATAAATTCAGAATTGAATATACTGTAGCACATTCAGGGTATTGCTTGATCAGGACCTCCATCTTTCACACACTCCCAACCTATACACAGAATGAGTTTGTATTGCACCATTGTGTAACACTGCACTTTTAGAGTTAATTAATGTACGTATAATTACTGTCAAAGTTAAACTATGCAAGTGTTCAATATTGCTATTCTAATAATAGGCGTTTTGTCTTATTTCTATCCTGTTCTAAGCCGGAGAGAATCAACGTTTGTTGTTTCTCGTATGGGACAGTGTAGAAACTGTTGAACAGATGCAGCTTGCGCTCATCAGTCAACTTTCCACAATCCTTTCTGCACGTCGTGGAACACGCTCTTCCCTGCAGGATACAGTGTAACGTTACCTATAACTAGCTAGCTACTGTAGCCATGTCGAATCAACCGGTGGATGGAGAAAAAGTAGCTAGCTATGTTTCTTCTATAATCTAGCAATAATATTTGTAACGATAATGTATAAGTCAGTAGCCAACGAACTTTAGCTAATATGTTTTCTCTATAGTTACAAATTAGACAACCCAGAACATACATGTTAGCTACTGTACTCTATAGCTAGCTTGATTGTTTGATATACGGTTCTTCCACATACCTCTTTTGGACAGCTTTTCCCAGTTTTTTCTTGACCCTTATGATTTGTATAGGGTTTTCCCGCATCCCGTAAGATCTTCCTTTGCCTGTCTTTCCATTCTTTTAGTTTTGTTTTACGTTTCTTTCCCACATTTCGGCGATTTTCATCAGCAACAGAAAAGTTGTGCGCTTGTCCGTCCATTCTGAGTGGTGCACATAAACGGTTATTCCACGAGAGCCTATCTTTAAATTTAAAATTATTGTTAATTAGCGCGTGGAAAGCTTGTGAAAAAGGGTGTCCAATAATGATTTTTCATGTATATCTCTTTTTTTTTGTCACATATATGGTTCTTCGTCTGTAGGATTCAATTGTAGACCTCCACAAGTCTGGTTCATCCTTGGGAGCAATTTCCAAACGCCTGAAGGTACCACGTTCATCTGTACGAACAATAGTACACAAGTATAAACACCATGGGACCATGCTGCCGTCATACCACTCAGGATGGAGACGCGTTCTGTCTCCTAGAGATGAACGTACTTTGCTGCGAAAAGTGCAAATCAATCACAGAACAACAGCAAAGGACCTTGTGAAGATGCTGGAGGAAACGGGTACAAAAATATCTATATCCACAGTAAAACGAGTCCTATATCGACATAACCTGAAAGGCCACTTAGCAAGGAAGAAGCCACTGCTCCAAAACCTCCATAAAAAAACCACACTACGGTTTGCAACTGCACATGGGGACAAATATCATACTTTTTGGAAAAATGTCCTCTGGTCTGATGAAACAAAAATAGAACTGTTTGGCCATAATGACCATCGTTATGTTTGGAGGATAAAGGGGGAGGCTTGCAAGCCGAAGAACACCATCCCAACCGTGGAGCACGGGGTGGCAGCATCATATTGTGGGGGGGCTTTTCTGCAGGAGGGACTGGTGCACTTCACAAAATAGATGGCATCATGAGGAAAGACAATTATGTGGATATATTGAAGCAACATCTCAAGACATCAGTCAGGAAGTTGAAGGTTGGTCACAAATGGGTCTTCCAAATGGATAATGACCCCAAGCATACTTCCAAAGTTGTGGACAAATGGCTTAACCTCTCTGGGATATGTGGGACGCTTGCGTTAGTATCCCAATGAAAACTCATTGAACAGACGGTGACCTCAAAAAAAAAATTCTAAACGGTTAGTCTTCGGGGTTTTGCTTTACTAATAATATGCATATCTTATATTCTGGGGATGAGTAGAAGGAAGTTGAAATTGGGCACGCTATTTATCCAAAAGTGAAAAATGCTGCCCCCTATCCTAGCCTTTTGTCAATAGGGGGAGCTGTTAGCACTTTTTTTTTTTTGACTTTGCCAAATTAAACTGCCTGGTAGTCAATTCTTGCTCGTACAATATGCATATTATTGTTATTATTGTATAGAAAACACTCTCTAGTTTCTATAACCGTTGGAATTATGTCTCTGAGTGGAACAGAACTCTATCTACAGCACTTTTCCTGACAGGGAGTGAGATTTCAGAAATCTTGGCCTCTGGTCCCAGGTCAGTTTTAATGTCCCTGTGAATGCTATGAGGATACAAACACTGCCTACACCTTCCTCTAGATGTCAGTAAGTGGTGACAATTTGAATGGAGTCGATTGCGCAATCAGGGCCTGTATAAAACACCAAAGACCGGAAGTAGCTTTCTTTTGGATCCTGCGCTCGATGGGCGTTGGACCGACCTCTTTCCAAGCCTTGGTTTAGCCAGTAATATATCGCCGGTCATGTTTTTACTTGTTATAGGTGTTAAAAACATCATAAGGTAGTTAATTTAAACCGTTTTATAGCAATTTATATCCGTTTAGTGCGATTTTGAGGCATATATTTGTGACGCCCTTCCATGAGCTGGGCACGTTTCCTGTACATACCGAACGTTAGTGGCCATTTCGACGGGACAAGAGGACATCTTTCGACCAAAAGACGATTAGACCGGAGAAAGGATACATTGCCCAAGATTCTGATGGAAGAACAGCTCATAGTAAGAACTATTTATGATGATAAATCCCTGTTCTGTTGAAAATTTTTAAACGCATATATCGCCATTTTGTTTTGTGTAGCTTCGCTTTGGCGGACCCGGTATTGCACAGTAAGGATAATTTTAGAAATGTAAGTCAGCGATTGCATTAAGAACTAATTTGTCTTTCGATTCCTGTCAACCCTGTATTTTTTAGTCAAGTTTATGATTAGTTATCGATTAGACTAGATCACTCTCAAAGATGGCGCCCGACATTTTCAGGCCAGTTTTGCTACTATTGTCATTGTATAACCACGTTTTTTTGTGGCTGAATATGCACATTTTCGAACAAACTCTATATGTATGTTGTAATATGATGTTACAGGAGTGTCATCGGAAGAATTCTGAGAAGGTTAGTGAAAAAATGTATATATTTTGGTGATGATAACGTTATCGCTCCCGTTGCCTTGAATTCATGCTGGGGTAACGTTTGCACATGTGGTATGCTAATATAACGATTTATTGTGTTTTCGCTGTAAAACGCTTAGAAAATCTGAAATATTGTCTGAATTCACAAGATCTGTGTCTTTCCATTGCTATGCTTTGTCTAATTTTATGAAATGTTTTATGATGAGTAAATTGGTAATACACGTTGCTCTCTGTATTTATTCTAGTCGAGTTGTGATGGTGGGTGCAATTGTAAACTATGATTTCTACCTGAAATATGCACATTTTTCTAACAAAACCTATCCTATACAATAAATATGTTATCAGACTGTCATCTGATGAGGATTTTTCTTGGTTAGTGGCTATCAATATCTTTATTTGGCCGAATTGGTGATAGCTACTGGTGGAGAGAAAAAATGGTGGACAAAGAAAAATGGTGTCTTTTGCTAACGTGGTTAGCTAATAGATTTACATATTGTGTCTTCCCTGTAAAACATTTTAAAAATCAGAAATGGTGGCTAGATTCACAAGAAGTGTATCTTTCATCTGGTGTCTTGGACTTGTGATTTAATGATATTTAGATGCTACAATTTACTTGTGATGCTATGCTAGCTATGCTAGTCAGTGGGGGGGGGGGGGGGGGGGTGCTCCCGGATCCGGGTTTCTGAGGCAGTAAAAGCTAGAGAAGTTAAGCACAAGAAAGTCAAGGCATTGCAGTGGCCATCACAAAGCCTTCAATCCTATAGAAAATGTGTGGGCAGAACTGAAAAAGCGTGTGTGAGCAAGGAGGCCCACAAACCTGACTCAGTTACACCAGCTCTGTCTGGAGGAATGGGCCAAAATTCACCCAACTTATTGTGGGAAACTTGTGGAATGCTACCTGAAACGTTTCACCCAAGTTAAACAATTTAAAGGCAATGCTACCAAATACTAATTGAGTTTATGTAAACTTCTGACCCACTGGGAATGTAATGAAATAAATAAAAGCTGAAATAAATCATTCTCTCTACTATTATTCTGACATTTCACATTCTTAAAATATAGTGGTGATCCTAACTGACCTAAGACAGGGAATTTTTACTTTGATTAAATGTCAGGAATTGTGAAAAACTGAGTTTAAATGTATTTGGCTAAGGTGTATGTGATTTTCAGACTTCAACTGTATACCATGTTTTCACATGTATTACATTTACATGAGTGTAGCCAAGCTAAGTAGCTTGCTAACTAACTCACTTTTGTATGAATGTATTTACATGTTGTAACGTCAGGTGAATGATGGGTGTAGAGTCAGGCGCAGAGAGAGCAAAAGTATTACGGGGACAAAACGCTTTAATGTCCACAGCATAAAACAGGAACAGGTACAAAAAGGGTGACGCCAAAACACAGGCGCAAAACAACCCACAGACCACTGTTTAAATTAAGCTGGACAGCGAACATCCCACAATCCAATAATCCACTCACGACGTAAAACATGAACACACTAAATAAGTCCGCACAAACACTAGCGGGCGAAACTAACCTAAATAGTACCCCTCCCAAAACCCCAACAAGAAACAGGTGAAAACAATTAGACAGACATAAACGAAAAGGAAAAAGGGATCGGTGGCAGCTAGTAGACCGGCGACGACGACCGCCGAGTGCCACCCGAACGGGAAGGGGAGTCACCTTCGGTAATATTCGTGACAGTACCCCCCTCCTGACGCGCGGCCCCCGCAGCGCGCCGACGCCGGCCTCGGGGACGACCCCGGGGGCGAGGCGCAGGGCGATCCGGATGGAGGCGATGGAATTCCCTTAGTAGATTTGGATCCAATATATCCCCCACCGGGACCCAGCACCTCTCCTCCGGCCCGTACCCCTCCCAGTCCACGAGGTACTGCAGGCCCCTCACCCAGCGTCTGGAATCCAGTATGGACTTTATCGTGTACGCCGGGGACCCCTCTATATCCAGAGGGGGCGGAGGGACCTCCGGAACCTCACCTTCCTGCATGGGACCAGCTACCACCGGGCCTGAGGAGAGACACATGAAACGAGGGGTTAATACGATAATACGAAGGAAGTAACAATCGATAACACACCTCGTTTATTCTCCTCAGGACTTTAAATGGCCCTACACACTGCGGAACCAGCTTCCGGCAGGGCAGGCGGAGGGGCAGGTTTCGGGTCGAGAGCCAGACCCTGTCCCCCGGTGCAAACACGGGGGCCTCACTGCGGTGACGGTCAGCGCTCTTCTTCTGCCGTCCACTCGCCTGACGCAAAGACTCCTGGACGGCTCTCCAGGTCTCATTAGAGCGCTGCACCCACTCCTCCACCGCAGGAGCTTCGGTCTGGCTCTGATGCCATGGTGCCAGAACCGGCTGGTACCCCAACACACACTCAAATGGTGACATGTTGGTAGAGGAGTGGCTTAGTGAGTTCTGGGCAATCTCTGCCCAGGGGATGTATCTTGACCACTCCCCTGGCCGGTCCTGGCAATACGACCGCGGAAACCTACCCACCTCCTGGTTCACTCTCTCCACCTGCCCATTACTCTCCGGGTGATACCCCGAGGTCAGGCTGACCGAGACCCCCAGATGTTCCATAAACGCCTTCCATACTCTGGACGTGAACTGGGGACCCCGATCAGAAACGATATCCTCGGGCACCCCGTAGTGCCGGAAGACATGGGTAAATAGTGCCTCCGCAGTCTGCAGGGCCGTAGGGAGACCGGGCAACGGGATAAGACGGCAGGACTTAGAGAACCGATCCACAACGACCAGGATAGTGGTGTTCCCCTGAGACAAGGGAAGATCAGTAAGAAAATCCACCGATAGATGGGACCACGGCCGTTGTGGAACGGGGAGGGGTTGTAATTTCCCTCGTGGCAAATGTCTAGGAGCCTTACTCTGGGCGCACACCGAACAGGAGGAGACATAGAATCGCACGTCTCTCACCAAGGTAGGCCACCAGTACTTCCCTCTAAGACTTCGCACCGTCCTTGAAATACCCGGGTGACCTGACGAGGGTAGACTATGAGCCCATCGAATCAATTGATCACGAACAGCGAGCGGCACATACCTACGACCCTCCGGGCACTGTGGAGGCGCAGGTTCCGCCCTTAGTGCCCGCTCGATGTCCGCGTCCACCTCCCATACTACCGGTGCTACCAGCTTAGCCGCCGGAATGATGGGAGTAGGATCGATGGACCGGTCATCAGTGTCGTATAGTCGGGACAGCGCGTCAGCCTTAGTATTGAGGGAACCTGGTCGATACGAAATCGTAAAACGAAATCGGGTAAAGTACATGGCCCACCTTGCCTGACGAGGATTCAGTCTCCTAGCTGATCGGATATACTCCAGATTCTGGTGGTCGGTCCAGATGAGAAAAGGGTGCTTAGCCCCCTCAAGCCAGTGTCTCCACACCTTCAGAGCCTTGACCATGGCCAACAACTCCCTATCCCCCACATCATAATTCCGCTCCGCTGGCCCGAGCTTCTTCGGAAAAAAAGCACAGGGGCGGAGCTTCGGTGGCATACCCGAGCGCTGGGAGAGCACAGCCCCGACCCCAGCCTCGGATGCGTCCACCTCAACTATGAACGCCAAAGAGGGGTCAGGATGCGCCAACACTGGCGCGTCGGTGAACAGCGCCTTCAAACGACAGAAAGCTCTCTCCGCCTCTGCGGACCACTGCAAGCGCACCGGGCCCCCCTTCAGCAGTGAGGTAATAGGGGCCGCCACCTGACCAAAACCCCGGATAAACCTCCGGTAGTAATTGGCAAACCCTAAGAACCGCTGCACCTCCTTTACCGTGGTCGGAGTCGGCCAATTACGCACGGCTTTTACGCGGTCATCCTCCATTACCATCCCCGAGGTGGAAATGCGATAACCCAGGAAGGAAACGGCTCGTTTGGAAAACTCACATTTCTCTGCCTTCACGTACAGGTCATGCTCCAGCAGTCGCCCAAGAACCTTGCGCACCAGAGACACATGCTCGGCGCGTGTAGCGGAGTAGATCAAGATGTCGTCAATATACACCACTACACCCTGTCCGTGCAGGTCTCTGAGAATCTCATCAACGAAGGATTGAAAGATGGCTGGAGCATTCTTCAACCCATACGGCATGACGAGGTAATCATAATGGCCAGATGTGGTACTAAACGCGGTTTTCCACTCATCTCCCTCCCGAATACGCACCAGATTATATGCGCTCCTGAGGTCCAATTTTGTGAAGAATCGCGCCCCGTGAAATGATTCCACCGCCGTAGCGATGAGAGGTAGTGGGTAACTAAAACCCACAGTGATGGAATTTAGACCTCGATAATCAATACACGGACGTAAACCACCCTCCTTTTTCTTCACAAAAAAGAAACTCGAGGAGGCGGGTGACATGGAGGGCCGAATGTACCCCTGTCCCAGAGCCTCCGTGATGTATGTCTCCATAGCCAACGTCTCCTCCTGGGACAACGGATACACGTGACTCCTGGGAAGTGCAGCGTTTACCTGGAGGTTTATCACGCAATCCCCCTGTCGATGGGGTGGTAATTGGGTCGCCTTCCTTTTACTGAAGGCGATAGCCAAATCGGCATACTCAGCAGGAATGCGCATGGTGGAAACCTGGTCTGGACTCTCCACCGTTGTCGCACCGATGGAAACTCCTAAACACCTGCCTGAACACTCATCAGACCACCCCTGGAGAGCTCCCTGTCTCCACGAAATCGTAGGATTGTGAATAGCCAGCCAGGGAATCCCTAACACCACCGGGAAAGCAGGTGAATCAATAAGGAACAGACTAATCCGCTCCTTATGATTTCCCTGCGTCATCATATCCAGAGGTATCGTGGCCTCCCTGACCAGCCCTGACCCTAATGGTCGACTATCTAAGGAGTGCACGGGGAAAGGGGGGTCTACCTTAACGAGCGGAATCCTCAACCTCTTAGCGAGTCCGCGATCAATAAAATTCCCCGCTGCGCCTGAATCGACTAGCGCCTTATGCTGGAGAGATGGGAAAAACCTTAGAAAATATATTAACAAAAACATGTGACCAACAGGAAGCTCTGGGAGAGTGTGGTGCTGACTCACCTGAGGTGACCGAGGAGTGTTCTGCCTGCCCTCTCGAATCCCAGATGGACTCCTCCAGCACCGACCGGAAGTGTGCCCTCTCCGGCCACAATGGGTGCAGGAGGAGCCTCCTCCTCCGGTCTCCCTAGACGCAGCCCCTCCTAGCTCCATAGGAATGGGAGCGGGAGGGGGCAGGAGGTGGAACTGACAGGACCCTCTCAGAACGTCCGCGAGCAGCCAGCAGATGGTCTAGCCGGATTGACATGTCGATCAGCTCATCCAAGCTGAGCGTAGCGTCCCGACAAGCCAGCTCTCTGCGGACGTCCTCCCTTAGGCTACACCTGTAGTAGTCTATCAGGGCCCTGTCGTTCCACCCTGCTCCAGCAGCCAAAGTACGGAAATCCAGCGCAAAATCCTGCGCGCTCCTCGTCCCCTGCCGGAGATGGAACAACCTCTCACCCGCCGCTCTGCCATCCGGGGGATGATCAAACACAGCCCGGAAACGGCGGGTGAACTCCAGGTAGTGACCCCTCGCTGAGTCGGGTCCATTCCATACGGCGTTGGCCCACTCCAGGGCCCTACCCGACAGGCAGGAAACGAGGACACTCACGCTCTCCTCGTCCGAGGGAGCAGGCCGAATGGTGGCCAGGTAGAGATCAAGTTGGAGTAGAAATCCCTGGCAACCGGCCGCTGCTCCATCGTACTCCCTCGGAGGCGTGATGCGCAGGACGCTGGCACCGGCTCCCGCTGGAGGAGATGGTAATGTTGCTGGTGGGAGGGTAGGTGGGGTAGTAGGGAGACCACTCCTCTCCCAACGATCCATCCTCTCCATCATCTGATCCATTGCCGAACCAATGCGATATAGGATGGACGTATGATGCAGGACTCTCTCCTCCATCGTGGGGAGAGGGGTGGTCGCTGCTCCTGCTGACTCCATCAGTAGGTGCGGGCTTCTGTAACGTCAGGTGAATGATGGGTGTAGAGTCAGGCGCAGAGAGAGCAAAAGTATTACGGGGACAAAACGCTTTAATGTCCACAGCATAAAACAGGAACAGGTACAAAAAGGGTGACGCCAAAACACAGGCGCAAAACAACCCACAGACCACTGTTTAAATTAAGCTGGACAGCGAACATCCCACAATCCAATAATCCACTCACGACGTAAAACATGAACACACTAAATAAGCCCGCACAAACACTAGCGGGCGAAACTAACCTAAATAGTACCCCTCCCAAAACCCCAACAAGAAACAGGTGAAAACAATTAGACAGACATAAACGAAAAGGAAAAAGGGATCGGTGGCAGCTAGTAGACCGGCGACGACGACCGCCGAGTGCCACCCGAACGGGAAGGGGAGTCACCTTCGGTAATATTCGTGACACATGTGTACATATTAAGTATGGTAATTACATTTATTTTAGAATGCAGATTTTTATGAATTTATCTAATCGGTGCATGCTAATTGCTAACTGCTAGCTAGATTAGTGATAGGCGACAGCTAGCATTCCATTTCTTCCTAGCTCGCTATTTTTAGCTACTGATATTGTTAGCTGTCCATTGTTTGTTCTTACATTTAATACACAGGTATGAAAGGGATTTGAATGTATTTGAAAATACAGGTATTTTTTACAAAGAGATGGGCTGAGGTAATCAGTAAATTTTTTGTAATTTTAGAGCCCATTTTGTTTTATTGGAATTAATCAAATAGTATGAAAACATTCAAAATTCACTGAAAAAATCCCAAATACATAATCTATGAAGCTAAAAACAACAATGTGAACAATCTAATCCCGCCAGTTACAAAAACACACGTGAAACTTAAAATATCGTAAATGAAATGTTGGGAAACCACGTGTCTGAGTCATGTGAGAGGCAAAAAATATATATATTTTGTTTCTCTACGTGGCATTTTTCATGTGATTTTTCAAACTGTTTTTTAAATGGTCGTGCAGCCCTACAGGAGTTCCATGGAGAATGTTGTCTCTCGCTGTACTCCAGAGCTAATCGGCCTGCCACTGTGTTTTCCCTAAGTTCATGTAACGGAGCTCACTAGGAAATAGAAAAATATATATTTAGGTTCTCACACACACAAACACTACAGAAGCCTGCAGCACTGTTTCGTTCCCCATAGCTAGGTTTCCATCCAATTATCAAAAGATTTTCATGCGAATATTCTACAATCTGCATAAAACAATATGGACATTTTCCCACCAGAGCTCTTTCCATCAGACTGACTTTTTGTAGATAAAAGACTGTGGGTGATGACATAGTGCACATAAAAATTACCTTGTGGTTAAATTCCCATGTACCGTGACTCCCGAGTGGCGCAGCAGTCTAAGGCACTGCATCGCAGTGTTGTGGCGTCACTACAGAAGGGGGTTTGATCCCAGGCTGTGTCACAACCGGCCTTGACCTGGAGTCCCATAGAGCTGCGCACAATTGGCCCAGGGTCTTCCGGGTTAAGGGAGAGTTTGGCCTGGGTGGCTTTACTTGGCTCATCACGCTCTAGCGACTCCTTGTGGCAGGCCGGGTGCCTAAGTGCTGACTTCAGTCGTCAGTTGAACAATGTTTCCTCTGTCACATTGGTGCAGCTTGCTTCCGGGTTAAGCGAGCGGGTGTTAAGAAGCGCGGTTTGGCGGGTCATGTTTTGGAGGATGCATGACTCGACCTTCACTTCTCCCAAGCCCGTTGGAGAGTTACAGCGATGAGACAAGATCACGAAATTGGGGAGTAAAGGGGGGGTAAAATTACAACAACAAAAAAATTCCCATGTATTGAATAAAAATAAATACTAGTTAAATGTGTTTTCATCAAATTTTCAACTCTATGGATGTGTCTGTCACAACAACTGTTGCGTTATATATACTGAACAATATAAACGCAACATGTAAAGTGTTGATCCCATGAGCTGAAATAAAAGATCCCAGAAATGTTCCATATGCACAAATTGCTTATTTCTCTCAAATGTGCACACATTTTCTTTACATCCCTGTTAGTGAGTATTTCTCCTTTGCCAAGATAATCAATCCAACTGACAGGTGTGGCATATCAAGAAGCTGATTAAACATCATGGTCATTACACAGGTGCACCTTGTCCTGGGGAAAATTAAATGCCACCCTAAAATATTCAGTTGTCACACAACACAATGCCACAGATGTCTCAAGTTTTGAGGGAGCGTGTAATTGGCATGTTGACTGCAGGAAGGTCCACCAGAGCTGTTGCCATTGAATTGAATGTTAATTTCTCTACCTTAAGCCACCTCCAATGTTGTTTTAGAGAATGCCCTCACATCCACAGACCACGTGTAACCACACCAGCCTAGGACCTATGCGAAGAAGATGTGTCATGCTGCATGAGGCAAATGGTGGTCACACGAGGTACTGACTGGTTTTCTGATCCATGCACATACCTTTTTTCCCCGTAACTGTGGCGAACAGAAGCCTATCTGTATTCCCAGTCATGTGAAATCCATAGATTAGGGCCTAATTAATTTATTTCATTTGACTGATTTCCCTATACTGTATGAACTGTACCAGTAAAATCATTGAAATTGTTGTATGTTGCGTTTATATTTCTGTTCAGTGAAGCATTCTGGTCTTGGTACGTGCACTCTAGCCAGCAGCTCACAAATACAGTGCAGGTAGCCTACCGATATGATGCAATTATTATGGATAAGAGCGAGATAATTTTTATTTGACAAATGGCAGCCATGCATTGATCATGTTGTCGGAAACAGACGGTCGATATTTATTGGAAAGGAACATCAAGCTCATCACCTTGCACTTTCACCACTGTGAAGTTTAACATAATTTACTTAATCTGTAGCCTAATAAACTGCATGCTAATAAACTGCATGTTTTTACCGACACAAAAACATCCAACCATGACCAACGAACACATTGTCTGTCGATATTTATAAAATTGTACCGGCATTTCCTGTTTCCATGAACCCGGTAGTGACTTTTTTCACGAGTCAGGTAATTAATCTGGTTGGATGGAAACCTGCTTACTGACAACCAGCCATCCTCTGGCTGCAACTGCAAGTCATATCTGGGAAATTGCTGGTGTGTGTGTGCGTGCACGTGCGTGCGTACGTGCGTGCGTGCGTGTGTGTGTGGAATGTACTCAGTGAGAGCATTTCATTTGCACTTACACCACAGATCATTAAAAATAACCACTGAAAACATAGGCCTGCTGTAGGGTGAATTAGTCTACTCCTGGTGTCAGCATTGGTTAACGGCCGGCTAACTGTAGCATGTAATGGCATGGAGCTATAATCCACTATTGCCCCATTCATACGCCAGCTATCTATAATCAATTACCAACTTTAAATTGGACAGAAACTTGGTAGTGACTATCTCAATTTGTAGAGAGAGCATTAGAGCATTTATCCCAACATTCAATTTATCCCAGCATTCAACACCACACACACACACACACACACACACACACACACACACACACACACACACACACACACACACACACACACACACACACACACACACACACACACACACACACACACACACACACACACACACACACACACACACACCTCTGACATCTTCCTGATAAAGAAGGAATACAAATCAGTCTCATGGCAATCATCCATATTTTGAAAGGAAGTATACTGTTGCAAAAATGATTGCATACTGTACTGACCCCAGTGTTGGGTGTCATTCACAGAAAAGATGGTACTGAACTTAAATGGTTTTAAAACCACCGTATGATTTAAAACAAAATGTATAAACATCACGCTGATTGTGTAAACTACTTGACACAAAAAAATTGCCACTCTGGGGGAACCTTTCTAGGTCACAAAGGTTCCTCGAGGAACCCATCTGGCAAAGGTTCTGTAGCATGATATATATATTTTCGCAATAGTGTCACAGCTTATACTCTGATGCTGTGCTGCCTTCAAATTTGAACCCTTTTAATAATATATGTAGCAGCATCCCCCATCAGAAAAATTTGCCAAAAATTCTTATATCTTTCTTATGTCTCTCAGATACTGTAAAGGACACTTTTTGATTTTGTATTGGCTAATAGCAGTAAGGCCAAATAAAATGTTTCATCAAATCCTTTTTGTATATTTTATTTTTTATACTTAAACTGGTCTTAAAGTTCAAAATCAAATAGCTAAATGATCCTTGGTATGACCTTCTTAAAATAATTCCATATACATTTACATTTAAGTCATTTAGCAGACGCTCTTATCCAGAGCGACTTACAAATTGGTGCATTCACCTTATGATATCCAGTGGAACAACCACTTACAATAGTGCATCTAACTCTTTTAAGGGGGGGGGGGGATTACTTTATCCTATCCTAGGTATTCCTTAAAGAGGTGGGGTTTCAGGTGTCTCCGGAAGGTGGTGATTGACTCCGCTGACCTGGCGTCGTGAGGGAGTTTGTTCCACCATTGGGGTGCCAGAGCAGCGAACAGTTTTGACTGGGCTGAGCGGTAACTGTACTTCCTCAGAGGTAGGGAGGCGAGCAGGCCAGAGGTGGATGAACGCAGTGCCCTTGTTTGGGTGTAGGGCCTGATCAGAGCCTGAAGGTACGGAGGTGTCGTTACTCTCACAGCTCCGTAGGCAAGCACCATGGTCTTGTAGCGGATGCGAGCTTCAACTGGAAGCCAGTGGCGAGAGCGGAGGAGCGGGGTGACGTGAGAGGACTTGGGAAGGTTGAACACCAGACGGGCTGCGGCGTTCTGGATGAGTTGTAGGGGTTTAATGGCACAGGCAGGGAGCCCAGCCAACAGCGAGTTGCAGTAATCCAGACGGGAGATGACAAGTGCCTGGATTAGGACCTGCGCCGCTTCCTGTGTGAGGCAGGGTCGTACTCTGCGAATGTTGTAGAGCATGAACCTACAGGAACGGGTCACCCCCTTGATGTTAGTTGAGAACGACAGGGTGTTGTCCAGGATCACGCCAAGGTTCTTAGCACTCTGGGAGGAGGACACAATGGAGTTGTCAACCGTGATGGCTAGATCATGGAACGGACAGTCCTTCCCCGGGAGGAAGAGCAGCTCCGTCTTGCCGAGGTTCAGCTTGAGGTGGTGATCCGTCATCCACACTGATATGTCTGCCAGACATGCAGAGATGCGATTCGCCACCTGGTTATCAGAAGGGGGAAAGGAGAAGATTAATTGTGTTTCGTCTGCATAGCAATGATAGGAGAGACCATGTGAGGATATGACAGAGCCAAGTGACTTGGTGTATAGCGAGAATAGGAGAGGGCCTAGAACAGAGCCCTGGGGGACACCAGTGGTGAGAGCACGTGGTGCGGAGACAGATTCTCGCCACGCCACCTGGTAGGAGCGACCTGTCAGGTAGGACGCAATCCAAGCGTGGGCCGCGCCGGAGATGCCCAACTCGGAGAGGGTGGAGAGGAGGATCTGATGGTTCACAGTATCAAAGGCAGCCGATAGGTCTAGAAGGATGAGAGCAGAGGAGAGAGAGTTAGCTTTAGCAGTGCGGAGCGCCTCCGTGACACAGAGAAGAGCAGTCTCAGTTGAATGACTAGTCTTGAAACCTGACTGATTTGGATCAAGAAGGTCATTCTGAGAGAGATAGCAGGAGAGCTGGCCAAGGACGGCACGTTCAAGAGTTTTGGAGAGAAAAGAAAGAAGGGATACTGGTCTGTAGTTGTTGACATCGGAGGGATCGAGTGTAGGTTTTTTCAGAAGGGGTGCAACTCTCGCTCTCTTGAAGACGGAAGGGACGTAGCCAGCGGTCAAGGATGAGTTGATGAGCGAGGTGAGGTAAGGGAGAAGGTCTCCGGAAATGGTCTGGAGAAGAGAGGAGGGGATAGGGTCAAGCGGGCAGGTTGTTGGGCGGCCGGCCGTCACAAGACGTGAGATTTCATCTGGAGAGAGAGGGGAGAAAGAGGTCAAAGCACAGGGTAGGGCAGTGTGAGCAGAACCAGCGGTGTCGTTTGACTTAGCAAACGAGGATCGGATGTCGTCGACCTTCTTTTCAAAATGGTTGACGAAGTCTTCCGCAGAGAGGGAGGAGGGGGGGAGGGGGAGGAGGATTCAGGAGGGAGGAGAAGGTGGCAAAGAGCTTCCTAGGGTTAGAGGCAGATGCTTGGAATTTAGAATGGTAGAAAGTGGCTTTAGCAGCAGAGACAGAAGAGGAGAATGTAGAGAGGAGGGAGTGAAAGGATGCCAGGTCCGCAGGGAGGCGAGTTTTCCTCCATTTCTGCTCGGCTGCCCGGAGCCCTGTTCTGTGAGCTCGCAATGAGTCGTCGAGCCACGGAGCAGGAGGGGAGGACCGAGCCGGCCTGGAGGATAGGGGACATAGAGAGTCAAAGGATGCAGAAAGGGAGGAGAGGAGGGTTGAGGAGGCAGAATCAGGAGATAGGTTGGAGAAGGTTTGAGCAGAGGGAAGAGATGATAGGATGGAAGAGGAGAGAGTAGCGGGGGAGAGAGAGCGAAGGTTGGGACGGCGCGATACCATCCGAGTAGGGGCAGTGTGGGAAGTGTTGGATGAGAGCGAGAGGGAGAGGGAAAAGGATACAAGGTAGTGGTCGGAGACTTGGAGGGGAGTTGCAATGAGATTAGTGGAAGAACAGCATCTAGTAAAGATGAGGTCAAGCGTATTGCCTGCCTTGTGAGTAGGGGGGGAAGGTGAGAGGGTGAGGTCAAAAGAGGAGAGGAGTGGAAAGAAGGAGGCAGAGAGGAATGAGTCAAAGGTAGACGTGGGGAGGTTAAAGTCACCCAGAACTGTGAGAGGTGAGCCATTTTCAGGAAAGGAACTTATCAAGGCGTCAAGCTCATTGATGAACTCTCCAAGGGAACCTGGAGGGCGATAAATGATAAGGATGGTAAGCTTGAAAGGGCTGGTAACTGTGACAGCATGGAATTCAAAGGAGGCGATAGACAGATGGGTCAGGGGAGAAAGAGAGAATGTCCACTTGGGAGAGATGAGGATCCCAGTGCCACCACCCCGCTGACCAGAAGCTCTCGGGGTGTGCGAGAACACGTGGGCAGACGAGGAGAGAGCAGTAGGAGTAGCAGTGTTATCTGTGGTAATCCATGTTTCCGTCAGTGCCAAGAAGTCGAGGGACTGGAGGGAAGCATAGGCTGAGATGAACTCTGCCTTGTTGGCCGCAGATCGGCAGTTCCAGAGGCTGCCGGAGACCTGGAACTCCACGTGGGTCGTGCGCGCTGGGACCACCAGGTTAGAGTGGCAGCGGCCACGCGGTGTGAAGCGTTTGTATGGTCTGTGCAGAGAGGAGAGAAGAGGGATAGACAGACACATAGTTGACAGGCTACAGAAGAGGCTACGCTAATGCAAAGGAGATTGGAATGACAAGTGGACTACACGTCTCGAATGTTCAGAAAGTTAAGCTTACGTTGCAAAAAATCTTATTGACTAAAATGATACAGTACTGCTGGCTGGTGAAGTAGGCTAGCTAGCAGTGGCTGCGATGTTGACTTTGTATGAAAGTGTAGCTGGCTAGGTAACCTCGATAACTGGCTAGGTAACCTCGATAACCTCGATAATTACTCTAAACTACACAATTATCTTGGATACAAAGACAGCAAAGACAACTATGTAGCTAGCTAACACTACACTAATCAGGTCGTTCCGTTGTAATGTAATAGTTTCTACAGTGCTGCTATTCGGTAGAAGTTGGCTGGCTAGCTAGCAGTGTTGACTAGGTAGGAGAACGGCAGCGCGGCGGACGAAAATAGCTGGCTAGCTAACCTCGATAATTACTCTAAACTACACAATTATCTTAGATACAAAGACAGCAAAGACAACTATGTAGCTAGCTAACACTACACTAATCAAGTCGTTCCGTTGTAATGTAATAGTTTCTACAGTGCTGCTATTCGGTAGCTTAGTAGTTTTCCTCCCCCGGCTTAGACAAGGCTTAGACCCTTATGGGTTAAACTGACAGATTTATGGGGATTTTTGTAATATGCTAATTCAATTTTTGTGGGGGCTCGGACATCGACTCTATTATATGCTAGTAAAGTGGTAACTATTCCAACATTAGGCTCTTAGGTAGTGCCTAGCGATTAGATATTTTTGAGGTAGGTTCGGTTATTAAAAAATAATCATGGATTTCGTAGAATTTTTTACATTAAATGCATGAAATAATTACTTTGACACTTCACACTAGCGGGAATTGGCCTATTTGGATAGGGCTAAATTGAAATGTTTCTTACAGAAAAAATATGAAAGGGAATAGTTTAGAGATCATGGGAAATTATCTGATTTTAAGTGCATTTTACACACAAAATCTTTACTTTACTTTCAGCCGTATTTGTTGACAAACAAATCTGAAAATACTCTGGATACAGTCAGTAACATGATAAGACTATTCCTCGAAAATGTGGGGTAGGTGCAACATAAGAAAACTTATACTGAGTTACAGTTCACGTAAGGAAATCAGTCAATTTAAATAAATTCATTTTGGGCCTAATCTATGGATTTCACATGAGAATGGGAATACAAATATGCATCTTTTGGTCACAGATACTGTACCTTAAATCCAGTCAGTATCTGGTGTGACCACCATTTGCCTCATGCAGCACGGCACATCTCTTTCATGTAAATTAGATCAGGCTGTTGATTGTGGCCTGTGGAATGTTGTCCCACTCCTCTTCAATGGCTATGCGATGTTGATGGATATTGACGGAAACTGGAACACGCTGTCGTACACGTCGATCCAGAGCATCCCGAACATACTAAATGGGTGACATGTCTGGTGAGTATGCAGGCCATAAAAGAACTGGGACATTTTCAGCTTCCATGAGGTGATGGCGGCGGATGAATGGCACGACAATGTCATTCAATGCCAGGATCTCGTCACAGTATCTCTGTGCATTCAAATTGCCATTGATAAAATGCAATTGTCTGTGTTGTCATTGCTTATACGTGCACATACCATTATTATTTTGTTCTCTGTTAACAGACCTGGGGGACATTCCTGCAGTCAGCATGCCAATGGCATGCTCCCTCAAAACATGAGATATCTGTGGCATTGTGTTGTGTGACAAAACTGCACCATTTAGATTGGCCTTTTATTGTGCCCAGCACAAGGTGCACCTGTGTAATGATCATGCTGTTTAATCAGCTTCTTGATATGCCACACCTGTCAGGTGGATAGATTATCTTGGCAAATGAGACATGCTCACTAACAGGGATGTAAAAAAATGTGTGCACACAATTTGAGAGAATTAAGCTTTTGTGCGTATGGAACTTTTCTTGGATATTTTATTTCAGCTCATGAAACATGACATCAACAATTTACATGTTGCGTTTATATTTTTGTTCAGGGTACAAGGGCTGGAGTGAAAGGACTAACTGGTGTCTTCAAGTGGCCACAGTTCCTAAGCAATAACAATGCATATTTATGACAGAAGAGTATTCAACTATAAGTCACTTTTTTTTAGCTCACATAGCCATGCAGTTGAGGAACTAGAGCAAGCACAATTGTATTTGTCTAATTTGGAACACAACACTGCATCCCCACCATCTGTCACGTTCTGACCTTTATTTCCTTTGTTTTATCTTTATTTAGTATGGTCAGGGAGTGAGTTGGGGTGGGCAGTCTATGTTTGTATTTCTATGTTTTGCTATTTCTGTGTTTGGCCTGATATTGTTCTCAATCAGAGGCAGCTGTCAATCCTTGTCCCTGATTGGGAACCATATTTAGGTAGCCTGTTTTGTGTTGGGTTTTGTGGGTGGTTGTCTTCAGTCTTTGTGTGTCTGCACCAGACAGAACTGTTTCGGTTTTCACATTTGTTGTTTTGTATTTGTAGTGTTAATTTTTTCATTAAACATTATGGACAATTACCACGCTGCGCATTGGTCCTCCGATCCTTCTAACTTCTCCTCCTCAGACGAGGAGGAAGACGAATGCTGTTACACCATCACACAATTACTACTGTTGTTTACGCAACCCAAAAACTTATCAGAACTCAGCATAAGACTCAGACAGCTAGTCACAGATGTTTATTGACCCAAACAAGGGGCGGGCAAAAGACAGGTCAAATGCAGGCAGAGGTCCATAATCCAGGGCAGAGTCAGTAAGGTACAGAACAGCAGGTAGGCACAGGGTTAGGACAGGCAGAGGTTTGTAAACGGGTCAGAGTCAGGCACGTACAGAACGGCAGGCCGGCTCGGTGTCAGGGCAGGCAGAAAGGTCAGAACCAGGGAAACTAGGAAACAGAACTTAAGAAAGCAGGGAGACGGGAAACACGCTGGTAAGACCTAACAAGACAAACTGGCTACAGACAAACAGAGAACACAGGTATAAATACACTTGGGATAATGAAGAAGATGTGAGATACTTGTAAGGGGGTGGAGACAAGCACAAAGACCGGTGAAACAGATCAGGGTGTGACAGAAATGGTCCATTATAAGTCGCAATCTGGGTCAGGTGGGAATGATTTGAAAGGTTGTTCTATTGCCAACATGAGTTATACAATACAATATTACAGTGTTAGGCTTTCCCAAACATTTTAAACCAGCATCAGGAAATTGAGTCTATCATAGTTCATGTAGGATTCAATGACATTATGAAGGGCAGCTCAGAACAGCTGAAGCTGGATTTTAAAGATCTGATTGGGTTACTGCTTCACACCAACAAATGTCCCATAATATCTAGCCCTCCCTAAATCATGGCATTGAATGTTTCAGCAGACGATTAGCCCTCCATAACTGGCTACGAGACTATTGCAGCTCTGTGTGTGTAAAACCTTTGACAATTTTGATAAATTCTGGAATCAAAGCTTGTTTTATAAGGAGGATGGGATCCACCCAAATTGTTTGAGTTCCTGGATACTTTCACAGCATTATAAGGCAACTTGAGACAATGACTTATCATTGACCCAAGCTCAGCACTGTTAATCCCTACCATTGTGTTTCTGAGTTGTCATAATGCTTCAGCAAATGTACATTATACCAGGGGTGTTTGAAGACAACATATAGGTAACCTAATTTATGTCCCTCTTACTGCCCTGAATGCCTCTGATGATCCCGCAGCTATTGTATGCACTTATCATGTGCTTATGAACCAGTGTTATACTGTTAGCACTGAGGCGGTGTACCCTAGTAGGAAGTCTAATGTGTGCGGCTCACCCTGCACTAAAATAAATACATTGACAATGTCTACTTCTGCTAGGCTTCCCAGTAAAGCAATGAAAACAATCAAGCATCCCAGAAATGTGCTAAAAATAGAACACGTTAACATATGTAATCTAAGAAACATGGTTAATGAACTTGCTAGTAACAGATGACATTCATATTCTGACAATCTCTGAAACTCACTTAGATAATACATTTGATACAGTGGTAGCAATACATGGTTATAACATTTACAGAAAATACAGAAATGCCAATGAGGTGTGGGGGTGTTGCAGTCTGTATTAAGAACCACATTCCTGTAAAACTTAGAGAGGAAGTTTACGTACACCTAAGCCAAATACATTTAAAGTCCAGTTTTCACAATTCCTGACATTTAATCAGAGGAAAAAGTCCCTGTCTTAGGTCAGTTAGGATCAGCACTTTATTTTAAGAATGTGAAATGTCAGAATAATAGAGAATGATTTATTTCAGCTTTTATTTCTTTCATCACATTCCCAGTGGGCCAGAAGTTAGCATACACTCAATTAGTATTTGGTAGCATTGCCTTTAAATTGTTCAACTTGGGTCAAACATTTCGGGCAGCCTTCCACAAGCTTCCCACAATAATTTTGGTGAATTTTGGCCCATTCCTCCTGACAGAGGAATGACAGAGCTGCTGTAACTGAGTGAGGTTTGTAGGCCTCCTTGCTCGCACACGCATTTTCAGTTCTGCCCACATATTTTTTATAGGATTGAGGTCAGGGCTTTGTGATGGCCACTCCAATACCTTGACTTTGTTGTCCTTAACTTCTTATGGCTGAAGGGGCAATATTGAGTAGCTTGGATGAAAGGTGCACAGAGGTGCCCAGAGTAAACGGCCTGCTCCTATGTCATAGTTGCTAATATATGCATATTATTATTAGTATTGGATAGAAAACACTCTGAAGTTTCTAAAACTGTTTGAATTATGTCTGTGAGTATAACAGAACTCATATGGCAGGCAAAAACCTGAGAAGTTCCACTTCCTGTTTGGATATTTTCTGGGGGTGCCAGATTTACAACCAAGCTCTCATTGAAAATACAGAGAGATATGGATGGGTTTTCACTTCCTACGGCTTCCACTAGATGTCAACAGTCAATAGAACTTTGTCTGATAACTCTAATGTGAAGGGGGCCGAAGGAGACAGGAATGAGTAATCACTTCCATGAGGTGCCCACGCATTGAACTGGCGCGTTTACGTGAGAGTGAGCTCCGTTCCATCGGTCAATGGAAGTTGATGTAATTCTCCGGTTGGAACGTTATTCAAGATGTATGTTAAAAACATTCTAAAGATTGATTCAGTACATCGTTTGACATGTTTCTACTGACTGTAACGGAACTTTTGGATATTTCGTCACGTTATAGTGGACGCGCTTTGAGACTTTGGTTAGGGCATTTGGTAAACAATTCGAAAGTAGCTAATTGGACATAAATAATGGACATTATCGAACAAATCAAGCATTTATTGTGGACCTGGGATTCCTAGGACTGCATTCTGATGAAGTTCATCAAAGGTAAGGAAACATTTATCATGTATTTTCTGGTTTCTGTTGAGTCCAACATGGCGGCTAATTTGGCTATTGTTCTGAGCTCCGGCTCAGATTATTGCATGGTTTATTTTTCCGTAAAGTTCTTTTCAAATCTGACACAGCGGTTGCATTAAGGAGAGGTATATCTATAATTCCATGTGTATAACTTGTATTTTCATAAACAATTATGATGAGTATTTCTGTTGAAACGATGTGGCTATGCAAAATCACTTGATGTTTTTGGAACTAGTGAATCTAACGCGCCAATGTAAACTCAGATTTTTTTATATAAATATGAACTTTATCAAACAAAACATGCATGTATTGTGTAACATGAAGTCCTATGAGTGTCATCTGATGAAGATAATCAAAGGTTAGTGATTCATTTTATCTCTATTTCTGGTTTTTGTGAAAGCTATCTTTCGCTGGAAAAATGGCTGTGCTTATTGTGGTTTTGTGGTGACCTAACATAATCGTTTGTAGTGCTTTCGCTGAAAAGCCTATTTGAAATCAGACACTTTGGTGGGATTAACAACAAGATTACCTTTAAAATGATATAAGACACATGAATGTCTGAGGAATTTTAATTATGAGATTTCTGTTTTTTGAATTTGGCGCCCTGCACTGTCACTGGCTGTTGTCATATCATCCCGGTGACGGGATTGCAGCCATAAGATTAAGCCAATTTGCTACAACTTTGGAAGTATGCTTGGGTTCATTGTCCATTTGGAAGACCCATTTGCGACCAAGCTTTAACTTCCTGACTGATGTCTTGAGATGTTGGTTCAATGTATCCATATAATTTTCCATCCTCATGATGCCATCTATTTTGTGAAATGCACCAGTCCCTCCTGCAGCAAAGCACCCCCCACAACATGTTGCTGCCACCCCCGTGCTTCACGGTTGGGATGGTGTTCTTCAGCTTGCCAACCTCCCATTTTTTCCCTCCAAACATAACGATAGTCATTATGGCCAAACAGTTCTACTTTTGTTTCATCAGACCAGAGGATATTTCTTCAAAATGTATGATCTTTGTCCCCATGTGCAGTTGCAAACCATAGTCTGGCTTTTTTATGGAGGTTTTGGAGCAGTGGCTTCTTCCTTGCTGAGCAGCCTTTCAGGTTATGTCGACATAGGACTAGTTTTACTGTGCATATAGATCATTTTGTACCCGTTTCCTCCAGCATCTTCACAAGGTCCTTTGCTGTTGTTCTGGGATTGATTTGCATTTTTCGCACCAAAGTACGTTAATCTCTAGGAGACAGAATGCGTCTCCTTCCTGAGCAGTAAGATGGCTGCGTGGTCCCATGGTGTTTATAATTGCGTACTATTGTTTGTACAGATGAATTTGGTACCTTCAGGCGTTTGGAAATTGCTCCCAAGGATGAACCAGACTTGTGGAGGTTTACAATTTCTCTTCTGAGGTCTTGGCTGATTTCTTTTGATTTTCCCATGATGTCAAGCAATGAGGCACTGAGTTTGAAGGTAGGCCTTGAAATACATCCACAGGTACACCTCCAATTGACTCAAATGATGTCAATTAGCCCATGAGAAGCTTCTAAAGCCATGACAGCCATTTTTGGCCTTTTCCAAGCTGTTTAAAGGCAGTCAATTTAGTGTATGTAAACTTCTGACCCAGTGGAATTGTGAAACAGTGAATTGGATTTGAAATAATCTGTCTGTCAACAATTGTCGGAAAAATTCCTTGTGTCATGCACAAAGTAGATGTCCTAACCAACTTGCCAAAACTATAGTTTGTTAACTTCTTTGAGATAGGGGGGCGCTGTTTTCACTTTGGGATAAAATCGTGCCCAATTTAAACGGCCTCGTACTCTATTCTAGATCATACAATATGCATATTATTATTACTATTGGATAGAAAACACTCTCAAGTTTCTAAAACCGTTTGAATTATATCTGTGAGTAAAACAGAACTCATTTTGCAGCAAACTTCCTGTTAGGAAGTGAAAATCTGAAATCGAGGCTCTGTTCCAGGGCCTTCCTATTAATTTGCTTGAAATCTATGGATATACATGCACTTCATACGCCTTCCACTAGATGTCAACAGGCAGTGAGAGGTGAAATGGGGTGTCTGGCTAGATCTGAGGTCGAATAAGAGCTCTTGGAATGACGTGACCCCAAATTTCATTTGTTCAGCAAGGCGCGGGAAGGAACCCTGGATTGCCTTCTGAAAAGCTTTCGTTATAGACGGCTAATATCTCCGGCTTTGATTTTATTTGATACATGTGGTAATATCATCGTAAAGTATGTTTTTTCAATATAGTTTTATCAGATTATTGAACGTTTATCGGGAGTTTTGGCGTTTTCCGTTCTCTGCGTTTGGTGAAGATGGACAGCTTCGCGCCACTTGGCTAGCTTTGGTTGCTAATTTGACAGGAGAAAAGGACATTCTAAAATCAAACAACGATTGTTCTGGACAAAGGACCCCTTGTACAAGATTCTGATGGAAGCCCAGCAAAAGTAGGAACCATTTATGATGTTATTTCTTATTTCTGTGGAAAATGTTTAGTACTATTTTCCGCCGTCATTGCAGGCGCTGTCTCGCTATAACGTAAGCTGTATGTCGTACTAAAGTTATTTTTAGAATTCTAACACGGCGATTGCATTAAGAACTAGTGTATCTTTCATTTGCTGTACAACATGTATTTTTTAGTAAAGTTTATGATGAGTTATTTGGTCAGATTAGGTGAGTGTCAGAAATATATCCGGAGATTCTAGGAAAAAGTTGCTACGTTTTCACAATGTATAACGACGGATTTCAGCTCTACATATGCACATTTTCTTACAAAACATAAGTGTATTGTATAACCTGATGTTATAGGACTGTCATCTGATGAAGTTTGTCAAGGTTAGGGAAAAATTATATATCTTTTGCTGTTTTTTTGCGATCGCTAACTTTTGCTGCTGATAAATGTGTTGTGTTTTTGGCTATTGTGGTAAGCTAATATAATGCTATATTGTGTTTTCGCTGTAAAACACTTAAAAAATCTGAAATATTGGCTGTATTCACAAGATGTTAATCTTTCATTTGCTGAACACCATGTATTTTTCATAAATGTTTTATGATGAGTATTTAGTTATTTCACGTTGGTCTCTGTAATTGTTCTAGCTGCTTTGGTGATATTTGTGATTGTAGCTGCAATGTAAAACTATGATTTATACCTGAAATATGCACATTTTTCGAACAAAACATAGATTTATTGTATAACATGTTATAAGACTGTCATCTGATGAAGTTGTTTCTTGGTTAGTGACTAATTCTATCTCTATTTGGGGGTTTTGTGCAAGCTACCTGTGCTGTGAAAGAAATATCTGTGCTTTTTTGTATTTGGTGGTGAGCTAACATAAATATACTTGGTGTTTTCGCTGTAAAACATTTTAAAAAATCGGACATGTTGGCTGGATTCACAAGATGTTTATCTTTCATTTGCTGTATTGGACTTGTTAATGTGTGAAAGTTAAATATTTCTAAAAAATATTTTTTGAATTTCGCGCGCTGCCTTTTCAGTGGAATGTGGGGGGGGGGGGGGGGTTAACAAGACATTTGTGGAGTGGTTGAAAAATGAGTTTTAATGACTCCAAACTAAGTGTATGTAAACTTCAGCTTCCCATTCTTGTGGGAAGCTGCTATAGACCACTAAGTGCTAACAGTCAGTATCTGGATAATGTGTGAAATGCTTGATCATGTATATGATATCAGCAGAGAGGTATATTTTCTGGTTGATTTCAATATTGTCTGCCTGTCATCAAGCTACCCATTCAAGAAAAAGCTTCAAACTGTAACTAGTGCCTGCAACCTGGTTCAGGTTATCAAGTTATAAAGTCCCCTTTACCGGCTCAAATAGCCAACCAATCGCCCTGTTACCAAGCCTTGTTTCTGACCAGATACAATGCTATTTTACAGTAAGCAGATTGATAACAGACTATCAACATGCTTATAGGGTAGGACATTCAACAAGCACAGCACTTAAACAAATTACTGTTGATTAGCTGAGAGTAATTGATGACAAAAAGATTGTGGGGGCTGTCTTGTTAGACTTCAGTGCAGCTTTTGACATCATCGATCACAGTCTGCTTTACTAGAAAAACGTAAGTGTTATAGCTTTACACTTCCTGCTATATTGTGGATAAAGAGTTACCCGTCTAACAGAACCCAGAGGGGGTTCTTTAAGAACGCTTATTTAGAACGGCCAGTTTCGAATTACGCAACAATCAGCATTTGAGCTAGCCACACTTTTTTCATAAACTATTTACACAAACACAGTCCTTACAAAGTTATGTCCAGAATGTGAGCAGTTTATTTTTGGATGCAATGTTCAGATATTCACAGAAGTACCTATAGCATAACACAATCATCCTAACTGGGAAAATGTAGGCTACATTTGTCCTAGCGCTAACTGAGGAAAGATTGACGCAACACAAGCGGTCATATTTCTACCTCTCGGCTGACATAAACTACAATAAGAATTAGCTAATAGCAATTACTATGTATAATTAATCACATCACGGGTGAGCTCACCGTTGATAAAAAATAATTGCGTAAAACACTTTCTAGAAATCAAAAATAATCCGACGATTAGTTTCAGTGCGCAGCCATGTTTTTTCCCTCACAGAAATGATAGATAATAAGAGAAGACAAGATGAGTTTGGTCTGTTTATAGTATGCATGTTGAAGGGGTGTGTCGTCTACCATCGTTCACATCCCACCATTCACTTCCGGAAGTCCTCAAAAGAATCTGTGAACCCTTACTCACCTCATTTTGTTACAACATCTTTGGTCAAACAGACGATTACATGAAACCCAGAATGCATTGTATGTCAACAAACATGGCTCCACACATAGCTGGAATTAGCTTAGCTCATCATAATCAGTACAACCTTCAAAAAAACATTTTACACACATAATATGTGCCCATTACAATCTATGCAAGAATCGGAAAGCATGATTTGTCACCTAGAATTGAAAACATGTGATTAAAACAGTAAATATATAAATAATTACCAGACAAAACATTTTCTGATAGTATTTTATTGATACAAGTGGCGCGTGCCGGCAGTCAACCACGTAGCCTCTCACTCCCACTATGAACCATTCACTGTTGTTGTTTATGTATGTAGCTAGCGAGCTAAGCTGTAGCATTAGCAATGCCTTTCAAAAGGAGACAACACATAAATGCGGAAATTCTGGAGATTTTTTAAAAAATTCTGACAATGAGTCTTGAGTATGAAAGTCAGGAATCAGATTCTGACAGTGACAGTGAGGAGCTGCCCCCCAACGCTGCCAGCCATTTCAGCCCCCCTAGCCCTGCTGTTTGCTTTGACGAGTCCCAGTCTGGAGTGCAACGCCCCTTGCCATTTCCATCTGAGGCAGAGTGCTTCAAGTTGTTTCTGACAGAGGAGCTGGTGGGAGACATAGTAGATGAGACCAATCGCTATGAAGAGAGAGCCAGGAGTGAGGGGGAATCTCGCTAAATGGGTGACAGCCACAATTAGTGAAATGTATTCCTGGTGACAGTCCTCCTCATGGGGATAGTAAAGAAGAACTCCCTAAGAGAATACTGGAGCACAGATCCTATGTTTGCAGCTCCCTTCTTTGCCACCCTCTTTTCCCAAGACCGGACGCGATGCCTGCGTTTCGTCAACAATGCTACTGCCATCCTAAGTGACCCGTTATACAAAATACGAAATGTTCAGCCTGACATAAGCATTTGGTCGGGTCTTTGTGCCATACAAGGACCTATGCATTGATGAGTCCCTGATGTTATGGAAAGGTAGGCTGGCGTTCCGTCAATATATTCCCTCCAGAAGGCACAGTTTTGTTGTTAGGTTCTTTGTCATGTGCAACGTGAAGACAGGATTTGTCCAGGACTTTATAGTTTACACAGGGTTCACCACTGACATCAAAAATTATGAGGGGTTTGGGGTGTCCGGGTCCATGGTGATGACCATGCTGGCTCCTCATCTCAGCAAGGGACACACTTTGTACGTGGACAATTGGTACAGCAGTCCCACACTCCTCCAGCATCTGCTCACCAACAGCACAGGTGCCTGTTTCACAGTCAGGTCGAACAGGATGGGAACGCCGGCATTCGGATGCAGGAAGATGTAGAGAGGGGAGGTGGAGTTCAAGGAGAACGGTCAACCGCTGGCAGTAAAGTGGCATGAGAAATGAGACGTCCATGTCCTCTCCACTGTCCATACAGCAACCATGTCGGCCACAGGGAAGGTGGACTACCTGACGAGAGAGAGAAACATCAAACCAGATTGTGTTCTCGACTATAGACTCAAAATTGGGGCCGTGGATATGGCGGACATGATTAACAGCTTTGTGGATTGCACTCTGAAAACTACCAAGTGATATAAGAAGATATTTTTCCATCTGATCAACATGCTGGCCTCAACGGCAGGATAGCTCACCTCCAACTAACAGGTGAGATGATTACTGAACAAGGTATTTTTGTAATTGGATGTACAGTTCACATACAAATCCATTATGCAATTATAGTGACAATATCTCACCAACCTACCCACTGCCTGTCACGCCCTGACCATAGAGAGCCTTTTTATTCTCTATTTTGGTTAGGTCGGGGTGTGACTAGGGGGGTGTTCCTATCTAGGTTGTTTTGTTTCTATGTTGGCCTGGTATGGTTCCCAATCAGAGGCAGCTGTTTATCGTTGTCTCTGATTGGGGATCATATTTAGGCAGCCATTTCCCCACTGTGCCACCTGAGTCAGCTCTCCGTACTCGTCCTGAGGAGCGTGCTAGCAGTCCGGTAAAACTGTGCCGGCTCCACGCTCCAGGTCTCCAGCACGCCTTCACAGCCCATTACGTCCTGTGCCAGCTCTCCGCACTCGCCGTGCGAAGTGTGTCATCGTTCCGGTACAATTTGTGCCGGCTCTACGCACCAGGTCTCCAGTGCGCCTCCACAGCCCAGTACGTCCTGTGCCTGCTCCTCGCACTCGCCCTGAAGTGCATGTCACCAGCCCGGTGCCACCTGTGCCGGCTCCACGCACTGAGTTTCCGGCGACGGTCCCCTTATCAAAACAGTCGCATATTAAAAACATTTTAGTGACGGGGCAGTATTCTGAAATTCTGATGAATGACTTGCCCAAAGTAAACTGCCTGTTACTCAGGCCCAGCAGCTAGGATATGCATATGCATGGTAATATTGGATAGAAAACACTCAAGTTTCCAAAATTGTTAAAATAATGTATGTGAGTATAACAGAACTGATATATGTCAGGATTTGGCCAGGATTGTTCCGGTTTTGGCCACTAGATGCCCCCATTGTGCTTTTTTGACCCTTTTGTTTTCCCTTGTTTCCAGTTATTATTTGCACATGCACCTCGTTTCCCTTGAATGTATTTAAACCCTTAGTTTTCCTCAGTTCTTTGCTCTGTGTTTGTATGTTAGCACCCAGCCCCAGCGATGCTGTGAACATTTGTTACTCCTGTTGGATTCTCTTGAGGTACTCTGTTTTTGTTCTTGTTTATTTATTTTTGATTATTCTTTTGAGGTTTTTTCCCTGCGGTATCTACCACCTTGTGGATTTACCTTTTGTCTTGGAGGATTACCTTTTTTCTCTTGGAATTACTTTTGACGTTGTGGATTTATATTTTTGCCTGAAGTACTTTCCTTTTTACTTTATTAAAACACCGTTTTTGACTGTTTCTCACACCGGAGACCCGAGTTCGTAACCGGGTCCTGAAAATATGGCAGGCGAAAATCTGAGGAAAATCCATCCAGGAAGTGAGATTTTTTGATGTGGGATGTTTTCAATTGAATGCCTATTGAGTATCTAATGGGTTAGGACCCATATTGCAGTTACTATGGCTTCCACTAGATGTCAACAGTCTTTAGACATTGTTTCAGGCTTGTTTTCTGAAAAATGAAGAAGAATGAGACCTTTCTGTCAGGGGACTGGGGAAGCATGCAGTGCTGGTTTGCGCGTGTGACTGACAAAGCGGCTGGATTAACAAGAAGTTCATCTTTAAACCGATGTATAACACTAGTATTTTTATGAATGTTTATTATGACTATTTCTGTATTTTGAATTTGGCGCTCTGCAATTTCACCGGATGTTGTCGAGGTGGGTTGCTAGCTGCATGCCTGCGCCAGAGAGGTTAATGAATTGTCATTATTACCTCATCAGTTCTCATAACTGAACGTTGCAAACCCTTGGATATGTGCACAAACCCTAGCCTAAATCCTGAATAAGTTATATACAAATTGGCTTATTTATTTATTTACTAACTAACTAAATAATCACACAGAACTACATAACAAATAAACAGTAGATATGTGGGTTACTACATGATACAAATAAAAAGTCCCTAGTGGACGAAGCCTGTATGGTGGCTTGTTAGATAAAGGACAGGAGTGAGGACTGAGAAAGAGCAGGAAAGACAACACGGATTCACTACACACAGTTGATAATTATATTCATTGAAATGCTAATCCTTTGCACATGAACGGCTGCTCATTTGAGAACAATTGCAATGTACACTGCTCAAAAAAATAAAGGGAACACTAAAATAACACATCCTAGATCTGAATGAATGAAATATTCTTATTAAATACTTTTTTCTTTACATAGTTGAATGTGCTGACAACAAAATCACACAAAAATGATCAATGGAAATCAAATTTATCAACCCATGGAGGTCTGGATTTGGAGTCACACTCAAAATTAAAGTGGAAAACCACACTACAGGCTGATCCAACTTTGATGTAATGTCCTTAAAACAAGTCAAAATGAGGCTCAGTAGTGTGTGTGGCCTCCACGTGCCTGTATGACCTCCCTACAACGCCTGGGCGTGCTCCTGATGAGGTGGCGGATGGTCTCCTGAGGGATCTCCTCCCAGACCTGGACTAAAGCATCCGCCAACTCCTGGACAGTCTGTGGTGCAACGTGGCGTTGGTGGATGGAGTGAGACATGATGTCCCAGATGTGCTCAATTGGATTCAGGTCTGGGGAACGGGCGGGCAAGTCCATAGCATCAATGCCTTCCTCTTGCAGGAACTGCTGACACACTACAGCCACATGAGGTCTAGCATTGTCTTGCATTAGGAGGAACCCAGGGCCAACCGCACCAGCATATGGTCTCACAAGGGGTCTGAGGATCTCATCTCGGTACCTAATGGCAGTCAGGCTACCTCTGGCGAGCACATGGAGGGCTGTGCGGCCCCTAAAGAAATCCCACCCCACACCATGACTGACCCACCGCCAAACCGGTCATGCTGGAGGATGTTGCAGGCAGCAGAGCGTTCTCCACTGCGTCTCCAGACTCTGTCACATGTGCTCATGTGCTCAGTGTGAACCTGCTTTCGTCTGTGAAGAGCACAGGGCGCCAGTGGCGAATTTGCCAATCTTGGTGTTCTCTGGCAAATGCCAAACGTCCTGCACGGTGTTGGGCTGTAAGCACAACCCCCACCTGTGGACGTCAGGCCCTCATACCACCCTCATGGAGTCTGTTTCTGACCGTTTGAGCAGACACGTGCACATTTGTGGCCTGCTGGAGGTCATTTTGCAGGGCTCTGGAGGTGCTCCACCTGCTCCTCCTTGCACAAAGGCGGAGGTAGCGGTCCTGCTGCTGGGTTGTTGCCCTCCTACGGCCTCCTCCACATCTCCTGATGTATTGGCCTGTCTCCTGGTAGCGCCTCCATGCTCTGGACACTACGCTGACAGACACAGCAAACCTTCTTGCCACAGCTCGCATTGATGTGCCATCCTGGATGAGCTGCACTACCTGAGCCACTTGTGTGGGTTGTAGACTCCGTCTCATGCTACCACTAGAGTGAAAGCACCGCCAGCATTCAAAAGTGACCAAAGCATCAGCCAGGAAGCATAGGAACTGAGAAGTGGTCTGTGGTCACCACCTGCAGAACCACTCCTTTATTGGGGGTGTCTTGCTAATTGCCTATAATTTCCACCTTTTGTCTATTCCATTTGCACAACAGCATGTGAAATTTATTGTCAATCAGTGTTGCTTCCTAAGTGGACAGTTTGATTTCACAGAAGTGTGATTGACTAGGAGTTACATTGTGTTGTTTAAGTGTTCCCTTCATTTTTTTGAGCAGTGTATATATATATCCTTAGTGTAACGGTCTTTCTCCTCCTCTTCGCTTGAAGAGGAGGAGTAGGGATTGGACCAAAGTGCAGCGTGGTTATAGGACATAATGAATTTATTTAATGAAAAGACGAACACGAAAAACACTTGAGAATATACAAAACAACAAAACGACGTAGACAGACCTGAACTGGAAAACTTACATAAACACGCAGAACAGGAATAGACTACACAAACCGAAACAGTCCCGTGTGGCGCGACAAACACAGACACGGAAGACATCCACCCAACAACAAACAGTGAGAACATCCTACCTTAATATGGTTCTCAATCAGAGGAAATGTCAAACACCTGCCTCTAATTGAGAACCATATCAGGCAACCCATTAAACCAACATAGAAACACATAACATAGAATGCCCACCCCAACTCACGCCCTGACCAACTAAACACATACAAAAACAACAGAAAACAGGTCAGGAACGTGACACTTAGCTTTCTTAAATATCCTAGATATAGGAAAGACACTTCAAAACCTTGTTCCTTATGATTTATTTTTTATCTGTCTTTTTTGCCATTTTTAAACATGTGATTCAAAGCGTTTCTCTGGGCTATAGTAGTAAAGGCCAAATTAAATATTTTATCAAACAATTTGTATATACAGTACAGTACCAGTCAAAAGTTTGGACACAAAGACCTATTCCAGGGTTTTTCTTTATTTTTACTATTTTCTACATTGTAGAATAATAGTGAAGACATCAAAACTATGAAATAACACAAATGGAATCATGTAGTAACCAAAAAAGTATTTTAGATTTGAGATTCTTCAAAGTTGCCATCCTTTGCCTTGATGACAGCTATACACACTCTTGGCATTCTCTCATTCTCTGTGTTATGAAAAACAGCTTCTATCTCAAGGCCATCAGACTTTTAAATAGCCATCACTAGCACAGAGAGGTTGCTGCCTATTTACACATACTTGAAATCACTCTCCACTTTAATAAATGGAACACTAGTAACTTTAATAATGTCATTTTAATAATGTTTACATATCTTGCATTACTCATCTCATATGTAAATAATGTATTCTATACTGTATCGCAGTCTATGCCGCTCTGACATTACTCGTCCATATATTTATATATTCCTAATTCCATTCCTCTACTACAAGCATTTCGCTACACCCGCAATAATATCTGCTAAACACGTGTATGTGACCAATAAAACTTGATTTGATTTTAACCAGTTTTACGAGGTAGTCACCTGGAATGCATTTCAATTAACAGGTGTGCCTTGTTGAAAGTTAATTTGTGGAACGTATTTCCTTCTTGATGCATTTAAGCCAATCAGTTGTAACAAGGTAGGGGTGGTATAGAGAAGATCGTATAAGACCAAGTCCGTATTATGGGAAGAACAGCTCAAATAAGCAAAGAGAAACGACAGCCCATAATTACTTTAAGACATGAAGGTCAGTCAATCAGGAACATTTCAAGAACTTTGAAAGTTTCTTCAAGTGCAGTAGCAAAGACCATCAAGCGCTATGACGAACCTGGCTCTCATGAGGACAGCCACCGGAAAGGAAGACCCAGAGTTACCTCTGCTGCAGAGAATAAATTCATTAGAGTTAACTGCACCACAGAAATTGCAGCACATCAACTGTTCATTGGAGACTGCGTGAATCAGGCCTTCATGTTTGATTTGCTGCAACGAAACAACTACTAAAGGACACCAATAATAAGAAGAGACTTGCTTGGGCCAAGACACATGAGCAATGGACATTAGACCGGAGGAAATCTGTCCTTTGGTATAATGAGTCCACATTTGAGATTATTGGTGTCTTTGTGAGACGTAGAGTAGGTGAATGGATGATCTCCACATGAGTGGTTCCCACCGTGAAGCATGGAGGAGAAGGTGTGATGTAATTGGAGTGCTTTGCTGGCAACACTGGCTGTGATTTATCTAGAATGCAAGGCACACTTAACCAGCATGGCTACCACAGCATTATCCAGCAATACACCATCCCATCTGGTTGGCACTTAGTGGGACTATCATTTGTTTTTCAACAGGATAATGACCCAAAACACACATCCAGGCTGTGTAAGGGCTATTTGACCAAGAAGGAGAGTGATGGTACTGGATCAGATGACCTGGCCTCCACAATCACCCGACCTCAACCCAATTGATATGGTTGGGATGATTTGGACCGCAGAGTGAAGGAAAAACAGCCAACAAGTGCTCAGCATATGTGGGAACTCCTTCAAGACTGTTGGAAAAACATTCCTCGTAAAGCCGGTTGAGAGAATGCCAAGAGTGTGCAAAGCTGTCATTAACTTCTCTAGGGTAGGTGAGACGCTAACGTCCCACCAGGCCAACATCCGGTGAAACTGCAGAGAGCTAACATTTTAAATACACCATTCGTTGTATTAAACATTCTTGTAAATACATGTATCTTACATAATTTAAAAGATGAACGTCTTATTAATCCAGCCGCTGTGTCAGATTTCAAAAAGGTTTACTGCAAAAGCAAACATGCGATTTTCTGAGGACGGTGCCCCACACACACAAGTATTACTAGCATTTTCCAACCAAGCATTAGCGTCACAAAAGTCAGAAATAACAATAAAATAAATTGCATACCTTTGAAGATCTTCCTCTGGTGGCAATGCCAAGTGTCCTAACTACACAGTGAATGTTCGTTTTGTTTGATAAAAATCAATTTTTATAGCCTAACACGAAACATTTGTAAACCGGTTGCGTCGTGATTTCCGTCTCATTCAACTTTGGACGAAGCGTTCCTGGTAATTACACACACTAAACAAACGTTTATCCAGTCATGGTTGGTTTCATTGCAATCCTCTGGTTGTTACTAACACAACCATACATGATGGCTCTTTTCCCGGGACGTATTGACCGAAACAAACCGATTTGAAGACACCGGTCTATCGTTGATTGACTGTATTTTGGCCCAATGACCACTGATCATCTTGAAATCTAGCTTGGAAGATAGCCAATGAGCTGAGGTAAACGGCAATATGTAATGGTTATACGTTTGAAGACCAGCCTTTGTCGTAAACTCTGGCGTAAAAGAGGTTCATTCGCCATTGCAAATCTTACTTGTCAGAGCCACGAGTTTTACGCATAGCAGTACATATTCAATAGCATTTTCAACAAGTTTATATATTTAAATTATGGCGAATAAATCAGGAAAAGCTAAAACAAAGTCTAGGTATACAGATTTAACCCAAATTATAGAGGAAATTGATAGAGACAGCCCCCCATCTCACAGCTAGCCTTCAGGGAGCTGTTCATCCAGGAGCTTGCTAGCTACAGCAAGTCCACTGCAGCACCTTCTGCTCCGTCAACCAGTGGTGTTCACCTGCCCAGATTCATCTCTGCAGGCATGAATGTGCCTCAGGGCAAAAAGGGCACAGTGGGGAGGTGACGTTGTGCCCTTTGTCACAGGAAATGCCCCATCACCTGCACCACCTGTTCAGTAAGCCTCTGCTTTACAGCAGAAAGAGACTGCTATGGGCCATGGCACCAGGACTGAGGGCTGAGGGTCTTCACAATATTTATCTATTTATTTATTTATAAAATAAACAATATTGTAAATAAAAAATGTGTAAATAGTTACCCTTGTTATTTGTTTGTTTATTCTTTTTTATTATAATTTTTTTTCTCCCATATATATATATAATTTTTTTTGGGGGGTGTGTTAGGATAGCATTTATGTATTTTGTATATAGTTATTTCCTTCAAAATGTATAACTGTACCAATTCGGCCACTTGGGTACATTTGGGTACATTTGTGTGGGACACCTGGGTGACTTCATGCTCAATGTCATGTAGCTCGCTCATATTTGAAGTTATCTATCTAAAACTTTGCTCAGCTATTGTTGCCATCTTATGTTCTTCATTCAAATCATCCACAGCATCCTATCTGTATGTTTGGCTGTTCTTGGTCATTTGAAAGATGATGCAGCAACAATAAAAAACAGAAAACGTATGTTTAATTCCTTGTATTTTCTTCTACCAGATCTATTGTGTTATATTCTCCTACATTCAATTCACATTTCCACACAATTCAGAGTGTTTCCTTTCAAATGATACCAAGAATATGCATATCATTGCTTCTGAGCCTGAGCTACAGGCAGTTAGATTGAGAAGAAGGGGGGGGGTGCCCCAAAGAAGTTAAGTAAAAGGGTCGCTACTTTGAAAATCTCAAAGATATTTTTATTTGTTTAACACTTTTTTGGTTACTACATGATTCCATATGTGTTATGTCATAGTTTTGGTGTCTACACTATTATTCTACAATGTGGAAAATAGTAAAAATAAAGAAAAAACATTGAATGAGTAGGCTTGTCCAAACTTTTGACTGGTACTGTATATTTTTTCATACCTAAAGGGTTCCTAAAATTCTATATCAAATAGCTAAATGATCGATAGTATGACCATCTTAAAACAATTCCATATGCTGTGGTGGACATGGACGGTTGCTCCGGTTTTCGTTCTGATGGCTATTTTCCTCATGCGAAGGCACACTGGGTCGGTCTCCACATCAGACAATATGTCTTCAGTTGCTCCCACAAATCACTGCTTCTCTTCAGTAGTGAGTTTTTTTGACCGAATTGCCAGAGCTTATACAATTACAGAAAACAATATGTTACTCTGCCCAATAAACAATCTCAATAAATAACACTGGAATCTCAAATCTGAAAAATGAATCTAAAATATTTTTCTCTTCTAATACAGGCTTAATAAAAGCCTAGTTCACCTATTTTGGGGAACCATTTATCTTTCTTTTTTATTATTATTATATATTTTTTTATCAGGGGATGCTGCAGCACCCCTACTTCCTGCAGTGATGGCATTATTTCATGTAACATATTTGTATTATCATTAGCAAATTAACAGGATTCAAATATTCAACATTAGCTAGCTACCACCAATGTGCAAGTTGTAAAAGTAAACATTGAACTTACAGATAGCTCATTCTGTCTACTCAGTACTACAACTAAAATTCAACATGATCATGTTAACTACACCATTTGTTAACCAGCTAGCTAGTAACATTAGTTATTTACTATATTGGCTGTAGTAATTTGACTTAACTAGTTAGCTACCTCTGCTAACGTTACAGCTGCTACAGTGCTAGCTAGCAGAGACAGCTATGCTAGCTAGTTAGATTGCTTTGCTGACAAATAATAGGACTGCTTCTTACCTTGTTGCAGAGTTGTATTCAGAAGGTTGTGGCAGTGGGGTGAAAAGTATTGCGTAATCGGAATACCGTTATAAGCGTTATCAGTAACCATTTCCATGGCTTGGTTAGACGAGTTGAAATTCATGGAGTTGTTCAATGTTAGCTATAGGAATCTATATTTTAAAATGACTGCAAGTAGAAAAACAGCCTTCAATGAATTGTTGTGCCTTGAAGTATCAAATTGTGTTCATTTTATTGGTAATTTTGAGCTGTCACGCCCTCAATTCTGGTTTTGTACATTGGATTGGATTTTTTACCTTTCATTCACTGCGCCCTCCCTTCTATTCCCATGCATTTGATTGGCTTATGAGTTTGTGGTGGTGTTACCCAAAATGCAAGGGAGTATTATTATATATTTTTTTACCTTTATTTAAATAGGCAAGTCAGTTAGGACACACGAACCCCCCCACAACATTCCGCTGAAAATGCAGCGCGGGAAATTCTAAATATTTTTTTGAAATATGTAGCTTTCACACATTAACAATTCCAATACAGCAAAAGAAAGATAAACATCTTGTTAATCTACCCATCGTGTCCGATATAAAAAATGCTTTACAGTGAAAACACAACATATGATTATGTTAGATCACCACCAAGTTCAAAAAACACAGCCATTTTCCCAGCCAAAGATAGGAGTCACAAAAACAGAAATAGAGATAAAATTAATCACTAACCTTTGATGATCTTCATCAGATTACACTCATAGGACATCATGTTACACAATACATGTATTTTTTGTTCGATAATGTGCATATTTATATCCAAAAATCTTAGTTTACATTGGCGCCATGTTCAGAAATGCCTCCAAAATATCCGGAGAAATTGCAGAGAGCCACATCTAATAACAGAAATACTCATCATACACTTTGATGAAAGATACATGTTTTACATAGAATTAAAGATACACATGTTCTTAATGCAACGCTGTGTCAGATTTCAAAAAAACTTCACGTAAAAAGTACACCATGCAATAATCTGAGACGGCGCTCAGATAAAAACAAAATTTCTCTGCCATGTTGGAGTCAACAGAAATACGAAATTACATCATAAATATTCCCTTACGTTTGATAATCTTCATCAGAATGCACTCCCAGGAATCCTAGTTCGACAATAAATTGTTGTTTTGTTCGATAATGTCAATTATTTATGTCCATTCCTTCGTGTCTGTATAAGTTATGGAACGCAAGGCGATATCATGTGGAATGCGCGTGACCAGGAACTGGCAATCTGCCAGACCACTGACTCATTCCCCTCTCATCCGGCCCCACAACATAGTATAAACTTCATTCAACGTTCTACCGACTGTTGACATCTGGTGGAAGGCGTAGGAAGTGCAAACAAATCCATATCTTCCTGGGATTTGAATAGGCGATGAGTTGAAAAACAACCAGCCTCAGAATTTCCATTTCCTGTTTGGAAGTTTGCCTGCCATATGAGTTCTGTTATACTCACAGACATAATTCAAACAGTTTTAGAAACTTCAGAGTGTTTTCTATCCAATAGTAATAATAATAGGCATATATTAGCATCTGGGACAGAGTAGGAGGCAGTTCACTATGGGCATGCTATTCATCCAAAGTGAAAATGCTGCCCCCTATCCCTAAAAAGTTAAGAACAAATTCTTTTTTCAGCTTTTATTTCTTTCATCACATTCCCAGGGGGGTCAGAAATTCACATACACTCAATTAATATTTTGAAGTTTACACACACTAAATTAGCATTTGGTAGCATTGCCTTTAAATTGTTTAACTTGGGTCAAACGTGTTGGGTAGCCGTCCACAAGCTTCAACAATACGTTGGGTGAATTTTTGCCCTTTCCTCCTGACAGAGCTGGTGTAACCGAGTCAGGTTTGTAGGCCTCCTTAATCGCACATGCTTTTTCAGTTCTGTCAACAAATTTTCTATAGGTTTGAGGTCAGGACTTTGTGATGGCCACTCCAATACCTTGACTTTGTTGTCCTTAACAATTTTGCCACAAATTGGAAGTATGGAAGTATGTTTGGGGTCATTATCCATTTGGAAGACCCATTTGCGACCAAGCTTTAACTTCCTGAGTGATGACTTGAGATGTTGCTTCAATATATCCACATAATTTTCCCTCTTCATGATGCCATTTATTTTGTGAAGTGCACCAGTCCCTCCTGAAGCAAAGCACCCCCACAAAATGATGTTGCAACCCCATGCTTCACAGTTGGGATGGTGTTCTTCGGCTTGCAAGCCTCCCCCTTTTTCCTCCAAACATAACATAGCTTCATTAAATAATACCCGCAAAACACCAGTCTCAAAGTCAACAGTGAAGAGGCGACTCCGGGATGGTGGCCTTCTAGGCAGAGTTGCAAAGAAAAAGCCATATCTCAGACTGGCCAATAAAAATAAAATATTAAGACGGGCAAAAGAACACAGACACTGGACACAGGAACTCTGCCTTCAAGGCCAGCATCACGGAGTCGCCTCTTCACTATTGACGTTAAGACTGGTGTTTTGCCGGGAACAATTTAAATAAGCTGCCAGTTGAGGACTTGTAAGGCGTCTGTTTCTCAAACTAGACTCACTAATGTATTTTTCCTCTTGCTCAGCTGTGCACCAGGGCCTCCCACTCCTCTTTGTATTCTGGTTAGGGCCAGTTTGTGCTGTTCTGTGAAGGGAGTAGTACACAGCATTGTAAGAGATCTTCAATTTCTTGGCAGTTTCACTTCATTTCTCAGAACAAGAATAGACTGACGAGTTTCAGAAGAAAGTTATTTGTTTCTGGCCATTTTGAGCCTGTAATCGAACCCACAAATGCTGATGCTGCAAATACTCAACTAGTCTATAGAAGGCCAGTTTTATTGCTTCTTTAACCTCTTGACGCTAGGGGTCAGATTATTATTATTTTTTTTTAAATAACCTTCCCAAGGTAAACAGACTATTTCTCAGGTCCAGATCGTAGAATATGCATATAATTTACAGACTAGGATAGAAAACACTCAAAAGTTTCCAAAACTGTCAAAATATTGTCTGTGAGTATAACAAAACTGATTCTGCAGGCGAAAACCTGAGAAAATCTAACCCGGAAGTGATTTTCTAATTTTAAATCTGTGTTTCCTGGCCTGTCTTTCTTCCATTTAAAGGGTATCAACCAGATTCCTTTTCCAATGGCTTCCTCAGGCTGTGACCAGGCTTTAGACATAGTTTCAGGCTTTTATTTTGAAAAATTAGCGAGATTTTTCAAAAGTGGTCAGGTGTCCTCTGAATAGTTCCTGCGCACGAGAGGGGAGCTCTCCATTTTCTTTTTCTCTCTAATTGAATAGGTTACGGTCCGGTTGAAATATTATCGATTATGTTTGTTAAAAGCAACCTGAGGATTGATTATAAAAACATTTGACATGTTTCTACGACCATTAAGGATACTTTTTGGAATGTTCGTCGAACGGAACGAGGCTTTGGTTTTCTGAACATAACGCGCAACCCAAATGGCGTTTTCTTGTTATAAAAGTAATATTAATCGAACAAAAATAACATTTGTTGTGTAACTGGGAGTCTCGTGAGCGCAAACATCCGAAGATGATCAAAGGTAAGCGATTAATTGTATTGCTTTTCTGACTTTTCTGACTTTCGTGACCAAGCTAACCAAACAGCTAACTGTTCTAGCATTGATTGATACACTCACAAAAGCTTAGATTGCTTTCGTTGCAAAGCATATTTTCAAAATCTGACACGATAGGTGGATTGACAACAAGCTAAGCTGTGTTTTGGTATATTTCACTTGTGATTGCATGATTATAAATATTTTTTGTAATATTTTGCGCCCTGCAATTCAGCGGTTGTTTAGGAAAATGATCCGGTAAAAGGGATCCGTGCGCAGAGAAGTTAACAATGTCTACATTGTATTTCTGATCGATTTGATGTTATGTTAATGGTCAAAAAATGTGCTTTTCTTTCAAAAACAAGGACATTTCTAAGTGACCCCAAAACTTTTGAACGGTAGTGTATTACTCGCTAATGCTCAGTCTCTGGATAATAAAGTCAACTTCTTCTTAATAGGGGGCGCTGTTTTCACTTTGGGAAAAAATCGTGCCAAATTTAACTTCTACTTGCTACGCATCCCGGATCCGGGAGCACCCCCATCAGTAAAAAAAGCTGACTAGCATAGCCTAGCATAGCGCCACAAGTAAATACTAGCATCTAAATATCATTAAATCACAAGTCCAAGACACCAGATGAAAGATACACATCTTGTGAATCCAGCCATCATTTCTGATTTTTTAAATGTTTTACAGGGAAGACACAATATGTAAATCTATTAGCTAACCACGATAGCAAAAGACGCAACTTTTTTTTCTCCACCATTTTTTTCCTGCATCGGTAGCTATCACAATTTCGACCAAATGAAGATATAAATAGCCACTAACCAAGAAACAACTTCATCAAATGACAGTCTGATAACATATTTATTGTATAGCATATGTTTTGTTAGAAAAATGTGCATATTTCAGGTATAAATCACAGTTCTACATTGCAGCTGCAATCTGAAATAGCGTCGATGCAGCCAGAATAATTACAGAGACCAACGTCAAATACCTAATTACTCATCATAAATCATTTCTGAAAAATACACAGCGTACAGCAAATGAAAGCCCAACATCTTGTGAATCCAGCCAATATGTCAGATTTTTTAAGTGTTTTACAGCGAAAACACAATATAGCATTATATTAGCTTACCACAATAGCCAGAAACAAAACCGCATTTACCAGCAGCAAATGTTAGCGATCGTAACAATCCAGCAAAAGATATATAATTGGACTAACCTTGATAAACTTCATCAGATGACAGTCCTGTAACATCATATTACACAATGCATATAGGTTTTGTTCGAAAATGTGCATATTTAGCAGCACAAATCGTGGTTATACAATGTGATCAGTAGCAGTATTTCATGCATTCTGGCCGGCGCCATCTTGGAGAGGCACCTAATCTAATCGATAAATAATCGTAAACTTGACTAAAAAATACAGGTTGGACAGCAAATGAAAGATGCATTAGTTATTATTGCAACCACTGTGTTAGATTTTTAAAATTAACGTTACTAGACATACAGTGTGCGTTACAGCCAGACCAGTGCCGCAATAATGGCGGACAAATCCTTTTACATTTTTCCACATAAATACGGAATAACATCATAAATAGCTCTTACTTTTGGACGAGCTTCCATCAGAATCATGGGCAAGTTGTCCTTTGTCCAAAATAATCGTTGCTCGGTTGTAAAACGTCCTCTTCAACTTTGGAACTAGCAGCTAACAATAGCTATGTGGCGCAGACATGCCCAAATGTTCAAAACGCAATACTAAGGAAATTCCGAAAATCGCAATATACTCGCATAAATTCATGTAACTCGGTTTAAAATAACTTCGTTATGATGTTTCTAACACCTATATCGAATTAAATCACAGACGGATATATCTTAGGACTATAACGAGAGCTTTTGAGCATGCCATCCTGAGGTCCTCCTTTGCGTCTTGACGAACGTCGAAAAGAGCGCACCCCCCATGCCATGGCCTTTTATAAGGTCTGAGATCTACGTAGAAACTCCATTCCAATTCTCATTGGTTACTGACATCCAGGGGAAGGCGCGTGCAGTTCATGTCGACCCATAGGATACATACAGAGCTTTAAACTGATCTGAGAACAGAGCCTCGTTTTCAGACCTTCGCAGTTCCTGTGATGAATTTCGCTGCAGAAAGAGTTCTGTTTTACCCACAGACATAATTCAAACGGTTTTAGAAACTAGAGATTGTTTTCTATCCAATAGTAATAATAATATGCATATTGTACGAGCAAGAATTGAGTACGAGGCAGTTTAATTTGGGAACGATAAATGGTAACGTTGAAACAGCACCCCCTATATTGAGAAAAGGTTAAACGGCCTCGTACTCTATTCTAGATCATACAATATGCATATTATTGTTACTATTGGATAGAAAACACTCAAGTTTCTAAAACTGTTTGAATTATATCTGTGAGTAAAACAGAACTCATTTTGCAGCAAACTTCCTGTAAGGAAGTGAAAAATCTGAAAACGAGGCACTGTTTCAGGGCCTGCCTATTGAATTGCCTTTTATTTATGGATATGCATGCACTGCATACGCCTTCCACTAGATGTCAACAGGCAGTGGAAGGTGGAATGGTGTGTCTAGCTTGATCTGAGGTCGAACAAGAGCTTTTGGAATGACGTGTCCAGAATTTCCTTTCTCTACCTAGGCGCGGGAAGCACTTCCATATTGTCTTATGATAAGCGTTCGGTATACACGGCTAATATCTCCGGCTATGACTTTATTTGATACATGTGATAATAACATCGTAAAGCAGGTTTTTTCAACCGAGTTCTATCAGTTTATTCAACGTTTATTTGGACTTATGGAATTTTCCGTTCTATGCGTCAAGAGAAGATGGGCATGTTCGCGCCACATGGCTAGCTAAGGTTGCTAATTCGACAGGAGAAAACGACATTCTAAAACCAAACAACGATTTATTCTTGACCAAGGACTCCTTGTACAAGATTCTGATGGAAGCTCAGCAAAAGTAAGAATAATTTATAATTTATGATGTTATTTCGTATTTCTGAGTCCTATTATCCGCCGTTTTGGCGGGCGCTGTCTCGCTATAACGTAAGCTGTTTGTTATGGTAAAGTTATTTTAAAAAATCTAACAAGGCGGTTGCATTAAGAACTAGTGTATCTTTCATTTGCTGTGCAACATGTATTTTTTAGTAAAGTTTATGATGAGTTCTTTGTTCAGATTAGGTGAGTGTCCAAAATAGCTCCGGACATTCTGGTGAATCGATGCTACATATTCACAATGTATAACCACGGTTTGCAGCTCTAAATATGCACATTTTCGAACAAAACATAAGTGTATTGTATAACCTGATGTTATAAGACTGTCATCTGATGAAGTTGGTCAAGGTTAGTGATTAATTTTATATCTTTTGCTGGTTTTTTCGATCACTACCTTATGCTGCTAATAAATGCATTTGTGTGTTTGGCTATTGGGGTAAGCTAATATAATGCTATATTGTGTTTTCGCTGTAAAACACTTAAATAATCTGAAATATTGGCTGGATTCACAAGATGTTTATCTTTCATTTGCTGTACACCATGTATTTTTCATAAATGTTTTATGATGAGTATTTATTTATTTCACGTTGCTCTCTGTAATTATTCTGGCTGCTTTGGTGATATTTTTGATGGTAGCTGCAATGTAAAACTATGATTTATACCTCAAACATGCACATTTTCGAACAATACATCAATTTATTGTATAACATGTTATAAGACTGTCATCTGATGAAGTTGTTTCTTGGTTAGTGACTAATTATATCTCTATTTGGTCGGTTTTGTGATAGCTACCTATGCGGTAGAAAAATTGTGAAAATATGCAGTTGAGTCTTTTGCTATTGTGGTTAGCTAATAGAAATACATATTGTGTTTTCGCTGTAAAACATTTTAAAAATCGGAAATGATGGCTGGATTCACAAGATGTTTATCTTTCATTTGCTGTATTGGACTTGTGATTTCATGAAAATTATATTATATGATATCCCTGTCCCGTTAGGCTAGGCTATGCTAGTCAGCTTTTTTGATGAGGAGGATCCCGGATCCGGGAGAGAGAAGCGGTAGAGGTTAACGAGCTCATGGGGAGGATTTCCTTCCAGAGAAACATCAAGGATTGTAGCATACTCTATTTCACAGAAACATGGCTCTCTCGGGATATAATGTCTGAGTCCATTCAGCCAGTTGGGTTCTCAGTTCATCTCGCAGACAGTAACAAATATCTCTCCGGGAAGAAGAAGGATGGGATGTATGCTTCAAGATTAACTACTCATGGTGTGATTGTGATAATATACAGGAACTCAAGTCCTTTTGTTCACCCGACCTAGAATACCTCACAATCAAATGCTGACCGCATTACATCCCAAGATAATTCTATTCGGTTATAATCACAACCGTGTATATTCACCCTCAAGCCGATACCACAACGGCCTTCAAAAAACTTAATTGGACTTTATGCAAACCGGAAACCACATATCCTGAGGCCGCCTTTATTGTAGCTGGGGATTTTAACAAAGCAAATTTGAGGAAAATTCTACTGGAGTTCTATCAACACATTGACTGTAGTACTCGCACTGCTAAAACACTCGACCACCGCAACTTCAACTTCCGGGATGCCTACAGGGCCCTCCCCGGCCCTCCCTTTGGAAAATCTGATCATGACTCCATTTTGCTCCTCCCTTCCTATAGGCAGAAACTCAAACAGGAAATACCTGTGCTAAAGACTATTCAACGCTGGTCTGACCAATCGGAATCCACGCTTCAAGATTGTTTTGATCAAGCGGACTGGGATATGTTCCGGGTAGCCTCTGAGAATATCATTGACGAACACACTGATACGGTGACTGAGTATATCAGGAAGTGTATAGGAAATGTTGTACCCACTGTGACTATTAAAACCTACTCTAACCAACAACCGTGGATAGATGGCAGCATTCGCGCAAAACTGAAAGTGCCAACCACAGCATTAAACCATGGCAAGGTGACTGGGAATATGGCCGAATACAAGCAGTCTAGTTATTCCCTCCGTAAGTCAAAAAAACGGGCAAAAAGAGAGTCGCAATTCAGCGGCTCAGACATGAGACATGGCAGGGTCTACAGACAATCACAGACTACACAGGGAAAACAAGCCACATCGCGGACACCAACGTTTTGCTTCCAGTCAAGCTAAACACATTCTTTGCCCGCTTTGAGGATTACACAGTGCCACTGACGCTGCCCGCTACCAAGGACTGTAGGCTCTCCTTCTCTGTGACCAATGTGAGTAAGACATTTAAGTGTGTTAACCCACACAAGGCTGCCGGGCCAGACGGCATCCTTAGACACGTCCTCAGAACATGTGCAGACCAGCTGGCTGGAGTGTTGACGGACATATTCAATCGCTCCCTATCCCAGTCTGCTGTCCTCACATGCTTCAAGATGTCCACCATTGTTCCTGTACACACTAAAGCAAAGGTAAATGACAAAATGAGTATCGCTCCGTAGCAATCACTTCTGTCATCATGAAGTGCTTTGAGAGACTAGTCAAGGATCATATCACCTCTACCTTACCTGACACCCAATACCCACTTCAATTTGCTTAAAACCCCAATAGAACCACAGATGATGCAATCGCCCTTACACTGCACACTGCCCTTTCCCATCTGGACAAGAGGAACACCTATGTAAGAATGCTGTTGATTGACTATAGCTCAGCATTCAACACCATAGTACTTTCATAACTCTCCGGTGATGATCTGAAGGATCAGGTTACAGGGGGGGTCCGCTCTACAGCGTGCTCTCTCTCATAGAGGGGGAGAGTGGGAAGTCGACTGTTTTATGATCGGTCATAATATACTCTGTCCCTATGCTCTGTAGGGTTCGAGTTGGAATGTAAACTGTAAACGGCCATCAAAAGTTTGAATTATTAAAACCTCTTACAGCTACCCCCCCCCCCTTCTTTCAATTTCCGCCTGAAGACATACCCAAATCTAACTGCCTCTAGCTCAGGCCCAGAAGCAAGGATATGCATATTATTGGTACCATTTGAAAGAAAACACAAAAAAACATATGTTTTTTCTTTTTATTGTTGTATCATCATCTTTAAAATGAACAAGATAAAACAAACATTCAGATATGAATATGGGGACAATTTCAGTGAAAAACATAAGAGGGCAACAGTATTTGTGCAAAGTTTAAGAATGATAACTTCCAAAATGAGTGTGCTACATGACATTTATCATGAAGTCACCCAGGTGTCCCACACAAGTAGCCCAAATGTACCCAAGTGGCCAAATTGGTGAAGGTATACATTTTGAAACAAATAACTATATACAAAATACCAAAATGGTAGTCTAACACACCCCCCAAAAAAATTGAGGAAAAAAAATGAAACAAAAAATATTGAAAAAAATAAAAAAATAAATTTACAAAATAACATGGGTAACTATTTACACACTTTCAATATTTGGAAGACCCTCAGTCCTCTATCAAATCAAATCAATTTATATAGCCCTTCGTAGATCAGCTAATATTTTAAAGTGCTGTACAGAAACCCAGCCTAAAACCCCAAACAGCAAGCAATGCAGGTGTAGAAGCACGGTGGCTAGGAAAAACTCCCTAGAAAGGCCAAAACCTAGGAAGAAACCTAGAGAGGAACCAGGCTATGAGGGGTGGCCAGTCCTCTTCTGGCTGTGCCAGGTGGAGATTATAACAGAACAGATTTTCAAACGTTCATATATGACCAGCAGGGTCAGACCCTATTAATCACAGTGGTTGTAGAGGGTGCAACAGGACAGTACCTCAAGAGTAAATATGAACAGTTTACCTCTAGATGGCCCGGGAGGTGTGGAGCCAGAGACAGCAGGGGTCCAGCTGGTTGAACCAGTGGTTTTTAAGTCATTAATTTGCATTTTATTGCATGACATAAGTATTTGAACACCTACCAACCAGTAAGACTTCCGGCTCTCACAGACCTGTTAGTTTTTCTTTAAGAAGCCCTCCTGTTCTCCACTCATTACCTGTATTAACTGCACCTGTTTGAAATCGTTACCTGTATAAAAGACACCTGTCCACACACTCAATCAAACAGACTCCAACCTCTCCATAATGGCTAAGACCAGGGAGCTGTGTAAGGACATCAGGGATACAATTGTAGACCTGCACAAGGCTGGGATGGGCTACAGGACAATAGGCAAGCAGCTTGGTGAGAAGGCAACAAATGTTGGCGCAATTATTAGAAAATGGAAGGAGTTCAAGATGACGGTCAATCACCCTCGGTCTGGGGCTCCATGCAAGATCTCACCTTGTGGGGCATCAATGATCATGAGGAAGGTGAGGGATCAGCCCAGAACTACACGGCAGGACCTGGTCAATGACCTGAAGAGAGCTGGGACCACAGTCTCAAAGAAAACCATTAGTAACACACTACGCCGTCACGGATTAAAATCCTGCAGCAAACGCGAGGTCCCCCTGCTCAAGACAGCGCATGTCCAGGCCCGTCTGAAGTTTGCCAATGACCATCTGGATGATCCAGATGAGGAATGGGAGAAGGTCATGTGGTCTGATGAGACAAAAATAGAGCTTTTTGGTCTAAACTCCACTCGCCGTGTTTGGAGGAAGAAGAAGGATGAGTACAACCCCAAGAACACCATCCCAACCGTGAAGCATGGAGGTGGAAACATCATTCTTTGGGGATGCTTTTCTGCAAAGGGGACAGGACGACTGCACCGTATTGAGGGGAGGATGGCTGGGGCCATGTATCGCGAGATCTTGGCCAACAACCTCCTTCCCTCAGTAAGAGCATTGAAGATGGGTCGTGGCTGGGTCTTCCAGCATGACAACGACCCGAAACACACAGCCAGGGCAACTAAGGAGTGGCTCCGTAAGAAGCATCTCAAGGTCCTGGAGTGGCCTAGCCAGTCTCCAGACCTGAACCCAATAGAAAATCTTTGGAGGGAGCTGAAAGTCCGTATTGCCCAGCGACAGCCCCGAAACCTGAAGGATCTGGAGAAGGTCTGTATGGAGGAGTGGGCCAAAATCCCTGCTGCAGTGTGTGCAAACCTGGTCAAGAACTACAGGAAACGTATGATCTCCGTAATTGCAAACAAAGATTTCTGTACCAAATATTAAGTTCTGCTTTTCTGATGTATCAAATACTTATGTCATGCAATAAAATGCAAATTAATTACTTAAAAATCATACAATGTGATTTTCTAGATTTTTGTTTTAGATTCCGTCTCTCACAGTTGAAGTGTACCTATGATAAAAATTACAGACCTCTACATGCTTTGTAAGTAGGAAAACCTGCAAAATCGGCAGTGTATCAAATACTTGTTCTCCTCACTGTATATATATACACACACAAACATAGGCTATGGGTCATTCACATACATACAAACATACCCCACCCACAATGTATAGCCAATGTGTACTTTACACATTTCAGTAAATTTTTATATATTGATAATAAAATGTAAAAACAATCACAAATAATATTTTATATTATTAATTTCAAACAACGGCATTAGCATGAGAAGAACTTACCAGTCCAAAACAATGTCCTCTCCGTTGAAAAAATATGCTTCCATTTTGGAGTCATAGGAATGGTCACTAACTGAGTCGTCTTCCAAAAGCAGATCTGTTTAACTTTCACGATCAATTTCCTCTATAATTTTGTCTACATTCGTATATCTAGTCTTAGATTTAGCTTTCCCTGACTTATTCGCCATGATGTTTGATATATAAACAGCTGAAGATGCGCGTTACCGAAATAGTGCTGTGCGTAACAAGCTTGGCTCCTTCCAGTATGAATCTTCAATGGCGAAAGACCGTCTTTACGCCGGAGTTTACTACATGGGTTGGTCTTCCAACACAGAAACATTATATATTGCCGGTTACCTCTGCTCATTGGCTATCTACCCAGCTAGATTTCAAGACGATCAGTGGTCATTGGGTTAAAATACAGTCAATCAACGAAACAGCGGTCATATAATTGGTGCACAATGAGTGCACAATACTTGGTTCTCTTAATTGGTGCACAATACTTGTTCTCTTCCAATCGGTTTCTTTCGGTCAATACGTCCCGGGAAATGACCCATCTATTTGGTTGTGTTACCAACAAACAGTTGATTGCAATGAAACCAAACATGACTGGATAAAGTCACGTTTAGTCTGTGTATTTACGTCGAATGTTTCGTCGAAAATATAATGACACGGAATTCACGACACCAGCGGTTCACAAAATGTTTCGTGTTAGGCTATAAAAATGTATTTAACCGAACAAAAGACCATTCATTGTGTAACAATGAGCCTTGGGATTGCAAACAGAGGAAAATTGTCAAAGGTAAACGATTTATTTTATTGCAATCTGTGATTTTGTTATGCCTGTGCTGGTTGAAATAGTATTTTGGTATGGGGCTCTGTCCTCAGAGAATCACATCGTATTCTTTTGCAGTAAATCCTTTTTTAAATCTGACAACGCAGTTGTATTAGCAAGATTCTAGGCTTTTGAAGCATGTGAGACACTTGTATTTTCAGGAATGTTTAATATGACTATTTATGTGGCGCTCACCGTATGTTGTCGAATTTAATCCCGCTACCGGGATCCGTAGCACAGAGAAGTTAATTAACTATTTAGCAGTCTTATGGCTTGGGGGTAGAAGCGGTCTTGGAGCCTTTTGGTCCAAGAGCTAATACAAATAATTTAAAACTATGTCCCCCCCTTGAGAATAACATGACATTTTGAGTAAATGTGTGTGTATGCATGTGTTTGCACACAATGTGACAGGAATGTAACAGTCATGCAATTTTAGATGAGGGTTATTTGCCAGCCAAATGACTACAGTCACCGTTATAATCGTTCGAATAGTAACCCCAACATTATAATAATGGAGCTGATAGTAACAACATTTCATGTGACAAACATCCCAACCACCTCCCCAATGATAATTAAGATTGTAGTTACCACATGGTTTGACCTACAGTAGGAACTCAGAAAGAGGTTTAAAATATATCTCTCCTTTTTCTCTTTTCAACAAACATAATTGTCCATGGATACATTCACGAAGAAAATATATATATTATGAAAAACAAAAATTCCCCTCACCTCAGTGTTTTATTATGCTGGCATGAATTCACCAGTGGGTGAGTTCTTTCAAAGAATTCACGCATTTTAACCTTAAAAATATGACATAGCGCAATTTAGATTGGGAGCAATGCTCACTGTGACAACCAACCCATGAGACAACCAACTGCGGTCTCCCTTGAGGGTTACTTATGTGATGAAAAAAAATCAAATAATCCAGTAAATGTTTTTTTTTTGCTGGGTCTCAGGAGGATATTCATAATATAGAACTGCCTCGAGTGCCTTGTTGCTTGAAGATGGGGTTGCCGTTTGGCAGAAAAACGACTTAAGAATTGTGACGTTAACCGACGGGCCAGAGGGCAATCGATTGTTTTGGGTTTGCTTGCTTTAACTAAAGGGAATTCAATGTGAAATCATAAAAAATGTCACCATGTCATTTAGGCAAATGTTGGGTGAAAAAAATAGGAAATTCCCTTACATTGATTACCTTTTTCACATCCAATCAATTTCACATGTTTGATTCAACGTCAGCTGTTAACCCCGTCACGTGCGTGTGTGTGCGCACACACAATAGGTGCTCCTTGTTAATTACCCACCGGTGGACACACACACACACACACACACACACACACACACACACACACTAATAATGTCCCATTTGATATTCTGGCAGTGGTCTGTCTGGTGCGCCTGTAACACACACCTCTGTCTGTCCCTCTGTCAGACGGCGTGTGTTCTCTTCTTAGATGCATTGCACGGGTCATTCAGTTAAAATGGTAACGTTCTAGGGGCTTAGTTTGACAATTAGCTTACCTCATTTCCCCCTAATTGATTTCCTATAACAGAGTGAAAAGCTTAAATTTAATGACGTGCAAGATAGTCTAACATTGATTAGATGACCCTTGGTAAAAACATTTACCTCTCTCTCTTGCCCACACGTCTGATATGGTAAATTTTATTGAAGTTGAATCATAGCTTATGCTGTCTCTTCTTTTCATGTTCGTGAAACAATATGCCTTTAGGATTTTCTCGAAACAATGAGGTTAGACATACTCTTTCGAGTTGGTTAATTCCGAAAATCCTAGTAGCTCTGTAACCGCCAAGCGATGTCCATGGTGCTGAAGCGAATGGCTACTGTGAATTCCTAACCCAATGTTATGCTGACAACAGGAAATAGCTTTATTGGGGAATATTTTACTTGTCATCATGGCGTTATTCTGCGTATGGTAGGCTATAGGTCATTAGGTCCTAAGGCGTTCTGATGCTGCCCTTAAATTTAGCTGGATCAGTTTGTGCAGTGTTCCTCTTTGGAGTCGATTGATTCGTAGCCTAGCCTACATATCTGTGAGCACCCGGTTCGTTACGTGTTGAACACGGAACAAAGGAGAGCTCGGTTTGTTGTATTGAACAATTTGAAAAGTCTCTGAAGTTTGAAAGTTTCTGAAAAAGTATCCCAACAAATCAGCTGGGCTAGACAATCTGGACCCTCTCTTTCTAAAAGTATCTGCCAAAAATGTTGCAACCCCTATTACTAGCCTGTTCAACCTCTCTTTCGTATCGTCTGAGATCCCCAAAGATTAGAAAGCTGCCACGGTCATCCCCTCTTCAAAGGGGAGACACTCTAGACCCAAACTGTTAAAGACCTATATTCATCCTGCCCTGCCTTTCTAAATTCTTCGAAAGCCAAGTTAACAAACAGATCACCGACCATTTCAAATCCCACTGTACCTTCTCCGCTATGCAATCTGGTTTCCGAGTTGGTCATGGGTGCACCTCAGCCACGCTCAAGGTCCTAAACGATATCATAACCGCCATCGATAAAAGACAGTACTTGTGCAGCTGTCTTCATCGACATGGCCAAGGCTCTTGACTCTGTCAATCAATCGGCAGACTCAATAGCCTTGGTTTCTCAAATGACTCCCTCGCCTGTTTCACTATCTACTTCTTAGATAGAGTTCAGTGTGCCTACCCCGGCCAAACCTGGACGACACTGGGCCAATTTCGCAGCGCCCTATGAGACTCCCAATCACGGCCGGATGTGATGCAGCCTGGATTCAAACCAGGGACTGCAGTGCATTAGACCGCTGCACCACTCGGGAGCCCAAAAGCATCCTGTCGGGCTGTATCACGCCTGGTATGACAACTGCACCACCCTCAACCATAAGGCTCTCCAGAGGGTGGTGCGGTCTGCCCAACGCATCACCGGAGGAAAACTACCTGCTCTCCAGGACACCTACAGCACCCGATGTCACAGGAAGGCCAAAAAGATCATCAAGGACAACAACCACCCGAGCCACTGCCTGTTCACCCCACTATCATCCAGAAGGCGAGGTCAGTACAGGGGCATCAAAGCTGGGACCGAGAGACTCAAGGACATCAGACTGTTAAATAGACATCACTAGGCGGCTTCCAGTTAAGTAACTCTGCACCTTAGAGGCTGTTGCCCCATATACAGTACTGTGCAAAAGTTTGAGGCAGGTGTGAAAAAATGCTGTAAAGTAGGAATGCTTTCAAAAATAGACATGTTACTGGATTATATTGATCAAATAACTAAATGCAAAGTGAGTGAACAGAAAAAACATCTAAATCATATCCATATTTGGTTTGACCACCCTTTGCCTTCAAAACAGCATCAATTCTTGTAGGTACACTTGCACAAAGTCAGCGATTTTGTAGGCATATAGTCAGGTGTATGATTAAACAATTATACCAAACAGGTGCTAATGATCATCATTTCAATATGTAGGTTGAAACACAATCATTAAACTGAAACAGAAACAGCTGTGTAGTAGGAATAAAACTGGGTGAGGAACAGGCAAACTCAGCTAACAAGGTAAGGTTGATGAAGACAGTGTATTGTCAAACGTCGAACACCATGGCAAGACTGAGCACAGCAACAAGACACAAGCTTGTTATATTGCATCAGCAAGGTCTCTCCCAGGTAGAAATTTCAAAGCAAACAGGGGTTTCCAGATGTGCAGTGAAAGCTCTTTTGAAGAAGCACAAAGAAATGGGTAGCGTTGAGGACCGTCGACGCAGTGGTCGGCCAAGGAAACTTACTGCAGCAGATGCTTACTTCCCTTTGCAATCAGAAAATGTCCAGCAGTGCCATCAGCTAAGATTTGGCAGAAAACAGTGGGACCCTGGTACATCCATCTACTGTCCGGAGAAGTCTGGTCAGAAGTGTCCTTCATGGAAGACTTGCGGCCAAAAAGCTATACCTCCGACGTGGAAACAAGGCCAAGCGACTCAACTATGCACGGAAACACAGGAACTGGGTGCAGAAAAATGGCAGCAGGTGCTCTGGACTGATGAGTCAAAATTTGAAATATGTGTCTGTTTGTTCGCTGAAAAGCTGGAGAGCGGTACACGAATGAGTGTCTGCAGGCAACAGTGAAGCATGGTGGAGGTTCCTTGCATGTTTGGGCTGCATTTATGCAAATGGAGTTGGGGATTTGGTCAGAATGAATGGTCTCCTCAATGCTGAGAAGTACAGGCAGATACTTATCCATCATGCAATACCATCAGGGAGCCATCTGATTGGCCCCAAATTTATTAAGCAGCATGACAACGACCCCAAACATACAGTGAAAGTCATTAAGAGCTATCGTCAGTGTAAAGAATAACAAGGAGTCCTGGAAGTGATGCTATGGCCCCCGCAGAGCCCTGATCTCAACATCATCGAGTCTGTCTGGGATTACATGAAGAAAGTGAAGCACCTGATGCTGCCTAAATCCACAGAATAACTGTGGTTAGTTCTCCAAGATCTTAGGGCCAACCTACCTGCCGAGTCCCTTCAAAAATTGTGTGCAAGTGTACCTAGAAGAATTGACGCTGTTTTGAAGGTATAGCTTGGTCACACCAAATATTGATTTGATGTAGATTCTTCTTCTGATTACTCACTTTGGATTTTGTTAATTGATAAATATAAACTTAACAGGTCTATTTTTGAAAACATTCTTACTTTACAGCATTTTCCACACCTGCTTAAAACTTTTGCACAGTACTGTATATAGACTTGAAATCACTGGCCACTTTAATAATGAAACACTAGTCACTTTAATAATGTTTACATATTTTTGCCTTACCCATCTCAAATGTATGTATTCTATTCTACTGTATTTTAGTCTATGCCACTCCAACATTGCTCATCCTAATATTGATATAATTAATTATTTTACTTTTAGGTCGTGTGTATTGTGTGTATTGCTGTGAATTGTAAGATATTACTGCACGTTTGGAGCTAGAAACACAAGCATTTTGCTACACCCGCAATAACATCTGCTAAACATGTGTATGAGACAAATACAATTTGATACACACACAGACACACTCTAACACAAACAACCTTTTTTTTTTGCAGTGTTTGTATTTGGTTGTATTTGAAATTTGTGTGAGTTTCCTTGTCTATCCGTGTATCACGTTTTGTGTTTTTGTGGATACCAAGAAGAGTAGCTTCTGTAAAAGCTAATGGAGATCCAAATTAACAAATAAATATATGAGGGATCCATCGCATCCTCAGGGTTGATCTTCACATTAGAAAAACCCAAAGTAATCCAGTTCTCTAATCACGACAATTCGTCCAAGAATAATCGCCGGACCCTGACAGACGTTCTTTGCAACTCTCTCTTCTCTCCAAACAGGCTGCGAGCAGCCGCTCTCATTACACACGTTGATTAAAGCGCAGATTAACCAGCAGTGGCCCCGTGCGCCCCACTAGCAGCTCGCTCAATATCAATTAGAACCACTGCAAGCAGCAGCATGTTGGCACAGGAGGCTCTCTTTCCCACGCTTTCCAATGGCCTAATTGTGTTGGTGGTTATTTATCCGTTTAGAAAAGCAGGAAAACACTAATGATCAACGTTCAGGCAGAAAGGGGACTTGACAGACCAGGACCTTAATCTTTCACAGGGAAATATAGGCCTTATCTTATAAACACACATGCTATGTCGGCTAGCAACTAGCTCAGACTACAATATAATAGGATACATATTTAATAATCCATTGAAATGTGTCTATCTGTTCTTATTTAATTCAGGACCTCACACACACCCAAGAGTCTGAAAGCAGCACAGGGTGAGCAGCAGAGCAGTGCCATAGTACTTTGTTCTAGGGCACAATGGCAGTAAGTGGCACCTGAGATTCTGACACCAGTAACCTTTGAGTCGCTCTGTCTCACTCCCGGCAGATTTTCCGTGTCGGCCTTCGGATTCAAACGAGCATTCCTCTGGTTACTGGCCTGTTCTCTATCCTTGAGGGTACCACCACCCCCAGTACCGCTCAGCAGAATTTCAGTAGAGGGGGAGAGAATGTGACCTAGATTAAACCAGGAAGCCTTAGGACTATATATGTAGCGTAGCCTATTGGAGTCACTTTTGCAAATGATGAATCTTATAACCTTATGAAAAGTCTGCAATCTGACATCGGCAGTTCGTTAAAATAAATTCACATTTCTCCCCTCCACTGACCTCCTAGCTTTTGCAGAATTGAAGCTCGTCACAGCTGATTTTATAAATTTATTTCATTATAGCGTATGTTCCAATTGAGGCATAAAATAGAAAGAGGCACGACAGTGCCTCTTCACCCTCAGGAGGCTGAAAAGATTTGCCATGGGCCCTCGGATCCTCATAAAGTTCTACAACTGCACCATCGAGAGCATCTTGATGGCTGCATCTCCGCTTGGTATGGCAAATGCACCGACCTCGACCGCAAAATGCTACAGAGGGTGGTGCGGACGGCCCAGCACATCACTGGGGCCGAACTCCCTGCCATCCTCTATATCAGGCGGTGTCAGAGGAAGGCCCAAAAAATTGCCAAAGACTTCAGCCACCCAAGCCATAAACTGTTCACGCTGCTACCGTCCAGCAAATGGTACCGGAGCATCGACTCTCGGACCAACAGGCTCCATGACAGCTTCTACCCCAAGCCATAAGACTGCTTAGATGGTTACATGGATTAATCAAATCAAATCAAGTTTATTTTATATAGCCCTTCGTACATCAGCTAATATCTCGAAGTGCTGTACAGAAACCCAGCCTAAAACCCCAAACAGCAAGCAATGCAGGTGTAGAAGCACGGTGGCTAGGAAAAACTCCCTAGAAAGGCCAAAACCTAGGAAGAAACCTAGAGAGGAACCAGGCTATGAGGGGTGGCCAGTCCTCTTCTGGCTGTGCCGGGTGGAGATTATAACAGAACTATGCCAAGATGTTCAAAATGTTCATAAGTGACAAGCATGGTCAAATAATAATCATGAATAATTTTCAGTTGGCTTTTCATAGCCGATCATTAAGAGTTGAAAATAGCAGGTCTGGGACAGGTGGCGGTTCCATAACCGCAGACAGAACAGTTGAAACTGGAATAGCAGCAAGGCCAGGTGGACTGGGGACAGCAAGGAGTCATCATGCCCGGTTTGCCGTGACGTATGGTCATAGGGCTCAGGTTCTCCGAGAGAGAAGAAAGAAAGAGAGAACGAGAGAATTAGAGAGAGCATACTTAAATTCACACAGGACACTGGATAAGATAGGAGAAGTACTCCAGGTATAACCAACTGACCCTAGCCCCCCGACACATAAACTACTGCAGCATAAATACTGGAGGCTGAGACAGGAGGGGTCAGGAGACACTGTGGCCCCATCAGAAGAAACCTCCGGACAGGGCCAAACAGGAAGGATATAACCCCACCCACTTTGCCGAAGCACAGCCCCCACACCACTAGAGGGATATCTTCAACCACCAACTTACAATCCTGAGACAAGGCCGAGTATAGCCCACAAAGATCTCCACCACAGCACAAACCAAGGGGGGGCGCCAACCCAGACAGGAAGATCACGTCAGTAACTCAACCCACTCAAGTGACGCACCCCTCCCAGGGACAGCATGAAAGAGCACCAGTAAGCCAGTGACTCAGCCCCTGTAATAGGGTTAGAGGCAGAGAATCCCAGTGGAGAGAGGGGAACCGGCCAGGCAGAGACAGCAAGGGCGGTTCGTTGCTCCAGAGCCTTTCCGTTCACCTTCACACTCCTGGGCCAGACTACACTCAATCATATGACCTACTGAAGAGATAAGTCTTCAGTAAAGACTTAAAGGTTGAGACCGAGTCTGCGTCTCTCACATGGGTAGGCAGACCGTTCCATAAAAATGGAGATCTATAGGAGAAAGCCCTGCCTCCCGCTGTTTGCTTAGAAATTCTAGGGACAATTAGGAGGCCTGCGTCTTGTGACCGTAGCGTACGTATAGGTATGTACGGCAGGACCAACTCGGAAAGATAGGTAGGAGCAAGCCCATGTAACGCTTTATAGGTTAACAGTAAAACCTTGAAATCAGCCCTTGCCTTAACAGGAAGCCAGTGTAGGGAAGCTAGCACTGGAGTAATATGATCAAATTTCTTGGTTCTAGTCAGGATTCTAGCAGCCGTATTTAGCACTAACTGAAGTTTATTTAGTGCTTTATCCGGGTAGCCGGAAAGTAGAGCATTGCAGTAGTCTAACCTAGAAGTAACAAATGCATGGATTAATTTTTCTGCATCATTTTTGGACAGAAAATTTTTGCAATGTTACGTAGATGGAAAAAAGCTGTCCTTGAAACAGTCTTGATATGTTCGTCAAAAGAGAGATCAGGGTCAAGAGTAACGCCGAGGTCCTTCACAGTTTTATTTGAGACGACTTTACAACCATCAAGATTAATTGTCAGATTTAACAGAAGATCTCTTTGTTTCTTGGGACCTAGAACAAGCATCTCTGTTTTGTCCGAGTTTAAAAGTAGAACGTTTTCAGCCATCCACTTCCTTATGTCTGAAACACAGGCTTCTAGCGAGGGCAATTTTGGGGCTTCACCATGTTTCATTGACATGTACAGCTGTGTGTCATCCGCATAGCTGTGAAAGTTAACATTATGTTTTCGAATAACATCCCCAAGAGGTAAAATATATAGTGAAAACAATAGTGGTCCTAAAACCTTGAGGAACACCGAAATGTACAGTTGATTTGTCAGAGGACAAACCATTCACAGAGACAAACTGATATCTTTCCGACAGATAAGATCTAAACCAGGCCAGAACTTGTCCGTGTAGACCAATTTGGGTTTCCAGTCTCTCCAAAAGAATGTGGTGATCGATGGTGTCAAAGGCAGCACTAAGGTCTAGTAGCACGAGGACAGATACAGAGCCTCGGTCTGACGCCATTAAAAGGTCATTTACCACCTTCATAAGTGCAGTCTCAGTGCTATGATGGGGTCTAAAACCAGACTGAAGCATTTCGTATACATTGTTTGTCTTCAGGAAGGCAGTGAGTTGCTGCGCAACATCTTTTTCTAAAATGTTTGAGAGGAATGGAAGATTCGATATAGGCCGATAGTTTTTTATATTTTCCGGGTCAAGGTTTGGCTTTTTCAAGAGAGGCTTTATTACTGCCACTTTTAGTGAGTTTGGTACACATCCGGTGGATAGAGAGCCGTTTATTATGTTCAACATAGGAGGGCCAAGCACAGGAAGCAGCTCTTTCAGTAGTTTAGTAGGAATAGGATCCAGTATGCAGCTTGAAGATTTAGAGGCCATGATTATTTTCATCATTGTGTCAAGAGATATAGTACTAAAACACTTAAGTGTCTCTCCCGATCCCAGGCCCTGGCAGAGCTGTGCAGATCCAGGACAGCTAAGCCCTGGAGGAATATGCAGATTTAAAGAGGAGTCTGTAATTTGCTTTCTAATGATCATGATTTTTTCCTCAAAGAAGTTCATGAATTTATTACTGCTGAAGTGAAAGCCATCCTCTCTTGGGGAATGCTGCTTTTTAGTTAGCTTTGCAACAGTATCAAAAATACATTTTGGATTGTTCTTATTTTCCTCAATTAAGTTGGAAAAGTAGGATGATCGAGGAGCAGTGAGGGCTCTTCGGTACTGCACGGTACTGTCTTTCCAAGCTAGTCGGAAGACTTCCAGTTTGGTGTGGCGCCATTTCTGTTCCAATTTTCTGGAAGCTTGCTTCAAAGCTCGGGTATTTTCTGTATACCAGGGAGCTAGTTTCTTATGACAAATGTTTTTCGTTTTTAGGGGTGCAACTGCATCTAGGGTATTGCGCAAGGTTAAATTGAGTTCCTCAGTTAGGGGGTTAACTGATTTTTGTCCTCTGACGTCCTTGGGTAGGCAGAAGGAGTCTGGAAGGGCGTCAAGGAATTTTTATGTTGTCTGAGAATTTATAGCACGACTTTTGATGCTCCTTGGTTGGGGTCTGAGCAGATTATTTGTTGCGATTGCAAACGTAATAAAATGGTGGTCTGACAGTCCAGGATTATGAGGAAAAACATTAAGATCTACAACATTTATTCCATGGGACAAAACTAGGTCCAGAGTATGACTGTGGCAGTGAGTAGGTCCACAGACATGTTGGACAAAACCCACTGAGTCGATGATGGCTCCGAAAGACTTTTGGAGTGGGTCTGTGGACTTCTCCAAATTTACATTTACATTTACATTTAAGTCATTTAGCAGACGCTCTTATCCAGAGCGACTTACAAATTGGAAAGTTCATACATATTCATCCTGGTCCCCCCGTGGGGAATGAACCCACAACCCTGGCGTTGCAAGCGCCATGCTCTACCAACTGAGCCACACGGGACCGTGTGGCTTCAAGCGATCCCCCCTTTAGGAACTCTTGCAGTTTTGATAAAGCTCTCTTTGGACATTGCACCATTTCCCTCTAGCTCTCTCAGAAGTCCTCTGACCAAAACTGGTTGTCATCACGTCTTGCAGTCAATTTTGCCTCAATGTTTCTCAGAATTGCAGCTGACTCCACAGCGCAGTGGTTCTGCCCTTCAAGCATCTTGATCGTGTCACTGAATACGGTCAAGTTTCCATGGACAAAGTCCAGCCAAAGTTCAGTCAGTGGATCTTCGAACATTGTTTGCAGGACAACAGGGCATTTGTCTTCAGAAAGAAAAAAGGATTTCAATGGCACATACCTTTTCAGCACTCTTTCTAGAGCAGGGAGCATGGACAGCCAGCGAACATTGCTGTGTCCTAAAATGTTATGGTACTCCTGGCCAACAAACTCACAAAAGCTCTTCAGTCTTTCTACTCTGACGGTGAAAATATCTTTGTGACCAGGGACTCAACATCAAGGGGAATCATATCCAAAGCTGTTCTGGCCGTGTTATGAATGATGTGGGCAGGATAACCTAAGCCAATCACCTCCCTCTGCAGAGCATTTTTTACTTTGGTATGGACATTGACCCTCCCCAGCCTATTCAGTCCTCCAAAGTTGGTATTTGTGTTGTCGGCAGACAATGCCACGACTTTGTTTTGCAGGTTACATTTTTGGATGACCACCAGGACCTCAGCTGCAATCTCCTCTGCTGTTTCTGCTTTCAAATCAACAAATCAAGCAGTTTTGTTTCCACAGATGTGTTGCCACCATATATCTTACAATATCTGACTGCTATTGGCAGCAGCTTTACATGTCCATGATTGGACACATCAACGGACAGGGACACACATTCAACCTGGTCTAGGTCCTGTGTTACCAAAGTAGTTGCCCATGGTGCTAACACGTTACTTACTGTGGCGAATATTTGAAATATTCAAATGAATATTAAAATCACCAAAAATTAGAATATGATCTGCTATGACTACAGGGTCTGATAGGAATTCAGGGAACTCAGAGAGGAACGCTGTATATGGCCCAGGAGGCCTATAAACAGTAGCTATAAAAAGTGATTGAGTAGGCTGCATAGATTTCATGACTAGAAGCTCAAAAGACGAAAACGTCATTTTTTTTTTTTTTGTAAATTGAAATTTGCTATCGTAAATGTTAGCAACACCTCCGCCTTTGCATTGAACCTATCTTGCATGGACTCAATGCACACTCACAAGACTTAACAGTATCTTCAGACAGTATTCACACCCTTTGACTTTTTCCACATTTTGTTGGGTTACAAAGTGGGATTAAAATGGATTTAATTGTTAACGATCTAATGTCAAAGTGGAAGGAAAATTCTAACCTTGTCAATGTATTTTGATTAGATATGTTATCAACCCCCTGAGTCAATACAATCACCTTTGTCAGTGATTACAGATGTTAGTCTTTCTGGGTAAGTCTCTGTAGAGCTTTGTAAACCTGGATAGTACAATATTTGCCAATTATTATTTGAAAAAATCGTCAAGCTCTATCAAGTTGGTTGTTGATGATTGCTAGACAGCCATTTTCAAGTCTCTTCACAATCCCCAAGTCAAGAACAGACTATGGGAGGCGCACAGTACTACTTAGAGCCATGGCTCATAGAACTCTATACCACATCAGGTAACTGATGCAAGCAGAAGAATCAGATTTAAAAAAACATAAAAATACACCTTATGGAACAGCGGGACTGTGAAGAGACACAGGCACAGGCACATACACATGATGACACACACTCTACACACGCGTACACATGGATTTAAATTGTACATACGTGGTACTGTAGTGGAGTAGTGTCCTGAGGGAACACAATGTGTTGTGAAAAGTGTTATGAAATGTAATGTAATTTAATATTTGTTATTATATATAACTGCCTTAATGTTGCTGGACCCCAGGAAGAGTAGCTGCTGCCTTGGCAACACCTAACAGGGATCCTTAATAAATACAAATACAAAGGGATATTCAATGTCTGCTTTTTATTTCTACCCATCTACCAATAGGTGCTCTAGGTAGATGGGTAGAAAAAAGATAGTTAAAAGCATATATTAGAAATAGATTGTGCCTTCCCTAAATAGCAGGAAGCAGATTGTACAGTCAACTTTCCTGCCAGTTCTTGACTATAGTGACATCATTTACCAGATTGCAGCAGTCATTACTCTTAAACCTTTGGATGCCATCTACCATAGCGCCCTTTGCTTTATCACAGGTGACAGTTTAAATACTCACCATTGCATCCTATATCAAAAAAGTTGTCTGGTCCTAATAACACTTCATTGTTCCCTTGTTGTTTACAAAGCTCTACTACACAAGCTTCCAACTTACCTAACTTCGTTGCTAACATATAAAAGAATGAGGTACCAAACCCACTCGCAAGATTGATTAACTCTTGAGGTCCCTCTGGTCTCAACCAATTTAGTTAAATACACCTTTAGTTTAAGTGCCCCCCCATTGTTGGAATAACCTACAACATTTCTTCCATCAGGATTTTCTCGTGCTGCTAGGGCAGTTTAGGACTCTGGTGTTGAATGAATTCAATGTCGATTGCCATTGTTTCTATTGATTGTAGATGTTTATTTGTAGAAATGGTGGTGTTGAGGTTGTGCTTTGTGGTATTTTTATTCTTCTTGTTATATTTGTATTGTAATTTTTTCTTCCTGTTTGTGACAAATGTTTGTACTCAGGGCACCATTGGGAATGAGACCCTGGTCTCATTTGAGATACCTTGAACAAATAAAAGTTCATGCAAAAATTAGAAAAGGTTTTATTTATTTTGATTTTGACTTTACCCTGCCTTTATGTACATCCTGTGTCTACTATGTACATTGTTCTAGTATGGTACTCCCTGTATATCAAATCAAATTTTATTAGTCACATAAAATTATTAGGCTCCAGAGTGGCACAGCGGTCTAAGACACTGCGTCTCAGTGCTAGAGGGTACACAATTGGCCCAGTGTCGCCTGGGTTTGGCCGGGGTAGGCCGTCATTGTAAAATAAGAATTTGTTCTTAAAACCTCTCTAGGGTACGTGGGACGGTAGCGTCCCACCTCTTCAACAGCCAGTGAAACTGCAGGGCGCCAAATTCAAAACAACAGAAATCCCATAATTAAAATTCCTCAAACATACATGTATTTTACACCATTTTAAATGTTGTAAATCCAGCCACAGTGTCCGATTTCAAAAAGGCTTTACGACGAAAGCAAACCAAACGATTATGTTAGGTGAGTGCCTATTCACAGAATTACACAGCCATTTTTCCAGCCAAAGAGAGGAGTCAAAAAAAGCAGACATATAGATCAAATGAATCACTAACCTTTGATGATCTTCATCACATGACACTCATAGGACTTCATGTTACACAATACATGTATGTTTTGTTCGATAAAGTTCATATTTATATCCAGAAATCTGAGTTTACATTGGCGCGTTACGTTCAGAAGTTCCAAAACATCCGGTGATTTTGCAGAGAGCCACATCAATTTACAAGAATAATCATAATAAACATTGCTAAAAGATACAACTCTTATGCATGGATTTTAGATGCACTTCTCCTTAATGCAACCGCTGTGTCAGATTTCAAAAAAGCTTTACGGAAAAAGCAAACCATGCTTAGTAGCAGGCAGTTTACTCTGGGCACGCTTTTCATCCGGACGTGAAAATACTGCCCCCTACCCCAAAGAAGTTAAGGTGAATCCGTTAAGGCAGATTTCGGAGCTCTACGTCATTTCCTGTGATCTTCTGTACTCTCACACACACACAGCCAAGATGGAGTGTGGGGCTTACAGACACACAAAGCCTGCAATAGTTACCGGCGTTCAAAGAACCGTCAGACCTACAGCTCTGAAACCTGTTCTAGAGCATATGTCGGTAGTGCACGTGAGTTATGTGGCACTAGAATGTTCTCAGGCCGAGAAACAGCCTTGTACATTTGCAATATCTTCAAATAATTTTTAACGTCACGAAAATGACAACATAAACAAAAGTCCCCAAATTAACAGACTAGGTGCATTGAAATTGACTCGGCCCATAGAGACAGACCCTACAAGTTTCTGTCCAATAGCTCTTTCAGGGACCCCACAGCAATGCCCGAAAAAAGTTACTTTTCAGCACTAATTACGGTTGCTGTTCGGGCTCTGAATGACCTATCGAGCCGAAACTCGGGATTCGGGGTCGCCTCAGCTAGGCCTACTCGACCCGCAGCTAGAATGTAACTATGTGTTTTATTTTTTTTAATGGTTTTAGCAGAAGGCGCTGTGAATTTTGGACCGGCTCTAAAATATGTGAAAGTTGGCTTCTAAACGAGATGGACAAAGTGGGTTTGGTATCAGTATGTGTCAGTTTGGTGTCAGTATGATATCATATTGACTGATGGATGGCTGACTTGATGGCTGACTTATTGTCCATTTCCAATACGTGATTTACCATTACCAAATGGACAGGCTAAAATCAACACTGAAAGTGTTGGCAAATCATCACAGTAGTCTCTCGGCCCTACCAAGTTCAACGAGGTGTCCCACTTGACCGTAGCTCGCTCGGTCTGACCGCAGTGACTGTGCAAAAAGTAGGCCTGGAATGAAGCCTGACTAGTAGTTATTTAGACATGCTTTTGACATATTACTGCTTCCGGGTTGCCGTTTTCGATGGGGTCATCGGGGGAGGTTGGGGTGGATAAGCCACAGAGTTATTCTAGCTGTGCCTCACCGATTCATTTAGTTTGACACATTCGAGTTCTCCCTAAGGATAACATTGGTTTACAGGTTATGCTCTAACTCTGCTTCTGTGCAAGCAATTTTCAAAGTTCCTCTTTCCACATGTTCAGGGTCATCTGTAGCTCTACAGATATCAACATGAAAAGATCGAATGTTCCCCATCATATCCTAAAGGGGAAGTTTGAACTTTACCATCGAATAGGGCTGAAATTAACAAATGGGCAGGCTGAAATCATCACAGAAAGGAAAACAAATGGCATCACCATAGTCTCTAGGCCGTGCCGAGTTCAACGAAGTGATCACTCGGTCTGACCGCTGCAACCGTGCAAAAAGGTAAGCCCAAAATTAAGCCTGACCTACATTTGTGGTGCTTTTGGGTGACAGCAGCAGAATCATTGAGGCTAGAAACACAATTCAACCACAGGAACATTCCTATGGTCCTCCCGGTCTGCCCAAGCCTACCCTTGACCATGTGGAATTAATCCTTAAAAGTGAAAACAGGGAGTATTTCTTCTAACAGTTGACATTGACATCTCTCCCCATAGGAATACATTGCCTGCTGCCCTAACTCCAAACCAGATGCCTATGTGGGTCATAATTGCCATATTAATCTGTCTTTAGAAACGTTCCTGTGGTTGCACCTCAAATTTAGGTTAGGCTTCTTTTTGGGCCTTGTCCTAAGACCTTTCTGGATTTCAATATCTTACCCCCAAAATGTCAGAGACAGCTGCTCTTCATATATGTTGCTCTTTATATCCCCCCTAACCATAATCTGGAAATATATTCAATTCAGACAACAAATGGATACATAGCACTACCTAGATGGAACATGTAAGTCTTCCAAAAAGGCAAACAAAAACAGATAAAAACCTGCTTTTCTAATATGTACCATTTCATGAGGGTTGCCTAATCACACATGATGTGTGAAAGATGTGACCTTTTTAACCTTTCTAAACAGCCCCTATGACCCCAATTTAACCTCTCTTGGGTAGGGGGCAGTATTTTCACGTCCGGATGAAAAGCATACCCAAAGTAAACTGCCTGTTACTCAGGCCCAGAAGCTAGGATATGCAACTAATTGGTAGATCTGGATAGAAAACACTCTACAGTTTCTAAAACTGTTAAAATGATGTCTGTGAGTATAACAGAACTGATATGGCAAAACCCTGAGAAAAAATCCAACCAGGAAGTGGGAAATCTGAGGTTGGTCATTTTTCAACTCATTCCCTATTGAAGATACAGTGGGATATGGGTCATGTTGCACTTCCTAAGGCTTCCACTGGATGTCAACAGTCTTTAGAACCTTGTCTGATGCTTCTACTGTGAGGTTGGGCCGAATGAGAGGGGAATGAGTCAGAGGTCTGCCAGCAGCCACGAGCTGGTCATGCGCATTCACATGAGAGGTAGCTCCCGTTCCATTTGCTTTTCTGAAGACAAAGGAATTCTCCGGTTGGAACATTATTGAAGATTTATGTTAAAAACATCCTAAAGATTCATTCTAAACTTAGTTTGACATGTTTCTACGACCTGTAATATTATCACGCCCTGACCTTAGAGAGCCTTTTTATGTCTCTATTTGGTTTGGTCAGATTTGGGGTTTTCCCTCCTTTCAGTGTGGGAAGTTGTCTTTGTTTGTGGCACTATAGCCTTAAGCTTCACGGTCGTTTTTGTATTGTTTATTGTTTTTTTTGGCGTCATCCTAATAAAAAGGAATATGTACGCTCACCACACTGCGCTTTGGTCCACTTCCTTTGACGTCCGTGACAGAACTTCCCACCACCAAAGGACCAAGCAGCGTGGTGAAAGAGACTCCTGGACATGGGAGGAGATCCTGGATGGTAAGGGACCCTGGAGGCAGGCTGGGGAGTATCGCCGCCCAAGGGAGGAACTGGAGGCAGCTAAGGCAGAGCGGCGGCGATATGAGGAGGAAAGTCAGCAAAGCAGTTACGAGAGGCAGCCCCCCAAAATTGTTTTGGGGGGGCACACGGGGAGATTGGCGGAGTCAGGATATAGACCTGAGCAAACTCCCTGTGCTTACCGTGGGGAGCATGTGACTGGTCAGGCACCGTGTAATGGGGTGATGCGCACAGTGTCCCGAGTGAGCATTCATAGGCCGGTGTGCTCTGTGCCAGCGTCCTACATTTGCCGGGTGGAAGTGGGCATCCAGCCAGAACGGGTTGTGCCAGCTCTGCGCATGAGACCTCCAGTGTGCCTCCACGGCCCAGTGCATCCGGTGCCAGCGCCAAGAACCAAGCCTCCTGTATGTCTCCCCAGCCTGGTGAGTCATGTGCCTGCTACTAGAACCAGGCCTCCTGTATGTCTCCCAAGCCTGGTGAGTCCTGTGGCAGCTCCACGTACCAGACTCACTCCTCACTCCAGTGATGATCCATGGCAAGAAGACTCCAGTGATGATCCATGGCAAGAAGCCTCCAGTGATGATCCATGGCAAGAAGCCTCCAGTGATGATCCATGGCAAGAAGCCTCCAGTGATGATCCATGGTACGAAGCCTCCAGTGATGATCCATGGCAAGAAGCCTCCAGTGATGATCCATGGCAAGAAGCCTCCAGTGATGATCCATGGCAAGAAGCCTCCAGTGATGATCCATGGCACGAAGCCTCCAGTGATGATCCATGGCACGAAGCCTCCAGTGATGATCCATGGCAAGAAGCCTCCAGTGATGATCCATGACACGAAGTCCGGAGCCTCCAGCGACGGCCTCCAGTCCGGAGCCTCCAGGGACGGTCCCCAGTCCGGAGCCTCCAGCGACGTTCTCCAGTCCGGGGCCTCCAGCAACGGTCCCCAGTCCAGGGTCCGCAACGAGGGTCCCCAGTCCGGAGCCTAGACAGGTTAAAGGCAATGCTACCAAATACTAATTGTGTGTATGTAAACTTCTGACCCAATGGGAATGCGATGAAATAAATAAAATCTGAAATAAATTATTCTCTCTACCATTATTCTGACATTTCACATTCTTAAAATAAAGTGGTGATCCTAACTGACCTCAGACAGGGACTTTTACCAGGATTAAATGTCAGGAATTGTGAAAAACTGAGTTTAATGTATCTGGCTAAGGTGTATGTAAACTTCCGACTTCAACTGTATATACAGTGGGCATCTTTGAGAATAATATGATAGCCTTCAATTGTGGCTGTACTAGAGAATTATATATATACATAGTATATAGGACTGATTTTAAGAAATGTTGGTAAATTAATATTATGACGTTTCTATTCCAAGAAAAACGAAAAACACTCTGGGTTTCCATTAGGATGGAACAGAAAATATGGCGTTGTATAACGTGACTGTCGGCAGTAGGCTCAGTGCTGGGTTATTTAGCTAAAGAATCCCCTTGTGGTGCGGGCATGCGGGAGACCGGGGGTTCAATTCCCCAGTGGGGAGGAAGGAGTAAGCTGTCCTTGTAAATAAGAATTTGTTTTCAACTGACATGCCTAGTTAACCCTTTCACACGTACCATCACATGGGTGTGGTCGTTCTACAGTGGTCCCTGAAGCGTACGATCACACCCGTGTGATTAGAACACTCATTGAGAACGCTCATTTAGAACGGCGAGTTTCGAATGATGCAACAATCAGTATTTGAGCTGTCCACACTTTTTTCAGAAACTATACAAAGTTTACAAAGTTATGTCCAGAATGTGAACAGTTTATTTTTGGATGCAATGTTCAGATATTCACAGAAGTATATATAGCATAACACAATCATCCTAACCGGAAAAATGTAGGCAACATTTGTCCTAGCGCTAACTGAGGTAAGATTGACCCAAGGTAAGATTGAGGTAAGATTGAGGTAAGCTAACTGAGGTAAGATTGACCCAACACAGTCATATTTTCTAACTCTCGGCTGACATAAACTACAATATGAATTAGCTAATAGCAATTACTCTGTATAATTAATCACATCACGGGTGAGCTCACCATTGATCGAAATAATTGAGTAAAACACTTTCTAGAAATCGAAAGTAATCCGATGATTAGTTTCAGCGCGCAGCCATGCATTTTTTCCCTCACAGAAACCGGTGATAATAAGAGAAGACAAGATGAGTTTGGACTATTGATAGTATGCATGTTGAAGGGGTGTGTCATCTACCGTCGTTCACATCCCACCATTCATTTCCGGAAGTCCTCAAAAATGAATGAACTCTTACTCACCTCATTTTGTTATAACATCTTTGGTCAAACGGACGATTACGTGAAACCCAGAATGCATTGTATGTCAGCAAACATGGCTACACAGCTGGAATTAGCTTAGCTCATCATAATCAGTACAACCTTCAAAAAAACATTTTACACACATAATATGTCCCCATTACAATCTATGCAAGAATCAAAATGCATGATTTGTCACCTAGAATTGAAAACATGTGAATAAAACAGTAATACACAAATAATTACCACACAAAACATTTTCTGATAGGGATTAATTGATACAAGTGGCGCGTTCCCGCAGTCAACCACGTACCCTCTCGCTCCCACTCTGAGCTATTCAGTATTGTTGTTTATGTATGTAGCTAGTGAGCTAAGCTGTAGCATTAGCAATGTCTTTCAATAGGAGACAACACACAAATGTGGAAATTCTGGAGATTTTTTAAAATTCTGACAATGTCTTGAGTATGAAAGTCAGGAATCAGATTCTGACAGTGACAGTGGGGAGCTGCCCCCCAACGTTGTAGCCATTGAGAACCCTGAATCTGAGGTTCCTTTGTCCACTGACGAAGTACAGGGTCCCTTTGAAGATGCTGGTGGTGATGGAGGCAGACAGACAGTGGATGAAGTACAGGAGTTCTGTGGTAGCTGGAAGGCCGCCAGTCATTTCACCCCTCCTGGCCCTGCTGTTTGCTTTGACGAGTTCCAGTCTGGAGTGCAACGCCCCTTGCCATTTCCAACTGAGGCAGAGTGCTTCAAGTTGTTTCTGACAGAGGAGCTGGTGGGATACATAGTAGAGGAGACCAATCGCTATGCCTTGGAGATACAGTAGAAGAGAGAGCTAGGAGTGGGGGGGGAAACTCGCTAAATGGGTGCCAACCACAATTAGTGAAATGTATACCTTCCTGGTGACAGTCCTCCTCATGGGGATAGTAAAGAAGAACTCTCTAAGAGAATACTGGAGCACAGATCCTATGTTTGCAACTCCCTTCTTTATCACCCTCTTTTCGAAAGACCGCTTCCTAGTTCTGCTGCGATGCCTTTATTTCGTCAACAATACTACTGCCATCCTAAGTGACCCGTTATACTAAATAAGAAATGTTCTTATCAGCCTGACATCAGCATTTGGTCGAGTCTTTGTGCCATACAAGGACCTATACATTGATGAGTCCCTGATGTTATGGAAAGGTAGGCTGGCGTTCCGTCAATGTATTCCCTCCAAAAGGCACAGGTTTGGAGTCAAGTTCTTTGTCATGTGCGATGTGAAGACAGGATTTGTTCAGGATATTATAGTTTTCACAGGGTCCACCACTGACATCAAACATTATGAGGTGCTTGGGGTGTCCGGGTCCATGGTGATGACCATGCTGGCTCCTCATTTCGGCAAGGGACACACTTTGTACGTGGAGAATTGGTACAACAGCACAGGGGCCTGTGGCACAGTCAGGTCGAAAAGGAAGGGGATACGGGCATTCGGATGCAGGAAGATGCAGAGAGGGGAGGTGGAGTTCCAGGAGAACGGTCAACAGCTGGCAGTGAAGTGGCATGACAAACGAGACATCAATATCCTCTCCACTGTCCATATAGCAACCATGTCGGCCACAGTGAAGGTGGACCACCTGACGGGAGAGAGAAAGATCAACCCAGATTGTGGTCTTGACTATATCCTCAAAATGGGGGCCGTGGAAAAGGCGGACATGATAAACAGCTTTGTGGATTGCACTCTGAAAACGACCAAGTGGTATAAGAAGATATTTTTCAATCTGATTGACACTGCTGTCCTCAACGACAGCATAGTTCACCGCCAACTAACAGGTGAGATGATTACTGAACAAGGAATTTTTGTAATTGGATGTACAGTTCACATACAGATTCATTATGTAATTATAGTGACAATATCTCACCCACCTACCCACTGCCTCATCATCTTCTAACTTTCCTCAACCTCCCCACTCCCTCATAGGTAAAGTAATTACCTACCAAAAGTATAGAGAGAACCTCATGAGAGAGCTGCTGGAGGAGCACCACACCCCTCGGCGCCCATCCACTGGGGGCCGTCCTGCTGCAGACAATCCCCTACGCCTCACTGCACGACATTTTCCCTGCAAAGTCCCTCAAACTGCTGCTCAAGGTAGTCACACACGGAGACACTGCAAAGTCTGCCTGTCTGGCACCAGGAGAAGTAAGCAGAGAGAGATGACAAAATACATGTGTTTAGCTTGTGACACCTCTATGTATTTCACCATGCTTTGAGGAGTATCACATGCTCAAGCACTATTGAGCACATATGCAGCAATAAGTGACTGACTGACCTGACGGGTGACTTGACAGGTGATCTGCCATGATACTATGCCTTTAGAGGTGGGGGTGGAAATGCAGTTGTTGTTCATTCACTGCATGAATATTAAATATGGGTTATGCATATTCAGTTGTTTATCCTCTAGTGAAACAAGTTGTTGTTGAACCAACTACCAATACTGCAATACAATAGACGACTATTACATATTGGCCTATGTCTTTTCTTGCTGTGTTTTCAAGGAGTGTACGCTAGCATACAAAAGCTGGCCTCAATCTGCAGCTCCAAAGATGTCTAGCTCCAGTTCCAGTTATGATATTGGCAAATACTGTTTGTGGTTTCTGAAAGTACAGAATAAAGAGGAATTATTAATTAGAATACAATATAAGGATATAGCAATAAAACAATATTTCAAAGAAGTAACATAATAAACACTGCTATAAAAATAGTATATTGCATTGACAAAAATTACAAATTTGAGTTATAACAGTAAGAAACAGTAACTTTTGAGCTCCACAAGGGGGCAAGGCAGAGCAGAGCAGAGCTATGCTAAATAGGCCAAATGAAAACAAACCATGGTCATATTTTTATTTTATTTGACTAGGCAAGTCATTTAACCTTTCTAGGACACACATTCCGCTAGCGGAACCCCCCCCAACATTCCGCTGAAAAGGCAGCGCACAAAATTCAAAAATATTTTTTTGAAATATGTAACTTTCACACATTCACAAGGCAATACAACAAATGAAAGATAAACATCTTGTTCATCTACCCAACGTGTCCGATTTTTAAAATGTTTTACAGCGAAAACACAATATATATTTATGTTAGATCACCACCAAATCCAAAAAACACACAGCCATTTTTCCCAGCCAAAGATAGTCAAACAAAGGCAGAAATAGAGATAAAATGAATCACTAACCTTTGATAATCTTCATCAGATGACACTCATATGACATCATGTTACACAATACATTTATTTTTTGTTCGATAATGTGCATATTTATATCCACAAATCTCAGTTTACATTGGCGCCATGTTCAGAAATGCCTCCAAAATATCCGGAGTAATTACAGAGAGCCACGTCAAATATCAGAAATACTCATCATAAACTTTGATGAAAGATACATGTTTTACATAGAATTAAAGATACACTTGTTCTTAATGCAACCGCTGTGTCAGATTTCACAAAAAACTTTACATAAAAAGCACACCATGCAATAATCTGAGACAGCGCTCAAAAATAACAACATTTCTCCGCCATGTTGGAGTCAACAGAAATTCGAAATTACATCATAAATATTCCCTTACCTTTGATCATCTTCATCAGAATGCACTCCCAGGAATCCTAGTTCCGCTTGATAATGTCCATTACTTATGTCTAAGTAGCTACTTTTGCTAGCATGTTTAGTGCACATGTCCAAACGCTCGCGCAGATGCAGGCAAACTCGGACGAAAACTTCAAGAAGTTATATAACAGGTCGAATAAACTGGTCAAACTAAGTAGAGAATCAATCTTCAGGATATTGTTATCATATATATCCAATAACGTTCCAACTGGAGCATTCCTTCATGTCTGTAGAAGTATGTAGATGTAACGCAAGGCGATATCATGAGGAAAGCGCATGACCAGGAACTGGCATTCTGCCAGACCAATGATTGAAACACCTCCCATCCGGCCCCACATCACACTAGAGGCTTCATTCCACATTCTACAGACTGTTGACATCTAGTGGAAGGCGTAGGAAGTTCAAACAGATCCATATCTTACAGGGAATTGAATAGGCGATGAGTTGAACATTGACCAGTCTCAGAATTCTCACTTCCTGTTTGGATTTTTTCTCAGGTTTTTGCCTGCTATATGAGTTCTGTTATACTCACAGACATCATTCAAACAGTTTTAGAAACTTCAGAGTGTTTTATATCCAATAGTAATAATGATATGCATATATTAGCATCTGGGACAGAGTAGAAGGCAGTTCACTATGGGCACGCAATTAATCCAAAAGTGAAAATGCTGCCCCCTATATCAAAGACGTTAACTATTAAAATGGGCTTCCTTTACAGGAATAGGGCATGTCTTTCGTTAAATAGCAGAAAACAAATCATTCAGACGACATTCATTCCGGATTTAGACTATGGCGATGTCGTCTATAAGAATGCAGCTGCCGCTGTAGTGAATGACGCATTGGACACAGTTTATCATAACGCATTACGCTTTATTACGGGTGATAGTTTCAGTATACATCACCGCATTCTGTATCAGAAAGTAGGCTGGCCCTCTCTTAAGTTTCGTATTTATAAAGCCCTCTCAAGCAAACGTCCACAATAGCTTATTTGTTAAATTACAGACATACGAGTCACGATACCCAATCACATGAATGGCTAACTCTAGAGGTTCCGTTGATCACTATGGAATTAGGTAAATCTGCATTCAGTTTTTGTTGCACCCGTTTATGGAATGATCTGCAGAGCTATCTGCACCTTGATGTTTTGGTGGCAGTTCAAGTTATTAATGGGAGGACCTCATTGTTGAGGAATGTGTTTGCTTCATGATTTGCTTGTAGCATTCAATGTTTTTATTTAGTTGAATGTTGTATATTTGATCAATTGTGTTCATACAGGGCTCCCTTGAAAAAATAGGCTTTGGTCTCAATGGGACTCCCCGCTAAAATAAAGGTCTAATACATTTTTTAGGGGTGACCAGACCAAATTCACAGAAATGTGAGTTATAGATCTGTCATTCTAATTGAAAGCAAGCATAAGAAGCGGTAGAGCTATTCTGTATGCACTGTTTCTATGGTTCCTGTTCTTAAGTTTAGTTTTTGCATCCTTTGCTTTTAGTTTTGTACACCAGCTTCAAGCATCTGAAAATACAATATTTTTGGTAATGTAAAATATAGTTCGCAGAGGTTTAGCTGGTACAATGATATACTTGCTTGTTTTGTTACAAACTGAATTTAGGTGAACTATTGGAAATTTAGTAACAAGGAAATGGCTGAGTGATTCCTGCATAGTGCACCTTTACATTTATATTAGAATATTCATTCAGAGTGGACTATGTGGCTTAATTATGCTTTAGCAAAAAGCACTAATTGATATTGAGAAAGCTAAGTGTTCTGTGTAATTGGTAATAAAGAACATAATTTCTCCTAAGAGACCAGCCACCCGGACAGCTGGAGGAATTAATAATCTGAACCACTGTGTGGAAACCTTAAAATGTGAACTGGAAAAATATAATAAGACAAGCAAAGAAAATGAGGTGGTTCACTTCAGACCCATTTTTCTGACGGACCAGCTCAATTGTATTTCCTTGAGTTGTGGGGAAAAACTCATTCTGATTGGCTGGGCCTGGCTCCCAAGTGGATGAGCCTGTGGCTGTGCCCATGCCCAGTCATGTGAAATCAATGTATTATTTATTTAAATTGACTGATTTCCTGATATGAACTGTAACTATTATAGTAATGGAAGCAGTACATACAGTACATATCAGGTGCACCTTAACACACACCTAAACACACACACACACACACACACGAACACACACACACACAATCCACAGCATCAGATGCAAACACAGCCCTCACTCTGAAATCAAGTATCCAAACACACCCCTCAGCCTGAAATCAATTGTGTGTGTGTGTGTGTGTCCAATTCATCCACAGGCATACCATGTATTTGTGGGTTGTTAAAGAGGGCCACTGAAGAGCTCTGATAGATGTGTTCAGTGACCTTTGTCTATTAGATCCCCCTCCAATGGTAGAGCAATGAGCCTGGAGTAATATAGCTTTATCCTGTTTGTGCACTGGGACTGTGTACGAAAACGGAGAGAAGCGACTGCTACAGCCACTACATGTCATAACAAAAAGACACGCAAAAAACAATTGTGGTGCCTTTTAACACAAAATAACTTAATAACGGAGATGTTATCCAGGCACATGCACGCCACCCTCAATCCACATTACAATAGCCCTGCTCCTCTTATTAGTGGAATTAGTGGACAGTGTTTTTAAGTACTTTGGAGATATGAAACAAACAGATAATCATAATGTCTGTCAAAAATATAAAATTCCCAGTTTGTGCTATAAGATGTTTTAAAAAGAGGTCCTATTTGATTCAAAATTCCATGACGTAGAGTAAGGAATTGTTGGCAGAATAAATGGATGCAGGTCAATGCATGAATCATATAAATCACCTCTAACTCAGGCTGCAAATCACAGCTGGCCTGGTGCATTGTTTGCCTCCTCTAGCCATTCGGGATGCACTGTTTCAGTTTCAATTACTCAATATTTTGGACAAAAACTGACAAATGTAACTAAGGCTAGGAATGCCAATAGAGTCAAACTAGCAAGGGGAATGATCACAAGTCAGTCATAATGTGGCTAATAGGCTAGCTTATCTATTTAGGTAGCTATTTATTTAGCAAGCTTAAATCATGGAGTCTAACGTTAGCTAGCTGCTGGGAGGATGTTGTCAATGGGAGAATGTTGTCAATGGACGACTGGGGTTAAGTGGCTAATCCCCCCCCCCCCCCCCCCCATATCGTTTTTCTGTGGCTACAGCTGGAGACACACGTGTCATTTGGTTAGTTAACAAGAAATGTGAATTCCTTTGCTAGCTAGCTATGCTTAACTTGAATGACTGTCATCCACAGTTAGCATATCTCTTAGTTGTCAATCGAATGTATTTGACCTCGGTCAAATGGGCTGGCAGGCAGGCAAGTTTCCGTTCAGTTGTCAAAGTGTGGGTTGGGACAAGCATGCAGAACAGCGAGCAGGCTACTATTCCCCATCATTAATCATTGCAATTTTGACGGCCAACTGCAAGCTGAAAAAGTTTGAGAGGGTTTATGTACTGGTTATTTATTTAATGTTTGGGTGGGTGGGGGGGGGGTGATCAGCATTAATATTGCAGATAAATTGTGGGTTTTATCAATGTAAATGTCGGCATCATTTCTAATCTTGAATATAATTTATTTTTAAAGATACATTTTCCATCTTTATTATTTCCCCTTAAACCTACCCACCCCTCCCTTAATTGGAGTACAATAATGGACAGCAATATTTATGCTTATTTTATGCTTCTATTTCCAGCTTATATATACTATATGCATTTTACTGACATGGTACATTTCTACATTAGATCTTTATAGTCTTTTTTTTTGCTACCCTCAATCCCTCCCATCTATCTCTGAAAACCATTCAGTTTTGATTTCTAATTGCCATGTTTTTTTCAACTGTGCTGTAATGTTTCACACACGTTCTGAACCTTTCTATTCTCATAGTTTCTACTGATTGAATTAAAGATGAACATTTTTGCTAAGAGCATTATTGCAGTATATTATTGATCGGTTGACTATGGCTTTCAAGTCAGCCAGCAGTGATATTTTCAGAGTTAGCTCTAGGTAAATGTTGCAATTCTTCAGCTATTCCTGAACCTGCGACCAAAAACAAGCTACAGTACCAAAAAGAGTGATCTAATAATTCTGTCTCTTTTCTGCAAAATCTGCAGAGCTGGGATGGTTGTATCCCTCATACACATAACATCCTATTGGTTGCAAGAATTTTGTATAATAATTTAAATTGAAAAAGTCTTGGTTTTGAATCCAGCGTTGATTTGTGTATCAGTTCATAAACCATGTGCCATGGAATCAGCACATAGAAAATCTCTTCCCAACTATTTTGCAACCTGTATGGCGCAGCTTTACATTTTTTGGTCCTTAAACTCAACTGGTAAACATTTTTATTTATCACAATTTTCTTTAACAAATTAGATCTTTAATGTAGGGCCGACAGATAAATTCCTTACCTTCTCCCCCTTTCCATTTCCGCCTCCTCCATTTTTGTCGTAATGCTGCAATCAGTTGGTTGTAATTTTGGATAGAGAAGACATTTCCATATAATTCTGTTAACTACATGTGTGACACAACTCCACCAGTCCTATTTTTTCCCTAAATAATGTAATTTTTTTAAATCAATTAGTATATTTGAGTTTAACCATCATATTTGTTGAAATATTTGTTTGGACTTATGTCCAACTTTGAATGACTGGTGCCTTCAGAAAGAGGGTCAATGCTTTAATATTTAATCATTTCAGCCCTCTGAATTAATTATATAAATAGACCTGTTTTATTTTGTCTGTCTGCCGTTCCAAATAAAGTGGAATATTTTTTTGCTCATATAATTGAAAAAAAAGTTGTTCATTGTAGGCATAAGTAAAAAGGTAAACTTGGATATGACTAAGAATTGATCAGGATGATCTTTCCACAATAGACAGGTATTTAATACCTTTCCATGGTACCAAGATATTATCTATTTTTGCTAAATGTATTGTAGTGAGATCGTTTCTTTCATTCGGGATATGAATACCGAATATGTGCACTTCACCTTCAGACCATTTTATTAGTAAACTACACTGTAATGTAAAAGTATTTCGTTTTTTTTTTGCTATCCAATACGTAATATGGTATACTTAGTTAGGTAGTAATCCATAGAGGTTAGATAAATTATCTAGATCCTCTATGAGGCTGTGCAGGGATCCAAATTGCAGATTTAAAACAAATTATGAGTCGTCAGCGTACAATGACAACTTTGTTTAAAGCCCTGGATTTCTAGCCCCTTGATATATGTCACGACTTCCACCGAAAGTGGCTCCTCTCCCTGTTTGGGCGGCGCTCAGTGGTCGTCGTCACCGGTCTACTAGCTGCCACCGATCCCTTTTTCTTTTCTGTTGGTTGTGTCTTGATTGTTTTCACCTGTTGCTTATTTTGGGTTAATTTACAGTCTATTTAACTTCTTTGGGATAGGGGGGCGCTGTTTTCACTTTGGGAAAAAATCGTGCCCAATTTAAACGGCCTCGTACTCTATTCTAGATCGTACAATATGCATATTATTATTACTATTGGATAGAAAACACTCTCAAGTTTCTAAAACCGTTTGAATTATATCTGTGAGTAAAACAGAACTCATTTTGCAGCAAACTTCCTGTAAGGAAGTGAAAAATCTGAAATCGAGGCTCTGTTCCAGGGCCTGCCTATTGAATTGCTTTATATTTATGGATTTGCATGCACTGCATACGCCTTCCACTAGATGTCAACAGGCAGTGGAAGGTGGAAAGGGGTGTCTAGCTTGATCTGAGGTCGAACAAGAGCTCTTGGAATGACGTGTCCACAATTTCCTTTCTCTACCTAGGCGCGGGAAGGATCTTCCTATTGTCTTCTGATAAGTGTTCGGTATACACGGCTAATATCTCCGGCTTTGTTTTTATTTGATACATATTAGAAAAACATCATAAAGTAGTTTTTTTTCAACCGAGTTTCATCAGTTTATTTAACGTTTAATGGGTCTTTTGGAGTTTTCCGTTCTATGCGTCGAGAGGAGATGGACATGTTCGCGCCACATGGTTAGCTAAGGTTGCTAATTCGACAGGAGAGAAGGACATTCTAAAACCAAACAATGATTTATTCTGGACCTAGGACTCCTTGTACAAGATTCTGATGGAAGCTCAGCAAAAGTAAGAACCATTTATGATGTTATTTCGTATTTCTGTGGAAAATGTAGAGTCCTATTTGCCGCCCTTTTTGCGGGCGCTGTCTCGCTATAACGTAAGCTGTTTGTTATGGTAAAGTTATTTTTAAAAATCTAACACGGCGGTTGCATTAACTTCTCACGAGTCACCATCCCGGATCCGGGAGCACCCTCATCAGTAAAAAAGCTGACTAGCATAACCTAGCATAGCGCCACAAGTAAATACTAGCATCTAAATATCATGAAATCACAAGTCCAAGACACCAGATGAAAGATACACATCTTGTGAATCCAGCCATCATTTCTGTCATGTCCTGACCATAGTTCTTATGTGTTTTGCTTGTTTAGTGTTGGTCAGGACGTGAGCTGGGTGGGAATTCTATGTTGTGTGTCTAGTTTGTCTGTTTCTGTGTTCAGCCTAATATGGTTCTCAATCGTTGTCCCTGATTGAGAATCATATATAGGTGGCTTGTTTTGTGTTGGGATTTTGTGGGTGGTTGTCTCCTGTGTCAGTGTTTGTGCCACACGGGACTGTGACGGTTAGTACGTTGGAGGACCACGCTGCACATTGGTCCTCCGATCCTTCTCGCCTCTCCTCGTCCGATGAGGAGGACGACTTAGACTGCCGTTACAATTTCCGATTTTTAAAATGTTTTACAGCGAAAACACAATATGTATTTCTATTAGCTAACCACGATAGCAAAAGACTCAACCGCATATTTTCACAATTTTTTTACCGCATAGGTAGCTATCACAAATTCGACCAAATAAAGATATAAATAGTCACTAACCAAGAAACAACTTCATCAGATGACAGTCTTATAACAGATTTATTGTATAGCATATGTTTTGTTCGAAAAATGTGCATATTTCAGGTATAAATCATAGTTTTACATTGCAGCCACCATCACAAATCTCACCAAAGCAGCTAGAATAACTACAGAGACCAACGTGAAATACCTAAATACTCATCATAAAACATTTATGAAAAATACATGGTGTACAGCAAATGAAAGACAAACATCTTGTGAATCCAGCCAATATTTCAGATTTTTTAAGTGTTTTACAGCGAAAACACAATATAGCATTATATTAGCTTACTACAATAGCCAACCACACAACAGCATTCATTCAACGCAACGGTAGCGATAGCGAAAAAACCAGCAAAAGATATCAATTTATTCACTAACCTTCACAATCTTCATCAGATGACAGTCCTATAACATCATATTACACAATACATATATGGTTTTATCGAAAATGTGCATATTTAGCGGCACAAATCGTGGTTTTACAATGTGAATACGTAGTCAAAATGCAAAAATAATGTCCGGAGAAATCTTGGAGAGGCACCTAATCTAATCAAATAACTAATCATAAACTTTACTAAAAAATATACGTTATAGCGAGACAGCGCCCAAAATCAGGGCGGAAAATACGACTACACATTTTCGACAGAAATACGAAATAACATCATAAATGGTTCCTACTTTTGATGAGCTTCCATCAGAATCTTGTACAAGGGGTCCTTTGTCCAGAATAATCGTTGTTTGGTTGTAGAATGTCCTCTTCATCTGTCGAATTAGCAACCAAAGCTAGCCATGTGGCGCAGGAGTGTCCAAATTCACCATAACGCAAAACAAAGAAAATGCCAAAAATCGCAATAAACTGATATAAACTGATATAACTCGGTTGAAAATAACTACTTTATGATGTTAACACATATATCAAATAAAATCAGAGCCGGAGATATCTAACGTCTATAACGAAAGCTTTTCAGAACGCAATGCAGGGGTCCTTCCCGCGCCTTGCTGAACAAAGGAACCTTGGGGTCATGTCATTCCAAGAGCTCTCATTTGACCTCAGATCAAGCTATACACCCCATTCCACCTCTCACTGCCTATTGACATCTAGTGGAAGGCGTATGCAGTGCATGTAGATCCATAGATTTCAGGCAAATTAATAGGATGGCCCTGGAACAGAGCCCCCGATTTCAGATTTTTCACTTCCTAACAGGAAGTTTGCTGCAAAATGAGTTCTGTTTTACTCACAGATATAACTCAAACGGTTTTAGAAACTTGAGAGTGTTTTCTATCCAATAGTAATACGATAACAGCGCCCCCCTATTGACAAAAGGTTAAGAACTAGTGTATCTTTCATTTGCTGTCCAACATGTATTTTTTAGTAAAGTTTATGATGAGTTCTTTGGTCAGATTAGGTGAGTGTCCAAAATATCTCCGAAGATTCTGGTGAATCGATGCTACATATTCACAATGTATAACCACGGTTTGCAGCTCAAAATATGCACATTTTCGAACAAAACATAAGTGTATTGTATAACCTGATGTTATAGGACTGTCATCTGATGAAGTTGGTCAAGGTTAGTGATTAATTTTATATCTTTTGCTGTTTTTTTGCGATCGCTACCTTTTGCTGCTGATAAATGCATTTGTGTGTTTGGCTATTGTGGTAAGCTAACATAAATATATATTGTGTTTTCGCTGTAAAACATTTTAAAAATCGGACATGTTGGCTGGGTTCACAAGATGTTTATCTTTCATTTGCTGTATTGGACTTGTTAATGTGTGGAAGTTAAATATTTCTAAAAAATATTTTTTGAATTTCGCGCTCTGCGAAGGCAGCGGAATGTTGTGGGTGTTCCGCTAGCGGAACCCCGGGGCGAGAATGGTTAAAGGTAATCTTGTTGTTTATCCAACCAAAGTGTCCGATTTCAAATATGTTTTCAGCGAAAGCACTACAAACGATTATGTTAGGTCACCACCAAACCACAATAAGCACAGCCATTTTTCCAGCGAAAGATAACAGTCACAAAAAGCAGAAATAGAGATAAAATTAATCACTAACCTTTGATGATCTTCATCAGATGACACTCATAGGACTTCATGTTACACAATACATGCATGTTTTGTTTGATAAAGTTCATATTTATATAAAAAAATCTGAGTTTACATTGGCGCGTTAGATTCACTAGTTCCAAAAACATCAAGTGATTTTGCATAGCCACATCGTTTCAACAGAAATACTCATCATAAATGTTTATGATAATACAAGTTATACACATGGAATTATAGATATACCTCTCCTTAATGCAACCGCTGTGTCAGATTTCAAAAAAACTTTACGGAAAAAGCAAACCATGCAATAATCTGAGAAGGCGCTCAGAACAATAGCCAAATTAGCCGCCATGTTGGAGTCAACAGAAACCAGAAAATACATGATAAATGTTTCCTTACCTTTGATGAACTTCATCAGAATTCAGTCCTAGGAATCCCAGGTCCACAATAAATGCTTGATTTCTTCGATAATGTCCGTTATTTATGTCCAATTAGCTACTTTGGTTAGTGTCTTTGTTAAACAATTCCAAAGTCACAAAGCGCGTCCACTATAACGTGACGAAATGTCCAAAAGTTCCGTAACAGTCAGTAGAAACATGTCAAACGATGTATTGAATCAATCTTAAGAATGTTGTTAACCTCTAATTCCTCCCAAACCCGGATCCGGGAGCACCCCCCACAGTAAAAAAGCTGACTAGCATAGCCTAGCATAGCGTCACAAGTAAATACTAGCATCTAAATATCATTAAATCACAAGTCCAAGACACCAGATGAAAGATACACATCTTGTGAATCCAGCCATCATTTCTGATTTTTAAAATGTTTTACAGGGAAGACACAATATGTAAATCTATTAGCTAACCACGTTAGCAAAAGACACCACTTTTTTTACTCCACCAGTTTTTTACTCCATCAGTAGCCATCACTAATTCGACCAAATAAAGATATAAATAGCCACTAACCAAGAAACAACTTCATAAGATGACAGTCTGATAACATATTTATTGTATAGCATATGTTTTTTTTGAAAAATGTGCATATTTCAGGTATAAATCACAGTTCTACATTGCAGCTGCAATCTGAAATAGCGTTGGAAGCAGCCGGAATAATTACAGAGACCAACGTCAAATTCCTAATTACTCATCTTAAAACATTTCTGAAAAATACACAGCGTACAGCAAATGAAAGCCCAACATCTTGTGAATCCAGCCAATATGTCAGATTTTTTAAGTGTTTTACAGCGAAAACACAATATAGCATTATATTAGCTTAGCACAATAGCCAGAAACACAAGCAATTTACCAGCAGCACAGGTTAGCGATCGTAACAATACAGCAAAAGATATATAATTTTGGACTAACCTTGATATACTTCGTCAGATGACAGTCCTGTAACATCATATTACACAATGCATATAGGTTTTGTTCGAAAATGTGCATATTTAGCAGCACAAATCGTTGTTATACAATGTGATCAGTGGCAACAGGTCATGCATTCTGCCCGGCGCCATCTTGGAAAGGCACCTACGTTTACGATTATTTATCGATTAGATCGACTAAAAAATACAGGTTGGACAGCAAATGAAAGATGCATTAGTTATTAATGCAACCGCTGAGTTAGATTTTTAAAATTAACGTTACTAGACATACAGTGTGCGTTACAGCCAGACCAGTGCCGCAATAATGGCGGCCAAACACTTTTAAATTTTTCCACATAAATACGGAATAACATCATAAATAGCTCTTACTTTTGGACGAGCTTCCATCAGAATCTTGGGCAAGGTGTCCTTTGTCCAAAAGAATCGTTGCTTGGTTGTAAAACGTCGTCTTCAACTTCGGAATTAGCAGCTAACAATAGCTATGTGGCCACAACATTCCCAAATCCCCAAAACGCAATACTAAGGAAAATCCGAAAATAGCAATATACTCGCATAAACTGATATAACTCGGTTTAAAATAACTTCGTTATGATGTTTCTAACACCTATATCGAATTAAATTACAGACGGATATAGCTAAGGCCGATAACTGAGCGTTTCAAAATGCCATCTTGAGGTCTTGCTTTGCGCAATGACGAACGATGAAAAGAGAGCGCACTTCGTTCCTTGGCCTTTTATAAGCTCTGAGAACTACGTAGACACTCCATTCCACTTCTCATTGGTTACTGACATCCAGCGGAAGGCGGGTGCAGTTCATGTCGACCCATAGGATACATACAGAGCTTTAAACTGATCTGAGAACAGAGCCTCGTTTTCAGACCTTCGCAGTTCCTGTCATGGATTTCGCTGCAGAAAGAGTTCTGGTTCACCCACAGACATAATTCAAACGGTTTTAGAAACTAGAGATTGTTTTCTATCCAATAGTAATAATAATATGCATATTGTACGAGCAAGAATTGAGTACGAGGCAGTTTAATTTGGGAACGATAAATGTCCAAGTTGAAACAGCACCCCCTGTAGTGTCAAGAGGTCATCTTGAATAACTTTCCAACCTGAGAATTACATTGACTTCAGTTGAGAGATGGAACGGAGCTGCCTCTCACGTGAACGCGTGTGTTCAATGCGTGGTCACCTCATGGCAGTGAATACTCCTTCTTGTCTCCTTCGGCCCCCCTTCACATTAGAGTCATCAGACAAAGTTCTATTGACTCTTGACATCTAGTGGAAGCCGAAAACTCATCCATATCTCGCTGTAATTTCATTGGGAGCTTGGTTGAAAATCTAGCAGCCTCAGAAAAAATCCAAACAGGAAGTGGAACTTCTCAGGTTTTTGCCTGCCATATGAGTTCTGTTATACTCACAGACATAATTCAAACAGTTTTAGAAACGTCAGAGTGTGTTCTATCCAATACTAATAATAATATGCATATATTAGCAACTATGACTGAGGAGCAGGCCGTTTACTCTGGGCACCTCTGTGCACCTTTCATCCAAGCTACTCAATACTGCCCCTGCAGCCATAAGAAGTTAACCTCTCTGGGATAGCGGGACGCTTGCGTCCCAACAGCCTGGGAAAATGTAGAGCGCCAGATTCAAAAAAATTCTATAAAATCAAACTTTATTAAATTACACATATAAGATACCAAATTAAAAGTACACTCGTTGTGAATCCAGCCAACATGTCAGATTTCAAAAAGGATTTTCGGCAAAAGCATAAGATGTTACTTTCTGATGATAGCAAAATGTCAACAAGAGAGTGTAGCCTATTTCAACCATGCCGGCGCTACTCAAAACGCAGATATAAAATATAAAACATGCATTACCTTTGACGAGATTCTTTTGTTGGCACTCCAATATGTCCCATAAACATCACAAATGGCCCTTTTGTTCGATTAATTCCGTCCATATATATCCAAATTGTCAATTTATTTGGCGCCGTTGTACCAGAAAAAAACAGCGTCCAATTTGCGCAAAGTCACGACAAAATATATAAAAAATTACCTCTAAACTTTGCCAAAACATTTCAAAGTACTTTTGGAATACAACTTAAGGTATTTGTAAACGTTAATAATCGATCAAATTGAAGACGGGTCAATCTGTTTTCAATACATGAGATCAACAAACTCACGGTACTTTTCAAGTCTTGCGCAACAATCAAACAAAAACACAAGACGTCACTCTACTTTTTGGTGTTTTTCTTTGTCATTGTGCAAATGAATAACTTCAACCTATTTCCATACACTGGTGACATCCAGTGGAAGCAGTAGGAACTGTGAGTATAGTGATTAGAATTCTGGCCTGCCCATAATAACTAATTGAACAGACAGTGACTTAAAAAAAAAAAAAGTTAGTCCTCAGGGTTTTGACTGCTATATAAGTTCTGTTATACTTACAGATATGATTCAAACAGTTTTAGAAACTCCAGAGTGTTTTCTATCCAAATATACTAATAATATGCATATCTTATAATCTGGGGATGAGTAGAACGAAGTTGAAATTGGGCACGCTATTTTTCCCTAAGTGAAAAATCTGCACCCTATCCTAAAGAAGTTTTAATGCAGGAAGTGGGTGAGGCGCTGTCCTTAGACGATCAAATGCTATGCTTTCGCCGTAAAGCCTATTGTAAATCGGACAAAGCGGTTCGATTACCAAGATTCTAAGATAAAGAATGGTGTATAACACTTGTATTTTTATGAATGTTTAATATTACTACTTTTGTATTTTGAATTTCGCGCTCTGCAATTTCACCGGATGTTGTCGAGGTGGGACGCTAGCGTCGCAATGATCCGAAAGAAGTTAATTTGAGAATAGTTCTAAAATGTATCCACGATAAGTGTCCCTTTGTCTCTCTTTCTCTCCTCCCCAACGCTCTTCATTCGTTGTGTTTAAGACTCCATATTTTGTCAGTCCACTAGGGAATTTTGTCCCATGTAAAGGGTGTATGTTTAGTCTGTGTTATTATTTAGTAGTTAGCTAGTAAATAAATAATTAAACACATCTGTGTAGTACTGAATTATGAATGAGGGGTTTTGGGTTTTTTGCATAAGCATGAGGTTACAACTGTTCAGAATGATGATATGGTAAGAGGTGATGATTAATACATTGACTGTTTTATGGATGTGATAGGTAAAGACCTTTAGAGTTTAATTCAGGAGATGGTAACTCTTTAAACAACCTCTTCCATGGTGCCACAAATCCTAATTTGTTAATTGCTGCATGATTAATTTAATTGGTTAACAATTAAACAAAGTGATTAAATAAATAACAGTCATCAGATTAATGAAAGCAAAGTCATGACACACATAGTACAGACATTGCTATGCACAGACAACAGTCACAATGTAAGTAATGTCATTTATGTCCCTCTAACTACCCTGAATGCCTCTGTCGATCCTACAGATATTGTATACAGTAAGCATGTGTATGAACCAGAGTTATACAGTTAGCACTGAGGCGGTGTGCACTAGTAGGAAGTCCACTGTGTGAAGCTCACCCCGCTTCAGTTCAAACATAAATAACATTGTAATGTCTACTTCTGATAAGCTTCACAGTAAAGCAATAAAAACAATCAAGCAACCCAGAAAAGTGCAAAACATAGCCCACATTAACATATGTAGCATCAGATACAAGGTGCATGAAATCAATAACTTGCTAGTAACAGATGACATTCATATTCTGACTTGTCCAGGAAAATATTGACAATCCGGAGTTCCAATGCGACAATTGTTTGCTTGCGGAGGATTACAGGAATGAGGTGGCTATCCATAGCAAGCACATTTAAATGATCCACGAACTTATGGGGAAAAAGGTACTTGGATCTTTCTTGTTATCAACTCATGTGGCTGGACACCATTCAGGCTTGATGGATGTATCCCCACCATGTCATCTGTCCTACCTGGAACTTGCCTGCCAAGTGTCGCTGAGTTGTCATAATGCTTCAGCAAATGTACATTGTCCCAGGGGCGTTTGAAGACACAATGAAAGTAAACTAATTTATGTCCCTCTAACTGCCTGAATGGCTCTGCTGATCCTACAGCTATTGTATGCAGTAATCATGTGCCTATGAACCTGAGTTATACTGTTAGCACTGAGGCTGTGTGCCCTCGTAGGAAGTCCACTGTGTACAGCTCACCCTGCACTAACATAAATAACATGAGCATATCTGCTTCAGCTAAGCTTCCCAGTAAAGCAATGAAAACAATCAAGCATCCCTGAAAAGTGCTAGAAATAAACCACGTTATCATATGTAGTAAAGTTCATGAAACAAATCATTTGCTACTAACAGATGACATTCACATTCTGACAATCTTTGACACTCACTTAGATAATACCTTTGATGATACAGTGATAGCAATACATGGTTATAACATCTACATAAAAGACAGAAAGGCCAATGGGGGCGGTGTTTCAGTCTATATTAAGAGCCATATTCATGTAACACTTAGAGAGGATCTCTTGTTAAATACTTTTTAAGTAATATGGCTACAGGTTCACCTGCCTCACCTAAAGCCAATTCGGGTGGGAAGCTGCTATAGACCAGCAAGTGCTAACAGTCAGTATCTGGATAATATGTGTGAAATGCTTGATAATGTATGTGATATCAACAGAGAGGTATATTTTCTGGGTGACCTAAATATTGACTGGCTTTCATCAAGCTCGAGAAAAAGCTTCAAACTGTAACCAGTGTCTGCAACCTGGTTCAGGTTACCAGTCAACCTACCAGGGTATGTACAAACATGCCAGGAATGAAATCATCAACATGTATTGGTTACATCTTTACAAATGCTGCAGAATTCGGTTTTAAAGCAGTATCCACATCCACTGGATGTAGCAATCACAATATAGTAGCTATTTCTAAGAACTCCAAAGCTCTAAAAGGATGGGCCTAATATATGTATAAGAGGTCATAAAAGACATTTTGTAGTGATTCCTATGTTGGTGATGTAAAGAATATGTAATCGTCTGTGGTCTGTAATGACATAACATCCGGCGCCGACAGAGATTTTTGTGTTATTTCTTGCATTGTTACCCCAGGAAATATGAGGTTCTATTACATACAGTCGGGAGGAACTATTGGATATAAGAGCAACGTAAACGTAAACCAACGTAAACCAACATTACGACCAGGAATACGACTTTCCCGAAGCGGATCCTCTGTTTGGTCCACCACCCAGGATAATGGATTGGATCCCAGCCAGCGACCCAAAACAACGGCACGGTCTTCTGGTCAGACTCCGTAGACGGGCACATCGCGCACCGCTCCTGAGCATACTACTCGCCAATGTTCAGACTAGACGAAATCCGAGGGATGCCTTCCAGAGAGACATCAGAGATTGCAACGCTCTTTGTTTCACAGAAACATGGCTCACTCGGGATACGTCATCAGATTCGGTACAGCCACCCGGCTTCTTCACACATTGCGCCGACAGAAACAAACATCTCTTTGGTAAGAAGAAGGGCGGGGGTGTATGCCTTATGATTAACTTCTCTAGGGTATGTGGGACGGTAGCGTCCCACCTCGTCAACAGCCAGTGAAACTGCAGGGCGCCAAATTCAAAACAACAGAAATCCCATAATTTAAATTCCTCAAACATACAAGTATTTTAACCCATTTTAAAGCTACACTTGTTGTAAATCCAGCCAAAGTGTCCGATTTCAAAAAGGTTTTACGACGAAAGCACACCAAACGATTATGTTAGGTATGAGCCAAGTCACAGAAAAAGACAGCCATTTTTCCAGCTAAAGAGAGCAGTAACAAAAAGCAGAAATATAGATAAAATTAATCACTAACCTTTGATGATTTTCATCAGATGACACTCATAGGACTTCATGTTACACGAAACATGTATTTTTTGTTCGGTAAAGTTCATATTTATATCCAAAAATCTGAGTTCATGCAAGACACTACTGTCTCACTTGGCAAAAAGCCAGAGAAAATGCAGAGCGCCATATTCAAATTAATTACTATGAAAATTACTATAAAATCAAACTTTCATTAAATCACACATCAAAGATACCAAATTAAAGCTACACTGGTTGTGAATCCAGCCAACATGTCAGAATTCAAATAGGCTTTTTGGCGAAAGCATACGATGCTATTATCTGAGTATAGTACAATAGTAAACAAAGAGAGAGAAGCATATTTCAAGCCTGCAGGCGCGACACAAAACGCAGAAATAAAAATATAATTCATGCCTTACCTTTGAAGATCTTCTTCTGTTGGCACTCCAATATGCCCCATAAACATCACAAATGGTCCTTTTGTTCGATATATTCCGTTGTTATATCCCCAAAATGTCCATTTATTTGGCACGTTTGATTCAGAAAAACACAGGTTCCAACTCGCCCAACATGACTACCATTTATCTAATAAATTACCTTTAATCTTGGTTCAAACATTTCAAACAACTTTCCTAATCCAACTGTAGGTATTTTAAAATGTAAATAATCGATACAATTTAAGACGGAATACACTGTAGTCAATTGCGGCTAAAACGAAAGTGGAGCGAGCTTCAAGTCGTGCGCCCCAAACAAGAGTGTACACTAGGCAGGTCCCTCGTTCTGAATAGCTGTACTTCTTCATTTCTCTGACGAAAAACATCAACCAATTTCTAAAGACTGTTGACATCTATTGGAAGCAATAGGAACTGCAACCAAGTGCCACAAAAATCTAGGTTCCCATAGAATTCTAATTGAAAACACATTGAACTCAAAAATCTTTTTGACTGGATGGTTTGTCCTCGGGGTTTCACCTGCCAAATAAGTTATGTTATACTCACAGACATTATTTTAACAGTTTTAGAAACTTTAGAGTGTTTTCAATCCATACCTACCAATTATATGCATATCCTAGCTTCTGAGTAGCAGGCAGTTTACTTTGGGCACGCTATTCATCCGGACGTGAAAATACTGCCCCCTATCCCACACAGGTTTTAAGACAATGATTGTAAAAACTGTTCAATCCCGTGGATTGATGAAGAATTGAAAAAATGCATGGTTGAGAGGGATAAGGCAAAAGGAATGGCAAATAAGTCTGACTGTACACACGACTGGCAAACGTCTGCCAATTAAAAATCATGTGACTAAACTGAATATAAAAAAGGCAAAAAGGCAAACTCATATACATCATTCATTGAATCAGATCGCTCATTCATCACAAAACCCAATGATATTGACAACTACTTTAATGATTTTTTTCATTGGCAAGATTAGCAAAGTTAGTTATGATATGCCAGCAACAAACGCCTACACGACACATCCAAGTATAACTGAACAAATTATGAAAGACAAACATTATGAAAGACAAGCCCAATTGGCCCAGCGTCGTCCGGGTTAGAGGAGGGTGTGGTCAGGGGGGATTTACTTGGCTAATCGCACTCCTTCTGGCGGGCCGGGCATCTGCAAGCTGACTTCGGTTGTCAGTTGAAAATTGTTTCCTCCGAGACATTGGTGCAGCTGGCTTCCGGTCTTAAGAAGCGCATCCTGGCGGGTCATTTCGGAGGATGCATGACTCGACCTTCGCCTCTCTCGAGACTGTTGAGGAGTTAAAGCGATGAAACAAGATCGTAATTGGATGGCAATTGGATATAATGAAATTTGGGAGAAAAAGGTGGGTAAAAATTAAACACAAAAAAATAACACATTTACATTTATATCTAAAAAATACCTGTATTAGGTCTGTTAGGATCACCACTTTATTTTAAGAATGTGAAATGTTAGTAGAGAGAAAGATTTATTTCAGCTTTAATTTCTTTCATCACATTCCCAGTGGGTCAGAAGTTTACATGCACTCAATTAGTATTTGGTAGCATTGCCTTTAAATTGTTTAACTTGGGTCAAACGTTTTGGGTAGCCTTCCACAAGCTTCCCACAATAAGTTGGGTGAATTTTGGCCCATTCCTCCTGACAGCTCGTGTAACTGAGTCAGGTTTGTAGGCCTCCTTGCTCGCACACGGTTTTTCAGTTCTGTCCACAGATCTATAGGATTGAGGTCAGGGCTTTGTGATGGCCACTCCAATACCTTGACTTTGTTGTCCTTAAGCCATTTTGAAACAACTTTGGAAGTATGCTTGGGGTCATTGTCCATTTGGAAGACCCATTTGCGACCAAGCTTCAACTTCCTGACTGATGTCTTGAGATGTTGCTTCAATATATCCACATCATTTTCCTGCCTCAAGATGCCATCTATTTTGTGAAGTGCACCAGTCCATCCTGCAGCAAAGCACCCCCACAACATGATGCTGCCACCCCCGTGCTTCACGGTTGGGATGGTGTTCTTTGGCTTACAAGCCTCCCCCTTTTTCCTCCAATTATAACGACGGTCATTATTGCCAAAAGGTTCTATTTTTTTCCATCAGACCAGAGTTCCATCTTTGTCCCCATGTGCAGTTGCAAACCGTAGTTTTTTAACATTTATTTCGGTTTTGGAGATGTGGCTTCTTCCTTGCTGAGGAGTCTTTCAGGGTATGACGATATAGGACTAGTTGTACTGTGGATATAGATACTTTTGTACCTGTTTCCTCCAACACCTTCACAAGGTCCTTTGCTGTTGTTCTAGGATTGATATGCACTTTTCTCACAAAAGTACGTTCATCTCTAGGAGACAGAACACGCAGCGTCTCCTTCCTGAGAGGTATGACGGCTGCGTGGTCCCATGGTGTTTATACTTGCGTGCTATTGTTTGTACAGATGAACGTGGTACCTTCAGGTGTTTGGAAATTGCTCCCAAGGATGAACCAGACCTGTGGATGTCTAAAAAAAAAAAACTGAGATCTTGACTGATATCTTTTGATTTTCCAATGATGTCAAGCAAAGAGGCACTGAGTTTGAAGGTAGGCCTTGAAGTACATCCACAGGTACACCTCCAATTGACTCAAATTATGTCAATTAGCCTATCAGAAGCTTTTAAAGCCATGACATCATTTTCTGGAATTTTCCAAACTGTTTAAAGGCACAGTCAACTTAGTGTATGTACAATTCTGACCCACTGGAATTGTGATACACTGAATTCTAAGTGAAATAATCTGTCTGTAAACAATTGTTGGAAAAATTACTTGTGTTATGCACAAAGTAGATGTCCTAATCAACTTGCCAAAACTATAGTTTGTTAACTTTTACTGCCTCAGAAACCCGGATCCGGGAGCACCCCCCACCCCCCACACACTGATTAGCATAGCTAGCATAGCTTCAGAAGTAGATAGTAGCATCTAAATATCATTAAATCACAAGTCCAAGACACCAGATGAAAGATACAGATCTTGTGAATAAAGCCACCATTTCAGATTTTTAAAATGTTTTACAGGGAAGACAAAATATGTAAATCTATTAGCTAAACACGTTAGCAAAATACACCACTATTCTAACTCCATCAGTTTCTTACTCCTTCAGGTGCTATCACCAATTCGGCTCAACTAAGATATTGATATCCACTAACCAAGAAAAAACCTCTTCAGATGACAGTCTGATAACATATTCATGGTATAGGATAGTTTTTGTTAGAAAAAAGTGCATATTTCAGGTAGAAATCACAGTTTACAATTGCACCCACCATCACAAATCGACTAGAATTACTAGATAGAGCAACGTGTATGACCAATTTACTCATCATAAAACATTTCATAAAAATAGACAAAGCATAGCAATGGAAAGACCCAGTTCTTGTGATTTCAGACCATATTTCAGATTTTCTAAGCGTTTTTCAGCGAAAACACAATAAATCGATAAGTTAGCATACTACATGTGCAAACGTTACCAGAGCATCGATTCCAGCCAAAGAGCGCTATAACGTAACCACCGCCAAAAGATATAAATTTTTTCACTAACCTTCTCAGAATTCTTCCGATGACACTCCTGTAACATCATTTTACAACATACATATACAGTTTGTTCGAAAAGGTGCATATTTAGCCATACAAAACCGTGGTTACACAATAAAAATACTAGGAAATCAAGCCTCAATATGTCTGACGTCATCTATCAGAGTGATCTAGTTTAATTAAAAGCTAATCATATACTTGACTAAAAAATACAGGGTTGACAGGAATCGAAAGACAAATTAGTTCTTAATGCAACCGCTGATTTACATTTTTAAAATTATCCTTACTTTTCAATACAGGGTTCGCCAAGTGAAGCTATACCAAAGCTATACCAAACAAAATGGCGAAATATGCGTTTAAAATATTTCGACAGAACAACAATTTATCATATTAAATATTGCTTACTTTGAGCTGTTCTTCCATCATATTCTTGGGCAATGTATCCTTTCTATGTTATAAACGTCTTTTGGTCGATAGATGTCCTCTGTCCTTCGAAATATCCACTAACGATCGAACGGGACCACAAAACGTGTCCAAAGTTTCAGAGTGCACAACAAAGAAATTCCTCAAAATCGCACTAAACGGATATAAATTGCTATAAAACGGTTTAAATTAACTACCTTATGATGTTTCTAAGTCCTATATCGAATTAAATTACAGACGGATACATTTCAAGTTGATAACCGAGCCTGTGAAAATGGCGTCCGGAGGTCCCATCCTGCGTAAGGGCGAGCGTCGAAAGGGGGGCTACTCTCACTCCTTGGTGTTTTATAACCTCTGAGAGCTACCTAGAAGGCCCATTCCACTTCTCATTGGTTACTGACATCCAGGGGAAGGCGGGTGCAGTTCGTGTCGTTCCATAGGATAGACAGAGACCTTAAAAACTGATCTGAAACCAGAGCTTCGCTCTCAGACCTTTCACTGTCTGTCATGGATTTCGCTGTAGAAAGTGTTCTGGGTCACCCACAGACATAATTTCAACGTTGTATGAAACTAGAAGGTGTTTTCTATCCAATATAATTAATAATATGCATATTGTACGAGCAAGAATTGAGTACTAGGCAGTTTAATTTGGAGACGACAAAATGCTAATTCGGAACAGCACCCCCTGTAGTCGCAAGAAGTTTTAACAAGACATTTGTGGAGTGGATGAAAAAAGAGTTTTAATGACTCCAACATAAGTGTATGTAGACTTCCGCCTTCAATTGTATGTGGTAGTATAGTAGTGGCCTGAGGGCACAAACGTAATGTGTTGTGAAAAGTGTTATGAAATGTAATGTAATGTAATATTTGTTATTATATATAACTGCCTTAATGTTGCTGGATCCCAGGAAGAGTAGCTGCTGCCTTGCTATCAGCTAATTGGGATCCGTAATAAATACAAATACAAAGGGCAAAAAGGAAGAAACAACAATACATCACACAAAGCAGCTACAAGTGTCAGTAAGAGGGTCCATGATTGAGTCTTTGAATGAAGAGATGGAAATCAAACTGTCCAGTTGGAGTGTTTTTTGCAGATTGTTCCAGTCGCTAGCTGCAGTGAACTGAAAAGAGGAACGACACAGGGATGTGTGCGCTTTGGGGACCTTTAACAGAATGAGACTGTCAGAATTGTTGTTGTATGTGGAGGATGAGGGTTGGAGTAGTTATCTCAGATAGGGGGGAGTGAGGCCTAAGAAGGTTTTATAAAAAAGCATCAACCAGTGGGCTTTGCATCGGGTAAACAGAGATGGCCAGTTTACAGAGGAGTATAGAGTGCAGTGAATCTAACGTTGTGCTGTTGCTACTATCTGTAAACACACAGTCTAGTTCAAAGTGAATGATGGCAGGCCCATATTGCAAATGGCCTATTTGCATATAGGCCTACAGTAGCTCTGATTGGCTATTGCACACCGGTCTGTGCATACTCCGGTACTGGACAAGACATGTGTTTTTATTAGGTTTTATTTAGTGCAGTGTTTATTGATTGTCCAAATGCACGGCCGCTTTCCCACTCTATATTGCAATAGAATTTTCACAAATGCCTTACTCTACGTCATTCCCAAACATTCTATGAATGTATGACAATGTCAAAATGACCATATCTAAGTGCTCGCTTATCAGAAAAAGGTGTAATATTCTTCCTGGGGATGTATATGAACAGATTTAAATAAGATTTCATGTAACTAAAACGCTGTTAGTGATTTATAGGAGATATCAGACAAAATACATCTTTCTGTAATATTCACACGCAACTCGTTAAACAGAGAGCATAATGATTCCACCATTTCATGGGATATTAGACCATAATGACCACAGTACTCCCCTTTCCACCCCAGCTAGCCACAGCCACACACAAACGCATGCACGCACACACACACACACACAAGCAAGCCCCAGTCCATGCAGACCAGCGTCTGGGCTAATTTATGGGGAAATGAGAAGCTTGCCTGGGTAAAATGATGGCTACTTACAACTCTGAAATATTCACAGCAGACAGAGAGGAGGGAGGGGGCTCTCTCAGCGAGATAGAGAGAGCGAGAGAGAGTGAGGGGAATATTCATAGGAATTTATGTTGGATGCAGAGAGAGGGTCTTAACACATTGTTTTCTCAGCAAAGAAACAACAGACATAAAATTTGCTCCTACGTACTAAATCTTCAATTGCCAGCCCCAACAAATATTTTAACACACACACACAAAACACAGCAGCTGGAAAACCGGGGTATTTTACTTTGAGAGTTAATGGGAATAAAATACCTCAGTGGATGAGTGCAGATGTGTTTGATACAAATAGTCATTTTCCTATTTGCTGCCTCATTGGGCATGATGAATGATGGGAGTCAGGGAGGCAGCGTGATAGATGGCAGCACCTTGGCTCTATTGCATGGCCTATTGATTCTCCTTCTTTATTACTCCTACAACCCAGCTGGCTGCTCTGCCCCCTCACACACACACGTAGTCACACACATGCAAGCACACACACAATAGCCTGTACATGCACAGGCATACACACGCACGATTATGGGAAGGGAAAGAAAGGGGGAGAGAGAGTTTCTCATCAACTCCAGCAGTGTCTACTGTTTATTCTACATGAGTCCTTCAACTGTTGAACTCTGGAATAAAACACTGCGATATTCTAAATAAAACATTCCAGAATTTATTCTAGAATTACAGAGAACACTGAAAATTCTTTCAAACAAAACTGAGAATGCTTCAATAGAATACAGAAAATCCGGCATAAAACATGAGAATTCTGGAATGGAACACCTAAAATAATTCCATAGTGGAAAACTAAGAAGTCTAGAAATAGAACACTTAGAATTCCAGAATGAAACTGTACTCTGTGCTACAGTCTGAGGTACAGTATAGGTTAGATACATATTTGGCACCCATTCAAAAAAAACTGTGACTAACAAAGTGCATATTTTTCAAATTCGGCATAATTTGTGTTTAACAGACCTACAAAGACTGTGTAAACACATATGCTTAATGTGATTACTCTGATTAAAAGTAGCCTACAATATGTACGATGTTTTTAATTGAAACAGCTTTAATTGACCACAATATTGTGGCAAGGATCAGATGAGATGCTATGAAGATTAGATGGTGACGTTCAACCTCGGTTTGGCCTCTGTGGCCACATAGAAATTCCATTGGTCGGGTTGCATTTTGCAGGACATTTGGTCTGGACACTCTAAGAGGGACACAAGCGAGAGTGACACTTGCCTTTTCGGGGGACCGCAGTCAAACAAACAATCACGGTGGATATTACGGAACTAACACAAAAGTTTACCTACACTCTTAGAAAATAAATCCCTATCTAGAACCTAAAAGGGTTCTTCGGCTGTCCACATATGAGAACCCTATGAAGAACCCCTTTGGTTCCATGTAGAACTCTTTACACAGAGTGTTCTACATGGAACCCAATCGAGTTCTACAGTGAACCAAAAAAAGTTCTACCTGTAACCAAAAATAGTTATCCTATGGGGACAGCCGATTAACCATTTTGGAACCCTTTTTTTCAAAAAGTATAGGACTATGTTGTCAACAGGAGATTATCTGCTAAGAAAATAAGTTTGGCCAGCCAAAAGGGAGTTGGATGAAGGATGTGGAAAGACCAGGGTGATCGATCGGAGTGGATAGCTACTTCGAGAACTGATGGACCATTGTGCACTCAAAGCTGATAAGCTTAAAGGAGAACCGCACCTCCTGATTTGGCCTCATTTTTTGGCTTGGTCATTAAGAAATGCAGCGGCCATGACTGAAGCCAAACAAGATTTGCATTGGGGGAGAGGTTTGATGTGGGTGTTTCTTAGGTGTGTCTTTGCCATTCAATCACAACAAACAAGTTTCAGTAGTGTGTACAGCGAGATAAGCTAAGCTAGCTTTGCTATGGAGAGAACAAAGTTTGAGGACTTCTCCCCACCTGACTGCCTTGCCATCTCAAGATGGTCAGCTGATTCAGTTCTATGTGTAGGCTAAAGCCTGAACTGACCTTGTGTTTAGCCAAGCTGAGAGCAGCTAGCTAGCATAGCTTGGTGATTGCTACTACTACTAATACTACTATTACTACTATCCTATTTAGCTGATATTTCTCTGTCAAATCATATATGGCAAGATAGCAAGAGCCAGTGTCTGGTATGTGTTTCATAAGACGTTATACAACACCTTACGAAAGTAGCTTGCAACTTAGACTTAACGTTTCATCACGTCATGTAAATACGTGTTCCCATGGAAATTCGAAACTACTGCGAGTTAAATGCCCGCGGTCTTCAGTCAATTCAGCTCAGCTGTCCTACAACACAGTATTTGTCTCGTCTCTCCTTATGTCCGCTGTTAGATCTTTCCCAGGAGACAAATCCCGTAACTAATTTCCCCACATGTGTAGGATACATGTGGACATTGCACAAACATCACCCAGCTTGAGTGTAGATACATCAACCAAAATTCTATGGATGTTCCAAACACAAAACATTTTCTGCTGTAAATATAATATTGATGTGCCTATCAAGACAGTATGCCTACACTTTACCTAACAAATCAAAATCAGTTGGTGTAGAGTACAACTTCAACTGTCTAACCAGAACTAGAATGGCATTTCTATGTCTATGGTCTATTTTCCCACATCTAAGGATTTGGCTGTCTAACACACTGACATGCACAGCTCTTCAAGTTTCCAGTGGGTGATGAAGTCCCTTCCATCTTTGGAATGTATTACGGGTTATGGACATGTGCAGTCAGGTGGCAGGAGGGGTGGAGTGCATGCCACTCCATCCTGGATATGACAGAGTTTGCCTCATGGGTCCAGCAGTCAGAGTACAGTAACTGCAGGCAGGGATGCAGGAGGATGGCACTCTTCTCACTACAGAGCAATATGAGAAGAATGCAATTGCTGAACTTATGTAGATATTTTAAACAAAGTGTTTTGATAATTTTCAAGTGTAACAGGTCCATGTAGGGCCTCCCGAGTGGCGTAGCGGTCTAAGGCACTGCCTTGCGGTGATTGAGGTGTCACTACAGACCCGGGTTCGATCCCAGGCTGTGTCACAACCAGACGTGAATGGGAGTCCCATAGGGTGGCAAACAATTGGCCCAGCTTCGTCTGGTTTAGGGGAGGGTTTGGCCGGTGGGGCTTTACTTGGCTCATCGCGCTCTAGCGACTCCTTGAGGTGGGCTGGGCGCCTGCAGGCTGACTTCGGTTGTCAGTTGAACAGTGTTTCCTCCAACACATTGGTGCAGCTGGTGTCCGGGTTAAGCGGGTGGGTATTAAGGAGCGAGGTTTGGCGGGTCATGTTTTGGAGGACACATGACTCGACCTTCGCCTCTCCTGAGCCCGTTGCAGTGATGAGACAAGATCACAATTGGATATCACGAAATTGGGTAGAAAAATGTGGTAAAACACCAACAACAAAAAACAGTTCCATGTAGAATAACACATTCTTCACATTATATTGTAGAAGCAGTGTTCTGCTCATATAACAATATGCAAATATCACACTTGTCTTTCATCTTTTATTGTCATTCACAGATACTGTACCTATCAACATTTTGTCTGGGCTACCTTGCCAAACATGTCAGTCGTCATACCATTCGATTCAAGAATAAGAAAATACAATAAAAAGTTATAGAATTGTCTTGTATAATTTTATTACTGAATGCAAGGTATCTCTACATTCAGAGACATCAGCATCAAGCCTGTCTGTCAGCCTGGACTTCATTACATAATCTTGCAAATCTCCGAAGTGCTGGCTCCATACCGATATCTGTGAACACATACACACATAGTCACTGTTCGATTACCAATGGCAGTTAGAATAGGTGATAAATGACAAAAAAACTGTGTCATGAGGTCAGACTAATGTCAGCTATGCTAGCGATGATGGTGATAATGATTATCAAAATATACATAACCAGATACCTAACCGGCAGTTGATGGTCTAGCTACCGGTATACTCACCGCCATTGGGGACCAACGAACTGCAAACACCTATTCCGCACGGCAGTGTACTAACCTTTCTGGGAAGGGAGTTCCCCTAGCGGAACACCTAGCCTACAGCCAGTGAAATTGCAGGGCGCCAAATTCAAACAACAGAAATCTCATTATTAAAATTCCTCAAACATACAAGTATTATACACCATTTTAAAGATAAATGTATTGTTAATCCAACCACTGTGTCAGATTTCAAAAAGGCTTTATGCCGAAAGCACACCATGCGATTATGTTAGGACAGCGCCTAGCCACGAAAACCATACAGACATTTTCCAGCCAAGGAGAGGTATCATAAAAGTCAGAAATAGCATTAAAATTAATCCCTTACCTTTGATGATCTTCATCTGGTGGCACTCCCAGGACTCCATGTTACACAATAAATGTATGTTTTGTTCGATAAAGATAATTTTTATGTCCAAAAACCTATTTTCTGTTCATGCGTTTAGTTCAGTAATCCATATGCAGAAAGTGCGGGCACAACATCCAGACGAAAAAGTCAAAAAAGTTTAATTAAAGTTCATAGAAACATGCCAAACGATGTCTATAATCAATCCTTAGGATATTTTTATCATAAATATTCAATATTGTTTGAACCGGCAACAGCGTTGACAATAGAAAAGAAAGATAACCAACGACGCGCTCACGGCCACGCGCGATAAACAACTCATGTCTTTCAGCTGAGCGGTCTTATTCTCTCCCCTTTCAAAATAGAAGCCTAAAACAACTTCTAAAGACTTTTGAAATCTCTGGAAGCCTTAGGAAGTGCAATCTGACCCCACAGACACTGGATATTGGATAGGCATTCACTTGAAAACTACAAACCTCAGAATTCCCACTTCCTGGTTGGATTTTTTCTCAGGTTTTACCTGCCATATGAGTTCTGTTATACTCACATACATTATTTTAACAGTTTTGGAAACATTAGAGTGTTTTCTATCCACATCTACTAATTATATGCATATCCTAGCTTCTGAGCCTGAGTAACAGGCAGTTTACTCTGGGCACGCTTTTCATCCAAACTTCCAATGCTGCCCCCTATCCCAAACAGGCTAAGGTCCTTCTGCAGAGCATGCAAAATATAGTTGGCTGTACATCCTGCTGGAAGCATGCATTGTTGAATCGTATAAGGCTTTTGAGTCTCAAACGACCGTGATCATTTGAACGCATTGGGGGAGATGAAACAACGGAGCCACATTCAATGAAGGGAAGCGCAGTGAGTGGAGGGGCAATTTTCACATGGAGCTTGGCAAAAGTGGTCCTGAATTGTTTACATAATTGTAGTCCAAACCCAACCTTCAATTATTTGTTGTGACGCACTCAGGATCTAAAATCCATTTTAGACAAGACTGACTTTATTACCCAAATTATCTTATTTACATTTTGTAGTTTATTTTGATACTAGAATAAATGTTTCTGACTCATATCGATGCCACATAGGCCATTTTCAACGGGATTAGTTGGGTTTTTAGGGGCAGTTGCTCTTTAAACAAAAAAATAGCTTACTAGCTAGGGATCTATTGTTAATCGTGCCGTGTTCCAGCAAAGCGTTATATGTTCTGATGACTCGTAGTCTAGGTAGATAGCTAGCTAGCAGGGTTGAGTAGTAATGGATTACATGTAACATGGATTACGTAATCAGGTTACAAAAATGAAGTAACTAAACAACCCGGATTTCTTTAAAAAAAGTAGTACAGTTATATTCTCAAAAAGAGCTGATGACATTTTGGATTACTTCATTTGGCTTGATTCGGTCTTATCTACCAACATTTGAAAATGTGTTTTTCACATTGGATAAAAGTAGAGACTCAGAGCTCAAAAATGGTATGTCATACACTACAGTTGAAGAACAATGGGAAAGTAATTCTGCTTTCAAAGTTGATTAACTTGTAACCTTACTTTGGAGAAAATGGCACTTGAATGTTTTGGTACATCTACTGGAGAGTTCTGCTTTGTCTATACCCATTCAGCATCGTTCGCGACCTCTTAAGCCCAACCCATCTCTTTAAGCTGCTATAGACCACCAAGTGCTAATAGTCAGTATCTGGATAACACTTGTGAAATGTATATTTTCTGGGTGATATTGACTGGCATTCATCAATATGCCCACTCAAGAAAAAGCTTCAAAGTGTAACTAGTGCCTGCAACCTGGTTCAGGTAATTAGTTACCCTACCAGGGTAGTTACAAACAGCACAGGAATAAAATGAGCTTTTAAGCAGTATCCGAATCCATCGGATGTAGTGATCACAATATAGTAGCCATATCTTGGAAAACCAAAGTTCCAAAAGCTGAGCCTAATATAGTGTCACATTTATGGAATTGCTTGTTCCATATACTAATAAGCAGGCACCCATTAAGAAACTGACTGTAAAAACTGTTAAATCCCTGTGGATTAATGAGGATTTGAACAATTGTATGGTTGAGAGGGATGAGGCAAAAGGAATGGCAAATAAGTCTAGCTGCAAAACCGATTGGAAAACATACAGCAAATTGAGAAATCATGTGACTAAACTGAATAAAAAGAAGAAACTATACAATAAAACAAAGATAAATAATATAAAGAATGATAGTAAAGTTTTGAAGCACCTTAAATTAAATCTTGTGCAAAAAAGCAAACTCAGCTCCATCATTCATTGAATCAGATGGCTAATTTATTACAAAACCCACTGATATTGCCAATTGCATTAATGATTTTTTCATTGGTAAGATAAGCAATCTTAAGTATGACATGCCAGCAACAAACACTGACATTACACATCCTAGCACAACTGATCAAATTATGAAAGACAAGCATTGTAATTTTGAATTCCTAAAAGTGAGTGTAGAAGAGGTGAAAAAATGATTGTTGTCTATCAACAATGACAAGCGGGGTCTGACAACATGGATGGAAAAGTGCTGAGAATAATAGCGGACGATATTGCCACTCCTGTTTGCCGTATTTTCAGTGTAAGCCTACTGGAAAGTGTGTGCCCTAAGGCCTGGAGGGAAGCAAAAGTCATTCCACTACCCAAGAATAGTAAAGCCCCCTTTATTGGCTCAAATAGCCGACCAATCAGCCTGTTACCAACCCTGACAAATAATCTTTGACCAGATACAATGCTATTTTACAGTAAACTAATTGACAACAGACTTTAAGCACGCCTATAGGACATGCAATTAGCACGGCACTTACACAATGACTGATGATTGGCTGAGAGAAAATGATGATAAAAACATTGAGAACTTTTCTGTTAGACTTCAGGCAGCTTTTGACATTATCGATCATAGTCTGTTGATGGCAAAATGTATATGTTATGGCTTTACACATTTACATTTAAGTCATTTAGCAGACGCTCTTATCCAGAGCGACTTACAAATTGGTGCATTCACCTTATGATATCCAGTGGAACAACCACTTTACAATAGTGCATCTAACTCTTTTAAGGGGGGGGGGAGTTAGAAGGATTACTTTATCCTATCCTAGGTATTCCTTAAAGAGGTGGGGTTTCAGGTGTCTCCGGAAGGTGGTGATTGACTCCGCTGACCTGGCGTCGTGAGGGAGTTTGTTCCACCATTGGGGTGCCAGAGCAGCGAACAGTTTTGACTGGGCTGAGCGGGAACTGTACTTCCTCAGAGGTAGGGAGGCAAGCAGGCCAGAGGTGGATGAACGCAGTGCCCTTGTTTGGGTGTAGGGCCTGATCAGAGCCTGAAGGTACGGAGGTGCCGTTCCCCTCACAGCTCCGTAGGCAAGCACCATGGTCTTGTAGCGGATGCGAGCTTCGACTGGAAGCCAGTGGAGAGAGCGGAGGAGCGGGGTGACGTGAGAGAACTTGGGAAGGTTGAACACCAGACGGGCTGCGGCGTTCTGGATGAGTTGTAGGGGTTTAATGGCACAGGCAGGGAGCCCAGCCAACAGCGAGTTGCAGTAATCCAGACGGGAGATGACAAGTGCCTGGATTAGGACCTGCGCCGCTTCCTGTGTGAGGCAGGATCGTACTCTGCGAATGTTGTAGAGCATGAACCTACAGGAACGGGTCACCGCCTTGATGTTAGTTGAGAACGACAGGGTGTTGTCCAGGATCACGCCAAGGTTCTTAGCACTCTGGGAGGAGGACACAATGGAGTTGTCAACCGTGATGGCGAGTCCTTCCCCGGGAGGAAGAGCAGCTCCGTCTTGCCGAGGTTCAGCTTGAGGTGGTGATCCGTCATCCACACTGATATGTCTGCCAGACATGCAGAGATGCGATTCGCCACCTGGTTATCAGAAGGGGGAAAGGAGAAGATTAATTGTGTGTCGTCTGCATAGCAATGATAGGAGAGACCATGTGAGGATATGACAGAGCCAAGTGACTTGGTGTATAGCGAGAATAGGAGAGGGCCTAGAACAGAGCCCTGGGGGACACCAGTGGTGAGAGCACGTGGTGCGGAGACAGATTCTCGCCACGCCACCTGGTAGGAGCGACCTGTCAGGTAGGACGCAATCCAAGCGTGGGCCGCGCCGGAGATGCCCAACTCGGAGAGGGTGGAGAGGAGGATCTGATTGTGGATAAAGAGTTACCCGTTCAACAGGAAGCCTCTCCAACATAATCGAGGTAGAATCAAGAATTTTCCAGAGCTAGCTAACGTCAGGCTATAACTAGCCATACAAATGGCTCTGAGATACAAATAATATTACTACACAGATCGTACACGTAATGTTAGCTAGCGAGCCAGCCAGCTAACAGTATGCTTTAACTTGCAATGAAAACGACTTTCTGACAAAATTAGAAATGTATAATATCTGAAAATGGTGCTAGCTAGACTCTCTTACCCGTATATATGGATGAACATTTCTCCCTCTCCATCATGGAGTCCATGGTTACCCTTAGTTTGAAGATATAATCCAGAGACAGGTGTGTTCTACAACAGCCTTCTTTTGTGTATTCGTTTTTTGACTACCTCTGCATTATTTGTAATCAAACGCCAAAATTTTCTCCATCTCCTTAGCTTCCATCGGGCATTCCACTGATTTGAAAACTCGGTCCTCCAGAAAGAGGAGAGCATTAGTAACACTTATGTAGGTCTTTGTGATATCTTCAAAATAGCCGCGTTATAAAGGGTTACCAATTTGTATTTTACCCCTTTTTCTCCCCAATTTCATGGTATCCAATTGGTAGTTAGCTTCCGGGTATATTACTCTCTCATGTCCAGTCTCTAGATAACAAAATAGATTAAATTAGGGCAATGATTGCTTTCCAGAGAGACATCAGGGATCGTAACATACTCTGTTTCACGGAAACATGGCTCTCTCTGGCTATGCTGTCGGAGTCAGTACAGCCACCTGGATTCTTTGTGTGTCGCGCCGACAGGAATAAACATCTCTCCGGGAAGAAGAAGGGCAGTGGTGTATGTTTCATGATTAACGTCTCATGGTGTAACTGTAACAACATACAGTAACTCAAGTCCTTTTGTTCAGCTGACCTAGCATTCATTCAGCCTCTGAAAGGCACACATACACAATCCATGTCTCAATTGTCTCCAGGCTTAAAAATCCTTCTTTAACCTGTCTCCTCCCCTTAATCCACACTGTTTGCAGTGGATTTAGAATTGACAATCAGGGATCATAACTTTCACCTGGATTCCCCTGGTCAGTCTATGTCATGGAAAGAGCAGGCGTTCTTCATGTTTTGTGTACTCAGTGTGTCTTTCTCTGTGTCTCTCTCTAAGTCCCTCTTTCCCTGGGCACCCCACCTCCCCCCTTCTCTCCCTTCTTTGTATCTTGCTCAGGGAGGTATAAAGAACATAGAAAGTAAAAAGTGCTGACCCTTCAGATTTTAATGTACCTTCTGTATCCCCTTGACCTTGCGCAAAGATTTACAGCTAATCATTTAGGGGGTTTGATGTGTGAGGCATGGTGTGTGTGTTTGTTCACAAGTAGAGATAAGTGTGTTTTAAAGCTGTGATAAGTTAACTTTATCACAGGGTCCCTCCCTGTGAAGATAGGAGGGAGAGAGGAGAGGTTTACCATGCGAGTGGATGGGTGTGTGCGTGTGTGCACGTGTCTGTCTGTCTTTCTGCAGACAAAAAATGACAGGATAGATGGCTTTAAAAATTGGCAAGTCGAGTGAATGAGAATGTTGGGTAATGCAGGGCCTCTGCTAACTGCTTTGTATTTAAAATATCCCATTAAGCTTCAGATTAATGGACAGTTTTTTCCCAGCTTCAGTCGTAAAGATGCTGCAATATTTAGATTGTTATTATGCCTTTATTATCACTTAAATTGATGATATCTGTCATTTCAGCACTCGGTGAGTAATCTATGTTCCCTGCTACAGTGGCCTATTGTTTTCAATGGTTATTTATTTTGCTTATTTGCATTGGAAGATAGTTAAAGATTGAGTCAAGGATGGAGTGATTAAGGAGGAAAATAACATTTATTTGAAAGGGAATGCAAGCTATTTTTGAAAATCAATACACTTCATTGGTTTCTCCAGAAGGTGTCTTTGCCAATGACTAAGATACACAAATTAAAATCACATTTTTACATGTGAAATTGCAGCTGACATTTTCACATGTGAAAACAAGGTCAGTTGTGAGGTCAGTTGTTCACATGTGAGTTTAGAGATTGCACGTTAACACCACCTTTTCACATGTGAGGAGAATAAGGTTTTCATAAGGTTTTCATGTTTTCACAAAATCGAAAATGCAGTTTCACATGTGGAAGTCAAATATGCAGTTTCACATGTGATAATCAATCACGTGAAAATATAATTTGCAGTTTCACATGTAAGAAAACTCCCTGTTAAAATCATACTTTCACAAGTGTAATTACAAGTTGCATGTCATAACTAATCACATGTGAAAATGTATTTTGCAGTTTCACATGTAAGAAAACTCCACATGTGAAAATCTAACCATCACATACTGTATATGTAAAATGTATAGCAAAATGTATAGCAAAAAAGCTGTTAAAAAACTAAAGGATATTTGTCCTCTGACGAGGGAGGGGGAGTGGTGAAGGGGTTCCATCTTTCTTTTTTAAAGGCACAGTGGGAACAACATATGCTATACACTACCTGATGAACTCAGTCACCATGTCAGTGTATACGTCAATGTTATTCTCGGAGGCTAACCAGAACATTTCCCAGTCCGCATGATCAAAACAATCTTGAAGCATGGATTCCGATTGGTCAGACCAGCATTGAATAGACTTTAGCACGGGTAGTCCCTATTTGAGCTTCTGCCTATAGGAAGGGATGAGCAAAATGGAGTCATAATCTGATTTGCCGAAGGGAGTGACGGGGGAAGGCCTTGTAGACATCCTGGAAGTTGGAGTAGCAGTGGTCGAGTGTTTTAGCAGTGCGAGCGCTACAGTCAATGTGTTGATAAAACTTCGGAAGCATTTTCCTCAAATTTGCTTTGTTAAGGGGAAATATACACGCCTGTGACTATAACCTAAGAAAATTCTCTTGTGAGGAAATACGGTCGGGCATTTGATTGTGAGGTATTGTGAGGTCTACTTTATTGTCCAGAGACTGAACATTAGCAAGTAATATATTCAGAAGCGGTGGATGATGTGCACACCTCCTGAGTCGGATTAAAAGTCCACTCCGAATACCTCTTCTCTGCCGGCGGCGTCTTGGAGCAGCCTCTGGGATAAGGCTGCTGCTGGAAAAACGTAGTATGTATCATGGCTTTACACCCCGTGCTATATTGTGGATAAAGAGTTACCTGTCTATCAAAACCCAGAGGGGGTTCTCTAATGGAAGCCTCTCCAACATAATACAGGTGGAATCGGGAATTCCCCATTGCAGTTGTCTAGGCCCATTACTTTTTTCAGTCTTTACTAATGACAAGCCAGTGTCTATGTATGCGGATGACTCAACACTATACATTTCAGCTACTACAGCGACTGAAATGACTGCAACACTGGCAAGGAATAAGTTAGTTCTAAATATTTCTAAAACTGAAAGCATTGTATTTGGGACAAATAATTCAATAAACTCTAAACCTCAACTCAATGTTGTCATAAATAATGTGGAAATTGAGCAAGTTAAGGAGACTAAACTGCTTGGAGTAACCCTGGATTGTAAAACTGTCATGGTCAAAACATGTTGATTCAACAGAAGCTAAAATGGGGATAGGTATGTCCAAAATAAAGCACTGCTCTACCTTCTTAACAGCACTAGCAACAAGGCATGTCCTACAGGCCCTAGTTTAGTCGCATCTGGACTACTGTTCAGTCGTGTGGTCAGGTGCCACAAAAAAGGGACTTTTTTTGCAGCTGCCTCTGAACAGGGCAGCAAGGCTGGCCCTTGGATGTACACAGAGAGCTAATTATTAATAAGATGCATGTCAATCTATCCTGGCTCAAAGTGGAGTAGCGATTGACTTCCTCATTACTTGCATTTATGAGAGGTATTGGCATGTTGAATGCACCAAGCTAGCTGTTTGAACTAATGGCGCACAGCTCAGAAACCCATGCATACCCCACAAGACATGCCACAAGAGCTCTCTTCACAGTCCCCAAGTCCAGAACAGATTATGGGAAGTGCACATTACCACATAGAGCCATGACTACATGGAACTCTATTCCACATCATGTAACTGATGCAAGCAGTAATATTAGATAAAAAAAACAGATACAAATACACCTTTTGGAACAGCTGGGACTTGTGAACCAACACAAACATAGACACAGACACATGCATACACACACGTACACATGGATTTTGTTATAAACTGCCTTCATTTTGCTGGACCCCAGGACAAGTAACTGCTGCCTTGGAAGCAACTAATGGGGATCCATAATAAATACAAAATACAAAGACAGTATTTCTGTCACTATCGATCACTTTTTGTACAGTAGATGTTGAAACCCAGAAGATGGTGCCAACAGATAAGGCAGCTCTGCTTCTTGCTTTTAAGCAACTTTGCAGTATTTTGTTTTATTGTGTGTTATTACTTACATTATTAGCCCAGACTTTTTGTATGTTATTACATACAGCTGGAAAAAACTTTTGGATATCAGAGCGCCGGGAACTCAGCAGAATTACGACCAGGAATACAACTTTTCCGAATTTGGTTCTTTATTTGTAGCCCCCAGGGCAATTTAACTGATTCCAGAGGCTGCCCCAAAACACCGCCGGCGGAGAAGAGGTATTCGGAGAGGACTTCTAGTCCAACTCAGAAGGCGTCACACAGGGGGGTGGGGAAGGGCAACATAGGCTGAGACGAACACAGCGTTCTTGACCACAGATTGGCAGGGTACACTAAATTAGAAGGGTTGCAGCCAAGGTGTGGGGAGCGTCTGCTAAGCCTACAGGTAGAGGAGCAAACCGGTATAGAAAAAAAAACACAACCTGTGTTCGAATACTCAGACTAACAATACTATTTGTGATGTGAATTGAGTATATAGTATACTTATTGGCCATAGTATGGATATAGTTAGTATGCCAAAAGTTCCTGGATGTCGTACAAAATGTACCAAAATATGAAGTATACACACAGAGGACACTATTTCCGTACTTTAGGGCCAATAATGAAATTCTTCATGAAATGGACGTGGCTTCACATCGTGACAAATGTTAAGAAATGTTAAGAAACTGTTGAGCAATGTAATAAAGTAATGACTTACCTTACATGTTATTTTGGGTGACAATTTGTTAGCTACGCTGTCCTTGCAAATCATTACAGTACTACAGTTGAATTCAGAAGTTTACATACACTTAGGTTGGAGTCATTCAAACTCGTTTTTCAACCACTCCACAAATTTCTTGTTAACAAACTATAGTTTTGGCAAGTCGGATAGGACATCTACTTCATGCATGACACAAGTAATTTATCCAACAATTGTTTACAGACAGATTATTTAACTTATAATTCACTGTATCACAATTCCAGTGGTTGAGAAGTTTACATACACTAAGTTGACTGTGCCTTTAAACAGCTTGGAAAATTCCCGAAAATGATGTCATGGCTTTAGAAGCTTCTGATAGGCTAATTGACATAATTTGAGTCAATTGGAGGTGTACCTGTGGATGTATTTCAATACCTACCTTTAAACCCAGTGCCTCTGCTTTACATGATGGGAAAATCTAAATAAATCAGCCAAGAACTCAGAATAAAAATTGTGGACCTCCACAAGTCTGGTTCATCCTTGGGAGCAATTTCCAAACGCCTGAAGGTATCACGTTCATCTGTAGAAACAATAGTCCGCAAGTATAAACACCATGGGACAACGCAGCCGTCATACCGCTCAGGAAGGAGACGCGTCATGTCTCCTTGAGATTAACGTACTTTAGTCCAAAAAGTGCAAATCAATCCCAGAACAACAGCAAAGGACCTTGTGAAGATGCTGGAGGAAACAGGTACAAAAGTATCTATATCCACAGTAAAACGAGTCCTATATCGACATAACCTGAACGGACGCTCAGCAAGGAAGAAGCCACTGTTCCAAAACCTTAATAAAAAAGCCAGACTACGGTTTGCAACTGCACACGGGGACAAAGATTGTACTTTTTTGAGAAATATCCTCTGGTCGGATGAAACAAAATAGAACTGTTTGGCCATAATGACCATCATTATGTTTGGAGGAAAAAGGGGAGGCTTGCAAGCCGAAGAACACCATCCCAACAGTGAAGCACTGGGGTGGCAGCATCATGTTGTGGGAGTGCTTTGCTGCAGGAGGAACTGGTTCACTACACAAAATAGATGGCTGCATGAGGCAGGAAAATTATGTGGATATATTGAAGCAACATCTCAAGACATCAGTCAGGAAGTGGGTCTTCCAAATGGACAATGACCCCAAGCATACTTCCAATGCTGTGGCGAAATGGCTTAAGGACAACAAAGTCAAGGTATTAGAGTGGCCATCACAAAGCCCTGACCTCAATCCTATAGAACATTTGTGGGCAGAACTGAAAAAGTTTGTGCGAACAAGGAGGCCTTCAAACCTGACTCAGTTACACCAGCTCTGTCAGGCGGAATGGATCAAAATTCACCCAACTTGTTGTGGGACGCTTGTGGAAGGCTATCCGAAACGTTTGACCCAAGTTGAACAATTTAAAGGCAATGCAACCAAATACTAATTGAGTGTGTGTAAACTTCTGACCCACTGGGATTGTAATGAAAGAAATAAAAGCTGAAATAAATCATTCTCTCTACTATTATTCTGACATTTCACATTCTTAAAATAAAGTAGGGATCCTAACTGACCTAAGACAGGGATTTTTTACGAGGATTAAATATCAGGATTTATGAAAAACTGTTTTCAATGTATTTGGCATAGCTGTATGTAGACTTCCGACTTCAACTGTATGTACCGGTATGTTGTTAGCTAGCTCCCTAATGTTAGTCGGCCACTTATTCATCAAACTTGCCAGTATATTAACTATAGGATATCTAACTAACTACCCAACATTTATTGACTTATTATTCCCGTCATTCTTAGCTAAGCTAAATGGTATAGTTGTTGTGCGTTCTCAATGGACTTTCGGGTGCTTTCGTAAATTTGCTCTGGCTATCTACTCTGATTTCAGAGCACTCTCGTCTGAGTGTACCAGAGCGCAGAATAATTAATTCACGAGCGCTAAAAAAACGGTTGAATATGGCCGGTGACAGTAAATGTCGGTAAAAAAAGTTTAGTTAAATTGTTGCCTGCAGCACATTTACAGTCACCAACGCTCTGGATAACATCAAAACAGCCTTACCAGCTCTGCTAGGGCGAGTGAAATGGTCAGAGTGGTCTCATTTGTGTCTGGAAGCAGCTAATAAGTTAGTCAATGTTGGGTGCTTGACTGCCATTGTAAGGTCAGAACTCTCAAATCATCCCTACTCCTCGGCCCGAGTGTCCAGTGTACGCTCCGAGAGCGAACCGCTCTAAATTTACAAACGAACAATCTGACAATGCTCTGAATTTATGAGTGCACTCTGGCACTCCAGATTGATTTTAAGAACACACCCAAAGTCGTAAAATGTCTAACTAGTTATTTGTTATGCTAACTATCTAGCAAGAGGTTGCATAGCAACAGCATCACCTTAGTTTACAGTATACAGTATACTAAAATGAATTAATAGTATATAGTATGTAGTATACAGTATGTTAGTATGGGTATTCGAACACAGCTGTAATTCCCAAAGCTGCATAAGAGCAAAACTGAGATCTGAAAATAACTAGCTAAGATTCTCAAGTGCTAGAGTGGTGTGGAGCTGTCCTCTCTTTCCGTCCTTGAACAATATTGCAGAACAACTCGTCAGAACCGTCTTAGTTTTGCGACAGAAATGACACGACTGCCACTTACAGCAACCGCTGAGAAACGAGGGGAGACCAGTCCTCCTCCAATACAGCCACTGATTACCAAAACAAGTCACAAATTGCACTGCCCCTTTATGCTGGTTGATGTGTCAATAACTATCTGCAAATTATGAGCAGTCAGCAGTTCACACGCCAAGTAGGCCACTGGGAAGACAGGCAGCACGTACAGTAGATGGCCCTAGCTTGCAAAAAGTCAGTACTCGACCACAACAGATAAAGACAAAAAATTTAAATATACTTAGATATGAGCGTTTGTGGCCTCCATTTGAGAGAAACAGAATAAATTTGTCATTACTAGTCTTACTACTTCTACTGGTAGCATACTTTTTGCATAATGGTAAAACATTTAGTCAACATCTGTACCCCCGAGAAACTCTGATTAGCATAGTAATAAAATCCCCGTCAAAATCTGTCTGCATAGGCTAGAGATATATTTTTTGCATGTCTCATCCGCCAATGGCGACCTTACGAATCTGCGATGGAAGGTAGGTCGAGCTACAGCGGTGTTTGCCAGACCATGAAACATCTCGAAAATCGGTCTTCTCAGGAAAACAACTGTATCGTCCGAACAGTTTGGCCTACACACTATGACCACTCTATTAAAAGGTGAGACTATCATAAGCCTCACAAGACATTTTTTTAATTTCACCTTTATTTAACCAGATAGGCAAGTTGAGAACAAGTTCTCATTTACAATTGCGACCTGGCCAAGATAAAGCAAAGCAGTTCGACACATACAACAACACAGAGTTACACATGGAGTAAAACAAACATACAGTCAATAATACAGTACAAAAATAAGTCTATATACAATGTGAGCAAATTAGGTGAGGTAAGGGAGGTAAAGGCAAAAAAAGACCATGGTGGCGAAGTAAATACAATATAGCAAGTAAAACACTGGAATGGTAGATTTGCAGTGGAAGAATGTGCAAAATAGAAATAGAAATAATGGGGTGCAAAGGAGCAAAATAAATAAATACAGTAGGGGAAGAGGTAGTTGTTTGGGCTAAATTATAGATGGACTATGTACAGGTGCAGTAATCTGTGAGCTGCTCTGACAGCTGGTGCTTAAAGCTAGTGAGGGAGATAAGTGTTTCCAGTTTCAGAGATTTTTGTAGTTCGCTCCAGTCATTGGCAGCAGAGAACTGGAAGGAGAGGCGGCCAAAGGAGGATTTGGCTTTGGGGGTGACCAGAGAGATATACCTGCTGGAGCGCGTGCTACAGGTAGGTGCTGCTATGGTGACCAGCGAGCTGAGATAAGGGGGGACTTTACCTAGCAGGGTCTTGTAGATGACCTGGAGCCAATGGGTTTGGCGACGAGTATGAAGCCAGGGCCAGCCACCGAGAGCGTACAGGTCGCAGTGGTGGGTAGTATATGGGGCTTTGGTGACAAAACGGATGGCACTGTGATAGACTGCATCCAATTTATTGAGTAGGGTATTGGAGGCTATTTTGTAAATGACATCGCCGAAGTCGAGGATCGGTAGGATGGTCAGTTTTACGAGGGTATGTTTGGCAGCATGAATGATGGATTCTTTGTTTGCGAAATAGGAAGCCAATTCTAGATGTAGCTTTAGATTGGAGATGTTTGATGTGAGTCTGGAAGGAGAGTTTACAGTCTAACCAGACACCTAGGTATTTGTAGTTGTCCACATGTTCAGAACCGGGTGGGCAGGTGCAGGCAGCGATCGGTTGAAGAGCATGCATTTAGTTTTACTTGTATTTTAGAGCATTTGGAGGCCACGGAAGGAGAGTTGTATGGCATTGAAGCTCGTCTGGAGAGTTGTTAACACAGTATCCAAAGAAGGGCCAGAAGTACACAGAATGGTGTCATCTGCGTAGAGGTGGATCAGAGACTCACCAGCAGCAAGAGCGACATCATTGAGTCGACATCATTGAGTTGACATCAGAGAGTCGGCCCAAGAATTGAACCCTGTGACACCCCCATAGAGACTGCCAGAGGCCCGGACAACAGGCCCTCCGATTTGACACACTGAACTCTTTCTGAGAAGTAGTTGGTGAACCAGGCGAGGCAATCATTTGAGAAACCAAAGCTATTGAGTCTGCCGATGAGGATGTGGTGATTGACAGAGTCGAAAGCCTTGGCCAGGTCAATGAATACTGCTGCACAGTATTGTTTCTTATCGATGGCGTTTAAGATATCGTTTAGGACCTTGAGCGTGGCTTAGGTGCACCCATGACCAGCTCTGAAACCAGATTGCATAGCGGAGAAGGTGCGGTGGGAATCGAAATGGTCGGTAATCTGTTTGTTGACTTGGCTTTCGAAGACCTTAGAAAGGCAGGGTAGGATAGATATAGGTCTGTAGCAGTTTGGGTCAAGAGTGTCCCCCCCTTTGAAGAGGGAGATGACCGCAGCTGCTTTCCAATCTTTGGGAATCTCAGACGACACGAAAGAGAGGTTGCAACAATTTCGGCAGATCATTTTAGAAAGAAAGGGTCCAGATTGTCTAGCCCGGCTGATTTGTAGGGGTCCAGATTTTGCAGCTCTTTCTGAACATCAGCTGACTGGATTTGGGAGAAGGAGAAATGGGGTAGGCTTGGGCGAGTTGCTGTGGGGGGTGCAGTGCTGTTGACCAGGGTAGGGGTAGCCAGGTGGAAAGCATGGCCAGCCGTAGAAAAATGCTTATTGAAATTCTCAATAATAGTTGATTTATCGGTGGTGACAGAGTTTCCTATCCTCAGTGCAGTGGGCAGCTGGGAGGAGGTGCTCTTATTCTCCATGGACTTTACAGTGTCCCAGAACTTTTTTGAGTTTGTGTTGCATGTCTGAAGGTAGCTCGGTACTAGTTGAAACAATTTACGGGAGTATACACTGAGTGTACAAAACATAAGGAACACCCGCTCTTTCCATTACATAGACTGACTAGGTGAATCCAGGTGAATGCTATGATCCCTTATTGATGCCACTTGTTAAATCCACTTCAATCTGTGGAGATGAAGAGGAGGAGACAGGTTAAAGAAGCATTTAAGCCTTGTGACATGGATTGTATATGTGTGCCATTTTGAGGGTGAATGGGCAAGACAAAATATTGAAGTGCATTTGAACAGGGTTTGTGTCACGATCGTGTGGAGGAGAGACGGACCAAAACGCAGCATGTGGAAAATAAGCCATCTTCTTTTATTAGAACGACGAAGATGAACATGAAACGAAACACTTATACAAACTATACAAAAACAACAAACGACCGTGAAGCTACAAATATAAGTGCTGACACAAAACACTTCGACATAGACAATTCCCCACAAACAGCTAAAGCCTATGGTTGCCTTAAATATGGCTCCCAATCAGAGACAACAATAACCAGCTGTCTCTAATTGAGACCCAATTCAGGCAACCATAGACTTTCCTAGATACCTACACTCAACCATAGACACAGCTAGACTACTATACTAAACATAAACCCAACTACTCTAATAAACCCCCTAAACCTTACAACCACCCTAGACACTACAAAAAACACATACATTCCCCATGTCACACCCTGACCTAACTAAAATAATTAAGAAAACAAAGAATACTAAGGCCAGGGCGTGACATAACCCCCCCCTTAAGGTGCGAACTCCGGGCGCACCAGCACATAGTCTAGGGGAGGGTCTGGGTGGGCGTCCGTCCACGGCGGCGGCTCCGGCACTGGTCGTGGTCCCCACCCCACCATAGTCACTACCCGCTTACGTAGCCTCCTCCAAATGGCCACCCTCCACATTAACCCCACTGGATTAAGGGGCAGCACCGGACTAAGGGGCAGCACCGGACTAAGGGGCAGCACCGGACTAAGGGGCAGCACCGGACTAAGGGGCAGCACCAGGATAAGGGGCAGCTCCGGACTGAGGAACGGATCCTGGCTGGACGGCTCTGGCGGATCCTGGCTGTTCGGCTCATGGCTGGCTGACGGATCTGGCTGCTCATGGCTGGCTGACGGATCTGGCTGCTCATGGCTGGCTGACGGATCTGGCTGCTCATGGCTGGCTGACGGATCTGGCTGCTCATGGCTGGCTGACGGATCTGGCTGCTCATGGCTGGCTGACGGATCTGGCTGCTCATGGCTGGCTGACGGATCTGGCTGCTCATGGCTGGCTGACGGCTCTGGCAGATCCTGTCTGGTTGGCGGCTCTGGCAGATCCTGTCTGGTTGGCGGCTCTGGCAGATCCTGTCTGGTTGGCGGCTCTGGCAGATCCTGACTGACGAATGGCTCTAGCGGCTCCTGACTGACTAACGGCTCTGACGGCTCGGGACAGACGGGCGGCTCTAATGGCTCGGGGCAGACGGATGGCTCAGACGGCGCTGGGGAGACGGATGGCTCAGACGGCGCTGGGGAGACGGATGGCTCAGACGGCGCTGGGGAGACGGATGGCTCAGATGGCGCTGGGCAGACGGATGGCTCTGGCCGGATGAGGCGCACTGTAGGCCTGGTGCGTGGTGCCGGAACTGGAGGCACCGGACTAAGGACACGCACCTTCAGGCTAGTGCGGGGAGAAGGAACAGGGCATACTGGACCCTGGGGACGCACATTAGGCCTAGTGCGTGGTGCCGGAACTGGTGGTACCGGGCTGGGGACACGCATCTCAGGGCTAGTGCGGGGAGCAGCAACAGGATGCACAGGACTCTGGAGACGCACAGGAGACTTGGTGCGTGGCGTAGGCACAGGTGGTAATGGGCTGGGGTGGGGAGGTAGCGCCGGAAATACTGGACCGTGCAGGCGTACTGGCTCCCTTGAGCATTGAGCCTGCCCAACCTTACCTGGTTGAATGGTCCCCGTCGCCCGCCCAGTGCGGGGAGGTGGAATAACCCGCACCGGGCTATGTAGGCGAACCGGGGACACCATGCGTAAGGCTGGTGCCATGTAAGCCGGCCCGAGGAGACGCACTGGAGACCAGACGCGTTGAGCCGGCTTCATGGCACCTGGCTCAATGCCCAATCTAGCCCTACCAGTGCGGAGAGGTGGAATAACCCGCACCGGGCTATGAACACGTACAGGAGACACCGTGCGCTCTACTGCGTAACACGGTGTCCGCCCGTACTCCCGCTCTCCACGGTTAGCCTGGGAAGTGGGCGCAGGTCTCCTACCTGCCCTCGGCCCACTACCTCTATGCCCCCCCCCAAGAAATGTTTGGGTTGTACTTGCGGGCTTCCAGCCTTGCCTCCGTGCTGCCTCCTCATATCGCCTCCTCTCGGCTTTCGCTGCCTCCAGCGCTTCACGAGGGAGGCGATATTCTCCCGGTTGTGCCCAAGGTCCCTTACCATCCAATTCGTCCTCCCATGTCCAGAAATCCTGTGTAAGTGGGTCCTGTTGCCACTGATCACGCTGCTTGATCCTTGTTTGGTGGGGAATTCTGTCACGATCGTGTGGAGGAGAGACGGACCAAAACGCAGCATGTGGAAAATAAGCCATCTTCTTTTATTAGAACGACGAAGATGAACATGAAACGAAACACTTATACAAACTATACAAAAACAACAAACGACCGTGAAGCTACAAACATAAGTGCTGACACAAAACACTTCGACATAGACAATTCCCCACAAACAGCTAAAGCCTATGGTTGCCTTAAATATGGCTCCCAATCAGAGACAACAATAACCAGCTGTCTCTAATTGAGACCCAATTCAGGCAACCATAGACTTTCCTAGATACCTACACTCAACCATAGACACAGCTAGACTACTATACTAAACATAAACCCAACTACTCTAATAAACCCCCTAAACCTTACAACCACCCTAGACACTACAAAAAACACATACATTCCCCATGTCACACCCTGACCTAACTAAAATAATTAAGAAAACAAAGAATACTAAGGCCAGGGCGTGACAGTTTGGTAGTAGGTACCAGGCAGGAACTGCAACACTGCTGAGTTTTTCACACTCAACAGTTTCCCATGTCTATCAAGAATGGTCCACCACCCAAAGGACATCCAGCCAACTTGACACAACTGTGGGAAGTATTGGAGTCAACTTGGGCCAGCATCCCTGTGGAACGCTTTCGACACCTTGTAGAGTCCTTGCCCCGACATATTGAGGTTGTTCAGAGGGCAAAAGGCAGTTAAACTGAAAATTAGGAAGGTGCTCCTAATGTTTTGTACAATCAGTGTATATAGAAGTAGTTTAGTGCCAATTGTTATTATTTTTAAAAGGGTCCAAAAAAATCTAAATAATCTCCTGATCTTTCGTTGGTCTCAATAGACACTGTAAAACAAACTTCCTTTGATTTATTTTTTGACAATTTGTTTTTACATGTTTGAATATGTTGTTTAACTTCTTGTCACTACAGGGGGTGCTGTTTCAACTTCGACATTTAGCGTTCCCAAATTAAACTGCCTCGTACTCAATTCTTGCTCGTACAATATGCATATTATTATTACTATTGGATAGAAAACAATCTAGTTTCTAAAACCGTTTGAATTATGTCTGTGGGTGAACCAGAACTCCTTCTGCAGCGAAATCCATGACAGGAACTGCGAAGGTCTGAAAACTAGGCTCTGTTCTCAGATCAGTTTAAAGCTCTGTATGTATCCTATGGGTCGACATGAACTGCACCCGCCTTCCCCTGGATGTCAGTAACCAATGAGAATTGGAATGGAATTTCTACGTAGCTCTCAGACCTTATAAAAGGCCATGGCATGCAGTGTCCGCTCTTTTCGACTTTCGTCAAGACGCAGAGGAGGACATCAGGATGGCATGCTCAAACGCTCTCGTTTTAGGCCTTATATATATCCGTCTGTGATTTAATTCGATATAGGTGTTAGAAACATCATAACAAAGTTATTTTAAACCGAGTTATATCAGTTTATGCGAGTATATTGCTATTTTCGGTATTTCCTTAGTATTGCGCTTTGACGATTTGGGCATGTCTGTGCGACATAGCTATTGTTAGCTGCTAATTCCAAAGTTGAAGAGGACGTTTTACAACCGTGCAACGATTCTTTTGGACAAAGGACAACTTGCCCAAGATTCTGATGGAAGCTCGTCCAAAAGTAAGAGCTATTTATGATGTTATTCCGTATTTATGTGGAAAAATTTAGTGTTTGGCCGCCATTATTGCGGCACTGGTCTGGCTGTAACGCACACTGTATGTCTAGTAACGTTAATTTAAAAAATCTAACACAGCGATTGCATTAAGAACTCATTTATCTTTCATTTGCTGTCCAACTTGTATTTTTTAGTCAAGTTTATGAATAGTTTTCGATTAGAATAGGTGCTTCTCCAAGATGGCGCCGGACAGATTGCTCTAAGTTTTGGCCACTATTCTCATTGTATAACCACGATTTGTGCCGCTAAATATGCACATTTTCGAACAAACTCTATATGCATTGTGTAATATGATGTTATAGGACTGTCATCTGAAGAATTCTGAGAAGGTTAGTGAAAAAATTTATATCTTTTGGTGGCTTATACTTATCGCTATGTTTTTGCTTGAATCAATGCTGTTGTGATGTTTGCTATTGTGGTAAGCTAATATAACGTTATATTGTGTTTTCGCTGTAAAACACTTAGAAAATCTGAAATATTGTCTGGATTCACAAGATCTGTGTTTTTCAATTGCTGTACGCTGTGTATTTTTAAGAAATGTTTCATGATGAGTAATTAGGTAATACACGTTGCTCTCTGTAGTTATTCTAGTCGCTTCGGTGAGAGTTGTGATGGTGGCTGCAATGGTAAACTATGATTTATACCTGAAATATGCACATTTTTCTAACAAAACATATGCTATACAATAAATATGTTATCAGACTGTCATCTGATGAAGTTGTTTCTTGGTTAGTGGCTATTTATATCTTTATTTGGTCGAATTTGTGATAGCTACTGATGGAGTAAAAAACTGGTGGAGTAAAAAAAGTGGTGTCTTTTGCTAACGTGGTTAGCTAATAGATTTACATATTGTGTCTTCCCTGTAAAACATTAAAAAAATCAGAAATGATGGCTGGATTCACAAGATGTGTATCTTTCATCTGGTGTCTTGGACTTGTGATTTAATGATATTTAGATGCTAGTATATACTTGTGACGCTATGCTAGGCTATGCTAGTCAGCTTTTTTACTGTGGGGGGTGCTCCCGGATCCGGGTTTGGGAGGAATTAGAGGTTAATGTGTTTCTGTGGGCTAATTGCAGGAAAGCCAAATTCAATGTTCAATGTTCATTAAAAAAATATGTAATGTATCTCTCTGTGGGAATGTGTGCGACTGTGAGAAAAGAGAGAATAGAACAGAACATAATACTGTAACGGTCATCGTTGCATGAAGAAGGATCGGACCAAAGCGCAGCGTGGTAAGTGTTCATGATATTTATTAACATTGAACACTAGAACAAAATAACACAGTGAGAAACGAAACCGAAACAGTCCTGTCAGGTGCAGAAAACACTAAACAGAAAATAACTACCCACAAAACATAGGTGGGAAAAAGCTACCTCAGTATGGTTCCCAATCAGAGACAACGATAGACAGCTGTCCCTGATTGAGAACCATACCCGGCCAAAACAAAGAAATACAACACATAGAAAAATGAACATAGAATGCCCACCCAAATCACACCAAAATAGAGACATAAAAAGCTCTCTAAGGTCAGGGCGTGACAAATAAATCAGCCAAGGAGGAAATTCTTTCCACAATCTTGTGCATAAAAAAATAGATGACCACATCAGTACAAATAATCAAATACAGTGTCAAGATGCCAGGTAAAAAAAATAGTGAGAAGACAACAATGTGTCAACTGTTGTGTGTTGACTGTTAGATCCCCATTAAAACATGCTAATCTTCAGCCTGTTGTTGCCATTTTGTGTGATGCATGGTGTTGTCAACACAAAGTTCTATTGTAACGTTATTAGACCTAATCATTCATTAACCCCTATCTGACTGAGGAGAGGATATGCATAGTGAATGTGTGCGTGTGTGAGGGAGAGAGAGTAAGGCCATCGTTCATTAGAGTAAAGCACAATCAGCGGTAAACTAAGCATGGAGGCCTCGCTCATTATGGTTTATTTAAAACAACACAGCACCTCATTCCAAATCTACTCTCTGCCATATGTATACAGTAATTAGTGAAGTGAGGAGGAGGTGGTGAGCTGCTCTGTGTGTGCGTTCATGTGTGTGTGTCTGCCAAAAGTGCCTGTGTGTGTGCGTGCGTGTTTGTGAGTGAGCATGTGTGTATGATGATTTTCATTTTGCGTTTTGCCTCAGTTCTGCCCCTACAACTAAGGATCTAATCAATCTGCCGGCTATTAAGTTTGTTAATTGATAATGCATACTAATTAGCTCTGGCTCTGTTTCCACGGTTACACAGAAATGGTGATTGTAGGCAGGGGTCCAAATGGACTTTTAAATCAGCGAGCGTGAGGTGAAAGCCACCAAGCCATCACACACATGTGGAGGCTCCTCAGAGGAGGAAGGGGAGGACCATTCTTCTCAGTGAATTTCATAAAAATAAAAATAGTGAAACATTTAAAACTTAAAAAAAAATTGTTGATAAAACCTCGGACGCTCAAGGTTATCACCCCTTCCGACTTGCACAGTAATTATGACAACTTCCGGAGGACATCCTCCAACCTATCAGAGCTATTGCAGCATTAACTGATATGATGTCCACCCAATCAAAGGATCAGATAATTAATTTAGTACTGAAAGCATAAGCCACAGCTAGCTAGCCCTGCTGTGCATATAATGTGGTGAGTAGTTGGCTCAAAATGAGAGAAAGACAATAGTTGAAGAAAGAGAGAGAGAGAGAGCTATATTTCGTCATGTTTTTAACTTTCACTTAAATAGCTAGCAAATGCAGCTAGCTAGTTTGGCCTACTCAGACACCCGGCTCAAACAGAGGGATGCTATGTTAGCTAGCTGGCAATGATTATCCTACACTGGAACTCTTCTAAGTCAAGGTAAGCTTTTGGTTTGAACAATTTATTGCCATATGGGCCCGCCGGTGTAACTGCTAAACTGCTTACACTGTACACTGTACTGCATGATTGTAGCGGGTTTGCTAACACGTTCATTTTTAACCTGTTATGGCTGCAGGGGGCGTATTGAAAACTGGAAAATATGTGCAAATTTTCAAACGGCCTCTAAATCAATTTTTGCTCTTACAATATGCATATTATTATTACTATTGGATAGAAAACAGTCTCTAGTTTCTAAAACCTTTTTAATTATTTCTCTAAGAGGAACAGAACTATTTTTACAGTCCATTTCCTATCCGGAAGTGAGATTTCCAAAATCGATGTCGCTCTTCGAGCCCTTGTCTATAAAAGGGCATGTCACTTAGGACTGTAGAAACACGTCATACGCCTTCCTCTGGGTGTCATGCGGAAGTGAGAGAAGAAATCAGTTGATTATCTCGTCCTGTATTTGAACACAGCCTCTTTGAGTGAGTATTGCACAGTTTATTTTTCTTTCTGGGCGCGAAGTAGCACCTGGACTCGGCTCCTGGAAAACACTCTGTAAAGGTGAATATGATCTCTGGCTTAGATTTTATTTGATACATGTCACAATATCATCCTAAAGTATGTTATTTCAATATAGTTTAATTATATTATTGAAATGTTTTCTGGACTTTAGACGTGATGCGACGCAAGAATTTTTTCAAGATGGAGAGGTTAGCGTCGCACTGCCAGTGTGCTTGCTAATTCAAGAGGGAAATTGTTCGTTCTGGATCGAAATAAAGACATTTCTGAACAAAGGACCCCTTGGAGAACATTCTGATGGAAGATCAACAAAGATAAGGACCCAATTTGGGATGCTTTTTCATATATCTGTCGAACTGTGCTATGCTGCCGTTTGCCTTGAGTCAATGCTGTTGTGATGTTAGCTATTGTAGTAAGCTAATATGACGATATATTGTGTTTTCGCTGTAAAACACTACAAAAATCGGAAATATTGGCTCCATTCACAAGATCTTTCTCTTTCATTAGCTATCCACCATATATTTCTCTGAAATGTTTTATGATGTGTAATTAGTAGTTGACGTTGGTGTCTGTATTTTCTCTGGCTACTCCCGTGCGATTTCTGACTGTAGCTATGATGGTAGCAGTAATGTAAAACTGATTTATAGCTAAAATATGCAAATTTTTTGAACAAAACATAGACTTATTGTGTAACATGTTATAGGACTGTCATCTGAGGTAGTTTTTTCTAGGTTATTTAGGTTGGTTCTAGGTTAGTTAGGTTGGCTTGTGCATGCTACTTGCATCCTACTTGTGCTGTGAAAAATGTCTGTCCTCCTTTTTTATTTGGTGGTGAGCTAACATAAATATATGTGGTGTTTTCTCTGTAAAACATTTAAAAAATCGGACATGTTGGCTGGATTGACAAGATGTTTATCTTTCAAATGCTGTATTGGACTTGTTAATGTGTGAAAGTTCAATATTTCTAAAAAGTATATTTTGAATTTCGCGCCCTGCACTTGAGCTGGATGTTGTCATAAGTGTACCGACCTCGGGCTTGCAGCCTGAAGAAGTTTTAAGCTACGTTGACTATGACGTTACTTTAGGTATGATGACAACGATGAAGGCTGTTTGTTGCGGTCAGCAGTTATTATATAGTTTGGCTTGCAAAGGTTTGTTTGCCTGGTCAAAGACAGCTGATGTGTTGTGAATTGAAATCCACAAGCGAAGGGAAAAGGTGAGAGGAGGAGAGCATGTAGATGCGAGAAGGAATACAAAATGGATGCTATGAAAGTGAACTGTGTTTACGTGCGATCAGGGGTGTATTCATTCCGGCAGATCTGTTGAAAAACGTTTCTTAAACTGAAGCAAACGGAACGAAACTGGGATAAACATACCTGGATTAGGCAATAGAGACTCTCATTTGCAACTTTTAATGATTACACACATATTTTTCTCTTGACTTGCGTGCACCTACTGTGCGTTGTAAACTTTAATTCACAGGCTAGGTTGTAGCAAACTCATGATGGGTATAGGGGAAATTTTACTATCATGTAGTAGACTAAACCTATCGTTGTTACATTGAACTGGTTGAATGGAATATGAATGACAGACATCCAATATGCTGTAATAGAAATAAGGCCACGTTCATAAAAAATGTTTTGTTTTAATTAAGCGCCACAGATCGCCACTTATGTGCACCCACATACATACATACACACAGTACCAGTCAAAAGTTTGGACACACCTACTCATTCAAGTTTTTATTGTTTTCCACATTTGTTATTTTTTACCTGAGAAATGTATTTTGAATGTAAACCATTCAGGTTTTATGCCTGGGCATTGCACTATTAGAGCAACCACTTTTGTGGTTAACTTCTCTAGGATAGGGGGCAGCATTTTCACGTTTGGATGAAAAGCATACCCAAATTCAACTGCCAGCTACTCATCCCCAGAAGATAAGATATGCATACTATTAGTATATTTGGATAGAAAACACTATGAAGTTTCTAAAACTGTTTGAATCATGTCTGTGAGTATAACAGAACGTATTTAGCAGGCGAAACCCCGAAACCCCGACAAACCATTTAGATTTTTATTTATTTTTGAGGTCACTCTCTTTTCAATGGATTTTCATTGGGAATCCAGATTTCTAATTGACCTGATTGCAGTTCCTACCGCTTCCACTGGATGTCAACAGTCTTTAGAAATTGGTTGAGGTTTTTTCCTTTGTGTAATGAAAATGTACGGCTATCCAGAACGAGGGTAACTTGAAGTGTACTGTTAGAGGCGCGTGACCAGAAAGCTAGCTACAGTTTGTTTTAATCCTGTATTGAACACAGATCATCCCGTCTTCAATTTTATAGATTATTTACATAAAAAAAGACCTAAAGTTGTATTACAAAAGTAGTTTGAAATGTTTTGGCAAAGATTACAGGTAACTTTTGAGATATTTTGTAGTCACGTTGTGCAAGTTGGAACCGGTGTTTTTCTGGATCAAACGCGCCAAATAAATGGACATTTTGGATATATATCGACGGAATTAATCTAACAAAAGGACCATTTGTGATGTTTATGGGACATATTGGAGTGCCAACAGAAGAAGCTCGTCAAAGGTAAGGCATGAATTATATCTTTATTTCTGCGTTTTGTGTCGCGCCGGGAGGGTTGAAATATGATGGTCTGTGATTGTTAGCTGGGGTGCTATCCTCAGATAATAGCATTGTTTGCTTTTGCCGTAAAGCATTTTTGAAATCTGACACGTTGGCTGGATTCACAACAAGTGTAGCTTTAATTTGGTATATTGAATGTGTGATTTCATGAAAGTAAAATTTTTATAGTAATTTATTTGAATTTGGCGCTCTGCATTTTCACTGGTTGCTGGCCAGGTGGGACGCTACCGTCCCACATATCACAGAGAGGTTAAGAGTCTCATTCTCTACCGACAGAGCTAGCCAGGCAACTAGGCAGAGCTAGGCTGTCCCCTGCCAAATGGCTATACAGGTTTCACATGAAGATTTGACAGTATTGAAGGACTACTGGTCATTTCGTGGCCACCTGTCCACTAAAAGACCAGGCTCACAAGTAGGAGCGAGTACTCAGGTGGGCCATACGGAGAACTTTTCCTCTCCCCTTACTTGCACCCCTTTTCATGCCATCTTGCTGTTGGGAACCAGTCAAAATCTCTCCTGGTACTCATTAACCTGTTGAGGACAAGGGGGTGCTGTTTTCACTTTTGGAGAAAATCGTATGATTTTTAAACGGCCTCGTACTCAATTCTTGCTCGTACAATATGCATATTATTATTACTATTGGATAGAAAACAGTCTCTAGTTTCTAAAAACGTTTGAATTATTTCTCTAAGTGAAACAGAACTCCTTTTACAGACCATTTCCTAACCGGAAGTGAGATTTCCAAAAGCGAACTCTCTCTTCAGGAGCTTGTCTATAAAAGGGCATGTCACTTATGACTGTAGAAACACGTCATACGCCTTCGCCTGTGTGTAATGCGGAAGTGAGAGAAAAAATCAGTTGATTATCTCGACCAGGGACTGAACACAACGTCTTGGACTGAGACGTGCGCACTTTTATTTATTTCCTGGGCGCGAAGTCTGACCTGTACTCGGCTCATTGAAGAACCTTTTTAAAGGTGAATATGATCTCTGGCTTCGATTTTCTTTGATACATGTCACAATATCATCTTAAAGTATGTTTTTTCAATATAGTTTAATTATATTATTGAAATTTATTCTGGACTTTAGACGTGATGCGACGCAAGAATTGGTTCAAGAACGAGAGGCTAGCAATGCTAGCTAATGGTGCTTGCTAATTCTGAGGGAAATCGTTCGTTATGGATCCAAATAAAGTCGGTTCTGAACAAAGGACCCCTTGGAGAACATTCTGATGGAAGATCCACAAAGATAAGGACCCAATTTGGGATGCTTTTTCATATATATCTGTCGAACTGTGCTATGCTACCGTTTGACTAGAAGCAATGCTGCTGTGTGCTAGCTATTGTAGTAAGCTAATATAACGATATATTGTGTTTTCGCTGTAAAACACTTCAAAAATCGGAAATATTGGCTCTGTTCACAAGATCTTATTCTTTCATTAGCTATCCACCATATATTGTTCTGAAATGTTTTATGATGTGTAATTAGTAGTTGACGTTGGTGTCTGTATTTTCTCTGGCTACTGCCGTGCGATTTCTGACTGTAGCTGTGATGGTGGCTATGATGGTAGCAGTAATGTAAAACTGATTTATAGCTAAAATATGCACATTTTTCGAACAAAACATATATTTATTGTGTAACATGTTATAGGACTGTCATCTGAGGGATTTTTTTCTAGGTTATTTAGGTTGGTTCTAGGTTGGTTCTAGGTTAGTTAGGTTAGCTACTTGCATGCTACCGTTGCTATGAAAAATGTCTGTCTGTCTTTTGTATTTGGTGGTGAACTAACATAAATATATGTGGTGTTTTCGCTGTAAAACACTTCAACAATCGGAAATATTGTCTGTATTCACAAGATATTTGTCTTTCATTAGCTATCCACCATATATTTGTCTGAAATGTTTTATGATGTGTAATTAGGTAGTTGGTGTCTGTATTTACTCTGGCTACTCCCGTGCGATTTCTGACTGTAGCTATGATGGTAGCAGTAATGTAAAACTGATTTATAGCTAAAATATGCAATTTTTTTGAACAAAACATAGATTTATTGTGTAACATGTTATAGGACTGTCATCTGAGGTAGTTTTTTCTAGGTTATTTAGGTTGGTTCTAGGTTAGTTAGGTTGGCTTGTGCATGCTACCTGCAGCCTACTTGTGCTGTGAAAAATGTCTGTCTGTCTTTTTTTATTTGGTGGTGACCTAACATAAATATATGTGGTGTTTTCTCTGTAAAACATTTAAAAAATCGGACATGTTGGCTGGATTGACAAGATGTTTATCTTTCAAATGCTGTATTGGACTTGTTAATGTGTGAAAGTTAAATATTTCAATTTTGTTTTTTGAATTTGCCGCTCTGCCTTTTCAATGGAATGTGGGAGGAGTGCCGCTAGCGGCACCCGTGGCCTCAACAGGTTAATTCATTTTTATTTCAACTTTATTTAATCAGGTAGGCTAGTTGAGAAAAAGTTCTCATTTACAACTGCGACCTAGCCAAGATAAAGTAAAGCAGTGCGACAAAAACAACAACACAGAGTTACACATGGAATAAACAAACACACAGTCAATCATACAATAGAAAAAGTCTATATACAGTGTGTGCAAATGAGGTAGGATATGGGAGGTAAGGCAATAAATAGGCCATAGTGGTGAAAAAATTACAATATAGCAATTAAACACTGGACCAGGTTGTCTCTCCGTCTCCTCCCTCCAGGTTCTCTCTCCAGTCCGGAGCTGTCAGAGCCGCCCGTCAGTCCGGAGCTGCCAGAGCCGCCCGTCAGTCCGGAGCTGCCAGAGTCGCCCGTCATTCTGGAGCTGCCAGAGCCGCCCGCCAGTCCGGAGCTGCCAGAGCCGCCCGTCAGTCCGGAGCTGCCAGAGCCGCCCGTCATTCCGGAGCTGCCGGAGCCGCCGCCTGTCCGGCGCTGCCAGAGTCTCCCGCCTGTCCGGCGCTGCCAGAGTCTCCCTCCTATTCGGGGCCTGCTGTAAGGGTCCCCAGTCCGGGGTCGGCGGCGAGGGTGGCCACTCCAGAGGCGCCACATAAGTGGGCCAAGACTAAGGTGGAGTGGGGTCTACGTCCCGCACCAGAGCCGCCACCGCGGTGAAATGCCCACCCAGACCCTCCCCTATAGGTTCAGGTTTTGCGGCCGGAGTCCGCACCTTTGGGGGGGTACTGTCACGTCCTGACCTTAGTTCCTTTTTTATGTCTCTATTTTGGTTTGGTCAGGGCGTGAGTTGGGGTGGGCATTCTATGTTTTGTTCTATGTTTTGTATTTCTGTGTTTGGCCTGGTATGGTTCCCAATCAGAGGCAGCTGTCTATCGTTGTCTCTGATTGAGAACCACACTTAGGTAGCCTGTTCCCACCTGTGTTTGTGGGTAGTTGTTTTCTGTTTTGTGTTGTCACCTTTCAGGACTGTTTCGATTTTCGTTGTTTCACTTTTGTTATTTTGTATTTAGTGTTCAGTTATAATAAATTAACATGGACACTTACCACGCTGCGTTTTGGTCCGATATTTCCTGTTCATCAGATGAAGAAGATCGTTACAACAGGTATAAATACACTCGGGATAATGGAGAAGATGGGCGACACCTGGAAGGGAGTGGAGACAAGCACAAAGACAGGTGAAACAGATCAGTGTGTCACACTTTCTACCTGTTCTCGATTATGGTGATACTATTTATCAGCTGCCTCTACTCTTAACTTCTCACAAGTCACCAACCCTGATCCGGTAGCACCCCCCACCCACCACACCACTGAGTAGCATAGCTAGCATAGCGTCACAAGTAACTTGTAGCATCTAAATATCATTAAATCACAAGTCTAAGACACCAGATGAAAGATACAGGTCTTGTGAATAAAGCCACCATTTCAGATTTTTAAAATGTTTTACAGGGAAGACACAATATGTAAATCTATTAGCTAACCACGTTAGCAAAGCACACGATATTTTTACTCCCAACAACCTTTTCCTGCGTCAGTAGCTATCACTAATTCGACGAAATAAAAATATATATAGCCACTAACCAAGAAACAACTTCGTAAGATGACAGTCTGATAACATATTTATGGAATTGCATAGTTATTTTTTTTTTTATGTGCATTTTTCAGGTATAAATCACAGTTCTACATTGCAGCTGCAATCTGAAAAGGTGCCGACCAAGCCAGAACAATTACAGAGACCAACGTCATATAACTAATTACTCATTTTAAAACATTTCAGAAAAATACACAGCGTACAGATATTGAAAGCCCAACATCTGGTGAATCCAAACAATATTTCAGATTTATGAAATGTTTTATAACGAAAACAAAATGTAGCGCTAAATTAGCATAGCTATACCAGGCAGATTCGGCTAGGCGCCCACGGCCAGTTCACATGCACAACAGATATGATATAACATCGTAAATTGGGTCTTACTATGGCTGATCTTTCATCAGAATGTTGATCAAAGTGTCCTTTGTCAAGATGAGTCGTTGGTTCAGTTCAGAATTGTTCCTTGCCCACTCCATTTAGCACAGGTACCGGTCGAGTGGCACGGATCTCAAACGTAAAGACAACGGAACACCACAAAACTCCCGAAAAAATTCAAATAATCTGATTAAACTATATTGAAAAAACATACATTACGATGATATGGTCACATGTATCAAACAAAATTCGACACGGAGATAGTTTGCATACATAACGCCAGCAAAACAGTACACAAACGCAGCTCAAATTCGAGCCATTCAGCAAACCGGAAGTTGTCGGTCACGCCAAAGAAATGGGTCCTATTTCACGTCAGTCCCAGATAAACAAAGAATTTCTCCTCTGACGTCCTCTTGACAACCAGAGGAAGGCGAATGAAGTGTGTTTCTGGTCATAGGGGGCACGACCATATATAGGCAGAGCTTTGAAGCCAGCATAACACATCTTGATTTTATGTTCTTGGTCATGGAAAGTGCTGTGGAATGACTTCTGTATCACTCAGAGACAAAATTGAAACGGGTTTAGAAACTAGGGATTGTTTTCTTTCCAATGGTATTATTTATATGCATATAGTAAGAGCAATAATTGAATAAGAGGCAGTTTAATCTGTAGAGCAAATTATGCTAATGCGAAAATAGCACCCCCTGTATTCTCAAGAGGTTTTTAAACCCCTGGATGCGGTTTTTCATAGTGCCCTTCTTTTTATGAAAGGAGACAGTTGTATTACTCATCACTGTATTCTTTACTAAAAGGTTGGCTGGACCTCTTTGAAGTCACATAGATCACATCATTACGCTATTTTTGTTGACAAAGCCCTGCTCCACAAACTTCCGACTTAACTTGTATTTTTAAATCTTAACAGTGATGTTATCTAACCCGTTTACAGGGTTTGTTAACTCCGGAAACACCTTTGGTGTCTAGTGAGTTAGGTAGATGTCACGTTCTGACCATAGTTCTTGTGTGTTTTGCTTGTTTTAGTGTTGGTCAGGACGTGAGCTTGGTGGGCATTCTATGTTGTGTGTTTAGTTTGTCTGTTTCTATGTTTGGCCTAATATGGTTCTCAATCAGAGGCAGATGTTTTGTGTTGTCTCTGATTGGGAATCATATATAGGTGGCTTGTTTTGTGTTGGGGTTTGTGGGTGGTTGTTTCCTGTCTCTGTGTTTTCTCTGCACCAGCTAGGACTGTATCGGTTTGCCACATTTTGTTATTTTGTAATTGTTAAGTGTTCACTGTTTATCAGTATTAAATATGTTGAGCACCAACTACGCTGCGTCTTGGTCCGATCCCTGTTACACCCTCTCTTCTCGTGAAGAGAGGGAAGGCTGCCGTTACAGTAGATCAGCCTTTGATTTCCGTGCTCCTTGCATGTAGAATGAATCTACAACGCACTTTAAAATTGAAGGATTTGGTGCCTCTAGGACATTTCAGACGGTTGTTAGGTGTCACGCCCTGACCTTAGAGAGCCTTTTTATTTCTCTATGTGGTTAGGTCGGGGTGTGATTTCGGTGGGCATTCTAGTTTTTCTATTTCTTTGTTGGTCGGGTATGGTTCCCAATCAGAGGCAGCTGTCTATCGTTGTCTCTGATTGGGGATCATACTTAGGCAGCCTTTTTTCCACCTTTAGTTTGTGGGATCTTGTTTTTTGGTTAGTTGCCTGTGTGCACGCCATTCGTTTCACGTTTCGTTTGTGCTTAAATGTTTTGTTTGGTGAGTTTCGATTTTATTAAAAGATGTGGAAGTCTACGCATGCTGCGCCTTGGTCCATTCATTTCAACGAGCGTGAAAGAAGATCCCACCACCCCAGGACCAAGCAGGAGTTAAGGACATCCTGGACGTGGGAGGAAGTAATGGCAGGAGACGAAAGCCTGCCATGGAGGCAGGCAGAAGCAGCAAGGGAACAACAACGATGACACCGGGTTTTGCGACCACGAAGGACGCCCGAGAGGCAGCCTCAAAAAATGTTTTGGGGGGCACACGGGGTGGGTGGCGGAAGCCAAGGTGGGAACCAGAACCTACCCCCTGTACTCACCGTGTGGAGTTGGTCACCGTTCAGGTACCATGTTAGCCGGATCTACGCACCGTGTCTCCAGTGTGCCTCCACAGCCCGTTGCGTTCGGTGCCTGCTCCTCGCACTTATCGGGCTAAAGTGGGCATGTTTCCTGGACGGGTGGTGCTGGCACAGTGAGCCTGGTCTCCAGTGCGCCTCCTCGGAACAGGATATCCTGCGCTGGCTCTACGCGCTGTATCTCCGGTGCGCCTTCACAGCCCAGTGCGTCCTGTGCCAGCTCCCCGCACTTGCCATGCGAATGTGGTCCTTTGTCCAGGACGCGTTGTGACAGCTCTACGTCCTAGACCTCCAGTGCGCCTCCACGGCCCGAAGCCTCCTGTGATGATCCATGGCCCGAAGCCTCCAGTGATGATCCATGGCCCGAAGCCTCTATTGATGATCCATGGCCCGAAGCCTCCAGTGTTGATCCATGGCCCGGAGCCTCCAGTGATGATCCATGGCCCGGAGCCTCCAGTGATGATCCATGGCCCGGAGCCTCCAGTGATGACCCATGGCCCAAAGCCTCCAGTGATGATCCATGGCCCGGAGTCTCTAGTGACGGTCTGCAGTCCAGAGTCCCCAGCGACGGTCTGCAGTCCAGAGCCTGCAGTCCAGAGCCTCCAGCGGTCCGGAGTCCCCGGTGACGATCTACGGTCCGGAGCCTCCGGCAACGATCCACGGTCCGGTGCCTCTGGCGACGATAAATTGGTCCGGTTCCTCCGGCGATGATCTACGGTCCGGAGCCCCCGGTGACGATCCATGGTCCGGTTCCTCTGGCGACGATCCACAGTCCGGAGCCTCCAGTGACGATCCACGGTCCGGTTCCACGGAAGCGGAGGGATCAGCGAGCGGAGCGGGGTCTACGTCCCGAACCGGAGCCGCCACCGAGGCTAGATGCCCACCTGGACCCTCCTCCATGGAGTCAGGTTTTGCGGCCGGAGTCCGCACCTTTGGGGGAGGGGGGGGGCGGGGGGGGGTACTGTCACGCCCTGACCTTAGAGAGCCTTTTCATTTCTTTGTTTGGTTAGGTCGGGGTGTGATTTGGGTGGGCATTGTAGTTTTTCTATTTCTTTGTTGGCCGGGTATGGTTCCCAATCAGAGGCAGCTGTCTATCATTGTCTCTGATTGGGGATCATACTTAGGCAGCCTTTTTTCCACCTTTAGTTTGTGGGATCTTGTTTTTTGGTTAGTTGCCTGTGTGCATGCCATTAGTTTCACGTTTCGTTTGTGCTTGATTGTTTTGTTTGGTGAGTTTCGATTTTATTAAAAGATGTGGAACTCTACGCACGCTGCGCCTTGGTCCATTCATTTCAACGAGCGTGACATTAGGGGACATTTTTACTGAAGAATGTGTCTGTTATTTATTATTGTGCTTTGTTATTTGTGTATAATAATGTGTATATGAATGTGTAGTTTAATGTGTTCAATGCATTTTGATGTGTTTTATACAGGGCTCATCTGGAAAAGAGACCTTGGTCTCAGCATTGACTGTCAAAATAAAGGTAAACAAATGTTTTTTTAATTAAAAAACAAATAATACACAGAGGTTCAAAGTGGCAATGCAACCTCGAGGGCAAATGGAGAAATTTGCCATAAATGCAGGCAACAGAGATTACGAAGTGTGTTGCCGTTTTAATTATGGAGTGTTTTGCCGCCTGTTAGCTGTCAGTCAAATTGTGTCAAAGTTCAACCGAATTTAAGCTTAAGCATTCATTCTGAGTGGTTAAGGTTAGGGTTAAGGTTTGGGTTAACCCTTACAAAAAATACATTAAAAAACTGTAAAAAATGATGTGAGAAAAACACATAGTTTTGAACCATGACCGACTCATGTCCGCTACAGTTTCACCTGTGCATTTTCCCATTTCAATGTCAATTTAAACATAATAAATAAGGAGCCACGGAGAGTTATGTTCTTTTCACTGGGTTTCTCAGAATACTGACTGTTCAATTCAAAATCATCTCAATTTGCAAAAGTATATGTTGACATTCCATATAACAAAAATCAATGGACAGCTAACAATAACATAAGCAAAAAACAGCGAGATAGGATTAAACATTATCTATTAATATTAGATTAACATTTCATAAAAAGTAACCTTCTTAAAATACCTATCATTAGTGTGGTTCACATCTACACATTTATAACAGAAATCAAATGTATTCTCAATGACTTGCTTACAAAAGGGAGCTAGCTAGTACATTTTCTACTCTGTCAAAACAATAAAATGTCAAAATGACCAGAAAAGTCTTCACAGTTTAGTTAAACATGTTATCTCCATGCATACAAACTGGAAAACAGGATAAAAAATAAGGATACACGGAAGAGCTAGCTTCTCTGTTCTTTTCATTGGGCTTCTTCCAACTGTCAAGGACCAACATATGAAGAAGAGAGGTGCGCGCCGGCAGCAGTAACACATGCAGTGCCTCCCTCTAGTGGTAGCGCTAAGTGTACATGTATATCAATGCAACACCATGGAGGACTACAATAATAATGGAGTGGATGGCTCAGAAATAAGAAATAACCATATTTAACACACTTGAATTAATATACTCAACTAACATATTTAGAAATTCCACGTGGAAACATTGCTACTGTAACATGTTATCACCATCTTTTGACATTTCAGTATTTCACCCCCACGTGAACTTGCAATTATGTACAGTGGGGCAAAAAAGTATTTAGTCAGCCACCAATTGTGCAAGTTCTCCCACGTAAAAAGATGAGAGAGGCCTGTAATTTTCATCATAGGTACACTTCCACTATGACAGACAAAATGAGAAAAAAAATCCAGAAAATCACATTGTAGGATTTTTTATGAATTTATTTGCAAATTATGGTGGAAAATAAGTATTTGGTCAATAACAAAAGTTTATCTCAATACTTTGTTATATACCCTTTGTTGGCAATGACAGAGGTCAAACGTTTTCTGTAAGTCTTCACAAGGTTTTCACACACTTGCTGGTATTTTGGCCCATTCCTCCATGCAGATCTCCTCTAGAACAGTGATGTTTGGGGCTGTTGCTGGGCAACACGGACTTTCAACTCCCTACAAAGATTTTCTATGGGGTTGAGATCTGGAGACTGGCTAGGCCACTCCAGGACCTTGAAATGCTTCTTACGAAGCCACTCCTTCGTTGCCCGGGCGGTGTTTGGGATCATTGTCATGCTGAAAGACCCAGCCACGTTTCATCTTCAATGCCCTTGCTGATGGAAGGAGGTGTTCACTCAAAATCTCACGATACATGGCCCCATTCATTCTTTCCTTTACACAGATCAGTCGTCCTGGTCCCTTTGCAGAAAAACAGCCCCAAAGCATGATGTTTCCACCCCCATGCTTCACAGTAGGTATGGTGTTCTTTGGATGCAACTCAGCATTCTTTGTCCTCCAAACACGACGAGTTGAGTTTTTACCAAAAAGTTCTATTTTGGTTTCATCTGACCATAAGACATTCTGCCAATCTTCTTCTGGATCATCCAAATGCTCTCTAGCAAACTTCAGACGGGCCTGGACATGTACTGGCTTAAGCAGGGGGACACGTCTGGCACTGCAGGATTTGAGTCCCTGGCGGCGTAGTGTGTTACTGATGGTAGGCTTTGTTACTTTGGTCCCAGCTCTCTGCCGGTCATTCACTAGGTCCCCCCGTGTGGTTCTGGGATTTTTGCTCACCGTTCTTGTGATCATTTTGACCCCACGGGGTGAGATCTTGCGTGGAGCCCCAGATCGAGGGAGATTATCAGTGGTCTTGTATGTCTTCCATTTCCTAATAATTGCTCCCACAGTTGATTTCTTCAAACCAAGCTGCTTACCTATTGCAGATTCAGTCTTCCCAGCCTGGTGCAGGTCTACAATTTTGTTTCTGGTGTCCTTTGACAGCTCTTTGGTGTTGGCCATAGTGGAGTTTGGAGTGTGACTGTTTGAGGTTGTGGACAGATGTCTTTTATACTGATAACAAGTTCAAACAGGTGCCATTAATACAGGTAAAGACTGGAGGACAGAGGAGCCTCTTAAAGAAGAAGTTACAGGTCTGTGAGAGCCAGAAATCTTGCTTGTTTGTAGGTGACCAAATACTTATTTTCCACCATAATTTGCAAATAAATTCATTAAAAATCCTACAATGTGATTTTCTGGATTTTTTTTCTCATTTTGTCTGTCATAGTTGAAGTGTACCTATGATGAAAATTACAGGCCTCTCTCATCTTTTTAAGTGGGAGAACTTGCACAATTGGTGGCTGACTAAATACTTTTTTGCCCCACTGTACATTCTACATACACATTTGGCGTACATGGTACTTTTATATAAAGCTGTCACATAACATTAATACTTTACCAAACATAAACTCTTTAATCCCAACCCTCAGCCACTCTCAGCCCATCCCACCTATCACCATAGACCAAACTCGTTTGGTTTCCTTGTGCCATATATTGTTCAATTGTGCTGTTTTACATAATTTAACCTTTCTAACCGTAAAGTATCCACAGATTGTGAGCTAAAGATAAACCTTTCCTATGAGTATTATTATATTATTTATTGACTGACTATGGTTTTACAAATCGCCCAATGTTGCTATTTGTAAGGTAAATTTTAAGTGCATGTTGTGATTTCTTTAACCATTCCTGAACCTGTGACCAGAAACAAGCTACATAGATAATTTATTCTGGTATTGCCCCTATTGATTCTGTCTCTTCGCAGCAAAAATGTACAGAGCTGAGATTGTTGCATTCTGTTGGTGGCAAGAATTTTATATAACAATTTAAATGGGAAAACTCTAAGTGTTGAATCAAGTGTAGTTTTTTGTACCAGTTCGTAAACCATATGCCATGGAATTGGTACATCGAAAATCTCTTCCCACTGTGACTATTGAAACCATTGATAGAACTGAAAGTGCGAACCACCCGCATTTAATCATATCAAGGTGACTGGGAAATGGTCGAACACAAACAGTGTAGTTATTCCCTCCATAAGGCAATCAAACAGGCAAAACGTTAGTACAGAGACAAAGTGGAGTTGCAATTCAGCTGCTCAGACACGAGAGGTATGTGGCAGGGCCTACAGACAATCACGGATTACAAAGGGAAAACCAGCCACGTTGCTGATACCAACGTCTTGCTCACCGGACAAGTTAAACACCTTCACCGGCTTTGAGGATAACAGTGCCACTGACGCGGCCTGCTACCGAGGGCTGTGGGCTCTCCTTCTCCGTGGCCGACGTGAGTAAGCCATTTAAGCGTGTTAACCCTCACAAGGCTGCCAGCCCAGACGACATCCTTAGGCATGCCATCACGGACATATTCAATCTCTCCCTATCCTAGTCTGCTGTCCCCACATGCTTCAAGATGGCCACCATTGTTCCTGTACCCAAGAAAGCAGAGGTAATTGAACTAAATGACTATTGCCCTGTAGCAGTCACTTCTGTCATCATGAAGTGCTTTGAGAGACTAGTCAAAGATCATATCACTTTACCTGTCACCCTAGACCCACTTCAATTTGCTTACCGCCCCAATAGATCCACAGACAATGTAATCGCCATCACACTGCACACTGCCCTGGATCCCATCTGGACAAGAGGAATACCTATGTAAGAATGCTGTTCATTGACTATAGCTCAGCATTCAACACCACAGTACCCTCCAAACTCATCATTAAGCTTGTGGCCCTGGGTCTGAACCCTGCCCTGTGCAACTGGGTCCTGAACTTCAAAACCTCCACTTCGCTGATCTTCAACACTGGGGCCCCACAAGGGTGCGTGCTCAGCCCCCTCCTGTACTCCCTGTTCACCCATGACTGCGTGGCCAAGCGCGCCTCCAATACAATCTTCAAATTCGCAGACGACAACAGTAGTAGTCTTGACTACCAACAGTGACGAGACAGCCTACAGAGAGGAGATGAGGGCTCTGGGAATGGGGTGCCAGGAAAAGAATAACCTCTCACTCAATGTCAACAAAACTAAAGGAGATGATCGTGGGCTTCAGGAAACAGCAGAGGGAGCACCCACCTATCCACATTGACAGGACCGCAGTGGAGAAGGTGGAAAGCTTCAAGTTCCTCGGTGTACACATCATGGACAAACTGAAAAATGGTCCACCCACACAGACAGTGTGGTGAAGAAGCCACAACAGTGGCTCTTCAACCTCAAAGAAATTTGGCTTGGCACCTAACACCCTCAAACTTTTACAGATGCACAATTGAGAGCATCCTGTTGGGCTGTATCACCGCTTGGTACGGCAACTGCACCACCCGCAACCGTAGGGCTCTCCAGAGGGTGGTGCGGTCTGCACAACGCATCACCGGGGGCAAACTACCTGCACTCCAGGACACTTACAGCACCCGATGTCACTGGAAGGCCCAAAATATCATCAATCACAACAACCACCCGAGCCACTGCCTGTTCACCCGCTATCATCCAGAAGGTGAGGTCAGTACAGGTGCATCAGAGCTGGGACCGAGAGACTGAAAAACAGCTTCTATCTCATGGCCATCAGTTTTATTGCCATCACTAGCACATTAGATGCTGCTGCCTATAGGCATAGACTAGAAATCACTGGCCACTTTAAAAAATGAAACACTAGTTACTTTAATAATGTTTACATATTTTGCATTACTCATCTCATATGTGAATATACTGTATTCCATACTATTCTACTCTATCTTAGTTTATGCCACTCTGACATTGCTCCTCCATATACACTGCTCAAAAAAATAAAGGGAACACTTAAACAACACAATGTAACTCCAAGTCAATCACACTTCTGTGAAATCAAACTGTCCACTTAGGAAGCAACAATGATTGACAATAAATTTCACATGCTGTTGTGCAAACGGAATAGACAAAAGGTGGAAATTATAGGCAATTAGCAAGACACCCCCAATAAAGGAGTGGTTCTGCAGGTGGTGACCATAGACCACTTCTCAGTTCCTATGCTTCCTGGCTGATGTTTTGATCACTTTTGAATTCTGGCGGTGCTTTCACTCTAGTGGTAGCATGAGACGGAGTCTACAACCCACACAAGTGGCTCAGGTAGTGCAGCTCATCCAGGATGGCACATCAATGCGAGCTGTGGCAAGAAGATTTGCTGTGTCTGTCAGCGTAGTGTCCAGAGCATGGAGGCGCTACCAGGAGACAGGCCAGTACATCAGGAGATGTGGAGGAGGCCGTAGGAGGGCAACAACTCAGCAGCAGGACCGCTACCTCCGCCTTTGTGCAAGGAGGAGCAGGAGGAGCACTGCCAGAGCCCTGCAAAATGACCTCCAGCAGGCCACAAATGTGCATGTGTCTGCTCAAACGGTCAGAAACAGACTCCATGAGGGTGGTATGAGGGCCCGACGTCCACAGGTGGGGGTTGTGCTTACAGCCCAACACCGTGCAGGACGTTTGGCATTTGCCAGAGAACACCAAGTTTGGCAAATTCGCCACTGGCGCCCTGTGCTCTTCACAGATGAAAGCAGGTTCACACGCACATGTGACAGACATGACAGAGTCTGGAGACACCGTGGAGAACGTTCTGCTGCCTGCAACATCCTCCAGCATGACCGGTTTGGCGGTGGGTCAGTCATGGTGTGGGGTGGCATTTCTTTGGGGGGCCGCACAGCCCTCCATGTGCTCGCCAGAGGTAGCCTGACTGCCATTAGGTACCGAGATTAGATCCTCAGACCCCTTGTGAGACCATATGCTGGTGCTGGGTTCCTCCTAATGCAAGACAATGCTAGACCTCATGTGGCTGGAGTGTGTCAGCAGTTCCTGCAAGAGGAAGGCATTGATGCTATGGACTGGCCCGCCCGTTCCCCAGACCTGAATCCAATTGAGCACATCTGGGACATCATGTCTCGCTCCATCCACCAACGCCACGTTGCACCACAGACTGTCCAGGAGTTGGCGGATGCTTTTGTCCAGGTCTGGGAGGAGATCCCTCAGGAGACCATCCGTCACCTCATCAGGAGCATGCCCAGGCGTTGTAGGGAGGTCATACAGGCACGTGGAGGCCACACACACTACTGAGCCTCATTTTGACTTGTTTTAAGGACATTACATCAAAGTTGGATCAGCCTGTAGTGTGGTTTTCCACTTTAATTTTGAGTGTGACTCCAAATCCAGACCTCCATGGGTTGATAAATTTGATTTCCATTGATCATTTTTGTGTGATTTTGTTGTCAGCACATTCAACTATGTAAAGAAAAAAGTATTTAATAAGAATATTTCATTCAGATCTAGGATGTGTTATTTTAGTGTTCCCTTTATTTTTTTGAGCAGTGTATATTCTTAATTCCATTCCTTAGATGTGTTTGTATTGGGTATATGTGAAATTGTTAGATATTACTGCACTGTCGGAGGTTGAAACACAAGCATTTCGCTACGCCGGCAATAACATCTGCTAAACACGTGTATGTGACCAATAAAATGTGATTTGATTTTGATTTGCAAGCATGCCAAAAGGTGGCCATAGGCCTACAGCCGTTGAGATTCGGCCAAAAGGCCTCTCTCCATGTGACGGTTATTATTTGTGACTTTTCAATCTTTCTGTTTCCCCGTTTTTACCCATGGAATCCTGCTGATGTATTAGTTGCCATGAACAACCTAGAGAAAAGGTTGTCACGGGCAACCTCACATTGTTATAGCAACTACCAAGAGAATTTCCTCTCTCTTGCTGCAACCTTCAGCTCAATGTCTCTATCATCTACCTTACCATCATGATCAATTGCTGAAAACCATGAACAGATGGAGAATTCTTTTTATGTTTTTGAATTAAAATGCAATAGGATTTATTTTCTGGTAGGCAATGTTTTTCCTGCTGGTGGGCAGACAGCAATCAGGAGAACATTTCAGAACTTTTTCTTGTCTGTAATGAATGCTAGATTATTTAAATTACAATGTCAAATAATTGATATATATATATTTATGCCATTTAACAGACAATTGTAACCAAAGTGACTTTGCATATTTTTTTTAAGTACGGTTGGTCCCAAGAATTGAACCCACTATAGTAGGGGGAAAGAAGAAGGAGAAACAAGGGGAAGGAAAAGGAGGGAAACTAATTCTGAATAACACCTATGGTCAATTTCCTTTAATGAATTGGTGAATTAAAAATCACCTGCGTTAATATAATCATAACATAGAAGTTTTGTTAATGCACTATAGTTCTGTTATCCTGTTTATGCTATTTGTATCTTAAATATTAGCCATCTGCTTCTGTTTCTTGTGGACTGCAGTAAAAGTTAAGAAAGATTCAGCTACAAATGAAGAATGACTCACCAACAAATAAAAATCAAATCAAAGAATTGTATGAAATGTAGAAACATGTTTATTATTGATCATTTGTGAAACATTTGGTTTATACACACACAGCTGGTTTGTCTCTTCAGGCACCCCTGCAGCTTCAGCCTCTGAACAAGCCCCACGTGCTTCACAAACTAAGCCCTGGCCAATCTTCGTGGACTGCAGGAAGGACCCTGCCCCACCATGAAGGCCCACTGGGGTCACTCAGCTCCACTTCCAGCCACGCCTCCATGGCCTGCTCATCCTCTTTCTCCTCCTGCTCAGAATATACTGTACTACAGTATTTTGCCCCAGTCTATACTACAGTCACTCTTCCTTCCTCTGTTCTGTGTATGTACTTGTGTTTTTCCACACACTTTTATTAAAAACACATTTAAGAAACAAACCTCTAAAACAAATCAACCCCTGCCACTGCTCTCTAACAAAGACCTGACAAATTCACACAACCTCAGACAAGGTGTATTTTTAAGAAGTGTCAATTCAACATTGATTCATCTTGACTGTGGCACTATTTAACTTGTCAGAGACACCGCTCAGGCTGTTCCGAAGTGGGAAGGAAACGTACCCATAGTAAAACAATTATTTTGTAGAGTAAAATGGCAATGTTGTCCTGTGTGTTGTGATGGCTACATGTTGCTCCACACACACACACACTAGGGGCCCCAAGGTAAAATAGACCCAATACCATTGCATGCTGCACTCTGAAGACACACACACTTACACTTTAAGAAACAAACCTCTTAAACAATAAATAGGTATATGTGGGAACTCCTTCAAGACTGTTGGAAAAGCATTGCAAGTGAAGTTGGTGGAGAGAATGCCTGAGTGTGCAAAGCTGTCATCAAGTCAAGGAGTGGCAACTGAAGAATTTCAAATATAAAAAACGTTTATTTTTTTTAACACTTTTTCAGTTACTACATGATCCCATGTGTTATTTCATAGTTTTGATGCCTTCACTATTATTCTACAATGTAGAAAATAGTAAAAATAAAGAAAAACTCTGGAATGAGTAGGTGTCCAAACTTTTGACTGGTACTGTATATATAAATGTGCATGCATTAAACACATTACTTTCAAGTATCAAGACAACATATTCTTTAAATGTTAACAACTAATGCGTTTTAATGTTTACATCATTGTCTAACCACATGGGAAGAAAAAAAATCACTGGGAAGAGGTTAGATTGCTTGTAAAATAACAAAACAGTCCAAATTGGCCTTGTCTAAAATTGGTGTGAAATTGAAAGTGCTGTCACTAACCTTGTTTAGACCGAGAACCAAAGTGGAAAACTCCCTGCAAAATGCCTGCGAGGCCTGTCTAAAAAGACGTCATTCAGAACATACCAGCTCGTAACTGGAACAACCTCTACTACCTCCAGGCATAGTTAAACTCCCAATAAACACTGAGAGAGGTTATTGCAAACACCCTTGTCTAAAATTGGTGTGACATTGAAAGTGCTGTCACTAACACATGAACACTCAAACAGATGATTGCAAACATGATGATGGCACCGACAGACACTCTGCTTCTAGCTCCTCAGCAACTTTGCAATATTTGTTTGTGTGTGTTATTTCTTACATTATTAGCATCACCAGCATTACAACCAGAAATACTTTCCCGAATTGGATAATGTTTACATACTGTTTTACTCATTTCAAATGTTCATACTGTATTTTAGTCACTCTGACATTGCTCGTACTAATGTTTATATATTTCTGAATTTCATTATTTTATTTAGATGTGTGTGCATTGTTAGATACTACTGTACTGTTGGAGCTAGGAACACAAGCATTTTGCTACACCCACAATAAATATGTGTATGTGACCAATACAATTTGAATTGATTTGATCTTATGTCAATATGGATCCGGGTTTCACCTGAAACGCAGCAAAACCCATATGAAATTACATTTATTATTAAGGTTGTCACAATGCCAAAATATAATCCACAAAATAATGCCAAGCCAAAGTATTATGATACCAAGTAGAGGCTAAACCTTTTTGTCACTGTTATTCTCATCTCGTATCAATAGAACAATGCATTTCACCTTGCGACCTTGTGGGTCGTGTGAGTGGTGGTTATGGTGTCTGCCGTGGTCTCTGAGCTCATGCTGTCCAGTCTGTAGACTCTCTCTCGCTCTGAGTGGTGCGAGTGGTGGGAATACTTGGAGGAGGAGTTGGCCTTTTAGAGATGAGCCCCTCTCCCAATCTATGCCCCTCTCTCTGTCCCTGTCTTCCTGGAGTGCAGGGGAGGCATCGCAGGGTGGTGTATCATGTGCTTCCAGCCCCTCCAGCATTAGGATGTCTAGGGTAGATTGGGGGTTTGTAAGTACGTAAGGAAGCAGTAGGGGGTGGGGGGGGGGGGGGGGGGGCGACCATATCACCCTATCTTTTGAGGAGGTGCACGGAACATCAGTTTGGCATGGAGAAACTACCTTATCCGCTTGAATAAAATACAAAACAGTAGCTAGCAAGATGGAGGTCACAGAGGTTATTTTTAAAGGTCAACTGCCCCCTAGAACCAACCTCTCTGGTTTTAAACGGCCTATGTGGCATCGATATGAGTCAGAAACATTCTAGTGTCAAAATTGACTACAAAGTGTCAATAGGATAATTTTGGTCATGGTCAGTCTCGTCAAAAACAGAGTTTTGTAAGTGACTTTGTCACGACTTACTGGGTGTGGGATTACTTACATGCCCCATTTTGTCAATGATGCCCAATTCCCCAGAAACTACAAGTTGTGGTCCGCACTGAACGGCCATGTGTACATTTGTTGTCAAGTCTGCAACACACGAACATTTTGCAAATAGGAGTGAAAACGGGCTTCCATAATGCATTTCAACTATATTGCCAGATGGCCAGGAATAGATTACATCTGACCAGGTCACTTTCGCTGCCTCTTAACCATTAAACCACAGGTGTTCGGGAGTACATTAGCTAAGTAGATAGCTGGTACAAGCCAGATAGTAGCTACTTTTGGTTATACAACATTATTTGATAATGCTAGCGAGCCAGGCTAGCTATGACACCACAGATGAAAGGGGAATGATATTGTAGCTAGCTAAATACACTGCTCACCGTTTGAGCAGACACATGCACATTTGTGGCCTGCTGGAGGTCATTTTGCAGGGCTCTGGCAGTGCTCCTCCTTGCACAAAGGCGGAGGTAGCGGTCCTGCTGCTGGGTTGTTGCCCTCCTACGGCCTCCTCCACGTCTCCTGATGTACTGGCCTGTCTCCTGGTAGCGCCTCCATGCTCTGGACACTACGCTGACAGACACAGCAAACCTTCTTGCCACAGCTCGTATTGATGTGCCATCCTGGATGAGCTGCACTACCTGAGCCACTTGTGTGGGTTGTAGACTCCGTCTCATGCTACCACTAGAGTGAAAGCACCGCCAGCATTCAAAAGTGACCAAAACATCAGCCAGGAAGCATAGGAACTGAGAAGTGGTCTGTGGTCACCACCTGGGGAACCACTCCTTTATTGGGGGTGTCTTGCTAATTGCCTATAATTTCCACCTTTTGTCTATTCCATTTGCACAACAGCATGTGAAATTTATTGTCAATCAGTGTTGCTTCCTAAGTGGACAGTTTGATTTCACAGAAGTGTGATTGACTTGGAGTTACATTGTGTTGTTTAAGTGTTCCCTTTATTTTTTTGAGCAGTGTACATCAAGCTAACGTGTAATGTGATGTACCATGTCAGAGGAAGATGTGCCCCAGCACCACCAGACAAAATGTTGATAGGTACAGTGTCTGTGAATGACAATAAAAGATTAAAGACAAGTGTAATATTTGCCAATTGTTATATTATCAGAACACTGCTTCCACAGTATTATGTGAGGGATGGTTTATTCTACATGGAGCTGTTACACTTTAAAGTTATCAAAACACTTTGTTTAAAATATCTACATAAGTTCTGCAATTGCATTCTTCTCATATTACTCTGTAGGCGACTCAGTATGAGAAGACTGCCGTCCTCCTGGCTCTCACATATGCCTGTAGTTATTGAACTCTGCCTGCTGGACACATGAGGCAAACTACTGTATGTCATATACAGGATGGAGTGTCAAACTCCACCCCTCCTGCACATGTCCATAACCTGTAATACACTACATAGATGGAAGGGACTTCATCACCTACTGGAGACTTGACAGAACCTCACCCAGCGAGCTGTGCATGTCAGTGTGTTAGACACCCAAATCCTTAGATTTCGTCAAAAAGACCATTGACATAGAAATACCATTCTAGTTCTGGTTAGATAACTGAATTTATACTATACACACACAACTGATTTTGATTTAGTAGGTAAAGTGTAGGCATACTGTCTTTATAAGCGCATCAATATGATATTTAGAGCGGAAAATGTTTTGTCTTTATTGATGTATTTACACTTAAGCTGGCTGATGTTTGTGCAGTGTCCATATGTAGCCTACATCTGTAGGGATATTAGTTCTGGGATTTGTTTCCCGGGAAAGATCTAACAGCGTACATAAGGAGAGACCAGCTGTCTATTGGAAGAAGGTGTCGCTGCAGTGGATAGATGCCGTCTTAATATTGACTTACTCTGCTGACCTACACATACACAAACCTAAGAGTATACCTAAGAAAAGGTTGTCATAGCTTTCTAATATTGAGTAGAGTCATTTTTATTGTCCTCATAAAACACCTCTATGCTTCAATATCATTCGCAAATGTAAAAAAAGCTTTCCTGCTCCTCCTCTCTACCTAACTTTACCTCGTAGTCCCATTAGTTTGGCTGCTCATGTATTGTACATGTTTATCATAAGAACTAGCCCATACACATACAGTGCATCCGGGAAAGTATTCAGACCCCTTGACCTTTTCCACATTTTGTAACGTTACAGCCTTATTTTAAAATTGATTAAATAAAAATAAATATTCAATCTACACACAATAGCCCATAATGACAAAGCAAAAACCGGTTTTTTGAAATGTTTGCACATGTATTAAAAATAAAAAACTGAAATACCTTATTTACATAAGTGTTCAGACCCTTTGTGCCACGCTTACTCCTGCTCCCTCCCTCCGGCACTCAACGTTGCCAGTCTACTAACCACCAGTCCTGGCAACTCACGTTGTGCACACTTGGCAAAAATTATTGCGAACACCTGCTACATATCATTAAGCACACCTGGACTTCATCACCACTCTGATTACTCTCCTTTCATATAGCCCTCGCCAACCTCAGTCATCAGGCAGTATTGGTTCTGTGTTCATGCCCAGACACGTCTCTTGTTTTGTAACTCTCTATGTTCGTTATTATTAAACTCTGCACCTGCTTCCTGACTCCCTGCGTCGTCCTTACACTTTGCTATGAGAATCGAAATTGAGCTCAGGTGAATCCTGTTTCCATTGATCATCCTTGAGATGTTTCTACAACTTGATTGGAGTCCACTTGTGGTAAATTCAATTGTTTTGACATGATTTGGTGTAAGGCGTCTAGGTGTAGCAGGAAAGGCAGAGTCAGGCGCAGGACACAGAGATGAGTAATAAACGTAACTTTACTCATAACAACAAATATTCCAAGAAGGAAAATACTCAAGCTCACAAATGAGACCAACTTACAATGAACAAACACGCACAAAACCATGGGGGAAACAGAGGGTTAAATAAAGAACAATTAATTATGGGAATGGAAACCAGGTTTGTACAATGAAGACAAAACAAATGAAAAATGAAAAGTGGATCGGTGGCGGCTAGAAAACCGGTAACGTCGACCGCCAAAAGCTGCCAAGGAGAGGGACCAACTTCGGCGGAAGTAGTGACATTTGGAAAGAAACAAATATCTTTATATAAGGTCCCACAGTTGACAGTGCATGTCAGAGCAAAACCTAAGCCATGAGGAAGAAGGTAATGTCTGTAGAACTTTAAGACAGGATTGTGTCAAGGCACAGATCTGGGGAAGGGTACCAAAAAATGTCTGCAGCATTGTAGGTCCCCAAAAACACAGTGGCCTCCATCATTCTTAAACGGAAGATGTTTGGAACCATCAAGACTCTTCCTAAAGCTGGCAGCCCGGCCAAACTGAGCAATCGGAACCCAATGGGAGAACCTTCCAGAAGGACAACCTTCTCTGCAACACTCCACCAATCAGGTCTTTATGGTACATTTGCCAGACAGAAGCCACTCCACAGTAAAAGGCACATGACAGCCCGCTTGGATTTTGTCAAAAGGTACCTAAAGGACTCTCAGACCAATGGCAAAAAGAATCTCTGGTCTGATGAAACCAGGATTTGGCCGGGAGGCCAAGCGTAATTTCGGGAGGAAACCTAGCACCATCCCTACGGTGGAGCATGGTTGTGGCAGCATCATGCCGTGGGATGTTTTTCAGCAGGATGGACTGGGAGGACTAGTCAGGATTGAGGGAAAGATGAACAAAGCAAAATACAGAGAGTTCCTAATGAAAACCTGCTCCAGAGCGCTCAGGACCTCATACTGGGGCGAAGGTTCGCCTTCCAACAGGACTACGACCCTAAGCACACAGCCAAGACAACGCAGGAGTGGCTTCTGGACAAGTCTCTAAATGTCCTTGAGTGGCCCAACCAGAGCCTAGACTTGAACCCGATGGAACATCTCTGGAGAGACCTGAAAATAGCTGTGCAGCAACGCTCCCCATCCAACCTGACAGAGATTGAGAGGATCTGCAGAGAAGAATGGGATAAACTCCCCAAATACAGGTGCGCCACACATGTATCATCATACCCAAGATGACTCGAGGCTGCAATTGCTGCCAAAGGTGTTTCAACAAAGTGCTGAGTAAAGGGTCTGAATACTTATGTAAATGTGATATTTCAACAACAAAAAATATATATACACATTTGCAAAAATTTCTGAACTTGTTTTTTGCTTTGTCATTATGGGGTGTTGTGTGTAGACTGATTGAAAAAAATAAACGATTTAATACATTTTAGAATACGGCTGTCATGTAACAAAATGTGGATAAAGTCACTGTCTATCTGAATAGTTTCTATATGCACTGTATTGGCACTGGACTTATCAACACTAAATAGACACTTGTTATTATACATTTCACAATTCAAGTTAACAATGCACAGTCTATTTTCATACAATGTATCCGGTTATTTTACCAGCATTGCTCCGCGTAGATGCAAGAGAAATAGACATGCACTTTGTTTTAACTTTATCAATTAAATCGGCTATAAGCTACAACAGCCTTCTGTCAAGAAATGACATCGACAACGTGACATAGCTATTACTCCGAAAAACACAATCCAGTTGATGCATTTATAGCTAGAATGTTGTTGCATTCATGCATTGTTAATCCTAGCTCCCTCTAGCATACTGTAGCAAAACTTGCTCCAGCCTGCACTGATGTCAAAACAGTGGCAACGTCACATGCTAGCTAGCTAACGTTAGCTGTCTTTGTCTCACTGACTAATGTTATTATACCAATATTTTTAACCCACTAGTTATGATTTAGATAACTAACTAGCTACCTTAACAAAATGTAATGTTAGGTAGATTCTTCGCCTTACCTTAGTTTAGATATAACTATGTTAGCATGTGTAGCTAGCTAATGTAGACATATACAGGAGAGTTAAATTATACTTATTTCAGATAATTTTGAAATCTCTTATTTTGATCCGAGTAAGACAAATTAGCATATGTGGTTGTTTCTCGTGAGGAGAATTTGAGAAATATGATACATTGCACTTAGTCTTATTTTTGTGTTAAAGCAACTTTGGTTTAACTAATGGCAAAATAAGTTGTCTAACTCTTCCCTCCTGCACACACAACACACCCACATCCCGAAACCAAATCACGTTTGAATTCAGCCATGGCCGCTGGCATTTCTTAATGAACCAAATCTGAAACGAGGTCAAATCAAGAAGTGCCCTTTCAGGAAGTGCCCTTTTAAGCACTGTGTTTCAGACTTATGATCACTGGGGCTAGTGCATCGATCCGTCTCTCTGATGTAGGGATACAGCTTGCAGGTATAGGTGACATACCACATCGGAGAAAGGCCAATTCATGAGTATTAAAATGCAAACGCGCATATATTCCACTGCATTAAACTTTATGAAGCATTGAAAGCACCGTCCCTCAGTAGTAAATCCTAACGTGCTTATTCGATATTCATAATATTCATACCCATCACCTCTACGCTAAGACATTATCTCCCACGTTAGTCACAAACCAACTTACAGTTTTATTAGTCGCATGTACAGGATTCACATTTTGTATGTATTATGGATCCCCGTTAGCTGCCACAAAGACAGCAGCTACTCTTCCTGGGGTCCAGCAACATGAGACAGTTACATACAGTTAAAAAAACTACATAACATTACGTTTTATAACACCTTACCCAACACATTCAGTGTGTTCTCTCAGGCCACCACACCACCATCACATATTTACAATACAACATCCATGACACATCCATGTGTCTGTGCCTGTGTCTCTCTTCACAGTCCCCGTTGTTCCATAAGGTGTATTTTTGTCTGGTTTATATGTATCTGTTACCTGATGTGGAATAGAGTTCCATGTAGCCATGGCATTAGGTACAGTAGTACTGTGCGCCTCCCATAGTCTGTTCTAGACTTGGGCACTGTGAAGAGACATTTGGTGGCATGTCTTGTGGGGTATGCATGGGTGTCCGAGCTGTGTGCTAGTAGTTTAATTAAATGGACACTTCGGTGCGTTTAGCATGTCAACACTTCTTACAAAACCAAGTAATGTTGAAGTCAATCTCTGCTCCATTATGAGCCATGGGAGATTTACATGCGTATTTATTAATGTTAGCTCTCCATGTACATTTAAGGACCAGCCGTGCTGCCCTGTTCTGAGCCAATTGTAATTTTCAGAGGTCCATCTGAACACATAACTGAACAGTAGTCCAGGTGCGACAAGACTAAAGCCTGTAGGACCCGCCTTGTTGATAGAGTTGTTAAAAAGGCAGAGAAGTGCTTTATTATGGACGTGTTATGCACCCTCCAAGGAAATTCTTATTTGCAGGTTCCATCTTGACAATGCAACAACAATAAGAAATAAGAATACGAACATAAAGTAAATGACTCAATATAATAAACATTTTAGGATAAGTGGTATGATATTTGCGCATGTATCAGGGAAGGGGGATTTGGGTGGCAAGTGTTTACTGTTTGTGCAGTATTAGCAATAGTAAATAAGTCTCTGTGTGTGTGTGTGTGTGTGTGTGTGTGTGTGTGTGTGTGTGTGTGTGTGTGTGTGTGTGTGTGTGTGTGTGTGTGTGTGTGTGTGTGTGTGTGTGTGTGTGTGTGTGTGTGTGTGTGTGTGTGTGTGTGTGTGTGTGTGTGTGTGTGTGTGTGTGTGTAGGGCTGTGGCCGTCATGAAATTTCATCAGCTGGTGATAGTCAAGCAAATAACTGCTGGTCTCTTGGTAATTGACCGTTTATTAACATAAACACATTTAGCATCTTCTGGCTTCCATACATAGCCTACAAGCCACTGATGCAGACCATTGAAACGTCTACATTTTAAAAAGTCTAATGAATCCCTGTAATATAGCCTAGACCTAGAACTTCGAAATAAATCCATTATTTATTTTAGACAGGTCTAAACAAACATAATATGAAGAAAATGTAGTCTATTTCAGAAAAACAGATTTGCATACTCTTGAGTTGTCCTTATGTTAGGTACTGATCTGGCTATGCCATATGGCATTATCTTATAGTAGGAAGAATACAATGGAATAAAATAGAAAGGATATTTCTCCAAGCGATTTGAGGGAGTGCGCACAAGTGCCTATTCTGTGTTGAGCGGTTAACAAAGAAACAGGTACTCCAATAAGATTCATTTAGAGTTATTTATCTAACTTAAGTTGTGATACAAACATTTGGCAATATGTTTTCATTTTTAATACATTCTAAGTCTGCACCCCTCACTCATGGATCTTTGTCTCTGTCACGTGGATCTCTGTCACGTGATCGGTTCTTTCTCACAGGCTACAAGTGAAAACAGATACATTGGGGACAGAACTGTGCAAGTCTTTATCCAATTCCGAGGCGCATATTGAAGATATTGGAAGAACTGTCCACATTTATTTTTTGACAGCCAACAAGATGATTTGGCGTAACGAATAGCAAAAGCACTAGTCTATGTCAATCTACTATCTGGCATGGTACAAAAGTTGACCTATTCTGTGTGAGAAATAAATATTCCAAACATAGTCTGGGACAGATGTGGAATGCGCTAGATCCCAAATTAATACAACCACTAACATAAAAAAATATATATACGCAATGAGGCTGACACAACAGATCAGAATGTTGAGCTTGAAATGTTGATAAACTATTAGGATATTTCTTCACATTATAAGCGCAGAAATGCGCACGCAGCACTAGGCTATAAGCGTGAATGTTCCATTAGCGGGAAAACACCATTATCAAATGTGACCGCAAATGCGATTATGCATGTAATGCTTTTATTTATAAAGGTGGATTTTTTGGGTGAAAATGATCTTCCCCAAACGTCAAACTTTCGTGCTGCATATGTATGCCAGTTAGGCTCTACACCCGCTGGAAAGCGGATTTACTGTGCTTAATTTGAAGTAGTTATTTGGACACTTTAGTTATCAAGTTTGGTAGGCTACTAGTGACAATCAGCAGCATCAGAGCTTGGCGAAGTCTAATTACAGTGACAAAATGGTCACGTGGAATTTGACTGTTTTCATGACTCGTGACCGCCAGTGTGGCCATCATATGGTCACCGTAGTAACAGCCCTGTGTGCATGTGTGAATACATGTGTATTAAGGTGCGGAGAGTCAGTGCAGGTGGTCAGTCCAGTTCAAGTGTTTAGCAGTTAGTTTGAAATTACACAATGACTATGATGTTAAAGTGCAGACGGTCAGCTTTAATTTAAATATTTTTATTCATATCGGGTGAACTGTTTAGAACTACAGCACTTTTTGTATTTTAGGGGACCAAAGGTATTGGGACAAATATGTGTATTAAAGTAGTCAAAAGTAAAGAATAACACTTTTATGGCAAAATAAATTAATTCAGACACTGGCCTCATTACGGAAAAAATGTCCATCATTAAGTAATGCATTTAATCGCCATTTTATTTCAGCGGGCTATCTCTTTGAAATAACTTATAAGTCTATTCACAATGATACTGGGTTGGATGCCGATAGGGGAAATTTGCTGAATGATCAGAGAAATGCTAGTGAGAGCTTTTCTTTAAGGCTATTTAAAGAAAAATAAGTCCTGGATGCGTTGCTAGCAATAGACAACAAGAAAATAACAGAGGCCAACCAATTGGATCATGGTCTTAAGTGTGCAGCGCTCATCATTGTTGGCTCAGTAACCCACATTTTTTTATTTTACATTGTTATCAGGAACTATACCAAAATTATGGAAATTGGCTCTTGTGCTGCACTCCATAAGGCGGAGATAGTAGTCATCTTAATAATTATTGCCCTATTTCAAGGCTTCATTGTCTAGCTAAGACTCTTGTATCCTTGGTAAATGTATCACTTTTCTATTTTTCATCTGGGAAATGTATTTTAAATGTAAACCAATCAGCGTTTAGCCCTGGGCACAATATTATTACAAATCAAATCAAATGTATTTATATAGCCCTTCTTACATCAGCTGATATCTCAAAGTGCTGTACAGAAACCCAGCCTAAAACCCCAAACAGCAAGCAATGCAGGTGTAGAAGCACGGTGGCTAGGAAAAACTCCCTAGAAAGGCCAAAACCTAGGAAGAAACCTAGAGAGGAACCAGGCTATGAGGGGTGGCCAGTCCTCTTCTGGCTGTGCCGGGTTGAGATTATAACAGAACATGGCCAAGATGCTCAAATGTTCATAAATGACCAGCATGGTCAAATAATAATAATCACAGTAGTTGAGGGTGCAGCAAGTCAGCACCTCAGGAGTAAATGTCAGTTGGCTTTTCATAGCCGATCATTAAGAGTATCTCTACCGCTCCTGCTGTCTCTAGAGAGTTGAAAACAGCAGGTCTGTGACAGGTAGGACGTCCGGTGAACAGATCAGGGTTCCATAGCCGCAGTCAGAACAGTTGAAACTGGAGCAACAGCACGGCCAGGTGTACTGGGGACAGCAAGGAGTCATCATGCCAGGTAGTCCTGAGGCATGGTCCTAGGGCTCAGGTCCTCCGAGAGAGAGAAAGAAAGAGAGAAAGAGAGAATTAGAGAGAGCATACTTAAATTCACACAGGACACCGGATAAGACAGGAGAAGTAGTCCAGATATAACAAACTGACCCTAGCCCCGAGTTTAAAAGTAGAACGTTTGCAGCCATCCACTTCCTTATGTCTGAAACACAGGCTTCTAGCGAGGGCAATTTTGGGGCTTCACCATGTTTCATTGAAATGTACAGCTGTGTGTCATACGCATAGCAGTGAAAGTTAACATTATGTTTTCGAATGACATCCCCAAGAGGTAAAATACATAGTGAAAACAATAGTGGTCCTAAAACGGAACCTTGAGGAACACCAAAATTTACAGTTGATTTGTCAGAGGACAAACCATTCATTTACCACCTTCACAAGTGCAGTCTCAGTGCTATGATGGGGTCTAAAACCAGACTGAAGCATTTCTTATACATTGTTTCTCTTCAGGAAGGCAGTGCGTTGCTGCGCAACAGCTTTTTCTAAAATGTACAGCAACCACTTTAGCTGTTGATGATCTTGTCAATGCTTTAGACACTTAAATGAAATGCTGCTTTGTTTGTGGACCTGTCAAAAGCGTTTTGTCAGGTTATTTTACTGAGTAAGTTATCCTCGATTGTCCTGAGCTCTGACGCCTGTTCATGGTTTTATGATTATCTTAGTGACAGAACTCAGGCCATTGTGATGGATGGGGTTAAGTCAGAGTACATAAAGTTGTACCACAGGGGTCGATTTTTGGACCTGTTCTCTAAAGTATTTATATAAACGCCACTAGTCAATTAGCTAAAATTGTAAACTGCATCTATATGCAGATGATACTGTTATGTATGCTATTGCCCCGACTGTTGATCTGGCTGTGTCAAAAGTTTGGACACACCTACTCATTCAAGGGTTTTTCTTTATTTTTACTATTTTCTACAGTGTAGAATAATAGCGAAGACATCACAACTATGGAAACATTTCAATTAAGGATTGCCACTTTAAACACCTTTAATAGAGTAATAATGTTATTATATGGTACAATGCTCTAGTGAGTGAGTTACTTTTGTGCCATTCATTTTAAACAAAAACAATGATATTGAAAGCTAAAAAACATAAACCCCAAAGTAATGATATCAAAACAAAATATTGCAACTAAATAATTGTCAAATGCAAGAACAAATAAATTTTTATATGGATGACCTTTTTTTTCAATTAATATATTTTCATGATAATAAGATTTAAATAAAACACTTCCCTCTTTCCTGCAATTGTAACTATCTTTGGTTATGTTGCCTTTGTTTCGCTGTCTTTTTTCTAGGTGTAAGTTTTGGCACATTCCAGCAACATAGCACCATGTGTCCCACTGTTGCTTTGCCTCTGAAGCTAAGCAGAGTCTGTCCCTGAATGGGAGACCAGTTGTAGCTGGAAGTGGTAAAAAATTAAAAGTTAAGTGAAAAATAAACCTGTGGAAACAATTGTTTACCTGTGGGGAATTTGTTTTTCACAAGGAAAAAATAATAATACAATGTGATTTGTACACACGTGTCTGAAAAACACACTTTTTCCCCACATTTAATTTCATGTTTTTTTTGTAAGGGAGGACATGGCCAGTGGAAGAAAGATGGAGTTTATCTTAAAAGTGTAAAGTGCCTTCCTGTCCTCATCTAATTTCCTTCATCAGCTGACATATTGGCTTGTGGTTGAACATTCATTGTACTATCAATAATTAATAAACACACTGAATTCAATTGGACACGAAGGCAGTCAAGTGTGCCGGATGTTAGATTATGTACAATTACCACAGTTTTAATCATCTTATATGTTGAACCAATTAGAATTCCTGACACAACAAGAACAGGTCAGTTTATATTTAAACCGTATTCACCCATTAGCTGCCTCTTCACATCTAAAATATAAATTAGCCTAGCCCATCACCACTGCAGTAGTAGTGTTAAACATAACATATTCAATCAGGATGTGCGGTTTGATGCCTGCATGGTGAAAGTTCACTGGGAGAACAAAGTTCACAAATGCATAAAATAAACCAATTAGGCTAACAAGCTGGAAAAATATAGAAGTAGTGGGCCTAAGTTGCATCAGGAGAAAATGCCCACAACCCAAAGTCACACATACCAGCAGTAAGACAAATATTGGCTGAGTGAGCGAGACAGTGTGAGAGTGGACACAGGCCCATAATAGTGCAGGGCCCCAGGCGTGTGGTATTGGATTTTGCGCATGTCCCTGTTCATACATTTGTCCCACACAACAATGTGGTGTCAGTGTGTGCTGCTCTGTTTAATGATAGCCTCAGGCTCCGGGAGTAAACTGCAGCAGTAATCAGGAGGGTAAACTCAGCTATATTTCAATTTGTAGAGAAACTGTTCTGCTCAGAGAAGCCTCTCAATGACGATAAATAACAGTCTATTTACTCTCCATCAGCGCCCTTTTAGACACGTCACTACCCCTCCCCCCCTCCATAAATCAGCCATTAGCAATGCTATTTAGCCCTAAAAACCAAAGAATGACGACTGTTTACCTTTCCTGTTAGCGGGAAGATGGAGAGATGTGCAGATGGTAAATAAGGTGGAAGGAAATTAGGTGTAGCAGATAAACCACGATTCAATATGGAGTATTGACTTAATCATCATTTCACTGAACGCATGCTGTGGAGTGGGTTTGTGGTCTCAGATTATTTTCCGCCACAAGGATATCTAGCCCATATAAAAATGACAGACTCATGCTGTCGGCAGGGTTTGGTAGGTTACTTTCTAAATGTAATCCGTTACAGTTACTAGTTACCTGTCCAAAATTGTAAACAGTAACATAACATTTGGATTAACCAAACTCAGTAACGTAATCTGATTACATTCCGTTACTTTTAGATTACTTTCCCCTTAAGAGGCATTAGAAGAAGATAATGTATGTTACCAATTGAATGATATCTATTGCAGGATAAATCAATGTTAAAATGTACATAGCTGGCCATATGGATGTTACCTTTTACTTTATGGGTTGGTTATGTAGGCTTACTCTAACCCATCACTTTCTACTACATATAATAATACGATTAAATTATGTCTTTACATTAAAAACCAAAGTCAATCAGAATTAAAGTCATTCCAATAAATGTTATACCTCTTGATCTTAAAGAATAGGATTTGGAAATATGAAAGTATAGGTTAGCTAAATTGTTTAACATGAGCATAACCCCAAAAACAAGGATTTATTAGCCAGCCCTACTCTGTTGTTAATGATTTTGTTGCAATGGAGGACTGTTTGGGCTCATTGATTTGAGTTGAAAAATAAACGCTGCTCTCATGGAATGGCATGATTTGAGTACTACTGAAAAGTGCTATTTACATGTGAAAAATCAATGCCATATGCTGCAATTGCTTTAGGCCTATTGTTTACCTTTTTGTTGATGACACTTTGATATCTTGATAATATGCAGCTGTTAAAAGGGCAAATACACAGATGAAACAATAACAAAACAGCTGTTTTGGTAAAAATCTGAGGACTGGGCCTGGAGAAATGGACTGACCACCCATTATATCCAAATTATTGTTTTAATGATGTTGTGATGTTAAAGAGTGTTTGGTTACATTTACAATGTTTACAAACATTGGAGAAAAACAAGCTTATATTTTAGGTTCTCAAGTAGTGTGACAGTGGAACTAAGCTCATGAGGCATTTTATAAATTATATTCTTCAATCATTTTTATTTATTTAAATGTAACCTTTATTTAACTAGGCAAGTCAGTTAAGAAGAAATTCTTAGTTACAATGACAGCCTACCCTGGCCAAACCCAGATGACACTGGGCCAATTGTGGGCGCCGCCCTATGGGACTCCCAATCATAGCCGGATGTGATGCAGCCTGGATTTGAACAAGGTACTGCAGCGACACCTCTTGTACTGAGATGCAGTGTCTTAGACCACTGCTCCACTATATCATTTATAATTCCCAAAATTGATGTAGCAACTACAGATTGCCCCTTGAAGTCTATCCGTGTGTGAGTTTGAGCATGTGTCCATTAGGCCTATGGATAAAAATAAAAATAAATAATCAGCATGAATTAGATTGTGCAATAAAAGCCTCACTTTTATTCCATAGGCTGGGATCTGCACTATGCAGCTGTTGCAAGAGCACATTTTTCACTGGCTGTCTTCTGGTTTTGAAAATTCTTGAATTCAACCATTATTGGGTTCAGATACACATTTAGATTTGTGAACAGCCATCCACAACAACCACAATCCATAAGGCGCAAATAGATAAATGAGAGAGCAGCAGTGTGATTCACAACAATGTGCTATGTAGATATCAATAATCAGTGATATCCGTATCGCCGTAGACTACACCACTGATGCCATCCTTACCTCCAAGCGTTTATTCAAGTTGGATAATATTTTGATGCCGACAGCAATCGCACCATTGGAACACATAGCTTGGACTGTAGCCTAAAACAAAACAAATTTCTGCTCTTTTCCCATGATCCATCAAACACATTTGGTGTGTCATCATAGTGGTCTCTGATTTATGGACTCACTCATGTTGAACAAATTTAAACTTGTGCCTTTTTTCAATGCTGATTTGAATGTCATTGAGAAAACAGAAAAGTGTCAATTTTTTGGGGAAAACATCCTTTCTGAATTTAAAAGTAATCCTCGATGTAATCATCTAGTTTTTTTTAAAGTATCTGTAATCCCTTACATGTAACGAATTACATGTAATCCATTACTCCCCAACCCTGGCTGTCGGCATGCCTTGTCTGCTGTTTTCAAGTTATAGAGCATATAATGTCGAAGCACTTCACATGAAATAAAAATATTTCACATCAACATGCAAACCATTTTTCCTCCTACAATGTCTCATCACTCAGTGATAACCTAAGGTCTGGTGCTTCTACCACACTGGTCTCAATGGAGCAGACGTCATTGGTGCACCGCACATAATCTTTACTTAAAGAACTACTTAAAGAACCTGCAATTAATAACCTGCCACTCTTCATTAGGGTCGTAGGGGAGCCCCATGTAAACAAAGGGACATTTTAAAATGCCAATTCTAAAAGCCTCCATCAACCCTCCACCATCCCCTCAGCCCCCTCATGTCCCAGAGCACCTCTGCTCTCATAAGGGGTTTGGGGAATTAGCAGTTTGGATGACAGGCAAAGGCCAAAAGGATAGTGGGTGTGAATGTCCCCCTTTACGAACAAAAGCGCTGGGGGGCAACTTGGGGATTTTAAATAACATGTCACCCATCGCCGCCTGAGGCCATCCCTCATCCACGTCCTCCTCATCCTGGCTGATCTCCACTACTTTGCCTATGCAAGTCCAAGGATAGACTTTAAAATACTCCTTTTGTTCAAAGCCCTAAAATGGCACTGGATCTTTGTACCAGAGCAATCTACTCTCCGCCTATGCGACCCTCCACGCGCCCTGCATTTAACCTGCTCCATGCCCCCAAGACCCAGCTCTGCACTATGGTGGACCGTGCTTTTTCCTACCTCCCTCCACGCTTATAGTACTCCCTTCTTAACCATCTAAGGCAGCGCAACTGTGCATTTAAAGCAGGTCTTAAGTCTCACCTCTACCGGCTGGCATATATCATTCCAATTAGATTTGATTGTTGTGTTTTTTATATAGATACAATAACATGTCTTTACTGTTTTTATAGATACATTTTTTTTTAAATTAAGTTAAAGCGCTTTACAAATGTAGTATCTTATTATTATTTGTATCCCTATCACACTAGTGTACCTGCTTAGGTAATTAAAAGTTAGTCGATAAGTGTCCATCTTTTGTTCCATGAAAAGTCTTTGACTACTGTACATTTATTAACATGATGTAAATATCGTCATTGTAATAATTACCTCTGATAACCTACGTTATCTTGTATTTTTATGTATTTTGATACTGTTTAGTCTGCTTGTCTATACTGATTTGTCTATTTGAAAGTGGAGATGTAAAAAACATTACTGGATATGTTTGCTAGCAAAGACATTTGCAGGGACTAATAGACAGTAAATAAGTGAATTGTTTCGCCTCAAAGTTAGCCAAGATGATTAGCTAGCCAGTTTACAGTTAGTTAGCAATGGCTTCTACACTATTTTGCTCGCTACAGAAGTGCTGACGTGTCAATAACCTTGACGAGGTGTCTCCAGTTTTGCTTATATTTCACCTTTGTGACGCGCATTCATGTATCTTCACTTTCTATGTGCATTGTTACAATAGAAAATGTACCTTTTGTTGAAGATTCTAAATCACAAAGGACTGCTGATTCTAATCCTTCCAGAACAGGACAAATCCACAATAGAACACTGAGTAGCTGACAAAACATCACTCCTCAAAGGGTTAATTGATTGAGGCCCTGTGTGCTACCGGGGAGAATGCGTATGTTTGATAGCTAGATACTCTTCAGCATCTGTGGTTTGGGACCCTCTCATTGTCCATTTCCCAGGGGACACACTACATACATAATGAGTTAGAAAAAAAGTGTGGTAACCTGGCCTGATACAGGCAGGATATAGGCTTACTAACTAGGGCACTGTTACTGAACACAATGCCTCGGAAGCAGCTCTAATACTATACAAGTTTAACCATAAAATACGGTAGGTTGTGGCATCAACTAAGCCTATTACTGCTTACAGTGAGAACACAAAAATATTTCTTAAATCCAATTAAGTTATTTTACCAGGTAAGTTGACTGAAAACACATTCTCATTGACAACAACGACCTGGGGAACAGTTACAGGGGAGAGGCTGAATGAGCCAATTGTAAACTGGGAATAATTAGGTGACCATGATCGTATGAGGGCCAGATTGGGAATTTAGCCAGAACACCAGGGTTAACACGCCTACTCTAACAATAAGTGCCATGGGATCTTCAGTGACCACAGACCACATCCCATCTGAAATATAGCGCCCTACACAGGGCAATGTCTCCAATCACTGCCCTGGGGCGTTGGGCTATTTTTTTTAAGTAGAGAAGGGTTCCTCCTACTGGCCCTCTAACACTACTTCCAGCAGCATCTGGTCTCACATCCAGGGACCAACCAGGACCAAACCTACCTACCTTCAGAAGCAGCCAGCAGTGGATGCAGGGTGGTATGCTGCTGGCAAGGCTGATAATGAACATGTAAAGTAGGCCTAATATGATATATACAGGTAATTGCCAAAATAAAGGAAGCAGCACCATAAAGTGTCTTAAAAGGGCGTTGGGCCACCACGAGCCAGAACAGATTCTACAAGTGTCTAGAACTCTACTGGAGGGATGCGACACCATTCTTCCACAAGAAATTCCATAATTTGGTATTTTGTTGAGATCTGGTGACAGGTGGCCATGGCAATATCACATTGTTTTCATGCTCATCAAACCATTCAGTGACCACTCGTGCCCTGTGGATGGGGCATTGTCATCCTATGGGGGCATAACCATGGCAGGCCAAATAATGGCCTACCCAGCATTTTTATACATGAACCTAAGCATGATGGGATGTTAATTGCTTAATTAACTCAGGAACCACAACTGTGTGGAAGCACCCACTTTCAATGCACTAGCTTTGTATAAAGTGACTCAAATCCAATTGTTTTGCGTATCCGATTCAAATCTGTTATTTTTCCTGCAGTCTGAACAGCCAAAAGCACATGGAATGCAATATTTAAAGACACATTTCAAACTACTTTTATAGGTGGTTTGAAATCAGGTCCCAAAATCTGAATCCTGTTAATGTGACTTGTGTCTGAACGGTCACATTGGATTTATTTGCCCTCAAGTGGTTTTTGACTGTTAATTGGCATATATTGTTGCTTGCTATCTACTCTGTTGACAGATTGACGAGAACTTGTGGTAGCTAATTAGCTTGATCATTGTTTACAAACGAATTAGTGAATGTGCTAGAAAGCTACACAGCTACCTAGCTAGGTGACTGCTGTGGCAAGCCAAAAATGACTTGTTTTGAAAGTTGGATTATTTTATCAGTTTGAGGCTTTAGAAGTCTTCTGACACTATGATTTTGAACGTTCAAAGCAACTGGGAAACGTCCATGGCAGGCATTGTTGTCACCTTAGGTTACATATGCTGAGTGATAGGAAGCACGAATACCAACACCAATCAGCCTACATAACTGTGCACACACCCATCATTACTATGGCAACTAAAGTAGCCATGTCAGCAAATGACTGCTGTCTGAACACCTACAAATCCGGTTTGGTCACTTGTACCTTACTGTTTGGACAGTCAGTATTCCAAAAACTGATTTGAAAAACGAAATTGATTTGAGCATTAAGGCCTGCAGTGTGAACAAGGCTTTAGTAACCCTCTTTTTACTCAAATGTTTACATTATTTTGGCAGTTACCTGTACCATTTAGCACTCACTTTTATCCAAATGTGTACATACATTTTACTTATGGGCGGCCCCTGCGGGAATCAAAGCCACAACCTTTTGTGTTGTTTGCACCATGCTCTACCAACTGAGCCACACAGGAAAATCAGTTTTACCTAAAGTCCAATACAAAATCTGTGAACATTGTAAAACAAAGTAGCCTTGGGTTGCCTCTGTTGATTCCTCATTATTGGCAGAGATGTAGACAGTATACAACTCCCTCAGAGGGAACATGCATAAAAACATCCTCTTGACTCTGGCTGTGCAGCGCAGCTTTTGTTCATTACACTTGGTCCCCCTCATTGACAGACAATGAACCAGTCATTTAATAGTATAGCAGGGAGAGAATCAAACATGCTTTTCATGCAGCCCGTCTGTCATGGTGGGAGCGGGTGGTGCTGAACACAGATCTAATGTAGAGGGGCTGAGGGCGGGCACACAGGCTCTTCAGAGGGAACAGCGCGTATTGTTTGGAAGGACGAGAAACGCTGGATTCTAATTAGAGGTGGGAGCTGAAAAGCAGCCTAAAAGAACTGCTTCAATTTACTCTCTCACTCTCTCGCTCTCTGACTCTCTCACACACACACACACACACACACAAATCTGCTTGAGATGGCCGTTTTCATGAACACACTCCTTCAGAATGAGAGTTGTTTTAATGCAGCTCTTAGTAAAGGTAAAAGCTTTTACCTCTCCCCCTTCTCATGTGCATTTTATTATGATGCTTTCACATTCTAATCAAAAACACAATTAGACCAGTCAGTGGCTTGTGTTTCCCCTTCTTTTGGTTGGTTTAAGTATACATCTTTTGACAGAGCAACTTGCAGTGATGATGAACCATTTACACACACAGATACACAGTAATGCTTAGAGTGTTATGAGTGAGGCTCTGTTATGGTACATACGGGTGCACTACAGGTCTGCCTAAAAGGGCCACGAAAGGAGTCTGACGTTTGCCCTGGGCTGCACCTTCACTGTATTTTTCATTTATTCTTAATTGCCTCAAAGCCAACTACAACACGGACGCATGCACACAAACACACACACACAAACACACACACACACAGTGCCTTCGGAAAGTATTCAGACCCCTTGACTTTTTCCACATTTTGTTAGGTTACAGTCTTATTCTAAAATTGATGAAATAGTTTATTCCCATCATGAATCTACACCCAATACCCGATAACGACAAAGCAAAAACAGTTTATTTTAAAATGTTTGATAATTTATTAAAAATAAAAAACTTAAATATTACATAAGTATTTAGAACCTTTACTCAGTACTTTGTTAAAGCACCTTTGGCAGCGATTGTAGCCTCAAGTCTTCTTGGGTAGATGCTACAAGCTTGGCACACCTGTATTTGGGGAGTTTCTCCCATTCTTCTCTGATGATCCTCTCAAACTCTGTCAGGTTAGATGGGGAGTGTTTCTGCACAGCTATTTTCAGGTCTCTCCAGATATGTTCGATCAAGTTTAAGTCTGGGCTCTGGCTGGGCCACTCAAGGACATTCAGAGACTTGTCCCGAAGCCACTCCTGCGTTGTCTTGGCTGTGTGCTTAGGGTCGTTGTCATGTTGGAAGGTGAACCTTCGCCCCAGTCTGAGGTCCTGAGAGCTAGTCTCCCAGTCACTGTCACTGAAAAACATCCCCACGGCACGATTCTGCCACCACTTAGCTTCACCGAAGGGATGGTGCCAGGTTTCCTCCAGACGTGGCGCTTGGCATTCAGGCCAAAGAGTTCAATCTTGGTTTCATCAGACCAGAGAATATTGTTTCTTTAGGTGCCTTTTGGTGAACAAGTCCAAAAATTATATAGTATTGGATTTAGCTGGAGTTGAGAGAATGTGATATTCCACACCAGGTTGTGAGGCGTAGCAGGTAAGCCTGTGTGTCAAGCTGTGTGGAGAATTCAAACATGGAAAAAGAGAATGGCAATGACACTAAAGAACACAGAGGCATGAGGAGCTGAAAGAGAAAGAAAGATGTATAAGTGACATGACAATATATTAGTATAACCATGACACAGTTTAACACTGGAATATTTTCCCAGCTGACCAGAGGAGGATGGGCATCCACTTTATGCTAGGGTCCCTCTTAAGGTTCCCTTTTCATTCTGGAACCTTTCCTTTACCACTGTCACCCTGGGTCTGGGAGAGATGGGGGTTGCACTGGGTGAGAGGAGGGGGAGACTGAGGGAAGAATGGAGGGTGACTATCTGAAAGCTGCTTAGTCACTTCAGCCAGTAAATTAGGTGCTAAGTGTTACTAATGAAGAGGACATAGTGGCTGCTATTTTTAACCAGGTGACAATTAGACCACTATTAATATCATGACAAGGCGAGACCCAGATGCAGACACAGGAGGCAGATGGTTGGAGTCTTACAATATTTAATAATCCAATAGGGTAAGGCAAGAGAATGGTCGTGGACAGGCAAAAGGTCAAAACCAGTTCAGTTCAAAAGGTACCGAAGGGCAGGCAGAATCAAGGTCACGGCAGGCAGGATGATCAGGCTGGCGGGAAAGTAGTCCAGAGTCAGGCAGGGGTCAAAACCGGGAAGACTGTCAAAAAGAGAATAGCAAAAGGAGAACGGGAAAAACACGCTGGTTGACATGACAAACATACAAGACAAACTGGCACAGAGAGACAGGAAACACAGGGATAAATACACTGGGGGAAATAAGCGACACCTGGAGGGGGTGGAGACAATCCGAAGGACAGGTGAAACAGATCAGGGCATGACAATTAAGGGATAGACGGACGGACAATAAGCCCCAAGAGATCGGAAGTATTTCAAGCATGAGCAAGAAGTCACCATTTTTCCAGCACTTTTCCAGTAGTAAAACATATATCTGTCCACTTTTATCCAATGGGCAGCAGAAATAGAGGGCATCAACTGCTTATTCACAAGATTCACAAGTTGTTACTTTTTCTTTTCTTTCTTATTCCCTCTATCCCTCCTTGCACCCTCCAGTGATGGACATTTAAATGGTCTGTAGTATGAATAGTGGGGTGTGGACGACAGAGGGAGGAAGAGAAAGGGGAGATAAATAGATGGGCAGAGAAGCAGAGATTTAGAATTGGGAAAGGAGGACATGGTTGGGAGGCAGGAGTGAGACAGGGTGAGAGAATAGAAGGAGGGAGCGGGGGAGAGGGGCGATGACAGGCTATGTGAATACTTATGTGGCCCTCCATTTCTCCCCTCTCTGTTAATAACACACTCATCAAGGACAGAGAAAGCAGCATGCTCAACCTGCCCGCAGTGTGTGTGTGTGTGTGTGTGTGTGTGTGTGTGTGTGTGTGTGTGTGTGTGTGTGTGTGTGTGTGTGTGTGTGTGTGTGTGTGTGTGTGTGTGTGTGTGTGTGTGTGTGTGTGTGTGTGTGTGTGTGTGTGTGTGTTAATGAGAAAGGCGCTTCTCTCTCAGGGCAGACCAGGTGCTTCCGAGCTGAGCCATGCTCTATTTTCCATCTCCAAACCTTTTTCCCTTTCTCTCTGTCTTTCAATTCAATTCAAATGGGCTTTGTTGGCATAGGAAACATACAGTATGTTACGTTGCCAAAGTAAGTTAAATAAACAATCACAAATTGACAGCTTGCCAAGAGCAGCTACTACCCCTGGGTCAAAAAACATTATGGCATTTACATAACACATAAAACTACAGATAAAACAGTACGTCACATAACATTATTACACCATTACATATCTACAATACAAAATGTATAATACCACCATACAACAAAATTACAATGTACGTGTGTGTACATCTCTTCACAGTCCCAGCTGTTCAATAAGGTGTATTTGTATCAGTTTTTTAATGTATGTAGTACTGTGCGAATCCCATAGTCTGTTCTGGACTTGGGGATCATGAAGAGAGCTCTGGTGGCATGTCTTGTGGGGAACGCATGGGTGTCCAACCTGTGTGCTAGTTGTTTAAACCGGTTTGGGATAGGGGGCAGCATTTTCACTTTGGATGAATCGCGTGCCCAGAGTGAACTGCCTCCTACTCTGTCCCAGATGCTAATATATGCATATTATTATTACTATTGGATAGAAAACACTATGAAGTTTCTAAAACTGTTTGAATTATGTCTGTGAGTATAACAAAACTCATATGGCGGGCAAACTTCCAATCAGGAAGTGAGAATTCTGAGAAGGGTCGATGTTAAAGTCATCGCCTATTCAATTCCCTGTAATATATGGATCTGTTTGCACTTCCTACGCCTTCCACTAGATGTCAACAGTCTGTAGAACGTGGAATGAAGCCTCTAGTGTGATGTGGGGCCGGATGGCAGCTATTTGAGTCAGTGGTCTGGCAGAATGCTAGTTCCTGGTCATGCGCGCTAGTCATGATATGACCATGTGTTCCATTACTTATACAGACATGAAGAAATGCTCAGGTTGGAACGTTACTGGATATATATGATAACATCCTGAAGATTGATTCTCTACTTAATTTGACCAGTTTATTCGACCTGGAATATAACTTTTTGAAGTTTTCGCCTGAGTTCGCCTGGACCGGCACCAGCGTTTGGACATGTGAACTAAAAGTGCTAGCAAAAGTAGCTAATTGGACACTAGTAATGGACATTATCGAACAAAACAACTATTTATTGTGGAACTAGGATTCCTGGCACTGCATTTTGATGAAAGATCAAAGGTAAGGTAATATTTATGATGTAATTTCGTATTTCTGTTGACTCCAACATGGCAGAGAAATGTTGTGTATTTCTGAGCGCCGTCTCAGATTATTGCATGGTATGCTTTTTCCTAAAGTTTAAAAAAAATCTGACACAGCGGTTGCATTAAGAACCAGTGTATCTTTAATTATATGTAAAACATGTATCTTTCATCAAAGTTTATGATGAGTATTTCTATTATTTGACGTGGCTCTCTGCAATTAATCCGGATATTTTGGAGGCATTTCTGAACATGGTGCTAATGTTAACCGAGATTTGTGGATATAAATATGCACATTATCGAACAAAACATAAATCTATTGTGTAACATGATGTACTATGAGTGTCATCTGATGGAGATTATCAAAGGTTAGTGATTCATTTTATCTCTATTTTTGTGTGACTATCTTTGGCTGGGAAAAATGGCTGTGTGTTTTTGGATTTGGTGGTGATCTAACATAAATATATGTTGTGTTTTCGCTGTAAAACATTAAAAAAATTGGACACGATGGGTAGATTAACAAGATGTTTATCTTTCATTTGCTGTATTGGACTTGTTAATGTGTGAAAGTTACATATTTCGGAAAAATACTTTTGAATTTCGCGCGCTGCCTTTTCAGCGGAATGTTGTGGGTGTTCCGCTACGGAACCCCTGGGCGAGAAAGGTTAAACAGACAGCTCTGTGCATTCAGCATGTCAACACTTACATGTAGTGATGAAGTCAATCTCTCTTCCACTTTGAGCCATGAGAGATTGCATATTATTAACCTCTCTAGGGTATGTGAGACGTTAGCGTCCCACCTCTTCAACAGCCAGTGAAACTGCACGGCGACAAATTCAAAACAGAAATCCCATAATTAAAATTCTTCAAACATACATTTATTTTACACCATTTTAAAGATACACTTGTTGTAAATCCAGCCACAGTGTCCGATTTCAAAAAGGCTTTACGACGAAAGCAAACCAAACGTTAGATGAGTTCCTATTCACAGAATATCACAGCCATTTTTCCAGCCAAAGAGAGGATTCACAAAAAGCAGAAATATAGATAAAATGAAACACTAACCTTTGATGATCTTCATCAGATGACACTCATAGGACTTCATGTTACACAATACATGTATGTTTTGTTCGGCAAAGTTCATATTTATATCCAAAAATCTGAGTTTACATTGACGCCTTACGTTCAGAAGTCACAAAACATCCTTTGATTTTGCAGAGAGCCACATCAATTTACAAGAATACTCATAATAAACATTGCTAAAAGATACAACTGTTATGCATGGAATTTTAGATGCACTTCTCCTTAAGAAGACAGAGCAGCTCTTTATTATGGAAAGACTTCCCATCTTAGCTACTGTTGTATGGACATGTTTTGACATGACAGTTTACAATTCAGGTTTCCTCAATCAGTTTAGTCATCTGAACTTGCTCAATTTCCACATTGTTCTTTACAAGATTTAGTTGAGGTTTAGTGAATGATTTGTCCCAAATACAATACTAATAGTTTTTGAAAAATCTAGGATTAACTTATTCTTTGCCACTCATTTTGAAACTTCCAGCAGCTTTTTGTTAAGTATGGCATGTTGTTAGTAAACATTTAAAAAAGTTATGGGCCTAGACTGTTGCCCTGGGGAATTCCTGATTCTAACTGGATTCTGTTGGAGAGGCTTCCATTAATTCTTGTCAATATGGGGGCGCTGTTTTCACTTTGTAAAAAATCGTGCCCAAATTAAACTGCCTCGTACTCTATTCTAGATCGTACAATATGCATATTATTATTACTATTGGATAGAAAACACTCTGAAGTTTCTAAAACCGTATGAATTAAATCTGTGAGTAAAACAGAACTAATTTTGCAGCAAACTTCCTGACAGGAAGTGAGAAATCTGAAATCGAGGCTCTGTTCCAGGGCCTTCCTATTCATTTGCTTGAAATCTATGGATATACATGCACTTCATACGCCTTCCACTAGATGTCAACAGGCAGTGGGAGGTGGAATGGGGTGTCTAGCTTGATCTGAGGTCGAACAAGAGCTCTTGGAATGACGTGACCACTATTTCCTTTGTCTACCAAGGCGCGGGAAGGACATCAGCATTGGCTTCTGAAAAGCGTTCGGTATAGACGGCTAATATCTCCGGCTTTGATTTTATTTGATACATGTGATAATATCATCGTAAAGTATGTTTTTTCAATATAGTTTTATCAGATTATTCAACGTTTATCGGAAGTTTGAGTTTTCCGTTCTCTGCGTTAGGTGAAGATGGACATCTTCGCCTCACTTGGCTAGCTAAGGTTGCTAATTCGACAGGAGAAGAGGATATTCTAAAACCAAACAACGATTTATTCTGGACAAAGGACTCCTTGTACAAGATTCTGATGGAAGCTCAGCAAAAGTAAGAACCATTTATGATGTTATTTTGTATTTCTGTGGAAAATGTTTAGTCCTATTTTCCTTCCTTTTTGCGGGCGCTGTCTCGCTATAACGTAAGCTGTTTGTTATGGTAAAGTTATTTTTAAAAATCTAACATGGCGATTGCATTAAGAACTAGTGTATCTTTCATTTGCTGTCCAACATGTATTTTTTAGTAAAGTTTATGATGAGTTCTTTGATTAGATTAGGTGACTGTCCAAAATATCTCCGGAGATTCTGGTGAATCGATGCTACATATTCACAATGTATAACCACGGTTTGCAGCTCAAAATATGCACATTTTCGAACAAAACATAAGTGTATTGTATAACCTGATGTTATAGGACTGTCATCTGATGAAGTTGGTCAAGGTTAGTGATTCATTTTATATATTTTGCTGTTTTTTTGCGATCGCTACCTTTGCGGTGAATGAATGCGGTTGTGTGTTTGGCTATTGTGGTAAGCTAATATAATGCTATATTGTGTTTTCGCTGTAAAACACTTTAAAAAAATCTGAAATATTGGCTGGATTCACAAGATGTTTATCTTTCATTTGCTGTACACCATGTATTTTTCATAAATGTTTTATGATGAGTATTTAGGTATTTCACGTTGCTCTCTGTAATTATTGGCTGGCTGCTTTGGTGATATTTTTGATGGTAGCTGCAATGTAAAACTATGATTTATACCTCAAATATGCACATTTTCGAACAAAACATAGATTTATTGTATAACATGTTATAAGACTGTCATCTGATGAAGTTGTTTCTTGGTTAGTGACTAATGATATCTCTATTTGGTCGGTTTTGTGATAGCTACCTATGCGGTAAAAAAATTGTGAAAATATGCGGTTGAGTCTTTTGCTATTGTGGTTAGCTAATAGAAATACATATTGTGTTTTCGCTGTAAAACATTTTAAAAATCGGAAGTGATGGCTGGATTCACAATATGTGTATCTTTCATTTGCTGTATTGAACTTGTGATTTCATGATATTTATATGCTAGTATTTACTTGTGGCGCTATGCTAGGCTATGCTAGTCAGCTTTTTACTGATGAGGATGCTCCCGGATCAGGGATGGTGATGAAGTAGAGGTTAAAGAACACCCTCTGTGTTCTGGTAGACAGGTAACTCTTTATCCACAATATAGCAGGGGGTGTGAAGCCATAACACATATGTTTTTCCAGCAGCAGACTATGATTGATAATGTCAAAAGCCGCATTGAAGTCTAACAAAACTGCTCCCACAATCTTTTTATCATCAATTTCTCTCAGCCAATCATCAGTCATTTGTGTAACTGCCATGCTTGTTGAATGTCCTTCCCTAAAAGTGTGCTGAAAATCTGTTGTCAATTTCTTTACAGTGAAATAGCATTGTATCTGGTCAAACAATTTTTTTCTCCAAAAGTTTACTAAGGGTTGGTAACAGGGTGATAGGTCGGCTATTTGAGCCAGTAAAGGTGGCTTTACTATTCTTGGGTAGCGGAATTACTTTTGCTTCCCTCCAGGCCTGAGGGCACAAACGTTCTAGTAGGCTTAGACTGAAGCTATGGCAAATAGGAGTGGCAATATCGTCCATCATTATTTTCAGAAAATTTCTATCCAAGTTGTCAGACTTGTTGATCGACGACAATAAATGTTTCACATTTTCCACACTCACTTTACGGAATTCTAAATTACAATGCTTGTCTTTCACAATTTGGTCAGTTATACTTTTTTTTTTTTTTTTTTTTACATTTATTTGTATTTTTATTTAACCTTTATTTAACAAAACATACTTGGATGTGTAGTGTCGGCGTTTGTTGCTGACATATCATTGGCAATATTAGAAAACTTACCCATGAAAAAATTATTTAAGTAGTTGGCAATATCAGTGCGTTTTGTGACGAATGAGCCATCTAATTCAATGAATGATGGAGCTGAGTTTGCCTTTTTGCCCAAAATGTCATTGAAGGTGCTCCAAAGCTTTTTAATATCATTGTTTATATCATTTATCTTTGTTTCATAGTATAGTTTATTCTTCCTTTTATTCAGTTTAGCCACATGATTTCAACCAATCGGTTGTGCAGCCAGACTTTTTGCCATTCTCTTTTCTTCATTCCTCTCAACCATACAGTTTTAAAATTTCTAATCAATCCATGGGGATTTAACAGTTTTTAACAGTCATTTTCTTAATGGTTGCATACTTATTTGTAACTGGATAAGCAATTCCATAAATGTGTCAAGTGCAGTGTCTGGTTGCTTCTCATTACACACCACAGACCAGCAAATATGATTTACATAATAAAAATATGAATCACTGCTAAATTTATTGTATGACCTCTTATACACTTATACACAGCCTTTGGAGCTTTGGTTTTCCTAGATAACACAACTATATTGTGATCACTACATCCAATTGATATGGCTACTGCTTTTAAGCACATTTCTGCAGCATTAGTAAAGATATGATGAATACATATTGATGATTTAATTCCTGTGCTGTTTGTAACTACCCTGGTAGGTTGACTGATAACCTGAACCAGGTTGCAGGCACTGGTTTCAGTTTGAAGCTTTTTCTTGAGTGGGCAGCTTGATGAAAGCCAGCCAATATTTAAATCACCCACAAAATATACCTCTCTGTTCACATCACAAACAATATCAAGCATTTCACACATAATCTCCAGATACTGACTGTTAGCACTTGGTGGTCTATAGCAGCTTCCCACAAGAATGGGCTTCAGGTGACGCAGATGAACCTGTAGCCATATTACTTCAAAAGTATTTAAAAAGAGATCCTCTCTAAGCTTTACAGGAAAGTGGTTTTGAACATAGGCCGCAACACCGCCCCCATTGTCTTTTCTGTCGATGTTATAACTCTGTATTGCTACCACTGTATCATCAAAGTTATTATCTTAGTGCGTTTCAGAGATAGTCAGAGTTAGGTTTAGGGTTATGAATGTCATCTGTTACCAGCAAGTTATTGATTTCATGAACCTGCTGATAGCGCAGGGTATCCTGCACACATTGGACTTCCAACTGGGGCACACCGCCTCTGTGCTAACAGTATAACTCTGGTTCATAGGCACATGATTACTGCATACAGTAGCTGTAGGATAAACAGAGGCATTCAAGGCAGTTAGAGGGACATAAATTAGGTTACTTACATTGTGTCTGCCAATGCTCCTGCGATAGTGTACATGTTCTGCAGCATCATGACAACTCAGTGACACAATGGTAGGGATTATCTGAGCTGGGCTTGGGTTGTTGATAAGTCATTGTCTCAATGCATTCTTGAAATGCATGGACAGAGTCCTGGAGCCAAGATGATCTGGGTGGACTCAGTCATTCATGTAGAGCATCTTCTGTTTCAAGAATGTCTTTAAAAGTGATTCCAACAGAGTTACAGTAATATTTGTGTGTAATGCCAGTAGTCTGCTAAATCTGTCACACCCGCGGCCCAATGATGGAAATTATTGTCTGCTTTTTGGAATCTTTCAGTGCTAAAATCAGTTCTTTAAAATACATTTTTAGAAGTTCAGAGCTAGCCCTCCTAATGTTGTTTGACCCTACATGGACTATAACAGCGTCAGCTCCCGGCACCTGCCGTAGAAAGGTTGGAAGCAGCCTTGTAATGTCCCGTACTGATGCTCCAGGATAGCACAGGGTTTTTGCCCAGGGAACCAAGATGTTTCTTACCATCAAACTGCTGATGACGACGGCTGGTGCAGTGGCTGAGGAGGTCCGGCCATTCTTTCGCCTTGAGTGGTATCACAAACCCATCGAGAACAGAAAGACCGTAGGGCCCGATGGCCTGGAGCCAGCTGTAGTATCCATCGTGGATGATGAATGGGCTGGAGTCTCAGATAATCTGATGAGGGTGGGAGTTCTGAGGATCTGAAACCGAGGTATAAGCCCCTGGAGAGGGAGACAGAACAGAGGACGAAGAAACAGGTACCTCCAGATCCAATCTCGAATTGGAAGCCCCCAGAGAAGAAGGTGCCGGAACCACTGGATCCAGGGCAGCGAAGCTGTTTGTTGTCTGTGTCCGGTCCGGGCTTAACATCTCCGAGGAGGCCCCCATTGCAAGAGGGCCCGAGTGACATATCTCCATGGCTGGTTGGTAGGATCGAGAACAGGAACATCCATCATGTCATCCAGGAGTATCGTACTAACTCCATTCTCCAGGGAAGGGAGAGACCCCTTTGGGGAGGGATACCTGCAGAGTACCGGCCAGTCAGATATGGAGAGCCGACACGGCTTCGACACTTCCACCAGGCCAGAGCGAAGTCCGGCTACTGGGGTAGAAGAGAAAGAAAAAGGAGGTGGGCGTAGATTCCCCAGTAGGTTGAGTGGGTCGCTACTTGTTTGCTAAGAGTAACCACAGTACATTGAAAGTACGGGTGGTCCACATTGTCCCGGAATAAAGCAAAATAAACACAGCTCCTGTCTCCATTTGAGGCTCCAGGCTAGCTAGGCCTCCGTGTCTCTCCACTTGACTGGGAATTCCAACTTGTCCGAGAGAGAACCACACAGCTATGAAGCGTCAGGACAAGGTAAGTCTACACTAAATAAACAATTATTTAAAAAAAATGTCAAATTCACGATGTGAAAAATGTATGTTGGTGTAGAGTATTATAACTCAGGCTACAAAAATCATGTTTTGTCAACAACACACTCAGTTAGCATTAAAGACACAAATGTTTCAAATGATAAACTACCTCTACCTCTCTCTCTCTCTCCTTTACTCTTCTCTTCTCTGTGACTTTAGCTCTAAACCAAAGGATAGTCTCGGTGTGCCAAAGGAGTGGTCACTGTGATTCACTGCTATCAAACTATACTTTATGTTGGCATTAAATTGATGGTTCCAGCCAAGCCCAGAGAAAATGCACATAAAATTGAGACTAACTGTGTGATAATGGTCCTCGTAAACTGGTCTAAGAGCTCTATAACTTATAACGTCCTCAACTTCAATGGTCACACTCTCTCAGAGCCAACATGCATACGGATCATCTAGGAAATTAACCATACCCATTTGGATTTTAGAGCCTGTCTCTATTTTCAAATGACTACCTGTTTCTGGTACTTAAGTCTTATTGTCGAGAGTATTGCTACAGTATTATTTCCCCTTGCTGTAATATCATGAATATGTGTATACAGGGGTGTATGCTGTATGCGTTTGTGCGTGTGTGTGTACAGAAGCTGCCAGTGCGTCAGCTGGTTGAGAGGTGAGTTATGTGTGGGCAGCTTTACTGTGTGTCTTAACACCAAGACATTCTCCCGCTAACGCTCAACACCTTCACCCTCCCGTTTAGTATCCATAAATCATCTCTTCTCCTGAGCCTCTGCTCCCTTTTCTCCTCTTCCTCCCTGCTCTTCTGCAGATGGCTTTACAGGTTTTATTATCTACCATTACAGCACTACTATTACAGCGCTAGAAACCTAAATCCATAAACCTGTACTGACCCGTTTTGGACTTCAGTGCACCGGGTTGTATCAGCAAGATCAGAGACAACAACAGAGAGTTGAGAGAGCGTGCAGAGAGTCCAGAGAAAAATACAAGAAGGACAGAGATTACACCAGCTGCATGCCTTGCAGGAGCCAGATGTACCGGTCACCTCCACACACTCCAGAATCATAATCAGCCAATGATTGGGCAGGAGAGACACACATACACACAAACACACACATACACACAGGATGATATCCACACAGCTCTAGCACATACTGTAAACCGTAGGGTGAGAGAGGAGGGTAATGGATGGTTGGTGGGCGCATGCTGACGTGTTATTGTTTTATAAAACATTGCCTGTGCAAGCAAGAGCGCAGGGGAGAGAGTGTCACCGCCTTGATGAATGACCAGGGGATAACATCTTCACTCCTAAGCCCCCACACACACATACATACATACTGTGCATACACACACACTCAGAAGCAAAGCCATACAGGGGATTCAGAAAGTATTCAGACCCCTTGACGTTTTCCAAATGTTATAACGTTACGGCCTTATTCTAAAATGGATTTAAAAAAATGTTTCCCCTCATCATTCCACACATAATACCCATAATGACAAATAAAAAATTTGCAAATTTTACATTTACATAAGTATTCAGACCCTTTACTCAACACTTTGTTGATGCACCTTTGGCAGCGATTACGGTCTCGAGTCTTCTTGGGTGTTTGTTTTATAATGTTTTATTTAACCTCTTTTTAACTAGGCAAGTAAAACGGACTTGCAGTAGGGATGACCAGGAATGTTCTCTTTAAGTGCGTGAATTAGACCACTTTCCTGTGCTGCTAACCATTAAAATGCAACGAGTACTTTTGGGTGTCAGGGAAAATGTATGGAGTAGAAAGTACATTATTTTCTTTAGGAATGTAGTGGAGTAAAAGTAAAAGTTGACAAAATATAAATAGTAAAGGAAAGTACAGATACCCCAAAAAACTAATTCAGTAGTACTTTAAAGTATTTTTTATTAAGTATTTTACACCCGAGTGGCAGCAACAGCAGATGGTGGTCGTAATGTACTAAATCAGTCTAAATGTCCAGATGGGTGTCCACTTCTCCTGAGAAATGCTTTTGGTGTTTTCATCTTTCGTCATCTTTAAAAAACAAATTCTGGTATCTGTAGATCTTATAGTCTCCTATTCATTAGTGTAATTGGTCCTAAACCCAGGACAAACAGAGTCCTTCAGTCCCAGCCATGACAATGACCCTCCCTAGCCATGACCACTAACTAAACATGAAAGTGCACATCAATCAGGAGGATATCTCTCATTACAAGCTACATGGGTTGCAACCTTCAGACAATGAGAAGGACCTGAAGAGGTCAGTAATAAGCAGTGGGCTGGCTTCAAACCCACGGCACACAGGCCTTAGGACATACACTCAAACACAACATCAAGGCCTTGGCAACACAAAATAACATCATAACACAGTCCTGGCAACACAAAATAACAATGATCAAACAATGTCACAAAACAGAAGCACACAAGAGAGATACACTGTAAGACTTTTCTGTAATTTCAACAGTAAAACACTGTAGGATGCACAGTATAATACCATATCTGTGTTTAACAGCATTGCACTGCATTATGGATAAAAATGCTGAAAAACACTGTTATTAACTGTAATTTGGAAGCCTCCTGTAAAACTTAGTTTAACATATTGTATTTATTTACAGTAACAGCTTATGCCTACAGCAGTAGCGGTCGGTGCCGTTTAAAGGGAGGAAGATATTTTTTTAATGAGCATGGCCTTATTTCTATTACAGCATATTGGATGACTGTCATTCATATTCCATTCACCTAGCTCAATGTAACATCGATAGGTTTATGCTACTACATGATACTCAAATTTTCCCTGTACCCATCATATAACGTAGGAGCACAGGTCGAGAAAATTGAGTAATCAAAGTGATACATATACACATTCAATTCCACCTTGGACACTCTTGCCTGCATATAGCTGATCTAGGTTGTAATTATTAGTCCAACAGTTGCAAATTAAAGTTTCCATTGGACAAATTAGGGTATGTTTATCCCCGTTTCGTTCCATTTGTTTCCATTTAAGAAATGTTTTTCAACAGAATTGGGAGAATGAATACACCCCTGATCACACGCTTAATTCACATTTGTAGCAGACATATAAAAACAGCATTCTGACTTTTCTATAATATGTTATCCACTTTGCTATCCACACACTCGCCTCCTGTCACCTTTTCCCTTCGCTTGTGGAACACAACTGCTGTCTGTGACCGGGCAAAAAAACTATATATTTTTAAATGAAATTCAGTTAGGAGGATGGTCCTCCACTTCCTCCTCTGAAGAGCCTCCACTGGCCTACTGTAGATTCAAATGATCCATTTCTGGCGCCAACCTCATGCTGTCGGGTGCGACACATGAGCTCAGACTGTTTTAAATCAAATCAAATCAAATCAAATGTATTAGTCACATACACATGGTTAGCAGATGTTAATGCGAGTGTAGCGAAATGCTTGTGCTTCTAGTTCCGACAATGCAGTAATAACCAACAAGTAATCTAACCTAACAATTCCACAACTACTACCTTACACACACACACAAGTGTAAAGGGATAAAGAATATGTACATAAAGATATATGAATGAGTGGTGGTACAGAACGGCATGGCAGATGCAGTAGATGGTATAGAGTACGGTATATACATATGAGATGAGTACTGTAGGGTATGTAAACATAAAGTGGCATAGTTTAAAGTGGCTAGTGGTACATGTATTACATAAAGATGGCAAGATGCAGTAGATGATATAGAGTACAGTATATACATATGAGATGGGTAATGTAGGGTATGTAAACATTATATTAAGTGGCATTGTTTAAAGTGGCTAGTGGTACATTTTTACATAATTTCCATCAATTCCCATTTTTAAAGTGGCTGGAGTTGAGTCAGTATGTTGGCAGCGGCCGCTAAATGTTAGTGGTGGCTGTTTAACAGTCTGATGGCCTTGAGATAGAAGCTGTTTTTCAGTCTCTCGGTCCCTGCTTTGATGCACCTGTACTGACCTCGCCTTCTGGATGATAGCGGGGTGAACAGGCAGTGGCTTGGGTGGTTGTTGTCCTTGATGATCTTTATGGCCTTCCTGTGACATCGGGTGGTGTAGGTGTCCTGGAGGGCAGGTAGTTTGCCCCTGGTGATGCGTTCTGCAGACCTCACTACCCTCTGGAGAGCCTTACGGTTGTGGGCGGAGCAGTTGCCGTACCAGGCGGTGATACAGCCCGACAGGATGCTCTCGATTGTGCATCTGTAGAAGTTTGTGAGTGCTTTATGTGACAAGCCGAATTTCTTCAGCCTCCTGAGGTTGAAGAGGCGCTGCTGCGCCTTCTTCACAACGCTGTCTGTGTGGGTGGACCAATTCAGTTTGTCCGCGATGTGTACACCGAGGAACTTAAAACTTTCCACCTTCTCCACTACTGACCCGTCGATGTGGATAGGGGGGTGCTCCCTCTGCTGTTTCCTGAAGTCCACAATCATCTCCTTTGTTTTGTTGACGTTGAGTGTGAGGTTATTTTCCTGACACCACACTCCGAGGGCCCTCACCTCCTCCCTGTAGGCCGTCTCGTCGTTGTTGGTAATCAAGCCTACCACTGTAGTGTCATCTGCAAACTTGATGATTGAGTTGGAGGCGTGCATGGCCACGCAGTCGTGGGTGAACAGGGAGTACAGGAGAGGGCTCAGAACGCACCCTTGTGGGGCCCCAGTGTTGAGGATCAGCGGGGTGGAGATGTTGTTACCTACCCTCACCACCTGGGGGCGGCCCGTCAGGAAGTCCAGGACCCAGTTGCACAGGGCGGGGTCGAGACCCAGGGTCTCGAGCTTGATGACGAGTTTGGAGGGTACTATGGTGTTAAATGCTGAGCTGTAATCGATGAACAGCATTCTCACATGGGTATTCCTCTTGTCCAGATGGGTTAGGGCAGTGTGCAGTGTGGTTGCGATTGCGTCGTCTGTGGACCTATTGGGTCGGTAAGCAAATTGGAGTGGGTCTAGGGTGTCCGGTAGGGTGGAGGTGATATGGTCCTTGACTAGTCTCTCAAAGCACTTCATGATGACGGAAGTGAGTGCTACGGGGCGGTAGTCGTTTAGCTCAGTTACCTTAGCTTTCTTGGGAACAGGAACAATGGTGGCCCTCTTGAAGCATGTGGGAACAGCAGACTGGGATAAGGATTGATTGAATATGTCCGTAAACACACCAGCCAGCTGGTCTGCGCATGCTCTGAGGACGCGGCTGGGAATGCCGTCTGGGCCTGCAGCCTTGCGAGGGTTAACACGTTTAAATGTTTTACTCACCTCGGCTGCAGTGAAGGAGAGCCCGCAGGTTTTGGTAGGGGGCCGTGTCAGTGGCACTGTATTGTCCTCAAAGCGGGCAAAAAAGTTGTTTAGCCTGTCTGGGAGCAAGACATCCTGGTCCGCGACGGGGCTGGTTTTCTTTTTGTAATCCGTGATTGACTGTAGACCCTGCCACATACCTCTTGTGTCTGAGCTGTTGAATTGCGACTCGATTTTGTCTCTGTACTGGGACTTAGCCTGTTTGATTGCCTTGCGGAGAGAATAGCTACACTGTTTGTATTCGGTCATGCTTCCGGTCACCTTGCCCTGGTTAAAAGCAGTGGTTCGCGCTTTCAGTTTCACGCGAATGCTGCCGTCAATCCACGGTTTCTGGTTTGGGAATGTTTTAATCGTTGCTGTGGGTACGACATCGTCAATGCACTTCCTAATGAACTCGCTCACCGAATCAGCATATTCGTCAATATTGTTGTTGGACGCGATGCGGAACATATTCCAATCCGCGTGATCGAAGCAGTCTTGAAGCGTGGATTCAGATTGGTCGGACCAGCGTTGAACAGACCTGAGCGCGGGAGCTTGTTGTTTGAGTTTCTGTTTGTAGGCTGGAATCAACAAAATGGAGTCGTGGTCAGCTTTTCCGAAAGGGGGGCGGGGGAGGGCCTTATATGCGTCGCGGAAATTAGTATAACAATGATCTAGGGTTTTCCCAGCCCTGGTAGCACAATCGATATGCTGATAGAATTTAGGGAGTTTTGTTTTAGGTAATATCTTCCTGAAGCAGCTGTGAAGTGGATGAATATTTTCAGCAGCTGCTGGGTAGGTACCTTGGCTTGTTTATAAGCATTTTTATGGCTAGCCAACGTTGAATTACTGCATGTTTCCTAGATAGCTAGCTAATGTTTGCTAGCTAGCTAGCTCAAATTGACAAAAGCCATTTGGTCTGCTCTAAATTGCTCGTAAATATCTAACTGTGAGACCTAGAAAAACATCACAGAGAATATTGTGATTATAGGCTGTATCGCAAGCCTCTGAGTGCCATAGAGAATACACTGAGTGCAGATTTGTGAACATTATGTTTCCACCCATACTACAGAGAAAATGGCTTGTTTCGAGCAGTTCAAAAGATAACCCATATTATTTTTAAATGACAGGTTGCATGTTACATGTAAACCGCATTGTGGGTCATACTCGCAAGCCGCTAAAGCTGATGCGAGTGACCAGTGCATCATATTGTATTGAGGTGCCTGCTGACCTAAGGTGCAGTGCCACTGATCAGCTGTAGCCTAACAGTGTCGGCGGTGGAAACTAGTAACGTGGCAAATTTTCCCCTCCCAGGATTATACAGTATTTCAAGTAAGATAGCAGTCTACACAGATAATAACTAATATTGGTAGCCATCTAGATGTCACCGTGATATATTCTACTCAATGGGGAGAGCATAAATGGCAAAAGCACTGGCACAGTATCCTCATTAGCTGTGTGATTCGGTTCACTTGGCTCTCATCTGCGCGACATAAATAATAGTTTTGTTGGCCAGGATTGTCCATATTGCCTCTCCCGCTAAGCATTTGTTTAATAAAAAAACATTGTTCCATAATGTTACAGTTTTAACTAAACCTGTTCACTTTACCAGTAGTTTCAAAGATTTGATGGACCAGCTATAAAGGAAAATGTTGTGAGTCTGGTAAAATAATCTGTGACACTGTGTAGGCTATAGCAATGTTGTATAAGTTTGCTAGGGTTTTAAGTAGATGTATCTATCTGTCTTATTTGTATTTGTTCAATGCCTCAATTGATTTCATAAACTATATTGGATATACAGTGCCTTCAGAAAGTATTCAGACCCCTTGACCTTTTCCAAATTTTGTTAGGTTATAGCCTTATTCTAAAATTGATTAAATGTTTTTTTCTTCATCAAGCCATACTGTCATCCATAATGGCAAAGCAAAAACTGGTTTATAGACATGCACATTTATTAAAAACAAAATGTACTTAAGGATATAGACCCTTTACTCAGTACTTTATTGAAGCACCTTTGGCAGCAATTAGAGCCTTGAGTCTTCTTGGGTATGATGCTACAAGCTTGGCACACCTGTATTTGGGGAGTTTCCCCCATTCTTCTCTGCAGATCCTGTCAGGTTCGATGGGGAGCGTTGTTGCACAGCTATTTTCAGGTATCTCCAGAGATGTTAGATCAGGTTCCAGTCCGGGTTCTGACTGGACCAATAAAGGGTATTTTGAGACTTGTCCTGAAGCCACTCCTGCGTTTTCTTTGCTGTGTGCTAGGATCGTTGTCCTGTTGGAAGGGGAACCTTCGCCCAAGTCTGAGGTCCTGAGCGCTCTGGAGCAGTTTTTCATCAAGGATCTCTCTGTACTTTGCTCCATTTATCTTTGCCTCAATCCTGACTAATCTCCCAGTCCCTTCCGCTGAAAAACACCCGCACAGCATGATGCTGCAACCACCATGCTTCACCGAAGGAATGGTGCCAGGCTTCCTCCAGGCGTGACACTTGGCATTCACACCAAATAGTTCAATCTTGGCTTCATCAGACCAGAAAATCTTGTTTCTCATTCTTGTTTGCCGTCTAAACACAATCATAAAGGTCTGATTGGTGGCGTGCTGCAAAGATGGTTGTCCTTCTGGAAGGTTCTCCCATCGCCACAGAGGAACTCTAGAGCTGTCAGAGTGACCATTGGGTTCTTGGTCTCCTCCCTGACCAAGGCCCTTCTCCCCCGATTGCTCAGTTTGGCCGTGCGGCCAGCTCTAGGAAGAGTCTAGGTGGATCCAAACGTCTTCCATTTCAGAATGATGGAGGCCACTGTGTTCTTGGGGACCATCAATGCTGCAGAGATGTTTTGGTACCCTTCTCCAGATCTGTGAATATACACAATACTGTCTCAGAGCTCTATGGACAATTTCTTAGACCTCATGGCTTGGTTTTTGCTCTGACATGCACTGTCAACTGTGGGACCTTATATAGACTGGTGTGTATCTTTCCAAATCATGTCCAATTAATTGAATTTACTACAGGCAGACTCCAATCAAGTTGTAGAAACATCTCAGGGATGATCAATGGAAACAGGATGCACCTGAGCACAATTTCGAGTCTATTAACAAAGGGTCTTAATACTTACAGTTGAAGTCGGAAGTTTACATACACTTAGTCATTAAAACTCGATTTTCAACCACTCCACAAATTTCTTGTTAATTGAATAGTTTTGGCAAGTCGGTTAGGACATCTACTTTGTGCATGACACAATACATTTTTCCAACAATTGTTTACAGACAGATTATTTCACTGTATCACAATTTCAGTGGTTCAGAAGTTTACTTACACTAAGTTGACTGTGCCTTTAAACCGCTTGGAAAATTCCCGAAAATGATGTCATGGCTTTAGAAGCTTCTGATAGACACATTTACATAATTTGAGACAATTGGAGGTGTACCTGTGGATGTATTTCAAGGCCTACCTTCAAACCCAGTGCCTCTTTGCTTGACATCATGGGTAAATCAAAATAAATCAAAATAAATCAGCAAAAAAATTGTAGACCTCCACAAGTCTGGTTCAGCCTTGGGAGCAATTTCCAAACGCCTGAAGGTACCACGTTCATCTGTACAAACAATAGTACACAACTATAAACACCAGGGGACCACGCAGCCGCCATACCGCTCAGGATGGAGACGTGTTCTGTCTCCTGGAGATGAACGTACTTTGGTGCTAAAAGTGCAAATCAATCCCAGAACAACAGCAAAGGACCTTGTGAAGATGCTGGAGGAAACAGGTACAAAAGTATCTATATCCACAATAAAACGAGTCCAATATCAACATAATCTGAAAGGCCGCTCAGCAAGGAAGAAGCCACTGCTCCAAAACCTTCATAAAAAAGCCAGACTATGGTTTGGAACTGCACATTGAGACAATGATTGTACTTTTTGGAGAAATGTCCTCTGGTCTGATGAAACAAAATAGAACCGTTTGTCCATGATGACCATCGTTATGTTTGGAGGAAAAAGGGGGAGGCTTGCAAGCTGAAGACACCATCCCAACCGTGAAGCTCGTGGGTGGCAGCATCATGTTGTGGAGGTGCTTTGCTAATGGAGGGACTGGTGCACTTCACAAAATAGATGGCATCATGAGGCAGGAAAATGATGTGGATGTATTGAAGCAACATCTCAAGACATCAGTCAGGAAGTTAAAGCTTGGTCGCAAATGGGTCTTCCAAATGGACAATGACCCCAAGCATGCTTCCAAAGGTGTGGCAAAATGGCTTAAGGACAACAAAGTCAATGTATTGGAGTGGCCATCACAAAGCCCTGACCTCAATCCCATAGAACATTTGTTGGCAGAACTGAAAAAGCGTGTGCGAGCAAGGAGGCCTACAAACCTGACTCAGTTACTCCAGCTCTGGCAGGAGGAATGGGCCAAAAATCACCCAACGTATTGTGGGAAGCTTGTGGAAGGCTACCCGAAACGTTTGAACCAAGTTAAACAATTTAAATTCAATGCAACCAAATACTAATTGAGTGTATGTAAACTTCTGACCCACTGGGAATGTGATGAAATAAATAAAAGCTGAAATAAATCATTCTCTCTACTATTATTCTGACATTTCACATTCTTAAAATAAAGTGGTGATCCTAACTGACCTAAAACAGGGAATTTTTCCCCGGATTAAATGTCAGGAATTGTGAAATACTGAGTTTAAATGTATTTCTAAGGTGTATGTCACGAAAGCTAGGAGTGGTGGGTGTGGAGTCAGGCACAGAGAGCAAAGCTTCCAATGTAGACATATTTATTCAGCTGGTTCTAGCCAACATACAGGCACAATGACCAATAAACACTTAAGTAACCCCAAAACCAGGGAAAATAACGAACAGCAAAAATACGTTAAAGCAACACAAAAATATACCACAGACAGAGAGGAATAAGCCCGCACAAAAGCAGGCGGGCCCTGGAAGTTTAAATAGCCCCGAATTAACATCAAATAAGGTACAGGTAAAAACAATCAAGACAAAACCAACAGAAAAGAAAAAGGAATTGGTGGCAGCTAGTAGACCGGTGACGACGACCGCCAAGCGCCGCCCGAACAGGGAGAGGAGCAACCTTTGGTGGAAGTCGTGACAGTGTATGTAAACATCTGACTTCAAATGTATGTAAATAATATATATTTATGTTTATTATATTTGAGAAATTTGCTAAAATGTCCAAAAACCTGTTTTCACTTTGTAATTATGGGGTATTGTGTGTAGATTGCTGACAATTTATTTTAGAATAAGGCAGTAACGTAGCAAAATGTGGAAAAAGTCAAGGAGTATGTTCGAATCAACCAAACATGATGAATGCTGAAGCTGAAACAAAGTGCATGACAAGGTGGCCCAGAGGAAGCCAGCTGTTTGTTATGAATCCCTACCATGCTCAATTCTTCCAAGAGCTCCCTGAGTTTGAATGAAGACCTCTAGTTAGGTAAGTACACATACACACGACACCAGCTTGATATGTCGCTTGTCCCCTGTCTTTTTACCAACAGAGTAACACCCCTGGTGCTCTCTGTCTCTCATTCTATTCTTTCTTTTTCTATGCTTGTCCTCGTGGTGAGAAGAACTGACAAATCAGAATTGAGGTTTGTTACGGAGCCCCATGAGGAACACCTGATGCTGCGGTGACTTCTCTCTCCTGGATGCTCTCCGGTCCATCACAGCCTGGTATGGCAACTCCCCCGACGCAGACCGCAAACTGCTTCAGAGGGTGATACACGCAGCCGAACGCGCCGTTGGGCACACACTGCCTGCCCTCCAGGACACCTACAACACCAGGTATCGCAGGAAGGCCAAGAAGAACATCAGGGACCTCAGCCATCTGAGCCATCTTCTCCCCATTTCCATTACTCAGGCGCGTTTGGCACAGGAGCATTACGGTGAAAACTGGAAGACTTGCCAATTAGTTATACCCCCAGACCATCAGGCTGCTGAATTGCCACCACAACCTATGTTTGTGTTATTATTTGTATTGTTTTATTTCACTTTGTCTCCACACCCCTCAATGGTAATTTAGTCTGCCTGCTGCTCCACCTATGGTCAATGTCCACCCCTATGGACATGTATTTATTCATCACTGCTACAGTTGTTATTATGTATATAGTACTATTTCTATTTTTCTTATTACCATTTTCCTTGTTTTATTTCACTTAGTCCTGCAAGTTGGAGCTCGGAATCGGAAAATCTAAGATTGTACCCAATCCCAATTTTAACTCCGTCTCCCTCTCTCTCCCCACAGCCCACACGCACAGGCACACAATATCGTTTTTACATTAGTGTTGTGATGATTCTCTAATTTGGTTACATATGTGTTAACTTCTTATTACTTCTATTGTCAATTATGTTGTTAATTCGTTTTTAATGTTGTTACCAATTTGAATACATTTATTTTATGTACAAACATATTGTTTTTCTTACATTTAGATTTCAGGTAGAATTTCACTGTGTATTTTCAGCATTATCCTGGCACCACAGTTGCCAGCTTAATACTGTAATTTGCTTTACAGTACTATTTTCCTTACTGTAAAGCATTACTGCATCCTGTAAATGTACAGCAAGGATGCTGTAATATGTCTTTACAGTAAGTAAAAGAGTTCTGTAAAACATATGACAGCATCTCTGCTGTAAAGCAAAATTACAGCATTAAGCTGGCCACTGTGGTGCAAGTATAATGCTGTAAATTTACAGGGAAAAGTTTTACAGTGTAGCGATAGAGACAGACGGAGAGAGAGTGTGGAGATAGCAGACAGTCTATTATCAGAGGTATATATTAAAGCATTTAGGGATGGATAGGACATACTAAACCTTCAAGCAGTCCCACGGGGGAGAAGAGGAGTGATAGGAGAGGGTGAAGTGGGGGAAGGGTAGAGGAAGGGTGAGGAAGATGGAGTATTCAGTTCCCGCCCCTCTCTGAGTTCAGAGTCGTGTATCCCAGCAACAGCACTGGGGGTGTGACCCAGCACCACATGGCTCCATTCAAATTCTAACCAGATCCAAACGGACTTGTGATCTACCACACACACACACACACACACACACACACACACACTACACCCTCCCAACTGGTTTAACCCCACCGTAACTATCACTCCTCGTCTCCCCCGTGGGACTGCTTGACAGTTTAGTGTGTCCTATCCATCCCTAAATGCTTTTCTTTATACCTCTGACAATAGACTGTCTCTATAGTAAATCTAAAAAATTGTTAGACATAGTGTGGCATTTCCAGTATGGTACCTTCACCGGTACCTCCTCACCTTCATCCTCCAGTGTCCACCCATTGTTGTCCCTCATCCATCGTCTCCATCATCCTTTTACACACACACACACACACACACACACACACACACACACACACACACACACACACACACACACACACACACACACACACACACACACACACACACACACACACACCTTCACAGTTAAAGCCAGGTGTGTGAGTCTGGGCCATCTGCCTGTGTTTGGGGTCCCACAGGGCACCCTGTTAGCTCTGACAAAAGAGCCATCAGCAGCACCCATGCATTCCCTCATGTCAATCATTCCTTAATTAGGATAATACATACATGTTCCCCTCTCTCCCTCTTTTCTTTGGAAATTACTATTTAATGATTGGTTTGAGTATTAATTATACAATAATGATATCTAATTGGAATGGCACCATTTGTCATTTCTGCAACTGGTAACTTTTTTTAGTATTAGTTTGAGGAACTGTTGGTGAACCAACATTTGATTGAGCTCAAAATAAACTCTAAACATGTCAATAACAATTACATTTTCTTCTAACATCTTCAAGTCCTGGGGCCTGTTGCACAAAAGTAGAATTAAGACATCCGGGATAAATGACTCAGCTGAGCTCAATGAAGCCAAAACATGTGCGTCCAGGCTTAATTGGTTGCACAAAGACCAAGCCAGGATGAGCAGACACGGATTCATTAAGCCAGGTGAAACCAATCCTGGATAGGTGCGCGCTCACGGCTCACTCAAATAGACCCCGCCACAGATCACAGATTAACTGATTTACCATGGCAACTAGAGCCGCGTACTTTTCCCCGTCGGAAGCACAAATCCTCATGGAGGCATACGAGGAGGTAAAAGATATAATTAAGAAGAAAGGCAACACCGCCACAGTGATAAAGCAAAGAGAAAAAGCGTGGCAAAGTATTGCAGACCGCCTGAATGCGTAAGTAGTGCACAATTACACACTCACCGCTCCGCTGAAACATCACAATTACAATTCAAATATTTAATTCACATCTCCAAAAATGCAGTTGTACTGTAATTATGAAACGGTTACATTTTTAATTGAAATGGACTGCAGATATGAGTGAAATTGTGTAAAGTAACTCCATCACACTGTATAAAGCTATGATACATTTTTTGATATTTTTACTGAAAACAAGACAAAAATACCAAGTAATTTTTTGCAGTGTGACTCCATTAAATGTGTGTGTGTGTGTGTGTGTGTGTGTGTGTGTGTGTGTGTGTGTGTGTGTGTGTGTAGATTAAACATGAACGGGCCAAAACGGACATGGCAGCAGGTCAAAATCAAATACAAGAACATTCTGCAGAATGGTATGGTCCCTGACTAATATTTAACAAAGCACAAGCATATATTGTACCCAGAAGGTGCCTGCTCACACATTGTCTGTACTGTTTTAGCAGTGAAAAAGAATACCCACAGACAAGGCACGAGTGGTGGGTCACCAAAGGCTGACCTTACCCCAGCAGAGGACATGGCCTTGGAGCTAAATAAAGGCAGGCCCGTCTTAGAGGGGATCCCTGGGGGGAAAGAGACGAGCATAGGTTCCTCCCAAGATGCCACCCGCTTCATTCAAGGTATGTCCTTCCATCTCTACATGGGATACAACCACATTCATATTGAATCAATTTGGACTGTCTGACTTTGGTTTACCTATTGCCTTGCAGTGTCTGGCAGCACTGTGTTCCTGTTAGAGCCACCAGCACAAGCACCAGACGATGCTGATCCAGTGAGTACTCCATCAAAGGCATACTGTAGGCCTGGCATGTCTTGTCTACTAGCTTCAATATGAATCCGATTAAATGTGATAGGGTGAAGGCCCCAGTGCAGCAGCAACAGCACATGATGGAGACGATGATGAGGAGGAGACCATCTCTCTGGATTCCAGAAGGCATGAGGTATCATGTTAAGACTGTGAAAGTACTATTTACTCTACAATGGTGAGGAGTCCTCATCAAAATCAAAAAATCTAATTTCTTTTACAGGACCCAGATGCTATACAGTGGGAAAACCAGCCTGGCAACATAGTGCGTATTAATAAAAGGACACCACATCCTGCCAAATTCCAGCTGCGCTAATTGTATTGTGTTCACAGAGCTCACAAGCTATCAGAAAGTTGTATGGCAACCACCTCCGGCGCCAAATAGAACTGGCAGACATAGACATTCAGTACAAGAAGAAAAAGATGGAAAATCTTGCACTGGAGTCCGAAATAAAAAAGAGGACAATTAGGAAACTGGACCTTGAAATAAAAAAACTTGAGAGGGAGGTGAGATATGCCTTCAATGTACACTGTATGCTAACTGTAACACAAATGTATTAATCATTATTTTTCTTTCCTCCCCCAGCTCCAAGAAGATGACACAGCTCAAAATAAAAATTTGGTATATTCTCGTAAAGTCAAGTGAGCCATGACATATGAGCTCTTATTGTGAGCACACAGGACGGTGGCATCTTTCTAAGGTTTTTTTTATTTTCCCAGCAATCAGTACAACCAAGTCATCGTTATAAGGCATCGCCCTCTTTTGCCCACCCCCCCAGCACCAGGTGTGGCCACTAGCCTATATGAAGGGCCAAAATTGTGTGTTCCTTTCTGCTCTGACAATGGCATGCCCATTCGTGCGAGATGTGGTGGATGAAGAAGCACTTGTGCTGAGGAGAGCCTTCAGGCGAGAAAGGGTCTTCAGGGACCGGTTGGACCCACTGGCCTTCCCTGATGACCATCTATATGAAAGATACAGGTTTTCTGCAGATGGCATCAGGTATCTATGCAGACTACTGGGTCCCAGGATTAAGCACCGCACTGCACGGAGCCATGCACTGAGTGTGGAGCAAATGGTTTGTGTGGCCTTGCGCTTTTTTGCTAGTGGAGCCTTCCTGTACTCAGTGGGGGATGCAGAACAGCTGAACAAGGCCACAATTTGCCGCACAATAAGGAGTGTGTGTCTGGCTATCAAAGCATTAGCAGATGTCTTCATCTCCTTCCCTGGCCACAGAAGACTCTGTGACATCAAAGAGGAGTTCTATAGGATTGCAGGTAAGAGGATCTACAAATTACAGGACAACTGTTAACACATAGTAGGATACTCATTACTTTGTGTGACAGGTTTCCCCAATGTCATTGGTGCAGTGGACTGCACACACATAAGGATAAAAGCCCCCTCAGGTGCCCATGAGGCCGATTTTGTGAATAGGAAATCCTTTCACAGCATTAATGTTCAGGTGAACATAACTTTTTGATATTGTCCATTGACGAACACTCTGCATTGCCAGTGATGTGCATTGATTGGTGTAATATTCCTCATCTTATGATTTCAGATGGTCTGCAATGCTGACTGTGTGATCAGCAATGTTGTGGCAAAATGGCCTGGCTCAGTCCATGACTCCAGAATCTTTCGGGCCTCTGAAATCTATCAGTGCCTATCACAAGGTAAGCCACACAACCCCTATTTATAACCATCATGGCTGTGTCAAGAATATCACTGTGTTTATGAGGTAGTAATGATGAGATTTTGTGTTGACAGGTGAATTCTCTGGTGTGTTGCTGGGAGACAGGGGGTATGGCTGCCAGCCTTTTCTCCTGACACCTTTCACAGACCCCCAGGAAGCACAGCAGGCCTACAACCATGCCCATGCCAGGACCAGGGCCAGAGTTGAAATGACCTTTGGCCTCCTGAAGGCACGCTTTCACTGCCTTCACAAATTAAGGGTCAGCCCTGTTAGGGCATGTGATATTACTGTGGCTTGTGCTGTCCTCCACAATGTGGCCTGCCTGAGGAAGGAGAGGGCCCCCAGAGTGCCACCAGCCATGGACTGGGACAATCCGGCAATCTTCCCTGATGACGACAGTGGTCGGCTGCTGAGGGACCAATATGTGTTGAATTATTTTAGTTAGTATGTGTGCTTTCAATTTTGGTTAAATATGTCCTGCGGTGGCAGAGGAATTTGGGTTTTTTTGGGTTCGTTTTTTGACGAATTTGGCCTCTTATGATGTTTGTGCGGTATACTGTGTGTAATACAAGGCTGCAGGGAGGCTACTGCATCCATTCATTTGTCTGTTCAGTTGATGTGTATGGATTTGTCCTGCATTTATTTTAGTGTGCAGACATGCAGGGTGTGTTATATACAGACCTTTGAATGTGTATGTATCATTTTGTATAATATGCTTGGATTCTGTGCTTTCCATCTTGTAGAGTCACTGTGACTTCAGTTTCGAAAGGAGCTGATGGTTTACCTGCTTTGTTTTGTCCTTATTCAATAAAGGAACATAATGTTACACATTGTGTTTTTATATTCATATGGAATGTGTATTTGTTTATATGACAGAGTACTAGGGCCACACTGAAGAAAAAGGATAAAGTCATAAATTTATGAGGCTGGTTCTTTCTGCAGAAAAGCTACATATTGTTTTTACAGTTTTGATACTTATGACAATGTGATACTTAATATTCTGGCACATCAGCATGTCTTTGTTTATGAAACCATACTGAAGTACAATTTCACGAAATGCCCCACATCTGTCATTTTAACAACTGTCCTCCTTTAAAACAACTGGTTACAATATTATGACTTGTGTTTTTTTCCCCTCTGTGGCCCTAATATTCTATCATTTTATATATAGCCTTATAGTCTATGGGAAACTGTAAATTATCTAATGATAGCAACATCATCTAAAAATCATTTTTTATCCAAAATCATTGAAATTAATGATCACAAACGTTTAAATAATAACAGTGGGTCTAGTTATATGTGATAACAATGTATAGTGAGCAGTGAAATAACTATTGGTTTCCATTTGTGGTGACTGCTGACTGACATTAGGGATGAGATTAAATAGATCCTGGAATTTAGCCTGGTCTGGAGCAGGCTAGCTCCACAGAATAAATCTCCATGGTAATTTATACCATAACATATCCTCCTGCCCCCTATCCATCTTTAGTGCAACCGGATTACGGATCAATTGAGCCAGGATCACCAAGATATCCTGGCTTAATCCCTTATCCTAGTTTTGTGCAACAGGCCCCTGCTCTTTGAAAAACAAAAACAAAGCTTAAGTCAATAGAAAATATTTTTCGGTTATTCTCAAACAAGTATTATAATACTTGAATCATATAAAATATTTTAGATCAAGAGAAAGAAGACACACATTAAGGCGTGCACCCACCCACACACACACACAAGGGCGGCATCTTACGAGTTCCAAACCAACTATGCTATGTAGTGACTTTTATCGTATTTATCTTTCCTTTTTTGTGCTATTATAACATATGACCGCTCGATTTTGACTTCAAACATGACTTAGACTCCGACTCAACTGTTCATTCCATGTTATTTTGTTTCAGGGGCTACCAAACCGCTGCAGGCGTAGACACGGGAGACAAGGTGGAGTCCTGGTGAAATTGAGGCAAAGAAAACCGAGTAGTGCTTCCCTCCGTTCTATTGGCAAATGTCCAGTCACTCGAGAATAAGATGGATGAGCTTTGTTCGAGAGTCTCCTATCAGAGAGACATGAAAAGCTGCATATTATATGTCTTACTGAAACGTGGCTGGATGTTGACGCTATGTCAAATCAAATCAAATTTTATTAGTCACATACACATGGTTAGCAGATGTTAATGCGAGTGTAGCGAAATGCTTGTGCTTCTAGTTCCGACAATGCAGTAATAACCAACAAGTAATCTAACCTAACAATTCCACAACTACTACCTTATACACACATACAAGTGTAAAGGGATAAAGAATATGTACATAAAGATATATGAATGAGTGGTGGTACAGAACGGCATGGCAAGATGCAGTAGATGGTATAGAGTACGGTATATACATATGAGATGAGTACTGTAGGGTATGTAAACATAAAGTGGCATAGTTTAAAGTGGCTAGTGGTACATGTATTACATAAAGATGGCAAGATGCAGTAGATGATATAGAGTACAGTATATACATATGAGATGGGTAATGTAGGGTATGTAAACATTATATTAAGTGGCATTGTTTAAAGTGGCTAGTGGTACATTTTTACATAATTTCCATCAATTCCCATTTTTAAAGTGGCTGGAGTTGAGTCAGTATGTTGGCAGCGGCCGCTAAATGTTAGTGGTGGCTGTTTAACAGTCTGATGGCCTTGAGATAGAAGCTGTTTTTCAGTGTGTGTGTGTAGTGCTCGGTGGATTCTCCATGCAGTGGATTCTCCATGCAGTGGCAGGATCGTACAGCGGCTTTGGAGAAGTTGAAAGGAGATGGAGTATGCTTTTTCATGAATATCAAATGGCGTGCTGCTTCAAGTGTGAAGGAAATCTCTAGCTTTGTTCACCTGATATAGAATACATCATGGGAAGCTGCAGAACCTTTTATATACCAAGAGAGTTCTCCTCCGTAATTATCACTGTTGTCTACATCTCTCCCCAAGGCTAGCCCTCAACGAACTGTATGGGGCAATAAACAAACAAGATGTGGGGAGACTTAAAACTGTCCTACCTCACTTTTACCATCACATCTCATGTGCCACTATGGGTGCTAAAACTGTACTTTTATTTTACACACAGAAACGCATACAAGGGCCTGCCCCATCTTCCTTTAGGCAAATCTGACCATCTATTCTCTTGCTTCCCGTTAACAAACAAAAACTCAAACAGGAAGTGCTAGTGATGCGCTCAATACAGAAGTGGTCGGAAAAAGAAGAAGCGAGGCTACAGGACTGTTTTTCTTGAACCGACTGGGATATGTTCCGGGAATAAACCGTTAGCATTGAGGAGTTTACCACAATAGTCATGGGTTTCATCAATAAGTGTATAGACAATGTTGTCCCCACAGTGACTAAAAGAACATATACAAACCAAAAACCATGGATTACAGGCAATATCCGCGCTGGGTTAAAGGCTAGAGCTACTGCTTACAAGGACAGAACATGGACGCATACAAGAAAACCTGCTACGACCTCCGACAAGACATCAAACACCCAAAAGGACCATATAGGTGGAAGGTGGAATCATATTAAACCGGCTCCAACTTTCGTCGTATGTGGCAGGGCTTGCAGACAAGAACAGATTATAAAGGGAAACCCAACCATGAGTTGCCCAGGGATGCAGAACTCCCAAACGAGCTAAATGCCTTTTATGCTCGCTTCGAGGAATATAACACTGTACCTTGCATGAAAGCCCCTGTTTTTTCCAGAAGACTGTGTGATCTCGCTCTTCGTGGCCGATGTGAGTAAAACGTTTAAACAGGTTAACCATCATAGGGCCAGACGGAATACCAGGGCACGTTCTCCAAGCATGCGCAGACCAGCTGGCAAGTGTCTTCACAGACATTTGAAATCTATCCTGTCCCAGTCTGTAATCCCAATATGTTTTAAGCTGACCACCATTGTCCCTGTTCCCAAGAGCTCCAAGGTAACCTGCCTAAATGACTATCGCCCAGTAGCACTCACAACTGTAATTAAGAAGTGCCTTGAAAGGATGGTAATGACACACATCAACACCATCATCCCAGACACAAGAGACCCACTCCAATTTGCATACCGCCCCAACAGATCCACAGATGACACAATCTCAAATGATCTTCACACTGCCCTCTCCCACCTGGAAAAGAGGGGTAATAACTATGTGAGAAATATTTTCATAGACTACAGTTCATCAACACCAACTGTGTGGCCACTCACAACAACAACACCATCATCAAGTTTGCTGATGACATGACAGTGGTAGGCCTGATGGCGATGAGTCAGCCTACAGGGAGGAGGTCAGAAACCTAGCAGTGTGGTGCCAGGACAACAACCTCTCCATCAACGTCAGTAAGACCAAGGAACTGGTCGTGGACTATAGGAGAAAGAGGGAAGAGCACGCCCCCATCGACTGCGACGGGGCTGTCGAGAGCTTTTAAGGTCCTTGGAGTTCACATCACTAAGGACTTAACATGGTCCACACACACCCGCACTGTCGTGAAGAGGGCACGACAGTGCCTCTTCCCACCACAAGAGGTTGAAAATATTTGGCATGCGCCCTCAGAAACTCAAAATATATACAGCTGCACCATCGAGAGCATCTTGACTGGCTGCACCACCGCTTCGTGTGGCAAATGTACCGCCCTTGACCACAAAGCGCTACAAGAGGGTGGTACGGACAGCTCAGTACATCATTGGCAGCTCAGAATATGGTTAGAATTTGAGGTCCGGGTTCATGGGATAGAAAGGCTACTGTCTTGGAAGAGGTTGTGACTCTGTCATATACAGTCAGGACACAAGATTGGGGTGGTGTATTGGCACAATAGAAACATTGAGAACACATGAGACGTTTGAGGACGCTCAGGTCACAGACATACTGCCACTGGGCACACAGGGAAAAAAAGTTTAAATTCCTTGGCCATTGTACACTTTGAGAGCCACAGCCTTTTGCATTATAGCTGGTTTGTGGCTTAGTTTATGAAAATCCTATTGATCAGGTTGGCTTTGTCCCCTGTATCCAGCTTTACGGTCAAAATTGTGCAATCCAGTTGTCACTAGCTACAGTGATGGTACTTGCACGTCCTTCATGCTAATCTACCGTGCCCACAAACAAATCACTTTGTTCATCGTCCTACATTTCAGTGGTGTGAATATTTTGTCTTCCGAACTTTGCGAAACACATTTTGTCGGACATATACAGCAAAAAACGCTGCCAAAATGTTTTCCAATCGGCGTCCACATTCCCATCCATGCTCAAAGTCTCTGGTGGCTTGATAACATCAGTAACACTTCCATAAACTCCAACCTTCACAGATAAAACACAATTTTCACTCCTGGTACCATGTATTACATTGTTGGTTAAAGCAAGCAGAGACAACCATGACCGCAAATCATAGTTCATTAACACGTTTTAATGTTGTGCCGACATTGCCGCGCTTATCCCACAGGTGTCGTAGAAGGGTGTCGTAAAAAACATTGCTCAAAAATTATCTGCACTGACTATCTGGCACTGACCATAAACAAATTCACTGGACTATACAGTATATACAAACTATATACTGTACACACACTCACACACACACACAATATAGACATTCCCACACAAAACCCACACACATTCACAAACAGTGTGCCCATACATACATAACACACACACAGACCAACACAACACAAACACACATTACACACATACTCACACATATTTTTACATTCATCATTTGCTCTGGCCACTCTTCTTTATTTTACTCTTATTATTATCTGCCCTGATGCCTAGTCACTTCAACCTGCCTTTATGTGCATATCTACCTTAAATACCTTATTATTATCTTTCCTGATGCCTAGTGACTTCACCCTGCCTTCACGTGCATATCTACTTCAAATATCTTATTATTATTTTCTGTCCTGATGCCTAGTCACTTTACTCTGCCTTCATGTTCATATCTATTACCTCGTACCTCTGCACATTGATCTGGTACCAGTACTCCCTGTACTGGTACTTCCATTCTTCTGTATTTTATTTCATTGCTCTTATTACTATTTTATTTTTAAACTCTGCATTGTTGGGAAGTGCTCATAAGCAAGCATGTGACAAATAACATTTTAACTGATTTGACACACACACAAACACCAGAAGGTCTTTGTTAGGGTAATCCCCTCTTAGAGGTATAGATTTCTCTATCTGCTTGATGGGTGTCAGTTAATTGATTTACATCCTTTATCTGTTATTTATACTGTTATTATTATCCAGCCCAAAGGCTACTGCTTTACAACACTCAACATGAACGTTGTGTCCACACACACATTATTTTTGTATTATTTTTTATTGGAACTTTAGTCAGGGGAGACCCATTCAGACCAATTTTTCAAGGGAGCCTTTCATGAAAAGACCAAGTAATTACACAATAAAAGTTACAGATACTACAGTCAAGGCAGGACTATGGGAAACACAAAGAAAAAAACTACATCAATGATCATGCACAAAAAACACATTCCTCAGTGAAGAGGTCCCCTACCAACAGTCTAAATTGTTTGAAAGGCACCAATGCATCCAAATGAAGGAGAGTATTATGAAGACATTAACCACAAGTGAGGTGCGAAGAAACAAGAAGCCGTTTTACCTAAATATACAGTGGATTCGGAAAGTATTCAGACCCCTTGACTTTTTTCACATTTTGTTACGTTACAGCTTTATTCTAAAATGGATTAAATTGTATTTCTTCCTCATCAATCTACACAAAATACCCCGTAATGACAATGCAAAACCAGGTTTTTATACATTTTTGCAAATGTATAAAAAAACAAAACTGAAATATCACATTTACACATTTTTTCAGACCTTTTACTCAGTACTTTGTTGAAGCTCCTTTGGCAGTGATTACAGCCTCAAGTCTTCTTCGGTATGACGCTACAAGCTTGGCACACCTGTATTCGGGGAGTTTCTCCCATTCTTCTCTGCAGATCCTCTCAATCTCTGTCAGGTTGGATGGGGAGCGTTTCTGCACAGCTATTTTCAGGTCTCTCCAGAAATGTTCGATCAGGTTCAAATCCGGGCTCTGGCTGGACCACTCAAGGCTATTTAGAGACTTGTCACAAAGCCACTCCTGTGTTGTCTTGGCTGTGTGCTTAGGGTCGTTGTCATGTTGGAAGTACTCTGAAGCAGGTTTTCATCAAGGATCTGTCTGTACTTTGCTCTGTTAATCTTTCCCTCAATCCTGACTAGTCTCCCAGTCCCTGCCGCTGAAAAACAGCCCTCATGCTGCCACCACCATGCTTCACCATAGGGATGGTGCAAGGTTTCCTCCAGACATGACACTTGGCATTCAGAGTCCAATCTTGATTTCATAAGACCAGAAAATATTGTTATTCATGGTCTGAGAGTCCTATAGGTGCCTTTTGGCAAACTCCAACCGGGCTGTCATGTGCACTTTAGTGAGGAGTGGCTTCTGTCTGGCCACTCTACCATAAAGGACCGATTGGTGGAGTACTGCAGAGATGGTTGTCCTTCTGGAAGTTTCTCCCATCTCCACAGAGGAACTCTGGAGCTCTGTCAGAGTGACCATAGCATTCTCTGTCACCTTCCTGACCAAAGCCCTTCTCGCCCAATTGCTCAGTTTGGCCGGGCGGCCAGCTCTAGGAAGTGTCTTGATGGTTCCAAACTTCTTCCATTTAAGAATGATGGCAGCCACTGTGTTCTTGGGGACCTTCAATGCTGAACAAATGTTTTGGTACCCTTCCCCAGATATGTGCCTCAATATAGTCCTGTCTCAGAGCTCTATGGACAATTTCAATGACCAATGGAAACAGGATGCAGCTGAGCTCAATTTCAGCTCTCATAGCAAAGGGTCTGAATACTTATGTAAATAAGGTATTTCTGTTTTTTGCAAAAAATAAAAAACAAACTGTTTTCACTTTGTTATTATGGGGTATTCTTGGGTACAGGAACAATGGTGAACACCTTGAAGCAGGTGGGGACAACAGACTTGGATAGGGAGAAATGTAACATGTCCGTAAACATTCCAGCCAGCTGGTCTGCACATGCTGTGAGGAACGCGGCTCGGGATGCCATCTGGTCCAGTAGCCTTATGAGGGTTAACACATTTAAATGTCTTACTCACATTGGCCACGGAGAACAAGAGTCACAGTCACAGTCCTCATGAGCGGCGGTGACCCGTGTCGGCGGCTCAGTGTTTTCCTTGAAGCGGGTTAAGAAGGTCTTTAGCTTGTCCGGGAGGTGTTGGTGTCCTCGAAGTTGCTGGCTTTCCCTTTATAAACCTTGATTGTCACAATTGCGACTAGAAATTGACGGAACTTCCATCGAGTTGGGAGATCGGCAGTCGACTGGCAGACCAGGGTCAATTAAACCACCATTTATTTTAAATAAAAAGCCCGCCGAGATATAATGCTGAATCAAATCATCACTTACCTAATTTTCCTCAGTTAAAACTTCTTATGGATAGGGGGCAGCATTTTCACGTTTGGATGAAAAGCGTGCCCAGAGTAAACTGCCTCCTACTCAGTCCCAGATGCTAATATATGCATAGTATTAGTAGTATTTGATAGACAACACTCTGAAGTTTGTAAAACTGTTTGAATGATGTCTGTGAGTATAACAGAACTCATATGGCAGGCAAAAACCTGAGAAAAAAATCCAACCAGGAAGTGGGAAATCTGAGGTTTGTAGTTTTTCAACTCATCCCCTATTGAATGTACAGTGGGATATGGGTCATCTTGCACTTCCTAAGGCTTCTACTAGATGTATCCAGTCTTTAGAACATTGTTTCAGGCTTCTACTGTGAAGGGGGGCTGAATGAGAGGGGAATGAGTCAGAGGTCTGCCAGCAGCCACTTTCATGAGAAAGTTACCTCTCGTTCCATTGCTTTTCTACAGACAAAGGAATTCTCCGGTTGGGACATTATTGAACATTTATGATAAAAACATCCTAAAGATTGATTCTATACATCGCTTGATATGTTTCTACGACCAGTAATATAACTTTTTGGAATTTTCGTCCAACATTTCCGCTGGACTTGCCTGCGCCTCATGAGTTTCGATTTGTTTACTAAACGCCCTAACAAAAGGAGGAATTTGGACATAAATGATGGACTTTATGGAACAAATCAAACATTTATTGTGGAACTGGGATTCCTGGGAGTGCATTCTGACGAAGATCATCAAAGGTAAGTGAATATTTATAATGCTATTTCTGACTTATGTTGACTCCAACATGGCGGATATCTTCTTGGGTTGTGTATGTCTCTGAGCGCCGTACTCAGATTATTGCATGGTTTGCTTTTTCCGCAAAGTTTTTTTGAAATCTGACACAGCGGTTGCATTAAGGAGAAGTATATCTTTAAATCTGTGAATAACACTTGTATCTTTTATCAATGTTTATTATGACTATTTCTGTGATTTGATGTGGCTCTGTGCAAATTCACGGGATGTTTTGGAGGCAAAGCCAAATGTAAACTGAGGTTTTTGGACTTAAATATGAACTTGATCGAACAAAACATACACGTATTGTGTAACATGTTGTCCCGGGAGTGTCATCTGATGAAGAATATCAAAGGTTAGTGATTAATTTTATCAATATTTCTGTTTTTTGTGACTCCTCTCTTTGCTTGGAAAATCGCTGTATGCTTTCTGTGACTAGTTGCTGACCTAACATAATGATATGTTCTGCTTTCGCCAAAAAGCTTTTTTGAAATCGGACACTGTGGTTGGATTAACGAGAAATGGTGCCTAATACTTGTATGTTGTTTGAGAAAATAGAATTATGAGATTTCTGTTGATTGAATTTGGCGCCCTGCAATTTCATTGGCTGTTGGCGAGGGGTTCCGCTTGTCTGTTTATAGCCGTATATAAGACAACTGCTGGGACTGCCCAGGAAGAGCTCCTGAATGACGTGTACTATGGTGCATTGAGTTGGTTGGAACCTCTCCAGCGTGCTGACAAATAAAGGATGATTCATTTAAGATTGACTTCTCAGTGTCCATGTGAGAATTTCCACAACACTAGCTATGGCCTTTCTGATAGCTACTTTTTTGAGGAAAAATGTACTATGACTGATATGTGGTTGTCTCACCTAGCTATCTTAAAATGAATGCACTAACTGTATGTCGCTCTGTGTAAGAGCGTCTGCTAAATGATAAACATTTTCAAAAGTACTGCTACATATTCCCAGGGATATTGCCAGTAATAATCGTGTCCATAAAGTTGACTTCCTCTGTTTTAAATGTCAGCCCAGTTGGGAAGCCCAGTGGTAAGCTCATCCAGTGCTATTATTTTAAATACCACAAATATGGATACCCCTGCTGTTTTCAAATCGCATAGAGGGTGTGGGCTGTCATATATCAATGTACAAAGTTTAATGTCAAAGGTGGACCTTTTTGATATCTGGGTGCACACAGATATTTTGGTTTTTGGGACTGAGTAGGAGGTAGTTTACTCTGGGCACGCTTTCATCCAAACGCCCCCTATCCATAAGAAGTTAACGAGTCCGACGAGCCTGACGTAAATGACATACTGCTTTCCCCGGAACAGGCCCAGATCCCCGTCATTTGAGTGAAGAGAAGGTGGAGAAAAAGTGGCCGGAGGGCGGGCTGCATTCTGAGAATTCGTAGGCGATCGAATAAACCCCCACTGCCTTCCACTCAGCTAGCAAACGTGCAATCTTTGGAAAATAAAATCAATGACCTATGTCGAAGATTAAACTTCCCATGGGACATTCAAATCTGTAATATCTTATGCTTAACGGAGTCGTGGCTGAATGACGACATTATCAACATACAGCTGGGTGGTTATACGCTGTATCGGCAGAATAGAATAGCGGCGGACTATGTCCTTTCGTAAATAACAGCTGGTGCATGATATTTAAGGAAGTCTCGAGGTTTTGCTCGCCTGAGGTAGTGTGGTCTACAGCTTATCATGAGATACTCTATCTACCTAGAGGGTTTTCATATGTATTTCTTGTAGCTATCTACGTACCACCACAGACTGGCACTGAGACCACACTCAATGAGCTGTATTCCACCATAAGCATACAGGAAAACGCTCACCCAGAGTCGGTACTCCTAGTGGTCGGGGACTTTAATGCAGGGAAACTTAAATCGGTCTTACCAAATTTCTAAGGGCATGTTAAATGTGCAACCAGAGGGAAAAAACTCTGGACCACCTTTACTCCACACACAGAAACGCATACAAAGCTCTGCCTTGCCCTCCATTTGGCAAATCTGACCATAATTCTATCCTCCTGATTCCTGCTTACAAGCAAAAAGTAAAGCAGGAAGCACCAGTGACTCGAACAATAAAAAAGTGGTCAGATGAAGCAGATGCTAAGCTACAGGACTGTTTTGCTAGCACAGACTGGAATATGTTCCGGGATTCCTCCGATTGCATTGAGGAATACACCACATCAGTCATTGGCTTGGATCGATGACGTCGTCCCCACAATGACCATACGTACATACCCCAACCAGAAGCCATGGATTGCAGGCAACATCCGCAATGAGCTAAAGGCTAGAGCTGCCGCTTTTAAGGAGCGGGACTCTAACCCGGAAGCTTATAAGAAATCCCGCGCTGCCCTCCGACGAACCATCAAACAGGCAAAGTGTCAATACAGGATTAACATCGAATCGTACTACACCGGCTCTAATGCTCTTCGAATGTGTCAGGGCATGCAAACCATTTTACAGACTACAAAGGGAAGCACAGCCGAGAGCTGCCCAGTGACACGAGCCTACCAGACGAGCTAAACTACTTTTATGCTCACTTCGAGGCAAATAACACTGAAACATACATGAGAGCACCAGCTGTTCCGGAAGACTGTGTGATCATGCTCTCCGCAGCCGATGTGAGTAAGAACTTTAAACAGGTCAACATTCACAAGGTCGCAGTGCCAGATGGATTACCAGGACCTGTACTGCGAGCATGCGCTGACTAACTGGCAATAATTTCCATTCTCAGAGCGTTAATAAAACCTCAGAGGGAAACTTTAAAGGGTAAAACATTCTTAGAACCTCCCTGCAACCTAAGAATAAATGTTCCCCTAACAGGCAACATTTTCACTTCTGTTCTCAGAACTTTTGGAAAACGTTTTGTTTTACCAGTCAGGAAATGTATGGCTTTATTCCCACAACCAATGTGAAACCAAAAACTTCCAAGGAAGCAAATACAGTTTGTTTTGTCTGTGGAAAACAGGCCACAGGCTACTGCATCCTTTCAAGTACAGTCAGCTTCACGTCACACGTACCTGCATTTAATTTCCAGCATTCATAAAAAAAAATGTTTTTACTTGTCACACCCTGACCTTAGAGATCCTTTTTATGTCTCTATTTGGTTTGGTCAGGGTGTAATTTGGGGTGGGTATTCTATGTTCTTTAGTTCTATTATTTGTATTTCTATGTTTTGGCCAGGTAGGGTTCTCAATCAGGGACAGCTGTCTATCGTTGTCTCTGAGAACCATACTTAGGTAGCCCTTTCTCCCACCTGTCTTTGTGGGAGGTTAACTTTGTTTGTGGCACATAGCCCTTTAGCTTCACGGTTGTTTTGGATTGTTTATTGTTTTTGTCGGCGTCATATAAATAAAGGAAAATGTACGCTCACCACGCTACACCTTGGTCTACTTCTGTCAACGGCCGTGACATTACTTAACTAGATTAAAACTGTTGTCAGATAGGTCATTCCAATTTGAGGGATTACAACATGCATGAAATCAGACATAATCAAGGTCAAACTTGAAAGAGCTTGCATCTAACTAATTTGTTCTTCCCATTACACTTAATCTATTTGAGTACAATATACAATCATTTATAGTTGAGTAATAACTACTGAGTGAAAGTGAGTAAATGTAACTTTTAGTAACCTTTTGCTGAAATTGACTCTTTGCTAAGCCCTGCCCCAGAACCAATCGCAGCTCCAATAGATAGCAACTGTTGTCAAGTCCGACACCTTGGATGAGCTCACATTTAAATTGCATAAAAAACAGTGAAGGCTATGGCAAAAACTGAGTTTTCTTTAAAAACAAAAATTAAATAGCTAAATAATTTAAGTGTTGTACTTGCTACTGTGATTCCTGAAATGCAGAGCCTGTTAATGGAGTATTTTTAGAATCTGAAGTGGTACTTTTGTTACATTGTTTGCTAGATCAGCTGGTTCGCTAGCTCTCAGTCTCATTGACCACCAAACATTGCTAATGTTAGCTAGCTAACCTCTTAACATACAGCAACGTGTTTTCTCAAAATGTATGTTAGCTAGCTAAGTTAGTAATGTTATGAATACAACTACCATCTACTGTCGACATCACAATACGATTTGAGAGCACTTATTAGCTCCAAAATAAGTTATTATAGCTTTGACTGCATGTTGACAGTAATTTCAGAGCCAATCAGTGCAGTGGCTAGCTAATCTACAAACATAAATTTAGCAGGTTCCCGTGAGGCAATTGTAATGACAGTCCTGATTAGCAAGGGATAGTCTGTGTTAAATTTCCTTGTGCATTAGAAACACAGTTTCAGATCATTGTAAGTGGATTTTGCCAATGGTTGAATTGGGGTTTTGCCAGTGGTTGAAAAATGTTTGCAACAACAAGCAAGGGAGGCGGGGCTTAGCAAAGGGTCAATTGTACTTAATTTGTTTAGCAAGATATACAGTGCACACTAATTCATAGCCCATGGTCTTTGTTCTTTTCCCAGGAAACAGGGGGCACTCTTCAGGAATATGATATAGATTAAAATAGTTGCCCTGACAATCAAGACAGGTGACTCTGCATTGTTTGTCTGGACACACGGTTAAGTGTATGTAAATTGTGAAGACTCAAAACCATATACAACTATAAAACGCCACATTATTATCTTGTACTATGAAAGACAACAGACCATCCGCTTTCTTCTCTTGTGTCCTCTCCTCTCTGAATATTATGAGATGGGGTTTGAAATCAGGCCTTATTGGCCAATTGGTATTCCCTAGGATCACTCTGGCAAGGACTAAACACTAACACTATTTGCACTGTGTTAAACACACACACACGCACACACTCTCTTAACTAGAAGAAGTAGAAAAAGTTGTCATCATCATCATCATCACCAGTGTCATCCAAAGTAGCTTCAATGGAACTGGACAGAAGGTTGCAAAATTATTCTGTTCCGTTTCAGCCGAGAACCTCATAATCATGTTAAATGTCTTTAATAGAATGTCTTTAATGTCTGTGATCTAATAATGACTCGTCATTAAAACACACTTTTATCATTCGTTACAATAAAAACACACTCCTCTCATAACCACATCGTTAACTATAACGCAATCTTGACCTCTTTTTCATGTGTGCTGGTGTTGCTGATTTATCCCGAGGTTGATTTCCTGTATGAATCCTGAGCCCTCAGAGAACACACAGACAGCCAGGAAGTAAGACACAGCAGTGCTGTCACTCAGTGGTAAGACACAGTACTGCAGGCGCATCTGCTCTAGGTTGAGGTGATGTCACAGCTCCTGCTCATACAGATAGTCAGAGGTGAAGTTTCTCCTAGGTACAAATTTAGGTTTAGCTCCCCCCCCCCCCCCCGATCCTAACCTTAACCATTTGTAGGGACCCAAAATCAGCCTCTAAGGGTAACTTAATACTTGGGGCAGCAGGTAGCCGAGTGGTTAGAGCGTTGGGCCAGTAACTGAAAGGTTGCTAGATCGAATCCCTGAGCTGACAAGGTAAAATTATGTCGTTTTGCCCCTGAACAAGGCAGTTAACCCACTGTTCCTAGGCCGTCATTGTAATTAAGAACTTTTTCTTAACTTACTTGCCTAGTTAAAAAAAGGTAAATTAAAAATAAATAATAATAATATAATAATAACAAAAAATAAATAAATAATAATAATAATAAAATTTGATTTGATTTGACTTCACCCACCTCCGCTCATGAAGCTGTGTCATATTCATTAGCCACCAAACGGATGAAAAACGAATGCATGAGGGAGGGACTACATTAATTTTTCCAATGAGGAACACTCGTCTTTGTTTTGGGCCCTAATAATTAAGACCGTTTTCAACCTCAATATTTTTTTATATCTGCAACTGGTACATTCTGTTTTGTACATTATGATACTTACATCATATACATTCTTCCCATTCATTTGAAGTTGAGGTCATCAGATTTCTTCTGTGTTCTGCAAAACAGATGGTGTGGTACATGGACACACCTTCCACAGGGCACAGACGACAGGTCAACATCTAGTTTTGATTTACATTTGGTTGAGTTTTCATGTTGAATTCACTCTAATTGACATCAACAAAACATTTCAACATGTCATTGGATTTAGGTTTGGTGAAAAAAACAAAATGCCCTTGTGTTGTTGACTTTTTGCAAATCCAATTCGTTTTCCACCTTTGTTTAATGTCATCGCAAAGATTTTGGGGGGGTTGAACAGAAGTGGAAACAACATTGATTCAATCAGTTTTCTCCCAGTTGGCTGGACGTTAAAGTTTTTGTCAATCGCTTTTACTCAACCCTCGAATGAGATTTTTTTTTTTTAAACAATAGGTTCAAATCTCAGAAAAATGTGTTTCTTGTTCACACCAGATTAGAATTTCTTATTCACTTAAGCAAATTGCACGTGTTTTGGCACGTGTGCAAAAGAGTAAGTAATTTGCACAATAACTACATGCACATGGCTTGCTGATCAAAACTCAGTAGTTGATTCTCAGTAAAATTGTCATACTCTTCACAACTTCTAAACATTCTTTCATCGTGTGAGCCATCACATGCAAAATGATCCATTAAATTATCAAAATCTGTCAGACATACATGTATATTCCATTAATATCTATGACATGGAATGTTTGTGATGTCTGATAAATTGGCAAATTACCTGCCAAGTGACATAGTAATGAAATAGGAATCACAATCTTACCAATCAACCAATCAAGTTTGGAAGCACATATATGGAGCTTGCCCGCAGCACAATCACTACCATTTTTTAACATGGAAGAACATCACAACAGCTACATGCTTGTGGAAGAGAAATAAGAAGATGTGTAAGAATGCATGGTGGTGGTGCTAGGGGAAGACAGAGGTAGAAGGTAAAGAATGAGAGTCCCTGATGAAACCATGTCCTCACAATGGAAGAGGCTGGTTGGAGAGTGTCAACAGTTGTGCAAACATTCCGTAGGGAAAACAGGTAAATATGTACTTGTTCTTTACTTTTGTTACAGCACTTCATTCACAACAATACAGCAACTATTGTAAAGGTAAATGCAAGTCTGAAAATCACAATATATCTTAAGATATGTATGAGGAATATACAGTAATACAGCACAATTTGAATATATTAAAATACTCTCTGTAACATGATCTATTTGTGAATTCTACATGTCATATATAGGACTGCACAATGACCTCATGCTGGTGGCAGAGCAGCAGTATTCAGCCATCAGCAAGAACAAGAAATTTGCATCATGGTCATAGCCAACAATTCCATCAGGCTAAGAGAGAGATCCAAACTGCAATCATAAATGACGACAATATCTTTGCAAATATCAATCCTGTCAGCATTTCCACTATAGATAGAGTTTTGGAAAAAAAATCTAATGAGTATGAAACAACTCTACAAGGTGCCATTTGAGAGGAATAGTGACAGAGTGAAGGAGCTGCGGTACCAGTATGTCCAGGTAAACTATTGGTGTGCACATGGGATATTGTACAGGGAGTTTTACTGTACTTCAATGATGCCTGTATATACTTCTTGAAGTTGTAGATACCCATAAGAACAGAACATTTCTACTTTACTAAACTGACCTTCCTAAATACACTTTACAGAGACCTAATACCAGAACACGAAAGAGGTTTAGCTAGACCAGATTTGCCAAATTATGTAATTGTGTGGGATAATGTCAGCTTCCACCGAACCAACATTATAAGGATAACAATGGAGTTCCTTCCACCATACTCCCCATTCCTGAATCGGATAGAGTTTTTTTCAGCATGGAGGTGGAAAGTATATGACTATCGGGGACAAGATCAGATGTCTCTGTTAGATGCCATGAATGCTGCTTGTGAGGACAAAACAGGCGATCATAGCAGGGGATGGTTGCGCCACGCAAGGAGACTTTTCCTCCGGTGCATCGCAAGTGAACACATCAGATGTGACTTTGACGAAAATCTCTGGCCAGACTAACAAGAGCGACAGGATGTCCACCAAGAAGATGGGAACTTGCAGTGTTACGTACTGTGAGGAGGTACAATGTATTGTCTTTTACAGAACTACCGGAGGTTTTTTCATTCTTGGAGTGTTTTTTGTTGTTGCATGGATGTCATTTTGTGGAAAATTGTCTGTTCATTATATATGACTTTATATGTAAGAAATATGTAAAAATGGACATGCAAATGTGAATTTTCTGTTTACATGTAGCACATTGCTACAAAAATAATTTACTGTATACTTACAAATGTACATATCCTTTTCTGTGTACTACAGTATACAGTATGACACGCAACAACCTCAACTAACAGAAAACAAGCCCGCACAAAAACAGGCGGGCCTAACAGGCTTAAACGTCCTGAATCAAAACGAAACAAGAGACAGGTGCAACCAATAAGACATAACAAACAGAAAAGGAAAAGGGGATCGGTGACAGCTAGTAGACGCCGAGCGCCGCCCGAACAGGCAGGGGAGCCACCTTCGGTGGGAGTCGTGACAATAACTAGGTTTTGAAGCATGAATTAAATGTTTTGGGTGCGTTACTACATTTCACAGACATGCAATAGAGTTGTGATGTCCCATAAAACAGTTGTGACAATTGCACTTACACTTTAGAGAATGTTAAAACTGTTTCAAAAAATGTGCAATTGAGAAACTGTAAACCAGGGCTGCCCAACCCTCTTCCTGGAGATCTACCGTCCTGTGGGTTTTCAGTCCAACCCTAGTTTAACCTCACTAGGGTATGTGGGACGGTAGCGTCCCACCTCGTCAACAGCCAGTGAAACTGCAGGACGCCAAATTTAAAACAACAGAAATCCCATAATTTAAATTCCTCAAACATACAAGTATTTTACACCATTTTAAAGATACACTTGTTGTAAATCCAGCCAAAGTGTCCGATTTCAAAAAGGTTTTACGACGAAAGTACACCAAACGCTTATGTTAGGTTAGAGCCAAGTCACAGAACAAGACAGCCATTTTTCCTGCCAAAGAGAGGAGTAACAAAAAGCAGAAATAGAGATAAAATGAATCACTAACCTTTGATGATCTTCTTCAGATGACACTCATAGGACTTCATGTTACACAATACATGTATGTTTTGTTTGGTAAATTTCATATTTATATCCAAAAATCTGAGTTTAGGCGGGACGCTACTGTCTCACTTGGCAAAAAGCCAGCGAAAATGCAGAGCGCCAAATTCAAATTAATTACTATAGAAATTACTATAAAATCAAACTTTCATTAAATCACACATGAAAGATACCAAATTAAAGCTACACTGGTTGTGAATCCAGCCAACATGTCAGAATTCAAATTTGCTTTTCGGCGAAAGCAAATGTTGCTATTATCTGAGGATAGCACCAAAGAGAGAGAAGCATATTTCAAACCTGCAGGCGCGACACAAAACACAGAAATAAAAATATAATTCATGCCTTACCTTTGACGAGCTTCTGTTGTTTGCACTCCAATATGTCCCATAAACATCACAAATGGTCCTCTTGTTCGATTAATTCCGTCGATATATATCCAAAATGTATCCATATATATCCATTTATTTGCCGCGTTTGATCCAGAAAAACACTGGTTCCAAATTGTGAAACGTGACTACAAAATATCTCAAATGTTACCTGTAAACTTTGCCAAACATTTTCAAACTACTTTTGTTATACAACTTTAGGTATTTCTTTACGTAAATAATCGATAAAATTTAAGACGGGATGATCTGTGTTCAATACAGGATTAAAACCAACTAGCTAGCTTTCTGGTCCCGCGCTTCTAACAAACAGGACACTTCGAGTGACCCTCCTTCAAGATGGCTGTACTTCTTCATTACACAAAGGAATAACCTCAACCAATTTCTAAAGACTGTTGACATCCAGTGGAAGCGGTAGGAACTGCAAGAAGGTCCCTTAGAAATCTGGTTTCCCAATGAAATCTTATTGAAAAGAGAGTGACCTCCAAAAAAAAAGCTGAATGGTTTGTCCTCCGGGTTTTGCCTGCTACATAAGTTCTGTTATGCTCACAGACATGATTCAAACAGTTTTAGAAACTTCAGAGTGTTTTCTATCCAAATCTACTAACAATATGCATATCTTATCTTCTGGGGATGAGTAGCTGGCAGTTTAATTTGGGAATGCTTTTCATCCAATATTCCGAATGCTGCCCCCTACCCAAGAGAAGTTAACACACCTGATTCTACTAATTAGCTGCTCAACAACACCTTATCTAGCTGAATCAGAACCGCTAAATTAGGGTTGGACTGAAAACCTACAGGACAGTAGTTCTCCATAAAGAGGGTTAGGCAGGCCTGCTGTAAACCAATGCCAATTTTAAGGTGTAACGTGTCCACATACTAAAGATATCAAAATAACATTACAATATTCTTCCTTCAAACACAAGTATAAACAAACACACAAACACGCATGTGCACACGCACCCACCCACACCCACACAAAGGGATACTTTGTAAATGTCATGCCCTAAAGAGGAAGAGAGGGAAATAGACCTGCCGCCCATTGCAGTATCGGAGCACAGATGAGATTGATGAGTAGCGTCTGTTTACGCTATCGGTTATTCAGGATGAAAGATGAGGGTTTGTAGAGGGGTTCCTCCCATCCACTGCCATTGATTTACACACACGCATGCATGCACGTGCACACACACACACACACGGCTGGGTGTCTTTGCTAATATGACCAATATTATCTAATGATATTGCCAAGAATAGTATTGAGGGAATCTGCATTCTCCTGTGAGTACACTCTTAGAAAAAGGATTCCAAAAGGGTTCCTCGGCTGTCCCCATAGGATATTGTTTTTGGGTTTCAGATAGAACCCTATTGGATTCAATGTAGAACCCTCTATGGAAAAGGTTCTACATGGAACCCAATAGGGTCTTACCTGGAACTAAATGGTTTTATGCTGCTGCTACTCTCTGTTTATCATATAGGCATAGTCACTTTAACTATACATTCATTTACATACTACTTCAATTGGGCCGACCAACCAGTGCTCCCTCACAGTGGCTAACCGGGCTATCTGCACTGTGTCCCACCCACCATCTGCCAACCCCTCTTTTACGCTACTGCAACTCTCTTTTCATCGTATATGCATAGTCACTTTAACCATCTCTACATGTACATACTACCTCAATCAGTCTGACTAACCGGTGTCTGTATGTAGCCTCGCTACATTTATAGCCTCGCTACTGTATATAGCCTGTCTTTTTACTGTGGTTTTATTTCTTTACCTACCTATTGTTCACCTAATACCTTTTTTGCACTATTGGTTAGAGCCTGTAAGTAAGCATTTCACTGTAAGGTCTACACCTGTTGTACTCAGCGCACATGACAAATACATTTTGATTTGATTTCTTCAAAGGATTCTCCTATGGGGACAGCCGAATAACTGCTTTAGGTTCTGGATAGCACCTTTTTTTTCTTAAAGAGTACATTTAAGGTACATTTATTATAATGAACCTAAAGTGGACTTCAACAAGCAAAGCAGTAAATGCAGTATAAGGTGAGAAGAGCGAAAAGAGAAGAGAGTGGTTTCAGTCTTCACAGACCAGTGGCTGTAGTAAGAGTAGGGTGATTGTATGTCTGGCCAGAGAGTCTGTGAAATAAAATTGGAAACCTTCCCCAATAGCCTGTGTAGAGAGGCAAACGCAGGATAAGTGACAGTTGTGTTTCTGTTAAAAGCCTGTTTTCCTCTGCCAATTAGAGTCAGTGTTAAACAAAGCCAGGTACTTTTGTCATTCTCCTGCAAATGGAGAGATTGTTTTGTTGTTTTTACTGAAAGCCTCAACTCATATTTATCCAGAAAGCTCTCTGTCATTAACGCTTCCGCCAATGGAGGCTTTCAATCACACACACACAGACACACACACACACACTGCATTAAAAACCAACTACTCCATGCTTTTCACAACACAGTATTCATTATGAACTGCTAATGCACTGGCATAAAGCAGGAGAGCCTCCTAGTATCAAGTGCAGCGATTTGGCTTTTCTCCCTGGTACTGTTCCGGTGCTATAGGGAAATTTGTAGCACTCAGCAGGACAGGGTAAACTGAATCAAGATTAATTTACATGCGGTGGGGAACACTTAGGAGGGGGCACGGTAAGCAAATGCATTGTCTCCATGGCTGGGTTGAGGAGAGGAAAATGTGTAGTAATTAAGGAGCATCGAATGTGATTGCAGCAGGCAGTTAAAAGGCCACGGCATGGCAAGTGGCTCTCCTCTTCTCTCAGGGAGCATGCTTTGTGTTTAACTTCCAGGTTGAAAGCAGCCTCAGGTAGGAGAGCCAGTCTTAATGGCAAAAACAACAAGGCAAAGAAAATCAGATTCAGGTGCTGAAAGGAGGAGGGAACATCCATTCTCAATTGTCTTTTCAGCCGCAGAAAGGTCTCAAATGTTTTGTCCTCTGCTGTTTGTAACTAGAAGTATTACATACATCAAGATTCTTTTCATTGATGCCTGCTAGGATGGGGAAAAAAACACGTATACTTTCATTTTCACTCTATACTGCAAAGTAATATACTACAAGACAAAATCACAGCATGCTGCCATATAGCAGACAAATTCAATGCACTGTGTACAAGGAGAGTTGAGAGGTCTGTAACGCCTGGATTTAAATGCTAACATGTAGTTTTACATCATGTTGACATGTAAACATTGCAGAACGTCCCTGAAGACCTAAAGATGATCTGACGAAACTAACTCAGACAAACTACCACAAGCACATCAGAAATCTCCGACTTCAGTGCATTCAAGATAACTGGAAGCTCGGAAAGAAACAATATGTTGAGCTCAGGTGCCTCTCATCAAAGATGGCGAACGTAGCAGTGCAGAATCACCTCAAGATAAAAACGTAATATTCAATATCTGTAAGTTAGACAAAATATTAGCACTTCACATACTGGTGGGTAATAACCTTCAATCTGGATAACAACACAAAACAAATCATAAGGCTAGAGAAATGTATCAACAAATATTATGAAAACAAGCAACACCCAAACATGGAGAGTAAACAAGGAGAACCAATCTCCAAAAGAAAACACGACTCCTCGACGGATACAGACGACTTAAGCTTTTCACCACCGTGAATGGTAAGGGTGGAAACCGATCTGTAAATATTGATAAATGACAAACTGGGCATACTTCAATTAGTCAGTAAAGATAAAAAGGAGTTGAAGGCGAGCCTCGAGATGAGTGATGAAAAAGATGCGACAATAGAGAAAGAAAGAAACAAGCTAAGATGGACAGTCAATAAGATTGAAAAGGACATTAAAGAAAAAGGAGAACATCTTTCTGAGAGAAGCCTTATTTGACATACAGACTAGATCTATGTGAAAAATTCTGGTACTTTCTGGTATCCAAGAGAAAGAAGGAGAAGTTCCTGAGGGTGTAGTGAGGGATTTCCTCCTTACAGTGCTTAAAATCCATCGCGAAGCTGTCGACAAATTCCAGCTCGAATGTGTACACCGTTTTGTACACCGTTTTGTACACCATTTTGGACAGAGGGGATAGAGATATGAGCGCCATGGCAAAATTTGCTTTCTTTAAAGATTAAATAATGGTTAAAAGCCTGGGTAAAGGACTTGCTGGCACAAAAATAGACATGAATGATCGGTTTCCAAAGGAAATTGCAGAACGGCGCAAAGTCCAGTACCAATCTTCAAGGAGAATAGATTAAATCGGAAACGTGTAGCTCTTGTAGTCGATAAACTGTATATTGATAATGTTGTAGAGAGCCGCATTGGTGGCACTGTGTTATCCTCAAAGTGGGTGAAGAAGATGTTTAGAAGTCAGTGTGATCAAAACAATCTTGAAGCGTGGATTCTGATTGTTCAGACCAGCATTGAATAGACCTTAGTACGGGTACTTCCTGTTTGAGTTTCTGCCTATAGGAAGGGTGGATTTGCCGAAAGGAGGGCGGGGGAGGGCCTTGTAGGTATCCCGAAAGTTGGAGTAACAGTGGTCGAGTGTTTTAGCAGCGCGAGTACTACAGTCGATATGTTGCTAGAACTTCGGCAGCCTTTTCCTCAAAATTTGCTTTGTTAAAATCCCCAGCTACAATAAATGCAGCCTCAGGATATATGGTTTCCAGTTTACATAACGTGGACTAGAAGATCACTCCGAGTACTTCTCCTCCGCTGGCCTGGTTTTGGGTTGGCCTCTGGAATCAGTGCAATTGCCCTGGGGGTGCGAACAAATGATCCGCTTTGGGAAAGTCGAATTCCTGGTCATAATGCTGGATGTGCTGGTGAGTTACCGCAACTCTGATATCCAATAGTTCTTCCCGGCTGTATGTAATAACACACATTTTCTGGGTTAACAATGTAAGAAAACTACATTAAAAAACGAAATACTGTAAAGTTTCTTAAGAGCCAGAAGCGAGGCAGCCCTCTCTGTCGGTGCCATTTTTACAATCTACTCACTTCGCCTGATGCATTGCTGCTTGGATTCCACCTGGCGATCTGTTCACCGTCTGCCCTGGCCTGTCTCCCCATGTCTGGAACAGGTACCCCCGCAACACTCCCCGTTCTCTCCGAGCTTTCGGTCACCTCCAGCACACATGTACTGTTGGGTCAAGTGACTCTGAACTTACAATGGCTAGCCCCAAGTCGTTACATTTTTATCTTGTGCTTTATGCTATTTGCCTCATGACTCCTGCGTGCTTTGTTCATTATGAACTTGCTTGTTTACCAAACCGTGGGACAGACTGTGTTGTTCCCACACTCGGGACTCTGACTCTCTATTGGTTACACAGACTCTTGGCCTCCCATCGTATTCTATCCACCTCTCACCGTGTCACGTCCTGACCTTAGAGAGCTTTTTATGTCTCTATTTTGGGTTTGGTCAGGGTGTGATTTGGGTGGGCATTCTATGTTCTTTAGTTCTATTATTTGTATTTCTATGTTTTGGCCGGGTATGGTTCTCATTCAGGGACAGCTGTCTATCGTTGTCTCTGATTGGGAACCATACTTAGGTAGCCCTTTTCCCTCCTTTCAGTGTGGGAAGTTGTCTTTGTTTCTGGCACTATAGCCTTAAGCTTCACGGTTGTTTTTGTATTGTTTATTGTTTTTGTCAGCATCATCCTAAATAAAAGGAATATGTACGCTTACAACGCTGCACTTTGGTCTACTTCCTTTGACCGCCGTGACACACCGGCTTTGTATTCATGTTACCTGATTAAATTGCTGTACAATATGATCTTGTTGCCATCTAATGCACATTCAAATATTATAAATCAACACCAAACAGCTCTCCCAAAGCTCTCCCGTGCCCTGATTGTATTACTGCTGATTATATCTGGAAATGTGCATGTACACCCTGGCCCATCTACTGTTGCTAGCCGCAATTCTGATTTGTGCTCTGATATCTGCTTCACTGATTTCTGCCCTAGTAAAAGCCTGGGTTTTCTGCACATTAACACTAGAAACGTATTACCTAAAATTGATCAATTGAAATTGTGGGTTCACAGCTCCAATCCAGATATATTGGTCATTACTGAGACGTGGTTAAGAAAGAGTGTTTTGAACACTGATGTTAACCTTTCAGGTTATAGCCTTTTTTGGCAAGACAGATCTTCAAAGGGAGGTGGAGTGGCAATCTTTACCAAGGAACACCTTCAGTGCTCGGGTTGTCTCCACCAAGTCTGCCCCTTAATTTGATTTGCTGGTTTTACATATTCAACTTTCAAATAACTCTTTGTTGACTGTTCCTAGGTTTTATTGGCTACCATCAGCACCGGCCTGTACCCTAAATGCCTTAATAAGCTCTTTCCTGGTCCCTTACACTAAGTCTGATTTTGTCCTGCTAGGTGACAAACTGGGACATGCTTAATTAGGGATCGGGGTCCCGCTAGCGGGACAACTTCCGGGTGAAACTGGAGGGTGTGCAATTCAAATAAATAATCATAAATAATATGGATTTTAAACATTTTTGTACATGTAAGTGTCTTATATCGGCTGAAATCTTAAGTTGTTGTTAATCTAACTGCATTGTCCGATTTAAAGTAGCTATTACAGCGAAAACATGCCATGCGATTGTTTGAGGACGGCTCCCCACATCAAAATATTTTTACACTGGCACAGGTTTCATACATTCACAAAAAACTATTAAATATTCACTTACTTTTTGATAATCTTCCTCTGATTTGTCATCCAAAGGGTCCCAGCTATAACATATAGTGTTGTTTTGTTAAATAAAATCCTCCTTTACGTCACAAAAAGGCTGTTTAGTTGGTGCCATCAATTTGAGTAATCCACTCGTTCAACATGCAGAGAAAGGAATCCGAAAATCTACCAATAAACTTTGTTTCAACAAGTCAAAATATGTTTCTATTTACTCCTCAGATACACTAAAATGTAATCAAACTATAATATTTCTTACGGAAATAAGTATGTTCAATAGGAAAGTAATGTCTTCAGGTGAGTAATGTCTTCATAGCGCATGCGCACAAACACGAATTTCCAAGACTGTGTCCTTCTACTAAAACTGATATTTCTTATTCATTTTTGAAATTACAAGCCTGAAAACTTGAACATAGACTGCTGACACCCTGTGGAAGCCACAGGAATTGTATCCAGGGAGCTATTTTTCAAAATGAGCATTCATTTGATTTTCTAAGAGGATGGTCACTCAAAGAAAAAAATTATGGTTGGTTTTTCTTTGGATTTTCTCCTATCATATTTATTGTGTTATATTCTCCTACATTATTTTAACATTTCTACAAACTTCCCCCGTGCATCCCGCAAAGGCGGAGGTGTTGCTAACATTTACGATAGCAAATTTCAATTTACAAAAAAGAAAATGACGTTTTCGTCTTTTGAGCTTCTAGTCATGAAATCTATGCAGCCTACTCAATAAATTGTTATAGCTACTGTTTACAGGCCTCCTGGGCCATATACAGCGTTCCTCTCTGAGTTCCCTGAATTCCTATCAGACCTTGTAGTCATAGCAGATAATATTCAAATTTTTGGTGATTTTAATATTCATATGGAAAAGTCCACAGACCCACTCCAAAAGGCTTTCGGAGCCATCATCGACTCAGTGGGTTTTGTCCAACATGTCTCTGGACCTACTCACTGCCACAGTCATACTCTGGACCTAGTTTTGTCCCATGGAATAAATGTTGTAGATCTTAATGTTTTTCCTTTGTCCCATGGAATAAATGTTGTGGATCTTAATGTTTTTCCTCATAATCCTGGACTATCGGACCACCATTTTATTACGTTTGAAATCGCAACAAATAATCTGCTCAGACTCCAACCAAGGAGCATCAAAAGTCATGCTATAAATTCTCAGACAACACAAAAATTCCTTGATGCCCTTACAGACTCCTTCTGCCTACCCAAGGACGTCAGAGGACAAAAATCAGTTAACCACCTAACTGAGGAACTCAATTTAACCTTGCGCAATACCCTAGATGCAGTTGCACCCCTAAAAACAAAAAACATTTGTCATAAGAAACTAGCTCCCTGGTATACAGAAAATACCCGAGCTCTGAAGCAAGCTTCCAGAAAATTGGAACGGAAATGGCGCCACACCAAACTGGAAGTCTTCCGACTAGCTTGGAAAGACAGTACCGTGCAGTATCGAAGAGCCCTCACTGCTCCTCGATCATCCTACTTTTCCAACTTAATTGAGGAAAATAAGAACAATCCAAAATTTATTTTTGATACTGTTGCAAAGCTAACTAAAAAGCAGCATTCCCCAAGAGAGGATGGCTTTCACTTCAGCAGTACTAAATTCATGAACTTCTTTGAGGAAAAGATCATGATCATTAGAAAGCAAATTACGGACTCCTTTTTAAATCTGCGTATTCCTCCAGGGCTTAGCTGTCCTGGATCTGCACAGCTCTGCCAGGGCCTGGGATCGGGAGAGACACTTAAGTGTTTTAGTACTATATCTCTTGACACAATGATGAAAATAATCATGGCCTCTAAACCTTCAAGCTGCATACTGGATCCTATTCCTACTAAACTACTGAAAGAGCTGCTTCCTGTGCTTGGCCCTCCTATGTTGAACATAATAAACGGCTCTCTATCCACCGGATGTGTACCAAACTCACTAAAAGTGGCAGTAATAAAGCCTCTCTTGAAAAAGCCAAACCTTGACCCAGAAAATATAAAAAACTATCGGCCTATATCGAATCTTCCATTCCTCTCAAACATTTTAGAAAAAGATGTTGCGCAGCAACTCACTGCCTTCCTGAAGACAAACAATGTATACGAAATGCTTCAGTCTGGTTTTAGACCCCATCATAGCACTGAGACTGCACTTATGAAGGTGGTAAATGACCTTTTAATGGCGTCAGACCGAGGCTCTGTATCTGTCCTCGTGCTACTAGACCTTAGTGCTGCCTTTGACACCATCGATCACCACATTCTTTTGGAGAGACTGGAAACCCAAATTGGTCTACACGGACAAGTTCTGGCCTGGTTTAGATCTTATCTGTCGGAAAGATATCAGTTTGTCTCTGTGAATGGTTTGTCCTCTGACAAATCAACTGTACATTTCGGTGTTCCTCAAGGTTCCGTTTTAGGACCACTATTGTTTTCACTATATATTTTACCTCTTGGGGATGTTATTCGAAAACATAATGTTAACTTTCACAGCTATGCGGATGACACACAGCTGTACATGTCAATGAAACATGGTGAAGCCCCAAAATTGCCCTCGCTAGAAGCCTGTGTTTCAGACATAAGGAAGTGGATGGCTGAAAACGTTCTACTTTTAAACTCGGACAAAACAGAGATGCTTGTTCTAGGTCCCAAGAAACAAAGAGATCTTCTGTTAAATCTGACAATTAATCTTGATGGTTGTAAAGTCGTCTCAAATAAAACTGTGAAGGACCTCGGCGTTACTCTTGACCCTGATCTCTCTTTTGACGAACATATCAAGACTGTTTCAAGGACAGCTTTTTTCCATCTACGTAACATTGCAAAAATCAGAAATGTTCTGTCCAAAAATGATTAATCCAAAATTAATCCATGCATTTGTTACTTCTAGGTTAGACTACTGCAATGCTCTACTTTCCGGCTACCCGGATAAAGCACTAAATAAACGCCGAGGTCCTTCACAGTTTTATTTGAGACGACTTTACAACCATCAAGATTAATTGTCAGATTTAACAGAAGATCTCTTTGTTTCTTGGGACCTAGAACAAGCATCTCTGTTTTGTCCGAGTTTAAAAGTAAAACGTTTTCAGCCATCCACTTCCTTATGTCTGAAACACAGGCTTCTAGCGAGGGCAATTTTGGTGCTTCACCATGTTTAGTGCTAAATACGGCTGCTAGAATCCTGACTAGAACCAAGAAATTTGATCATATTACTCCAGTGCTAGCTTCCCTACACTGGGTTCCGGTTAAGGCAAGGGCTGATTTCAAGGTTTTACTGTTAACCTATAAAGCGTTACATGGGCTTGCTCCTACCTATCTTTCTGAGTTGGTCCTGCCGTACATACCTACACGTACGCTACGGTCACAAGACGCAGGCCTCCTAATTGTCCCTAGAATTTCTAAGCAAACAGCTGGAGGCAGGGCTTTCTCCTATAGATCTAAATTTTTATGGAATGGTCTGCCTACCCATGTGAGAGACGCAGACTCGGTCTCAACCTTTAAGTCTTTATTGAAGACTCATCTCTTCAGTAGGTCATATGATTGAGTGTAGTCTGGCCCAGGAGTGTGAAGGTGAACGGAAAGGCTCTGGAGCAACGAACCGCCCTTGCTGTCTCTGCCTGGCCGGTTCCCCTCCACTGGGATTCTCTACCTCTAACCCTATTACAGGGGCTGAGTCACTGGCTTACTGGTGCTCTTTCATGCCGTCCCTAGGAGGGGTGCGTCACTTGAGTGGGTTGAGTTACTGACGTGATATTCCTGTCTGGGTTGGCGCCCCCCCTTGGTTTGTGCTGTGGTGGAGATCTTTGTGGGCTATACTCGGCCTTGTCTCAGGATTGTAAGTTGGTGGTTGAAGATATCCCTCTAGTGGTGCGGGGGCTGTGCTTTGGCAAAGTGGGTGGGGTTATATCCTTCCTGTTTGGCCCTGTCCGGGGGTATCATCGGATGGGGCCACAGTGTCTCCTGACCCCTCCTGCCTCCAGTATTTATGCTGCAGTAGTTTGTGTCGGGGGGCTAGGGCCAGTTGGTTATATCTGGAGTACTTCTCCTGTCTTATCCAGTGTCCTGTGTGAATTTAAGTATGCTCTCTCTAATTCTCTCCTTCTCTCTTTCTTTCTCTCTCTCGGAGGACCTGAGCCCTAGGACCATACGTCAGGACTACTGGGCATGATGACTCCTTGCTGTCCCCAGTCCACCTGGCCTTGCTGCTGTTCCAGTTTCAACTGTTCTGCCTGCAGTTATGGAACCCCTACCTGTCCCAGACCTGCTGTTTTCAACTCTTAATGATCGGCTATGAAAAGCCAACTGACATTTATTCCTGATTATTATTTGACCATGCTTGTCATTTATGAACATTTTGAACATCTTGGCCATGTTCTGTTATAATCTCCACCCGGCACAGCCAGAAGAGGACTGGCCACCCCTCATAGCCTGGTTCCTGTCTAGGTTTTTTCCTAGGTTTTGGCCTTTCTAGGGAGTTTTTCCTAGCCACGGTGCTTCTACACCTGCATTGCTTGCTGTTTGGGGTTTTAGGCTGGGTTTCTGTACAGCACTTCGAGATATTAGCTGATGTACGAAGGGCTATATAAAATAAACTTGATTGATTGATTGATTCTAAGTTTTTTCTTTCCAATGGTACCAATTATATGCATATCCTGGCTTCAGGCAGTTTACTTTGGGCACGTCATTCAGACAGGAAGTGGAGAAAAAGGGGCCTAGCCCTATTAAAGGGGGAGATCAAGCTGATCCTAACTGTTATAGGACAATTTATATTTTTCCCTGTTCATCAAATGTGACGTTTATATTATTCTCTCGGTTACGCAATCTGGTTTCCGCTCAGTTTATGGATGTGTCAGTGCAACCATAAAGGTCCTAAATGATGTCACCATTGCCCTTGATTCTAAGCAATGTTGTGCTGATATTTTTATTGACTTGGCCAAAGCTTTTGACGTGGTAGACCATTCCATTCTTGTGGGCCATCTATGGAGTATTGCTGTCTCTGAAGGGTCTTTGGCCTGGTTTACTAACTACCTCTCTCAAAGAGTGCAGTGTATAAGGTCAGAACATCTGCTGTCTACGGAGACGTAATTTATAGATCGGCAGGTAAGGGTGCTCTCGAGCGGCTAGATATTCTTTGCCATTCGGCCATCAGATTTGCCACCAATGCTCCTTATAGGACACATCACTGCACTGTATACTACTCTGTAAACCGACCATCTCTATATACCCGTCACAAGACCCACTGGTTGATGACTATTTATAAAACCCTCTTAGGCCTCACTCCCCCCTATCTGAGATGCCTACTGCAGCCCTCATCCTCCACATACAACACCCGTTTTGCCAGTCACATTCTGTTAAAGGTCCCCACAGCACACACATCCCTGGGTCGCTCCTCTTTTCAGTTCGCTGCAGCTTGCGACTGGAACAAGCTGCAAAAATCACTCAAACTGGACTGTTTTATCTCCATCTCTTCATTCAAAGACTCAATCATGGAACCTCTTACTGACAGTTGTGGCTGCTTCGCATGATGTATTGTTATCTCTACCTTCTTGCCCTTTGTGCTGTTGTCTGTGCCCAATAATGTTTGTACCATGTTTTGTGCATCTACCATGTTGTGCTGCTGCCATGTTGTGGTGCTACCATGTTGTTGTCATGTTGTGTTGCTGCCATACTATGTTGTTGTCTCTCTTTATGTAGTGTTGTAGTGTCTCTCTTGTCGATGTGTGTTTTGTCATATATATATATGACAAAACACACATCGACAAGATAAAAAAAAAAATATATATATATATATTTTTTTATCCCAGCCTGTCACGTCCTGACCTTAGTTCCTTTTTTATGTCTCTATTTTGGTTTGGTCAGGGCGTGAGTTGGGGTGGGCATTCTATGTTTTTCATTCTATGTTTTGTTCTCTGTGTTGTATTTCTATGTGTTTGGCCTGGTATGGTTCCCAATCAGAGGCAGCTGTCAATCGTTGTCTCTGATTAAGAACCATACTTAGGTAGCCTGTTCCCATCTGTGTTGGTGGGTAGTTTCCTGTTTTGTGTTGTGTCACCTTGCAGGACTGTTTCGATTTTCGTTGTTTCACTTTTGTTATTTTGTATTCAGTGTTCAGTTGGAATAAATTTAACATGGACACGTACCACGCTGCATTTTGGTCCGATCTTTCCTATTCCTCGTCCGAAGAAGACGACAATCGTTACACAGCCCCCATCTCCGCAGGAGGCATTTTGCCTTTTGGTAGGCCGTCATTATCAATAAGAATTTGGTCTTAAGTGACTTGCCTAGTTAAATAAAGGTTAAATGAGTTAAGTGAGTGAAAAAGGATAATTGTTGCAAATCCCAGAGCCCATGTGTGTTTGTGAGCATGGATTGAGAGAGAACTTTCAATTTTGTGCAGATATGGGATATACATTTTAAAATAAATTATAAATATACTGTAGTTTATTTATTTATTGTCCTATCATGATGGAATTGTGCCCAACCCTATACCTTAGACACCCACCTGCGGGACCCATACACTAAGGAGAAGCCCTTATCTGTTTTATGGTCCTATTGTAAGTAGCCTGTACACAGCCAAATCAGAAAGATGAATGCAGTCAGAGACCTACTAAAGCAGCACCGGCCCCTCAATATTCTGAGCCTGCCTGGCAGGGTTGGTCCTAGAAATCCAAAGCCCCATGATGGGAGAGCATATTACACAAGGAAATTCTCAAAGCTGCTAATGAGAACATTGACGACCTTGTACCTAGCCGGTTGGGATTCCGGTGGGGTGCCCCCACCCAGGTAGTGGCAGTGCTGGCAACACCTGCTGCAGTAACCCATGGGGACGGGGTCAAACTCTGACACGCCGAGAGAAGGGGCATATTATTGTGGCCCTGGTGGCTCAGAATAATCAAAGATCCGACTGCATATAGATGTTTGGAAAATGGTCACAATGGGGGACCAGCATGTGTGTGTTTCAGGGAAGGTGGTGTATCTGATCTCCATCACCTAGGACTTAATGGTTAATCAAATGACCCCATTTTTGCCCGTTTTTGCTCAATTTTGCATGCCTTCTCAAACAGCTGCAACTGTATAGCATTCGTAAATCAAGTTCTTTCTTGAGTTGGGCTCTGGGATGGAACAACTGTTGAACATCTGAGTTTATGGTTGTTTGTGGGGGAAAAGGGTTACGTGTATTTGAGTGTTTGTGTGTGTGTGTGTGTGTATGTTTCCCACAACTGTTGCTAGGGAGTAAATATGTTAGGGATGACATAGAATAATTCACAATAATTGTTTGGTAAAATAATAGTTGCTTGCCAAATATATCATTTTCGTAATGGAAATCCTGGTTAGAGGTAACAATCCTTTGCATGAACTCTCTACATTATTAAGAATAATATTTGTTATTTATTGTTAACATATATAAAGTGTATGTGTATGTATATACAGTACCAGTCAAAAGTTTGGTAAAACACATTCAATGGTTTTTCTAGATTTGTACTCTTTTCTACATTGTAGATTAATAGTGAAGACATCAGAACTATGAAATAACACATATGGATTAATGTAGTAACCATGTAGTAACAAATTAAAACATATTTTAGATTTTTCAAAGTAGACACTCTTTGCAAGGATGACAGCTTTGCTCACTCTTGGCATTCTCTCAACCAGCTTCACCTGGAATGCTTTTCCAACAGTTTTGAAAGAGTTCCGACATATGCTGAGCACTTGTTGGCTGCTTTTCTTTCTCTCTGCGGTCCAACTCATCCCAAACCATCTCAATTGGGTTGAGGTCGGGTGGTTGTGGAGGTCAGGTCATCTGATGCAGAACTTCATCACTCTCCTTCTTGGTCAAATTGCCCTTACACAGCCTGGAGGTATGTTGGGTCATTGTCCTGTTGAAAAACAAATGATAGTCCCACTAAGCCCAAACGTGATGGGATGGCATATCGCTGCAGAATGTTGTGGTAGCCATGCTGGTTAAGTGTGCCTTGAATTCTAAATAAATCCCCGACAGTGTCACCAGCAAAGCACCCCCTCACCTCCTCCTCCATGCATCACGGTGGAAACCACACATGCAGAGATCATCCGTTCACCTACGTCTCACAAAAACACGGCGGTTGGAACCAAAAATCTCAAATTTGGACTCATCAGACCAGATTTCCCCCATTTAATGTCCATTGCTTGTGTTTCTTGGCTTAAGCAAGTCTCTTCTTATTATTGGTGTCCTTAAGTAGTGGTTTCTTTACAGCAATTCGACCATGAAGGCCTGATTCACACAGTCTCTTCTGAACAGTTGATATTGAGCTGTGTCTGTTGCTTGAACTCTGTGAAGCATTTATTTGGGCGGCAATTTCTGAGGCTGGTAGCTCTAATTAACTTATCGTCTGCAGCAAAGGTAGCTCTGGGTCTTCCTATCCTGTGGCGGTCCTCATGAAAGACAGTTTCATCATAGCGCTTGATGGTTTTTGCAACTGCAATTGAAGAAACTTTCAAAGTTATTGACATTTTTCAGATTAAGACATGAAGGTCAGTCAAAGTAATGGACTGTCATTTCTTTTTGCTTATTTGTGCTGTTCTTGACATAATATGGACTTGGTCTTTTACCAAATAGGGCTATATTCTGTATACCACCCCTACCTTGTAACAACACAACTGATTGGCTCAAACGCATTAAGAAGGAAAGACATTCCACATACCAACTTTAACAAGTTACACATATTGAAATGCATTCCAGATGACGACCTCATGAAGCTGGTTGAGAGAATTTCAAGAGTGTGCAAAGCTGTCATCAAGGCAAAGGGTGGCTACTTTCAAGAATCTCAAATATAAAATGTATTTTGATTTTTTTAACACTTTTTTGGTTACTACATGATTCCATGTGTTATTTCATAGTTGAAATGTCTTCATTATTATTGTACAATGTAGGAAATAGTAAAAATAAAGAAAAACCCTGAAATTAGTAGGTGTGTCCTACTCATTCCTCCAATCTTTTGACTAGTACTGTATGTAAATATATACGTCTACTAAAAAATATATATGGGGAATTGGAAATGATGCAGACAATTACATTGATGGAAGCTACAATCTATCTGTAATATTATAGCTGATTTACCCCCCCCACCCCCAACAAAAATAAATACATCAATAATAAATAAATAAAGCATATCAGACATGCACACACAAACAGGACTACATCAACAGGGTTGGTGAGGCAGACGTTTCTCTCTTTTTCAGTATCAATGGACCCTGGACCAGGCTGATACCAGGGTGGGTTCTGATCACACACGGAGAGGACATCCCATCACTCTATGCTCCCTGTCATCTTCTAAACACATGTACACACTCGCACACAAACACATTTACGGATGCATGCACACACACAAACACTCAAGGTATTTTTCTTTCGTTCACTTTCAGTCTGCCATTTCTAAATAAACGTAAACACACATTAGACGTGGAGGTTTTTAGGGATTTGGGAAGAGCGTGTGATGTATTTGCTTGCATCAGATCCCCTGTCAGGTGATGAATGCAGGGTAAATGCAGGGTGACAGCCAGATAGGAACCACAGTGCCTAGAGGCCTGCCTCCATATCTCCCATAAACAAATCTTCCCTGCGCTGTATTCAGACCAGCCTCTATGCTCTATTATCCACAACACACTACTGCCACAAACACTCAGAACTCCAATCAACAACCATACAGGGGGAGGCAGGGAGAGAGGGATGGAAAGAGAGGGATGGATGGATAGAGGAGGTGGCTGGCAGGAGCAGTGTTGAGGGAAAACTTTGAGACGAGGGCTGTGCTCCGGAACTGTGTTCAGTGTTCTGTTTGGACAGGCAGGGTAGACAGTTTGGGAGAGAGGGACAGGTGAGAAAGAGAGGAGGGGAGAAAGGGATTGAGGAGAAAGCGTTCTCCTGTGTCTCTATTTGTCTTCCTTCTCTTGCCTCTCCTCCTTTATGCTTCTGTCTGTCTCTGTTCACTCTCTTTTTGCGTAAGTACCTGCCTGTAAGCCTGCATGCATGCATGTGTCTTGGCAGGTCAAGGATATGAGGCAGAGATGGGCAGATAGAAGGCATCATCTGACAAAAGCAATAGACAGAGAACAACACAGCCAGTGACTGGTGTGTGACTCTGATTGATCCCACAGACCTTCTCTCTTCCCCCTCTGATCAGGATATTGATCCGTGGCCAGCCGATCGGTTCTTCTCCAACATCTCATCCAGGCCAATTACATCTGAGAGAATTAGTGATTAGATTGAGACTGGATCAATCCCTTCTGTTACAGGGACACACACACACATACCAGACACACACAAGTATGCACAAACACGCAGGCAAGCCCACGCACGCACCACGTACTCACCCACACACTTACTTCTGTTACTTCAAATATAAAAAATTATGCAGATTAAGGACTGTGCTGGAGTCTAAGCTACCGACTCTGGACCACATGTGCCCTCTGAGGATGGGTTTTCAAGCCCCGTCTCGGCCATCCTCGGTCTATGCCCGTCTTTCTCTACATTTCCCGCTGTACAAATAATACTTTAAATAAAAGGGAAAAAAGGATTAAATCCAATCAGATCAAGTGTTAACCGGTGATAGACGACACCCGCATAGCTGATGTTTTGGTGGTGTCGGAGGTCTAACTGTCAAATCGGTGAGCAGCTGCTCTTGATCATTGTCAAGAAGCCACACCGTCCCATTTGTGTTAGAAGTTCAGAACGAGAAAGTGTGGGCTATATACAAATAATTACGCTCAAATTGAAAATCATTAAACTAAATAATGATGATTTCTATCAGCCTAATCGAAACGTAAATTACATCTCACATTCCAGTGTTCGAGCTTGTAAACAAGCCTGCATGCGATTTCTCTTAATTTGACTCCATGCAGCCAATGGCAATGTCCACTTTAGATATAAAAATATGTATACCAAAGCGTTTCCTGGTGTGTGTATGGTTGTGCATGCATGCATGTGTGCGAGTGAAAGTGTGCCTTTGTGTACTGTAACAAACAGACAGGGACCAGGCCTCTCAGATAAAGGTAATGCGAGGGAGGAGAAGAACATAGAAGTAGGAGATGGACAGAATGAGAGAAATAAGAAGAAACACCCTCTCTTAATGAGGAGTAAACACATACACACGTACGTACGCACACTCAGACAATCTATCACATATGCCTAATGCTGGACCTAGCCCCTGCCTATATGGCATTGGCCCGACATTGCAAAGCTCATTAAAAGTAATCTAGTTCTAATGTCTGAGGCAAATCTATTTATGTTGATGGTATTCACGGGCCACCTTTCCATAACATTGATCAGCACTGTTTGTTTAATAGGAAAATAATAAACAATTACTCCACCAGGTGAAGGCAGCAATTGTTTTTCTTCTGTAAATTACTACCACCATCAGCCCTGCCTAAACAGAAAGGTGATCTGCATAAAATCAATGGGATATGATCCTCTCTGTAAGATAATCATGGACTCCATTTACCACAGGGCTTTCACTAACCAGCCGAGAAAGAGAGAGAGAGGCCGTGTCCAAAATCTGCCTTCCCTACATCTTACTTAAACTGCATAGTGTGTACTAATCGTACTACATACTATTTGGAACGTACTGTATAGTGAAACTGAATGCATTAAGCAACAAATATCAACATACTAGGCTCATCCTACACTCAGAGAAAAGGGTTCCAAAAGGGTTCGTCGACTGTTCTCATAGTAGAACCCTTTTTGGTCCCAGGTAAAATATTTTTGATTCCAGGTTTAGGTTCCATGTAGAAGGTTCCACATGGAACCCAAAAGGGTTCTTTCTACCTGCAAACGAAAAGCATATTCAAAGGGTTCTCCTGGATAGCCAAAGAACCCTTTAAGGTTCTAGATAGCATACTGAGAATGTGTCATCTAATGCACAATTGCTTTTTCGTTACGTTCAGTACGCATCTCCTGTTTTGTATTATCTTCATGTTTATTATTAAACTCACCTTCTGCACGTGTTTCCAGACTCCCTGCGTATACGCAACATCATCTCACGTGGGAAAACGTCACACTTCCACATTATCGTGCTGTTGTTTGTTGCGACTTGGCTACCTGCCAAACTTTTCATTTTTTACTTTTAATAGCTGTTTAATCAAAACTCTGTATTTAACACATTTACCAACAGCTTAGGTTTTTCCTCGCTGAACTTTTTTAATTAAACCTTTTCTCCCCGGATGCTTCAGTACCTGGATACCAACAACCAAGCCAGGCTACCAATAAAATAAAAATAAATAAAAATAAACTACCATTCAAAGGTTTGGGGTCACTTAGAAATATCCTTGTTTTTGAAATAACATTTTTTGTCCATTAAAATAACATTGAATTGATCAGAAATACAGTACAATGTCTACATTGTTAATGTTGTAAATTACTATTGTAGCTGAAAACGGCCGATTTTTTATGGAATATCTACATAGGCGTACAGAGGCCCATTATCAGCAACCATCACTCCTGTGTTCCAATGGCACGTTGTGTTAGCTAATCCAAGACTATCATTTTAAAAGGCTAATTGATCATTAGAAAATAATTTTGCAAATATGTTAGCACAGCTGAAAACTGTTGTGCTGATTAAAGAAGCAATACAAACTGGCCTTCTTTTGGCTAGTTGAGTATCTGGAGCATCAGCATTTGTGGGTTTGATTACAGGCTCAAAATCTATGTTCTGAGAAATTAAGGCTATTCCTTGCGAGAAATTGCCAAGAAACTGAAGATCTCGTACAACGCTGTGTACTACTCCCTTCACAGAACAGCGCAAACTTGCTCCAACCAGAATAGAAAGAGTGGGAGGCCCCGGTGCACAACTGAGCAAGATGACAACTACATTAGTGTCTAGTTTGAGGAACAGATGCCTCACAAGTCCTCAACTGGCAGATTAATTAAATAGTACCCACCAAACAACAGTCTCAAAGTCAACAGTGAAGAGGTGACTCCGGGATGCTGGCCTTCTAGGCAGAGTTCCTCTGTCCAGTGTCTGTGTTCTTTTGCCCATCTTAATCTATAATTTTTATTGGCCAGTCTGAGATATGGCTTTTTCTTTGCAACTCTGCCGAGAAGGCCAGCATCCCGGAGTCGCCTCTTCACTGTTGACGTTGAGACTGGTGTTTTGAGGGTACTATTCAATGAAGCTGCCAGTTGAGGACTTGTCAATCAATGGCAGAGGCCAGATAATTTTGGCTATTGTCATAGGGAGTTTGATGGTGAGGCATATATCTATACCTGGGGCAAAGACTATTTTCCTGGGGTATTCCTGATAGAATTTAGGTAGCCTTTTTCTCAACTATGCTTTGTTTAAAGCCCCAGCTACAATAAATGCAGCCTCGGGATATATGGTTTCCAGTTTGCTTTAAGTCGAGCGAAGTTCCTTGAGGGCCGTCATGGTATCGGCTTGAGGGGGGATATACACGGCTGTGACAATAACCGAGGAGAATTCCCTTGGGAGATAATATGGTCGTCATTTGATTGTGAGGTATTCTAGTTCAGGTGAACAAAAGGACTTGAGTTGCTGTATGTTATTACAATTACACCATGAGTAGTTAATCATGAAAAACATACACCCCTGCCCTTCTTCCCGGAGAGATGTTTATTCCTGTCAGAGGCGATGCACTGAGAATCCAGATGGCTGGACTAACTCCGACAGTATATCCCGAGAGAGCCATGTTTCCGTGAAACAGAGTGTGTTACAATCCCTGATGTCTTTCTGGAAAGCAACCCTTGCCCTGATCTCGTCAACTTTGCTATCTAGGGACTGAAAATTAGGGAGTAATATACTCAGAAGCAGTGGGTGGTGTGCGTGCCTCCTAAGTCTGACTGGAAGACCGCGCCGAATTCCTCTTCTCCGGCGGTATTGTTTTGGGTTGGCCTCTGGAAGCAGTTCAAATGCCCTGGGTGGTGCGAACAAAGGATTCTCTTCGTGAAAGTCGCATTCCTGGTCATAATTCTGGTGATGCTGGTGAGTTACCGCCGCTCTGATAACCAATAGTTCTTCCCGGCTGTATGTAATAACACATAACATTTTCTGGGCTAACAATATAAGAAATAACACATAAAAAAACAAAATACTGCAATGTTTCCTGTCGGCGCCATTTTTTATTAAAAACACAACATATGCACTATACACACACGTATAATGGATTTTGTGTTGTGGAAATGTGGTAGTCGAGTAGGGGCCTGAGGGTACACACTTAATATGTTGTGAAATCTGTTGTGAGTGTATTTTAATGTTTTAAAAATTGTATAGCTGCCTTAATTTTGATGGACCCCAGGAAGAGTAGCTGCTTCCTTTGATGAAAAGCCAAAATTAGTATTACGTCCTGGCATATCACATACAATAAAACTGTTTTTTTTTTCACAAACCCAAAATGCCTACTATTTAGAACACAAGTATGGGTAATCGATATGCCCTGACACTTCTTAAAGCTGATCAAAAAAAAAAAATGTGTGACTATACATTCGTAAGGAATTATGACCCGGAAGCATAATGTCCTATGTTAAGATGTCATGCATAGCTCATAAGGTATTAAATGTGGTTATAATGCATTATTCAGAGGGTATCCATAGGAAGTGTTACTGCAGGGTCCGTATGAAATAATTTGTTGTTTGATAGTTGTGGTTGTGGCCCTCCTGTCATAAAACCCTCTCCATCAGAAGGACAAATGTGTGGGAGACAGCACCCCTGGTGTTCCCATATGACCAGTGTGTGTGTTCCCACACACTGAGTAATGGTGATTGTCCAACCCACCACGCAGGTTAGCATTTTTCATCATGAATCTTGTTCTGGAGGCAGCTCTGCAGTGATCACTAGCTGGCACAGCCACAAAGTCATAAAATCTGATTTTAAACCTAACCATAACCCTAACCCTAATGCCTAACCTTAAATTAAGAACAAACATATAATTTTAGTTTTCATACATTTTTACAATATATAGCCAATTTCGACTTTGCACTGGCCTGTGAGGGGAAATCGCTTAGTTCTGCCTCCAGTACAAGATTCATGACAATAAATGTCAACCTGCACCAACCACGCATGTTTCTGTCTGTTTGTGCGTGTGTGTGTGTGCCTGCTCTCACTTCCAAATCAATATTGACTGTCAACAAAATTAATATCATCAATCACTAATAGGCCAAAACTATTGATAAAAGGAGAGGAATTCCACACATTCAAATGTGATACAGGAGCCGGACAATTACATATTATAGCAGTGAAAAGACAAGGCAATGGCCATTCACTGTTTGTTGTCAAAGCTTGTGATGAAACAGCCTTTCAATCACAATGGTGTTTCTCAGGTTAGAGAAACCACAGTACCCTAGAACCCTACACCTAACAGCACCATGGACAGCTCCTAACAAGCTATAGGCCGTAATTCAATTCAAGGTGTGTAATAGCGAGATAGGAAGTGAGGAAAAGATGGAGAGAAGGGAGAGAGCAGGTAACAAGGGAGAGAGATAACAAGGGAGAGAGGTAACGGGTAACAAGGGAGAGAGGTAACAGGAAACAAGGGAGAGAGGTAACAGGCAACAAGGGAGAGAGGTAACAGGGGAGAGAGATAACAGGTAAAAAGGGAGAGTTGGTCCCCCCTTTGCTGCTATAACAGCCTCCACTCTTCTGGGAAGGCTTTCCACTAGATGTCGGAATATTGCTGCAGGGATTTGCTTACTTTCAGCCACAAGACCATTAGTGAGGTCTGGCACTGATGCTGGGCGATTAGGCCTGGCTCGCAGTCGGCGTTCCAATTCATCCCAAAGCTGTTTGATAGCGTTGAAGTCCGGGTTCTGTGCAGGCCAGTCAAGTACTTTCACACCGATCTCGACAAACCATTTATGTATGGACATCGCTTTGTGCACGGGGGCATTGTCATGCTGAAACAGGAAAGGGCCTTTCAAAAACTGTTGCCACAGTTGGAAGCACAGAATCGTCTAGAATGTCATTGTATGTTGTAGTGTTAAGATTTCCCTTCACTGGAACTAAGGGGCTTAGCCGGAACCATGAAAAACAGCCCCACACATTATTCTTCCACCAAACTTTACAGTTGGCACTATGCATTCTGGCAGGTAGCATTCACCTGGAATCTGCCAAACCCAGATTTGTCCGTTGGACTGCCAGATGGTGAAGTCACTTTTCAGAGACCACGTTTCCACTGCTCTAGAGTCCAATGGCGTCGAGCTTTGCACCACTCCAGCCGACGCTTGGTATTGCGTATGGTGATGTTAGGCTTGTGTGCGGCTGCTCGGTCATGGAAACCCATTTCATGAAGCTCCCAACGAACAGCTCTTGTTGCTTCCAGAGGCAGTTTGGAACTTGGTAGTGAGTGTTGCAACCGATGACAGACGAGTTGTATGCGCTACGCGCTTCAACACTTGCCGGTCCCATTCTGTGAGCTTGTGTGGCCTACCACTTCGTGGCTAAGCCATTGTTGCTCCTAGATGTTTCCACTTCACAATAACAGGACTTACAGTAGCAGTGCAGAAGTTTGACAAACTGACTTGTTAGTTGACATCATGTCAGTGATTCTCTCGTTAACACAGGTGTGTTGTGTGTTGACGAGTACAAGGCTGGAGATAACTCTGTTATGCTGATTGTTATTTGAACTCAGACTGGAAGCTTCAAAAGGAGGGTGGTGCTTGGAATCATTGTTCTTCCTTTGTCAACCATGGTTACCTGCAAGGAAACACATGCCGTCATCATTGCTTTGCACAAAAAGGGCTTCCCAGGCAAGGATATTGCTGCCAGTAAGATTGCACCTAAATCAACCATTTATCGGATCATCAAGAACTTCAAGGAGAGCGGTTCAATTGTTGTGAAGAAGGCTTCAGGGCGCCCAAGAAAGTCCAGCAGCGCCAGGACCGTCTCCTAAAGTTGATTCGGCTGCGGGATCGGGGCACCACCAGTACAGAACTTGCTCAGGAATGGCAGCAGGCAGGTGTTAGTGCATCTGCACGCACAGTGAGGCAAAGATTTTTGGAGGATGTTCTGGGGTCAAGAAGGGCAGCAAAGAAGCCACTTCACTCAAGGAAAAACATCATGGACAGACTGATATTCTGCAAAAGGTACAGGAATTGGACTGCTGAGGACTGGGGTAAAGTCAATTTTTCTGAAGAATCCCCTTTCCGATTGTTTGGGGCATCTGGAAAAAAGCTTGTCCGTAGAAGACAAGGTGAGCCCTACCATCAGTCCTGTGTCATGCCAACAGTAAAGCATCTTGAGACCATTCATGTGTGGGGTTGCTTCTCAGTCAAGGGAGTGGGCTCACTCACAACTTTGCCTAAGAACACAGCCATGAATAAAGAATGGTACCAACACATCCTCCGAGAGCAACTTCTCCCAACCATCCAGGAACAGTTTGGTGACAAACAATGTCTTTTCCAGCATGATGGAGCACCTTGCCATAAGGCAAAAGTGATAACTAAGTGGCTCGGGAAACAAAACATCGATATTTTGGGTCCATGACCAGGAAACTCCCCAGACCTTAAGCCCATTGAGAACTTGTGGTCAATCCTCAAGAGGCGGGTGGACAAACAAAACCCCACAAATTCTGACAAACTCCAAGCATTGATTATGCAAGAATGGGCTGCCATCAGTCAGGATGTGGCCCAGAGGTTAATTGACAGCATGCCAGGGCGGATTGCAGAGCTCTTGAAAAAGAAGGGTCAACACTGGAAATATTGACTCTTTGCATCAACTTCATGTAATTGTCAATAAAAGCCTTTGACACGTATGAAATGCTTGTAATTATACTTCAGTATTCCATAGTAACATCTGAAAAAAATATCTAAAGACACTGAAGCAGAAAACTTTGTGGAATTAGTATTTGTGTCATTCTGAAAACTTTTGGCCACGACTGTACACACTCCCAAATATTTGACTTGTCCTATAGGCTAGCAAGTGTGCTACTTTCATCCAGAGGGTTTAACCCTATCAAACAGTTTTGGGAGGAATTGGAACGCCGACTGCGAGCCAGCATCAGTGCCAGACCTCACTAATGCTATTGTGGCTAAAGGAAAGCATAGGGTTTTTTGCATAGGGCTCTGGACAAATGTATTACACTATGGAGTTAGAGATGTAGCCTAGCTGAATCACTGATTGCATGAATTACTGTGATGCAGTACAAACAGAACAACAATTTAGCTGCAATTTACACCTTTGTCATTTGTACTATCCTAATCTATCACAGGAGCTCTTCATTTACAGTGGCCATGTCCAAATACTCATACTAGCATCCTAGTTTGCCATTTGAGTGTGAGAAAACATTTAGTTTATATTATGTGATGTTTAGAAAACTGTGTATGCTTTAATTACCAGGATATCATTCTCATTTCGGCTTCTCATGTAGAATGAATGGTAAACCTTTCTGTAATTCCATACCCATAAAGCATTCACACCGGATAAAGGGAGGGCTTCGAGATTTGATAGTTCTCTGAAAGTAAATAAAAAACGAATTGAAGATGGAAAAGAAGATGAGCAAAGAGTCTGTTGCAGTCTTCAAATGTTAGTAGTTGTTTGTTGTCCTTAAAAGGATCACAACTATTTAATCGTACATCTTTGAAAACAGATTGTTATTGGAAGCCTGCCATGCCTTTACTTTAGCTAAATAGCAAACGTTAGCTACATGCTTTAGTAGGACATGAAGTTAGCTGGATTCCCGAATTAGTTTGCTGTTGTTGAGTGACAACTTCTGATTTAACCAAGCTAGCCAGTTAGCTAGCTACTTGCTGTAAACACCAGGGTTTATGTTCACACTGTTGCAGGGTCTAATGAAAAAGTTCAGCATTTAATTGAGTGGCGTTCCTCCCGAGAACATTTGTTCATCAGTAGGTGAAATACTTCTGTGAAAGGGTTTGAGTAAGTCACATGGCCACCCTAGCCATAGCTATCTATCTTGCCACTGGGTGTTAAAAACTAAAGTTAAAGCAAACTGTAGACTACATTGCTATTTTCCACATAGGTGCTGGTCCCAACACATCTCTTCTATACTGAACAAAAAATATAAACGCAACAATGTCAAAGATTTTCCTGAGTTACAGTTCATATAAGAAAATCAGTCAATTGAAATAAATTCATTCGGCCCTAATATGTGGATTTCACATGACTGGGAATACAGATATGCATCTGTTGGTCACCGATATCTTAAAAAAAAAAAATGGGCATCAGGATCTCGTCATGGTATCTCAGTGCATTCCAATTGCCATTGATAAAATGCTAATTTGTTCATTGTTTGTAGCTTATGCCTGACCATACCATAACTCCAACGCAATCATGGGGCACTCTGTTCACAACGTTGACATCAGCAAACCGCTCGCCCACACAATGCCTCTGGTTGACATTCCTGCAGTCAGCATGCCAATTGCGCACTCCCTCAAAACATCAGACATCTGTGGCATTGTGTTGTGTGACATAACTGCACATTTAGAGTTTCCTTGTATTGTCCCCAGCACAAGGTGCACCTGTGTAATGATCATGCTGTTTAATCAGCTTCTTGATATGCCACATCTGTCAGGTGAATGGACTATATTGACAAAGGATAAATACTCACTAACAGGGATGTAAACATATTTGTGCACAACATTTTTGAGAAATAAGCTTTTTGTGCATGTGGAACATTTCTGGAATATTTTGTTTCAGCTCAGAACACATAAGACCAACACTTTACATGTTGCATATCTGTTTTTGTTCAGTGGATTTGGTATGGCTATACGATTGTGGAGATCTGCATCATTTGGTCTATCCCTATTAGTAATAGAAGAATGAGTAGAAATTTTAATTACTTTTCCAAGGTTAGCACCATAGGGCCTGAGGCCGCAGCCAATGTCAATATGAGGAAATATCAGAGTAACAAATGATGGAATGTTGTAAACTGATTTACATGTGCTTTGGTTGCTATGGTGCAACAGCCCAAGCCCTCTACCTAATTTGAAAACCAAATGGTATTCAACTTTATGGAATTCAAATTTGAACTAAAATCACTATGGGCGAACCACAGTGGGCTTCTCTTTTGAGCTAACAATAACAGATCTACAGAGTGGAGTTCAAATGAATGGGTACAAGATTAGAACTGACAACACACCTGGCAGTATAAACAACAGTACAATGATAACGCTTAGAAAGGATGGGAGGTAATACCCGAGCGAGGCTTGGTCTGTCTCCGAGTTAATATCTTAACACTGCCTTGAAAGGTGAAGAGGTTTCAGGCTCCTACATGGTTTGGGTGGAGTCCACAACCCACCTGATGGCGAAACTCGAGTCGCACCACATCTGCCTCAGCCACAAATTCTTGTTTTTCCTATGACCAGAGATAGTGAAATATTACTCGAGCTGCTAATAATATTAAAAACACAGGGCTATCGATACACTTGGCTACTCATTCATTGCAGCTGCAGTGTGAGTGGAAGTAGAGAGAAGCGTGTTTCATGTTTTGTAAAAGTATTGAATAAAAACAGTGTTGACGGTGCTGAATAAAACTTATGAACTCACTCATAAAAACAGCAGCTCTTTGCTGTATTCTTTGACAGTCTCTCTCTGGTCATGATTTTAAAAGTTATGATATCTCAGGTAAGCAATTATCAATCGTTGCTGTGGCCGGGGTAGTGGAAGCTGCAGGTAGACACGGTGATTTGAGCTATCCGATTGGCCAGCGCAAGGTTTCTGAATCAATTGCACCTACTGCCAACAGCGCAACATGAAAAAAAAGGAGCGCATGCCATTATGCCGTTATCGTTTGCTTTTCTACAGAAATGTTTGGTGATCGACTAGGAATGCCTTAAAGATTGACCAGCGATCGACCGGTTGGTGACCACTGCTGTGGAGCATCTTTTATTTCCCCCCCCAAAAAAATTGTCAATAAAAGTTATGCCTACAGAATGGCAGTAGTCTTCTTATGGATCAAATCCCTTTAGCGGGATCGATTTGACAACATCCGGTGAAATGGCAGAGCGCCAAATTCAAATGAAATTACTATAAATATTAAACTTTCATGAAATCACACATGCAATACACCAAATTAAAGCTACACTTGTTGTTAATCCAGCCAATGTGTCAGACTTTTGTCAAAAGTCTTTACGGTGAAAGCAAACCATGCTATTATTTGAGGACAGCACCCCAGCAAACAAAGACAGACAATCATAATTCAACCCGCCAGGCGCAACACGAAACTCAGAAATAAAGATATAATTCATGTCTTACCTTTGACGAGCTTATTCTGTTGGCAGTCCAATATGTCCCATAAACATCACAAATGGTCCTTTTGTTCGATTAATTCCATCGTTATATATCCAAAATGTCCATTTATTTGGGGCGTTTGATCCAGAAAACCACCGATTACAACTCGCGCAACATGACTACAAAATCTCATAAGTTACCTGTAATCTTTGTCCAAACATTTCAAACAACTTTAGGTATTTTTTTACATAAATAATCGATCAAATTTAAGACGGGATAAACTGCGTTCAATACTGGAGGAAAACAAAGTGGAGCGTGCTTTTCAGGTCACGCACTCCTATCAAACAGTACACTTCACTCGAGCCTCGTTCTGAACAGGGCTATTTCTTCATTACACAAAGGAAAAACATCAACCAATTTCTAAAGACTGTTGGCATCCAATGGAAGCGATAGGAACTGCAAGCAACTGCCTTAGAATTCTAGATTCCCAATGAAAACACATTGAACAGAGAGTGACATCAAAAAAAAAATCCTGGATGATTTGTCCTCAGGGTTTCGCCTGCCAAATAAGTTCTGTTATACTTACAGACATCATTCAAACAGTTTTAGTGTTTTCTATTCAAATATCCTAATAGTATGCATATCCTAGCTTCGGGGCCTGAGTAGGAGGCAGTTTACTTTGGGCACGCTTTTCATCCGGACGCGAAAATACCACCCCCTAGCCTTAAGAAGTTTTAAGCCAGATATGACGTGCTAAGATCCTGCTGAACATTTCACAGCCACGACCCAGCAACAGTACAGGACCAGAGATAATTGGATGCTTTTCAAAGCCTTTCAGGGTGTTGATGAGATCAACAAAATTGTGTTAGATCTTAGTTACCCTTTTTGATATTATTTGATCCCACATGCACTAAGAGAGCAGCAGCCCTTGGTAGCTGTTGTAGGACGGATGTAAGAAATCTTTTGGAGGATGAAGGAGCAGGAATCTCTGGAAGCAGGTGAGCGAGTCTGTTGGTCAGCAAGATGGGCCATTTCAGCCCCATTCACCAAAGATCGCTGCATTGTGCTGTGCTTACGGTGCATGACGTGCCTCCGCTGGGATGCAGGTTCGATAACTGCGGCAGCCGCCAGCTCTTCATAAAGTGTTGTTGCTCCTTTATTCTACAAGGTGGTGGGGTGGGAGGGAGGCTAGGATGGGCGGGTGTGATAGGAGGAGCGAGGTAACTTCACTAAGGAGGGGTCTCTGCAGGGGTGCCCTCGCCAGACAGTCAGAAAGTGGCGACACCCTGGCAAGGCAGTAGCATGACGACCAGGCTGAGGAGTAAAAAGTCAAAGTTCTTAGAGTGGGACTTATCCAAGATACGCTGCAATGTCTTTTGGAGGAATCAGCTAAAAGTCAATCCACACAGTGTGTTAGTTAGATTGAATCACACAGTTTGTAGGATCACCACAGTTATAGGCAGTAAGCCAGAACCCTACCACAGACTAGAAACCAGCCAGCATTAGGACCCACAATAAACAAAACCAAGGCACAAAACTCCCCAGCATAACTACAGCATTGGAATGAGTGTTAATTTTATGCAATGTTAGTTTCTATCTGAAATGTTATAGCCTGAATGGGTCTTGCTAGTTTCAATGTATATAACCAGTTATGTTGAAAGTAGACTAATGGTAAGCTGCACTTGATAAAGTATGTGACAAAGGTCACACATACCAGCTTCATGAGGTAGTCATCCGGGATGCATTTCAATTAACAGGTGTGCCTTGTTAAGAGTTCATTTGTGGAATTTCTTTCCTTCTTAAAGTGTTTGAGCCAATCAGTTTTGATGTGACAAGGTAGGGGTGGTATACAGAAGATAGCCCTATTTGGTAATAGACCAAGTCCATATTATGGCAAGAACAGCTCAAATAAGCAAAGAGAAATGACAGTCCATCATTACTTTAAGACATGAAGGTCAGTCAATCCAGAATTTCAAGAACATTGAAAGTTTCTTCAAGTGCAGTCGCAAAAACCATTAAGTGCTATGATGAAACTGGCTCATTAAGACCGCCCACAGGAAAGGAAGACCCAGAGTTACCTCTGCTGCAGAGGATAAATTAGAGTTAACTGCACCTCAGATTGCAGCCCAAATAAATGCTTCAGAGTTCAAGTAACAGACATCTCAACATCAACTGTTCAGAGGAGACTGGGCGAATCAGGACTTCATGTTCGAATTGCTGCAAATAAACCACTACTAAAGGACACTAATAAGAAGAAGAGACTTGCTTGGGCCAAGAAACACGAGCAATGGACATTAGACTGGTGGAAATCTGTCCTTTGGTCTGATGAGTTCAAATTTGCGATTTTTGGTTCCAACCGCCGTGCCTTTGTGAAACACAGAGTAGGTGAACGGATGATCTCCGCATGTGTGGTTCCCACCGTGAAGCATGGAGGAGGAGGTGTGATGGTGTGGGGGTGCTTTGCTGTTGACACTGTCAGAGATTTATTTAGAATTCACACTTAACCAGCACGGCTACCACAATATTCTGCAGTGATATGCCTTCCCATCTGGTTTGGACTTCGTGGGACTCTAATTTGTTTTTTCAACAGGACAATGACTCAACACACCTCCAGGCTGTGTAACACTTGAACCCAAATCGGCTGCGTGCGTGCGCCATCTTGCATTAATTTATTTTGTCCCACTACACCAAACGCGATCACGACACGCAGGTTAAAATATCAAAACAAACTCTGAACAAATGACATTCATTTGGGGACAGGTCGAAAAGCATTAAACATGTATGGCAATTTAGCTAGTTAGCTTGCACTTGCTAGCTAATTTGTCCTATTTAGCTTGCTTGCTGTTGCTAGATAATTTGTCCTGGGATATAAACATTGAGTTGTTATTTTACCTGAACTGCACAAGGTCCTCTACTCCGACAATTAATCCACACATAAAACGACCAACCGAATTTATAGTCATATCTCCTCCTTCCAGGCTTTTTCATCTTTGAACTTATATGGCGATCGCATCTAAACTTTCATAGTTTTACCACGACAACCGGCAAAACAGTTCGTCTTTCAATCACCCACGTGGGTATAACCAATGAGGAGATGGCACGTGGGTACCTGCTTCTATAAACCCATGAGGAGATGGCTGGACTTTAAGCGCGATTTGCGTCAGAAATAGAAAATAGTTCTATTTTAGCCCTTGGCATCGCAGACGCTCGTTGGCGCGCGTGAGCAGTGTTGGTGCAATAATTGAATAACATGGATTTCTACATTTATTTTGCGACGCTCGCGCACGCGACGTGTCCGGTCTGGTCAGCATGTAAGGGCTATTTGACCAAGAAGGAGAGTGATGGAGTGCTGCATCAGATGACCTGGCCTCCACAATCACCCGACTTCAAACCAATTGAGATGGTTTGGGATGATTTGGACCAACAGTGAAGGAAAAGCAGCCAACAAGTGCTCAGCATATGTGGGAACTCCTTCAAGACTTTTGGAAAAGCATTCCAGCTGAAGCTGGTTGAGAGAATGCCAAGAGTGTTCAAAGCTGTCATCAAGGCAAAGGGTGGCTCCTTTGAAGACACTCAAATATAAAATATATGAACACTTTTTTGGTTACTACATGATTCCATATGTGTTATTTCATAGTTAGGATGCCTTCACTATTATTATACAATGTAGAAAATAGTAAAAGATAAAGAAATACTCTTGAATGAGTAGGTGTGTCCAAACTTTTGTCTGGTACTGTAGATGTAAAGTGACTATGCATAGATAATAAACAGAGAGAGCAGCAGAAATGGGTGGGGTGTGAATGCAAATAGTCTGGGTACCCATTTGGTTAGCTGTTCAGGAGTCTTATGGCTTAGGGGTAGAAGCTGTTATGAAGCCTACTGGACCTAGACTTGGCGCTCCTGTACCGCTTGCCGTGCGATAGCAGAGAGAACAGTCTAGCTAGGGTGGCTAGAGTCTTTGGCAATTTTTAGGGCCTTCCTCTGACACCGCCTGGTATAGAAGTCCTGGATAGCAGGAAGCTTGGCCCCAGTGATGTACTGGGCCATACGCACCACCCTCTGTAGTGCCTTAAGGTCTGAGGCCGAGCAGTTGCCATACCAGGCGGTGAAACATACCAGGCAGTGATGCAATTAGTCAGGATGCTCTCGGTGGTGCAGCTGTATAACTTTTTTGAGGATCATGTCACATCTTTTCAGTCTCCTTAGATAATACCTTTACATGATACAGTGATAGCAATACATGGTTTCAACATCTTCAGAAGAGACAGGAATGCCAATGGTGGAGGTGTTGCCGTGTACGTTCAAAGTCATATTTCTGTAAAGTTTCGAGAGGATCTCATATCAAATGTTGTTATAGTAATATGGCTACAGGTTCACCTGACTCACCTAAAGCCCGTTCCTCGGGGAACCTGCTATAGACCACCGAGTGCTATCAGTCAGTATCTGGATAATATCTGTGATAATATGTGATATCACCAGAGAGGTATATATTCTGGGTGACCTAAATATTGACTGGCTTTCATCAAGCTGGCCACTTAAGAAAAAGCTTCAAACTGTAAGCATTGCCTGCAACCTGGTTCATGTTATCAGTCAAACTACCAGAGCATTTACAAACAGCACAGGAGTGAAATTATCCACATTTATTCATCACATCTTTACTAATGCTGTACAAATCTGCTCTAAAGCAGTATCTAAATCAATCAAATGTAATGATCATAATATAGTAGCCATATCTAGGAAAACCAAAATTCCAAAGGCCTGATATATTGTATAAGAGGTCATAAAATAAGGGTTGTAGTGATTCCTATGTTGTAGATGTAAATACTATTTGCTGGTCTGTGGTGTGTAATGAAGAGCAACCAGACGCTGCACTTGACACATTTATGAAATTGCTTATTCCATTTACTAATAAGAATTAAGAAAATGACTGTAAAAACTGTTAAATCCCGTGGAATGATGAGGATTTGAAAAATTGTATGGTTGAGATTGATGACTGAATCAGATTGCTAACTACTTTAATGTTTTTTTCATAGGCAAGGTTAGCAAATGTAGGCATCTCTTCAATTGCCATCTCTTCAATCTAACCCTACAGGAAAGTGTGTGCCCTCAGGCCTGGAGGGAAGAAAAAGTAATTCCGCTACCCAAAAATAGCAAAGCACCCTTTACTAGCTCAAATAGCCTATTTCCCAGTAAACAAATTAACAGATGTTCAGCATGTTTTTTATAGGGAAGGGCATTTTACATGTATGGCACTTACACAAATTACTGATGATTGGCTGAGAGAAATTGATAATAAAAAGATTGTGAGAGCTCTTTTATTAGACTTCAGTGCAGCTTTTGACATTATCGTTCATAATCTGCTGATAGAAAAACGTATGTGTTATGGCTTTACACCCCCTGCTATATTGTGGATAAAGAGTTAATTGTCTAACAGAACACAGAGGGTGTTCTTTAATGGAAGGGGAGCTGTCTAGACCCCTTTTGTCTCTTTACTAATGACATGCCACTGGCTTTGAGTAAAGCCTCGTTTAACTGTGGATATACATACTTTTGTACCTGTTTCCTCTAGCATCTTCACAAGTTCCTTTGCTGTTGTTCTTTTCGTGCCAAAGTATGTTCATCTCTAGGAGACAGAACGTATCTCCTTTGTGAGCGGTATGACGGCTGTGTGGTCCCACGGTGTTTATACTTGCGTACAAATGTTTCTACAGATGAACGTGGTACCTTTAGGCATTTGGAAATTGCTCCCAAGGACGAACCAGACTTGTGGAGGTCTACAATAATTTTTCTGAGGTCTTGGCTGATTTCTTTTGATTTTCCGATGATGTCAAGCAAAGAGACACTGAGTTTGAAAGTTGGCCTTGAAATACATCCACAGGTACACTTCCAATTAACTCAAATTATGTCAATTAGCCTATCAGAGGCTTCTAAAGCCATGACATAATTTTCTGGAATTTTCCAAGCTGTTTAAAGGCACAGTCAACTTAATGTATGTAAACTTATGACCCACTGGAATTGTGATACAGTGAATTATAAGTGAAATAATCTGTCTGTAAACAATTGTTGGAAAAATGTATTTTGTCATGCACAAAGTAGATGTCCTAACCGACTTGCCAAAACTATAGTTTTTTAACAAGAAATTTGTGGAGTGGTTGCATTTTGCATTCTGACATAACTGGCATAAAACAACTCATGCTGGGGCAACCGTTAGAGATATTTGGAACTCACATGTGAAAAGGTTAATCCAACCGCTTTGTCAGATTTCAAAAAGGCTTTATGGCGAAAGCATACCATGTGATTATACACCAGTATTAAACACATTTTCCAAACCAGCAGAGGCGTCACAAAAATCAGAAATAGCGATAAAATAAATCACTTACCTTTGAAGATCTTCCTCTGTTTGCAATCCCAAGGGTCCCAGCTACACAACAAATGGTCATTTTGTTCAATAAAGTCCTTGTTTACATCCCAAAAAAGTCAGTTTAGTTGGCGCATTTGATTCAGTAATCCACACGTTCCACTCGTTCAACATGCAGACAAAGGAGTCCGAAAAGTTACCAATAAACTTTGTCCAAACAAGTCAAACAATGTATCTTATCAATCCTCAGGTACCCTAATATGTAAATAAATGATACAAATTTAAGACAGAATGTAGTATGTTCAATACCGGAGATAAATAACGAGGTCCTCATCCACGCGATCCACAAGACTCCAGTCCAAATGAGAGCCACCTTGAAAAACTACAACTACTAATTCATTTTTCAAAAAACAAGCCTGAAACCCTTTCTAAAGACTGTTGACATCTAGTGGAACTTAGATTTAAACTTCAATTAATCTACTCAGTCAGCAACCCAGAGTTTGTAAGATTCTGGTTTAATGAAGCAGACAAGAGTCCCAGCTTACAAAAATCAAAGTGTTTTTTCACGAGGACGTCCTAGTCCGTTGTACAAAACCGTCCATTTTATACTGGCTCCTTATGCACATACAGTGGGGAGAACAAGTATTTGATACACTGCCGATTTTGCCGATTTTCCTACTTACAAAGCATGTAGAGGTCTGTAATTTTTATCATAGGTACACTTCAACTGTGAGAGACGGAATCTAAAACAAAAATCCCGAAAATCACATTGTATGATTTTTAAGTAATTAATTCGCATTTTATTGCATGACATAAGTATTTGATACATCAGAAAAGCAGAACTTAATATTTGGTACAGAATCCTTTGTTTGCAATTACAGAGATCATACGTTTCCTGTAGTTCTTGACCAGGTTTGCACACACTGCAGCAGGGATTTTGGCCCACTCCTCCATACAGACCTTCTCCAGATCCTTCAGGTTTCGGGGCTGTCGCTGGGCAATACGGACTTTCAGCTCCCTCCAAAGATTTTCTATTGGGTTCAGGTCTGGAGACTGGCTAGGCCACTCCAGGACCTTGAGATACTTCTTACGGAGCCACTCCTTAGTTGCCCTGGCTGTGTGTTTCGGGTCGTTGTCATGCTGGAAGACCCAGCCACGACCCATCATCAATGCTCTTACTGAGGGAAGGAGGTTGTTGGCTAAGATCTCGCAATACATGGCCCCATCCACCCTCCCCTCAATACGGTGCAGTCGTCCTGTCCCCTTTGCAGAAAAGCATCCCCAAAGAATGATGTTTCCACCTCCATGCTTCACGGTTGGGATGGTGTTCTTGGGGTTGTACTCATCCTTCTTCTTCCTCCAAACAAGGCGAGTGGAGTTTAGACCAAAAAGCTCTATTTTTGAATCATCAGACCACATGACCTTCTCCCATTCCTCCTCTGGATCATCCAGATGGTCATTGGCAAACTTCAGACGGGCCTGGACATGCGCTGGCTTGAGCAGGGGAACCTTGCGTGCGCTGCAGGATTTTAATCCATGATGGCGTAGTGTGTTACTAATGGTTTTCTTTGAGACTGTGGTCCCAGCTCTCTTCAGGTCATTGACCAGGTCCTGCCGTGTAGTTCTGGGCTGATCCCTCACCTTCCTCATGATCATTGATGCCCCACGAAGTGAGATCTTGCATGGAGCCCCAGACCGAGGGTGATTGACGATCATCTTGAACTTCTTCCATTTTCTAATAATTGCGCCAACAGTTGTTGCCTTCTCACCAAGCTGCTTGCCTATTGTCCTGGAGCCCATCCCAGCCTTGTGCAGGTCTACAATTTTATCCCTGATGTCCTTACACAGCTCTCTGGTTTTGGCCATTGTGGAGAGGTTGGAGTCTGTTTGATTGAGTGTGTGGACAGGTGTCTTTTATACAGGTAACGAGTTCAAACAGGTGCAGTTAATACAGGTAATGAGTGGAGAACAGGAGGGCTTCTTAAAGAAAAACTAACAGGTCTGTGAGAGCCGGAATTCTTACTGGTTGGTAGGTGATCAAATACTTATGTCATGCAATAAAATGCAAATTAATTACTTAAAAATCATACAATGTGATTTTCTGGATTTTTGTTTTAGATTCCGTCTCTCACAGTTGAAGTGTACCTATGATAAAACTTACAGACCTCTACATGCTTTGTAAGTAGGAAAACCTGCAAAATCGGCAGTGTATCAAATACTTGTTCTCCCCACTGTATATTGTTTACCCTAATTCTGACTAAAGCTACACATATAATCAGATTATAATTTTATGATTATAATCAATTTCATACAATTATAAGGTTTCAGAGTGGAATTATTTCATGATTATCTTTCAACATTTAAATTATTTTATCACATAGGAACTGCAATCTGGGAGGATTTCCTTTGAATATCCCATAGAGAGGCATTTGAATGGACTGTGACCTCAGCAAAAAATAAAATCAGGATGGATTCTCCTCGGGTTTTCTCCTGCCATATCAGTTCTGTTATACTCACAGACATAATTTTAACCGTTTTAAAAACTTCAGAGCGTTTTATATCCAATGCTACCAATTATATGCATATCCTAGCTTCTGGGCCTGAGTAACAGGCAGTTTACTTTGGGCACGTCAGTCATCCGAACTTCCGAATACTGCCCCCTAGCCTTAAGAAGTTTTAAAAATGATCAAAGAGGAATGAAATCAATCAATTGGTGGTGCAATTTAAAATCAAAGGATCAGACAAAACAGGACAGATAACATGGATACTGGGATAGGTGGGGTTGTTGGACAGAGTCAATCAAAGACTGTAAGCTAACTGGTAGGGGTCTGTTTTGTGGTGTTTTTTATGTGTTGATAATGTCTCCATTTCGTATGTATTTCAAAGCCTGGGTGCTGAGCAGCTGAAGAGCTGGGCATCCATGGTGGAGAGGAATAATGTGGGGGGGGTGACAAAAGGAGACCAGCACTGTGGAAGCGTGAGGGGGCATAGGCTGGGAGAAGGTCAGAGAGATTGGTGGGAGCCAGGTTGTGGATGACTTTGTAGGTGAGGAGGAGTGTCTTGAAGTCAAAACTAAATTTGACCGGGAGCCATTGTAGTTTGATGTGGATTGGTTTGATTTGTCCAGTTGATCTGGTGAGGGTGAGGATTCCGGCAGTGGGGATCAGAACAAGTTGGAGTCTAATGATGAGTTTGGTGGGGATACCAGCAAATAGGGTGTTGCAATAGTCCAGTCGGGTGGTGACGAAGGCATGGATGAGGGTTTTGGTGCTGCAGTGTGACAGTTAGGGGCGGAGTCTGGAGATGTTTCGGAGATGGGAGAATGCAGACCAGGTAATGGTTTTTATGTGTTCTGTCCAGGGTGACATTGAGGCTTTTGACATGAGTTGGCAGAGGGACCGGAAAATCATCTATGGTGATGCTGAAGTTGTGCTGTTTGGAGAGAGTGGATTTGGAACCTATGAGCATGACCTCCATCTTGTTGCTGTTGAGTTTGAGGAGTAAATTTGTTTCAGTTACCTTTGCCTTCTTGGGTACAAGAACAATGGTGCCCATCTTGAAGCATGTGGGGACAGCAGACTGGGATAGGGAGAGATTGAATATGTCCATAAACACACCAGCCAGCTGGTCTGGGCATCTCTGGTCCGTCTGGGCCGGCAGCCTTGCGAGGGTTAACACGTTTAAATGTCTAACTCACATCGGCCACAGAGAAGGAGAGCCCACAGTCCTTGGTAGTAGGCCGCGTCGGTGGCACTGTATTATCCTCAAAGTGGGAAAAGAAGGTCGTTAGTTCGTCTGGAAGCAAGCCATCAGTGTCCATGACGTGGCTGGTTTTCTTTTTGTAGTCCGTGATTGAGGGGGGAGTCCACTATGTCTCTATACTGACATTTCGCTTGTTTGATTGCCTTGAGGACGGAATAACTGCAGTACACTGTTTGTATTCGGCCATATTCCCAGGCACCTTTCCGTGGTTAAATGCGGTGGTTTGCGCTTTCAGTTTTACGCGAAAGCCGGCATCTAGCCACAGTTTCTGGTTAGAGGAGGTTAAAAATAGTCACAGTGGGTACAATATTTCCTATGCACTTCCTTATAAACTCAGTCACCGAATCAGCATATAAATTCATAGTATTCTCTGAGGCTACCCAGAACATGTCCCAGTCCGCGTGATCAAAACAATCTTGAAGCGTGGATTCCAATTGGTCAGACCAGCGTTGAATGGTCCTTATCACAGGTACATCCGGTTTGAGTTTCTGCCTATAGGAAGGGAGGAGCAAAATGGAGTCGTGGTCAGATTTTTCGAGGGCGGGGAGGGCCTTGTATGCATTGCGGAAGTTAGAGTAGCAGTGATCCAGTGTTTTGCCAGTGCGAGTGCTACAATCAATATGCGGATAGAATTTAGGTAGCCTTGTTCTCAAATTTGCTTTGGTAAAATCCCCAGCTACAATAAATGCAGCCTTAGGATATATGGTTTCAAGTTTGCATAAAGTCCAGTGAAGTTCCTTGAGGGCCGCCGTGGTATTGGCTTGAGGGGGGGTATACACTGCTGTGACGATAACCAACGAGAATTCTCTTGGGAGATAATACGGTCAGCATTTGTTTGTGAGGAATTCTAGGTCAGGTGAACAAAAGGATTTGAGTTCCTGTATGCTGTTACAATTACACCATGAGTTGTTAACCTTTCACGAGCCTCTACCCCGGGTCCGGGATCACCCCCCACCCCCCCCACACACTGATTAGCATAGCTAGCATAGCTTCACAAGTAGATAGTAGCATCTAAATATCATTAAATCACAAGTCCAAGACACCAGATGAAAGATACAGATCTTGTGAATAAAGCCACCATTTCAGATTTTTAAAATGTTTTACAGGGAAGACAAAATATGTAAATCTATTAGCTAAACACGTTAGCAAAATACACCACTATTCTAACTCCATCAGTTTCTTACTCCTTCAGGTGCTATCACCAATTCGGCTCAACTAAGATATTGATAGCCAATAACCTATAAAAAAAACCATCAGATGACAGTCTGATAACATATTCATGGTATAGGATAGTTTTTGTTAGAAAAAAGTGCATATTTCAGGTAGAAATCACAGTTTACAATTGCACCGACCATCACAAATCGACTAGAATTACTAGATAGAGCAACGTGTATGACCAATTTACTCATCATAAAACATTTCATAAAAATAGACAAAGCATAGCAATGGAAAGACCCAGTTCTTGTGATTTCAGACCATATTTCAGATTTTCTAAGCGTTTTTCAGCGAAAACACAATAAATCGATAAGTTAGCATACCACATGTGCAAACGTTACCAGAGCATCGATTCCAGCCAAAGAGCGCTATAACGTAATCACCGCCAAAATATATTAATTTTTTCACTAACCTTCTCAGAATTCTTCCGATGACACTCCTGTAACATCATTTTACAACATACATATACAGTTTGTTCGAAAAGGTGCATATTTAGCCATACAAAACCGTGGTTATACAATGGAAATAGTCACAACTCAAGCCTCAAAATGAGGAACGTCAGCTTTCAGAGTGATCTAGTTTAATCGAAAGCTAATCATATACTTGACTAAAAAATACAGGGTTGACAGGAATCGAAAGACAAATTAGTTCTTAATGCAACCGCTGATTTACATTTTTAAAATTATCCTTACTTTTCAATACAGGGTTCGCCAAGTGAAGCTATACCAAACAAAATGGCGAAATATGCGTTTAAAATATTTCGACAGAACAACGATTTATCATATTAAATATTGCTTACTTTGAGATGTTCTTCCATCATATTCTTGGGCAATGTATCCTTTCTATGTTATAAACGTCTTTTGGTCGATAGATGTCCTCTGTCCTTCGAAATATCCACTAACGATCGAACGGGACCCCAAAACGTGTCCAAAGTTTCAGAGTGCACAACAAAGAAATTCCTCAGAATCGCACTAAACAGATATAAATTGCTATAAAACGGTTCAAATTAACTACATTATGATGTTTTTAACAACTATAACGACTGAAAACATGACCGGAGAAATATTGCTGGTTAGACAAGGATTTGGAATGAGGCAAGTCCGATGTCCTTCACGCTTCAGGCGCGCGACGAGAAAGGGCGGTCCCTATACATTTTGTGGTTTTATAATGGCTGGGATTGTGCAATAGACTCCATTCAAAACGTGATGACGTACAGACACCCAGAGGAAGACGTAGGCAGTGTCGGTTTCTTCATAGCATTCACTGTCGCCTTAAAAACAGACTCCAGATCAGGGGTAAAAATTTCTGAAATCAAACCCCTGTCATGAAAAGTGCTGTAGATATTGTTCTGTACCACTCAGAGACAAAATTCCAACTTCTATAGAAACTAGAAGGTGTTTTCTATCCAATAATAACAATAATATGCATATTGTACGATCAAGAATTTAGCACGAGGCAGTTTAATTTGGAGACCCAAATATGCTAATGCGGAACAGCACCCCCTATAGTTGCAAGAAGTTAATCACCTTCCTTCTTCTTCCCGGAGAGATGTTTATTTCTGTCGGCGTGACGCACAAAGAATCCCGGTGGCTGTACCGACCCAGACAGCATATCCCGAGAGAGCTATGTTTCCATGAAACAGAGGATGTTACAATCCCTGATTCTCTCTGGAAAGCAATTGTCATGACATAGCCCTCTTTGGGTACAGCGAGCACTACCCCCCCCTCCCTCTACACCAGCCCTTTTCTATGCACATCCTCCTACCTCGGCACCATCTCTCTCTGTCTCCTACAACCAGGCTGCTGTGGTCAGAGAGGTCGTAAATTCCTAGGGAAGATCCTGCCTCATGGCCAGAGAGTGTTTATAGAGAGAACGGAATTTTTTCCACCTCACAGAACTGGAAAACCGAACAACAGTTATGTTCTGGAGAAGGTATAGAAGATCGGTGAATAATCCAGCTACGAACTGGTCCATTTGGTACAAGTCTGTAAAACTTATGGGAGACAATATGGCCACATTACCATAACGCTGTTTATACAATAGCCTCAGATATGAGGCTTACATCTAATTGTTGTATAAGATGAATGAGTGAGGATGATACTGTTTGTGAAATTGTGTAACGTGATTTTGGACTGTTTAATGAAGGAAACTCCAATTCCCTTTGGAGTTTAACTAAATCAGAGGACCGCCCATGAGCACAGTTATGGTCTGGCGTCCTGGAACAGGCCCTTTTCTGCTCTTCCGAATAAAACATCCACCCGGGTTTTCTATCACCAGACCGATTTTACCTCAATTACGAGATGGCTAAAGATTGCAGACCAGCTTACCACGAGAGGGCCAAGGTTTGTGTAGAGACCATAAACCTGAGTACAAGCTAAGATTTGAGTAGATGGCTGAATCTTTTAACCATACCACGTGGTTAAACTCTTAGACCATCGATACTGACAGAATAAGAACAAGTCTTTGATATTAATTACTAGTCTGCAGCTAGGAATTTGGTATCATTGAACGCGAAGACCGACAACCGCCGAAACATCTATCCTATAACGACATGAATGAATGTCACTCTGAACTATCCATTCTAACCACGACAGCGAGAGGGCGGACAGACTCTCCAACAGAAACAAACTTTTCAACAGAGATCCCAATGACACACTGAGTGTAAATATATATATTGATTGCAATTGTTCCCGAATGAGTGAGCGTTCATGTGCAAAGGATTAGCATTTCAATTGTTATAATTATCACTCTGTCTAACAAGCCGCCATACCGGTTTAGCCCACTTGGGCACATCCCCCTATCATTTCTTTGTAACCATATCTTGTTTGTTATGCATTTCTGTGAGTACTTAGTTTGTAAATAAATTATTTTAAGACAATTGATTTATGGATGACTCATAGTGAAGACTGGGTTCGTGCAGATAACCAACAATTTACGATGTTTGGAATGAGACTAACGTGAGGTAAAGAATTCTTTAATCAGAAGACTAAGTGATCAGATATTAAAATATCTGAAAGTTATATTAGGAAAATTATAACTTTGTAATCTGAATATTTTCATTGGTGCCCCGACTTCCTAGTTAGTTAGTTACATGATTTACTAGTTTAATCACGTAATAATAATTACAGATAATTTTTTATGAAGATTAATCTTCAGTTTAAAACTTCTTGTCACTATAGGGGGTGCTGTTTCGACTTAGCGAAAATTGGTCTCCAAATTAAACTGCCTAGTGCTCAATTCTTGCTCGTACAATATGCATATTATTACTACTATTGGATAGAAAACACTCTCTAGTTTCTAAAACCGTTTGAATTATGTCTGTGGGTGGAACAGAACTCCTTCTACAGCAAAAATCCTGACATGACTTGCGAAGGTCTGAGAATTATGCTCTGATCTGGATTCAGTTTAAAAGTCTGTGTATATCCTATGGCTGGAAATGAACTGCACCCGCCTTCCCCTGGATGTCAGTAACCAATGAGAAGTGGAATGGGCTCTCTGCGTAGCTGTCCGAGGTTATAAAGCCAGAAGGAACGAGAGTATCTTTCTTTTCCTCCTTCGTCATGGCGCAAGGCAAGAACTCAGGATGAAATTTTGGAACGCTCAGTTATCGACCAGAGATGTATCCGTCTGTAATTTAATTAAATATAGGTGTTAGAAACATCATAACGAAGTTATTTGAAACCGATTTATATCAGTTTATGCGAGTATATTGCTATTTTTCTGAATTTCCTTAGTATTTCGTTTGAGGATTTGGACATGTGTGTGCGACATAGCTACTGTTAGCAGCTAATTCCAAAGGTGAAGAGGACGTTTTACAACAAAGCAACTATTCTTTTGAAGAAAGGACACATTGCCCAAGATACTGATGGAAGCTCGTCCAAAAGTAGGAACTATTTATGATGTTATTCCGTATTTATGTGGAAAATGTAATAGTGTTTGCTCGCCATTTTTGCAGGCACTGGTCTGGCTGCAACGCACACTATATGTCTAGTAACGTTAATTTTAAAAATCTAACATAGCGATTGCATTAAGAAGTAATTTATCTTTCGATTGTTGTCCAACTTATATTTTTTAGTCAAGTTTATGAATAGTATTTTTATTAGAATAGGCGCTAATCCAAGATGGCGCCGGCCAGAATGCATGCAATGTTTGTACTGATTACATAGTATAACCACGATTTATGCTGCTAAATATGCACATTTTCGAACAAAAGCTATATGCATTGTGTAATATGATGTTACAGGACTGTCATCTGATGAAGTATATCAAGGTTAGTAAAATTATATATCTTTTGTTGGGTTGTTACGATCGCTAACATTTACAGCTGGTAAATGCGGTTGTGATTCTGGCTATTGTGGTACGCTCATATAATGCTATATTGTGTTTTCGCTGTAAAACACTTAGAAAATCTGAAATATTGTCTGGATTCACAAGATCGGTGTCTTTCGATTGCTGTAGGCTGTGTATTTTTCAGAAGTGTTTTATGATGAGTAATTATAATTTGCCGTCGGTCTCTGTAATTATTCCGGCTGCTTCCAACGCTATTTCAGATTGCAGCTGCAATGGTAAACTGTGATTCATACCTGAAAAATGCACATTTTCTAAAAAAAACTATGCTATACAATAAATATGTTATCAGACTGTCATCTGATGAAGTTGTTTCTTGGTTAGCGGCTATATATATCTTTATTTGGTCGAAATTGTGATAGCTACCTATGCAGGAAAAAAATGGTGGGAAAAAAAAGTTGTGTCTTTTGCTATCGTGGTTAGCTAATAGATTTACATATTGTGTCTTCCCTGTAAAACATTTTAAAAATCAGAAATGATGGCTGGATTCACAAGATGTGTATCTTTTATCTGGTGTCTTGGACTTGTGATTTAATGATATTTAGATGCTAGTATTTACTTGTAACGCTATGCTAGGCTATGCTAGTCAGCTTTTTTACTGTGGGGGGGTGCTCCCGGATCCGGGATTGGGACCAATTAGAAGTTAACTCACCTCATTTGCTCACATTGTATATAGACTTATTTTTCTACTGTATTATTGAATGTATGTTTGTTTTACTCCATGTGTAACTCTGTTGTTGTATGTGTCGAACTGCTTTGCTTTATCTTGCCCAGGTCGCAATTGTAAATGAGAACTTGTTCTCAACTTGCCTACCTGGTTAAATAAAGGTGAAATAAATTTAAAAAATCAGAGGGCTCAGAATACACATCACGACCACTGATCAACAGTCTGGATCCTGTTTGAGAGCCCAGGCCTAACCTCAGCTGTACTGCCAGTAGCCTGATCTTCCATTGCGTTTCCTTGCGACTGACAGTGAGTGAGTCTGATTGAGGGTCTCCATTAGGCCTTAGCCTGTGTGATGGATGAGGCCAGCAGTCACCTGCAGCACTCGCTAACAACACCTGTATCCTCTCTGTCATGGAGACACACAAACCACTGACATATCACAACTCTACAGTAGAGAGAGAGAGAGAGAGAGAGAGAGAGAGAGAGAGAGAGAGAGAGAGAGAGAGAGAGAGAGAGAGAGAGAGAGAGAGAGAGAGAGAGAGAGAGAGAGAGAGAGAGCATTCTAAACCTGTGTTTCATTGGGTAAATGTAATATTCAGTTTGTCCGTTATTAAAGTATTTCCCTAATTGGGGTACTCTCGGTTTGTAGGTGTGTGTGCTCTGCAGCAGCATTACCTCATTCGAGTCCATCAGTGAGTGACATTTAACTACAGACCTTAATTAGAGAGAGAGAGAGCGAGAGAGTGGGAGAGAGAGAGAGAATACAGCAATGAAGCACTTTAAACCTGTGTTTCCTTGGGTAAATGTAATATTCAGTTTGTCCGTTATTAAAGTATTTACCTAATTGGGGTACTCTCAGTGTATATGTGTGTGTGTGTGTGTGTGTGCTCTGCAGCAGCATTACCTCATTAGAGTCCATCAGTGAGTGACATTTAAATACAGACCTTAATTACAGACCTGCTAAAAAGCATGTCTGCTTATTTAACATCAAAATTAACATTCATCAGATCCTCCAGACTCACAGAGAGGGAGGGAGGCATATGCTACATGCCATTTTGTCCTCTAACCCCTTCACTAGCCACATCGCCTCGTCTCCTAGAGCCCCTACTCTAACTCCCACCTCTAGTCCCTTCCCTAGAACCTAGATCAGGGGTAGGCAACCCTGGTTCTGGAGTGCCCCAGGCACTTCTTGTTTTCGACTTAACAGTCCTGGAAAACCAGGTGTGTTGAATTTAGGTAATCATTGATCTGATCAATTAGCTCAGTTGGTCAGGTGTGGTGCCTAGCTGGAACAAGATCATGCAGTACCTGCGGCACTCCAGCAACAGGGTTGCCTGCCCTGACCTGGATGGTTCAGATTGGACATGGTTCCCTCTGTGTGAATTTCATTGACATGCGTATGGGAGAGAGGCAAGCACGTGCGCAGATTGGACTCTATCTGTGCAGCGCACATGCCCCTTGCCCTTCCAGTCTCCAAAGTTCCCTTTTGCTGGTGGTATAATAATAATACTTTATTGTATCCATTTTTTGTCGTTGTTGTTCTGAACCCACTGCCCACAAGTCTTCATTCAATTCTCATCTATGCTTCAGAACCAAGAAGTGTCTTGATTGTTGACCAACCACCAGTATTTATCATTGGCGCGCAAAAACGGAGCGCACATTTTCAGATTAGTGACCAGAAAGAACTTGGATGAATCGCAAATCACCCCCTTCTTCTCGGCACTCCATTTGCTTTGCCGCTCGCCTCAGTCATTTGCACAAGTGTTCCAAATCTGAGGGAGTTATCGCGGGTGTAGGAGCTAATTAGACCCTCCAATAGCCACTTTCACAGAGCCAGCACGGATGCAGGCTCCAGAGCGAAGTGCTATCCCGACATGCACCACGATATCTTTGAAGTTTGTGCAATTTAATATAAAATAATGGAGAGGCGTGCCTAATTATATGTCGAATACATTTGATTGTATCTGATTTCAAAGCTTGACACATGTAACAAATGGAATACCTCACAAATGTAATGTTTAACTTTTACTGAGGTTTATATGTTGTAAGGGGGGATTTGTTCATTTGAATTTCATGTTTGTTTTATTATTCAAATGTGGAGCATGAATTGCCTCATTGATGTGAAGTGTATGTCCCTAAATTGAAGGGTTTATTAATCCCCTCGCCACTCTCTGAAAGTCTCACTTGGAGTTTCATCAGCAACATGTGACAATGATTGGCCCTCCGAGCGAGTTGGTAGGGGCGAGGGGGTGGTTTGGGATTCACACCTTTTCTACTATAACTTAGTAGAAAATGCATCACAATGTATGTCTGTAATGCCAGGCTATATTTATACAGCGATTGTGGTTGCATGTTCGCACGTGCACTCGTGCATGTGCGTGTTCGGAGGGTCGCACGTTTTGTACCACTCTTTTAAGATGACGTCATCCCACAATGACTATCAGAACGTATCCCAACCATAAACCATGGATTACAGGTAACATCCACGCTGGGCTAAAGGCTAAAGCTTCAGCTTACAATGAACGGGACACGGACATGGATGCATACAAGAAATCGCGCTACGACCTCAGACTAGACATCAAACATGCAAAAGGACAATATAGGAGGAAGGTGGAATCCTATTACACCGGCTACAAAGCTCGTCGTATGTGTCAGGGCGTACTGATGATAACAGATTACAAAGGGAAACCCAGCCATGAGCTGCCCAGCGATGCAGAACTCCCTAAGGAGCTAAATGCCTTTTATACTCGCTTCGAGGAATATAACACTGTGCCTTGCGTGAAAGCCCCTGTTTTTCCTGACGGCCAGACCCAGGTGGTGAGGGTAGGCAACAACACCTCCACCACGCTGACCCTCAACACAGGCCCTTTAGGGGTGTGTGCTCAGTCCCCTCCTGTTCACCCATGACTGCGTGGACATGCACGACTCCAACACCATCATCAAGCTTGCTGACGACACACCGGTTGTAGGCCTGATCACCAACGGCGATGAGTCAGCATACAGGGAGGAGGTCAGAGACTTAGCAGTGTGGTGCCAGGACAACAACCTCTCCCTCAATGTTTATTTAACCTTCATTTAACTAGGCAAGTAAGTAACGAACAAATTATTATTTACAATGACAACCTAGGAACAGTGGGTTAACTACCTTGTTCAGGTGCAGAACAACATATCTTTACCTTGTCAGCTCTGGGATTTGATCTAGCAGCCTTCTGGTTACTGGCTCTAACCACTAGGCTACCTGTCGTCCTAAAATATCTTTAAGACTAAGGAGCTGATAATGTACTATAGGAGAAAGAGCGGATAGCACCCCCCTATCCACTTCGACAGGGCTGTTGTAGAGCAGGTCGAGAGCCTCAGGTTCCTTGGCGTCCACATCACTAAGGACTTAACATGGTCAACACACACCCACACAGTCATGAAGAGGGCACGTAAGTGCCTCTTGCCCCTCGGGAGACTGAAAAGATTTGGCATGGGCCCTCAGATCCTAAAAAAGTTCTACAGCTGCACCATCGAGAGCATATTGACTGGCTGCATCACTGCTTGGTATGGTAATTGCACCACCCTTGACCGCAATGCGTTACAAAGGGTGTTTGCAGACAGCCCAGTAAATCACTTGGGCTGAGCTCCCTGCCATCCAAGACCTCTATATCAGGCGGTGTTAGAGGAAGGCCCGAAATATTGCCAAAGACTCCAGCCACCCAAGCCATAGACTGCTCACACAGTTTCCATCCACCAAACGGTGCCGGTGCATCGACAGCTTCTACCTCCAAGCCATAAGACTGCTAAATAGCCAGACTGCTAAATAGTCAGTTAATGGTACATGAACTATCTGCACTGACTTGATCTTGCGCTGAACCCACGCACACTCACTAGACTATATATACACATTATATACACACTCACACACACTAAACTGTCACTCCCGCACAAAACCATTGCACATTCACAAACACTATATACGCACACACACACATGCATTCCGACACAATACAAACACACATTTTTACACTCATAATTTCCTGCTGCTACTTTATTTTACTCTTATTATTATTTATCTGGATGCCTAGCCACTTTACCCTGCCTTCATGTACTTATCTACCTCAAGTACCTCGCACCTCTGCACACTGATCTGCTACTGCTACTCCCTGTGTATACTGTAACTCCATTCTTGTATTTTTTTTACTGGATATAGTAATGGTAGGCTCTTAAAATGTAGACTTTGACTACCGAACTTCGACTAGCCTCAAGAAAAAATTGTGTCCATCAGCGACTAATGGGGATCCATAATAAATACAAATACAAATAAGTGCAGCATTTATTCCAGTTCAAAATAGTTTTGCAATATACTATACTCATCATAATTGCTCAATGAGAGGGGGCTTCGTTTCTTTGGGAGGGGGCTTCATTGTTTGAGCACATGCCGCGCAAATGGTCTGTGCACGGCCCTGGAGAGAGGGATGAGAGACAGGGTAAAGGCGTCTGCATACTAGGTTTGCTCCTACCAGAACTCGGCTAGGTGAAGCGAACGTCTGTGCCTCGCATACTCACTTAAAAGTTAAGTTAAGTTGAAAATATTACTGTTTGTCTCTCTTGAGATGCCGTAACAACAAATTGTCTGAATTAAGACAATTCAAGAAATCTGTCATAGTCACACAATTTTACATCTAACTAAGATGTTAGGTGCCGTATTTCTCAAGTGAAAAAATGTGCATGAAAACTAGTTGTCCCTCATTGAATGACAAAAAACACTTAATTGAAGAATCCATACTGTTTACCAATCACCGACAAAGGGGTGTAGACTTGAACTGCCGTAAAAAAAAAACTGCCGTCTGCTGCCGAACAATGAAACAAACAAAAATATCATAATGTATGTGCAAACTGTTTTGACTTGGAAGCATACGGTAAGCTTTAGAACGAGTAAGTGTAAAGAGGGATGGAGAGGGTAAGATAGAGGGGAGTTTGAGAGAGACGGTGAGTGGGTGAGATGGAGGGAAGAAGGTCAGCGGTGTAGAGGTAGAGAGGTGCAGCAAACCCTGATGGCCACCAAATGAACAAATTATGACTGCCTCCGTTTTGCAAGATGGGGTCAACCCCATCTCCTCTTCTCCCCTTTTCCTCTCCCTGACAGTTCAATTTCCCCCTCTCGCCTCGCAGCTTCTGCTTGCTAATTATGACTGAAGCCTTATCAGTGGTCCCCCCTGTCCACCCAGCCCTGCCACGTCTCAGAGTCTGGGAGGAGACTGGAATGTCAAAATGTTATTAGAAAAAGCAGGCAGCTAGAGAGACAGGGTCAGACACAATGAGACCACTGGTTAATCTGAATACACACACAGCCACAACCATATCATAATCTCAGAGAGAGAGAGAGAGAGAGAAAACAGACAATTTGTTCTAACATGCAATGATTTGACAACCCAGAAATGCTCCATTTATGCCAAAGTTTTAATATGACAGATGGGGGAAAATGCCCCAGTCCCAGTATGGTAAAATGGCACATAACTTTTGAAAGCCTGGAGAAGTTCTCCTCAGGAAGACGATATAAAGCGTTAGAGTACAATGCAATCTAGACGGAAACTAGTGGTGTGTTGCCTTGTAACTAACAAGCTAGCAGGCCTAAGATACAAATCTAATGCTGCAGATGCTACTAAAACAGTTCAATACATCCAGTAAAGAGGTCAATGGAATGCAGACCATGGGTGAAAGCACAAGGACGCCGCTGATCTAACAAAGTGGATATTTGTCAAATCCGTCATGATTTGTGTTTTAACAGGCCCACAATGTGGTTACTTAAAATACGATTTGGATATATGTGGCTGTTTTCACTGCATAATATTTAGAAGTTGTCCAAGAATGGAGCTGGAGGGAATTTTTTTGCGCTGATCATAACATTTTTGTACATCATGTTACGGCATCGTTTCCTATGACCGAAAAGAGTTTCTGGACATACAGTGCCTTGCAAGTATTCACCCCCTTGGCATTTTTCCTATTTTGTTGCATTACAACCTGTAATTTAAATATATTTTTATTTGGATTTCATGTAATGGACATACACAAAATAGTCCAAATTGGTGAAGTGAAACAAAAAAAAAATGTAATGGAAAAGTGGTGAGTGCATATGTATTCACCCCCTTTGCTATGAAGCCCCTAAATAAGATGTGGTGCAACCAATTACCTTCAGAAGTCACATAATTAGTTAAATAAAGTCCACCTGTGTGCAATCTCAGTGTCACATGATCTGTCACATGATCTCAGTATATATACACTGGTTCTGAAAGGCCGCAGAGTAGTGCAACACCATTAAGCAAGGGGCACCACCAAGCAAGCGGCACCATGAAGACGAAGGAGCTCTCAGGGACAAAGTTGTGGAGAAGTACAGATCAGGGTTGGGTTATAAAAACAATATCAGAAATTTTGAACATCGCACGGAACACCATTAAATCCATTATTTAAAAAATGGAAAGAATATGGCACCACAACACACCTGCCAAGAGAGGGCCGCCCACCAAAACTCACGGACCAGGCAAGGAAGTCATTAATCAGAGGCAACAAAGAGACCAAAGATAACCCTGAAGGAGCTGCAAAGCTCCACAGCGGAGATTGGAGTATCTGTCCATAGGACCACTTTAAGCTGTACACTCCACAGAGCTAGGCTTTACGGAAGAGTGGCCAGAAAAAGCCATTGCTTAAAGAAAAAAGTAAGCAAACACGTTTGGTGTTTGCCAAAAGGCATGTGGGAGACTCCCCAAAATTTGGAAGAAGGTACTCTGGTTAGATGAGACTAAAATGTAGGTTTTTGACCGTCAAAGAAAACGCTATGTCTGGCGCAAACCCAACACCTCTCATCACCCCGAGAACACCATCATTTTTTTTCATCGGCAGGGACTGGGAAAGTGGTCAGAATTGAAGCATGGCACTAAATACAGGGAAATTCTTCAGGGAAACCTGTTTCAGTCTTCCAGAGATTTGAGACTGGGACAGAGGTTCACCTTCCAGCAGGACAAAGACCCGAAACATACTGCGAAAGCGACACTCAACTGGTTTAAGGGGAAATATTTAAATGTCTTGGAATGGCCTAGTCAAAGCCCAGTACACCAGTGGAACCCATGAAGAATGGGCAAAAATCCCAGTGGCTAGATGTGCCAAGCTTATAGAGACATACCCCAAGAGACTTGCAGCTGCAAAAGATGGCTCTACAAAGTATTGACTTTGAGGGGGGGAATAGTTATGCACGCTCAAATTGTCCTTTTTTTGGTCTTATTTCTTGTTTGTTTCACGATAAAAAATATTTGGATCTTCAATGTGGTAGGCATGTTGTGTCAATCAAATGATACAAACCCCCCCCAAAATCCTGCACGAAACACAGACCTTATTTGAAGTAGATCAAGAATTCTCTATGGAAGACATGAACGGTAAAATAACGAAGGAACCCCTTTCAAATTCAGCCGCAAGTATTAACAGGAATTATAACGTGTCGACTATTTCTCTCTAAACCATATACCTTTGACTAATCCGGAAACTATCACCTCGAAAACAAAACGTATATTCCGTTCCGTATTTTATCTAACGGGTGGCATCCATGAGTCTAAATATTCCTGTTACATTGCACAACCTTCAATGTTGTCATAATTACGTAAAATTCTGGCAAATTAGTTCGCAAAGAGCCAGGCGGCCCAAACTGTTGCATATACCCTGACTCTGCGTGCAATGAACGCAAGAGAAATTACACAATTTCACCTGGTTAATATTGCCTGCTAACCTGGATTTCTTTTAGCTAAATATGCAGGTTTAAAAATATATACTTGTGTATTGATTTTAAGAAATGCATTGATGTTTATGGTTAAGTACACATTGGAGCAATGACAGTCATTGATTTACATTTAAGTCATTTACATTTACATTTAAGTCATTTAGCAGACGCTCTTATCCAGAGCGACTTACAAGTTGGTGCATTCACCTTATGATGTCCAGTGGAACAACCACTTTACAATAGTGCATCTAACTCTAAGGGGGGGGGGGGGGTTAGAAGGATTACTTTATCCTATCCTAGGTATTCCTTAAAGAGGTGGGGTTTCAGGTGTCTCCGGAAGGTGGTGATTGATTCCGCTGACCTGGCGTCGTGGGGGAGTTTGTTCCACCATTGGGGTGCCAGAGCAGCGAACAGTTTTGACTGGGCTGAGCGGGAGCTGTACTTCCTCAGAGGTAGGGAGGCGAGCAGGCCAGAGGTGGATGAACGCAGTGCCCTTGTTTGGGTGTAGGGCCTGATCAGAGCCTGAAGGTACGGAGGTGCCGTTCCCCTCACAGCTCCGTAGGCAAGCACCATGGTCTTGTAGCGGATGCGAGCTTCAACTGGAAGCCAGTGGAGAGAGCGGAGGAGCGGGGTGACGTGAGAGAACTTGGGAAGGTTGATTGTTTTTTATAAGATAAGTTTAATGCTAGCTAGCAACTTACCTTAGCTTACTGCATTCGCTAACAGGCAGGCTCCTCGTGGAGTGCAATGTAATCAGGTGTTAGAGCATTGGACTAGTTAACTGTAAGGTTGCAAGATTGAATCCCCCGACCTAACAAGGTTAAAAATCTGAACGTTCCAGAACGAGGCAGAACGTTCCGAGGCCGTCATTGAAAATAAGAATGTGTTCTTAACTGACTTGCCTAGTTAAATAAATATTAAATAAAGGTGTAAAAACAAAACAAAAAAAAACGGCAAATCGGCGCCCAAAAATACCGATTTCCGATTGTTATGAAAACTTGAAATCGGCCCCGATTAATCGGCCATTCCGATTAATCGGTCGACCTCTAGTATATAGGGCAACAGCCTCTAATATGCTAGTGATGGCCTTGAGATAGAAGCTGTTTTTCAGTCTCTCGGTCCCAGCTTTGATGCACCTGTACTGACCTCGCCTTCTGGATGATAGTGGGGTGAACAGGCAGTGACTTGGGTGGTTGTTGTCCTTGATAATCTTTTTGGCCTTCCTGTGACATTGGGTACTGTAGGTGTCCTGGAGGGCAGGTAGTTTTCCCCCCGGTGATGCATTGGGCAGACCGCACCACCCTCTGGAGAGCCCTGCAGCTATGGGCGGTGCAGTTGCCGTACCAGGGTATCCTGATTGCCAACTCACTTTTACCCCTACCTACATGTACAGTGACTTCAGAAAATATTCACACCCCTTGACTTTTTACACGTTTTGTTGTGTTACAAAGTGGGATTAAAGTTGATTTAATTATATTTTTTTGTCAAAGATCTACATGAAATATTCATGTCAAAGTGGAAGAAAAATTCTAACATTTGTAAAAAAAAAAAAAAAAAATAAAAAGAATGAAAAATAAAACACTAATATCTTGAATAGATAAGTATTCAATCAATACATGTTAGAATGACTTTTGGTAGCGATTACAGATTACAGTAAGTCTTTATTAACTTCTTATGGCTGCAAGCCCGACGCCGGTACAGCTATGACAACATCCAGCTCAAGTGCAGGGCGCGAAATTCAAAATCTATTTTTTTTTTTATATTTAACTTTCACACATTAACAAGTCCAATACAGCATTTGAAAGATAAACATCTTGTGAATCCAGCCAACATGTCCGATTTTAAAAATGTTTTACAGAGAAAACACCACATATATTTATGTTAGTTCACCACCAAATAAAAAAGAGGACAGACATTTTTCACAGCACAAGTAGGATGCAGGTAGCATGCACAAGCCAACCTAACTAACCTAGAACCAACCTAAATAACCTAGAAAAAACTACCTCAGATGACAGTCCTATAACATGTTACACAATAAATCTATGTTTTGTTAAAAAAAATTGCATATTTTAGCTATAAATCAGTTTTAAATTACTGCTACCATCATAGCTACAGTCAGAAATCGCACGGGAGTAGCCAGAGAAAATACAGACACCAACGTCAACTACCTAATTACTCATCATAAAACATTTCAGAAAAATATATGGTGGATAGCTAATGAAAGACAAAGATCTTGTGAATACAGCCAATATTTCCGATTTTTGAAGTGTTTTACAGCGAAAACACAATATATCGTTATATTAGCTTACTACAATAGCTAACACACAGCAGCATTGATTCTAGACAAACGGTAGCGATAGCACAGTTCGACAGATATATGAAATCGCATCCCAAATTGGGTCCTTATCTTTGTTGATCTTCCATCAGAATGTTGTACAAGGGGTCCTTTCTTCAGAACCGTCTTTGTTTAGATCCAGAACTAACTATTTCCCTCTTGAATTAGCAAGCACACTGGCCGTGCGGCGCTAACCTCTCCTTCTTGAACAAATTCCTGCAAAGCATCACGTCTAAAGTCCCGAATAAATTTCAATAATATAATTAAACTATATTGAAAAAACATACTTTAGGATGATATTGTGACATGTATCAAATAAAATCGAAGCCGGAGATCATATTCACCTATAATGACGGTTTTCCAGGAGGCGAATCGAGGTCCAACTTCGCGCCTCCCCCCAAAAAATTATGGCGCACTTCTCACTCCAAGAGGTTGTATTCAATCCCAGAACGAGATAATCAAGTCATTTCTGCTCTCACTTCCGCATGACACCCAGGGGAAGGTGTATGACGTGTTTCTACAGTCCTAAGTGACATGCCCTTTTATAGACAAGCTCTTGAAGAGAGACATCGCTTTTGGAAATCTCACTTCCGGATAGGAAATGGTCTGTAAAAAGAGTTCTGTTTCACTTAGAGAAATAATTCAAACGGTTTTAGAAACTAGAGAGTGTTTTCTATCCAATAGTAATAATAATATGCATATTGTACGAGCAAGAATTGAGTACGAGGCCGTTTGAAAATGGGCACCTCTTTCCAGTTATTCAATACGCCCCCTGCAGCCATAACAAGATAAGAAAGCTAAAGAACTGGTTTATTTTAAATGTTTTGGACCCATGTTTAACTCCCCTTTTTTGCGCTAAAGTACAGTGCCATCAGAAAGTATTCATACCCCTTTGACTTATTCAAAAAAAAATCAAAATTGTGTTGTGTTACAGCCTTTTTGCAAACAGGATGCATGTTTTGCAGTAGTTTTATTATGTACAGATTTCCTTCTTTCACTCTGTCATATAGGTTAGTATTGTGGAGTATCTACAATGTTGTTGATCCATACTCAGTGTTTTCCTATCACAGCCATTAAACTCTGTAACTGGCCTCATGGTGAAATCCCTAAGCAGTTTCCTTCCTCTCCGGCAACTGAATTAGGAAGGACACCTGTATATATGTAGTGACTGGGTGTATTTATACACCATCCAAAATGTAATTAATAACTTCACCATTCTCAAAGCGATATTCAATGTCTACTTTTGTATTTGTTTCTACCATCTACCAATAGATGCCCTACTTTATGAGGCATTGGGAAATCACCCTGGTTTTGTGGTTGAATCTGTGTTTGAAATGCATTGCCCGACTGAGAGACCTTACAGATATTTGTAAGTGTGGGGTACAGAGATAAGATAGTCATTCAAAAACACTATTATTATTACTGTTATTGTCATAACAAAGTGGTTGAATACTTATTGTCGCAAGACATTTCAGCATTTAACTTTACATTAATTTGTACAAATTTTGAAAAACAAAATTCCACTTTGACATTATTGGGTATTTGTATGTATTAAGGATCTCACTCTTCCTGGGGTTCTGCAACATTAAGGTAGTTGTATACCATTTTAAATATTACATGATATTATATGTCATTACACTTTTCACAAGGCATTAAGTGTGTTCCCTCAGGCAACTAAAACATTAAGTGTGTTCCCTCAGGCAACTACTCTACTATCATATATCTATGATACAAAATCCATATGTACGTATGTATGTGTGCCTGTGCCTGAATGTGAGTCTCTTCACAGTCCCCGCTGTTCCATAAGGTGTATTTGTATAAGGTGTATTTGTATCTATTGTATCTATTTTTTTAATCCGATTCTACTGCTTGCATTACTTACCTGATATGGAATAGAGCTCACATAGTCCGTTCTTGACTTGGGGATTGTGAAGAGACCTTTGGTGGCATGTCTTGTGTTGTATGCATGGGTGTCCGAGCTGTGTGCTAGTAGTTTAAACAGACACCTCAGTTCATTCAGCATGCCAACACTTCTTACAAAAACAAGAAGTAATGAAATCAATCTCTCCTCCACTTTGAGCCATGCAAGATTTACATGCATGTTATTAATATTAGCTCTCAGTGTAAATTTAAGGGCCAGTCATGCTGCCCTGTTCTGAGCCAATTGCAATTTTCCTAAGTCCCTCTGACCACAAGACATAAAAGTAGTCCAAGTGCGACAAAACTAGAGCCTGTGGGACCTGCCTTTGTCGATAGGGTTGTTGAAAAGGAAGAGCAGCGCTTTATTATGGACAGACTTCTCCCCATCTTAGCTACTGTTGTATCAACATGTTTTGACGATGACAAATTACAATCCAGGGTTACTCCAAGCAGTTTAGTCACCTCAACTTGCTCAATTTCCACATTATTTATTGCAAGATTTAGTTGAGGTGTAGCATTTAGTGAATGATTTGTCCCAAATACAATGCTTTTAGTTTTCTTAATATTTACGACCAACTTATTCCTTGCCACCCATTCTGAAACTAACTGCAGCTCTTTGTTAAGTGTTGCAGTGATTCCACTCGCTGTAGTAACTGACGTGTATAGTGTTGAGTCATCCGCTTACATACAGTAGACACACTGGCTTTATTCAAAGCATGTCATTAGTAAAGATTGAAACAAGTAAGGGTTCTAGACAGCTGCCCTGGGGAATTCCTGATCCATCCTGGATTATGTTGGACACGCTTCCATTAAAGAACACCCTCTGTGTTCTATTAGACAGAACTCTTTATCCACAATATAGCAGGGGGTGTAAAGCCATAACACATATGTTTTTCCATCAGCAGACTATAATCAATAATGTCAAAAGCCGCACTGAAGTCTAACAAAACAGCTCCCATAATCTTTTTATCATCAATTTCTCTCAACCAATCATCGGTCATTTGTGTAAGTGCCGTGCTTGTTGAATGTCCTTCCCTATAAGCGTGCTGAAAGTCTGTTGTCAATTTGTTTACAGTAAAATAGCATTGTATCTGGTCAAAAACATTTATTTTCAAAAGTTTATTAAAGGTTGGTAACAGGCTGATTGGTCGGCAATTTGAGCCAGTAAAGTGGGCTTTACTATTCTTGGGTAGCGGGTTTAATTCTGCTTCCCTCCAGGCACATACTTTCTTGTAGGCTTAGATTGAAAATATGCTAATTAGGACTAGCAATATCGTCTGTAATTTTCTCAGTAATTTTCTATCCAAGTTGTCAGACCCCGGTGGCTTGTTATTGTCGATAGACAGCCATAATTTTTTCAAATTTGATCAGTTATACTTGGATGTGTAGTATTAGCATTTGTTGCTGGCATGTCATGCCTAAATTTGCTAATCTTGCCAATTGAATTGTTGTTTTGTGTAGGCCAGTGATGAAACATCTAAATTTAATCAATTTTAATTCATTCTGTAACCCAACAAAATGTGGAAAAAGTCAAGGGGTGTGAATACTTTTTGAAGGCACTATAATTGTTTGTAAAACACCAATAGGTAATATGAATACGTCATGTTGGAAATACTTAAAAAGCTGATTTAAATTGTTTCTTTATTTTTTTTTAAGTAGAATTTTTTTAAAGTAGAACTAGCACAATGTTTTCACAGTGTAGTTGCTTTGTTTTCGAGGGTCACTCCCCCACCAAGGGACACTCAAAAACAAGGGGAGGGCTGGGGGGGGGTATTGAGTTTAGGTGTTTCTGTAGACTCACTCTCCCTCCCTATCTGTTTCTCTCCCTACCTTCTTTCTGTCCTGCAGACTAGTTTGGCTGTCTGTCAATGCTTGCGGCGAGAGACAGGGTCAGGGTGTGTGTCTGTGTGTGTGTGTAACTGTGTGTCTGGTAATAAAGTGCATACAGATGCTGTATTGACTGAGGCTGAGGCTGATTGAAGCACTGGACTAAAGCAGGTCAGCTGTCACTCAAACACATGGACCGTAAAACCTGTGTCTCTCAGTCCAGAGTCGCAATACAATATATATACAGCTTAGTGTTGTATATAAATATACTGTTTAAATGTGCAGAAAAACATGACATTTTCTGACTGAAAAATCTGAAACACACATTTAATTAAATGTTCTTGAGAATCTGTGGGTAGACTGAGTTGTGATTCCAGATAGCTCTGTGAGTTAGATGTACTACAGTGCAAAGTCTCACAGCAGAGGAAAGCTGAGGCATGTCATTTCCAGTAAAAAAAACAAGCACGTTGTAGCCACAGCATCACAAAGTTACTAAATTCAAGTAAATATTTTGTATTTTTTTACCTTTATTTAAACATGGAGTCACATTGAGGGAAACATTTTTACAAGAGAGCTCTGTATCCGTTTACAAATCAAACCCAATTCATAAGTAAAACACAATAGCCATACATTACAAATAAAACAAATACACAACAATAAACATACAGTGCATTCGGAAAGTATTCAGACCCCTTGACTTTTTCCACATTTTGTTAAGTTACAGCCTTATTTTAAAATCGATTCAATCGTTTTTTTCCCCTCATCAATTTTCACACAATAACCCATAATGACAAACTAAAACAGTTTTTTGGAAAATTTGGCAAATGTATTAAAAATAAAAAACGGAAATCATAGTATTCAGACCCTTTACTCAGCACTTTGTTGAAGCACCTTTGGCAGTGATTACAGCCTTAAGTCTTCTTGGATGTGACGCTACAAGCTTGGCACACCTGCATTTGGGGAGTTTCTCCCATTTTTCTCTGCAGATCCGCTCAAGCTCTGTCAGGTAGGATGGGGAGTGTCGCTGCACAGCTATTTTCACGTCTCTCCAGAGATGTTCGATCGGGTTCAAGTCCGGGTTTTGGCTGGGCCACTCGGACATTCAGAGACTTTTCCCGAAAGCCACTCCTGGGTTGTCTTGGCTGTGTGCTTAGGGTCGTTATCCTGTTGGAAGATGAAACTTTGCCTCCTGAACACTCGAGCAGATTTTCATCAAGGATCTCTCTGTACTTTGCTCCATTCATCTTTCCCTCGATGCCAGGTTTCCTCCAGATGTGACGCTTGGCACTCAGGCCAAAGAGTTCAATCTTGGTTTCATCAGACCAGAGAATCTTGTTTCTCATGGTCTGAGAGTCCTGTAGGTGCCTTTTGGGCCAACTCCAAGTGGGCTGTCATATTCCTTTTACTGAGGAGTAGCTCTGTCTGGCCACTCTAACACAAAGGCCTGATTGGTGGAGTGCTGGGAAGATGGTTGTCCTTCTGGAAGGTTCTCCCATCTCCACAGAGGAACTCTGGAGCTGTCAGACTGACCATCGAGTTCTTGATCACCTCTCTGAGCAAGGCCCTTCTCCCCGATGGCTCAGTTTGGCTGGGCGGCTCTAGGCAGAGTCTTGGTGGTTACAATCGTCTTCCATTTAAGAATGATGGAGGTCACTGTGTTCTTGGGGAACTCAATGCTGCAGAAATGTGTTGGTTCCCTTCCCCAGATCTCTTCCTCGACACAATCCTGTCTCTGAGCTTAACGGACAATTCCTTCGACCTCACGGCTTGGTTTTTGCTCTGACATGCACTGTCAACTGTGTAGACAAGTGTGTTTCTTTCCAAATCATGTCCAATCGATTGAATTGACCACAGGTGTACTCCAATCAAGTTGTAGAATCATCTCAAGGATGATCCACGGAAACAGGATGCACCTGAGCTCAATTTCAAGTCTCATAGCAAAGGCTCTGAATACTTACGTAAATAAGGTATTTCTGTTTTTTGTTTTTAATAAATTTGCAAAAAAAATTATGTTTGCATTCTGGGGTATTGTGTAGATTGATGAGGGTGTAACGTAACAAAATGTAGAAAAAGTCAAGGGGTCTGAATACTTTCCAAATACACTGAAAAGCAATCGCATTCTGTAACATAAAAGTCTCCAATCAATCATTTAAAATGCCTGAAAGGCACCAGAATAGCTAATTGCAAGGAATTCTGAGTATTGTTCCACACATATACAGTGGGTAGAACAAGTATTTGATACACTGCCAATTTTGCAGGTTTTCCTACTTACAAAGCATGTAGAGGTCTGTAATTTTTTATCATAGGTACACTTCAACTGTGAGAGACGGAATCAAAAATCCAGAAAATCACATTGTATGATTTTTAAGTCATTCATTTGTATTTTATTGCATGACATAAGTATTTGATCACCTACCAACCAGTAAGAATTCCGGCTCTCACAGACCTGTTAGTTTTTCTTTAAGAAGCCCTCCTGTTCTCCACTCATTACCTGTATTAACTGCACCTGTTTGAACTCGTTACCTGTATAAAAGACACCTGTCCACACACTCAATCAAACAGACTCCAACCTCTCCACAATGACCAAGATTAGAGAGCTGTGCAAGGACATTAGGGATAAAATTGTACACCTGCACAAGGCTGGGATGGGCTACAGGACAATAGGCAAGCAGCTTGGTGAGAAGGCAACAACTGTTGGCGCAATTATTAGAAAATGGAAGAAGTTCAAGATGACGGTCAATCACCCTCGGTCTGGGGCTCCATGCAAGATCTCACCTCGTGGGGCATCAATGATCACGAGGAAGGTGAGGGATCAGCCCAGAACTACATGGCAGGAGCTGGTCAATGACCTGAAGAGAGCTGGGACCACAGTCTCAAAGAAAACTATTAGTAACACACTACGCCGTCATGGATTAAAATCCTGCAGCGCACGCAAGGTCACCCTGCTCAAGCAAGCGCATGTCCAGGCCCGTCTGAAGTTTGCCAATGACCATCTGGATGATCCAGAGGAGGAATTGGAGGAGGTCATGTGGTCTGATGAGACAAAAATAGAGCTTTTTGGTCTAAACTCCACTCGCCGTGTTTGGAGGAAGAAGAAGGATGAGTACAACCCCAAGAACACCATCCCGACCATGAAGCATGGAGGTGGAAACATCATTCTTTGGGGATGCTTTTCTGCAAAGGGGACAGGACGACTGCACCGTATTGAGGGGAGGATGGATGGGGTCATGTATCGTGAGATCTTTGCCAACAACCTCCTTCCCTCAGTAAGAGCATTGAAGATGGGTCGTGGCTGGGTCTTCCAGCATGACAACGACCCGAAACACACAGCCCGGGCAACTAAGGAGTGGCTCCGTAAGAAGCATCTCAAGGTCCTGGAGTGGCCTAGCCAGTCTCCAGACCTGAACCCAATAGAAAATCTTTGGAGGGAGCTGAAAGTCCGTATTGCCCAGCGACAGCCCCGAAACCTGAAGGATCTGGAGAAGGTCTGTATGGAGGAGTGGGCCAATCCCTGCTGCAGTGTGTGCAAATCTGGTCAAGAACTACAGGAAACGTATGATCTCTGTAATTGCAAACAAAGGTTTCTGTACCAAATATTAAGTTCTGCTTTTCTGATGTATCAAATACTTATGTCATGCAATAAAATGCAAATTAATTACTTAAAAATCATACAATGTGATTTCCTGGATTTTTGTTTTAGATTCCGTCTCTCACAGTTGAAGTGTACCTATGTTACAAATTACAGACCTCTACATGCTTTGTAAGTAGGAAAACCTGCAAAATCGGCAGTGTATCAAATACTTGTTCTCCCGACTGTATATGGATGGTCACGATAGAACAGGCAAAAGGTGCATATCCAATATAACATGATCTGCTGAACAATTACATGAGCCATGTGGGCAAGGGATATGGTTGATTTTAAGGGTTGTGTGACAGTAAAGGCCAGATGTGGTTAGAAAGGAATGGGCTTCTGTCGTCTCTAGCATTGCCATGGTGTCATGGTGACGACAGTAGTGTCGGGCAGTTCTGTGGTCAGTCAATTAGGCTGAATGTCAAAAGTAGTGCACTATACAGGGAATAGGGTGCCATTTGGGAAGCAGCCTAAAGGACAGGCGACACAGGACACAACCACTGATGCATTTAGCTGTTGAAATTCCATTTTTCAACCACTGACCCCAGACGTCCCTCCCTCATCTCTATTCCTACAGCGGTAATTGAAGGTTAATTCAATGGTTAAGGATTAAGAAGGGGAGAGAGCATGATAGGCAAGCAGCTGCCTCTTACAATATACATTTAAATCTACACAATTATACCTTGAATCACCTCAAACAGCCTAGCTAAAGAGGTTGAGAACAGAGTTCCTTTTCTTAGGGAGAATCTCAATTGGTTTCCTCGACTCCTCTCCTCTTCTCCTTTAGAAAAAGGTTAAAGGTAATCGAGGAAAGAAGCCGAGGAGAGGAAACGTGAATTTTTTTTAAAGTTATTGATTGCTTTTACCATTAGCGCCTATCTATTGTATCCTGCTACTGGTCATTATTAGTGCTGTTTACATGTGTATGTACAGTATTACCACTAGAATATTACCATACGTATTTATATATTCCTGCTACCACTACATTTTCTGCCCTGTTTGCATGTTTATCCACATATTATGTCTACACTGTCACTCTTGAACACACACACTAACACTCACACACTTACACATACACTCTCACCACCACGCACACACCCACCCACCCATGCTGCTGCTATACTGTTCACTATTATAATTATTTATCTTTCTACCAGTAATTTTCTCCTAATCCCCGCCTACATGTACATATCTACCTCAAATACTCCAGTATCCCTGCACATTGTACATTTGGTATTTGCACTGACCGTGTATATAGAGTAGCTTCCTCTTTTATTTATTGTGTTTTCTTTAATAAATAAATAAATATATATATATATTATAAATAATACAAAAAATATGATAATCATTTTTATTGTTATTATATACTTTTTTGTATTATTTATTATATTTTGATATTGATTACTGCACTAATGGTAGAGCATGCAAGTTAAGGATTTCCCTGTACTTGTGCATGTGACAATAAGACTTGAACTTGAAATGTGACTCTCCTTCTCTAGCATGTCATCAAGCAATTGACATGTACAGAAGTGGCATTCCATAATACATGTGTAAAGTGTTAAAAATAAATGTTGTTAGTTGTGCTAGATATTTTATAGATAAAATGATAAGTAGCATATAATTTTAAAATGTGTGCATGCTTTTCTCTTTCGAGAAAACAGCAGCTGTTTCAAAGGAGGTGTAGCAGATTTCAAAACTCTTCCATGGTGGAAACAACAGAGCATCCTCTGTCGGAGGAGGCAATCGAGGAAGGGAGCAAACTTCTCAGTTCGCAAATTAACGAATTGACACTCTCTAAGATAGGGAAACCACTTATCGGTTTCCGTCTCACAGAGGAAAGGAGGTCGGAGTAGTCGCAGAGGGGACAGACTTTTGCCAAATTGAGAATCTCCCCAACAGCGGCTTTAAAATGATGTTAATCAAGGTTAGAAATAGAGAAATATGTATTCAGGGGGTGTAAAGTACTTAGGTGAAAATACTTTAAAGTACTACTTAAGTTATTTTGGGGCGGTATCTGTACTTTACTTGAATATTTATATTTTTGTCAACTTTTACTTCACTACATTCCTAAAGAAAATAATGTACTTACTGCATAGATTTTCCATGACACCCAAAAGTACTCATTACATCTTGAATGCTTAGCAGGACAGGAAAATGTTCACTTTGATACGTAACTATCAAAATAAAAATGAATTGCTCAAATATTCTTGAGGATGTTTAAAACCAAATAGCTTTATACTTTTACTGAAGTAGTATTTTACTGGGTGACTTTCTGTCACAATTCGTGTGTATAGGTGGCAGGGAAGTAAGGCGCAGGAGAATTACACTTGGTAAAATGGAGTAATTTAATAAAACAAAACATAACTCCAAAACCATAAATACAAATTAAACAAATTGGGTACGAGGACCCGTCGCGCACCAAATACAAACAACACGAAACTGAACATAAAACTATCTCTGACAAAGACATGATGGGAAATAGAGGGTTAAATACACAACAGGTAATAAATCTTAATTTGAAAACATTTCTGGGTAACAATTAAGTACCTTGCTGTGATTGTCCAGGATGCAGTTGCAGAGGGAGTTGTTAAGTGCCATTGTCCTTAGCTTAGTGGTGAGTTTTGAGGGCACAATGGTGTTGAATGCTGAGCTATAGTCAATGAATAGCATTCTCACGTAGGTGTTCCTTTGTTCCATGTGGGAAAGGGTAGTGTGGAGTGCAATAGAGATTGCATTATCTGTGGATCTGTTGGGGCGGTATGCAAAAGAGTGGGTGTAGGATTTCTGGGATAATGATATTGATGTGAGTCATAATCAGCCTTTCATGGCTACAGACATAAGTGCTAAGGGTCGGTAGTCATTTAGGCAGGTTACCTTGATGTTCCTGAGCACAGGGACTATGGTGGTCTGCTTTAAACATGTTGGTATTACAGACTCGGTCAGGGACAGGTTGAAAATGTTGATCAGCGCATGCTCAGATTACACGTCCTGGTAATCCGCCTGGCCCTATGGCCTTGTGAATGTGGACCTGTTTAAAGATCTTACTCACATCGGCTACAGGGAGTGTGACTACACAGTTGTCCGGAACAGCTGAGGCTCTCATGCATGCTTCAGTGTTGTTTGCCTCGAAGCAAGCATATAAGTTATTTAGCTTGTTTGGTAGGCTCGTGTCACTGGGCAGCTCGCGGCTGGGCTTCCCTTTGTAGTCCGTAATAGTTTGCAAGCCCTGCCACATTCGACGAGCGTCGTAGCTGGTGTAGTACGATTCAGTCTTTGCCGATTTGCCTATTTGATGTTTCGTTGGAGGGCATAGCGAGATTTCTTATAAGCGTCCGGGTTAGAGTCCCACTCCTTGAAAGCGGAAGCTCTACCCTTTAGCTCAGTGCGAATGTTGCCTGTAATCCATGGCTTCTGGTTGGGGTATGTACGTACAGTCACTGTGGGGACAATGTCATCAATGCACTTGTTGATGAAGCCAGTGACTGATGTGGTGTACTCCTCAATGCCATCGGAAGAATCCCGGAACATAGTCCAGTCTCTGCTAGCTAAACAGTCCTGTAGCTTTGCATCTGCGTCATCTGACCACTTCCTTAATGAGCGAGTCACTGGTACTTCATGCTTTAGTTTTTGCTTGTAAGCAGGAATCAGGAGGATAGAGTTATGGTCAGATTTGCCAAATAGAGGGCGAGGGAGGGCTTTGTACGCTTCTCTGTGTGTGGAGTAAAGGTGGTCTAGAGTTTTTTTTACTTTGGTTGCACATTTAACATGCTAGTAGAAATGAGGTAAATCGGATTTAGGTTTCCCTGCATTAAGATCCCCGGCCACTCGGAGCGCCACCTCTGGATGAGCATTTTCTTGTTTGCTTATGGCCTTATACAGCTCACTGAATGCCGTCTTAGTGCCAGCATCGTTGTGTGGTGGTTTATAGAAAGCTACGAAAAATATAGATGAAAACTCTCTTGGTAAATAGTGTGGTTTACAGCTTATCATGAGATACTCTACCTCAGGTGAGCAAAACCTTGAGACTTCCTTAATATTCGATTTTGTACATCAACTGTTATTTACAAATAGACACAGACAACCACCCCTTGTCTTACTGGAGTCAGCTGTTCTATTTTGCCGATAGACCGTTAACCCGGCAAAGTGTATGTTATCCATGTCATTAATTTTTTATTTTTTATTTAACCTTTATTTAACTAGGCAAGTCAGTTAAGAACAAATTCTTATTTTCAATGACGGCCTAGGAACAGTGGGTTAACTGCCTGTTCAAGGGCAGAATGACAGATAGTACCTTGTCAGCTCGGGGATTTGAACTTGCAACCTTTCCGTTACTAGTCCAACGCTCTAACCATCAGGCTACCCTGCCGTCATTCAGCCACGACTCGGTGAAACAAGATATTACAGTTTTAAATGTCCCATTGGTAAGATAGTCTTGATTAGAGCTCATCCATTTGGTTATCCAATGGTTGCATGTTGGCTCATAGGACTGATGGTACAGGGGATCCTTACAAGGCACCCCGACATACGTCCCTGATATCTCTGTCTCTTCTTCACGCGAATTATGGGGATTGGGCCTTGTAGGGTGTCTGAAGTAAATCCTTTGCGTCCAGTACGAGGTGAGTGATCACTGTCCTAATATCCAGAAGCTCTTTCGGTCATAGGAGACGGTGGCAGAAACATCATGTACAAAATAAGTTAGAAATAACGCGAAAAAAATACACACAATAGCACAATTGGTTAGGAGCCAGTAAAACGGCAGCACCCTCTGGCGCCATCATGATAGCAATGGAGAAGTATGCCTAATTGTATGTCACGTGCATTTGTTTCTGTCTGACTTCGAGACTTGTCACGTGTAACATATGAAATACCTCCCAAATGAAATGTTTAAGTGTTACTGAGGTTTAACTATTGTAAAATAACAGGGGAGATTTGTTCATTTGAATTTCATGCTTGTTTTATTATTCAAAAGTGGAACTTGAATTGCATCATTCAAGTCAGGAGTGTGTACCGAAGTTGATAGGTTTATTGATCCAATTTCCACACTCTGGAAGTCACCCTTGGAGTTTTGTCAGCAACACATGACAACAGAGGTCCCTCTGAGCAAGTTGGTAGGGGCACAGGGGTGTTTTGTGATTCACCAATAGTTAGTTATGATTATTGATATCCTTGGATAAACATTGACAGGCGTAATAAGAATAGATGGTTGCAGGGCAGACAAACATTACCCTGTGGGGAATGGGCTTACACATACCATCGCATGTGCACACACACACACACACAAAAAAGTTAAATATGAACCATTATACATTTTCTATGAATCACTGGTCTGACTGCTTTGGATTATTAAAACTGTATTAAGCTATTTCTCTTTTAACCCTCCCTCCCTCTCTCTTTCTCGTCATAACCGGAAGGCTCTCCAGAGGGTAGTGAGGTCTGCACAACGAATCACCGGGTGCAAACTACCTGCCCTCCAGGACACCTACACCACCCGATGTCACAGGAAGGCCAAAAAGATCATCAAGGACAACAACCACCCAAGTCACTGCCTGTTCACCCCGCTATCATCCAGAAGGCGAGGTCAGTACAGGTGCATCAAAGCCGGGACCGAGAGACTGAAAAACAGCTTCTATCTCAAGGCCATCAGACCGTTAAACAGCCATCACTAACATCGAGTGGCTGCTGCTAACATACTGACTCAACTCCAGCCACTTTAACAATGGAAAAATTGATGTAATCAATTTATCACTAGCCACTTTATATTATATAATGTTTACTTACCCTACATTACTCATCTCATATGTATATACTGTACACTATTCCATCTACTGCATCTTGCCATTTTCATGTAATTAAATGTATCACTAGCCACTTTAAACAATGCCGCTTTATATGTTTTCATACCCTACATTACTCATCTCATATGTATATACTGTACTCTATACCATCTACTGCATCTTGCCTATGCCGTTCGGCCATCACTCATTTATATATTTTTATGTACATATTCGTATTCATTCCTTTACACGTGTGTGTATAAGGTAGTTGTTGTGAAATTGTTAGGTTATATTACTTGTTAGATATTACTGCATGGTCGGAACTAGAAGCACAAGCATTTCGCTACACTTGCATTAACACCTGCTAACCATGTGTATGTGACAAATACATTTGATTTGATTTGATTTCTGTTATTAGGTGCCGTTCGGCCATCACTCATTTATATATTTTTATGTACATATTCGTATTCATTCCTTTACACGTGTGTGTATAAGGTAGTTGTTGTGAAATTGTTAGGTTATATTACTTGTTAGATATTACTGCATGGTCGGAACTAGAAGCACAAGCATTTCGCTACACTTGCATTAACACCTGCTAACCATGTGTATGTGACAAATACATTTGATTTGATTTGATTTCTGTTATTAGGTGCAGAGCATTCACACCATCCGTCCTGTAATTAAGCAATAAGGCCAGGGGAGGTGTGGTAAATGGCCAATATACCACGGCTAAGGGCTGTTCTTAAACACGACACAAAGCGGAGTGCCTGGACACAGCCCTTAGCCGTGGTATATTGGCGATATACTACAAACCCGAGGTGCCTTATCACTTTTATAACCTGGTTACCAATGTAATTAGAGCAGTAGAAACAAATGTTTTGTCTGATATACCACGGCTGTCAGCCAATCAGCATTCAGGGCTCGACCCACCCAGTTTATAATTGTAATTGAATAGGTTCCTATTGCTGTGTTCATGTGATCTTAGAAACTAGTGTAACAGTTTTATGAGGCTCACCTGAACACAGTAACAGTAACAGTTACAGGCTCCATCTAACTGAAATTTCATCCTTTCTTTAAGATGGGTTCTGTGTGGCTTAATATCTCTTGTAGTTTGAGATGGACTGTGACATGAAACAGCCAATGAGATGTAGCCCATTAAAGAGCTGGATGATAAGTCTGCAGATGTAGCAGAACACTGCACCCCTCCCCCTCTCTATTTCTCACTCTCCCCTTTCTCCTTTGCTCCTGCTCACCTTATCACCCTCCTCTCTCCCTCTCTCTTTCCCTCTCTCTCCATCTCTTTCTCTTCTTCAGTCAACCCTCTCTCCATCAGGCATTCTCTCTCATCCACTCTCCCTTTCTCAATAATCACCCTTGTTCCCTTTCTCCATCCTTAGCCTCTCTATCTCTTTTATTCTCTCTCCCACTGCAGCTTTATAACCTTATGTTTTTTATCATCATACCATTGGGTGAAAGTTAAAGTCCCTCATAGCCTCATTGGCTAAGAAAGACCTGTTTTTGGCTCTAAATTAAATATCTAGAAGGTTGTTTTTACGAGCACATGCCTCTGCTGTTTGCCTGTTTTGTTCAAACATTTGGAAACGAATGGCAGCCATGGCTGAAACAGTGATAAGTCTAATCGCTTCAGAGGAATGGCAAGTGCAACAGGGGGAACATTCCACTATTTGAAAAATGGCCGAGAGAGTACGTCACATTGTTCAACTGACACTTTGTTTACGTTTTTACTCAGTCTTAACCTCTGCAGGTTCCTTTTGATCTCTTCCTCTCTCCTCAGCACCACAGACCCTAACCAGTCTACCATATTTTTCTCTCTCTGTCTCTGTCAATCAATCTGTGACTTGTCTTTGTGTACTGAGAGCTGAGTGCTGTACTCCGTCCTGCCAAATTAAATCTACAGCAGAGAGCCAACCTAAAAAGCACTTTCAGTCATCTACTGTACATCTGTCAATTTGGGAACAAAAACAATCCAGGTTTCTGGAGTGGCTGAGACAACATCCATTCCCTAATAAATCCAATCAGAAAGGCGTTAAAGCACTGGGAGTGTTTGTCTGCGTGTGTGTTTGTGTGTGAGGGTACAGGTATACTATGCTCCAAATAAAACAACTGACTTTTACACAATTTAAAAAAGTTACCTAGGCAGCAGCTACTATTCCTGTGGTTCAGCAGAATTAAGGCAGTTAAACATTGTTAAAATCATTACAATACATTCACAAAATATTTCACAACATATTAAGTGTGTGCCCTCAGGCCCCTACTCTACTACCACATATCTACAAAAAAATCCATGTGTACGTGTGTATAGTACGTATATTATCGTGTGTTTGTATGCATATTTCTGTGCCTATGTTTGTGTTGCCTCACAGTCCCCGCTGTTCAATAAAGTGTATTTATATATTTTTTTATCTAATTTTACTGCTTGCATGAGTTACTTGATGTGGAATAGAGTTCCATGTAGTCATGGCTCTATGTAGTACTGTGTACCTCCCATAGTCTGTAGACATGTAGTCCATAGACCTTTGGTGGCATGTCTTGTGGGGTATGCATGGGTGTCCGAGTTGTGTGCCAGTAGTTCAAACAGACAGCTTGGTGCATTCAACATGTCAATACCTCTCACAAATACAAGTAGTGATGAAGTCAATCTCTCCTCCACTTTGAGCCAGGAGAGATTGACATGCATATTATTAATGTTAGCTCTCTGTGTACATCCAAGGGCCAGCCGTGCTGCCCTGTTCCGAGCCAATTGCAATTTTCCGAGCTCCCTCTTTGTGGCACCTGACGACACGACTGAACAGTTGTCCAGGTGTGACAAAACTAGGACCTGTCTCGTTGATAGTGCTGTTAAGAAGGCAGAGCAGTGCTATATCATGGACAGACTTCTCCGCATCTTAGCTACTGTTGTATCAATATGTTTGACCATGACCGTTTACAATCCAGGGTTACTTCATGCAGTTTAGTCTCCTCAACTTGCTCAATTACCACATTATTCATTACAAGATTTAGTCGAGGTTTAGGGATTATTGAAAGATTTATCCCAATACAATGCTTTTAGGTTTTAGGACTAACTTATTCCTTGCCATTCATTCTGAAACTAACTGCAGCTCTTTGTTAAGTGTTGCTGTCATTCTTCTTAGGGATAGCTCCCTTTTTTTAAATGTTCACCTAAAATGACACCCAAATCTAACTGCATGTATCTCAGGCCCTGAAGCAAGGGTATCCATATTCTTGATACCATTTGAAAGGAAACACTTTGAAGTTTGTGGAAAGGTGAATTGAATGTTGGAGAATATAACACAATAGATCTGGTAAAAGAAAATACAAAGAAAAAAACTACCGTTTTTTTTCTACCACCATTTTTGAAATGCAACAGAAAGGTCCCAGTTCCTAGCCATCACTCTGTTTGTAATTCCGATGGTGTCCACAAGATGGCAGCAGTGTATGTGCAAAGTTGCAGACAGATAACTTGAAATTTGAGAAAACTATATGACATTTAGTGTGAATTCACCCAGGTACATTTGGGCAAATCGTTAAGGAGACATTTGCATTCATATTACATTTTTCTGCAAGAATATCGTCAAATCTGTATACTTGGATTAGCTTTTCCAGTATTAGTAGCCATATTATAAGTTCAACATTTGCAAAACAACCTGTTTTCATAACTTCATAACTCTGAAAATTCTTATAATTCGTGTCCAAAACGAAAAGGCATGCTGTCGCACAACGTTAGTAGCTACATTTTACGACAGATACAGGTTTCCAGATACCACCGTAAAGCCCAGCTCATTGGCTATCTAGCTAGCTTATTGTTGCTTATTTGACAAAGTTAGAGTCATTCAAGTGAAGAGCGCCCGTGTCATCGGCGTGCCATGAGGCGTCGCTCTCTGACTAAATATGGTGTCCTATAGGATATACTACACCCCTAATGATATAGTGAAGTCTGGTTACGTTCTAGGATCTCTGAGGAATAAATATGAACATGATTTGACTGGTTGAAACAACGTTTAGGGTTAGATTTTCACAGATTCCATTCTTTGCAAATTGAACGAGTTGAAATACAAAATCGATCGTGCATGCTATATGCATACCTTTTTAGGATATGAAAAAGGATTTTATTTAACAAAACAACACTTTATTTTATCTCTGGGACTCTAGCGGAACACCCACAACATTCCGCTGCCTTCGCAGAGCGCGAAATTCAAAAAAATTTTTTTTTTAATATTTACCTTCCACACATTAACAAGTCCAATACAGCAAATGAAAGATAAACATCTTGTGAATCCAGCCAACATGTCCGATTTTTTTAATGTTTTACAGCGAAAACACAATATATATTTATGTTAGCTCACCACAATAGCCAAACACACAACGCTATTTATCCACCGCATAGGTAGCTTTCAAAAAACCGACAAAATATAGATATAATTAGTCACTAACCAAGAAACAACTTCATCAGATGACAGTCTTATAACATGTTATACAATACATTTATGTTTTGTTCGAAAAATGTGCATATTTGAGGTATAAATCATAGTTTTACATTGCAGCTACAATCACAAATAGCACCGAAGCAGCCAGAATAATTACAGAGAGCAACGTGAAATACCTAATTACTCATCATAAAACATTTATGAAAAATAGATGGTGTACAGCAAATGAAAGATAAACATCTTGTGAATCCAGCCAATATTTCAGATTTTTTAAGTGTTTTACAGCGAAAACAGATTATAGCATTATATTAGCATACCACAATAGCCAAACACACAACCGCATTCATTCACCACAAAGATAGCATTCGCAAAAACCAGCAATAAATATAAAATAATAATAAAAATAAATCACTAACCTTGACCAACTTCATCAGATGACAGTCTTATAACATCATGTTACACAAAACATTTATGTTTTGTTCGAAAATGTGCATATTTAGAGCTGAAAACCGTGGTTATACATTGTGAAAATGTAGCAACTTTTTCCCAGAATGTCCGGATATATTTCTGACACTCACCTAATCTGACCAAATAACTCATCATAAACTTTACTAAAAAAATACATGTTGGATAGCAAATGAAAGATACACTAGTTCTTAATGTAACCGCCATGTTAGATTTTTAAAATTAACTTTACCATAAAAAACAGCTTACGTTATAGCGAGACAGCGCCCGCAAAAGTGGGGAGAATAGGACTAAACATTTTCCACAGAAATACGAAATAACATCATAAATTGTTCTTACTTTTGATGAGCTTCCATCAGAATCTTGTACAAGGAGTCCTTTGTCCAGAATAAATCGTTGTTTGGTTTTAGAATGTCCTTCTCTCCTGTCGAATTAGCAACCTTAGCTAGCCATGTGGCGCGAAGATGTCCATCTCCTCTCGACGCATAGAACGGAAAACTTCAAAAGACCCATTAAACGTTAAATAAACTGATGAAACTCGGTTGAAAAAACCTACTTTATGATGTTTTTCTAATATGTATCAAATAAAAACAAAGCCGGAGATATTAGCCGTCTATACCGAACGCTTTTCAGAAGCCAATGCTGATGTCCTTCCCGCGCCTAGGTAGAGAAAGGAAATTGTGGTCACGTCATTCCAAGAGCTCTTGTTCGACCTCAGATAAAGCTAGACACCCCATTCCACCTTCCACTGCCTGTTGACATCTAGTGGAAGGCGTATGCAGTGCATGCAAATCCATAGAAATTAGACAATTGAATAGGCAGGCCCTGGAACGGAGCATCGTTTTCAGATTTTTCATTTCCTGTCTGGAAGTTTGCTGCCAAATGAGTTCTGTTTTACTCACAGATATAATTCAAACAGTTTTAGAAACTTGAGAGTGTTTTCTATCCAATAGTAATAATAATATGCATATTGTACGATCTAGAATAGAGTACGAGGCCGTTTAAATTGGGCACGATTTTTTCCCAAAGTGAAAATAGCGCCCCCTACACACTAACAGGTTAATGTGTTAGCTGACGTGCATAGTGTTGAGTCCTCCGCATATATAGACGCACTGGCTTTACTAAAAGCCAGTGGCATGTCGTTAGTAAAGATGGAAAAAGGTAAGGGGCCTAGACAGCTGCAATGGGAAATTCCTGATCTACCTGGATTATGTTGGATAGGCTTCCATTAAAGAACACCCTCTGTGTTCTGTTAGACATAACTCTTTATCCACAATATAGCAGGGGGTGTAAAGCCATAACACATATGTTTTCCAGCAACAGACTATGATCGATAATGTCAAAAGCCGCACTGAAGTCGAACAAAACGACCCCCATAATCTTTTCATCATCAATTTCTCTGCCAATAATCAGTCAATTGTGTAAGTACTGTGCTTGTTGAATGTCCTTCCGTATAAGTGTGCTGAAAGTCTGTTGTCAATTTGTTTACTGTAAAATAGCATTGTATCTGGTCAAACACAATTTGTTCCAAAAGTTTACAACGGGTTTACAAAGGGCTATTTGAGCCAGTAAAGGGGGCTTTTTTACTATCCTTATGTAGGGCAATAACTTTTGCTTCCCTCCAGGCCTGAGGGCACACTAAGAAATGGCAAGTAGGAGGGGCGATATTGTCCGCTATTATCCTCAGTAATTTTCCATCCAATTTGTCTGACCCCGGTGGCTTGTCATTGTTGTTTCACCACTTCCACACTTACTTTAAGGAATTAAAAGTTACAATAATTGTCTCACATATTTTGTTCAGATTTACAGTAGCAGTCAAAAGTTTGGACATACCTACTCATTCAAGGACAGCACCAGATAGGTTTGTATTTATATACAGATTATTGTTAAGAAAGAGAATAGTCTAAGTTTGAAACAGTGCTAAAGTTGTCTACCCACTGTAAAAATGTTGCGCAGCGAACCAGTTACAACTGATCCTCATTGAATTAGAGAAAAATACATTTGTTTTTTAACACAGCAGCAGCATATCATCAGGTAGGCCTATATGCACATTTTCGTTTTATTCCATGATATTGTTACAATAGATTTGTGTTGACTGTGATTAGGGCATGGGAATATAAGAGCATCTTCTAGGCTAAATTAACAAACTAGGCATGCATAGCTCACTCCATGATCCTCAAACCAAAGACTGGCCAAACTTGTGTTTCTAAAAGTGAATTCAAAGGCACTGTATAATGACTGTGTAGCCTAATAAGGCATTTTCCATTTCATTATTTAATTTTATACCGCCTTAATGTAAAATGTATAGGCATGTTGTTGAAGTGCTGTAGCGAATCACAAATGCTTCACAATGTATTTCACAATGGCAGGTTATAGACTTAAATAATAATAATATAGCCTAAATAATGCATTTTCATTCCTTCCTAGGCTACCTGGCTTGCTCCTGACTGATTAGAGTTAGTATGTTGTTTAATAGCCTGTTATTTTGAATGTCATTTGATAGTGACAGAATCATACAACACTTCCAAAGCAAAGTCAATGTTTTGTCTCCTCGGCTATAGAAGGTTGTAGGCCAGCCTCTGAATGTCATAGAGACAAACCAAAGATATCCCATATGCACTGGGCTCACGTCTTTCCCCGGCATTTTATAGCTTGTTTCTAGCATAAAGCATTACAGACTAAAGCATTCTTATAGATCGCTTTATATAATCAGGTCCATCATTTGTTTTATCTTCAGCTAACAAGAGGTAGGCCAATGCTTTTAGCCATTTTCTTTTTTTTTTTAAAGCCACAATACCCTCACAATTCGACCCCTGGTTTTAACTTAACACGCCAAGCCCTTCACTCACTGACACTGAAATATTTAAGGAGTGCATGGTGACTGAAGGAATTGGCTGACAAAATCTATGGATAGCAGACAATAGTTTAGTCTGTCAAACAGGTAGGTCTACCTCTTATTTCTTGAATAGGAAGAAATGGTGCTCCAACACAAAGCAAGTAGCCTTAGTAAGTAGCCTAAAATCAAATTAAAATGAAGACTGTTTAAATGAATTAGGACTGCTCGAATTAGCCTACTTTCAGCACCCATGTGTTGTCTTTCTCTGCGGTTGTAAAGTACTTGAATATGGCTTATCGTGAGGTCAATAACTAAATAGCTTTATTATGGGCAACAAAACATATTATTTTTTATTCAAATCAATTATAGCAGTAGCAAGCTTACCTCCGGTCATCCTCGTCTTCAAGCTCTCCCTCTTAAACTGAACATAACATAACATTAACATTAGATATTCAATTTTTTGGCCAGGGCTTATGATTGGGATAGCCTGGCCATTGAAATGTGTAATGTAGTGTAGCCTAGTTTTACATACACCATCCCAGCAGCGCAAAAACTCGGGAAGGAGCATGCTCTTCGTATATCCTAGGACTATAGCCTATAGTATAGGCAATGGCTCATTTCATTGAGACCACACTAGGCGTACTAGATATTGTACGCCCAGCAGACAATCTGGGATGAGGGGCCGAGTCGGGCACACATCAAGATATAATAAACAACTAATTATCAAACACTGAGCAATATTAACTCCAGGCTCTATTTCCGGCTGGCGCTAATGCGGCGCTAATGTCAAACGCCCGTTCGTTTGCAATTTCGACCTGTTAAATAATATACCTGTCTTATATCAGCTCACTTGCGCTACGAGGGGAGGGGTGGAAATATCTGAGGTGTCCTTAAAAACATGATACAAAGTGCTAATTTAAGGCAGCGCTGGTAGGGACATTTAAGACCAACCAATGCTGGTTTTAGCGGTAACGCGGTTGGTTATGGCATGAATTCTGACAGTGGAAAAGCAGTCTATCCAGTGTGACGCACACATACTGTATACACATGGAAAAAGAGTCGTGTGCTTTTAGTGCCTGTATACTTCGTATTTAGACACACAAAAAGCACACGTTTTTTTCCATTTAATATAATTAAAAACCAAGCATAGCTTCCCCCTCCCCCCCCATCTCAATGAAGGCTGTATCTGTTTGTCCTGCCAAATGCATTCAAGTAGGCTAGTCAACACTGTCGATAAAGGGTTTGGCTCGTGAGACCGGTTGGATATACATTTTAATCACCAAAACTTGATCAAAAAATCTAGTTTGAGAGGAGCACAACAGTAAGCTGACGTTCCATCTTATCTATCTGTTGTAGGCAGGCCTACATTATTTGGAAGTTATTTTCCTTAAAAAATTGCTTGTGTCCCATTTCACATTTTTAAAACCCAAATCCCTCTGTAGGCTATACCCTTACCCTAGCCCTACTACAATGAAGGCTGGTTTAACAGCAATGCGTTGTGTCTTTTTTAGTCTGGTGATTTTATGATATCATTACATTTTACAGTCATTTAATGTTGTTGTTGAAAAAAAACTAACAGATTCCTTGTTTAATTCAAACTTATAATGATTAACACTGTCCTGGTTTTATGGTGAGAATGTCCATGGCACGCATGGCGTGAAACTTCTGGAGTGAAGTGTGAATAAGATCTGTAAGATGGTTGCAATATGTACAGTACCAATCAAAAGTTTGGATACACCTACTCATTCCAAGGTTTTTCTTTATTTTTACTATTTTCTACATTGTAAAATAATAGTGAAGACATCAAAACTATACAAAAACACATATGGAATCATGTAGTAACCAAAAAAGTGTTAACATCTTTTAAATATATTTTAAATTTGAGATTCTTCACAGTAGCCACCATTTGCCTTGATGACAGCTTTGTACATGCTTGGCATTCTCTCAACCAGCTTCATGATGTAGTCACCTGGACTACATTTCAATTCACAAGTGTGCCTTGTTAAGTGTTAATTTGTGGAATTTCTTTCCTTAATGCGTTTGAGAAAATCAGTTGTGTATTGACAGGGTAGGGGTGGTATACAGAAGATATCTCTTTGGTAATTACTATTATTGCAAGAACAGCTCAAATAAGCAAAGAGAAATGGCAGTCCATCATTACTTTAAAACATGAAGGTCAGTCAATCCGGAAAATGTCAAGTATTTTGAAAGTTTCTTCAAGTGCAGTCGCAAAAACCATCAAGCGCTATGATGAAACTGGCCCTCGTGAGGACCGCCACAGGACAGGAAGAGCCAGAGTTACCTTTGATGCAGAGGATAGGTTAATTAGAGTTACTAGCCTTAGAAATTGCAGCCCACATAAATTCTTCACAGAGTTCAAGTAACAGACACATCTCAACATCAACTGTTCAGAGGAGACTTCGTGAAACAGGCCTTCATGGTGGAATTGCTGCAAAGAAACCAGTACTAAAGGACACCAATAAGAATGTGTAGTTCCCACCGTGAAGCATGGAGGAGGAGGTGTGGGAGTGCTTTGCTGGTGACACGGTCATAGATTTATTTAGAATTCAAGGCACACTTAACCAGCATGGCTACCGCAGCATTCTGCAGCAATACGCCATCCCATCTGGTTTGCGCTTAGTGGAACTATCATTTGTTTTTCAACAGGACAATGAACCAAAACACACCTCCAGGCTGTGTAAGGGCTATTTGACCAATAAGGAGAGTGATGGAGTGCTGCATCAGATGACCTGGCCTCCACAATCACCCAACCTCAACCCAATTGAGATGGTTTGGGATGAGTTGGACCACAGAGTGAAGGAAAAGCAGCCAACAAGTGCTCAGCATATGTGATAACTCCTTCAAGACTGTTGGAAAAGCATTCCAGGTGAAGCTGGTTGAGAGAATGCCATGATTGTGCAAAGCTGTCATCAAGGCAAAGGGTGACTACTTTGAAGTATCTAAAATATTAAATATATTTTGATTTGTTTAACACTTTTTTGGTTACTACATTATTCCATATGTGTTATTTAATCATTTTGATGCTTTCAGTATTATTCTACAACGTAGAAAATAGTGAAAATAAAGAAAAACCCTTGAATGAGTTGGTGTGTCCAAACGTTTGACTGGTGTTGAGATGATGTGTTAAATCCCAGAAGAAGCTTTAGCGGCCTTATACAGTAGATGCAATACAATGTATTCCATTAAGCCCATTTCAGTCATTGCAAACATTTTCAGAGTCATAAGTTTACAGTAAGGGAAAAAACAACAGGCACAAGCAAAAGTATGAAAGAGTCACATGAAAGCAATCAATCTAGCAAGACAAGTGGATTTTGCACCCATCAAACACAGGAAAAAGATGGAAAAAGGAAAAAGATGGCTGAAAAAGACATCCTCAGGTGGGCCGGGCATTTGCTTTGATACTTTTCTATATAAAGGAAAGTCTGAAAAAGTTTCAGGCATGATAAAGTTGGTGGCAAAACCTCTTGTTTAAAAGGTGTAGAGAAAGAAACACCTAGCCTCATCATGGACCCACCGCATCATTTAGGTACAAATGGAAATGCGAATCGCTGGCTGTGCTGCGGACGCCTCAAATGTATTAAGCTAAAAGGTTTAATTTCCATTTTTCCCCTGCATCAGCTTTCTTTATGTGTCATGCCCTATGAAGACCGAGCTATTCTCCCCCTTGTCCCGCTGCCTCTTAACAAATCTACTCATTAATATGGAAATGTGAAATCAGTCACTCTTCCTAAAACAGAGCTTTGTATCCGTGGTTGGTGTGTAATCTGCTCTGACTGGCCATCAGCACGCATACACACATGAGCAACACACTCACATAGACACACAGCACATACACACATACTCACACATGCACACATTATGCATGCATTCTCTAGTTAATAGCTTCTAAAATCACATATTTGTGGTCCAATGATGGAAGATTATGAGAAATCTGTAGATTTTTGGGGGTATTGAGAATATACAGTGCCTTCGGAAAGTATTCAGACCCTTTGACTTATTCCACATTTTGTTACGTTACATTTTTATTCTAAAATGATTTTCCTCATCAATCTACACAAAATACCCCATAACGACAAAGCGAAAACAGGTTTTTAGAAATGTTTGCAAATGTATTACAAATAAAAACATAAATACTTTATTTACATAAGTATTCACACCCTTCGCTATGAGACTCGAAATTGAGCTCAGGTGCATCCTGTTTCCATTGATCATCCTTGAGATGTTTCTACAACTTGATTGGAGACTACCTGTGGTAAATTCGATTGATTAGACTTGATTTGGAAAGGCACACACCTGTCTATATCAGGTCCCACAGTTGACAGTGCATGTCAGAGCAAAAAACCAAGCCATGAGGTTGAAGAAATTGTGCGTAGAGCTCCGAGACAAGATTGTGTCGAGCCAGAGATCTGGGGAAGCATTTTTCAGCATTGAAGGTCCCCAAGAACACAGTGGCCTCCATCATTCATAAATTGAAGAAGATTGGAACCACCAAGACTCTTGCTAGAACCCAATGGTTCCTCTGACAGAGCTCCTGAGTTCCTCTGTGGAGATGGGAGAACCTTCCAGAAGGACAACCATCTCTGCAGAACTCCACCAATCAGGCCTTTGTGGTACAGTGGCCAGACTGAAGCCACTTCTCAGTAAAAGGCACATGACAGCCCACTTGGAGTTTGCCAAAAGGCACCTAAAGGACTCTCAGATCATGAGAAACAAGATTCTCTGGTCTGATGAAACCAAGATTGAACTCTTTGGCCTGAATGCCAAGCGTCATGTCTGGAGGAAACGTGGCACCATACCTACGGTGAGGCATGGGGGTGGCAGCATCATGTTGTGGGGATGTTTTTCAGCGGCAGGGACTGGGAGACTAGTCAGAATCGAGGGAAAGATGAATGGAGCAAAGTACAGAAAGATCCTTGTTGAAAACCTGCTCCAGAGGTTCACCTTCCAACAGGACAATGACCCTAACCACACAGCCAAGACAACACAGGTGTGGCTTCGGGACAGGTCTCTGAATGTCCTTGAGTGGACCAGCCAGAGCCCAGACTTGAACCCGATCGAACATCTCTGGAGAGACCTGAAAATTGCTGTGCAGCAACGCTCCCCATCCAACCTGACACAGCTTGAGAGGATCTGCAGAGACGAATTGGGAAAAAAACGAAATAGAGGTGTGCCAAGCTTGTAGCGTCATACCCAAGACGACTCGAGGCTGTAATTGCTGCCAAAGGTGCTTCAACAAAGTACTAGGGTCTAAATACTTATTTGTAATACATTTGCAAAATGTTCTAAAAACCTGTTTTTGCTTTGTCATTAAAGAGTATTGTGTGTAGATTGATGAGGGGGGGAAACAATTTAATCAATTTTAGAATAACGCTGTAACGTAACAAAATGTCGAAAAAGTCAAGAGGTCTGAAAATTTTCCGAATACACTGTATAACGATGCTACAGTGATGAAATCATCCTTCACTACATGCTTCACCACAATCCCATTCGGAGTCCTTATTGTGACCTAATAAGTCTAGCTTTTTATTCAGGTCCAAGACAAGTGGATAATTAAAGCTGTGGCTTTTAACACCTGCCCTTAATGTTAATTCTCTTTCTCTCTCTCTGAGACAACAGTCAACTCCACTCAGGTAATTAGAGAGGGAGTGAACTATCATACCTCTCGGCTCTGGCCTACGGCCTAATGAACAGTTGTAAATTGACCGGCTGGTTAAGAGACTAATGTAGCAACCATCAGCCTAAGAGGTTGTTTTCACACTGCCTCAGGGAGCTAGGAGAGACCAGGCCATACTGGTCCTCTCTCTCTCTCTCTCTCTCTCTCTCTCTCTCTCTCTCTCTCTCTCTCTCTCTCTCTCTCTCTCTCTCTCTCTCTCTCTCTCTCTCTCTCTCTCTCTCTCTCTCTCTCTCTCTCTCTCTCTCTCTCTCTCTCTCTCTCTCTCTCTCTCTCTCTCTCTCTCTCTCTCTCTCTCTCTCTCTCTCTCTCTCTCTCTCTCTCTCTCTCTCTCTCTCTCTCTCTCTCTCTCTCTCTCTCTCTCTCTCTCTCTCTCTCTCTCTCTCTCTCTCTCTCTCTCTCTCTCTCTCTCTCTCTCTCTCTCTCTCTCTCTCTCTCTCTCTCTCTCTCTCTCTCTCTCTCTCTCTCTCTCTCTCTCTCTCTCTCTGTCTGTCTGTCTGTCTGTCTGTCTGTCTGTCTGTCTGTCTGTCTGTCTGTCTGTCTGTCTGTCTGTCTGTCTGTCTGTCTGTCTGTCTGTCTGTGTCTCTCTCTCTCTGTCTGTCTGTCTGTCTGTCTGTCTGTCCCCCTTTATGTGTCTACTACACACACACAGTCTGTTTACCTTTCACAATCTGAAGTAAACAAACCATGTGACAGAGGTTCATCCCCAGTGGTGTGTCACTCCTTGTTAGAGTCTAGAGGTGTGTGTGTGTGTCATGTAGCAAATGCAGATGTGGCGGCTCCAGTCCACTTGCCATTGATTATTCACAGACGCAGAACTGATGCTCTTTTACTGTGACTGAAGGGGGGCCTGCTCTAGAATCACCCATGAAGGCACAATGTATTAAGTCAGTCAACAGCAGGAGTATTTTACTGTACATTACACCCACACCAGACATTCCTCTTTAACGTCTGAGCAAGAGGTAGTAGTAGTTACACCTAATGGACAGGTGTGTTAAAAATAAATGTGCAATGCACTCACCTGCTTGCACTGATGGCAAATGTATCTCACTGTGTGGGTGTAAACACTTGCAGTCTTGTTTTAAAAACCTCCTACCCTGGCTCTTTGGGAGAGTTCTGCACTGACGTTAGGATCACTGGAGATGTGTTATCCATACTGTAGCAAAGAGCACCAGGTGTTGTCAATCGTTCAAAATCAGGCCCTACTTTGTAACCTGAGAATACTGAAATAGAAATGCCAATTAAAAAGGTAATTTCTCGTTTAAATAATTAACCATATAAAAATGGCTATAGGACAAAAACAAAACCTACATTTTAGCCCATAACATTTCGGCCATAAAACCGTTTCTGAAACTAACTTTATGTTGTTGAATATGTGGTACAATAATGGTATAATCTGAAGTAACGGAACCCAAATGCATTTCCAGGCTGTCAACTGATTTCATGTTCTTCACATGGTCACCCTTCGTTTGGGGAATTGAGGATAAAAATGAACAGTGGACTGAGACTGTAGACAGTATAATTTAAACTACTTGGTCTGGGCTCCCCCTAGCAGGACAACTGCTATAACTACACACATCCTCACAAAACACCAACCGAGATGAATTACATTGGAAAGTTTTGATAATATCAAAACAACAACATTGAATTGAGCTGTTAGCCTATTTACTTTTGATAAACACGTCTTACTCTAGCAAAAATTGAAAATTGCTTTAAAAAAAAGTGTGACATTAATGATTATGTTAGAGCACATAGCAAATGAACTTTGTTCAAGAAAAAACGATGATGATCCATGATGATCAATATTACAGTAAGGTTACAATTGTCTGATGAAGACCACACATACACTACATGAGCAAAAGGATGTGGACACCTGCTCGTTGAACATCTTATTCTAAAAGCATGGGCATTAATATGGTGTTGGTCCCCCCTTTGCTGATATAACAGCCTCTGCTCTTCTGAGAAGGCTTTCCACTAGATGTTGGAACATTGCTGCTGGGACTTGCTTCCATTCAGCCACAAGAGCATTAGTGAGGTCGGGCACTGATGTTGGGCTCACAGTCAGCGTTCCAATTCATCCCAAAGGTGTTCGATGGGGCTGAAGTCAGGGCTCTGTGCAGGCCAGTCAAGTTCTTCCACACCGATCTCGACAAACCATTTCTGTTTGGACCTCGCTTTGAGCACAGTGGCATTGTTATGCTGAAACAGGAAAGGGCCTTCCCCAAACTGTTGCTACAAAGTTGGAAGCACAGAATCGTCTAGAATGTCATTGTATGCTGTAGCGTTAAGATTGACCATCAATGGAAATAAGAGGCCTAGCCCGAACCATGAAAAATAGCACCAGACCATTATTCCTCCTCCACCAAACTGTATAGTTGGCATTGGGGCAGGTAGTATTCTCCTGGAATCCGCCAAACAGATTGGACTGCCAGATGGTGAAGTGTGATTCATCACTCCAGAGAACACGTTTCCACGGCTCCAGAGTCCAATGGCATCGAGCTTTGCACCACTCCAGCCGACACTTGGCATTGCGTATGGTGATCTTAGGCTTGTGTGTGGCTGCTCGGCCATGGAAACCCATTTCATGAAGCTCCCGACGAACAGTTCTTCTGCTGGCGTTGCTTCCAGAAGCAGTTTGGAACTCGGTAGTGAGTGTTGCAACCAATAACAGACGATTTGTAAGCACTATGCGCTTCAGTACTCAGCTGTCCCGTTCTCTGAGCTTGTGTGGCCTTCCACTTCGCGGCTGTTTCCACTTCACAATAACAGCACTTACAGTTGACCGGGGAAGCACTAGCAGGGCAGAAATTTGAGAACTAACTTGTTGGAAAGGTGGCATCCTATGACAGTGCCACATTTAAAGTCACTGTCTATGGTGATTGCATGACTGTGTGCTGGATTTTATACACCTGTCAGCAACAGGTGTAGCTGGAATAGCCGAATACGCTAATTTGAAGGGGTGTCCATATACAGTACCAGTCAAAAGTTTGGACACACTCTTTATTTTTATTATTTTCTACATTGTAGAAAAATACTGAATACATCAAAACTATCAAATAACACTTATCGAATCATGTAGTAAGCAAAAAAGTGTTAAAGAAATCAAAATATATTTTATATAATTGAGATTTTTCAAAGTAGCCACCCTTTGCCTTGATGACAGCTTTGCTCACTCTTGACATTAATTCAAGCAGCTTCATGAGGTAGTCATATGGAATGATATTTCAATTAACAGGTGTGCATTGTTAAAAGTAAATTTGTGGAATTTCTTTCCTTCTTAATGCATTTGAGCAAATCAGTTGTGTATTGGCAAGGTAGGGGTGGTATACAGAAGATAGCCCTTTTTGCTAGAAGACCAAGTCCATATTATGTCAAGAACAGCTCAAATAAGAAAAGAGAAACGACAGTCCATCATTACTTTAAGACATGAAGGTCAGTAAATACGGAACATTTCAAGAACTTTGAAAGTTTATTCAAGTAAATTCGCAAAAACCATCAAGCTCTATGATAAAACTGGGTCTTATGAGGACCGACACAGGAAAGAAATACCCAGAGTTACCTCTGCTTCAGAGAATACGGTCATTAGAGTTAACTGCACCAGTTGTGTAAAGTATTAAAGTAAAAATACTTGAAAGTACTACTTAAGAAGTTTTCTGGGGAATCTGTACTTTACTTTACTATTTCTATTTTTGACAACTTTTATTTTTACTTCACTACATTCCTAAAGAAAAATATGTACTTTTTACTCATTTTCCCTGACACCCAAAAGTACATTTTGAGTCCTTAGCAGGACAGAATACTGGTCAAATTCACATACTTATCAAGAGAACATCCCTGGTCATTCCTACTGCCTCTGATCTGGCGGATTCACCAAACACATGATGTCTGAGTGTTGGAGTGTACCCTTGGCTATCTGTGAATTAAAAAAACAAGAAAATGGTGCCGTCTGGTTTGCTTAAAATAAGGAATTTGAAATGATTTACACTTTTGATACGTAAGTAGATTTTAGCCATTACATTCACTTTTGATTCATACCATCCTATTTCAGCTAGGGGGCAGAATTTTTATGTTTGGAAAAATAACGTTCCCAAGGTAAACGGACTATTTCTCAGGTCCAGATGCTAGAATATGCATATAATTGACAGATTAGGATAGAAAACACTCTAACGTTTCCATAACTGTCAAAATATTGAGTATAACAAAACTGATTTTGCAGGCGAAAACCTGAGGAAATCCAACCCGGAAGTGCCTTTTATTTGGAAAAATCCCTGTTCCGTTGCCTGCCCCTCCTCCATTTAAAGGGGTATCAACCAGATTCCTTTTCCAATGGCTTCCTCAGGCTGTGACCAGGCTTTAGACATAGTTTCAAGCTTTTATTTTGAAAAATGAGCGAGGTTTTTCAAAACGCGTCAGGTGTCCTTTGATTAGTTCCTGCGCAAGAGAGATGTAGCTCGACATTTTCTTTCTCTGTAGTATTGAATAGGTTACCGTCCGGTTGAAATATTATCGATTATGTATGTTAAAAACAACCTGAGGATTGATTATAACATGTTGACATGTTTCTACGAACATTACGGATACTCTCAGGACCGGAACGAGCCTGTGGTTTTCTGAACATAACGCGCAAACCAAATGGCGGTTTTTGGTTATAAAACTAATCTTTATCGAACAAAAATAACATTTATTCTGTAACTGGGAGTCTCGTGAGTGCAAACATCCGAAGATTTTCAAAGGTAAGCGATTAACTTTATTGCTTTTCTGACTTTCGTGACCAAACTAATTTGCGGCTAGCTGTTCTTACTGTTTTGTCTAGTGATTGATAAACTCAAACGCTTGGATTGCTCCACAATCACACAACCTCAACCCAATTGAGATGGTTTGGGATGAGTTGGATCGCAGAGTGAAGGAAAAGCAGCCACCAAGTGCTCAGCATATGTGGGAACTCCTTCAAGAGCGTTGGAAAAGCATTTCAGATGAAGCTGACTGCGAGAATGCCAACAGTGTGCAAATCAGTCTCATTGACTCTCCTGCATTTCTCATGGTGCTAGGCCTAACCTGGTTAGCTTGTCATGACCCCACTGTTTCATGGCAACGGAGGGCTTTCACGGGGTGGTCGGGGGTTTCCGATGGTGCTACTACGGTGGACAGTACAGACCAGGTCTCCACCGTGCGCATTCCCCCCGAATATGCCGATTTGGCTCTCGCCTTCTCCAAAAAGAAGGCAACTCAATTACCACCCCATCGACGGAGGGATTTTGCAATAAATCTCCTGGTAGACGCCGCACTTCTCAGGAGTCACGTGTATCCCCTGTCACAGGCGGAGACAGTGGCTATGGAAACATATGTCTCCGAATCACTGCTTCGGGTGTACATTCGGTCCTCCATTTCACCCGCCTCCTCGAGTTTCTTTTTTGTGAAGGAGGGAGGTCTGTGCCCGTGTATTGACTATCGAGGCCTAAATCAGATAACTGTGAGGTACAGTTACCCGCTACCTCTTATTGCCACGGTGATTGAGTCAATGCACGGGGCGTGCTTCTTCACCAAACTAGATCTCAGGAGTGTTTACAACCTGGTGCGTATCCGGGAGGGAGACGAGTGGAAGACGGCATTCAGTACGACCTCAGGGCACTATGAGTACCTCGTCATGCCGTACGGCTTGATGAATGCTCCATCAGTCTTCCAAGCCTTTTTTAGACGAGATTTTCAGGGACCTGCATGAGCAGGGTGTAGTGGTGTATATTGATGACATTCTGATATACTCCGCTACATGCACCGAGCATGTGTCCCTGATGCGCAGGGTGCTTGGTCGACTGTTGGAGCATGACCTGTACGCCAAGGCTGAGAAATACCTGTTCTTCCAACAGTCCGTCTCCTTCCTAGGTTACCACATTTCCACCTCAGGGGTGGAGATGGAGAGTGACCGCAACTCAGCCATGCCTATTTGGCCAACTCCCACCACGGTAAAGGAGGTGCAGTGGTTTCTAGGGTTTGCCAATTACTACCGGAGGTTTATCCGGGGTTTTGGTCAGGTAGCGTCTCCCATTACCTCACTGCTGAATGGGGAACCGGTGCGTTTGCAGTGGTCGGCTGAGGCGGACACGGCCTTTGGTCACCCGAGGGCTCTGTTTACCTCGGCTCCCGTGCTGGCCCATCCGGATCCCTCTTTGGCATTCATAGTGGAGGTGGACGCATCCGAGGCTGGGATAGGAGCCGTGCTCGCTCAGCGCTCGGGTACGCCACCGAAGCTCCGCCCTTGTGCCTTCATCTCGAGGAAGCTCAGCCCGGCGGAGCGAAACTATGACGTGGGGGACCGGGAGCTGTTGGCTGTTGTCAAGGCTATGAAGGCGTGGAGACATTGGCTTGAGGGGGCTAAACACCCTTTTCTCATCTGGACTGACCACCGCAATCTGGAGTACATCTGGGCGGCGAGGAGACTGAACCCTCGCCAGGCAAGGTGGGCCATGTTTTTTACCCGTTTTGTTTTCACCGTTCTTACAGACCAGGTTCCCAGAACGTGAAGGCAGACGCACTGTCCCGGCTGTATGACACAGAGGAGCGGCCAATGGATCCCACCCCCATACTCCCGGCCTCCTGCCTGGTGGCGCCGGTAATGTAGGAGCTGGACGCTGACATTGAGCAGGTGCTACGTGCAGAGCCCACTCCCCTCCAGTGCCCCGCTGTGCGTCTGTACGTTCCGTCAGCTGTCCGTGACCGGCTGATCTATTGGACCAACATGTCACCCTCCTCTGGTCATCCAGGCGTCGGTCCGGGGAACCAGGTCTGGCTCTCGACCCGAAACCTGCCCCTCCGTATGCCCTGCCGGAAGCTGGGTCCGTGGTTTGTGGGGCCATTTAAAGTCCTGAGGAGACTGAACGAGGTGAGTTACAGGTTACAGCTTCACCCCGATTACCGTATTAACCCCTCGTTCCATGTGTCTCTCCTCAGGCCGGTGGTGGCTAGCCCACTCCAGGAGTCTGAGGTGCGGGAGGTTCCTCCGCCCCCTCTGGACATCGAGGGGGCCCCGGCGTATTCCGTTCGTTCCATACTGGATTTGAGGCGAGGGGTCTTCAGTACCTCGTGGACTGGGAGGGGTATGGTCCGGAGGAGAGATACTGATTTCCGGTGGAGGACGTGTTGGACCCTTCAATGTTGCGGGAGTAACTCCTTCCGGATCGCCCTGCACCTCGCCCTCCGGGTCGTCCCCGAGTCCAGTGTCGGCGCACAGCTGTCAAAGGGGGATACTGTCACGACTTCTGCCGAAGTCGGTTCCTCTCCTTGTTCGGGCGGTGTTCGGCGGTCGATGTCACCAGTCTTCTAGCCATCGCCGATCCATTTTTCATTTTCCATTTGTTTTGTCTTGTTTTCCCACACACCTGGTTTTCATTCCTTCATTATGTGTTGTGTATTTAACTATGTTCCCCCCATGTCTTTTTGTGGTATTGTTTGTTGTAAGTGCTTGTGCACATTGTTGTCTGGTGCGCGACGGGTTTTGTACCCATTCTTTATTCATTCTGGATGCCGGTGGTTATATATATATTAACCTCTCTAGGGTACGTGAGACGTTAGCGTCCCACCTCTTCAACAGCCAGTGAAAGTGCAGTGCGCCAAATTCAAAACAACAGAAATCCCATAATTAAAATTCCTCAAACATACATGTATTTTACACCATTTTAACTTCTTATGGCTGCAGGGGCCGAATTGAGTAGCTTGGATGAAAGGTGCACAGAGGTGCCCAGAGTAAACGGCCTGCTCCTCAGTCATAGTTGCAAATATATGCATATTATTATTAGTATTGGATAGAAAACACTCTGAAGTTAATAAAACTGTTTGAATTATGTCTGTGAGTATAACAAAACTCATATGGCAGGCAAAAACCTGAGAAGAAATCCAACCAGGAAGCAAGAAATCTGAGGTTGGTCGATTTTCAACTCATCGCCTATTGAAAACACAGTAGGATATGGATCTGTTTGCACTTCCTACGGCTTCCACTAGATGTCAACAGTCTGTAGAACCTTGAATGAAGCTTCTACTGTGATGTGGGGCTGAATGAGAGGGGAATGAGTCAGTGGTCTGGCAGAGAGCCAGGTCCTGGTCAAGCGCATTCCACATGATATCGACTTGCGTTCCATTACTTCTATAGACACTAAGGAATTCTCCAGTTGGAACGTTATTGAATATTTATGATAACAACATCCTAAAGATTGATTCTATATTTAGTTTGACAAGTTTCTTGGACCTGTAATACAACTTTTTAAAGTTTTCGTCCGACGTTCGGCTGGACCTGCACAAGCGTTTGGATTTGTGTACTCAACGCGCTAACAAAAGTAGCTACTTGGACATAAATGATAAACACTACCGAACAAAACAAACATTTCTTGTGGAAGTGGGAGTCCTGGGAGTTTTGTGGCTGAACGCTGTTCTCAGATTATTGAACATTGTGCTTTCGCGGTAAAGATTTTTTAAATCTCACACAGCGGTTGCATTAACTTCTCTGCGCTACGGATCCCTTTTACGGGATCATTTTCCTAAACAACCGCTGAATTGCAGGGCGCAAAATATTACTAAAAATATTTATAATCATGCAATCACAAGTGAAATATACCACAACACAGCTTAGCTTGTTGTTAATACACCTATCGTGTCAGATTTTTTAAATATGCTTTACAGAGAAAGAAATCCAAGCTTTTGTGAGTGTATCAATCAATGCTAGAACAGCTAGCCCCAAATTAGCATGGTCACGAAAGTCAGAAAAGCAATCAAATGAATCGCTTACCTTTGAAAATCTTCGGATGTTTGCACTCACGAGACTCCCAGTTACACAAATGTTCTTTTTGTTCGATAAATATGACTTTTATACCAAAAAAACGCCATTTGGGTTGCGCGTTATGTTCAGAAAACTACAGCCTCGTTCCGGTGCTGAAAGGAAGAACAAAATTCCCAAACGTATCAGATTCAAAAATATTACTAAAAATATTTATAATCATGCAATCACAAGTGAAATATACCAAAACACAGTTTAGCTTGTTGTTAATCCACCTATCGTGTCAGATTTTGAAAATATGCTTTGCAACGAAAGCAATCTAAGCTTTTGTGAGTTTATCAATCAATACTAGAACAGTTAGCCTTATATTAGCTTGGTTAGCTTGGTCACGAAAGTCAGAAAAGCAATAAAATTAATCGCTTACCTTTGATAATCTTCGGATGTTTGCACTCACGAGACTCCCAGTTACACAACAAATGTTATTTTTGTTCGATAAATATTACTTTTATAACAAAAAAACGCCATTTGGGTTGCGCATTATGTTCAGAAAACCAAAGCCTCGTTCCGTTCGACGAAAATTCCAAAAAGTATCCGTAATGGTCGTAGAAACATGTCAAATGTTTTTTATAATCAATCCTCAGGTTGTTTTTAAACATAATCGATAATATTTCAACCGGACCGTAACCTATTCAATAAGAGAGAAAAAGAAAATGGAGAGCTACCCTCTCGCGCGCAGGAAACTATCAGAAGACACCTGACTACTTTTGAAAAATCTCACTAATTTTTCAAAATAAAAGCCTGAAACTATGTCTAAAGCCTGGTCACAGCCTGAGGAAGCCATTGGAAAAGGAATCTGGTTGATACCCCTTTAAATGGAAGAAAGACGGGCCAGGAAACACAGATAAAAAAAATTAAAAATTAAAAACACTTCCGCGTTAGATTTTCTCAGATTTTCGCCTGCAGAATCAGTTTTGTTATACTCACAGACAATATTTTGACAGTTTTGGAAACTTTGGAGTGTTTTCTATCCTAATCTGTAAATTATATGCATATTCTACGATCTGGACCTGAGAAATAGTCAGTTTACCTTGGGAACGTTATTTCAAAAATATACCAGAAAGTCAGTGCCACTTTCGACTCTGTCAATCACCACATCCTCATCGGCAGACTCGACAGCCTTGGTTTCTCAAATGATTGGCTTGCCTGGTTTACCAACTACATCTCCCCCTTCTCACATAATGAGAAGGGGGAGAGGGATGAAGTGAAGGAGAGAGACTGTTTGTGTGTGTGTGGTCTCACCTGGTAAGTGGCTACAGAGTACTTTATGCTTACACATAAGGACAAACAATAGAAGATAATGTCAATAGAAGATAATGTATGTGACGCAGACACCTATCGGAGAATACCTGAAACATTTAGAGGGCTGTGTCTCACCACTTGGTTATTGCAAGGCTAACCCCCATAGAAATCATGACTTGGCAGCAACATATAGTCCAGTGAAAATGGCTGTGTTTATGTGGTGTAAATCTGAAAATTAAGTTTTTTTAAATTAATGCATGTGAGACAGGTTCCATGTACAACAAGACAGGCAGTGAGGAAGACGAGAAAAAGAACACAGAACAGTTTAATTACCTCTGGTTATGGACACTTTTGCCAGTAATAAGCTTCTACGACCTGTTTCCTCGGACAGTGAACATCTGGCAATATTTACATTTTCGACCCCTTGATCAGCTTTCTCTCTGAAAGTAAAGAAAATACCTTATTTTTTGTAGATATGAAAACAATAACTGAGATATGACCGTTCAATCTAAAGCAGCAGATGTAATTGTCAGGATACGTCAATACAGCATGGAAAGGTTAACACCAGACTGGTATTGTGGTTGTTCATTAGGTGATGGGAAATATGCAATGATACCGGCACCATCTACACGCTGTAAAAACTACTTAACTCTTTGCCATTGTACATGATGTCCCATTGCTCTTAGACTTCCTCTGACCATTCTAAAGCCCGCAAGGGGCATCCTTGCCTTAATGGCACTGACTTTCTGGTATAACTCTTCATCTGACATATCACAATAGCCTTCCCTGACAGACATATTGTGTTCTTTCATCCTTTTGTAAAAAAAGCTAACCTTGCCAATGAAAAAATCATTAAAGTAGTTGGCCATATCAGTGGGTTTTGTGATGAATGAGCAATCTGATTCAATGAATGATGGAGCGGAGTTTGCCTTTTAACCCAAAATTTCATTTAAGGTGCTCCAAAGCTTTTTACTATCATTCTTTATATCATTTGTTTTTGTTTCATAGAATAGTTTATATTTCTTATTCTTTAGTTCAGTCACATGATTTCCCTCACAATCATAAAATTGTTAAATTCCTCATGATATTTTCGCGGCTCACTCATTATTATTCACGACACAATACGTTATTTACCATTAATTTCTATTGTGCACAAAATAATCTAAAATACAACCAAAACAAACAGCAAATGCATCCTACAAATTTGTAGAGTCACAAGCATGATGTAGTGCTTGATTGTGCTATGAATATGGGACCAAATACTTAACCTTTTACTACTTTAATGCACATGTAAGTGAATTTGTCCCAAAACTTTTGCTCCCTTAAAATGGGGCGACTATGTACAAAAAGTGCTGTAATTTCTAAATGGTTCACCCGATATGGATGAAACACCTACTACTTAGAATGCAAGTACCAGTTATTCAGACATTTTTATTTTTATTTGATTTATTTCACCTTTATTTAACCAGGTAGGCTAGTTCTCATTTGCAACTGCGACCTGGCCAAGATATAGCATAGCAATTCGACACATACAACAACACAGAGTTACACATGGAATAAACAAAACATACAGTCAATAATGCAGTAGAAAAATAAGTCTATATACAATGTGAGCAAATGAGGTGAGATAAGGGAAGTAAAGGCTAAAAAGGCCATGATGGCAAGGTAAATACAATACATATAGCAAGTAAAACACTGCAATGGTAGATTTGCAGTGGAAGAATGTGCAAAGTAGAAATAGAAATAATGGGGTGCAAAGGAGCTAAATAAATAAATAAATAAATACAGTAGGGGAAGAGGTAGTTGTTTGGGCTAAATTATAGATGGGCCATGTACAGGTGCATTAATCTGTGAGCTGCTCTGACAGCTGGTGCTTAACGCTAGTGAGGGAGATAAGTGTTTCCAGCTTCAGAGATTTTTGCAGTTCGTTCCAGTCATTGGCAGCAGAGAACTGGAAGGAAAGACGACCAAAGGAGGAATTGGCTTTGGGGGTGACCAGTGAGATATACCTGCTGGAGCGCGTGCTGCGAGTGAGTGCTGCTATGGTGACCAGTGAGCTGAGATAAGGCGGGGCTTTACCTAGCAGAGACTTGTAGATAACCTGTAGCCAATGGTTTTGGCGACGAGTATGAAGCGAGGGCCAATCAACGAGAGCGTACAGGTCGCAATGGTGGGTAGTGTATGGGGCTTTGGTGACAAAACGGATGGCACTGTGATAGACTGCATCCAGTTTGTTGAGTAGAGTGTTGGAGGCTATTTTATAGATGACATCACCAAAGTCGAGGATCGGTAGGATGGTCAGTTTTACGAGGGTATATTTGGCAGCATGAGTGAAGGATGCTTTGTTGCGATATAGGAAGCCGATTCTAGATTTAATTTTGGATTGGAGATGCTTAATGTGAGTCTGGAAGGAGAGTGTACAGTCTAACCAGACACCTAGGTATTTGTAGTTGTCCATGTATTCTAAGTCAGAGCCGTCCAGAGTAGTGATGCTGGACGGGCGAGCAGGTGCGGGCAGTGATCGGCTAAAAAGCATGCGTTTAGTTTTACTTGCGTTTAAGAGCAGTTGGAGGCCACGGAAGGAGAGTTGTATGGCATTGAAGCTCGTCTGGAGGTTAGTTAACACAGTGTCCAAAGAGGGGCCAGACGTATACAGAATGGTGTCGTCTGCATAGAGGTGTATCAGAGAATCACCAGCATCAAGAGCAACATCATTGATGTATACAGAGAAGAGAGTCGGCCCGAGGATTGAACCCTGTGGGATCCCCATAGAGACTGCCAGAGGTCCGGACAACAGGCCCTCCGATTTGACACACTGAACTCTATCAGAGAAGTAGTTGGTAAACCAGGCAAGGCAATCATTTGAGAAACCAAGGCTGTCGAGTCTGCCGATGAGGATGTGGTGATTGACAGAGTCGAAAGCCTTGGCCAGGTCGATCAATACGGCTGCGCAGTAATGTCTCTTATCGATGGCGGTTACGATGTCGTTTAGGACCTTGAGCGTGGCTGAGGTGCACCCATGACCAGCTCTGAAACCAGATTGCATAGCGGAGAAGGTACGGTGGGATTCGAAATGGTCGGTAATCTGTTTGTTAACTTGGCTTTTGAAGACCTTAGAAAGACAGGGTAGGATAGATATAGGTCTGTAGCAGTTTGGGTCTAGAGTGTCACCCCCTTTGAAGAGGGGGATGACCGCGGCAGCTTTCCAATCTTTGGGAATCTCAGACGATACGAAAGAGAGGTTGAACAGGCTAGTAATAGGGGTTGCAATAATTTCGGCATATAATTTTAGAAAGAGAGGGTCCAGATTGTCTAGCCCGGCTGATTTGTAAGGGTCCAGATTTTGCAGCTCTTTCAGAACATCAGCTATCTTGATTTGGGTGATGGAGAAATGGCCATGGCCATGGCTCAACACTTCTCTATTGGGCCTTGCTGTGCCTCTACACATTGTAAGACCATACTCTACTGTCATATAGTCTGCTACATTAGCTTGTAACACTGTTCACTACATTAGACTAACTGACAATAACACATGGCTGAAGTCTACATCATCTCATTTTACAGTACACTCCATTAGGCACCATTAACTTCCATTAGCCGTGTGTGTGTGTGTGTGTGTGTGTGTGTGTGTGTGTGTGTGTGTGTGTGTGTGTGTGTGTGTGTGTGTGTGTGTTGCACATGGAACTGAGGCCAGTGTAAGTGCATGCCCGGTCTGTGGGTGTTCTTCCACCAGCGTAATGTGTCCTGCTCATTGATGGCCATGAGTGTTTTGAAGATCATTATACACGGCATTCACACTGGGAGAGAGAAGGAAAGAGGGGGAGAGAGAAAGATAGAAAGGGGAGGGAGAGAGAGGGGTAATGAGAGATCAGTGCATGTAAGAGATGAGATAAAGAAAGAACACCCACATCTGCACACACCCTTCTAGCAACAGTCTGACTGGAGGTGTAGCCTACCTCTCATTATTGGTGACGTCAGTTGCGGGTCACTGCTGATCCTCTTCCTCTCCTCCTGCTGCGATTGGTCAATGTAGTGAGGGGTGTAGCGGGTCACCTCCAGAGCCTTCTCAAAGCGGGTTTGGCTACATGTTTGGCTAGTATGTAGCCAAACACGCAGTGCCATGTGCATTCACCCCACGAGAGCTGGAATAAATGTCAGCAAAGGACCAGGTTCTCAGGCCAATGGCGAAGTTGAAAGAGAACAGGACGCTTGTCAAAGCAATCCGCGCTGCTCAATGAGAAGGGAAGGATTGGAGCACAGAACTACAAACAGGAGTCACAGGTCGCAGCCCAGCTGAACTTTTATTCAACCTCCAAATTAGAACCACACTGCCAGAGCTGTCAGCCGACATGCAGTCAGGAGCTGAACCACACAACAAGGCCATTCGGCTTGCTGATGCTGAAAGGAAGGAAAAGGGCCGGCAGAATGCCGACAGATTTAGGAGAGCAACTGAAAGCACAATCCAGCAAAGTGACATGGTTCTGCTACAGCAACCGAAGCAGAACAAGTTGTCAACTACCTTCGAACCAGAGCCATACACTGTCGTGGACAGGAAGGGGAACTCTGTTGTCCTGAAAAGGAATAGCAAGAGGGCCATGCGACATGTTTATTTTGTAAAACTGTGGATACAACCACAGTCAGGACAATGGATCACAAGTGACAGAGACACTGACCGGGCAGAACCTGACACACTGCCTAGACAAGTGCCTGCACCTGACGAGGCCTTTCAACTACAGCCTCGATCCTGAAGACTCAGACAACAAGCTATGCATCTGAAGGACAATGTTAGATAGACGTTGCCATAATGGGGCAAAATAATCTCTGGCAGAATCTCAATGGCGGGGCAGTCTACCCCTAGCCATCGCAGAAAAGTTCTGGCAAGAATTCTTGTCAAATAAACATTGTCAACAAAAGAGTTCCATAAATGTAACCAGTATTATGGTTGGTAGTTTATAGAAAGTAAAAGTAGACATTACAGTATGTTGTTTTGGAAAATATTTAAATACTGTATACGAGAGTGAGTTTATTTTGAATACTAGATAATGTTTTGTTACATTATAATGGATACATCTACAGTTTGGAGATGCGTTATAAATAATGGTTAGTCAGACATCTAAGAAGAGGAGGGATGTGGTGTATTAGCGACACCTGGTGGTGCAATACCAGGGAGGCACTATGAAGCACGTGAGGATGGATGGAGGCTATGCTTGGATTATGCAGTTGGATGGGTTTTGAGACGAATAATGAACAGGTCAATGATTCCCGTGAGTCTGAGTCAAGTCGATACATTACACATAGGACTGGATGGTTCAAATACTAACATTAAATACTAACACTGTGAGGTGGTGGTGGTCTAGGCGGAGAGACGGAGGCATGAGGAGCCTGCAGTGGAGGAGTGGCTGTGGGTGTTGAGGTGGTGCCCATGTCAGACCATGCCCGGGGGCCTGAAAGAGCCGAGTAGATAGCAGCTGAGCTGGACTGGACTGCCCTCCCTACAGACACTGGTAGAAGGCAGCAACAATAACAGATCCAGGAACAGGTGAGAAATGAATGAGGGAGGACGATATAAAGAGAGAGACATACATGGACAGGTACAGTACTGTACTACAACAAGCAGGCTTAACATCCCCTCCCCAAAACACACACACACACACACACCCCCACACACACAGACATGTGTTTACTTATTTACACAAGGCTCATTCCATGGGAAACTAGCGTATTTGATCAGACCCTCTTTTGAGAAATTTTTTGAAGTTGACTATCAGTCTGCATCTACCAGAAGATGGTCATATCTTCTTTCTTCCCATCCTGACTGATGTAAGATGCCTGCCTTTTAAACTTGTCTCCCACCCATCTTCTCCCATCTTCCCAACTATAGTCCTTGAGTATGCCCAACAGCACATCATTTTTGTCGTAGTCCCAGACAAGCACACCTGATTCAACTTGTCAACTAATTATTAAGCCTTCAATGAGTTGAATCAGGTGAGTTGTCCTAGGGCTAAAACAAAAAAATGTAATCTGGTCACTCTCACTAGTCCGACAACGTAGCTACACCAACCGGTTGATCCTTAGATTGTTCAGCACAAATGTTTGATTCATAGAAGGATTTTTGTAATGTATTTGTATTATTATGAACCACACATTTTCACATAGCAAGCTAGCTAGCTCGGTTTAATTAACAGGTGCAGAACTCAGGAGGGCTAGAATCCATTGGTTGATGGTGGATGAGGCTGTAAGTTTCACAGGTAAGTTAGCATATAATGAGCTAATTAGCTAGCAAGCCAAATTGTTTTGGCTAATTTACTAACTAAGTTGAAGTAATACTACACTCAAAACTACTATAAATCCTATGATTTACAATGTGAAATAAGCTTTATACCGTATGTGCTAAAAATATTTTTTATGAACATCATTATTATAAGATAAGAAGAAACATGTAAAAAAAAAATTGGAAATACATTGGAGCCGAAGTTGACAAACCCACAATGTTATGGTTTTAATTATGCAACTAAATTGAAACTTTACAAGTAAAGTTGTGGGGCTTTCTAAAGCTCTTTCAAAGTATTTTTGTGGTAGTGAAAGAAGTTTAAAAATATGTACTTTAATTATATTATTTGAATAGTGAAATCTATTTAAATTCCAATCGATGTTCACGAGTTGTGGTCAGTAGTAGTGGTCAGTAGTTGTGTGGTTCAGTAGTTCTGGTCAGTAGTTGTGTGGGTTTGGTCAAATGTTTGGATATGGTCAGTAGATAGATGGGTGGTCAGTAGTTGTGTGTTTGTGGTCACTAGCTGTGGTAAGCAGTTGTGTGGTTGTGGTCAGTAGTTGTTTGGTTGTTGTCAGTAGATGTATGGTTGTGGTCACTACATGTGGTCTGAAGTTGTGTGGTGTGGTCAGAAGTTGTGTGGTTGTGGTCAGCAGTTGTGGTCAGTAGATGTGTGGTCAGAAGTTTTGTTATGGTCAGTATTTGTTTGGTTGTAGTTATTAGATGTTGTAAGCAGTTGTGCGGTTGTGGTCAGAAGTAATGTGGTTGTTGTCAGTAGTTGTGTTGTTGTGGTCACTAGATGTGGTAAGAAGTTGTGTAGTTGTGGTCAGTAGTTATGTGGTTGTGGTCAGAAGTGTATGTGGTTGTGGTCAGAAGTTGTGTGGTTGTGGTCAGAAGTTGTGTGGTCAGTAGGTGTGTTGTCATTAGTTGTGTGGTTGTGGTCAGCAGTTGTATTGTTGTGATTACTAGATGTGGTAAGAAGTGTGGTTGTGGTCAGTAGTTGATGGTCAGTAGGTGTTTTATCAAAAGTTGTGTGGTTGTGGTTAGTAGTTGTCGGGGTCCGAAGTTGTGTGGTTGTGGTCAGAAGTTGTGTGGTTGTGGTCAGAAGGTGTGTGGTTGTGGTCAGAAGTTGTGTAGTTGTGGTCAGTAGTTGTGTGGTTGTGGTCAGAAGGTGTGTGGTTGTGGTCAGAAGGTGTGTGGTCAGTAGGTGCTGTTGGTAAATAACTAATCTGCTAGCTTCTGAAATGATTTATTGCAGTTAGAAAGAGAGCAGTTGATGGGTTACTAAAACAGCTCTATCTAGAGATTGGTACACATGATTTCTAATCCGTTTGATTAAAAAAATCAGATTTGACAAGCAGTGAAGTAGGGGAATATTTCATAAATATTTTTGTCTAACTTGTTGGGTTAGTGGTCAAAACGGCAGTTGTTTAAAAAGTTGGAAGACAATGGGGTAATGCAGTTACTAAAACAGCTGTACTGTAAGCTCCTTGGACGAATATTCCATACACTAACGTTTTGTCTAACTTGTTGGTGTAGTGGTCAAAGTAGATGATTTTCGTCAAAAGTTCCATGATTTCAAATACAGAGAATGGCAGTTGGAAATGATGATGTCAAAATGGGGAGCTTTAGAATGTTTTTCCAAAAAAAGTTGAAAATATATCAAAATCTTGTATACAAGCAACTCGAGTGAGACCATGTTTTAAAGTTTGAACAACGTTTCTAGCTTAAACGGTGTAGGAGGAGTAGCGTGCTGAAGAAGAAGAAGAAGTAGTAGAAGTAGTAGTAGTAGTAGTAGTAGTAGTAGTAGTAGTAATAGGTTGAATATCTAAGCTTTTGCTGCGCAAGCCCCACAATTATTCCTATTATAAATTGTAGCTAACTACATATTTGTTATCTTCTCAAACAGTGCATACCGGCCTCCCGAGTGGCGCAGCGGTCTAAGGCACTGCAACGTAGTGCTTGAGGCATCACTACAGACCCGGGTTCGATCCAAGGCTGTGTCACAGCCGGCCATGACCGGGAGACCCATGAGGCAGCGCACAATTGGCCCAGCTTTGTCCAGGTTAGGGGAGGGTTTGGCCGGCAGGGATTTCCTTGTTCCATCGCGCTCCAGCAACTTCTTGTGGCGGGCCACACACCTGCAAGCTGACTTTGGTCGCCAGCTGGGCGGTGTTTCCTCTGACACATTGGTGCTTCTGGGTTAAGCGAGCAATGTGTCAAGAAGCAGTGCGAATTGGCAGGGTTGTGTTTCAGAGAACACTTAGCTCTCGACCTTCACCTCTCCCGAGTCTAGAGTGGAGTTGCAGCGATTGGACAAGACTGTAACTACCAATTGGGGAGAAAAAAAGGGGTTAAAAAAAATTTGAACGTGGTCCATACCCTTCCCTCCCCGTGCGTTGACTTGTGGGACTCAAATCACCATTTACTACTGATTTTTTGTTGTTGCTGCCACATATACATTTCACTGTTGTACAAAAGCATTTGGCATTTGGGATATGAGGCAGCAGAAGAGAATGTCACTTTTTTTATTCATAAATAATTGGTTTTATCCGTTTAAAGATGAAAGGACTTTGTGTCTTTTTACAACAACTTGTTAACATTCCAACTTGACAGAATGCAATCCTTGACTTTGTCGTTACCCACCTAGAGGACTTGTATAGTACCCCTACAACAATGTCACCTTTGGGTCTCAGTGATCATAATATTGTAGTTATCACACCCAAGTCTCATTCTGTCACTAACGCAACCAGGAAGAAAACATCTACCAATGAAAGAGTCAAGCAGTAGAGAATTTGGTCAGTGGCTTTCCCTCCATAAATGGTTGGAAGTAACAAACGTGGAGAGCACACTGCCAACGCTATAAATGACAAGTTTTCTTCTGTCACCTCACCACTTAACCTGTCAGACCTACCTGCATTCTTGCCAGCTATGCCATTATCTACTGTTGAATCATGCGAAATGCACAAGAGACTACTCTCTTGTGATCCTCGCCTCATCTGTGGCGGATTCATTAGGGAATGTGCAGTTGAATCTCTAAACTATCTTGCCTAGCTAAGATTCTAGAATCACTGGCTATGCTCTTTTCTGTCTGAGAATTGTATTTTAAATGTGCATCAATCAGTTTTAGACCAGGGTAAAGCACTGTTACTGCAACCTCAGTGGTTGTAAATTATATTGTCAACTCTTTGGATGATTAAATGAAACGTGCTGCTTTGTGGACCTGTCAAAAGCTTTTGACACAGTTGAACCTGTTATTTTATTGAGTAAGTTGTACTCAATATGCCTGAGCTCTGACGCTTGTTCATGGTTTCATGATTATCTTAGTGACAGAACTCAGGCCATTGTGATTGATGGGGTTAAGTCCGAATTACTTGAAGTACATAAAGGTGTTCCACAGGGGTCGATACTTGGACCTGTTCTTTTGACTGTTAATATAAATGCTGTTGGTCAATCTGCTAAAATGTTTACATTTCATCTATATCCTGATGGTACTATTATGTACGCAATTGCCCCGACTGCTGGCCTGGCTGTGACAAGGCTAGAGCCCAATATTGCAGTTGTGCAGGAAGCCCTTACTGATTTCAAACTTGTACATTATATGGGCAAAACTAAATACATGTTGTTTCCAAGTTCTCATAAGGTTGTCTCAGATGGATTGCACCTTCACTCATCAGATGGTTCTATAATCGAACAAGTCCCTGCATACAAATACCTTGGTATTTGGATTTACAATGATTTTTATTTTTTTTTAAACAGAAGACTAAGCTTGTTAAGAAACTAAGATTTAATGTGGGCTTTGTACAGAAACAGATCTTGTCTCTCTCTAGTCAGCAGGAAGCAGATTGTGCTGTCAAAATAAAGGTACATTTCTTGAAGTGCATAAAGGGGAACCCCAAAGTTCGATTTTGGGTCCACTATTGTTCACTCTGTATATTAATGACATTGGAAGTGCTATGAACATTTTTAGCATACATTTTTATGCTGATGTTACAGTATTTTACTCCGCAGCACCATCTGTAAGCCAAACCTTTTCACATTTAGTCTGATTTCCAAGCACTACAGAAGTTAAATTAAAACAAAATAAATGCTATTTTGTAAGACCCATAACTCAGAATTAAATGACCTTGAAATTACTACCCTGTATGGAGCACAAATATAATGAGTTCTCTCTTTAAAATATATTGGTATTTGGCTAGATGATAAGCTGTCATTTAAAACACATGTTGCTGAGTTAGTAAATTAAATATCAAAATTGTATTATTTTACAGAACTATAACCTGTCTGTCTTTTGAAAGTAGAAAATGTATTGTTCAGGCTACATTTATGTCTGTTTTAGATTACCAGGATATAATCTATATACACATAGCAGCTTCTATCAGAAGGTATTCATGCCACTTGACTTAATCCACATTTTTTGCGTTACAATCTGAATTTAAATTTTATTAGATCGATTTCTTTCTCTCACCCATCTACACACAATACCTCACAATGACAAAGGGAAAACATGTTTAGATATTTTTTGCTGACTTATTGAAAATGTTATACAGAAACATTCAATTTACATAAGTATTCACACCCGAGTCAATACTTCGTAGGAGCATCTTTGGCGGCAATTACAGCTGTGAATATTTTTGGGTAAGTCTGGGTTGTACAACATTTGCCTATTATTGTTTGTAAAATTCTTCAAGCTCTGTCAAGATGATCATTGCTAGACAGCCATTTTCAAGTCTTGCCATAGATGTTCAAACCGATGTAAGTCAAACCTGTTACTAGGCCACTCAGGAACATTCATATTGTCTTGGTAAGAAACTTGTGTCTAGATTTGGCCTTGTGTTTTAGCTTATTGTCCTGCTGAAAAGTGAATTTGTCTCTAAATGTCTGTTGGAAAGCAGACTGAACCAGGTTTTCCTCTAGGATTTTGCCGGTGCTAATAGCTGTATTCCGTTTCTTTTTATCCCTCCAAAAAAACTCTAGTCCTTGCCGATGATAAGCATACCCATAATATGATGCAGCCACCACCGTGTTTGAAAATATGAAGAATGGTTCTCAGTGATGTGTTGTGTTGGATTTGGCCCAACCATAACGCTTTGTATTCAGGACAAAAAGTTCATTTCTCTTGCACATTTTTTGCTGTATTACTTAAGTGTCTTGTTGCAAACAGGATGCATGTTTTGCAATATTTGTATTCTGTACAGGCTCCCGTCTTTTCACTCTGTCATTTAGGTTAGTATTGTGGAGTAACTACAATGTTGTTTATCCATCCTCAGTTCTCATAATACAATCTTTAAGCGTACGGGAACTCAAGTCCCTTTGTTCACCCGATCTAGAATATCTCAATCAAATGTCGAAAGTATTACCTCCCAAGAGAATTATCTTCGGTTATAGTCCCAGCCGTGTATATTCCCCCTCAAGCCGATACCAAACCATCCCTCAAGGAACTACACTGGACTTTGTGCAAACTGGAAACCGCATATCCTGATGCCGCATTTATTGTAGCTGAGGATTTTAACAAAGCACATTTTAAGAAAAAGCTACTGAAGATCTATCAACACGTTGCCTGTAGTACTCACACTACAAAACTCTCTACCATTGTTACTCTCCCTTCCGGGATGGCTACAAGGTGCTCACCTGCCCTCCCTTCTGTAAATCAGATCACAACTCCATTCTACTCCTCCCTTCCTATAGGCAGTGACTCAAACAGGAATTACACGTGCTAAGGTCTATTCAACATTAGTCTGACCAATCAGAATACATGCTTCAAGATTGTTTTGATCGCGCGGACTGGGATATGTTTCCGGGTTGCTTCTGAGAATAACATTGACGTATACACAAATGTATACACAGGTGACTGAATTTATCAGAAAGTGTATAGGGGATGTTGTTTCCACTGACTCTGAAAACTTACTCAAACCAAAAACTGTGAATAGATGGCAGTGCAAAACTGAAAGCGTAAACCACCGCATCTAACTACGGCAAGGTGACTGGGAATATGGTTGATTACAAGCAGTGTAACTTTTCCATCCATATGGCAATCAAACAGGTAAAATATCAGTACAGAGACAAAGAGGAGACGCAATTCAACGGCTCAGACACGAGACGTATGTGGCAGGGTCTACAGACAATCACGGATTACAAAGGGAAAACCAGCCACATCGCGGACACCAATGTCTTGCTCCCGGATAAGCTAAACACCTTCTATGCCCGCTTTGAGGATAACACAGTGCCACAAACGCAGTCCGCTGCCAAGGTCTGTGGGCTCTCGTTCTCCGTGGCCGACATGAGTAAGACATTTAAGAGTGTTACCCCTCACAAGGCTGCCGGCCCAGACGGTATTCCTAGCAGCGTCCTCAGAGCATGCGCAGACCAACTGGCTGGGATGTTTACGGACATATTCAATCTCTCCCTATCCCAGTCTGCTGTCCCCACTTGCTTCCAGATGTCCACCATTGTTCCTGTACCCAAGAAAGCAAAAGTAACTGATTTAAATGACTATTGCCCTGAAACACTCACTTCTGTCATCATGAACTGCTTTGAGAGGCTAGTTAACTTCTCTAGGATAGGGGGCAGCATTTTCACTTTTGGATAAATAGCGTGCCCAATTTCAACTTCCTTCTACTCATCCCCAGAATATAAGATATGCATATTATTAGTAGATTTGGATAGAAAACACTCTGAAGTTTCTAAAACTGTTTGAATCATGTCTGTGAGTATAACAAAACTTATGTAGCAGGCAAAACCCCGAGGACTAACCATTCAGATTTCTTGTTTTTGAGGTCACTGTCTGTTCAATGGGTTTTCATTGGGATACTAGATTTCTAAGGGACTTGTTTACAGTTCTTATCGTTTCCACTGGATGTCACCAGTCTTTGGAAATTGGTTGAGGTTATTCCTTTGTGCAATGAAGAAGTACGGCCATCTTGAATCAGTGTAACGTTATGTGTACTGTTTGAGAGTTGCGCAAAACTAGAAAAGTAGCGTTAGTTTGTTGTCCTCCTGTATTGAAAACAGATAGACCCGTCTTCAATTTGATCGATTATTAACGTTTAAAAATACCTAAAGTTGTATTACAAAAGTAGTTTGAAATGTTTTGGCAAAGTTTACACGTAACTTTTGAGATATTTTGTAGTGACGTTGCGGAAATTGGAAGCTGTTTTTTTCTGGATCAAACGTGCCAAATAAATGGACATTTTGGATATATATGGACGGAATTAATTGAACAAAATGACCATTTGTGATGTTTTTGGGACATATGGAGTGCCAACAAAAGAAGCTTGTCTAAGGTAAGGCATGATTTATATTTTATTTCTGAGTTTTGTGTTGCGCCTGCAGGGTTGAAATATGCTACACTCTCTTTGTTTACTGTTGTGCTATCATCAGATAATAGCATCTTATGCTTTCGCCGAAAAGCCTTTTTGAAATCTGACATGTTGGCTGGATTCACAACGACTGTAGCTTTAATTTGGTATCTTACATGTCTGATTTAATGAAAGTTAGATTTTTATATAATTTTATTTGAATTTGGCGCAAGCGTCCCACATATCCCAGAGTTAAGGATCATATGACCTCCACATTACCTGACACACAATACCCACTTCAATTTCCATAACGCCCCAATAGATCCACAGATGATGTAATCGCCATTGCCCTATTCCATCTGGACAAGAGGAACACCCATGTAAGAATGCTATTTATTGACTATAGCTCTGCATTCAACACCATAGTTCCCTCCAAGCTCATCATTAACTTCACTAGGGTAGGGGGCAGCATTCGGAATTTTGGATGAAAAGCGTGCCCAAATTAAACTGCCTGCTACTCAGGCCCAGAAGCTAGGATATGCATATAATTAGTAGATTTAGATAGAAAACACTCTAAAGTTTCCAAAACTGTGTAAAATAATGTATGTGAGTATAACAGAACTGATATGGCAGAAGAAAACCAGAGGAAAATCCATCCAGGAAGTGGGAAATCTGAGGTTTGTAGTTTTTCAAGTGATTGCCTATCCAATATACTGTGTCTACGGGGTCAGATTCCACTAGATGTCAACAGTCTTTAGAACGTTGTTTCAGGCTTCTACTATGAAAGGGGAGCGAATAAGAGTTATTTGAACCAGTGGTCTGGTTGAAAGCCTATAGTTTAGTCACGCGTGCGGCCGTGAGCACGAGCTCCATTCCCTTTCATTTCTAAAGGCAAAGAAATTGTCCGGTTGGAATATTATTGAAGATTTATGATAAAAACATCCAAAAAATTGATTCTATACATTGTTTGACATGTTTCTACGAACTGTAATGGAATTTTTTTTACTTTTCGTCTGCACTTAGTGCCCGCGCATTGTGCATTTGGATTACAGGACTAAACACGCGAACAAAAAGGAGGTATTTGGACATAAAGATGAACTTTATCGAACAAAACAAACATTTTTTGTCTAACATGGAGACCTGGGAGTGCCATCAGATGAAGATCATCAAAGGTAAGTGATTCCATTTAACGCTATTTCTGACTTTTGTGACACCTCTCCTTGGCTGAAAATGGCTGTATGGTTTTTGTGGCTAGGCGCTGACCTAACATAATCGCATTGTGTGCTTTCGCCGTAAAGCCTTTTTGAAATATGACACAGTGGTTGCATTAAGGAGAAGTTGATCTTTAATTGTATGTTAAACACTGGTATCTTAGATCAATGTTTATGATGAGTATTTCTGTAATTTGATGTGGCTCTCTGCACATTCACCGTATGTGTTTGTTTGAGACAATGCATTTCTGAACATAACACACCAATTTCAAATTAGGTTTTTGGACATAAAGCTGAACTTTATCGAACAAAACACACATTTATTGTCTAACATGGGGTACTGGGAGTGCCATCTGATGAAGATCATCAAAGGCTAGTGATTAATTTAATTGCTATTTCTGACTTTTGTGATCCCTCTCCTTGGCTGGAAAATGGCTGTATGGTTTTCTGTGGCTAGGCGCTGACCTAACATAATCGCATGGTGTGCTTTCGCAGTAAAGTCTTTTTGAAATCGGACACTGTGTTTGGATTTTTCAAGAAGTTTATCTTTAAAATGGTGTGTAATACTTGTATGTTTGAGGAATTTTAATTATGGAATTTCTGTTGTTTTGAATTTGTAGCCCTGCAATTTCACTGGCTGTTGTCGAGAGGTTAAGGTCGAGGCCCTGGGTCTGAACCCCGCACTGTGCAACTGGGTTCTGGACTTCCTGACGAGCCACCCCAGGAGGTGAAGGTAGGAAACAACACCTCCACTACGCTGATCCTCAACACTGGGGCCTCACAAGGTGTGTGCTCAGCCCCCTTCTGTACTCCCTGTTCACCCATGACTGCGTGGCCACGCATGCCTCAAACTCAATCATCAAGCTTGCAGATGACACAACTGTAGTAGGACAGATTATCAACAATGAGAAATCAGCCTACAGGAAGGAGGTGAGGGCCCTGGTGGAGTGGTGCCAGGAAAATAACCTCTCTCTCAACGTCAGGAGATGATCATGGACTTCAGGAGAAAACAGAGAGAGCAAGCCCCTATTCACATCGACGTGACCACAGTGGAGAAGGTGAAAAGCTTCAAGTTCCTCGGCGTACACATAACTGACAATCTGAAATGGTCCACCCACACAGACAGTGTGGTGAAGAAGGCGCAACAATGCCTTTTCAACCTCAGGAGGCTGAAGAAATTCGTCTTGGCCCCTAAGACCCTCACAAACTTTTACAGATGCACAATTGAGAGCATCCTGTTGGGCAGTATCACGCCTGGTACGGCAATTGCACCGCCCGTAACCGCAGGGCTCTCCAGGGGGTGGTGCGGTCTGCCCAATGCATCACCGGGGGCACACTGGTGAAATCCCTGAGAAGTTTCCTTCTTCTCCAGCAACTGAGTTAGGAAGGACTGGGTAGTGACAGTAATTAATTACTTCACCATGCATTTTTTTTCTTTCCAAATTTACCAATTGGCGCTCTTCTTTGAGAGGCAATGAAAAACCTCCCTGGTCTTTGTGGTTGAATCTGTGCTTGAAATTCACTTCTCGATTGAAGGACCTTACAGATACGAAGAAACACTGTGCTGCCCACTTCATTGACCTGTCCAAGGCTTTCAACACTGTGGATCACACCTTACTTATTCAGAAACTCTACGATCGGCTTAGATCTGGCTGCTTGTAGCTGGTTTGAGAATTATGTAAAAGACAGAACACAGTGGGTATTTACTGACGGCGTTAAATCAGGATTTCTAGACATTTATATACATTTTGTGTAGTGCACCAGTCTCTCCTGCAGCAATGCACCCCCACAACATGACGCTGCCACCCTCGTGCTTCACGGTTGGCATGGTGTTCGTCGGCTTGCAAGCCTCCCCCTTTTTCCTCCAAACATAACAATGGTCATTATGGCCAAACAGTTATTTTTGTTTAATCAGACAAGAGGACATTTCTCTAAAAAGTACGATCTTTCTCCCCATGTGCAGTTGCAAACCGTAGTCTGGTTTTTTTTATGGCAGTTTTGGAGCAGTGGCTTCTTCCTTGCTGAGCAGTCTTTCAGGTTATGTCAATATTGGACTCGTTTTACTGTGGATATAGATAATTTTGTACCTGTTTCCTCCAGCATCTTCACAAGGTCCTTTGCTGTTCTGGGATTGATTTGCACTTTTCGCACCAAAGTACGTTCATCTCTAGGAGACAGAACGCGTCTCCTTCCTAAGCGGTATGACGGCTGCGTGGTCCCATGGTGTTTATACTTGCATTGTTTGTTTGTACAGATGAACCTGGTACCTTCAGGTGTTTGGAAATTGCTCCCAAGGATGAACCAGACTTGTGGAGGTCTAAAAAAAAAAATCTGAGGTCTTGGCTGATTTCTTTTGATTTACCATGATGTCAAGCAAGAGGCACTGAGTTTGAAGGTAGGCCTTGAAATACATCCACAGGTACACCTCCAATTGACTCAAATGATGTCAATTAGCCTATCAGAAGCTTCTAAAGCCATGACATCATTTTCTGTTTTTTTTCCAAGCTGTTTAAAGGCAGAGTCAACTTAGTGTATGTACAATTCTGACCCACTGGATACAGTGAATTATAAGTGAAACAATTTGTCTGTAAACAATTGTTTGGAAAATTACTTGTGTCATGCACACAGTAGATGTCCTAATCGACTTGCCAAAACTATAGTTTAACAAGAAATGATGACTCCAACGTAAGTGTATGTAAACTTCCGACTTCAACTGTACCAAAAGTAGTTTCAGAACTAGGATAAACTGCCTTCAATTTTCATGCTCCGCAGAAATGGAATACGCTGCAAAATGAGCTCAGACTTAAACTCCTTGTGCCTTTATATGAATTTAAAGCATTGATGTAGGATTTGCTTAAGGAGTAATATGCTTGTTGTTGTATTTGCCTGTGTTGGAGTGTTTGCATGTTTTTGTTGTGTTTTGTGTGCTGAGATTTTTAATAATGTAAACAGGGCACACTTGTAAAAGAGAACGTGTTCTCAATGTTTTTTCCCCGACTATACAGGTAAATAGAAAAATTGCGTACCCAGCGGCGTAGCACAGTTTTGCATGACGTCACCCATGTTGATGGTGTACTGTATGTAATTATGTATTATTTTCATAATCATACTGTAAATATGGCATTATTATACATAGTAGAAGTCGACACCATATAGGGTTGAGTACTCTACAATACACATACGCCACACACAGAGAAAGAGAGAGATTAGAGTAATAATCTCTCTCTGTGTATATGTGTGTGTGTGTCCTTTGAGAGTGATGAGGATATGTATCTGGCCATCTGTCAGATTGCAGCATATGGCTGGGCTGGTGGGAGATTTGGAGTGAAACATTTGATTATGCTTGGGCTCCAAATCTTCCTGGAAATCACACTACTGTGAGCCAGACAGTCAGTTAGAGTAGAGAATATGCATTAGTGAAATACTCAGAGGCAGCAAAATGACGCCCAACCTTAAAGTTGGCCTAATTTACCATAATTATGTAAACAGCTCTCCCACTCATAGGGCAATTCACTTACAAGGACAGCCTACACCGGGGCCTCTCTAAAGGAACACTGGTTACGACTGACTGAAATGATGTAAAAATGCAGGAAGTTGTTCCTCCCTCACACATATGAGTAGGCAATAGCATAGTAGGCTGTGAGGCGCTCTGCATTCCTTCTTTTTATTTCTCTCTCTCTGAGTAGGCAGAGGTGTTGTGGCAAATCCCCCCCCCTCCCCACACGCACACAGACAGACACACACACACACACGCGCACTCTAGAATTGCCATTACCTCTTTCCCCAAAGATGTTCAGTTTACTCACTTTACTAAACCAGTACATCGATGACATTTAACTATTTTGCTTGTTTCTGTATCGATAACTTTCTTATTACTTATACTTCAACATTCAAATAAAATCATTCACCAAATATGTTGAAGGGCACTGAAGTTTTCTATGATGAAGCAGCATACATGTAGACGTGTCCCAGATCTGTAAGGGGGCAATTCCGACCCGAGTTAACCGCATGGAAAATGTAACATAAGTCCTTTTTATGCACTTTTCTCTCAACGTGTATTCTGACCTTGAACTTAAGCATGAGAATAGCATGCCATTGACCTGCTATTCATTTGGGGTGGATATTTTTTTTAAATGAAGGTGTGGCAGAGGTGTGTCTACAGATACGTCATATTCTGACCTTGATTTAATTCCCTCATATTTCCACCACCTTTACACACAATGAATAAGGTTGAGCAACCTGTCAGTTCCAAGTGGAACAAAATCTACAGTTGAAGTCGGTAGTTTACATACACTTTAGCCAAATACATTTAAACTCAGTTTTTCACAATTCCTGACATTTAATCCTAGTTATAAATCCCTGTTTTAAGTCAGTTAGGATCACCACTTTATTTTAAGAATGTGAAATGTCAGAATAATAGTAGAGAGAATGATTTTCTTCAGCTTTTATTTATTTCATCACAATCCCAGTGGGTCAGAAGTTTACATACATTCAATTAGTATTTGGTAGCATTGCCTTTAAATTGTTTAACTTGGGTCAAATGTTTCAGGTAGCCTTCCACAAGCTTCCCACTATAAGTTGGGTGAATTTTGGCCCACTCCTCCTGACATAGCTGGTGTAACTGAGTCAGGTTTGTAGGCCTCCTTGCTCGCACACGCTTTTTCAGTTCTTCCCACACATTTTCTATAGGATTGAGGTCCCATAGGTTCTTCTCCGCAGATCCTCTAGCTTTTTCTGGTTGGATGTTCGATCGGGTTCACTCAAGGACATTCAGAGACTTGTCTCGAAGCCACTCCTGCGTTGTCTTGGCTGTGTGCTTAGGGTGTTTATCCTGTTGGATGGTTCACCTTCGCCCCAGTCTGAGGTCCTGAGCAGGTTTTCATGAAGGATCTCTGTACTTTTCTCTGTTCATCTTTCCCTCAATACTGATTAGTCTCTGAGTCCCTGCCACTGAAAAACATTCCCACAGCATGATGCTGCCACCACCATGCTTCACCGTAGGGATGGTGCCAAGTTTTCTCCAGACATGACGCTTGGTATTCAGGCCAAAGTATTCAATATTGGTTTCATCAGAGCAGAGAATCTTGTTTTTCATGGTCTGAGAGTCTTTAGGTGCATTTTGGCAAACTCCAAGCGGGAGTTTTTCTTTTACTGAGGAGTAGCTCTGTCTGGCCACTCTAACATAAAGGCCTGAAGGTAGAGTGCTGCAGAGATGGGAGAATCTTCCAGAAGGACAACCATCTCCACAGAGGAAATCTGGAGCTCTGTCAGAGTGACCATCGGCTTCTTGGTCACCTCCCTGACCAAGGCCCTTCTCCCCCAAGGCCCTTCTGCACCTGAACTCAATTTTGAATAAAAAACGCCATATTTATATGGATCCCCTTTATCCCCTTTATCCCGAATCTTGGTGGTTCCAAACTTCTTCCATTTAAGAATGATGGAGGCCATTTTGTTGTTGGGGACATTAAATGCTGCAGAATTCTTTTTTGTACCCTTCCCCAGATCTCGGCACAATCCTATCTCGGAGCTCTACGGACAATTCCTTCGACCTCATTCCTTGGTTTTTGCTCTGACATGCACGGTTTTTGCTTGGTTTTTGCTCTGACATGCACGGTCAACTGTGCGACCTTATATAGACAGGTGTGTGTGCCTTTCCAAATCATGTCCAATCATTTGAATGTACCACAGTTGGACTCCAATCAAGTTGTAGAAGCATCAAGGATGATCAATGGAAACATGATGCACCTGAGCTCAATTTTGAGTCTCTTAGCAAAGGTTCTGAATACCTATGTAAATAAAGGTATTTATGCCTTCACTTTGTCATTATGGGGTGTTGTGTGTACATTGAGGAGGGAAAATGTTCTCTTTAATACATTTAGAATAAGGCTGTAACGTAACAAAATGTGGAAAAAGTAAAGTGGTCTGAAAACTTTCCGAATGCACTTGCTGACAGAGCACACAGCCATGCAATCTCCATAGACAAACATTGGCAGTATACTGGCCTTACTGAGGAGCTCAGTGACTTTCAACGTGGCACCATCATAGGGTGCCACCTTTCCAACAAGTAAGTTCATCAAATTTCTGCCCTGCTAGAGCTGCCCCAGTCAACTTTAAGTGCTGTTATTGCAACACTCACTACCCAGTTCCAAACTGCATCTGGAAGCAACATCAGCACATTAACTGTTCGTCAGGAGCTTCATGAAATGGGTTTCCATGGCCGAGCAGCCACGCACAAGCCTACGATCACCATGTGCAATGCCAAGCGTCTGCTGGAGTGATGTAATTGGAGCAATGGAAACGCGTTCTCTGGGAGGATGAATCACGCTTAACCATCTGGCTCTCCGACGGATGAATCTGGGTTTGGAGGATGCCAGGAGAACGCAACCTGCCCCAATGCATAGTGCCAACTGTAAAGTTTGGTGGAGGAGGAATAATGGTCTGGGGCTGTTTTTCATAGTTCAGGCAAGGCCCCTTAGATCAAGTGAAGGGAAATCTTAACGCTACAGAATACAATCACATCTAGACGAATCTGTGCTTCCAACTTTGTGGCAACAGTTGGGGAAGGCCCATTCCTATTTGAGCATGACAATGCCCCCATGCACAAAGTGAGCACAAATAACCCATCACAAATCACCCAGAAAAACAGTTACATTCCTCCACAAATAAGTCCCCGAGCAATACTTTAAAAAAAGCCAGAACAGCACCAGAATATCAGTATGAAATCTATTTTGAATTTTGTTCCAGCAATACAGTGCATTAAAACGAAAAGCAGATTTACCTAGCTTGGTGGAGACCTTAAGAAACTCAAGAGTTAACCAATCCTGTTAGGCAACTTAAGTGTATGTATTTCAACAGCAAAGTTAGATAAGATGGAAGTTTATGAAGTACGGCCTTGTAAACAAAAAGGGAGGAATGTAGAGATCTAAGGGTCTTTATCGAAGTCCAGCCAACCTTTTTATACAGGATGCAGTGATGAGTATCAAAAGTGTCACCAGTAACAAAACGAAGGCTCCTATTTTAGATGGCATCCAAAGGTTTAAGAGTAGTAAAAGCTGCACTTTGTATTTGTATTTATATGGATCCCCTTTATCCCCTACTCCGGCAGTTATACAAACACTTGTCACGTTCGTCGTAATGTGGAAGAGAGGAGGACCAAGGCGCAGCGTGAAGTGAATACATTCTTCTATTTATTATAACGAAGAACACTTAACCAAACTAAATACAAAACAAACAAAACGAACGTGACGCTATATAATACAGTGCAGACACAGGCAACTAACACATAGACAATAACACACAACCCACAATACAAAACAGGCTACCTAAATATGGTTCCCAATCAGAGACAACGCAAAACACCTGTCTCTGATTGAGAGCCATATCAGGCCAAACACATAGAAATAGACAAACCTGACATACAACATAGAATGCCCACTCAGATCACACCGTGACAGTACCCCCCCCCCCACCCCCCTCAAGGTGCGGACTCCGGCCGCAAACCTAAACCTATAGGGGAGGGTCTGGGTGGGCATCTGTCCGCGGTGGCGGCTCCGGCGCGGGACGTGGACCCCACTCCACCATAGTCATAACCCGCTTTGGTAGCGCCTCTGGAGCGGGGACCCTTGCGGCGGGTCCCGGACTGAGGACCATCCTAGAGGGCGCCACTGGGCGGGGGGCCGCTCCGGATTGAGTGGCAGCTCAGGACTGAGGAGCAGCTCAGGACTGAGGGGCAGCTCAGGACTGAGGGGTAGCTCAGGACTGAGGGGTAGCTCAGGACTGAGGGGTAGCTCAGGACTGAGGGGCAGCTCAGGACTGAAGGGCAGCTCCGGACTGAAAGGCGGCTCTGGCAGCTCCTGACTGGCGGGCGGCTCTGGCGGCTCCTGACTGGCGGGCGGCTCTGGCGGCTCCCGACTGGCGGGCGGCTCTGGCGGCTCCCGACTGGCGGGCGGCTCTGGCGGCTCCTGACTGGCGGGCGGCTCTGGCGGCTCCTGACTGACGGACGGCTCTAACGGCTTAGGACAGACGGGCAGCTCAGGCGGCGCTGGACAGACGGGCAGCTCAGGCGGCGCTGGACAGACGGGCAGCTCAGGCGGCGCTGGACAGACGGGCAGCTCAGGCGGTGCTGGACAGATGGGCAGCTCAGGCGTGCCGAGAAGCACTGTAGGCCTGGTGCGTGGTGCCGGAACTGGTGGTACCGGGCTGGGGACACGCACCTCAAGGCGAGTGCGGGGAGAAGGAACAGGGCATACTGGACTGCCGAGGCGCACTCTAAGCCTGGTGCGTGGTGCCGGCACTGGTGGTACTGGGCTGGGGACACGCAGCTCCGGGCGAGAGCGGGAAGGAGAAACAGGGCGTACAGGGCTCTGGAGACGCACAGGAAGCCTGGTGCGTGGTGTAGGCACTGGTGGTTCTGGGCTGGTGCGAGGGGCTGTCGCAGACGGACTGGTGCGTGGAGAAGGCACCAGATAAACCGGACCGTGGAGGCGCACTACAGGTCTTCGAGCACCGAGCCTGCCCAACCCTTCCTGGCTGAATGCTCCCCGTAGCCAGGCCAGTGCGGCGAGGTGGAATAGCCCGCACTGGGCTGTGCTGGCGAACCGGAGACACCATGCGTAGTGCTGGTGCCATGTACCCCGGCCCAAGGAGACGCACTGGTGACCAGATGCGTAGAGACGGTTTCATGGCACCTGGCTCAATGCCCAATCTAGCCCGGCCGATACGAGGTGCTGTTATGTACCGCACCGGGCTATGCCTGCACACCGGGGACACCGTGCACATCTCTGCATAACACGGTGCCTGCCCGGTCGCTCTCTCTCCACGGTAAGCACGGGGAGTTGGCTCAGGTCTCCTACCTGGCTTAGCCACACTCCCCGTGTGCCTCACCCCAATACATTTTTAGGGCTGCCTCTCTGGCTTCCAGCCGCGCTTACGTGCAGCCCCCTCATACTGCCGCCTCTCCACTTTCGCTGCCTCCATCTCAGCTTTTGGGCGGCGATATTCACCAGCCTGTACCCAGGGTCCCTTACCGTCCAGAATCTCCTCCCAAGTCCATTTCTCCACAAAGCGCTGTTCCTCCATTTCACGCTGCTTGGTCCATTGATGGTGGGTTATTCTGTCACATTCGTCGTAATGTGGAAGAGAGGAGGACCAAGGCGCAGCGTGAAGTGAATACATTCTTCTATTTATTATAACGAAGAACACTTAACCAAACTAAATACAAAACAACAACACGAACGTGACGCTATATAATACAGTGCAGACACAGGCAACTAACACATAGACAATAACCCACAACCCACAATGACAAAACAGGCTACCTAAATATGGTTCCCAATCAGAGACAACGCAAAACACCTGTCTCTGATTGAGAACCATATCAGGCCAAACACATAGAAATAGACAAACCAGACATACAACATAGAATGCCCACTCAGATCACACCCTGACCAAACAAAACATAAAACATACAAAGCAAACTATGGTCAGGGCGTGACAACACTACAATATATTCATAACTGATTTCACAACACACTAAGTGTGTGCCCTCAGGCCCCTACTCCACCACCACATATCTACAACATAAAATCAATGTGTACTTGTGTGTATAGTGCGTTAGTTATCATGTGTGTGTATGCATGTGTCTGTGCCAATATTTGTGTTGCTTCACAAATATATATTTTTTAATCTGATTCTACTGCTTGCATCAGTTACCTGATTTGGAATAGAGTTACATGTAGTCATGTCTCTATGTAGTACTGTGCACCTTCCATAGTCTGTTCTGGACTTGGGGACTGTGAAGAGACTTCTGGTGGCATGTCTTGTGGAGTACGCATGGGTGTCTGAACTGTGTGCTAGTCGTTTAAACAGACAGCACTGTGCTTTCAACATGTCAATACCTCTCACAAATACAAGTAGTGATGAAGTCAATCTCTCCTCCACTTTCAGCCAGGACAGATTGACATGCATATTATTAATGTTTGCTCTCTGTGAACATCCAAGGACAAGCCGTACTGCCCTGTTCTGAGCCAATTGCAATTTTCCTAAGTCTCTCTTTGTGGCACCTGACCACACGACTGAACAGTAGTCTAGGTGTGACAAAACTAGGGCCTGTAGGACCTGCCTTGTTGATAGTGCTGTTAATAAGTTAGAGTAGCGCTTTATTATGGACAGACGTCTCCCCATCTTAGCTACTGTTGTATCAATATGTTTTGACTATGACAGTTTACAATCCAGGGTTACTCCAAGCAGTTAGTCGCCTCAAAAGGCTCATTTTCTACATTATTTATTACAAGATTTAGTTGAGATTTAGGGTTTAGTGAATGATTTGTCCCAAATACAATGTTTTTAGTTTTTGCAATATTTAGGACTAAAACGTATTCCTTGCCACCCATTCTGAAACTAACTGCAGCTTTTTGTTAAGTGTTGCAGTCATTTCAGTCGCTGTAGTAGCTGATGTGTATAGTGTTGAGTCATCTGCATACATAGACACACAGGCTTTACTCAAAGCCAGTGGCATGTAGTTCGTAAAGATTGAAAAAGGTAAGACAGCTGACCTGGGGAATATCTGATTCTACCTGTTTTATGTTAGAGAGCTTCCATTAAAGAACACCCTCTGTGTTCCGTTAGACAGGTAAATCTTTATCCGCAATATAGCAGGGGATGTAAAGCCAAAACACATACAGTGGGGAGAACAAGTATTTGATACACTGCCGATTTTGCAGGTTTTCCTACTTACAAAGCATGTAGAGGTCTGTAATTTTTATCATAGGTACACTTCAACTGTGAGAGACGGAATCTAAAACAAAAATCCAGAAAATCACATTGTATGATTTTTAAGTAATTAATTTGCATTTTATTGCATGACATAAGTATTTGATACATCAGAAAAGCAGAACTTAATATTTGGTACAGAAACCTTTGTTTGCAATTACAGAGATCATATGTTTCCCGTAGTTCTTGACCAGGTTTGCACACACTGCAGCAGTGATTTTGGCCGTTGTCATGCTGGAAGACCCAGCCACGACCCATCTTCAATGCTCTTACTGAGGGAAGGAGGTTGTTGGCCAAGATCTCGCGATACATGGCCCCATCCATCCTCCCCTCAATACGGTGCAGTCGTCCTGTCCCCTTTGCAGAAAAGCATCCCCAAGAATGATGTTTCCACCTCCATGCTTCACGGTTGGGATGGTGTTCTTGGGGTTGTACTCATCCTTCTTCTTCCTCCAAACACGGCGAGTGGACTTTAGACCAAAAAGCTCTATTTTTGTCTCATCAGACCACATGACCTTCTCCCATTCCTCCTCTGGATCATCCAGATGGTCATTGGCAAACTTCAGACGGGCCTGGACTTGCGCTGGCTTGAGCAGGGGGACCTTGCGTGCGCTGCAGGATTTAAATCCATGCCGGCGTAGTGTGTTACTAATGGTTTTCTTTGAGACTGTGGTCCCAGCTCTCTTCAGGTCATTGACCAGGTCCTGCCGTGTAGTTCTGGGCTGATCCCTCACCTTCCTCATGATCATTGATGCCCCACGAGGTGATATCTTGCATGGAGCCCCAGACTGAGGGTGATTGACGTCATCTTGAACTTCTTCCATTTTCTAATAATTGCACCAACAGTTGTTGCCTTCTCACCAAGCTGCTTACCTATTGTCCTGTAGCCCATCCCAGCCTTGTGCAGGTCTACAATTTTATCCCTGATGTCCTTACACAGCTCTCTGGTCTTGGCCATTGTGGAGAGGTTGGAGTCTGTTTGATTGAGTGTGTGGACAGGTGTCTTTTATACAGGTAACGAGTTCAAACAGGTGCAGTTAATACAGGTAATGAGTGGAGAACAGGAGGGCTTCTTAAAGAAAAACTAACAGGACTGTGAGAGCCGGAATTCTTACTGGTTGGTAGGTGATCAAATACTTATGTCATGCAATAAAATGCAAATTAATTACTTAAAAATCATACAATGTGATTTTCTGGATTTTTGTTTTAGATTCTGTCTCTCACAGTTGAAGTGTACCTATGATAAAAAATTACAGACCTCTACATGCTTTGTAAGTAGGAAAACTTGCAAAATCGGCAGTGTATCAAATACTTGTTCTCCCCACTGTATGCTTTTTCAGCAGTAGACTATGATCGATAATGTCAAAAGCCACACTGAAGTCTAACAAATCAATTTCTCTCAGCTTACACAAATGACTGATTGTCATTTGTGTAAGTGCTGTGCTTGTTGAATGTCTTTCCCTATAAGCGCCCTGAAAGTCTGTTGTCAATTTGTTTACTGTAAAATAGCATTGTATTGGGTCAACAACAAAAATCCAAAGCTTTACTAAGGGTTGGTAACAGGCTGATTGATTAGCTATTTGAGCCAGTAAAGGGGTCTTTACTATTTAAAAAAATATATATTTCACCTTTATTTAACCGGGTAGGCTAGTTGAGAACAAGTTCTCATTTACAACTGCGACTTGACCAAGATAAAGTAAAGCAGTGCGACACAAACAACAATACATAGTTACACATGGAATAAACAAGCGTACAGTCAGTAACACAATAGAAAAAAAAGAAAGTCTATATACAGTGTGTGCAAATGGCAAGAGGTAAGGCAATAAATAGGCCATAGTAGCGAAGTAATTATAATTTAGCAAATTAACACTGGAGTGATAGATGTGCAGATGATGATGTGCAAGTTGGAAATACTGGTGTGCAAAAGAGCAGAAAAGTAAATAAAAACAATATGGGGATGGTGTAGGTAGATTGGATGGGCTATTTACAGATGGGCTATGTACAGCTGCAGCGATCGGTTAGCTGCTCAGATAGCTGATGTTTAAAGTTAGTGAGGGAAATATAAGTCTCCAGCTTCAGCAATTTTTGCAATTCGTTCCAGTCATTGGCAGCAGAGAACTGGAAGGAAAGGCGGCCAAAGGAGGTGTAGGCTTTGGGGATGACCAGTGAGATATACCTGCTGGAGTGCCTGCTATGGGTGGGTGTTGTTATCGTGACCAGTGAGCTGAGATAAGGCAGAGCTTTACCTAGCAAAGACTTATAGATGACCTGTAGCCAGTGGGTCTGGCGACGAATATGTAGCGAGGGCCAGCCGACTAGAGCATACAGGTCGCAGTGGTGGGTGGTATATGGGGATTTGGTGACAAAACGGATGGCACTGTGATAGACTGCATCTAGTTTGCTGAGTAGAATGTTGGAGGCTATTTTGTAAATGACATCGCCGAAGTCGAGGATCGGTAGGATAGTCAGTTTTACTAGGGTATGTTTGGCGGCGTGAGTGAAGAAGGCTTTGTTGTGGAATAGAAAGCCGGTTCTAGATTTAATTTTGGATTGGAGATGCTTAATATGAGTCTGGAAGGAGAGTTTACAGTCTAACCAGACACCTAGGTATTTGTAGTTGTCCACATATTCTAATATATAGTAAGCAGCTGAAATAAAAAGAACAAACTAGCATGGGGCTAAAAAAGCTCGGTGCTGAAATGAGACACGTGCCCATGGAACCACCACGTGGAGCAGACTAACTGCACAGGACATGCTAGCATGCTAGCTATCTAGCAAAGACGTGCAAAAAGTCAAACGCAAGTAACTCTAACATTAGCTGCACACACACAATCAAAACTGTTAGACGTTTTAAGTTACACTGCAGTCTGACAACCAGGTATCAAGTATTTAAATTAAAATAGCTAAATAATATCAGTGAAATAATTGTTTAAAACTCACCTTTGAATGGAACAAATTAGGATTTTGTTGATCCAACAATGGCGTTGAGAAAAGAAGAGTTTTGAATGCAGAACCTGAATTTATGGGTGGGGTTGTGATGATGTTTACACTTACTGAGTAAAAGTCTACACTATTAGAGTAAAATGTTATACCTTAGCAATTAACCCCAGTTATCAGCACTGACGCTAGCGGTCATTTGGCACTGCCAGTTGCTAAAACAACTCTATGGGAGTCGATCACTTTTGACACAGTGAATTTAACACTGGTGATTTTACTGTGTAGCTTGCCTCCTGGCCTGAGGGCAAACACTTTCTAGTAGGCTTAAAATTGAAGATTTTAATAGGAGTGGAAATATAATTTGCTAATATCCTCAGTAATTTTCCATCCAAGTTGTCAGACCCCGATGGCTTGTCATTGTGGATAGACAACAATTATTTTTCAATTTCTAAATGACAAATTATAAATCTTGTCTTTCATAATATGGTCAGATATACTTGGATGTGCAGTGTCAGCGTTGTTTGCTCGCATGTCATGCCTAAATTTGCTAATCTTGCCAATGAAAAAAATCATGAAATTAGTTGGGAATATCAGTCGGTTTGGTGATGAATGAGCCGTCTAATTCAATGAATGATGGAGCTGAGTTTGCTTTTTTCCCCAAAATATTTCATTTAAGGTGCTCCAAAGCTTTTTACTATCATTCTTTATGTCATTTATCTTTGTTTCATAGTGTAGTTTATTCTTTTTTTAGTTTATTTATTTTGGGTAACCAACATATACAACAAAATGTACAATGTGTACCCAGAGGATATCACTTGAAAGTATTCATTAAAATGCTTGTTTCCAAAGTGGTCCTCGATGGTAAAAACAATAACACATAATGATTAAAAGACAAAATAACAAGCAACCATAAATACATTGTTTTTATTCAGTTTAGTCACATGATTTCTCAATTTGCAGTACGTTTGCCAATCGGTTGAGCAGCCCGACTTATTTGCCAATCTTTCTGCCTCATCCCTCTCAACCATAACATTTTTCAATTGCTCATCAAACCACGGGGAGTTAACAGTTTGTACAGTCAATTTCTTAATGGGTGCATGCTTATTAGTACTAACTGGAATAAGCAATTTCATAAAGGTATCAAGTGCAACACCTGTTTGCTCCTCATAACACACCACAGACCAACAAATATTCTTTACATCAACAACGTAGGAATCACTACAAAACGTATTGTATGACCACTTATACACTATATTAGGCCCAGCCTTTAGAACTTTGGTTTTCCTAGATATGGCTACTATTGTGATCACTACATCTGATGGATCTGGATACTGCTTTAAAGCACATTTCTGCAGTATTAGCAAAGATGTGATCAATACATGTTGATAATTTCATTCCTGTGCTGTTTGTAACTACCCTGGTAGGTTGACTAATAACTTAAACTAGGTTGCCGGCACTGGTTACAGTTTGAAGCTTTTTCTTGAGTGGGCAGCTTGATGAAAGCCAGTCAATATTTAAATCACGCAGAAAATATTCCTCTCTGTTGATATCACATTTCATACATGTTATCCAGATACTGACTGTTAACATCTTCCCACAAGAATGGGCTTTAGGTGAGGAAGATGAACCTGTAGCCATATTACTTCAACAGTATTTAACATGAGATCTTCTCTAATCTTAACCCGAATGTGGTTCTGATTATAAACAGCAACACTTCCATCACTGGCATTTTTGTATTTTCTGTAAATGTTATAATCTTGTATTGCTACCACTGTATCATCAAAGGGATAACTGCATAGCAATAAAATCTGATTGTTGTTTTGACACTGCCAGAACAAAAGTCAGGGCAATAGCATACATAATAGTATCATCCACATATGGATGAATTTGACCAATTTTAACAGATTGACCATTGTTGTTTATAAAAATAGTGAAGTCCCAAAATCGACCCACGTGGTACACCTTTATGTAATACAAGAAATTCAGACAATCATGATGGCCTGAATTCTGTCACTAAGATAATCATGAAACCATGAACAGGCGTCAGAGCTCAGGCCTATCAAGGACAACTTCAATAAAATAACATGATCAACAGTATCAAAATCATTTTCGCAGGTCCACAAACAAAGCAGCACATATCATTGTATTGTTTAACAACTAAAGTGGTTGCTGTAATAGTGCTATTCCCAGGCCTAAGCCCTGATTGGTTTACATTCAAAATACATTTCTCAGATAAAAAATAGCAAACTTGAACACTTTCCAAGGACTCAAGAATCTTAGCTAGACAAGCCTTGAAATTGGGTGATAATTATTAAGATCACTTCTATCCCCACCCTCATGGAGTGGCAGCACAAGAGCTGATTTCCATACTTTTGGAATGTTTCCTGATAATGTTAAATAGAAAATGTGGGTTTTTGAGACAACAAAAATGGGGTCTGCACAGACTAAGATCAAGTTGGTCGGCCCCTGTAAATTTCTTCTTGTCTATTGCTAGCCAAGCATCCAAGAAGAATGGCGCCAGAGGGGATGCCTGCTGTTTTCAGGGCTCTTAACCAATTGTGCTATTTTGTATGTTTTTTCGCATTGTTTAACTTATTTTGTACATAATGTTGATGCTACCGTCACTTATGACTGAAAAGAGCTTCTGGATATCAGAACAGCGATTACTCACCTCAACCTGGACGAAGATTTTTTCTTTAATGAGTCGGACGCGAAGGATATAACGTTGCTCCCAGACAAGGCCCAAATCCCTGTCATTCTCATGAAGAAAATACAGAAATACAGGGGGCGGAGATCAGGGTGCCTGGTGAGAATTCGTCGGCGAGTGGGTAACCCGCCTCGACCATCCATTATTTTAGCCAACATGCAATTACTGGAGAATAAACTGGATGAGCTCTGTTTGAGACTGTCCTACCAACAGGACAATATCTTATGTTTCAGAGTCGTGGCTGAACGACGACAAAGATAATACAGTTGGCTGGGTTTTCTGTGCATCGTAAGGACAGAACAGCTATGTCCGGTAAGACGAGGGGTGGGGGTGTGTGTCTATTTGTCAATAACAGATGGTGAGCAATGTCTAATATTAAGATAGTCTCGAGGTATTACTCGCCAGAGGTAGAGTACCTCATGATAAACTCTCTTGGTAGATAGTGTGGTCTACAGCTTATCTATATTTTTCGTAGCCGTCAATTTACCACCACAAACCGCCGCTGGCACTAAGACCACACTCAACAAGCTGTAAAAGGCCATAAGCAAGCAACATTTCTACCAGCATGTCACATGTGCAACCAGAGGAGAAATTGATCTATACCAACTTTACTCCACACAGAGAGAAGCGTACAAAGCTCTCCCTCACCCTCCATTTGACAAGACTGACCATAATTCTATCCTCCTGATTCCTGCTTACAAGCAAAAACTAAAGCAGGAAGTATCAGTGACTTGCTCAATACGGAAGTGGTCAGATAACGCGGATGCTAAGCTACGGGACTGTTTTTTTAGCACAGACTAGAATATGTTCCGGGATTCTTCTGATGGCATTGAGGAGTATACCACATCAGTCACTGGCTTCATCAATAAGTGCATCGATGACGTTGTCCCCACAGTGACTGTACGTACATACCCCAACCAGAAGCCATGGATAACAGGCAACATCCACACTAAGCTAAAGGGTAGAGCTGCTGCTTTCAAGGAGCGGGACTCTAACCCGGAAGCTTATAAGAAATCCCACTATGCCCTCCGACGAACCATCAAACAGGCAAAGTGTCAATACAGGACTAAGATTGAATCCTACTACACCGGCTCTGACACTCGTCGGCTGTGGCAGGCCTTGCAAACTATTACGGACTACCAAGGGAAACCCAGCCACAAGCTGCATAGTGATGCAAGCCTATCAGACGGGCTAAATTCCTTTAATGCTCACTTCGAGGCAAGCAACACTTAAGTATGAATGATAGAATAATTTATTATTGTAATCTAATTTCATTTACTGCGAGCCTAAAACCTATGGGTTTAACCTTCTGAATGAATGATTATATTGAAGAAAGAAGCCTCCTCTTATGAGTTCTGAGAGCCGATCCATTACCCAACAAAATAACATAAATTTATTTAGCCTAATAGTTTTTGTGACTACAGACAGTAGGCTATTATTCCTCTTTTCCTGCATGAGTTCATTTGTCTGCATGTCTATTCAACATTTGGCTAAAAAGAAACCATGCCATGAATTAAGAACGATATACTTTTATTTTCACAATACAATGCGGCACATTGAGAACTCAAATCACTTTGAAAGTGCCTTCTAATATTAGCCAACAAATAAAGCTACTAAAACAACTTCAAAAACAGTCCATTCATCACTCGGATTTCTTCCAATTGCTGTACAGGAAAAGGATGTCAAGCACCGTGCCTGGTTGCAGGCTCGCAGCTGGCTTCACTCTGACACCACCGGCTTCCCTCTGACACCACCATCTGTAGATGACGCTTTATCCTTTGGAACCACACAATTACCAGGTGAAGAGTAGGCTGCTGGCTTGCCTCCATGGCAAGTGTGGCCTCTTTGAAGCGATAGATGAAATCAACAAGATCCATAAGTACTCTTTCACATTAATTGGCCTCTGGAGTTGAGCTGTGAACTGTTCCACTCCATGGTGGATAGCATCCTCTCCACGAGCACACACTCTTTGTTTGTATAATGGGCTGTAAGGCACAAGTATTCTATTTTTAGAAAATCGTCAGTCCACATGCCAACTGTAAGTTCTTTCTCAAATCCGGGACCACCCGCAAGCTGATTTTTTTTTAACCAGATACAGGACAGTGCGAGAGAAGAGAGACTTCCCCCAATTTGTGCAACAGTTTAGACTTGTTTTGATATTTTAACCTGCGTGTCGTGATCACGTTTGGTGTGGGGGGACAAAATACATTTATGCATGATGGCGCACGATGGCACATGCGCACAGCCGGTTTGGGTTCCGTGAAACAGTTAAGAGTTATCAGCATATGTCTTGATTATAGAAAAGGGCTGTTAGTGACAGTGGTTCCTGTGCCATAGACAGGCATTTGCCCTGGAGTTGTTAAAATAATGTTTTGATATTTCTATATGATCAACCCATAAATAATATCGACCTAGATGCTACAGTATCTTTAGCGCTTTTGACAATGATTTTACATGAGGCCTAATTCATATGATATGCCTAAAATACTTATAACCACCAGGCTAAAAAAAGAAAAAACATTTTCCTTTCAAATATTTCATTAACCTATATTTTATTTCAAGTTATCCATGTTGAGCGCATGCAAAAGCGATTTAGAGTAGTAGAACGGGAGTGACGAGTGTGTAGATATAAAGGTAATATTATAAAAATTCTGCTTTCACATGGCATAATACTGCATGATTCAGTGCAATGCGATCACATAATTCAAAATATCAGAATTATTTAAATAACGATATGCATTATGCATTAAGGATAGGGAAAGTTATTGTGTCAGGCGAAAATTATAGTTATCAAATGTTGTACAATTGCAACATTTGATGTCGTCACATTCACCATGGTTGTTCACAGCTGGCGATGCCTCATATGTGGGCCAGGTGTAAATCATTCGTCAGCCTAACATATTATTGGAATACAAAAGAAGCCATCCGCCCCTTGATGGGTTATAAGCAGGACAATAGACTTGCTGACTTTTTAGGGACTTGAAATGTATTAATGGATGACTTACCTATAGCTATACATAGGCTACCATAAAATGCACGTTTTCAAGCCTTCAGCTTGATACAAGGCTACTAGTCTACTAAGCCTACTAATGATAATGACATCACTTATTATTATAATGACAATAATACAAATAATTGTAATAATAAGGAGATAAAGGAGGGTAGGAGGAGTGAGTGCTGCGTGCTAATTATGTGTAACAAACATGTGCTGTTAAATTACAAAAAAGTATTAGACCATTTGGAACAGCGTAAACAGCACAACAAATACAATAATCGCACAGCAAAGATTATAAACAGTCTGATACATTTGTGATTGCTTTTGCTTTAGCCAACAAGTTGCGGTTCATTTATTGTTTAATTATTCAGGACTCCTTTGTTATTTATTTTTAGAACATAAATTCTTGAATAAAATTCAGACCAAAGGTGAGGACACAACAGTTCACCTGACACAAGTTTGACATTTCTAACTCAATATCACAGACCTGATTTGCCCGAATGAAAATGCATCAACCCACTACAAATGTAAATATCTAATAATCCACATAATAATCAATAACAACCATCCACTGGGTGATGATGTCACGCCCTGACCATAGAGAGCTTTCATTCTCTATGTTGGTTAGGTCGGGGTGTGATTTAGTGTGGGTCATCTAGGCGTTTATATGTCAATGTTGGCCTGTTATGGTTCCCAATCAGAGGCAGCTTTTTATCGTTGTCTCTGATTGAGGATCATATTTAGGCAACCATTTTCCCTTTGTGCTTTGTGGGATCTTGTGTTTGTGTAGCTGCCTGTGAGTAGTCCAGAACGTCACGTTTCGTTTGTGCTTGGTTTTTTTTGTTTGGTGAGTTTCTATTTATTAAAATATGTGGAACTCTACGCACGCTGCGCCTTGGTCCATTCCTTATGACGAACGTGACAGATGATTTATATACTATATATCCAATAGAAAGATGTATATACAGTATTTGTTCATCAAAATCTTTGTGTTTTCATTAATAAAATTATTATAAAAAAAGACTAGATGGCGTAATGTGCTCGAAGATGTCCTCTGGTGGTTCAAATGAACATTAGTACTGCGACTCACTGAATGATATCACAGCATACCGCGCACTATACTACTGTATTATGAAACTTTTAAATGAGGAACCACTGTACCAAACGAGCTAAACGCCTTCTATACTCGCTTCGACGCAAGCAACACTGAGCCATGTGTGCGAGCACCAGCTGTTCCGGATGACTGTATGATCACACTCTCAGTAGCCTATGTGAGTAAGACCACAGGTTAACATTCACAAGGCCGCAAGGACGACGCATACTCAGAGCATGCGCAGACCAGCTGGCAAGTGTCTTCACTGACATTTTCAACCTCTCTCTGACCCAGTCTGTAATACCTACATGTTTCAAGCAAGCCACCATAGTCTCTGTGCCTAAGAACGCCAATGTAACCTTTACAGTCCCCAAGTCCAAATGACTACCTCCCCCGTAGCACTTATATCTGGAGCCATGAAATGCTTTCAAATGCTGGTCATGGCTCACAACACCATCATCCCAGAAACCCTGGACACACTCCAATTCACATACCGCCCCAACAGATCCACAGATAACACAATCTCTATTGCACTCCACACTGTCCTTTCCCACCTGGACAAAAGGAACACCTACATGAGAATGCTGTTCATTGACTACAGCTCAGCTTACAACACCATAGTGCCCTCCAAGCTCATTACTAAGCTAAGGACCCTGGGACTGAACACCTCCCTCTGCAATTGGATCCTGGACTTCCTGACGGGCCGCCCCCAGGTGGTGAGGGTAGGCAACAACACATCTGCCACGCTGACCCTCAACACGGGGGCCCCTCAGGGGTTCGTGCTTAGTCCCCTCCTGTACTCCCTGTTCACACACAACTGTGTGGCTGTGCACCACTCCAACACCATCATTAAGTTTTCCAATGACACAAGGGTGGTAGTAGGCCTAATCGACGACGATGAGACAGCCTATAGGGAGGAGGTCAGAGACCTGGCAGTGTGGTGCCAGCACAACAACCTCTCCCTCAACATGGGCAAGACAAAGGAGCTTATCGTGAACTACAGGAAACGGAGGGCCCAACACGTCCCCATTCACATCGATGGGCTGTAGTGGAGCAAGTAGAGAGCTTCAAGATCCTCGGTGTCCACATCACTAAGGACCGATCATGGTTCAAACACACCAACAGTCGTGAAGAGGGCACGGCAATGCCTATTGTAATGGTCTGTGTGTAGCTGGTGCAGAGGAGTCAGGCGCAGGACAGCAGGGATGAGTAACACAAGTAACTTTAAGTTAGTAACACTTTAACCTGATGAGGACCAGAGGGCGCTGTTTTCACTTTGGGGGAAAATCGTACCCAATTTAAACGGCCTCGTACTCAATTCTTGCTCGTACAATATGCATATTATTATTACTATTGGATAGAAAACACTCTCTAGTTTCTAAAACCGTTTGAATTTTGTCTGTGGGTAAAACACAACTCATTTGGCAGCACACTTTCTGACCAGGAAGTGGAAAGTCTGAAATCGATGCTGTGTTCAAGTGGCTGCCTATAAATGGGCATGATACGTATGACTATACGTGCACGTCATACACCTTCCCCTGGATGTCAAGAGGAAGTGAGAGGAAAAATTAGTTGATTATCTCTGTCTGAGGTTGAATAAACCATCTTGGAACAACGTGTCCCCCATTTTCTATTTTCTGCAAGGCACGTGTTGGGACCTGTTATTGCCTACTGGAAAGCTGTCGTTATGGGTGAATACTCTCTCCGGCTTTGATTTTATTTGATACATGTCACAATATCATCGTAAAGTATGTTTTTTCAATATAGTTTTATTAGACTATTGAAATTTATTCGGGACATTAGGCGTGTTGCGTCGTTTGCGTTTGTTCACGAAGGAGAGGTTAGCACCACCTGGCCAGTGTGCTTGCTAATTCAAGAGGGAAAGAGTTCGTTCTGAATCCAAGCAACGACGGTTCTGGACAAAGGACCCCTTGTACAACATTCTGATGGAAGATCAGCAAAGGTAGGAACCATTTTGTGATGCTATTTCATATATCTGTCGAACTGTGTACTAGTAGCTTTGCGCTCAGGTTTTGGTTATTCCCTTACCATAACTAAGTCTTATGTCGTAATGAAGATATTTTTAGAATTCTAACACTGCGATTGCATTAAGAACTAATGGATCTATCGTTTCCTATACAACATGTATTTTTTTGTAATGTTTATGAATAGCTATTTGGTCAGAATAGGTGAGAGTCTAATAGAAATATCCGCACATTCTGGGAAAAATATGCTACGTTAGCACGTTATGCTACGTTATGCTACGTTGTATAACCACGGATTTTAGCTCTAAATATGCACATTTTCGAACAAAACATAAGTGTATGTATAACCTGATGTTATGGGACTGTCATCTGAGGAAGGTTTATGAAATGTATTATCTTTTGCTGGTTTATTCGCTAACGCTAACGTGCCTATTGCTATCGCTAACGTGCCTTGATGAATGAATGCGGTAGTGTGGTAGGCTATTGTAGTAAGCTAATATAATGCTATATTGTGTTTTTGCTGTAAAACACATAAAAAATCGGAAATATTGGCTGTATTCACAAGATCTTTGTCTTTCATTTGCTATACACCATGTATTTTTCAGAAATGTTTTATGATGAGTATTTCGGTATGTCACGTTGGTGTCTGTAATTATTCTGGCTGCTTTCGGTGCAATTTCTGATTGTAGCCGCAATGTAAACTATGATTTATACCTGAAATATGCACATTTTTCGAACAAAACATACATTTATTGTATAACATGTTATAAGACTGTCATCTGATGAAGTTGTTTCTTGGTTTCTTTGGTTTGTTCTAGGTTAGTTTGGTTGATTTTGTGCATGCTACCTGTGCTGTGAAAAATGTCTGTGCTTTTTTCTATTTGTTGGTGAGCTAACATAAATATATATTGTGTTTTCCCTGTAAAACATTTAAAAAATCCGACATGTTGGCTGGATTCACAAGATGTGATTTGTAAGTCGCTCTGGATAAGAGCGTCTGCTAAATGACTTAAATGTAAATGTATGTGTATCTTTCATTAGCTGTATTGGACTTGTTAATGTGTGAAAGTTAAATATTTCTAAAAAATATTTTTGGAATTTCGCGCTCTGCCTTTTCAGTGGAATGTGGGAGGAGTTCCGCTAGCGGAACGCTGGGGCTAGAAAGGTTAACACAAGTAACACTTTAACTTCAAATATTCCAATAACATGTCGTAATACCTAGCCCACAATAACGGACCGAACATACATAAAACAATCACGCACACAAAAACCATGGGGAAAACAGAGGGTTAAATAATGAACATGTAATTGGGGAATTGAAACCAGGTGTGTAAAACAAAGACAAAACAAATGGAAGTGGATCAGCGACGGCTAGAAGGCCAGTGACGTCGACCGCAGAACGCCGCCCGAACAAGCAGAGGGACCGACTTCGGCGGAAGTCGTGACACCTATTCCCGATCAGGAGGCTGAAAAGATTTACAGCTGTACAACTGAGAGCATCTTGATTGGCTGCATCACTGCTTGGTGTCAGAGGAAGGCCCAACAAATGGTCAGACTCCAGCCACCCAAGTCATAGACTGTTCTCTCTGCTATTGCACGGCAAGCGGCACTGGAGGGCCAAGTCTGGGACCAAAAGGCACCTGAACAGCTTCTACTCTCAAGCCATAAGACTGATGAACAGTTAATCAAATGGCTACCTGGACAATTTACATTGACCCACTTTTTTATTTATCTTAATTGTTTTGCACCGACTCCCTTGCACTCGCTCTGTGTACACTCAGTAAACTGTACCCACACTCTCACACATACTACACTGACACTCCCACACACACAATGCATATTGACGCCACACACAAACTAACACACTTTCACACTTCACATACGCTGCTGCTACTCTATTTATTATATATCCTGATTGCCTAGTCACTTTTACCCCTACCCACATGTACACACAAGTATTTAACATTTGTGTGACTTTCCTCGTCTATCAGTGTCTCCGTGTTTTGTTACTTGTCATGTTTTGTGGTTTATTTTGTGGACCCCAGGAAGAGTAGCTGATGCTTCTGCATAAGCTAATGGGGATCCAAATAAACAGCGCAGTTGTTACTGTATGACTTACTGTACAGCTGAAACAATGACACTGGGTTGGGGAATCAGAAGTTCTTGAACTGATACTGTACAGTAAACACACAGAGATGGACATGCTACTCAACTGCGACTTGTTACAAAGCAGATCTTCATGACAAACGTGTGAGCGGAAATCAAAAACTGATGCTAATATTGCCTGGAACATTGCACATCACTGGGAGATTGAACACACCTTAGTTCTCCTGCTGGAGGCTGTTTTCTGCTGTTTGTGGAACACAACAGAGATGGAACACAACTCAGCCACTGTCAAAAATTATGTGCTGGTTATTGACCCAAACTTGACCACCATATTCAATTAAGGACTAATATCTTTCCCAGACACTTCTGCCCCATGCTCAGGAGGTTTGGTGGGTAAAACGTGGCCTTTGTAAGAAATTGTATAAGATACTGGTAACTTGTTTTAACCACTTCTCAACATAAGCTATAACTTGGCACAACATCCACCCATCCCCCACTATACCCCCACATTTTGTACCTTGTTAAGTAACCACAGACCCACATACTCAACCCTCCCCCATGAATAGGACTGAGTTAAAACAGATGCACATGCATTCTGCTCAAGGATGAGACTTTAAGACAATGAACTGTGGGAAGGGCCAATGGAAACGTCGACATCAGGCCGAACAGGATTACCCACGACCCAGATCGACCAATCGGAAGGCCAGACGACAAGATCAACCTACTTTGCTTGTTGCCTATATAATCTGTATGTACTGTGTAGAGGGCCTCTTTCCCAGACGATTCCATACGAATCAGACAGAAAGGAGCCGTGCTGCACGCTTTGCCTAATATTTTTACACTTGAATAAACCTGCCTTATTATACAATTATCCACCTCGTCCTATGTCTCCACTTGTTCTCCTGTCTCCAGTAAACGTTTTATCAACAGAACTTGGTAAGCAGAGGATGGTTAAGACATCTTTGATTTCGGTCCAATAGAAAGTTGATCAGACAGGAGACGCGTGGGAGAAAGATTCGAGAAGGAGAGGTGACCTGTTTTGAGGGAGAATCGCGATTCAACTCACCCAGGAAACTGATCAAAAGAGCTCGAAACTAAAAGGTAAGCAGATGCCTGTTTAATCAAAATCTGTATATTGTATTATAGCCAATATCTAAATTCAATGATCAGAAGTACTGTGGTGAGTGTGAATTGTTGTTAAATTTATGTGGAATTGTTTAGAATCTAAGGCATTGTGTAAAGATATTTGCGAAGTATAAAATCAAGTCGTATTAGTAATCTGGAACTAGTTGAATTGTTCTTCAACTAGGAGTATCGGGGATAAATCTAAGCTTGATGAAGTGTTGAAATGTAATGTGATCTGTTCAAGTCGTATTAGTAATCTGGAACTAGTTGAATTGTTCTTCAACTAGGAGTATCGGGGATAAATCTAAGCTTGAACTAGGAGTAATGGTATTAAACCTGAAACTCAAAGTGTTGAAATGTAATGTAGTCTGTTCAAGTCGTATTAGTAATCTGGGGCTAGTGGAAATGGCACCCCAATAGGAGCATCGGTGATAAATCTAAGCTTGGCATATCGGGATTCAAGTTGCATTAGTAATCTGGGACTAGTCGAAATATTCTTCAACTAGGAGCATCGGTGATAAATCTAAGCTTGAACTAGGAGTAATGGTATTAAACCTGAAACTCTCCAAATTAATGTGAGTGATTGAACGTTCCACGAGACCGATTGCTACTAATTAGCCATATGCTAAGTTGAGGCTGTGTTGAAGTGACCGCCGAGTCTACTGTGAAGCAGTTATTTTCTGTTGAGAAGTTGACTTGATTTTTCTCTCTCGTGCTGTTGGGATTGATTTAAGAATTAGAATTCAGTTGATAATTATTCTAGAAGCGCTAGGATACACCATATATTGTCCCAAAAGGACACGTTTGAAATACTTTGGGAAAGTATTTAATTAATTAAGTTAGTTTTTGAGTTTTCAGTTTTTTAATTCGTTTTTGAGAAAAATGAGTCCTAGAATTAATTAAATATTTATTCTAGAAACGCTTGAATATACTAATATAATGTCCCGAAAGGACATTTCTGAAATGTTTTGGCAAAGTATTTAAATAATCGAAAAAGTGAAAACGAATAATAACTTTTTGAAAATAGTTCCTAAAATTATTATTATATTTAAAATAGAAGCGCTAGATAATACTAGTAGATTGTTCCAAAAGGATATTGCCGAAATACTTTGGGAAAGTATTTAATTAATTCGCCAAACATAAAGCAATAAAATTCTTTGTACACAAGGGGGAGACAGACACCAGAGATAAGACTGTGTCAGCACCAGAGATACATTGCTAGTTTTGGCCAGTGATGGGCTAAGTGCACCAAAATAGCATAGAGCCAGACATAGCTTAACGACAAAATGGCCACGACCACCGTCCCCAAACACAAATTCAATGAATACTTAGATCAGAGAATGAAAGATAGATCAGGGGGAAAGATGCAGTATAAGGAAGTTAAGAAGGTGTGGGAAGGAGTGAGGCTAAAATGGACACAGGCAGGATACCTCAGTGGGGTGGCCCCATCAAAAGGGCAACTCCTCACTATGGAGAAGGAATTAGAGGAAGTAGTGAAGGAAGGGATAGAAAGTGAAGTTGAAAGGAATAAGAACCACTTATTCAAAAAGGAAGGTACAAAACAGAGGGAGAAAGCAGAGGCAGAGCTAAAAATAGGCACATGGGCGATTGAGGAAATCAGAAGAGCGCTCCCTTACAGAAAACCTGATATGATGGGGGTGGTCACTGGAGCCCCAACTGACACCAAAGAGGGCATGTCCAACAATAATGACGCCCCACCTACCACCACAGCAGCCCCATCGGCCCCAACCCATTTATACCCAGAACTGCCACAGGGAGAGAAAATAACACCACCTCCCTATTTTCAAAATCCATTTACACACCTCCCTCAAAACCCTTTTTTGACCCCTGCTGTGGTACAGGCACCGGTGTTTGTGGTGCATGGAGGACACCTAAAAGGAAGCATGACTTTGGGGATCCAAGAAGGGCAACTCGTGTGTGAAGAGAGGCCTGATCATCGAGAAAGGGAGGAAAGGGACAGAGCGCACACACAGGGACGTGGGGGGGGTTCGAACCCCGCCTCACTACAGGGACATGGTGGGTCTCAACCAGGCCCTTTGAAGAAAGAAGACAGAGAGCTGATTCAGTTTTCTTCCACTCCAAACCCAGACTGGTTCAGAAACAGAACACGGGGGGATAGTCAAATAGTCTCTGAAGGGTCATGGTCGCCACCAGGACAATGTTCCTCTGGAGCCTCATTAAGAGGGAACCACAGCAAGGACGATGAAGGTGAGAACAGAACAGGACAAGATGAAGAGGAGGAGGAGCGAGACCTCAGGGAGTCACTGGCACGGGCCAGATCTATGATAGAAGATGTTGAACGTGGAGAGGGCTCGTACCATCAAAGGCTTTTGCACTCTTGAAAACAGATCTCTAAGTGGCAGCAGCCTTAACAGCACCTGACTAAAAAAAACAAGTTCCATCTGGATGTTTCTGAAAAAGAAGGATTTACATCATCCATCCTTTTCCAGAACCTAGAGGGGGAGAGTAGAGTGTTGATGTATCACTCCTCCAAACTGGACCACATTGAAGAAGGACAAACCACATGCTCCAGGTATGTGGCTGCAGTGGCAAAAGCTATTGGAAAAACAGCCCACATGATAATGTGCCATACATTGGAAATCCACACCCACCATGGGGTTGCAGCATATCTGATGAGCAAAGAATTCACGTTCAGCGCTGAAAGTAAAACGAAAATCCAGAATAAATGCACACAATCACACATCACATTTGTCAACACTGACAAAAACATGGCAGACGCACTCAATGCTGAAGAAGGTCTGCCCCACTCCTGTGCAGAAAGAGCTGCACAAGAACTGAAACTGAGACCTGACCTGGGGAACGAACCACTCACCAACCCGGACCTATGGTTATACACAGATGGATGCTGCTATAGAGGAGAGGAAGGGAACATAGCAGCATACGCAATGGTGCAGCAGCTCCCGGATAGATCACATGTGACTTTGGAATCTGCCATCATCACACACCTGCATCAGCCCAGTTAGCTGAAATCATAGGGTTGACACAAGCTCTGGAAAGAGCTGAAGGAAAGACTGTAAACATCTACACCGACTCAGCGTATGCTCATGGAGCAGTCCACTCATACCAAGGTATGGAGTTCCAAGGCAAATCAGATCCGACAAACGGGTCCCATTTCAGTAACCAACACCTGAGACAGGTGGAGGAAAGATTGGGTATTGTACACAAGTTTGGGTTAGTGTACAGGTCACAATCTCAAAAGTCTCGTGGAACGCGCCAATCAAATGTATGTGCAGGTTTGAAGTTGATTTGGGTTGAAGCCCTGCCCCTGGCGTTGCTGGCCATGAGAGCCTCTCCAGGTGCAGGCACCCATCTCTCTCCTCATGAGATAATGGTTGGAAGAATTATGCTTGGTCCACCAAGGGAGGGAGGTCATATGCCCGCCCTTGATGTATAACAAATTGTAATGTCTGATAATTGACGGAACTTTCTGCAGCTCTCTCCACACAGATTCACAAGGTCCAAATGGGGAAGCTGACAGGAGATCCGCCATCACTGGTAAAAATTGGTGACTGGGTGGGGTAAAAGTCCACAAGAGAAAGTGGCTAGAACCCAGGTGGACTGGACTGTACGAAGTGAGGGAGGTTACTTCACACTCAGTCCAGGTCAAAGGTAAATCAGGCGCACCTTGGCACCACCTCACACATTGCACTCCAGCCCCAATCCCTTCTAGAACACTGACAGAAGTCAGAGCTGAATTAAACAGCTTAACTTCTTGGAACTATAGGGGGTGCTGTTCCGCATTAGCATATTTGGGTCTCCAAATTAAACTGCCTCGTGCTAAATTCTTGATCGTACAATATGCATATTATTGTTATTATTGGATAGAAAACACTTTCTAGTTTCTATAGCCGTTGGAATTTTGTCTCTGAGTGGTACAGAACAATATCTACAGCACTTTTCATGACAGGGGTCAGATTTCAGAAATTTTTACCCCTGATCTGGAGTCTGTTTTTAAGGCGACAGTGAATGCTATGAAGAAACCGACACTGCCTACGTCTTCCTCTGGGTGTCTGTACGTCATCACGTTTTGAATGGAGTCTATTGCACAATCACAGCCACTATAAAACAAGAAAACGTAGAAGTACCGCTCTCTTCCTGCATGCGTCGTGCGCAAGATGGGCATCAGACCTGCCTCCTTCCAAATCGTTGTTTAGAGAGTGATATTTCTCCGGTCATGTTTTTAGTCGTTATAGTTGTTAAAAACATCATAATGTAGTTAATTTGAACCGTTTTATAGCAATTTATATCCGTTTAGTGCGATTTTGAGGAATTTCTTTGTTGTGCACTCTGAAACTTTGGACACGTTTTGGGGTCCCGTTCGATCGTTAGTGGATATTTCGAAGGACAGAGGACATCTATCGACCAAAAGAAGATTACAACATAGAAAGGATACATTGCCCAAGAATCTGATGGAAGAACAGCTCAAAGTAAGCAATATTTAATATGATAAATCGTTGTTCTGTCGAAATATTTTAAACGCATATTTCGCCATTTTGTTTGTTATCGCGTCACTTGGCGAACCCTGTATTGAAAAGTAAGGATAATTTTAAAAATGTAAGTCAGCGGTTGCATTAAGAACTAATTTGTCTTTCGATTCCTGTCAACCCTGTATTTTTTAGTCAAGTATATGATTAGCTTTCGATTAAACTAGATCACTCTGAAAGCTGACGTCCCTCATTTTGATGCTTGAGTTGCTACTATTTTCATTGTATAACCACGGTTTTGTATGGCTAAATATGCACATTTTCGAACAAACTGTATATGTATGTTGTAAAATGATGTTACAGGAGTGTCATCGGAAGAATTCTGAGAAGGTTAGTGAAAAAATTAATATATTTTGGCGGTGATTACGTTATAGCGCTCTTTGGCTGGAATCGATGCTCTGGTAACGTTTTCACATGTGGTATGCTAACTTATCGATTTATTGTGTTTTCGCTGTAAAACGCTTAGAAAATCTGAAATATTGTCTGGAATCACAAGATCTGGGTCTTTCCATTGCTATGCTTTGTCTATTCTTATGAAATGTTTTATTAAGAGTAAATTGGTCATACACGTTGCTCTCTATAGTAATTCTAGTCGTCTTGTGATGGTCGGTGCAATTGTAAACTGTGATTTCTATTTGAAATATGCACTTTTTTCTAACAAAACCTATCCTATACCATAAATATGTTATCAGACTGTCATCTGAAGAGGTTTTTTCTTGGTTAGTGGCTATCAATATCTTAGTTTAGCCGAATTGGTGATAGCACCTGAAGTAGTAAGAAACTGATGGAGTTAGAAAAGTGGTGTATTTTGCTAACGTGTTTAGCTAATAGATTTACATATTTTGTCTTCCCTGTAAAACATTTTAAAAATCTGAAATGGTGGCTTTATTCACAAGATCTGTATCTTTCATCTGGTGTCTTGGACTTGTGATTTAATGATATTTAGATGCTACTATCTACTTGTGAAGCTATGCTAGCTATGCTAATCAGTGTGTGGGGGGATGGGGGGTGATCCCGGACCCGGGGTAGAGGCTCGTTAGAGGTTAAATTCAATTCCAAATGAAGACATTCCTGACTCAGGGGATGCGGCATCAAACTCCGCCTCCCCTGATAAAGGAACATCGCCCAGTTAGAGGGACATTTCTCCCTCCCTGGGCAAGGCTAGGGATATCTGGCCCCTTATTTGTGATATTCCTACTGATATTTGGGGTGTCCCTGGGCACTTTCACATGGTTAATAGAATAACTATAACCGGATCCCCATGGATGTATGTCACGGACACTCTAGTCTAACTAGGTAATAATAGATTTAAAAAATTACAAAAAAATCAAAATTTAGAAAACAATAGTTAAAATAAGAAACTAATATGGCTCAAATTGAGAAGGTTGAATAAGAGTGGGTGGAGAGCTGTGCAGAGAATGGACAGAAGATGGCAGTATTACAGCACCCAACGGTCTCCCAGCCGACGGGGAGCCTGGTTGAATGCTGGTGACATAATTTTGTTTTTTGGAGTAAACATTAAGGTTAAGGGTTTCCGTGTTCCCAGAGATAAGATATCTTAAAAGAATACACTCATATTGGAATAGGAGTTTTACTTTCTGAGTTTTATTTAGGCAAGGGACTTTGAGAAGATAAAGGGTTCTTTTGGTATGTCTAGATATGGTATGGAACACGAATGTAGGTGTAACCTTTTGACCTATTTTCTGTTTTCGTTGCATTTTCCGGTGACTTGATCACTCACGGGGAAATGTAGTGAGAATAATGAATTTGTGTCATTTGGGATACTAGTTTTGAGGTAAATTGATTATAATAAAGTTTATAACTATTTACCATAAGGTTAGCATTTGTATTGGCCATTAGAAGATAGAGATAGGTTAATTAAGGTTATGTAAGGACTTTAGAGATTGACACTATAAGACATGTTGTTATTTTTAAATCCATGATTTCAGAAAAAGTCAAAACAGTGAGACACTTAGTTAATATTGCAAAGGAACACATAGTTGTTATTGAATTTTTATTTTAAAAAAGGCAGACAGAGGGGTCTACCCCGCACTGTTGAGACCTTGAAGGTTTGAGAGCAGGGTGATGAGGGTGGACCAGGAAATGAGCAAGGTAGGCTGTGAAATAAGATAGGAGAGAAAGGGTTTAACATATATAAGCAGCACAGATACATTTCAAAGTAGATAAGTCACTTGACAGAGAATTGGAAAAGAATAGATATGAATGTACGCCCAAGGGAGAATTGGATATGCGGCGAATAAAAGGGACGTTCCTATAATATGATGTACTAAGTCATTATTTAGAGTAGGTAAGGTTGATACCTGGCCAGAGCCAGGTATCAAACGGGGGAGGGTACATTGTGGTCTAGGATAGGATGGGGCCTATTGGATAATAAACTTAACTTTTACTGCCTCAGAAACCCGGATCCGGGAGCACCCCCCACCCCCCACACACTGATTAGCATAGATAGCATAGCTTCAGAAGTAGATAGTAGCATCTAAATATCATTAAATCACAAGTCCAAGACACCAGATGAAAGATACAGATCTTGTGAATAAAGCCACCATTTCAGATTTTTAAAATGTTTTACAGGGAAGACAAAATATGTAAATCTATTAGCTAAACACGTTAGCAAAATACACCACTATTCTAACTCCATCAGTTTCTTACTCCTTCAGGTGCTATCACCAATTCGGCTCAACTAAGATATTGATAGCCAATAACCTATAAAAAAAACCATCAGATGACAGTCTGATAACATATTCATGGTATAGGATAGTTTTTGTTAGAAAAAAGTGCATATTTCAGGTAGAAATCACAGTTTACAATTGCACCGACCATCACAAATCCACTAGAATTACTAGATAGAGCAACGTGTATGACCAATTTACTCATCATAAAACATTTCATAAAAATAGACAAAGCATAGCAATGGAAAGACCCAGTTCTTGTGATTTCAGACCATATTTCAGATTTTCTAAGCGTTTTTCAGCGAAAACACAATAAATCGATAAGTTAGCATACTACATGTTCCAACGTTACCAGAGCATCGATTCCAGCCAAAGAGCGCTATAACGTAACCACCGCCAAAAGATATTAATTTTTTCACTAACCTTCTCAGAATTCTTCCGATGACACTCCTGTAACATCATTTTACAACATACATATACAGTTTGTTCGAAAAGGTGCATATTTAGCCATACAAAACCGTGGTTACACAATGAAAATACTAGGAAATCAAGCCTCAATATGTCTGACGTCATCTATCAGAGTGATCTAGTTTAATTAAAAGCTAATCATATACTTGACTAAAAAATACAGGGTTGACAGGAATCGAAAGACAAATTAGTTCTTAATGCAACCGCTGATTTACATTTTTAAAATTATCCTTACTTTTCAATACAGGGTTGGCCAAGTGAAGCTATACCAAACAAAATGGCGATGTATGCGTTTAAAATATTTCGACAGAAACACGGTTTATCATATTAAATATTGCTTACTTTGAGCTGATCTTCCATCATATTCTTGGGCAATGTATCCTTTCTATGTTATAAACGTCTTTTGGTCGATAGATGTCCTCTGTCCTTCGAAATGTCCATCACCAACGACCGACACCCTAAAGCGTGTCCAAACTTTCAGAGTGCACGACAAAGAAATTCCTCAAAATCGCACTAAACGGATATAAATTGATATAAAACGGTTAAAATTCACTACATTATGATGTTTTTAACAACTATAACGACTGAAAACATGACCGGAGAAATACTGCTGGTTAGAAAACGATTTGGAACGAGGCAGGTCCGATGGCCTTCACGCTTGAGGCGCACGTTGAGAAAGAGGGGTCTCTGTACATTTTTGTCATTTATAATGGCTGTGAACGTCCCATAGACTTCATTGAAAACGTGATGACGTACAGACACCCAGAGGAAGACGTAGGTAGTGTCGGTTTCTTCATAGCATTCACTGTGGCCTTATAAACAGACCCCAGATCAGAGGTAAAAATTTCTGAAATCTGAACCCTGTCATGAAAAGTGCTGTAGAAATTGTTCTGTACCACTCAGAGACAAAATTTCAACTCCTATAGAAACTATAGACTGTTTTCTATCCAATAATAACAATAATATGCATATTGTACGATCAAGAATTGAGTACGAGGCAGTTTAATTTGGAAATGTAAAAAAAAAAATAATGCTAACAGCTCCCCCTATTGACAAAAGGTTAATTAAAAATTTCTAGCTAAAAAATAGGCATAGAAGTTAAATATATAATCAGATAAAACAAATGAGAAACTGGTGGTTAACCAAACCTGTATGTCCAGGATTCTATGCGTTGCAGGTGAATTAAAGGAGAAGGTGAATCACTCGACCTGGGAGCATATCGCACTTGGAGGGTGAGACAAACTGACACTGCCGAATGATCACAGAGTTAAGGAGAAGAACTGTTGCTAATAAAGCTCGGGGGTCAACTCCTTAATGAAAAATCCCTGACCCCGTCCTTTCATCACTGTGAACGTTCATAGAAGTGAAAGTGTTGCTTGAGCTCTGGCTGATGATGTGTTCTCTGGGAGAGGATGTGGTTTTACAGGACTGCTTCAGGTCCTGAGCTGTCTGATTAGGATACGATGGGGATGTTACCATCACAGTACTGCCAGAGCCACCACCAGTTCCAACGGACCAGGGATTCAGCCGGCCTCCTCCACCACTTCAAGACCAAGTCCCACACCACCACCTAAGCTCTCCAATCCGGTACAGGTAATAAATGTGAAAGACATCTCAGATAGTGAACAATTGGGGACTGAAACTGGTTATGAGGAAAGGGAGAATATGTGGTTGGCCTACAAAACAATAAATAGAAAGGACTGTGTCGCATGTGGACATGCCAGACCTATTCTGGCTGCTCACCCATTTGCCCTAAGTAATGGAGAAGGTTGGATGTGTATATTGGAAAGTTTAAGCCAAATTCAACCCTGTGTAAAACTGAGTCTTGTGTTCCCAGAAGTCCCTCCCCAGATGGTACCGTGGGGAGTTAAGGCATATGGGGGATATTACAGCTGTATCACTGGTACAGGTAGGGGTATAGACTATGGGAGGCTCCCTACTACTGCCTGCATCACTAATGCCACTATTAACTAGAGGTGTTGCTGATGTATGGTGGATGTGTGGACCTGCCAGGCGATTGACCCCATTTTGAAAGGAAATTGCCGTTGCACATGTGCTTTGGCCAGTCTGATAACACCATTGCCAATTATTGAAGTTACAGCTAATCAACTTCTGGGAGCTGCACATGACACAGAGGCTCGGAACCAACCCAGGAGACGGCAGAACCGTGACGCTCCTTGGTCCGAGGGTACAGATAACATCCACACCAACCTGTTGGGGGTCCTAATAGGGGTCCCCCCACGAATTCCAGGCATTAACTTCTTGCGACTACAGGGGGTGCTGTTTTCTCATTAGCATAATTGCATTACAGATTAAACGGCTCCCTACTAAATTCTTGCTCGTACAATATGCATATTATTACTATTATTGGATAGAAAACACTCTCTAGTTTCTATAGGCGTTGGAATTTTGTCTCTGAGTGGAACAGAACTCATTCTACAGCAATTTCCCTGACATGGAGTCAGATTTCACACATTTTGGCCCCTGATCTGGAGTCAGTTTAAAGGCCACTGTGAACGCTATCAGGATACGGACACTGCTTACGTCTTCCCCTGGATGCCTTTACGTGATGACGATTTGAATGGTATCGATTGCGCAATCACAGCCCCTATAAAACAAAAACACGTGTAGGTAGGAACTCTTTTCCAGATGCGTCGGGCGCGCGGTGGACACCGACCTGCTCTTTTTCCAAGCATTAGTGTAGCCAGTTATTTTTCTCCGGTCATGTTTCTACTCGTTATAGGAGTTAAAAACATCATAAGGTAGTTAATTTAAACCGTTTTATAGCAATTTATATCCGTTTAGTGCGATTTTGGGACATTTATTTCTGAGACACTGTGAATCTCTGGGCACGGTTCCAGTTCATGCCGAACGCAATGGGCATTTCTACATGGCTAGAGGACAGCTTTCGACCAAAAGACGATTAGACCCAAGAAAGGATTCTTTGCCCAAGATTCTGATGGAAGAACAGCTCAAAGTAGGAACAATTTATTATGATAAATCGTGTTTCTGTCGAGAAATGTTAATCGCTTATGACGCCATTTTGTTTGACGTAGCTTCGCTTGGCGCAAACTGTATTGAAAAGTAAGGATAATTTAAAAAATGTAAATCAGCGATTGTATTAAGAATTAAATTGTCTATCAATCGCTGTCCACCCTATATTTTTTAGTCACGTTTATGAGTATTTATGTATACGACTAGATCACTGTCTAATATGGCGCACGACATTGTCTGACCAGCTGGGCAACTTTTGTCATTGTCTAACCATGATTTTGGTGGCTAAATATGCACATTTTCGAACAAACTGTATATGTATGTTGTAATGTGATGTTACAGGAGTGTCATCTGAAGAATTCTGAGAAGGTTAGTGAAAAAATTAATATATTTTGGCTATGTTTACGTTATCGCTCTCTTTGGCTAGAATCAATGCTCTGGTAACGTTTGCATATGTGGTATGCTAATATAACGATTTATTGTGTTTTCGCTGTAAGACACTTAGAAAATCTGAAATATTGTCTGTATTCACAGGATCTGTGTCTTTCGATTAGTGTATGCTGTGTATTTTTACGAAATGTTTGATGATTAGTAATTAGGTAAACACGTTGCTCTATGTATTTATTCTAGTCCATTTGTGACGGTGGGTGCAATTGTAAACTATGATATCTACCTGAAATATGCACATTTTTCTAACAAAACCTATCCTATACCATAAATATGTTATCAGACTGTCATCTGATGAGGTTTTTTCTTGGTTAGTGGCTATCAATATCTTAGTTTAGCCGAATTGGTGATAGCACCTGCTGGAGTAAGAAACTGATGGAGTTAGAAAAGTGGTGTCTTTTGCTAACGTGGTTAGCTAATAGATTTACATATTTTGTCTTCCCTGTAAAACATTTTAAAAATCTGAAATGGTGGCTTTATTCACAAGATCTGTATCTTTCATTAGGTGTCTTGGACTTGTGATTTAATGATATTTAGATGCTACTATTTAATTGTGACGCTATGCTAGGCTATGCTACTCAGTGTGGGGGGGGGTGGGGGGTGATCCCGGACCCGGGGTAGATACTTGTGAAAGGTTAAACAGAAATGATGGTCTGTGGCATCTGATGCCCACCATTGGGCCAGCTATTGTTGATACTAAACAAAATGCCTGGATCAATTATATCTTTAATATAATCAACAATGATTTGTCAACTACACCCACACTGCACTTAGGGGGATGGCTGAACAATTGGATGCCACCTCTCGAACTGCTAGACAGAATAGGCTAGCACTAGACATGATACTGGCCAACCAGGGAGGTGTATGTAAAATGATTGGAGAACAGTGTTGCACGTTTGTCCCTAAACAATACTAGTCCGGATGGGAGCATGTCAAAAGCTCTGAGTGGGTTGGCGAGGTTATCAGTGGAGATGAAGGGTCTTGCAGGTGTGGAGGAGAGTGGACTGTTCCCCTGGCTGGGTGGTTGTTTTGGTAAGTACACTGCAATGATGATTACTGGATTTCTGACACTAGTTGTTGTTTTTCATTTTTGTGTTGCCTGTATCATACCTTGTTTGAAGAAGTCTGTTACAGATGTGGAAAGGGCCTATGGTATGATGCCGCTGCTTGATGCTCCAGTTGGAGAGGCTGATACGAAAACAAGCTTCCGCAGGAAAGTGGGCTTGACAGAGGAGGACCCTTGGTTTGCTGTAGTTGATGTTGTCGAATGAATAAAAAGTGATGTTTGTCCTCCCTGTTGTGAAGGTTTGAAGTTCCCGGGTGGCGACGAGCCCACCTGGTACAGGTTGTATAGAGGGATGGACCTGAGGGTTTAACATATTCTCGTTTTTTGGGTTACTAATGTGCTCCAGGTGTAGTTATTGGAGTGGTCTCCTTTTTGGTCCTTGCTCATTTACGACTCAACTTACATTGATGCTATTGGTGTCCCTAGGGGGTGCCAGATGAATATAAACTGGTGGACTAAGTGACAGCTGGGTTTGAATCTTCTGTCTGTTGGTGGTGTACAGTTAATAAAAATGTGGACAGAATTAACTACATTCATTTTAATGTCCAGAAACTGGGCAATTGGACTCAACAAGGCTTCGAGGCGGTCCATGGACAATTGGCAGCTACGTCCCTGATGGCATTTCAAAATAGAATCGCGGTTGATATGTTATTGGCTGAACGGGGGGGGTCTGTGCAATGTTTGGTGAGCAGTGTTGTACTTTCATTCCCAATAACACAGCTACGGATGGGAGTCTGACTGTAGCATTGGAGGGACTTCGTACCCTTAATGGTAAGATGAAACAGCATTCTGGAGTGGACACTTCTATGTGGGACTCATGGATGGATGCTTTTGGTAAATATAAGACGTTGGTTTCCTCTATCCTAGTATCTATTTCCGTTTTTGCAGGCATTCTTGTACTTTGTGGATGCTGTTGCATTCCATGTGCGCGGACGCTTGCTAGCCGTGTTATCACTGCTGCCATAGACCCTAATCAGGAAAGGGCCCAAATGTTCCCATTGCTTGATGATGGGGAAGCTGGACCTGTCTATCTATTTGAGGACTAAGAAACTTTTATGTCACGTCTCTTGTGAGACGTGAAGAGGGGGAATTACAAAATTTGTCCTCTGACAAATTTTATCCCATAGCTTTGTCTTTTTTACTTTTATGTCACGTCTCTTGTGAGACGTGAAGAGGGGGATTTGTAAGAAATTGTATAAGACACTGGTAACTTGTTTTAACCACTTCTCAACATAAGCTATAACTTGGCACAACATCCACCCATCCCCCACTATACCCCCACATTTTGTACCTTGTTAAGTAACCACAGACCCACATACTCAACCCTCCCCCATGAATAGGACTGAGTTAAAACAGATGCACATGCATTCTGCTCAAGGATGAGACTTTAAGACAATGAACTGTGGGAAGGGCCAATGGAAACGTCGACATCAGGCCGAACAGGATTACCCACGACCGAGATCGACCAATCGGAAGGCCAGACGACAAGATCAACCTACTTTGCTTGTTGCCTATATAATCTGTATGTACAATGTAGAGGGCCTCTTTCCCAGACGATTCCATACGAATCAGACAGAAAGGAGCCGTGCTGCACGCTTTGCCTAATATTTTTACACTTGAATAAACCTGCCTTATTATACAATTATCCACCTCGTCCTATGTCTCCACTTGTTCTCCTGTCTCCAGTAAACGTTTTATCAACACCTTCCAATAGAAAATGTCTAATCAATCACCTCCCTTCAAACCTCCCTACATCATATGTCTGATGAACGGTGTGACGCCTCGCAGTTGCATGATTCGCGAAGATCAAATGTGACTCGTTTCAGGAAACTAGGCATATGTCACGCATCACCAGTTCACAGGAGAGGAATTGGAACGTAAACATTCATTTTCTTAATGGCGCATGCACACGGTGTACGGTGTTTCCTCCGACACATTGGTGCGGCTGGCTTCCGCGTTAAGTGGGCGTTGTGTCAAGAAGCAGTGTGGCTTGGTTGGGTCGTGTTTCAGAGAACGCATAGCTCTCGACCTTTGCCTCTCCTGAGTCCGTACGGGAGTTGAGAATATAAGAGAATCTATCACCTATAAACTGTGCATTAGTAAGTAGTCATGCCCCAAGTAAGGTCAGAGAGCGTGTCAGACGGACGGAGCCGTCCCCTTCGCCCAGAGTGCATAAAAAGACTTGGTAACAAAATGAACATTAGACCAGGAAACGTGAGGCGGGAGCTAAACGTTTGGAATGGTTGGAACTTTGAAACGCAACATGACAGATGGCAAGCTGCAGCTCATGTCCATCGTGGTCTGAATCCTAACTATCAACACGAGAGGAAGACAAACTCCCCTCTCAGACAATCACTGGTACAGATCATTAGCTGTCCTGAGTAAAATATCTTGAACTCTTCAAACCATCCTACTACCCTTGTCAAATCGCTATAGTACACTTCTCTCATCACCCCACTGGAACCATTGGCACGGCTGGCTTATCTTCAAATAAGCAACTTCAGGAGCGAATGGAACAGAGTGAACTCTGTAGTTCTGGTCAGGACTACACGATGGAGGACACCCACACGTAAATACATTCATGATTTGTTATTCCAAAGAGGTGGTGGTTGGTGTGCCAACTATATGATTAATGTGAGAATAATTCTGAAATGTATCGAAGATAAGTGTATTTTTCTCTCTCCCTCTCTCTCCATGTGGTTGGGTAAAATACCATGTTGTGTCAGTCCGCCAGGGACCTTTGTCTCAGGTATTAAGTGTGTATGTTATCCTGTTTTCTTATTTTAGTTAGCTAGTAAATAAATAATTAAACCAATAGGTGTAGTGCTGAATCATGAGTAAGGCTGGGGGTTTTGCAGATGCATGAGGTTACGAGTGTTCAGAATTTTGATAAGAAGTAATGATTAATAAGTTGACTGTTTATCGATAAAATAGATATATACCTTATATAGTTTAATTCGGGAGATGGTAACTCTTTAAACAACCTTCCGTGGTACCCCAAATCCTAATGAGTTAATTGTTACATGATTAATTTAATCGGGTAACAAAACATAGTTAATGGATGAAATAAACAACAGTCATCAGATTAATGAAAGTAAAGTCATGACACTGTACTGTATACCTTTGACTCGCAGCTCTGGGTAAAGTTGACTATTGGCACAAATCTGGGATCAGCTTACCCTTTCCAAATCAGAATATGCACAATTAGAGGGGAACACAAAACTGACCATAGATCAGTGTCTTGGAGCAACTTCATCGTACTCCACCTGGACTCTCACACGGGTCCTGGATTTTGATTGGTCAGTCACTTCAAAAGTGCAACATATTGCAGTTAGAGAATTAATGATAAACAAATCTCAACAAGAAATACATCCATGTGATTGACAAAAACGGCCAAATTCTGTCTTTATTTTAACATTTAATGGTTTCTCAGACACATTTATTTAGCAATAGTTTTTCAAAAAATAACTTTTTTGCCTTTTCTCTGATTTTCATATGTATTCAAAGCTTAATAAATCCTTGTATATCGAGTACTGAAGTTGCCTCTCTTTCTGTGAAAAATATAAATTGTGACATGTTTTATTATTTTAGCCTAGTTAATTAATTTAAGTATTTTAAAATTCCATTCATGGTGTTTTGTGTATTTTACTTATGTGTTGAATTTCCTGACATTCTGTGCAATTTTGTCAATGTATAATGAAGGTATGCTTCTGCAAACAGTATCACTACCTCCACCAGAGAAATACAAATTGACTCCATGGCAGTTATAGCCAGACCAAGGAGAGCTATTATGTGTTTATAAAAGAAGATACACAGTTAGTCCATCAGCTGTTTTGAAAAATAAAACCCAACAATTTCCCAGTAGTCCATTCTCATGTCCATGGTTCTGTGAATGGAAGAAACAGACAGTGCAGGGAACCCCTGAAATCTAAACCCAACATATTTCTGAACATGACCCAGTGAGCATACAATGTCATAATGATGTAATTGTTGTGGTTGAAATCTGTTTTTACATCAGATATCCAAATGTCTCAAGATGTCTTTTTCACGACCAATTGAATAAGTCTGGGAAAAGGCTGGACATTTTCTGAAAGACGTAAAAAAACAGAATTTTTCCGCCTGTATACAACAACCAGAATATGTCAGCCTGATGTAATTTCAACCAATGTGTCCCATTGCAAAGCTGGTCAGTCTAGAAACTATTTTAAGAACTTTACTTAAACAGTGATTCTTTCCTGTAGTAATATTATTACAACATGGACATGGCGATTACAAAACTTTTGAAAGTTTCAAAGCTCTGAATTCTCCATAGAATTTGGCAAATTCATCTCCACCACAACCACATATTTCATCACAATTGCGTCATCACACCAGCCGTACACCCTAGCATCATTATTCAAAGCCGGAGGTACATCTTATTAAATAGCATACTCACTTTTGTTCGAAGTTACTTAAATAATCAAAAATATTGCCAGCTTTCTCACAGCTTTAAATACACTCATACTTAAATTAAGTACCATAAGTTACAAAATAGGAAAACAAATTCTTATATCCTCCGCATTATCTCAACAAAGCCTTTCATTTACAGTATAACATCATTTACCTCAAAATTAAGATATTGATTTCTGTAATCCAAAAACGTACAGCAAAGCAACAGAAAATTATTTTGCAGATTTAACCAACTTTCTGGTTACACCCGAGCCCAAGTATAAAGTTATATTATACAGTATGTCTTATATTTCATATACATAATATATACTGAATATAAAAAAATATATAAACTAAGGACAGTTATTTTGTATTCATCGCAGTCCAGGTCCATGGTGAAGAACTGCCCACATGAAAAAATACTATAGTGTCCTATGGTATAACAATACTATAGTATTCACTGTAGTGTTTTTGCAAATTGTAGTATACTGTTATTTATTGTAGTGTTTCTGCAGACATTACTGTAGTATTTATTATAGCATTTTTGTTTTATTATCTTTGACATAGAAGTAAAGGCTTTCTCCTTGAGAAAACCTACTGGAGAAATACTAAAAGAGAAAAAGTTCCATAGCAGGCAGGCAGGCAGGCAGGTCTGCACAGAAAGTTCACCGCTTCTGCTCTTTTCTATACCCTGTAGTGAACGCATACTTGACATGTAGGTTTCTCACTTATGGGTAGCACAAATTGGGATATGGGGGTGGGGAATGGGCAGGTATATGCTAATTATATACTACAGTATTTAATTAGTAGTATCTATATCATTTGCCCCAGCCCCAGCAAACACACCTGACTCCAATAATCACCTAATCATGATCTTCAGTTTAGAATACAATTTGATTAATCAGCTGTGTTTGCTAGGGATGGAGAAAAAGTGTGACACCAATCAGGCCCTCGAGGACAGGAGTTGCCCACCCCTGATCTATATAGTATATACTACAGTGTTTTTTTGCAGATAATACTATAGTATTCTACAGTATACTACAACATTCTATAGCAGAGGAGACTGGTGGGGGGAGCTATAAGAGGATCGGCTCATTGTAATGGCTGGAATGGAATAAATAAAATGGTATCAAACATCAAACATACGGAAACCACATGTTTGACTCTGTTCCATTTGTAACGAGTATTACCGAAGGTGGCTTCCCTTCCTGTTCGAGTGGCGCTCGCCGGTCTACTAGCTGCCACCGATCCCTTTTTCCTTTTCGTTTGGTTTTGACTAATTGATTTCACCTGTTTATTGTTTGGTTGTTAGGGTGGTGCTATTTAAGTTCGTTTAGCCCGTTTCTGTTTGTGCGGGCTTGTCTTTCTGTTTTGTATGAGGTTGTTCGTTTATTTTGGGGTTTTCCACAGTCTGGATTTATTTTCCAGTGTGTACTTTATTCAAGTCGGATTTTTACGCCAATGTTTTGACGTTACCAGTTGTTCTTCTGGTTGGACATTAAAGAGTGGTTTTTCCCCATATCTTTGCTCTCTACGCCTGACTCCTCACAATTGTCCTCATTGATCGTAACAGAAGTCCGCACCTCATATGGAGCCAGCAGGAGCAGCGACCACCCCTCTCCCCACGATGGAGGAGAGAGTCCTTCATCACACGTCCATCCTCCATCGCATCGGATCAGCTATGGATCTAATGATGGAGAGGATGGATCGTTGGGAGAGGAGTGGTCTCCCTACTACCCCACCTACCCTCCCTCCAGCAACTATACCATCTCCTCCAGCGGGATCCGGTGCCTGCGCTTTGCGTATTACGCCTCCAAGTCAGTACGATGGAGCGGCGGCGGGGTGCCAGGGATTCCTGCTACAATTAGATCTGTACCTGGCCACCGTTCGACCAGCTCCCTCGGACGAAGAGAGAGTGAGTGTCCTCGTCTCCTGCCTGACGGGTAGAGCCCTAGAGTGGGCCAATGCGGTCTGGAACGGGCCCGACTCAGCGAGGGGCCACTACCCGGAGTTCACCCGCCGTTTTCGGGCCGTGTTCGATCACCCTCCAGATGGCCGAGCGGCGGGTGAGAGATTGTTCTATCTCCGACAGGGGACGAGGAGCGCGCAGGACTTCGCGCTGGATTTCCGGACCTTGGCCGCTGGAGCAGGGTGGAACGACAGGGCCCTGATAGACCATTACAGGTGTAGCCTGAGAGAGGACGTCCGCAGAGAGCTGGCTTGTCGGGACACTACGCTCAGTTTGGATGAACTAATAGACATGTCTATCCGGTTAGACCATCTGCTAGCTGCTCGCGGACGTTCTGAAAGGGTCCTGTCCGTTCCACTTCCTGACCCTCCTGCTCCCATCCCGATGGAGCTAGGAGGGGCAGCATCTATGGAGATCGGAGGAGGAGGCTCCTCCTGTACCAGTTGTGGCCGAAGAGGACACACTTCCGGTCGGTGCTGGAGGAGTCCATCTGGGAATCGAGAGGGCAGGCAGAACACTCTTCGGTCACCTCAGGTGAGTCAGCACCACACTCTCCCAGAGCTTCCTGTTGGTCACATGTTTTTGTTAATATGTTTCCTTAAATTTTTTCCCTCTCTCCAGCATAAGGCGCTAGTCGATTCAGGCGCAGCTGGGAACTTTATAGATCGCGGACTCGCTCAGAAGTTGAGGATTCCGTTAGTTAAGGTAGAACCCCCCCTTCCCTGTGCACTCCTTAGATAGTCGACCATTAGGGTCAGGGCTGGTCAGGGAGGCCACAATTCCTTTGGAGATGATTACGCAGGGGAATCATAAGGAACGGATTAGTCTGTTCCTTATCAATTCACCTGCGTTTCCGGTGGTGCTGGGGATTCCCTGGCTGGCTATTCACAATCCGACGATTTCGTGGAAACAGGGAGCTCTACAGGGGTGGTCTGATGAGTGTTCAGGCAGGTGTGTAGGAGTTTCCATCGGTGCGACAACGGTGGAGAGTCCAGACCAGGTTTCCACCATTCCCGCTGAGTATGCCGATTTGGCTATCGCTTTCAGTAAAAAGAAGGCGACCCAATTACCACCCCATCGACAGGGGGATTGCGTGATAAACCTCCAGGTAAACGCTGCACTACCCAGGAGTCATGTGTATCCTTTGTCCCAGGAGGAGACGTTGGCTATGGAGACATATGTTACGGAAGCTCTGGGACAGGGATTCATTCGGCCCTCCATGTCACCCGTCTCCTCGAGTTTCTTTTTTGTGAAGAAAAAGGATGGTGGTTTGCGTCCGTGTATTGATTATCGAGTTCTCAATTCCATCACGGTGGGTTTTAGTTACCCACTACCTCTCATCGCTACGGCGATGGAATCATTCCACGGAGCACGGTTCTTCACGAAACTGGATCTCAGGAGCGCGTATAATCTGGTGCGTATTCGGGGGGAAGATGAGTGGAAAACCGCGTTTAGTACCACATCGGGCCATTATGAGTACCTCGTCATGCCGTACGGGTTAAAGAATGCTCCAGCTGTCTTTCAATCCTTTGTTGACGAGATTCTCAGAGACCTGCACGGACAGGGTGTGGTGGTGTATATTGACGATATTTTGATCTACTCCGCTACACGCGCCGCGCATGTGTCTCTGGTGCGCAAGGTTCTTGGGCGACTGCTGGAGCATGACCTGTACGTGAAGGCGGAGAAATGTGAGTTTTCCAAACAAGCCGTTTCCTTCCTGGGTTATCGCATTTCCAGCTCGGGGGTGGTAATGGAGGGTGACCGCGTAAAAGCCGTGCGTAATTGGCCGACTCCGACCACGGTAAAAGAGGTGCAGCGGTTCTTAGGGTTTGCCAATTACTACCGGAGGTTTATCCGGGGTTTTGGTCAGGTAGCAGCTCCTATTACCTCACTGCTGAAGGGGGGGCCAGTGCGTTTGCAGTGGTCAGCAGAGGCGGACAGAGCCTTCCGTAGGTTGAAGGTGCTGTTTACCGAGGCGCCAGTGTTGGCGCATCCGGACCCTTCTTTGGCGTTCATAGTAGAGGTGGACGCATCCGAGGCTGGGGTTGGAGCGGTGCTCTCACAGCGCTCGGGTACGCCACCAAAGCTCCGCCCCTGTGCTTTTTTTTCAAAAAAACTCGGGCCAGCGGAGCGGAATTATGATGTGGGGGATAGGGAGTTGTTGGCTATGGTTAAAGCCCTGAAGGTGTGGAGACACTGGCTTGAGGGGGCTAAGTACCCTTTCCTCATCTGGACTGACCACCGTAACCTGGAGTATATCCGATCAGCTAAGAGACTGAATCCGCGTCAGGCAAGGTGGGCCATGTATTTCACCAGATTTCGTTTTACGATCTCGTATCGACCAGGTTCCCTCAACACTAAGGCCGACGCGCTGTCTCGCCTCTATGACTCAGAGGACCGGTCCATCGATCCTACTCCCATCATTCCGGCGGCCAAGTTGGTGGCACCAATAGTATGGGAGGTGGACGCGGACATCGAGCGGGCGTTAAGGGAGGAACCTGCGCCTCCACAGTGCCCGGAGGGGCGTAGGTACGTACCGCTCGCTGTTCGTGATCAATTGATTCGATGGGCTCATGGTTTACTCTCGTCAGGTCACCCGGGTATTTCGAGGACAGTGCGAGGTCTTAGGGGGAAGTACTGGTGGCCCACCTTGGAGAGGGATGTGCGATTCTGTCTCTTCCTGTTCGGTATGCGCTCAGAGTAAGGCTCCTAGGCACCTGCCTCGAGGGAAGTTACAACCCCTCCCCGTTCCACAACGGCCGTGGTCCCATCTTTCGGTGGATTTTCTGACTGACCTACCCCCATCTCAGGGAAACACTACGATCCTGGTCGTTGTGGATCGGTTCTCTAAGTCCTGCCGTCTTATCCCGTTGCCCGGTCTACCTACGGCCCTGCAGACTGCGGAGGCACTATTTACCCATGTCTTCCGGCACTACGGGGTGCCTGAGGATATCGTTTCTGATCGGGGTCCCCAGTTCACTTCCAGAATATGGAAGGCGTTTATGGAGCATTTGGGGGTCTCGGTCAGCCTGACCTCGGGGTATCACCCGGAGAGTAATGGGCAGGTGGAGAGAGTGAACCAGGAGGTGGGTAGGTTTCTGCGGTCGTATTGCCAGGACCGGCCAGGGGAGTGGTCAAGATACATCCCCTGGGCAGAGATTGCCCAGAACTCACTAAGCCACTCCTCTACCAACATGTCACCATTTGAGTGTGTGTTGGGGTACCAGCCGGTTCTGGCACCATGGCATCAGAGTCAGACCGAGGCTCCTGCGGTGGAGGAGTGGGTACAGCGCTCTAAGGAGACTTGGAGAGCCGTCCAGGAGTCTCTGCGTCAGGCGAGTAGACGGCAGAAGAAGAGCACTAACCGTCACCGCAGTGAGGCCCCCGTGTTTGCACCGGGTGATAGGGTCTGGCTCTCGACCCGAAACCTGCCCCTCCGGCTGCCCTGCCGGAAGCTGGGTCCGCAGTGTGTAGGGACATTTAAAGTCCTGAGGAGAATAAATGAGGTGTGTTACCGATTGTTACTTCCTTCGTATTATCGTATTAACCCCTCATTTCATGTGTCTCTCCTCAGGCCGGTGGTAGCTGGTCCCATGCAGGAAGGTGAGGTTCTGGAGGTCCCTCCGCCCCCTCTGGACATAGAGGGGTCCCCGGCGTACAGGATACGGTCCATTCTGGATTCCAGACGCCGGGTGAGGGGCCTGCAGTACCTCGTGGACTGGGAGGGGTACGGTCCGGAGGAGAGGTGCTGGGTCCCGGTGGGGGTTATATTGGATCCATCTATGCTGAGAGAGTTCCATCGCCTCCATCCGGATCGCCTTGCGCCTCGGCCCCCGGGTCGTCCTCGAGGCCGGCGTCGGCGCGCTGCGGGAGCTGCGCGTCAGGAGGGGGGTACTGTAACGAGTATTACCGAAGGTGGCTTCCCTTCCTGTTCGAGAGGCGCTCGGCGGTCGTCGTCGCCGGTCTACTAGCTGCCACCGATCCCTTTTTCCTTTTCGTTTGGTTTTGACTAATTGATTTCACCTGTTTATTGTTTGGTTGTTAGGGTGGTGCTATTTAAGTTTGTTTAGCCCGTTTCTGTTTGTGCGGGCTTGTCTTTCTGTTTTGTATGAGGTTGTTCGTTTATTTTGGGGTTTTCCACAGTCTGGATTTATTTTCCAGTGTGTACTTTATTCAAGTCGGATTTTTACGCCAATGTTTTGACGTTACCAGTTGTTCTTCTGGTTGGACATTAAAGAGTGGTTTTTCCCCATATCTTTGCTCTCTGCGCCTGACTCCTCACAATTGTCCTCATTGATCGTAACACATTTACTCCATTGCAGCCTTTACAATGAGCCCGTCCTCCTATAGCCCTCCCACCAGCCTCCTCGGTTCTATAGTAAGTACTACACATGATCAAGGGATAGTACAGTGTGTAGTATAGTATTCTACAGTATACTAGAGTTTACTACAGAATTCTATAGTAAGTATGGTAGTGTTCTATAGTAAAACATAGTATTTCTTCATGTGAGTGTACCCAGTGTTTCTGAGACCAAAGAGTTTTAGGGTGCATCTCTTCCCCTTATTCCCCTTAAAGTGCAGTAGAGACACATGAATGGTACAGTTTTTCTTCTTTCTTTGCACATACGGCATTTATGCTTTGAGCCATATTATAATCTTGGATTTTAAAGTGCCTATGCATAAATGTCATACTATGCTTTTTTTTTATTGAAGAGTTACATAAATAAACTATACAACTATCTATCTTTCTAACTACCTATCTGTCTTTCTATGTATCTTTTAATAAGTAAAGCACTATATGAGGAATAGAGTGTCATTTGAGGTGCAGTCTTGGTGTCCGAGTTAGACCACTGAGTTGAATACCTGATTGTTAGATTAAAGTGTCTGTCATCCAGAGAATGTCTGGTTTTACTCAGTGTGTATACAGGCCTCTTTGTGCATGTGTCTCTCTAGACACATACACACACTCCAACACACTCAAGCAGTGTAGAGTTCAGGACTCGTTCAGTAACACACACATCGCCCCAAGCTTTGCAGGAAGATAAGGTCAGTTCTCTGTTCAGGAGGAAGTAAGGGTGGATTCAGAACGTGTAAGATTTGAAAACATTTAAACATCTTTCAAATGAACAGGGCTAACTCTGAACTGCTTGAAACGTTCTGAAACTTTTCTCCAAACCCCAGGTCCAATGTTTCCTCAAATTTTGGGGGGCACTGAGCAAATTTTAGGTCTTGTGAGTGGAAAATTGAACATCGTGAGAATTCTGTGCAACTTCCAGCGTGCATTTACAGTGAACACTAAGGCTGTACAGTTTTAGAAAGTAGCCAATAGGCTATTATGGCTATTTGAGCTTAATGTAGGCCTACCAACACAACCAATGGAGCAAATCCCATAACATTTTCACATGGAAATAGCTTTTGTTTTCTATGGCCTACAGTAGCCTATATGTGTTGTTCAATGCAGGCCTACATTGCATGAGACTTTTAAAAACGTTTTTACATTGACATTAATTAAATATTTTTTACTTGGTCTGTAACACCATGGGCCAAAAAGGTGATTGCATTGTGTTGTATGATGGAAGAAACCATTTCACAAAATAAAATGATTAATTATTACCACACAGAGAATTAGACAATATAGGCTACCCCTCTGTCTATTGGCTTATCAAGCCTGACTCAAAATACATTGCCCCTTTAATTAAGACAAAAGCTTTTTACCTGACTGGCTTTTCAACAAGTGCTTGAAATGTAACCTACAAGGTTTGTGCTCTTGTAGGAAGCAGTAACTCCCCATTGCTGACCTATACTTATCTATAACTGGTCTAATAACTAACTAACTAGCAAAGAATATCAACAAATATGCACTTGCACGGCTCTGCACTCTGATCTGAAATCATCTGAAAAGAGTGATTGAAATACCGCTTGTAGGCTACCCCGACAATATCATTCTACTCCGTTGTGCACTGGCCTTGCCTACAACACAATCACAGACTCAATCTTGCAGAGTATGATGTGTTTTGGTTTGTTGCAATGAAAAGGGCCTGATATAATGTTGATTCGATCACAGGAAAGACGTTGATCTATATAGGGCGAACTCAGTGAATTTCAATCTCTTGCATCTCTGAGCACAGCATGGCATTTCTTCTGCGCTGCAGTCCTGGAGGAAGTGCGTGCAGTTTAGAGGGAACATTCCCCAGGTCTCTGGGGTTGCGCTGGTGGAATAAGAAGTGAGAAATAAACCAGTTGGGCTGGTGGAATAAGAAGTGAGGAATAAACCATAAAGAAATGTCCCAGTCAAGAGTCAGTATCCCAACCTTTGAAACAGAGAGGTGGTGGGGCTGCCTTAATTGGCATCATCTGCGCCCAGGGAGCAGTTGTTGTTGGGGCTTAACTGCCTTGCTCAAGGACAGAACAGCAGATATTTCCACCTTGCCGGCTCAGGGATTCTAACCAATGACCTTTCGGTTACTAGCCTAATGCTCTTAACCGCTAGGATACCTGGAGTTCTAAATAAAGCATGACCAATGCTTCTGGAAGATTCTCTTGTGATAGTATACTATATTGTTTTCATATTGCGAAAGGTTCAGTCATACTCATGAAGACTTGAATATCAATGTAAACAGTACTCCAATTTACAGCAGCCTTTGTAAATCCTAGGCCAAGGTGTGTGGTTGTGTGTTGGACATGACTCCTGCTCCTGCTCTGTGGGGTTCAGTGGTTGATTTAGGGCTTTCCTGTCGTTCTGTGGTTTTCAATAGCTCAGCGTGCTGTAATATGGTGCTGGCAACACTAGATTTGTGGGTTTTATTTCTGCATGGGCCAGATACTGAATACTGTATATGAATTAACTGTAAAGCTGTATTTCTGTGAGTCTACCAGCAAGGGTTGCTGTTCTGTCAGTCTGCAAAGGATGTCCTTGCTCAGACATATGTTCAGAGAGTCAGCATGGGGCACCTGTTCTGTGTGTTCAACAGCTGAGGGCAGTGTGGCAACAGCTGCAGGAGGTTATTTTGGAAGGAGAGGGTGCAGATACAATACACCTAGGAGCCAATAAGGGGTGCTGTTCTATGTCATCAGCACTGGGTTATGTTGTTGTGTGGGTCTGGCAGCAGTGTATATTATTGTTCTATGGCTCTGGTAGAAGGGGGCACTAACCTGCGAGAGTGCTGTTCTGTATGTATAACATTAAGGGGCACTGTGAGCCAGTGAGCTCTATAGGACCTCTATGAGTCATGTCAATCCTGTGGTGTATCTGTGTGTGTAGTTCTCTGACTCTGCCAGTAGGGGTCAGTGTATCTGTGTAATTCAGTGTGTTGGCCAGTGGGAGGTGGTGTGTGATTATCTAGCTGCCCTCTATGAGCTTGGCCAAGCTGTCCCTGAGCTCTGTCAGCTCAAATATCTTCCCATCCAGCATCTCCAGTAGGGTCCTTAGGTTCTTCCTGAAGTTCTCCTGCTCTTCCTGACTTTCTTCCAATCGCTGCTCAGCTCCCAGGAGCTGCTCCTCTAACACTCGCCAATGCAACTCCGTCTCCTGGGGAGGGAAGAGAGGTGGGAGAGAGCAAGTCTCAAGTCACAAGTCTCAAGTTGAGTCCCAAGTAGAACGGGTCGAGATACAGTATATGTTGTTCAACAACAAATATTTTTCTATTTATTGAGGCTACAAGACAGCCCTTTTCACATTTTGATTATGTAATAATTGATTTGAACAACAAATTCCAAATGTCAAGCTTCATAAGTAAACAGTTCATATTCTTGATCACCAACATTTTTGAGAGCTGCAGATGCATATTCATTTATGGCAGTCCTCTCTCCCTACAATTTCACTTTTGCGCTGCACCCGATCCTATAGCATTTCAGCAAATGAGCAATTTGTTCAGTGGTTTTCAAACTTTTTGACCCGTGACCACCAAAAAGGAGCTTTGGCTTGTGACCCCGCACACGCACATGCACGTGTGCACAATCACTGCGGGAATATAGGCTGTCATTACAGCCATAAACGGTGACAGATTTTCACAATGCAAGAATTAGAAATAAACTGTGTTTTTCACCTGCATTTTGAGCTGAAAGTCATTCATGTTAGCAGTCAATATCAATTAGGGATATCATGTCACATTATCACTTCTCTGGAGTCCAGAGCAAGCAGGATCATATGTGACTTGTTTCGGGAAACTAGGGGTATGTTGCGCGTCACTACCTAACAGGAGAGGCATTTTGAATGTAAACTTCTTATTTAATCAAATTTAGTTTTTGGGCAGAAATTCCTTCTGGAACATGTGAACTTTCATGTGTCTTAATAACAAACTTGTATGCCATCTGTAAATAAAAAATGTAATTGTTAAATTACGAGCCTAGTTGGTTTAGCCACGGAAAAAGACTGGAACCTTCCGGCTAGCCATGATTGGCTGAGATAATGGATGGGCTGGACATTCCGAGAGATGAGTTTGGATTGGTCTGCCATGTGGCACTTCTGTCTATAATATGAGCTGGACAATATGTGTAGGTAATCCTTTTTAATGCCGCTTTTTTGAAAGATATCACGTAGTAGAACTGCAAAAGTTGCTCTTCACTTTCTGGAGGACTGAGTTTTGAAATCAGTCCAGTCAAATTACAGTATGATAGTTAAGGAGATGGATACAATTCTGCCATTTGATTGCAAATATGCAGAGGGAGTCGAAAAGAGAACACACAGAAGGCTGTTGTATAGGTCACCCATGGCGTCCGTGACAGAGAGGGAGAAGTGTCCAACCATGTATAGGGGTAAGATAGTCTAGCTAGCTACATTTTCAGATAGATTTAAGAAAGTCGTTTTCCTTTCAAGTTAAAGCGCACCCGTAGCTAGCTAGCTATCATTATCTGGCAGCCTCGCTAACTAACGTTAAGTGTATGATCTGTGTAGTAATATTATTCGTATCTCAGAGCCACTGCATTGCTAGTTATAACCTAATGTTAGCAAGCTAGCTAACATTGAACCTGTTTGAATAGCTACCTGCAGATTCATGCAGGGTAGTAACTTTATGAGTTGGGATTATGGTTCATTGTTTAGCTAGCTACTTACATGTCTAAACAAAAGACCCCATTATGCAAGTAACTATTTCACTACACCTTCTGTATCCTGTGTATGTGACAAATAAACTTAGATTGTATTTCATATAGTATGTGTTTACCAGAGACAGTAATGTGAAGAACATGACCTGCACCAAAGTCAAATTAGGATATAACGGGTGTGTTCATAAATTCAAACTGCAGTGCCAGAGTGCGCTCAGAGTGTGCTCTGGGCATTCGTAAATTCAGAGCGTTGTCAGATTGTCTGTTTGTAAATTCAGAGCATTTCGCTCCCGGAGCGTTCAGAGTTCACACTGGATGCTCTGGCCAATGAGTAGGGTAGATCCGAGCGTTCTGACCTCACAACGGAAATCAAGCGCCCAAGCTAACTGGCTAACGTTGGCTAGCTTGCTAGCTACTTCCAGATACAACTGAGAGAACACCTCACTCTGACCATTTTACTCGCCCTAGCAGAGCTGGTTAGGCTGTTTTCATGTTATCCAGAGCTTTGGTGACTGTAACTGTGCTGCTGGCAACAATTTAATTACGATTTTTTGCCGATGTTTACTGACACCGGCCATATTCAACAGGTGTTGAGCGTTTGCAAATGTATCAGTTATTCTGCGCTCTCAAATGTTCGAACACCCCCAATGTTAGGCCATTGCGACAGTGTCCAAGTTCTAAAATTCTCTAGTAGAATGTCCTGCTTTTATTTTGTCATGGCTCGCCATTAACTAAATAACGATCTTGTTGTGAGTTTATCTTCCTGTAATAATGAAGACAAATGAGCTAAAGTGAAGACATTGTCAGCTATATATGGTCATTATTTGAACTGGCTAGCAAGCTCTAGCTAACTAGCTAGAAAGGAACCAAAACATTGTTTAGAAAGTTACATTTAGTTGCCTGTTTGCTAGATTGACATATACTAAATTCATTTTTAAACGGTTGGGTTTATTGGTGTTAAAATACACTAGTTATGATATTTTGGACCACCAGGCTGCTGATGTCATGAAGCCTGTATTTTTGTGATTCTACATTTTCATAACGACAACGACAAATTTGATGGGGGACGACAATAGAATGTTCAAAAATAAACGTCCTCTCACTGTCAACTGAGTTTATTTTCAGCAAATTTAACATGTGTAAATATTTCTATGAACATAACAAGATTCAACAACTGAGACATAAACTGAACAAGTTCCACAGACATGTGACTAACAGAAATCGAGTAATGTGTCCCTGAACAAAGGGGGAGTCAAAATCAAAAGTAACAGTCAGTATCTGGTGTGGCCACCAGCTGCATTAAGTACTGCAGTGCATCTCCTCCTCATGCACTGCACCAGATTTGCCAGTTATTGCTGTGAGATGTTACCCCACTCTTCCACAAAGGTACCTGCAAGTTCCTGGACATTTCTGAGAGGAATTGTCCTAGCCCTCACCCTCCGATCCAACAGGTCCCAGATGTGCTCAATGGGATTGAGATCCGGGCTCTTTGCTGGCCATGGCAGAACACTGATATTCCTGTCTTGCAGGAAATCACTCACAGAACGAGCAGTATGGCTGGTGGCATTTTTATGCTGGAGGGTCATGTCAGGATGAGCCTGCAGGAAGGGTACCACATGAGGGAGGAGGATGTCTTCCCAGTAACACACGGCGTTGAGATTGCCTGCAATGACAACAAGCTCAGTCCAATGATGCTGTGACACACTTCCCCAGACCATGACGGAACCTCCACCTCCAAATCGATCCCTCTCCAGAGTACAGGCCTCGGTGTAACGCTCATTCCTTCAACGATAAATGCAAATCCGACCATCACCCCATGTGAGACAAAACCGCGACTCGTCAGTGAAGATCACTTTTTGCCAGTCCTGTCTGGTCCAGCGACAGAGGGTTTGTGCCCATAGGTGACGTTGTTGCCGGTGATGTCTGGTGAGGACCTGCCTTACAACAGGCCTACAAGCCCTCAGTCCAGCCTCTCTCAGCCTATTGCGGACAGTCTGAGCACTGATGGAGGGATTGTGTGTTCCTGGTGTACCTTGGGAAGTTGTTGTTGCCATCCTGTACCTGTCCCGCAGGTGTGATGTTTGGATGTAATGATCCTGTGCAGGTGTTGCTACACGTGGTCTGCCACTACAAGGACGATCAGCTGTCCATCCTGTCTCCCTGTAGCGCTGTCTTAGGCGGCTCACAGTACGGACATTGCAATTTATTGCCCTTGCAGTCCACATTCCTCCTTGCAGCATGCCTAAGGCACGTTCACGCAGATGAGCAGGGAACATGGGCATCTTTATTTTGGTGTTTTTCATTTTGGTGTTTTTCTCTGATAGAGTTCAGTATGTCAAATCGGAGGGCCTGTTGTCCGGACCTCTGGCAGTCTCTATGGGGGTGCCACAGGGTTTAATTCTCGGGCCGACTCTCTTCTCTGTACATCAATGATGTCGCTCTTGCTGCTGGTGATTCTTTGATCCACCTCTATGCAGACGACACCATTCTGTATACCTCTGGCCCTTCTTTGCACACTGTGTTAACAACCTCCAGATGCGCTTCAATGCCATACAACTCTCCTTCAGTGGCCTCCAACTGCTCTTAAATGCAAGTAAAACTAAATGCATGCTCTTCAACCGTTCGCTGCCCGCACCTGCCCGGCCGTCCAGCATCACTACTCTGACCGGTTCTGACTTAGAACATGTGAATATGTGGACTACTACAAATACCTAGGTGTCTGGTTAGACTGTGCACTCTCCTTCCAAACTTACATTAAGCATCTCCAATCCAAAATTAAATCTAGAATTGGTTTCCTGTTTCGCAACAAAGCATCCTTCATGCCGCCAAACATACCCTCGTAAAACTGACCATCCTATCGATCCTCGACTTCGGCGATGTCAAAATAGCCTCCAACACTCCACTCAACAAATTGGATGCAGACTATCACAGTGCCATCCGTTTTGTCACCAAAGCCCCATATACTACCCACCACTGCGACCTGTATGCTCTCGTTGGCTGGCCCTCGCTTCATACTCGTCGCCAATCCCACTGGCTCCAGGTCATCTATAAGTCTCTGCTAGGTAAAGCCCCGCCTTATCTCAGCTCACTGGTCACCATAGCAGCACCCACCCGTAGCACGCGCTCCAGCAGGTATATCTCACTGGTCATCCCCAAAGCCAATTCTTCCTTTGGCCGTCTTTCCTTACAGTTCTTTGCTGCCAATGACTGGAATGAACTGCAAAAATCTCTGAAGCTGGAGACTTTTACCTCCCTCACTAGCTTTAAGCACCAGCTGTCAGAGCAGCTCATAGATCACTGCACCTGTACATAACTCATCTGTAAATAGCCTATCCAATCTACCTCATCCCCATACTGTATATATTTATTTATCTTGCTCCTTTGCACCCCAGTATCTCTACTTGCACATTCATCTTCTGCACACCCTACCATTCCAGTGTTTAATTGCTATATTGTAATTACTTCGCCACCATGGCCTATTTATTGCCTTACCTCTCTTATCCTACCTCATTTGCACATGCTTTTTTATAGATTTTTCTACTGTATTATTGATTGTATGCTTGTTTATTCCATGTGTAACTCTGTTGTTGTATGTGTCGAACTGCTTTGCTTTATCTTGGCCAGGTCGCAGTTGCAAATGAGAACTTGTTCTCAACTAGCCTACCTGGTTAAATAAAGGTGAAATAAAAAAAGAATTATAAAAAACATTTGAGTCCTTAAAGAGATGGGTGGGGCTAAGGCTTAAGAGGGTGTGTACGATGCTGAATGGGTGTAGACAAAGAAGAGCTCTCCAGTAGGTTTACCAAAACATTTAAGGGCCATTTTCTCAAAAGTGCAGTTACAAATTAATCAACTTTCAAAGCAGACTTTACTTTCCCATTGTTCCTCAACTGTAGTGTATGATATACAATTTTCTAGTTCTGAGTCTCGTACCTTTATCCAATGTAAAAAACACAATTTCTAATTTTGCTACATAAGACCAAATCGAGCCAGTCGGTCACATATAGCCTACCTTAATGCAGCGGAGGTTGCAGGATCAGATGGAAAGCATGATCTGTCTCTAGCCTTTTTCTTCCTCACAAATATTATAATTAATTTGCCAGAATATGTTACATCGTCATTCCATAAGTATTGAAGGTACTGCAATGTTACAGCTATCTTTAGACACATAGCCAGTACCACTGAGGTATAACATTATAACCCACCCAAACTACTAGGCCTATCTGAAATATAAAAATGATCAACAAAATCAACAGGTAGCCTATTGTTGTGGCAAAGATGCGTTCATACAGATCGCTAAACGGTACTTTATATGGATAATATACCGGAATACTTATATGGATAACACACCGGAATACTAACCACCGGTCCTGGGATTCATCATCATGCACACCTGGCATCCTTCATTATGTGTACCTGCAGATCATCATGATTCACACCTAGACATCATTACCTCCCTTTATATGTCCCTCCATTATGTGCATTCCTCAGTTGGTATTGTTTCCTGTTTTCATGCTATCTCACCACTGTCACGCTGTCTTGTTTCATGTTTTTTTATTAAATGTTTCACCTGCACCTGCTTCTCGACTCACAGCATCATCGTTACAGCACTTTCTGGTCACTAATCTGGATATGTGCATCCACCTTTGTGCGCAATTGGTGATTGGTCATTGGTCAACAGTCAAGACGTGCAAATGTTTGGTTCTTAAACACAAATTAGATGTTTTTGAAACAAGAATTTGGTGTAATGCCGTAGACCTATTTTAGTGACCAGATCGAATAAGCAAAGGTATAAATATTAATTACAAATGGTAGGCTATATGTAGCCTATTAAAATATGTATGAAATACATATATTTTTCCAATTCAGTTTCACAATCGCAACCTTCTTACTGCCCTAGCTCACCCGACCTGTGTTGATTGACAGTTTTCTGGTCAGAGGGCCGAGTGTGCGTTTCACTACCCAATCAGAATTTTACTGTCTCTGGCTGCGTGGAGAGTAATCCACAAAGATTCTGTGCCACAAAAAGAGTGACAAAACGTCACAAAACCTGGACAGATAATTTCAAGCCATAAATCTCAAGTCAAAGTAGAGTCTTGAGGCTCCTAGTCCAAGTTATTTTATTTTCTATGAAGTTGAGTCTCAAGTCATCAAACTCGAGTCCAAGTCATGTGACTCGAGTCCACAATTCTGGGAGAGAGACAGTGAGAAATAATACCGGCTACAACCATGAATGTGTAGTTTCTCGTTTTTGCTTGGTGCAGAGACAATGAGATTCAGGACACACACTCTAACCTGAGTATGTTGGTAGGAACATGGTGGCAGCAGTGGAATTCGAAACAAATCTAACAAACTTCACTGTCACTACACTGCTGTATTAGTGTGTCACTTTGTGTCACTCGGAGGAGGCTGGTCATTGGAGGAAGGGGAGGACCACCCTCTATCTGAATTCAAGAAAACTCTGAAATTATGAAACATAAAAATAGAAACAATTTATAGATAAATCTATAGTTAATATATTCAAACTACTAAATATCTGGTTAAAAACAGTTTTGCAATGGCCATTAGGGCATGCTCAATCAGCACCTTTTGCAAAAGTAGGCGAGAAGAGGAAGGAGGAGACGATGGGAGCAGTTGAGAAAACCCAATTGAGAATCTCCCAGTGACTTCAACACAAACCCATCCAGCTTATGGTGAAGAAGAAAAAAAACACCATCCCTAGAAACCTATGATGATGATGCTGCTGCTCAGGGGAGAATGAACAGATGACCAATCAGATCAGTAGCAATTTACAATTTACCACAGTGCACTTTGTTTGTATTCCGTTCCGGAGTTCCAAATTAAGCAGCAGCAGCTGAAAAGATGAGCTCCTACAAATATTGAAATTTAAATGTTTTTTTAGAGTAAAGTACATCGAAAAAAAATCAAAAGAAAACTGCAAACTGAATAGGAGACCAAACAAGCAGCAAACAAAGAAGAAAGGCTTTTGAAAAAGTAACAATTTTTCATAAAATTATACCGTTTTCTTAGCTAGCTAAGTTGTTTACCTGTTGCTAGGGACATTCCTGAAAGAAGCTAGCTAGCTAACAAGGAGTGTCTAGTTGGCAGAAGAGAAGAAGGGACAAAGAAGGGACAAAGTGGGACAAAATAAGGACAGAAGAAAAGGGAAAGGGGACATTAAGGTGAAGCAGTCCTCTAAAGACACAAAAGACAATAATACAAGAAACAACACTTCTATTGCCTCTCCCTCTACGATACGCACTTCCGGTTTGGTTTGGAGCGAGTAGTTGCATTCCGCTTTGCTCCACAGGTAGTATTACAGGTAGTATTACATTTCATTTCATTACAGTACAACAGTTTGATTTGTTTGATCTTAGCTGGCTACATAGCCGTCTTTGTATCCAAGATAATTGTGTAGTCTAGAGTAATTGTCGAGGTTACCTAGCCAGTTAGAGGTTACCTAGCCAGCTACACTTTCAAACAAAGTCAACAACGCAGCCACTGCTAGCTAGCCTATTTCACCAGCCAGCAGTACTATATCATTTTAGTCAATAAGATTTTTTGCAACGTAAGCTTAACTTTCTGAACATTCGAGACGTGTAGTCCACTTGTCATTCCAATCTCCTTTGCATTAGCGTAGCCTCTTCTGTAGCCTGTCAACTATGTGTCTGTCTATCCCTGTTCTCTCCTCTCTGCACAGACCATACAAACGCTTCACACCGCGTGGCCGCTGCTACTCTAACCTGGTGGTCCCAGCGCGCACGACCCACGTGGAGTTCCAGGTCTCAGGCAGCCTCTGGAACTGCCGATCTGCGGCCAACAAGGCAGAGTTCATCTCAGCCTATGCTTCCCTCCAGTCCCTCGACTTCTTGGCACTGACGGAAACATGGATTACCACTGATAACACTGCTACTCCTACTGCTCTCTCCTCGTCTGCCCACGTGTTCTCGCACACCCCGAGAGCTTCTGGTCAGCGGGGTGGTGGCACTGGGATCCTCATCTCTCCCAAGTGGACATTCTCTCTTTCTCCCCTGACCCATCTGTCTATCGCCTCCTTTGAATTCCATGCTGTCACAGTTACCAGCCCTTTCAAGCTTAACATCCTTATCATTTATCGCCCTCCAGGTTCCCTTGGAGAGTTCATCAATGAGCTTGACGCCCTGATAAGTTCCTTTCCTGAGGATGGCTCACCTCTCACAGTTCTGGGTGACTTTAACCTCCCCACGTCTACCTTTGACTCATTCCTCTCTGCCTCCTTCTTTCCACTCCTCTCCTCTTTTGACCTCACCCTCTCACCTTCCCCCCCTACTCACAAGGCAGGCAATACGCTTGACCTCATCTTTACTAGATGCTGTTCTTCCACTAATCTCATTGCAACTCCCCTCCAAGTCTCCGACCACTACCTTGTATCCTTTTCCCTCTCGCTCTCATCCAACACTTCCCACACTGCCCCTACTCGGATGGTATCGCGCTGTCCCAACCTTCGCTCTCTCTCCCCCGCTACTCTCTCCTCTTCCATCCTATCATCTCTTCCCTCTGCTCAAACCTTCTCCAACCTATCTCCTGATTCTGCCTCCTCAACCCTCCTCTCCTCCCTTTCTGCATCCTTTGACTCTCTATGTCCCCTATCCTCCAGGCCGGCTCGGTCCTCCCCTCCTGCTCCGTGGCTCGACGACTCATTGCGAGCTCACAGAACAGGGCTCCGGGCAGCCGAGCGGAAATGGAGGAAAACTCGCCTCCATGCGGACCTGGCATCCTTTCACTCCCTCCTCTCTACATTCTCCTCTTCTGTCTCTGCTGCTAAAGCCAATTTCTACCACTCTAAATTCCAAGCATCTGCCTCTAACCCTAGGAAGCTCTTTGCCACCTTCTCCTCCCTCCTGAATCCTCCTCCCCCTCCTCCCCCCTCCTCCCTCTCTGCTGATGACTTCGTCAACCATTTTGAAAAGAAGGTCGACGACATCCGATCCTCGTTTGCTAAGTCAAACGACACCGCTGGTTCTGCTCACACTGCTCTACCCTGTGCTTTGACCTCTTTCTCCCCTCTCTCTCCAGATGAAATCTCGCGTCTTGTGACGGCCGGCCGCCCAACAACCTGCCCGCTTGACCCTATCCCCTCCTCTCTTCTCCAGACCATTTCCGGAGACCTTCTCCCTTACCTCACCTCGCTCATCAACTCATCCTTGACCGCTGGCTACGTCCCTTCCGTCTTCAAGAGAGCGAGAGTTGCACCCCTTCTGAAAAAACCTACACTCGATCCCTCCGATGTCAACAACTACAGACCAGTATCCCTTCTTTCTTTTCTCTCCAAAACTCTTGAACGTGCCGTCCTTGGCCAGCTCTCCTGCTATCTCTCTCAGAATGACCTTCTTGATCCAAATCAGTCAGGTTTCAAGACTAGTCATTCAACTGAGACTGCTCTTCTCTGTGTCACGGAGGCGCTCCGCACTGCTAAAGCTAACTCTCTCTCCTCTGCTCTCATCCTTCTAGACCTATCGGCTGCCTTTGATACTGTGAACCATCAGATCCTCCTCTCCACCCTCTCCGAGCTGGGCATCTCCGGCGCGGCCCACGCTTGGATTGCGTCCTACCTGACAGGTCGCTCCTACCAGGTGGCGTGGCGAGAATCTGTCTCCGCACCACGTGCTCTCACCACTGGTGTCCCCCAGGGCTCTGTTCTAGGCCCTCTCCTATTCTCGCTATACACCAAGTCACTTGGCTCTGTCATATCCTCACATGGTCTCTCCTATCATTGCTATGCAGACGACACACAATTAATCTTCTCCTTTCCCCCCTCTGATAACCAGGTGGTGAATCGCATCTCTGCATGTCTGGCAGACATATCAGTGTGGATGACGGATCACCACCTCAAGCTGAACCTCGGCAAGACGGAGCTGCTCTTCCTCCCGGGGAAGGACTGCCCGTTCCATGATCTCGCCATCACGGTTGACAACTCCATTGTGTCCTCCTCCCAGAGTGCTAAGAACCTTGGCGTGATCCTGGACAACACCCTGTCGTTCTCAACTAACATCAAGGCGGTGACCCGTTCCTGTAGGTTCATGCTCTACAACATTCGCAGAGTACGACCCTGCCTCACGCAGGAAGCGGCGCAGGTCCTAATCCAGGCACTTGTCATCTCCCGTCTGGATTACTGCAACTCGCTGTTGGCTGGGCTCCCTGCCTGTGCCATTAAACCCCTACAACTCATCCAGAACGCCGCAGCCCGTCTGGTGTTCAACTTTCCCAAGTTCTCTCACGTCACCCCGCTCCTCCGCTCTCTCCACTGGCTTCCAGTTGAAGCTCGCATCCGCTACAAGACCATGGTGCTTGCCTACGGAGCTGTGAGGGGAACGGCACCTCCGTACCTTCAGGCTCTGATCAGGCCCTACACCCAAACAAGGGCACTGCGTTCATCCACCTCTGGCCTGCTCGCCTCCCTACCTCTGAGGAAGTACAGTTCCCGCTCAGCCCAGTCAAAACTGTTCGCTGCTCTGGCACCCCAATGGTGGAACAAACTCCCTCACGACGCCAGGTCAGCGGAGTCAATCACCACCTTCCGGAGACACCTGAAACCCCACCTCTTTAAGGAATACCTAGGATAGGATAAAGTAATCCTTCTAACCCCCCCCCCTTAAAAGAGTTAGATGCACTATTGTAAAGTGGTTGTTCCACTGGATATCATAAGGTGAATGCACCAATTTGTAAGTCGCTCTGGATAAGAGCGTCTGCTAAATGACTTAAATGTAAATGTAAAATGTATCATGGGTGAAAGATTTTGCACTAATCACTGCTTCCTTTATCATAAAGTAGGATAGTCCTGTTTGATGTTGCATAGGTGAAAACTTTGCATCCTGTTAATTTATAAAGCCTTTTTCCAAAAACTCCTGCATTACTTAACATTGTTACTACTAACTTATGGAAGAACGAGATACTTGAAATTCCGTCTGTTACTACAGATTTAGATAAAAGGGTCTTTCCACAAAAAGAGTGCCTTTTGCGTCCCTTTGATATTTTAAGTAGACATGCACCAATATTGATTTTTAAAAGCCTGTTATATTAAATGAAGTGCCTTTTAATATAGACCACATGGGTTAATAAATCAAGATTTTTTAGTGCCAAGAGTTTTGATATGTCCCTCCGTGCAATTCCCGTTTGCACGGAGGGATAAGAAGATTTAAACCCACTTAACCACAATATTTCTCCATGTTAAAGCACTAATTATTTTGTTGACTTGACAAAGTCATTTCTGAAGATTATTATTTATTTCATGTGGTTAGTGATTCATTTACGTCTGTCCTTAATTTTAAGGTCAACCCTGTTACGTGAACTGAATTCTCGTTTTAATATGAAACTATTAATTTAAAAAATGTAAGCTAAAAATCAAATCATAGTGTAAAAGCAGGTGGGCTGGTTCCTCTCTTTTTCTGATGTTTTGTGAGTGGGTTGAGCATAACACGTCAACCCTGTTACCCATAGATAGACAGGTTAGAAATGTTTGAACAATTACATTGTTTTTGTGAACCCTGCAATCAATTGCTGAAATTTTCAACTTTGACAGAATGTAACAATTTTTTTTTTTACACTTCTCAAAAGGTACCAAATTGGTGGAATGACCCAAACAGCTTTTAGTTTCTTCGCACCTCACTTATGGAACAATCTTCAGAATACTCTACAGTTGGATGCATTGGTGCCCTTTGGGCAATTCAGATTTTTGGTTGAAGACCTCTTTACCTAGGAATGTGACTGTTTTTCATGATTGTGTTTTGTATTTTCTATGCTCCTATACTGCCTTGATTGTGTAATTGTTGTGTAATTGTTGAGATGCAAGGATCCCTTGCAAAAGAGACCTTGGTCTCAATGGGCCTCCTGTTACAATATAGGTTAAGGGCTCGATTCAATCCGTAGCGCTGAAGATCCGCATTATACGATTGAAATGTAAAGGTCATTTTTCGAATGAGCTGACATATGCAGCGTTTACCATGAATGCAGTCTCTGCAAACGCAGTAAAATTGCCTTTGTATGGCAATCATGCAACAACGCAGCTCTTACACGCTACGGATTGAATTGAGCCCGAATTAACAATAAAACATACTGTGCAAATCAGAAGATAGGTAGAGAGAGTTTTAATGAGAGAAGAATTGTTATGATATGTGGGGTAGTTTAGTGTATGCGCATAGATAGACAGCACACTACCACATCCACACCTCATCCCTATGTGGCATCAGCATAGATTTACGTTTTTTTAAGGCTAGTGATAAGGATATATTAAGTATAGTTCACATTGGAGTTATTAACTTTAAAAAAGTAAGATGTGTTTTCAAAGCTTGTTAATTAAACTAGCTACCGCTAGCTCTGGTCCAGGGCGTTATGGGCTGCTTACTGATGTGAAACATAAACAAATGCACATTGGTGCTGTAGTGTTCCTAACAGTTAGATTGAAAAGTTGGTATTTTTCCAAAATAATTATCATCCATCATCCTCAACTTGTGTTGTGAAATCTGTTGTGAATGTATTGTAATGTTTTTAAAATTGTATAACTGCCTTAATTTTGCTGGGCCCCAGGAAGAGTACCTGCTGCCTTGGCAATGGGGATCCATAATAAATACAAATACAAAAGTCTAAAGCAATTGGTGTCAGTACAATGTACTCACCTGTAGTTTCTGTGTTAAGGAGTGTCTCTGCTCTAGCAGTTCGTTAGCGTTCTCCACTTCCTCTTTCAACCGCTCCATTTCCTGTGGGTGAGACAGGGAGTTTCAGAGAAACAAGATACACATTGTTACAGATTGTTATTTGTTATACAGTGCATTCGAAAGTATTCAGACCCCTTCCCTTTTTCCACATTATGTTACGTTACAACCTTATATAAAATGTATTAAATAAAACATTTTCCTCATCAATCTACACACAATACCGCATATTGACAAAGCGAAAACAGGTTTTGAAAATGTTTGCAAATGTATTAAAAAAAGAAAAAACAGAAATACCTTATTTACATAAGTATTTAGACCCTTTGCTATGAAACTCAACATTTCCATTGAACATCCTTGAGATGTCTCTAGAACTTGGAGTCCACCTGTGGTAAATTCAATTGATTGGGCATGATTTGGAAAGACACACACCTGTCTACAGTGGGCTCCAAAATGACTGCCACCCCTGACTGGCAATGCACAAACAATACTTAAAAAAATATAAACAATATAATTATAGAGATAAACTCAAAATACCAACATGTTAGAAATACTGTACTTTATTAATGTTTCAATGGAACCCACCAAAATCATTTATTGATTCAATTAAAAATCACTGTCTGGAGTGGGGACAAAATGTCGCCTTAGAGAGAACACTGTGTTTCAGCGAGCTCCTGTGACATTTGTTAATTTCTCTTTATATATTCATTTTCTAGCTTGAAAAAGTGGTAGAATTTGCTAAATAAGTTATCCTTACAATGAGTCTTGACGGCTATTTCTAAAAAAATTCCGACAACATGCCCAGCAGAACTACTAAGAACTCTACCAAAACCACCACCCCTGTAGATGTGCAGGAGGAGCTAGCTAACGTTAGCGAAGCTAACACCATTGCGGATCCAGGCACAATGGACCTGGTGATTCAAAGTATGACGGATAACATTACTAAAGTGATCGATGTTAAGATAGGAACGGTCTTGGAAGCAATAGCAGGCCATTCAGCTGAACTAGAGAGGGTTGTCAAGCGTGTGGATGAGGCGGAAGGAAAAATTGCTACTGTGGAAATGTCAACTACATCAATGGACACAAGACAAAGGCACTTGAGAAACAGGTGCGCAAAATGGCGGAGCACGTTGACGACTTGGATAATCGAGGACGCAGATGCAATATCCGTGTTGTGGGACTCCCGGAAAATTCTGAAGGGACACGTTCAGTAAAGTTTTTCTGGCTACCTACAAATGGACACTAAGGCTGGTCTTGTGAAGCTGGACAGAGCCCATCGCTCTCAAGCACCGATACCCGGTCCCAACCAGCGCCCACGGCCAGTGGTTATAAAGTTCCACAACTTCACCGACAAGCAACGCGTCATGGATGCGGCCAGATGTATCGGTTCTGACGGTAGTCAACGTCAAGGTCCAAGGGTCTCATCCTTCAATGATTATTCCACAGCGGTTGTACGAAGACGCAAGGCATTTGATGAGGTGAAGGCTCGACTCAAGAGAATGGAGATGGACTACGCACTGCTGTACCCGGCCACATTGAAGATTATGGTCAACGGATCGCCTAAAAAGCTTTACGCACCTGAAGAGGCTTCTGCGTTTATTGACTCTCTCGGGTAAATAACTTTAAGCTGCACCTCCGCAGCATAGGATAACTTTTTTATTTGAATCTGATCATGAAGCAGTGATGTGAGTTCTCAAGTGCTCCTGTTCAGTAATGTTCGTATCTTTATTACTTTTCTTGCTAAAGTAACTGCCACTATAGCTCAGACTGAAATATGTGTGAATCTATATTGGTGCCCGGCTTGGCTTTAGGTGGATGAGCCTCAATCTTCTTTTATTGATTTTAATTTCTCTATATATAAAGGATGAGGCTATAGAGTGGCTATGCGGACTTAAGAGTCTACATTGGAGAGTTGAAATCCCCTGCATGTTAGCTAGTGGGAAAACCCCCTTCTGGATCTTTACATGTTAGATTTTTTGGTTTAGTATAGCTCGGGTTCAGGGTTCATATCGTTTGTTTATGCTCGGTGAGATTGAGGAGAGTTCAACACATGGGAAAAGGTACCACTCCAACTTTACAGTAGGATTCAGTCTGGATATTGGTTGGTCAAAGTGCAATGACAGGTAACAGACTGTGTGTATGTACATGGAACATTAGAGGGAGCCATAACCCCATTAAAAAGAAGAAGGTACTGTCTTTTTTGAAAAAAAATTATATTGATATTGCTCTGTTGCAAGAAACTCATTTGGATGATAATGAGGGGGTTTGGTCAAGTGTTTTTCTCATCATTTACATCCAGAAGTAGAGGTGTATCAATTCTTGTGAAAAATAACCTACCACTTAAGGTGTTGAATTGTGTGAATGATAAATTTGGTGATTTTATTTTAATAATGGTACTTTACAAGGGCAGAACATTTCCATAATGAATATTTACTTCCCCCCTGACCACCCCCCTGATTTCCTCACTAAGGTATTTCTAGACTTTTCAGAATTAAACTCAGTGGTTGGAAGAGATTTGAATTGTTTGTTGAACTCCCTTATTGGCAAGTTTCCCAGCGGTATAGCGTCACTCTCTCCTCAAGCTAGGTCACTTAAAGCTATTTGTGATGATTTGGGGTATGCTGATGTTTGGAGAACCTTTCATCCCTCCAACAGGGAGTTCACGTTTTTCTCTGCACCTCATGGATGTCAGACTAGAATAGATTACTTTTTCATGTCCAGGACGTCTTTGCAGTCTGTTTTATCCACTAGCATAGGAAGCGTAGTCATATCTGATCATGCAGAGGTGATCTTGGACATAAAACTCAATGGGGCAACCAATCTGTCAAGACATCGGAGGTTGAATACAACCATTCTTAAAGACCATACATTTATAATATTTTATTACAGAGTTTAAAGCATTTTTCTCTATTAACGCTCAATCAACAGATAACCCCTCGCTCCTTTGGGAAACCTGTAAAGCGTACGCCAGGGGTCTGATTATGTCATACACAGCCACTAAAACTTCCACTCCTGCCCTATTAAAGGAAATGCCCTATTAAAGGAAATATCAGTCCTTAGATCAACGTTGGACTCTCTCCTAACACAGGACGCTGAAAAGAAAATGAGATTTGTCAGGCAAAAGCTTTATGAACATGGAGATAAACCAGGAAAATATTTGGCGTACCTAGCTAAAAAGAGAGCTGACACAGTCAATTGCTACTATTACTGATTCTGATGGGAATCATTTCGATGAAAATAAATTGACAAATTAGTAATTTAAGAAATTTTATACAAATCTTTATGCCTCAGAACTGACAAATGACGCACCCAAATTAATTAAGGACTCATTTTCTAAGATTGAGCTCCCTACCATATCCTAAGAACAGAGGTCTCTACTTAATGCCACTATTACCAAGGAAGAGATAATGCTCGCAATTAAGAATCTGCAAAATGGTAGGGCCCCAGGACCAGACGGGTTCTGTAGTGAGTTCTATAAAGAGTTCCATTGCCTGATCCTTGAGCCATTGCTTGATGTGTTTACCCACTCATTTTCAAATGACCATCGCCCTCAAACGCTGAGAGAAGCCAAAATATCCCCTATTCTCAAAAAGTATTGCTCCTCGTACAGACCCATTTCCCTTCTGAATGTGGATAGAAAATTCTAAAATTCTAGCCACAAGATTAGAGGACTCACTGCCACTAATTGTGAAAGGAGACCAAACTGGCTTCATTAAGGGCCGTAAGTCATGTAACAATGTCAGGTGGCTTCTTAATGTTATTCAAGCCTACCAACAAAGTGCTATGGATGGTCTTGTGCTCTCTCTAGATGCTGAGAAAGCTTTTGACTGTGTGGAGTGGTCTTACCTATTCTTTGCTCTGACTAAATTTGGTCTAGGGGATAACTTTATAAAATGGGTTAAAGTTTTATATGATGATCCTCAGGCTGCTGTCCTTACTAATGGGCTAAGGTCAAATAGCTTCTCTATACACAGAGGTACCAGACAGAGCTGTCCTTTGTCCCCTCTCCTATTTGCACTCCCTATGGAACCACTGGCCGAGGCCATCAGAGTAACGCCTGCTATACAGGGGCTGCTCATTGGTGACGTTCACCATAAAATAAGCTTGTATGCTGATGATATTCATATCTTGTCCCGAGACTTCAATTACATCTCTTGTTAATATTATTGAATTATTCAGTGAATTCTCAGGCTACAAGATTAACTTAACTAAATCAGAGGCTATGCCACTTGGTAACCTTCATTCTGGACCTAATACAACTCCCCCTTTCCTTTTAAATTATCTCCCTCAGGTTTTACGTATCTGGGTATATTTGTAACTCCTAAATTCCAGCAAATGTACAAAGCCAATGTTGTTCCCTTGTTTGATGCAATAAGACAGGATCTGGTGTGCTGGAACTCTGTTCCGATTTCATGGTTGGGTAGAATATCCCTCTTTAAAATTAACATTTTACCGAGACTACTTTACCCAATCCAAATGATCCCAGTATTATTCTCCAATAAGGTAATAAAGGATGTAAATGGATGGCTAAGTTCCTTTATATGGAGTAAACACAAGCCAAGACTTAAGATGGCAATATTGCAGCTGCCAAGTTCTATGGGCGGCTTGGATCTGCCCAATATTAGGTTCTATCAGTGGTGTGCCCACCTATGTTATATTTCTGACTGGATCACAAATGATGACTCCTCTATTTGGCTCTTATCCCAATTCTTAACAACACAGATTTTGGTCCAAATTGCTGGATGCTGGCTTTAACTTTTGGCTTAATAAGGGCATAGGCAGACTAAATGATTTATTTACTGATAAGATTTTTTTGTAATTTGAGCAGATGGTTGAAAAATACCAACTCCCAAAGCAGGACTTTTTTTCCGCTTTCTACAGGTAAGACATTACATTTTGAAGAGCACCACCTTATCTTCTTGACGCTAGGGGTCATATTTTTTTATATATTTTTTTATAACGTTCCCAAGGTAAACTGACTATTTCTCAGGCCCAGATCGTAGAATATGCATAAAATTTACAGATTAGGATAGAAAACACTCCAAAGTTTCCAAAACTGTTAAAATATTGTCTGTGAGTATAACAAAACTGATTTTGCAGGCGAAAACCTGAGGAAATCCAACCCGGAAGTGCATATTTTTTTTATCCCTGTTTCATTGTCTGCCCCTCTTCCATTTAAAGGGGTATCAACCAGATTCATTTTCCAATGGCTTCCTCAGGCTGTGAGCAGGCTTTAGACATAGTTTCAGGCTTTTATTTTAAAAAATGAGCGAGATTTTTCAAAACTAGTCAGGTGTCCTCTGATTAGTTCCTGCGCGCGAGAGGGGTAGCTCTCCATTTTCTTTTTCTCTCTTATTGAATAGGTTACGGTCCGGTTGAAATATTATCGATTATGTATGTTAAAAACAACCTGAGGATTGATTATAAAAAACGTTTGACATGTACTACAAACATTACGGATACTTTTTGGAATTTTCGTCTACCTTTCAGGAACGGAACGAGGCTGTGGTTTTCTGAACATAACGCGCAACCCAAATGGCGATTTTTTTTTGTTATAAAACGAATATTTATCGAACAAAAATAACATTTATTGTGTAACTGGGAGTCTCGTGAGTGCAAACATCCGAAGATTATCAAAGGTAAGCGATTAATTTTATTGCTTTTCTGACTTTCATGACCAAGCTAATTTAAGGCTAGCTGTTCTAGCATTGATTGATACACTCACAAACGCTTGGATTGCTTTCGCTGTAAAGCATATTTTCAAAATCTGACACGATAGGTGGATTAACAACAAGCTAAGCTGTGATTTGGTATATTTCACTTGTTATTCCATGATTATAAATATGTTTAGTATTCTTTTTGAATTTGGCGCTCTGCAATTCAGCGGTTGTTTAGGAAAATGACCCCGTAATCGGGATCTGTGCGCCAAGACAGCCATCTCTGCAGCACTCCACCAATCAGGCCTTCATGGTGGTGGCAACGCAGGAGTGGCTTTGGGACAAGTCTCTGAATGTCCTTAAATGGCCCAGCAAGAGCCCGGTCTTGAACCCGATCGAACATCTCTGGAGAGACCTGAAAATAGCATTTCTAAAAACCTTTATTTGCTTTGTCATGGGGTATTCTCTGTAGATTGATGAGGGGAAAAAACAATTTAATACATTTTAGAATAAGGCTGTCATGTAACAAAATGTGAAAAAAGTCAAGGGGTCTGAATACTTTCCAAATGCACTGTATATAACCCCTGCTCAGGTAATTATTCCCATTCCCACTATTTCAGAGAATTATAACCATATTCCCAGGGGTGTTGTCAGTAATAATCTTGTGACCATGAAGTTGAATTCCACTGTTAGCTCTGTTACTGTTAGCCCAATTAAGAAGTCCACTGTGGTAAGCTTGTCCAGTGCTAGTATATCAAATAACATAAATATGGACACACCCACTGTTTTCAAATCGCATAGAGTGATTGGGTTGTTTCATATCAACGTACGGTGTTTGAAGTCAAAGATGGATTGTTTTATATCTGGTGCATGACATGAGCCCGGATATGTTGGTTCTCACAGAGACTTGACTAGATGGCTCGATCCCAGACAAGGACATTGACATTGCTGATTACAACATAGTCAGGTATGACAGACTGAAAAAAGGGGAGGGGTGGCTATATATGTGATGTTCTCGAAATATCACGATCCCCCCCCAAATTTTTGCTTTTGGTTATAGATGTAGCCATAAGACAAAATACACATGTATCTGTTTATCCGGCCTCTGACCATTTGAAGACTATTTGTCTTGATTTTTAACACGACTCAACTGATTGCAAAACACACATGGATTAGTGTAAAAAAAAATCTAGCAACTCATCACCGATTTACATAATTCTACCAAACAGCCCCCACAAGTACTTGCCCAGTGGTGTCATTTACTAATGATCTCAGTGATCACTGTCCTATTGCATATTAGAGATACTAAACAGATTAACACTGATCCTCATATAAAATAAGATGTTATTTTGTCACATGCTTTGTGAACAACAAGTGTAGATTAACAGTGAAATGCTTACTTACAGGGCCTTCACAACAATGCAGAGAGAAAGAACATAGAAAAATAATATAACAGTAATAACACGTAATAATAAATATACAATGACTTGGCTATATACACGGGGTGCCAGTACCGAGTCGATGTGCAGGGGTACGAGGTAATTGAGGTAGATATGTACATATAACTAGGAATAAAATTACTAGGCAACAGGATAAATAATAAACAGTAGCAGCAGTGTATGTGACGAGTCCAAAAAGTTAGTGCAAAAAGGGTCAATGCAGATAGTCCAGGTAGCTATTTTGTTAATTATTTAACTAAACAATTTAGCAGTCTTATGGCTTGTGTGTAGAAGCTGTTTACATTTACATTTAAGTCATAGACTGTTCAGGTGTCCTGTTGGTTCCAGAATTGGTGCATCGGTGCTGATTGCCGTGCGGTAGCGGAGAGAACAGTCTATGACTTGGGTGGCTGGAGTCTTTGGCAATTTTTAGTTCCTCTGACACCGCCTTGTATAGAGGTCCTGGATGGCAGGGAGCTCGGCCCCAGCGATGTACTGGGCCGTATGCACTACCCTCTGGTGCGCCTTGTAGTCGGATGCCAAGCAGTTGCCATTCCAAGCAGTGATGCAGCCAGTCAAGATGCTCTCAAGATCTGAGAGCCCATGCCAAATCTTTTCAGCCTCCTGAAGGGGAAGAGGCGTTACCGTGCCCTCTTCACGACTGCGTTGGTGTTTGTGGACCATGATAGATCATTAGTGATGTGGACACCAAGGAACATGAAGCTCTTGACCCGCTCCACTACAGCCATGTCAATGTGAAAGGGGGCGTGCTTGGCTCTCTGTTTCCTGTAGTCCTTGGTCTTGCTGACATTGGGGGAGAAGTTGTTGTCCTGGCATCACACTGTCAGGCCTACCAGCATCGTGTACTCAGCAAACTTAATGATAGTGTTGGAGTCGTGCACGGCCACGCAGTCGTGGGTGACCAGGGAGTAGAGGGGGAGACTAAGAATGCACCCCTGAGGGGCCCCCGTATTGAAAGGATATGTTGCCTACCCCTCACCACTTGGGGGATGCCCGTCAGGAAGTCCAAGATCCAGTTGCAGAGGGAGGTTTTCAGTCCCAGAGTCCTTACCTTAGTGATGAGCTTGGAGGACACTATGGTGTTGAATGCTGTGCTGTAGTCAATGAACAGCATTCTGACATAGGTGTTCCTTTTGTCCAGGTGGTAGAGGGCAGTGTGAAGTAAAATAGAGATTGCATAATCTGTGGATCTGTTTGGACGGTATGCAAATTGGAATGGGTACTGGGTGTCTGGAATGATTGTGTTGATGTGAGCCATGACCAGACTTTCAAAGTATTTTATCGCTACAGATGTGAGTGCTACAGGGCTATAATCATTTAGACAGGTTACAGTACCTTGGTGTTCTTGACCACAGGGACTATGGTAGTCTACTTGAAACATGTAGGTATTAGAGACTGGGTAAAGGAGAGGTTGAAAATGTTAGTGAAGACACTTGCCAGCTGGTCAGCACATAATCTGAGCACATGTTCTGATAGTTCGTGAATGTTGACCTATTTAAAGGTCTTACATCGGCTATGGAGAGTGTGATGCTAAGGTCATCCAGAACAGCTGGTGCTCTCATGCACTGTTCAGTGTTGGTTGCCTCGAAGCGAGCATAGAATGCATTTAGCTCTTCTGGTAGGCTCGCGTCACTGGGCAGCTCACGGCTGGGTTTCCTTTTGTAATCCGTGATAGTTTGCAAGACATGCCGTTGCCTGTTTTCATGGCTCCGAGGTCGTAGTGGGATTTCTTATAAGTGTCCGAATTAGTGTTCTCCGCCTTGAAAGCGGAAGCTCAAGCTCTTAGCTCAGTGCAGATGTTGCTTGTAATCCATGGCTTCTGGTTGGGATACAGTGCCTTCATTAAGTCATATTTTTTTAAATATATATTTAACCCTTATTTTACCAGGTAAGTTGACTGAGAACACATTCTAATTTACAGCAATGACCTGGGGAATTAGTTACAGGGGAGATGAGGGGGGATGAATGAGCCAATTGGAAACTGGGAATGTTTAGGTTGTCATGATGATATGAGTACCATATTGGGAATTTAGCCAGGACACCGGGGTTAACATCCATACTCTTACAATAAGTGCCATGGGATCTTTCGTGACCACAGAGAGTCAGGACACCCATTTAATGTCCCTTCTGAATAACGGCACCTTACACAGGGGAATGTCCCTAATCACTGCTCTGCGGCATTGGGATATTTTCTGGGGACCAGAGGAAAGAGTGCCTTCTACACCCCTTGACTTATTCCACATTTTGTAGTGATACAGCCTGAATTCAAAATGTATTATATTGATAGTTTTTTTCACACATCTACAGTACATTCGGATAGTATTCAGACCCCTTCACTTTTCCCACAATTTGTTACGTTACATCCTTATTCTAAAATGGATTAAATAAATAAAAGATCCTCATCAATCTACACACAATACCGCATAATGACAAAGCGAAAACAGGTTTTCAGAAATGTTTGTATATTTATAAAAAAACAAAAAAGAAATACCTTATTTACATATGTATTCAGACACTTTGCTATGAGACTCGAAATTGAGCTCAGGTGCATCCTGCTTCCATTGAACATCCTTGAGATGTTTCTACAACTTGATTGGAGTCCACCTGTGGAAAATTCAATTGATTGGACATGATTTGGGAAGGCACACAACAGTCTATATAAGGTCCCACAGTTGACAGTGCATGTCAAAGCAAAAACCAAGCCATGAGGTCGAAAGAATTGTCCTTAGAGCGCCGAGACAGGATTGTGTCAAGACACAGATCTGGGAAAGGGTACCAAAACATTTCTGCAGCACTGAAGCTCCCCAAGATCACAGTGGCCTCCATCATTCTTAAATGGAAGAAGTTTGGAACCACCAAGACCCTTCCTAGAGATGGCTACCTATCCAAACTGAGCAATCGGGGGAGAAGGGCCTTTGTCAGGGAGGTGACCAAGAACCCGATGGTCACTGTGACGGAGCTCCAGAGTTTATTTTGTGGAGATGGGAGAACCTTACAGAAGGATAACCATCTCTACAGCACTCCAAAAATCAGGCCTTTATGGTACAGTGGCCAGACGGAAGCCACTCCTCAGTAAAAGGCACATGACAGCCTGTTTGGAGTTTGCCCAAAAGGCACCTAAAGGACTCTCAGACCATGAGAAACAAGATTCTCTGCTCTGATGAAACCAAGGTTGAACTCTTTGTCCTGAATGCCAAGTGTCACGTCTGGAGGAAACCAGGCACTGCTCATCACCTGGCCAATACCATGTTTTTCAGGGGAAGGGACTGGGAGACTAGTCAGGATAAAGGGAAAGATGAACAGAGCAAAGTACAGATAGATCCTTGATGAAAACTTGCTCCAGAGTGTTCAGGACCTCAGACTGGGGTGACGGTTCACCTTCGAACAGGACAACAACCCTAAGCACACAGCCAAGACAACGCAGGAGTGGCTTCGGGACAAGTCTCTGAATGTCCTTGAGTGGCCCAACCAGAGCTCGGACTTGAACCCGATCTAAATTCTCTGTGGAGAGACCTGAAAATAGCTGTGCAGCGACGCTCCCCATCTAACCTGACAGAGCTTGAGAGGATCTGTAGAGAAGAATGGGAGAAACTCCCCAAATACAGGTGTGGCAAGCTTGTAGCGTCATACCCAAGAAGACCCCAGGCTGTAATCACTGCCAAAGGTACTGAGTAAAGGGTCTGAATACTTATGTAAATGTTATATATATTTTTTTTTATTGATAAAAACCTGTTTTGCTTTTTCATTATGGGCTATTGTCTGTAGATTGATGCGGGGGAAAACACAATTTAATCAATTTTAGAATTAGGCTGTAATGTAAAAATGTGTGTAAAAAGTCAAGTGGTCTGAATACTTTTCAAATGCACTGTACACACAATATCCCATACTGAAAAAGTTAAGAAATAAAAAATCAAAATTTTTGGGCATTTATTGGAAATGAAATACATAAAAATATATAATTTATGTAAGTATTCACACCCGTGAGTCAATACATGTAAGAATTGTCTTTGGCAGTGATTACAGCTGTGAGACTTTCTTGGAAAGTCTCTAAGAGCTTTGCACACCTGGTTTGTAAAATATTTTCCCATTATTCTTTTTAAATTCTTCTAGATCTGTCAAGTTGGTTGTTGATAATTGCTAGACAGACACTTTCAAGTCTTGATTTAAATCAGCTTGAAAATCTATGGCAACACTGTAACTCGGCCACTCAGGAACATTCAATGTCATCTTGGTAAGCAACTCCAGCAGCCACCACCATACTTGAAAATACAGTATGTGTGTTACTCAGTGATGTGTTGTGTTGGATTTACCCCAAACATAACACTTTGTATTCAGGACATAAGGTTAATTTCTTTGCCACATTTTTTTGGGCAGTTTTACTTTAGTGCCTTATTGCAAACAGGATGCATGTTTTAGAATATTTTTAGTCTGTACAAGCTTCCTTCTTTTCACTCTGGCATCTTGGTTAGTATTGTGGAGCAACTACAATGTTGTTGATCCATCCTCAGTTTGTCCTATCACAGTCATTAAGCTCTGTAACTATTTTAAAGTCACCATTGGCCACATGGTGAAATCCCTGAGCAGTGTCCTTCCCCTCCGGCAACTGAGTTAGGAAGGACGCCTGTGTCTTTGTAGTGATTAATGACCTCAACATGATATTCAATGTCTTTGTTTTAGTTTTTTTTACTTAACTACGAGCCTTCTTTTCGAGGCATTGGAAAAACCTACCTGATCTATGTGTAAGGACCGACACTGGAGATGAGAAGCGCAGCCATCCCACCTGGGCGAGCCTGGCGGGCTGGCCGAGGCATGGGAGCTGGACAAGCCGGCTGAGGCATAGAAGCCAGACGAGCCGGCTGAGGCGTGGGAGCCCGACGATTCGGCTGAGGCGTGAAAGCCTGACGATCCCACTGAGGCGTGAGAGCCTGACGGGCAGGCTGAGGCATGGGAGCCCAACGAGCCGGCTGAGGCATGACGTGAGCTGGGTGCCTGTCGAGCCAACCGAGGCAAGGAAACCTCTCGAGTCAGCCAAGGCGTGGAAGCCCGACGAGCCAGCTGAGGCACCCCCGGTTCCATCGGCAGCAGCACCCTTTCCCGACATCACCACCAAAAACAAAAAACAAGTACTTCCTGATGCTTCAAATAGTGGTGTCAGCATTCTCTAAGGACCGACGCTGGAGACGAGAAGCAAGTTCAGGGAGTGGACATTTAATCAAAAATGGACATCAAACAAAACAAGAACAGCATCTGGACGGGGGGACAAAACAACATTACGACAATAATGCTGACACGGGGAACAAAACTGAGGAACAGACAGATATAGAGGGGGCAATCAACAACCTGAAGGAGTCCAGGTGAGTCCAATGAGCGCTGATGCGCGTAATGATGGTGACAGGTTAGCGTAATGAATGGCACCCTCACTCGAGGGGAACGGGAGCAGGCGTGAGTCCATACAACTTATTATGTGACTTGTTAAACACATTTTTACTCCTGAAGTTATTTAGGCTTGCCATAAGAAAGGGGTTGAATAGTTATTCACTCCAGACATTTCAGCGTTTCATTTTTTATTAATTTGTAAAAATGCCTAAAATCATAATTCCACTTTGACAATATGGGGTAAATCTCAATGTAATAAATGTTTCATTCAGGCTGTAACACAACAAAATGTTAGTTTTGCTTGTAAGCAGGAATCAGAAGGATAGAATTATGGTCAGAATTGATAAATGGAAGGAGAACTTTGTATGCATTTTTGTGTGTGGAGTAAAGGTGATCTAGAGTTCTGTCTCCTGTAGCTGCACAGGTGACATGCTGGTAAAAATGAGTTAAAACAGATTTCAGTTTCCCTGCCTTAAAATCCCCAGCCACTAGGAGCGCCGCCTCTGGATGAGCGTTTTCTTGTTTGCTGATGACCCTATACAGCTCGTTGAGTGTGGTCTTAGCGCCAGCATAGGTTTGTGGTGGTAAATAGACAGCTACGAAAACACAGAAAACTGTCTTGGTAAATAGCATGGTCTACAGCTTATCATGAGGTATTCTAACTCAGGCGAGTAGAACCTTGAGAGTTCCTTAAAATTAGAGATCGCACACCAGCTGTTGTCAACAAAGACACCCACACCTCCCCCTTGAGCTTACACAAGGCTGCAGTTCGATCCTGCTGATGCATAGAAAAACCAGCTAGATGTAGATTATCCATGTCCTTGTTCAGGCAGGACGCCGAGAAACATAAGATATTACAGGTCTTCAGCTCCCGTTGATAGGATAGTCTCGAATAGAGCTCGTCCAGTTTGTTCTCCATTAGTGGTACGTTCGCCAATAGAACGTAGGGTAGAGCTGGATAATTTATTAGTCAACGTAGTTTCATCAAAGTGCCCGCATGTTGGCCTCTTACGCCGTCTCTTCCTTTTCCGAGTCTCTGGAATTAGGGCCTGGTCCGGGTGAGAAGTATTTCCTGCGCCGCCGACTCATTTAAGGAGAAATCTTCATCCAAATCGCTGTTCTCATATCCAGAAGCCTTTTTCGGTCACAGGAAACGATGGCGGAAACATTATGTACAAAAACACACAAAATAGCAGAGTTGGTCAGGTGCCATTCTGTGTCGTATAATTATGAACAGATTTTTAAAAATGTATTCCCCACTTGCTTTTCTTCATGATATTATTACTCTGACTTCTCGTCTATCAGCTGCATGCATGACCCTGAATTAGCTCTAGAATTTATATTATCTATTTTTTTCTCTCTGGCAGACAAACAAGCTCCCTTTAAACTCCTTAGAGTAAAAAAAAATACAAATACTTGGTTCTCTACAGACCTTTCAGATCTTGTTATGATGAAATCAGGCCTGGGCCAAAGCTAGAAAATATTACTCTGTAGTAGATTGGCAGTTTTTCATGCAATTTAGAAACAGATGCACTTCTTCGGTCAAGAAAGCTAAATCTAGCTACTTTCTAAGTTCTCTGACTCTGCTGGTGAACCGTCTAAATTATGGAAAACAGTTAATACACTGATGCGTGGAAATTCCTCTCCTTTCCTGCCTAAGCAAGTTTTCAGACTCTGGCATCATTACTGAGAAAATTAGATTAGTGAAGCTTTTAATTAACATTTTATCTTTGCAGTATTTTTATTTGAAATAAATGGTGGAACTGACCCTGGTCAGCCAGACAACTGCCTGCCCCTCTCCCAGCCTTTAGCTGGCTCGATGGAAGTTTTGTTAACTTCTAGTGAATCTTTGCTTTAATTTCAACAGCTTTCTACTTCTGATGTGCTCAATGCCTCAATGATTAATGTAAAATAAATTCACTGGGGCTGATTTGCTTGAGCCATTGCTTCAGCTTTCTGCTCCTCTGATTGCAGAATCTTTAACACATTTTTAACCTTACAATTACTTCTGGTACCATCCCCAGGGACTGAAAAGCGGCCCATATACTCCCCCTTCACAAAGGTGGTGACCCGTATGACCTAAATAATTATCGCCCCATTTTCAAAAACTCTCTTGCTGTCACGCCCTGACCTTAGAGATCCTTTTTATGTTTCTATTTTGGTTTGGTCAGGGCTGTGAGTTGGGGTGGGCATTCTATGTTTTGTGTTTCTAGGATTTTCTATTTCTATGTTTTGGCCGGGTATGGTTCTCAATCGGGGACAGCTGTCTATCGTTGTCTCTGACTGAGAACCATACTTAGGTAGCTCTTTTTTCCACCTGTGTTTGTGGGAAGTTGACTTTTGTTTAGGGCACATAGCCTGTAGCTTCACGGTTTGTTTTTGTAGAGTTTGTTGTTTTGTTCGGCGTCATTTTTATTCAATAAAGAAAATGTACGCTCACCAAGCTGCAACTTGGTCCAGTTCCTTCAACAGCCGTAACACTTGCCTAGAAACAATAATATAATCCTTGTTAAACACCCAACTTAGATCCTTTTTAACTATGGAATGTGTTCTAAATGTACACCAGTCAGGTTTCAGACCAGGTCATAGCACCATCTCTGCTACTTCTTTGGTCTTAAATTATGTACTTAATTGTTTGGATAAAAATTAACATTGTGCAGCCCTTTTTATTGACCTGTCTAAAGCTTTTGACACTGTGGATCACTCAGTAAATATTCCGAAGCTTTCATCAATTGTCCTGCACCAGGCAGGCTGTGTGTAGCTGGTTTGAAAATTATTTATTCATTTGAGTCAATTGGAGGTGTACCTGTGGATGTATTTCAAGGCCTACCTTCAAACTCAGTGCCTCTTTGCTCGACATCATGAGAAAATCAAAAGAAATCAGCCAAGACCTCAACAAAAAGTTTGTAGACCTCGACTAGTCTGGTTCATCTGTACAAACAATAATATGCAAGTATAAATACCATGGGACCACGCATCCGTCATACCGCTCAGGAAGGAGACGCATTCTGTCTCCTAGAGATTAACATACTTTGGTGCGAAAAGTGCAAATCAATCCCAGAACAACAGCAAAAGACTTTGTGAAGATGATGGAGGAAACAGGTACAAAAGTATCTATATCCACAGTAAAACGAGTCCTATCTTGACATAACCTGAAAGGCCGCTCTGCAAGGAAGAAGCCACTGCTCCAAAACCGCCATAAAAAAGCAAGACTACGGTTTGCAACTGCACATGGGGACAAAGATCATACTTTTTGGAGAAATGTCCTCTGGTCTGATGAAACAAAAATAGAAAAAGGGGGAGGCTTGCAAGCCGAAGAACACCATCCCAACCGCGAAGCACGGGGGTGGCAAGATCATTTTGTGGGGGTGCTTTGCTGCAGGAGGGACTGGTGCACTTCACAAAATAGATGGCATCATGAGGCAAGAAAATTATGAGGATATATTGAAGCAACATCTCAAGACACCAGTCAGGAAGTTAAAGCTTTGTCGCAAATGGGTCTTCCAAATGGACAATGACCCCCAAGCATACTTCCAAAGTTGTCGACAACAAAGGCAATGTATTGGAGTGGCCATCACAAAGCCCTGACCTCAATCCTATAGAACATTTGTGGGCAGAACTGAAAAATGTGTGTGAGCAAGGAGGCCTACAAACCTGACTCAGTTACACCAGCTCTGTCAGGAGGAATGGGCCAAAATTCACCCAACTTATTGTGGGAAGCTTGTGGAAGTCTAACCGAAACGTTTGACCCAAGTTAAACAGTTTAAAGGCAATCCTACCAAATACTAATTGAGTGAAAAATAATAATAATAACACAAGAGGAATGAAATACACAAGAATGAGCCTACTGTGCCATCAGAAAGTATTCACACCCCTTTACTTTTCCCACATTGTGTTGTGTTACAGACTGAATTTAAAATAGAAGAAATTGAGATTTTGTGTCACACATCCACACACAATACCCTATAATGTCAAAGTAATAATGTTGAAAAAAAAAATTATTAAAATGTCAATTCAACCCCTTTGTTTTGGCACACCTAAATAAGTTCAGGAGTAAAAATGTGCTCACGAAATCGCATAATAAGTTGCATGGATGTATTCCGTGTTCAAATATAGTGGTTAACATGATTTTTGAATTATGTTAACCACTATTACTCCCCTCTGTACCCCACACATACTGTGAAGTCCTTCAATCGAGTAGTGAATTTCAAGCAGAGATTCAACCACAATGACCAGGGAGGTTTTTCAATGCCTGGCAACGATTGGTAGATGTGTGTAACAAAAACAAAAAAACAAAAAAAAGCAGACGCTGAATATTCCTTTGAGCATGGTAAAGTTATTAATTAGGCTTTGGATGGGTATCAAGTCACCCAGTCACTACAGAGATACAGTTGTCCTTCCTAACTCAATTGTCGGAGAGGAAGGGAACTGCTCAGAGTTTTAACCAGTAGAGTTCAATTGTTTTGATATGAGAAAACTAAGGATAGAGGTAGTTACTCCACAACACTCAATACAATACTAAGGTAGTTACTCCACAATATTAACCTTAATGACAGAGTGAAAAGAAGGAAGCCTGTACAGAATACACATATTCCAAAACATGCATCCTGTTTGCAACAAGGCACTTAAGTAATACTGCAAAACATGTGAAAAAGAAATATACTTTTTGTCCTGAATACAAAGCATTATGTTTGGGGCAAATCCAACTCATCACTGATTACCACTCTTCATATTTTCAAGCATGGTGGTGGCTGCATCATGTTATGGTTATGCTTGTCATTGGCAAGGACTAGGGAGTTTTTTCGGATAAAAAGAAACGGAATACAGATATAAGCACAGGCAAAATCCTAGAGAAAAACCTGGTTCAGTCTGCTTTCCAACAGACACTAGGAGACACATTCACCTTTCAGCAGAACAATTCAGCAGAACAATAATCTAAAACACAAGGCCAAATCTACACTGGAGTTGCTTACCAAGACATAATTTAATGTTCCCGAGATTGCATAGTTACAGTTTTGACATAAATCGGCTTGAAAATATATGTCAAGTCTGGCTGTCTAGCAATTATCAAACAACGTGACAGAACTTGAATTATTTTTAAAAGAAAAATGGGCAAATATTGTACAATCGAGGTGTGCAAAGCTCTTAGAGACTTATCCCAGAAGACTCACAGCTGTTATTGCTGCCAAAGGTGCTTCTAAAAAGTATTGACTCAAGGGGTGTGAACACATACGTAAATGAGATATTTCTGTATTTCATGTTCAATACATTTGCAAACATTTCTAAAACACGTTTTTGTTTTGTCATTAAGGGGTATTGTGTGTAGATGGGTGAGAAAAACAATGAACTCAATCAATTTTGAATGTAAGACAACAAAATGTGGAATAAGTCAGGAGGTATTCATACTTTCTGAAGGCACTACAGGGAGTACCAGATTAATGTACAGGGGTACGAGGTATTTGAGGTAGATATGTACATAAAGGCAGGGTAAAGTGACTAGGCATCATGATAGATAATAATAGTAGTAAAATAAAGAACAGAGTAGCATCGGCAAATGATGAGTGTAAAAGCGTGTGTGTATGTGTGTTTGAGTGTATGTGTCTGTGTTGTGTCGGTATGTGTGTGTGTGTGTGCGTATCAATACAGTAACATGAGATCTGTATGTCAAATATTTACATTTATAATTTGAGTCATTTAGCAGATGCTCTTATCCAGAGTGACTTAGTCCATTCATCTTAAGGTCGCTAGGTTAGACAACCACATATCACAGTCAAATACACAGGATACGAACATTCCATTCCAGCTAAACAATAAATATATTGCATTTTGCAACAAAACCCATTTTAATACTAAAATTTATGAATAAACAAATTTGAGAACAGTCATATTTTACACACTGATGAAAGTACCCGTAAATATTTTCTGATGAAAAAACACAAATGTGAAAAATTGGTGAATATAGCATTGAACGTTTCCCTGCTTACAAATATCTGGGTATCTGGATTGTCGACAAGCTATCTTCCAAAAATCATATTGATGGGTTAGTTAAAAGTTAAGACTTAAAATGGGCTTCCTTTATAGGAATAGGGCATGCCTTTCATTAAATAGTAGAAAACAAATTGTTCAATCGACATTCCGGCTTTACACTATGGTGATATAGTCTATATGAATGCAGCTACCACTGTATTGAAGGCAATGGACCCAGTGTGTTATAGCGCACCAAGCTTTAATGCAGGCGATAGGTTCAGTACACATCACTGCATTCTGTATCAGAAAGTAGGTTGGCCATCTCCAGTCTCATAGATCAATGCCCTGCTCTCTTTTTGTTTATAAAGCCCTCTTGTTCAAACTTTCGCCTTACCTTACAGACATACGAGTCACCAGACCCGATCAGAGGGATGGCTAATGCTAGATGTCACAATGATCACTATAGGTAAATCTGCATTCAGTTTTTTTGCGACCTATGTATGGAATGATATGCAGAGCTCTCTGCACCTTGATGCTCTGGTGCCTCTAGGGCAGTTCAAGTTGTTAATTGAGGACCTCTTTGTTAGGGAATGTGTTTGCTTCTTAAATTGCTTGTAGTATTGTATGTTCTTATTATGTTTAATGTTTGAATGTTATAAATTGTGTTCATGCAGAGCTCCCTTGGAAAAGAAGCCTTGGTCCCAATGGGACTCCCTGCTAAAATAAAGATAAAATAAAATAGGTGTCTCCAAATATGTCACACACGTACCTCTTCTTTATCCTTCAGAGTGCTTTCCAGGTCCTCAATGGTCTGGTTTAGCTCCGTCTTCTGGGATTTGATCACAGTGGTCTGGGTGCTCTGGCACTCTAGCTCAGTCACCTAGACACACATGCACACACACACACACACACACACACACACACACACACACACACACACACACACACACACACACACACACACACACACACACACACACACACACACACACACACACACACAAACTAAATCAGAAACAAGATGCACACATAAACTGAACAAATACCATTGATGCTCCACACACCATTCCCATCTCCCGTCTCTCTCCCATGTCTTCTGCCTCCTCACCCGTTTGTGTAGTCTCTCGGCCTCCTCCTGGTAGGCGGCCAGTTGTTGTTTCCACTGTTTGACGTTAGCTGTGGACTCCAGCAGAGCGGCTGTTAGCTTAGCATTGTTCCCCTTTAGAGCTGATAGCTCTGCCTCCCAGTGCTTATTGATGGAGGGGCTGGGAAAGAGGACACATTAACATGATTACTTTATAAGAACAGAACAAAAGGTAACATAATATGTGATGATCCGCTGTAATCAGGAGATGAGATCAGTCATGCTGAGAGGTCTCAGCAAGGTCTCTTTTACAGATGAGCCCTGTATCAAACATACACATCAAGTGTACACTGTACTGTACACTGAGTGTACAAACATTAAGAACACCATCCTAATATTGAGTTCACCCCCCCTCAACTCATTGGGGCATGTACTCTACTAGGCGTCAAAAGCGTTCCACAGGGATGCTGGCCCATGTTGACTCCAATGCTTCCCACAGTTGTGTCAAGTTAGCTGGATGTCCTTTAAGTGGTGGACCATTCTTGGTACACACGGGAAACTGTTTAGCATGAAAATCCCAGCAGCGTTGCCGTTCTTGACACAAACCAGTGCGACCTGGCACCTACTACCATGTCCCGTTCCATCAGAAGAAACACATTGTGTCCTGTTTGTCAGGTAGTTTTCAAACCAAATGCAGGCTGCCTGACTGAGGCCAATTTCAGACAGCCTACAAATTCATAATAAATGGTCAACAGTGTCGAAAGCCTTCAACAGGTCTATGAAAAGGACAGCACAATGCTGCCTTTTGTCCACGCAATTTACAGTCTCATTTATCACCAAAGAAGCAGCAGATATAATGCTGTGATATGGCCTGAAACCCGACTGGTGGACAGTTAGAATACATTTTGAAGCTAGAAAAGATCTAAGCTGAGTGTTGATCAAATATTATTTTTAATTGCTAGGCAAGATAGTTAATGTCAGAGGGGCCACCATCTTTGTGGAGAGGGAGCACATGGGCAGCCTTCCAGGCCTTAGGGATAGCACCCAAAATAATTGTCAGATTAAAAATATGTGTCAATGATTCCACAATTAGGGGAGCAGAAAGCTGCAGTAAGAAAGATTCTAGACTCTGACACAACTTGATAAAGCAGGGAGGGAGATTAATTTCCACGCTTCAGTGCATTAACTGTTTTCTAAAAACATATATATAACCGTAACATGCAACAATTTTAAGATTTTACTGAGTTACAGTTCATATAAGGACATCTGTGAATTTAAATCAATTCATTAGGCCCTAATCTGTGGATTTCACATGAGTGGGAATACAAATATGCATCTGTTTTAAAAAAAGTAGGAGCGTGGATCAGAAAACCAGTCAGTATCTGGTGTGACCCTCATTTGCCTCATGCGAGTTGATCAGGCTGTTGATTGTGGCCTGTGGAATGTTGTCCCACTCCTCTTCAATGGCTGTGCGAAGTTGCTGAATACTGACAGGAACTGGAACAAGCTGTTGTACACGTCTATCCAGTGCATCCCAAACATGCTCAATGGGTGACATGTCTGGTGAATATGCAGACCATGGAAGAACTGGGATAATTTCAGTTTCCAGGAATGTGGCCGTGCATTATCATGCTGAAACATAAGGTGATGTCAGCGGATGGATGGTACTACATTGGGCCTCATGATCTAATCACGGGATCTCTGTGCATTCATATTGTCATTGATAAAATGCTATTGTGTTCATTGTCCATGGCTTATGCCTGCCCATACCATAACCTCACCACCACGATGGGGCACTCTGTTCACAACTTTGAAATCAGCAAACCGCTCGCCCATACAACGTCATACATGTGGTCTGCGGTTGTGATGCCGGTTGGACGCACTGCCAAATTCTCTAAAATGACGTTGAAGGTGACTCATGGTAGAGAAATGAACATGCAATACTCTGGCAACAGCTCTGGTGGACATTCCTGCAGTCAGCTTTCTAATTGCACGCTCCCTCAAAACTTGAGACATCAGCGGCATTGTGTTGTGACAAAACTGCACATTTTAGAGTGGCCTTTTATTGTCCACAGCACAAGTTGCACCTGTGTAACGATCATTCTGTTTATTCAGCTTCTTGATATGCCACACCTGTCAGGTGGATGGATTATCTTGACAAAGGAGAAATGCTCACTAACAGGGATGTAAACAAATTTGTGCACAAAATTTGAGAGAAATAAGCTTTATGTGCGTATGGAACATTTATGGGATATTTTATTTCAGCTCATGAAACATGGAACTAACACTTTACATGTTGCGTCTATATTTTTGTTCAGTGTATTTCTCAATTGCCTGAAAAGCTGCCAATCAGCTACAATCCGTTCTTCTATTTTTGGCCAAGGCCTGATTTATCGTCATAACAAGATCTGAAAGTTCTATAGCGAATCGAGGATTTGTTCAAATTTTTACTGCAAGGCGTTTAACACTAGAACCGCTGGGACTCAAGGAGGGTCCCTTGAGTCCCAGCGGTTCTAGTGTTAAACGCCTTGCAGTAAAAATTCTAACAGTGTAATTCATTCATTTCATATATGCTAAGGCAAAAAAAAATATCACTCGGTTGTGTTTATGAAGGTTTTAGGTAACATGTATATAGCCTCGTTATTGTTATGTCATTTTCATGTGTTACTTTTTGATTTGATTAGATTTTTTTACGTAGAAAATATTTTCTTAACTCTATTTCTTGAACTGCATTGTTGGTTAAGGGCTTGTAAGTGGCACAGTGTTCTAAGGCACCGCATCTCAGTTCTAGAGGCGTCAGTACAGACCCCGGTGCACAATTGGACCAGTGTCGTCCGGGTTAGGGTTTGTCCGGGGTAAGCAATCAATGTATATAATAATTTGTTCTTAACTGACTTGCCTAGTTGAATAAAAGTTAAATAAAGAAAAAAATATACAAAAATTTGGCACATGTGACCAATAATATTTGATTTGACATTAGAATAGGTAAAAAAATATTTTAAATAACACAATAGCATTGTTATTAGTTTATGTTACCGTAAGCGATATGTAAAAACAAAACATTCAAGTGTTCAACAAATGTTTCATTGTGGAGTGCAGTAACAGGTTATTTTTATTACAAAAAAATTCAAAATACCCAGATGATAATCAGATGTTGAAAACATCAGTAGTCCAAACATCATTAAAAGTGCAAGTGGGTGGTTATGGCGTTGAACTGAGCGGATGTGGTTATAGTGCTCTCTTGATCATTTCGGCTAAACTTCTTTTTAATTATTTTAATCTCTTATTTTAAATCCTTGTAACACAAACAGCATTTTCTTGGACAATTTCAGGCGCATCTACATCCATTAAACATGGTTCTCCTAAAACAAGAAGAACATCTCGTATCAACAACGTGGTTCAGGCTAGGCCAGTTAGCCCTAATTCAGCCAGCTCTACTAACCCAGTTAGCCCTGCATGCTCCTGACACCACGACTCCGACATGACTACCAACGATGTCGATGACTTAAACCAGAACCAGAACCAAGGGGCTTTGGAATCTCTGCCATTAGGGTGGACTTTTCCACCAAAGTCAAAGGTGTTCTAACAAGGATTAGTGAGGTTAAATGTGACCAAGGCTACTCGAGAGATGGCTTCCCGAGGCATTGGGGCCGGACAACGTTCCGGAACCCCTGTACTTTGAAAGAGCCCATTGGCTTCCGGCTCCTAGAGGCCCGAGAAACCACCCCTCTCCTCGAGTCCTTATCATGAAGTTTCTCAACTTTCAAAACAAAGTCAGTGATGTGGAAAGCCAGGGCTAAGGGCAAGGTGATGTACGGGGACCAAGAGTTAATGTTCTTCCCTGACCTTACCGCAGACCTGCACCAAAAAAAGAAAAGGCTATGACGGGGTCAAACGCCAGCTCATGTCCCTCAACATTGCCTATGGAATAGCCTTCCCAGCTAAACTATGTCTGACTTACAATGGACGGTCACACAAGTTTGAATCTCACTCTCAAGCCGAGGCGTTCATCCGTGGCATACAACGTGAATCTTCTTCCTAGTCATGTTTCCGCTGTGAAGTTTACCACCACTCTGGAGTACGGAGAATTAACCCACCTTGGATTATGTGACTGTTGGCAAGCTAATGAACATTAGCTAATTTATTAGCTGCTACTGTAGTACTGTAGCTAGCATAACAGTCAAGTGAATAATATGGTGAGCTAGCCCACTCAAAGTTTCCTTATATTATTTGTAGCCTGTATGTGCTCATCAGTTAGCTCAGTTTTTTCTACATGACAGGCGAGATGGCTGTTCATTGAACGTTGATGTCATGTTTAAGTATATTTTTGTTATGCTGATAATTCTCTTCCATTGGATTACATAAAACACTGTAAAATGCCAGCAAAGATGTTTAGCTCCATGTCAACGGACTTGAAATGGCTAACGTTACCTCATTTATTTAGCCAGTGAGCCAGCCTTAAGATAGCGTGGCCTTATTCATTCATCCTGCACCACCGAGTAGCATCCTTAAGCTATAAAAACAAAGAGAGTCGCACACTCTATGTAAAAACTCCCAGTAATTTATTAGGTAAACCACCAACGTCTCGGCATCAATGTGCCTTCTTCAGGGTAATGTCATGAATGCTTGAACCAGGTTATGTAGACAAAACAGTGCAATTAGTGCAACCAATGACAATAGTGAGGGGTGTGTTAAAATTATTACGTTGATTACAATGAATTGAGTGGAACTGTTAAAAGACAATAGTTTACAGCATATTGAATATATTAGGCTATTGGTAGCATTAGCATAAGATTAGCATCAACATGCATTATTGTTTAATTACATTTCACATATATTTAATTGTTTCTAATTTCATATTTTTTTTGTTACATTGAATCTTTTGGTTCAACCATAATGCATAATAAGCATCATTTTTTTATTTACCTTTATTTAACTAGGCAAGTCATCAACAGGGGGAACATATTACGCAGATTAGCTGTATAAATCTTTTTAGGGATAGGGGGCAGCATTTTCACTTTTGGATGAATTGGTGCCCAAATTGAACAGCCTCCTACTCTGTCCCAGATGATAATATATGCATATAATTATTACTATTGGATAGAAAACACTCTGAAGTTTCTAAAACTGTTTGAATGATGTCTGTGAGTATAACAGAACTCATATGGCAGGCAAAAACCTGAGAAAAAATCCAAACAGGAAGTGAGAATTCTGAGACTGGTTGATGTTAAAGTCATCGCCTATTCAATTCCCTGTAATATATGGATCTCTTTGCACTTCCTACGCCTTCCACTAGATATCAACAGTCTGTAGAACGCTGAATGAAGCCTCTAGTGTGATGTGGGGCCGGATGGGAGGTGTTTCAGTCATTGGTCTGGCAGATTGCCAGTTCTTGCTCACGCGCTTTCCTCATGATATCGCCTTGCGTGCCATTACTTATACAGACATGAAGGAATGCCCCGGTTGGAACATTATTGGATATATATGATAACAACATCCTGAAGATTGATTCTCTACTAAGTTTGACCAGTTTAATCGACTTGTAATATAACTTTTGGAAGTTTCTGTCCGAGGTTTGCTTGCATCAGCGCGAGCGTTTGGACACGTGTACTACACATGCTAGCAAAAGTAGCTAATTGGACATAAGTAATGGACATTATCGAACAAAACAATGATTTATTGTGGAACTAGGATTCCTGGCAGTGCATTCTGATGAACATAATCAAAGGTAAGGGAATATTTATGATGTAATTTCGTATTTCAGTTGACTCCAACATGGCGGAGAAAGGTTGTTAAATCTGAGCGCCGTCTCAGATTATTGCATGGTGTGCTTTTTACGTAAAGTTGTTTTTAAATCTGACACAGCGGTTGCATTAAGAACAAGTGTATCTTTAATTCTGTGTAAAACATGTATATTTCATAAAAGTTTATGATGAGTATTTCTGTTATTTGACGTGGCTCTCTGCAATTACTCTGGATATTTTGGAGGCATTTCTGAACATGGCGCCAATGTAAACCGAGATTTGTGGATATAAATATGCACATTATCGAACAAAACATAAAGGTATTGTGTAACATGATGTCCTATGAGTGTCATCTGATGAAGATCATCAAAGGTTAGTGATTCATGTTATCTCTATTTCTGCTTTTTGTGACTATTATCTTTTGCTGGGAAAATGGCTGTTTTTCTGTGGCTATGTACTGAGCTAACATAATTGTTTGGTGTGCTTTCCCCGTAAATCCTTTTTGAAATCAGACATGTTGGCTGGATTCACAACATGTGTAGCTTTAATTTGGTGTCTTTCATGTGTGATTTCATGAAAGATTGATTTTTATAGTAATATATTTGAATTTGGCACGCTACATTCTTTCTGGATTTTGGCCAAGTGGGACGCTACCATCCCACCTATCCCAGAGAAGTTAAGGATGGCTGCCCCTCTGGCCCTAGCATCAAAGCTGGACAGAAATATTTGGTCAACCCATCCTCTCTTTAGTTTATCATGGTCACTGGACCAGAGATGGGTCTCTTGGAGAAAAACCATTTTTAAAGACTTAAGATGAGCATACACTCGGCTACACTTGACCACATGGTTAATTCATTTTAAGTTCCAGCTGATAAAGCTAGTGGAGCCTAGTGTATGTGAATTAGGCATAGTCATAGTAATTAGAAATGAATGTTAGTACAATCACATGGCCAGTGGGCTGAAATGTAATAAAATATAAAGAAAATAAAAACAGCTAAAAACAACAAAATACCCAGAAGTAAACATTTGACCCTTATGCTGGCCTTCCCCCTGTTGGAAGCCTCCATCTTCCTCTCCTAGACTAGAGCAAGATACTACCATGTTAAACCGAACGTCATAAGATATCTATCCAGGGCGAACATAATCAAGTTTACACATAGGGAAGGGATTCTGGAAGGAACAACCTCAGTTCTTGTAACGACATTCGTCTTCGTCGGATGAGGAGGAAGGATCGGACCAAAACGCAGCGTCGTAAGTGTTCATTTTAATTTAATAAATAAACTGAACACTGAAACAACAACAACAAAAACAAAGAGAGTGAACGAAACGAAACAGTCCTGTAAGGTGCAGCAAAACAAAACAGAAAACAACTACCCACAAACAGGTGGGAAAAGGCTACCTAAGTATGGTTCTCAATCAGAGACAACATAGAACACAACATAGAATGCCCACCCCAACTCACTGACCAACCAAAATAGAGACATAAAAAGGATCTCTAAGGTCAGGGCGTGACAGTCCTCTAATGTATCTTATGCAATATGCATATTGAAAGGATCATAAAAAAATAAAAATAAAAAGAGGAATACGTTCCTCTCCCCAACCCTCCTTGTGACTAACCCCATCCACTTGGGATGACATGTTATAAAAAAAAAAAAAGGAAAACAAATCCAATTGATAAAAAGCAGTATAATTCAACAAATATATAAATGTAACCGTCGATGGAACATCCTAACAAGGCAGAACACAGAAATATTACTGGCAAACGCTTGGTAATTAATACCGGTCCAACCTGCGGTCCTGTGCCAGCAGCCACTAAGCATAAAAGCGGGCCAACCAGTCAAATAGTAAAGAATAATACACGTGGTCTTTTGGTAATACAAACTTGCAGGCATTAAACATGCCCACGGTATACTGGTAGGGTATCCTATTTATACCCTGATGAAGACAGCTTGGCTGTCGAAACGTTGGTAATTACATTTTTGCATCTGAGCTCCTAGAGTGTGCGGCTCTACTTTATTTTTAAGGGTATCCTATTAAGGCATGGAAATATAAAGTTCAGTGGCTAGTCTTAGGTAGCGACTAGACTAATTAGTACTGCACCATCTAGGCTGTCCAGCCGCAGCTAGTTGGTAAAAGCAAATTTTGCCATGTCAATAAAATACTATATTGTCCTTGTGAAAACATGCCATCATATACATACCATCCTTGTTTATAACGTTAAGTTACTGGAAGAATAATTGTCCTTTTTGGCAGGGTGGAGGCACGTCTCTCATCAAGAGATGAGTTCACTAGTTAGGTGGTCCTTAGTCGAGTTAGAATGCCTAGTGTATTAGGGCCAGGGGCAAAGTATGGGCCTACAGAGGCTAGCTAGTCATATACCGTCTGTCCTGTGGATGGATGTAGGTGCACGACGATGTATTCTTTGGCCCTGGTTGGGTCCACGAATGTCCTCTGCTCGCCGGAGGGAGTAGTGATCTTTAGCACTGCTGGGTAGAGAATGCCGAACTTGGACTCCCGGCAGCGATCTAGGAGCCCCCTCACCTCATTGAAGGCTGACCTCTTTGTGGGTGATGGGAGCCGTTCGTGATGCCTTTAAGAAAGACACCATCCTTCTCCTGAAAGTAGTGGAATTTGACTATGATGGTTCTGGGCGACTCCCCATTCTTCGGTGCGGACTGTAGGCTTCTGTCCGCACGGACAAGGGTGTGGACGTAATCGAGGCCTAGGATTTCCTGTAGCCGGTTAGATATGAACAGGCTAGGCCGCAATCCGCCTACGGTCTTGAGTCCCTCTCTCATGCCGAAAAGCTGTCTGTTCTCGAGGTCCTTGACCTTGGAAGAAAGTTTGACAGCATCTGATGATAGCATCTGGTGACTTGCTTTTCCATTGTCAACATTTTGTAGGAGTAAGTATTTGCGCCACCCTCTAGGCTATAAAGGCATGTGTCCTGTTTTGCCAAATCTTCTGTAATGGAGTTGATCTTTGTGTTGACCTCGTTGGCGAGAGTTGCTATTTGTGCGGATAGGTCAGTGGATAGTGACTCCACCTTAGCCAGCACAGTCTGTTCATACTTAATGATAACCGACATTACCTTAGCTAGGTCGGGGGGTCAGAGTCCATGTCAGTGTCCGGTGAGCCCGAGGCTTTAGCAGAGGCCTGCTCTTTTGTGACTCGTGGCCGTTGTTGTTTCAACATTTTACGATGAAAAGGGCAAAAATGTCAGGAAAAATTGCCAAATTAGTGAATTGGGTTTGATTCCTAATTAAAGGTTACAAAATTAATATGGTAGGTGAGGTGTTGGTGAAGTATTAATAGTAAATAGTTCGCCCTAAATAGGAGCACCGAGATAACACGTATTCACATGTTGCTGCTCACCAGCGCCCCTTGTGATTACATAATTATGCATCGTTCGATTCCCCTCGCTCATCAACTCACCCATTCTCCCCCTTACTCCCCATCATACTTTACTTTGTTTATTCAATCTGAGTGAGAGGGAGGGTGGAGAAGGAAGACTGAACAGAAAAACTTTCATTCTGGTCTCCACAACTCTATTTTGGGCTACACGAGCTTCAGCTCAGAGGATTCCTAAATTCCTTGGTAGGAAGGAGGGTTGCAGGTTTAGGTAACAAATAAGGACAGCTGGCATCACAAATATACCATATCTGAATTTTATAACAGTCACAAGGATGTCTTTTTAGATTGTATTGTCTTTTTTAAATTGTATTGGTCACATAAACATGGTTAGCAGATGTTATTGTGAGTGTAGCGAAATGCTTGAGCTTCTAGTTCCGACAGTGCAGCAATATCTAACATGTAATCTAACAATTCCACAACATCTACCTAACACACACAAATCTAAGTAAAGGAATGGAATAAGAATTCAAATATATGGATGAGCAATGAAAGATGATAGGCAATATGCAATAGATGGTATAGAATACAGTATATAGATATGAGATGAGTGATGCAAGATATGTAAACATTATTAAACTGGCATTATTAAAGTGAAGATTGGTCCATTGAATAAAGTGGCCAATGATTTCAAGTTTGTATGTAGAAAGCAGCCTCTCTGTGTTAGTGATGGCTGTTTAACAGTCTGATGGCCATGAGATTGAAGCTGTATTTCAGTCTCTAGGTCCCAGCTTTGATGCATTGTACTGACATCGCCTTCTGGATGGTAGCGGGGTGAACAGGCAGTGGCTCGGGTGGTTGTTGTCCTTGATGATCTTTTAGGCCTTCCTGTGACATCGGGTGCTGTAGGTGTCCTGGAGGGCAGGTCGTTTTCCCCTGGTGATGCGTTGTGCCGACAACACCACCCTCTGGAGAGTCTTGCGGTTGTGGGCGGTGTAGTTGCCATACAAGGTGGTGATACAGCCTGAGGATGCTCTCAATTGTGCATCTGTAAAAGTTTGTGAGGGTTTTATGTGACAAGCCAAATTTCTTCAGCCTCCTGAGGTTGAAGAAGCGCTGTTGCGCCTTCTTCACCACACTGTCTGTGTGGGAGGACCATTTCGGTTTGTCTGTGATGTGTACACTGAGTAACTGAAACCTTTCCACCTTCTCCACTGCTGTCCCGTCGATGTGGATAGGGGGTGCTCCCTCTACTGTTTCCTGAAGTCCATGATCATCTCCTTTGTTTTGTTGACATTGAGTGAGAGGTTGTTTTCCTGAACCAAACTCTGAGTGCCCTCACCCCATCCCTGTAGGCTGTTTCGTCAAAAAAAAAAAATTGGGAGCTGCCTCTCGGGCTTCGTTGTTGCCGTGACTCCTGGTCTCGTCGCCGTTCCTCCCTCGCTGCTTACGCCTATTTCCACGGCAGGCTCTCATGCCCTGCCATAATCTCCTCCACGGTCCAGCTCGTCTTCCAAGTTGGCGCACGCTGCTTGGTCTTTTTGTGGTGGTGACAGTAATTCTGTCACATTCACTGTCTTCAAACTCCCTGTCATAAATGAGCCAAGGCGCAGCGTGCTTGTAATTCCACATCTTTAATAAAGTGAAACCTTCACAAAAAACAGGTAAACAGAAACCGAACGTGACGCAACCCTGGCGCACACAAACACACACAGAAAATAATAATTACCCACAAACACATGTGGGAAAAAGGCTGCCTAAGTATGATTCCCAATCAGACACAACGATAGACAGCTGCCTCTGATTGGGAACCATACCCGGCCAACAAAGAAACAGACAAACTAGAATGCCCACCCAAATCACACCCTGACCTAACCACATAGAGAAATAAAAAGGCTCTCTAAGGTCAGGGCGTGACAACAGGAGCAATGGTGGCAATCTTGAAGCATGTGGGGACAGCAGACTGGGTTAAGAAGAGATTGAATATGTCCATAAACACACCAGCCAGCTGGTCTGCGCATGCTCTGAGGACGCGGCTATGGATGCCGTCTGTGCTGGCAGCCTTGCGAGGGTTAACACGTTTAAATGTCTTACTCACGTCGGCCACGGAGAAGGAGAGCCCACAGTCCACATCGGTGGCACTGTATCATCCACAAAGCAGGAATAGAAGGTGTTAAGTTTGTTTGGAAGCAAGCCGTCAGTGTTCGTGACGTAGCTGGTTTTCTTTTTGTAGTCCGTGATTGTCTGTAGACCCTGCCACATACATCTCGTGTCTGAGCCGTTGAATTGCGATTTCATTTTGTCTCTATTCTGACATTTCGCTTGTTTGATTGCCTTGCGGAGGGTATAACTACACTGTCTGTATTCAGCCATATTCCCAGTCACCTTTCCATGGTTAAATGTGGTGGTTCGCGCTTTCAGTTTTGTGCGAATGCTGTCATCTATCCACGGTTTCTGGTTAGGGTAGGTTTTAATAGTCACAGTAGGTAAAACATCTCCAATACACTTCCTTATAAACTCACCTCACCGAATCAGCGTTTTCGTCGATATTATTGCCTGAGGCTACCCGGAACATGTCCCAGTCTGCGTGATCAAAACAATCCGATTGGTCAGACCAGCGTTCAATAGTCCTTAGCACTGGTACATCCTGTTTGAGTTTTTGTCTTTAGGAAGGGAGGAGCAAAAGTTAGAGTAGCAGTGATCCAGTGTTTTTGTCATGTTTTGTCTTTGATCATCATGTCTTGTCCCTGTGCTTCCCTCTGCTGGTCTTATTAGGTTCTTTCCCTCTTTCTATCCCTCTCTCTCCTCCTCCCTCTCTCCCTCTCCCGCTCTCTCTCTCTATCGTTCCGTTCCTGCTTCCAGCTGTTTCTCATTCTCCTAACGACCTCATTTACTCTTTCACACCTGTCCCCTATTTTGCCCTCTGATTAGAGTCCCTATTTCTCCCTCTGTTTTCCGCTTCTGTCCTTGTCGGATTCTTGTTTGATGTTTGCTGTTCTGTGTCCTTGTTCCGCCCTGTCGTGTTTTTGCCTTCTTCAGATGCTGCGTGTGAGCAGGTGTCTATGTCAGCTACGGCCTGTGCCTTCCTGAAGCGACCTGCAGTCTGTGGTCGCGTCTCCAGTCGTTCCTCTCTACTGACGAGAGGATTTCAGTTTCCTGTTTTGGATTTTCCTATGATAATATCCAGGAGTATCATTGTTTGTTTAAGACTGGATTAAAGACTCTGTTTCTCTTAAGTCGCTTTTGGGTCCTCATTCACCAGCATAACAGTTTTACCAGTGCGAGTGCTACAGTCAAAATGCTGATAGAATTTAGGGAGCCTTGTTCTCAAATTTGCTTTGTTAAAATCCACAGCCACAATAAATGCAGCCTCAGGATATATGGTTTCCAGTTTGCATAAAGTCCAGTGAAGTTCCTTGAGGGCCGCCATGGTATCGGCTTGAGGGAAGATATACACGTCTGTGACAATAACCGATGAGAATTCCCTTGGGAGATAATATAGTCGGCACTTTATTGTGAGGAATTCTAGGTCAGGTGAAAAAAAGGAGTCAGTTCCTGTATGTTGTTACAATTACACCATGAGACGTTAATCATGAAACATACACCCCCTTCCTTCTTCTTCCCGGAGAGATGTTTATTCCTGTCGGCCCAACGCACAAAGAATCCAGGTGACTTTACCGACTCCGACAGCATATCCCGAGAGGGCCATGTTTCCGTGAAACAGAGTATGTTACATTCCCTGATGTCTCTGGAAAGCAACCCTTGCCCTAATTTCGTCTACCTTGTTATCTAGAGACTGGACATTAGCTAATAATATACTCGGAAGCGGTGGGTCGTGTGCGCGCCTCCGAAGTCTGACCAGAAGACGACTCCGTCTGCCTCTTCTCCGGCGGCGTTGTTGTGGGTCAGCCTCTGGAATCAGTTCAAATACCCTCGGTAGTCCGGACAAAGGATCCGCTTTGGGAAAGTCGTATTCCTGGTTGTAGTGCTGGTAAGTTGATGTCGCTCTGATATCCAATAGTTCTTCCCAGCTGTATGTAATAACACTTAAGATTTTCTGGGCTTACAATGTAAGAAATAATACATAAAAAAACATCAAACATCACTCTACAGTCCATCTTCCTTACCCGATTCACCTGTTTGAGGTAATACTCATTCAGCCCGTATCTCAGCACATATGGATATGCAGCTGTTAGAGTGGAATATAAAGACCTTAGCGTTGAGAGTCCTTTTGAATAGGAGTAATTTCTCCCACACACTCTGCAGTATCTCCTCTGAGACATATAGTCCCCTTAGTGGCATGCGCGCACACACACAATCACATTATCTTTCTCTCACACACACACACACACACACACACACACACACACACACACACACACACACACACACACACACACACACACACACACACACACACACACACACACACACACACACACACACACACACACACACACGCACACTCTCTCACAATGCCTTGGGCTCTTACACAACACAGCCACCCCCTCACAGTGTGAGTGTGTGCGTACAGCAAGATGCAGATGAGCGAGACAACACCTCGTCCCACACACACCCACTGTGAGGCTGTCACCTCCACACACAGCCACACAAATGTAAAAACCGCTCACATGCCTCAACCAGACTCAGAGAGAGAGAGCACATGTGAGAGGTGAAGAAAGAGAGGAAGAGAGAGAGAAAGTGAGCGAGAGAGGCAGAAGAGATGGAGAGACCAGGAGAGAAAGGGGGAGCTTTCACAACAGAAGGACCTGACATTTTAAGATGAGGAAGACTTCTGTTATGTTACTTAAACCCACTTGCTTGTGAACTGGGTCCATCTACTCTGCAGACAGCGACACCCACACAGAGAGAGAGCAACACACATCGAGAGACCTCAGCGTGGTAAGTGAGCTGTTCCTACATCTGAGAACATTAGCCTTCACATATGAATAGCATCACCTGAAACATGCTCTCCGCCTGTGTTGCTATTTGAATGCAAATGTAAAGCAAATATCCCCATGTTGGGCAATCAAGTTTTATTGTATTTCATTCTTCTTGGCGTGACTGTATCCCTACTAGAGGTTTCAATCTAAAGATACAGCTATTCTGTGACAGTGGAGCCTGTTATGTGGTAAGGTATAATGTTTCTGGTCTGCCAATTTATATGAATAAAAAAATAGGACATCTAGTTGTTTTATATACTGTATACATGTTTTATTTTATTGGACACAGGAGAGATAGTGGGGAAGATAGACAGAGAATGTGTCAGAGAGGCAGTGGTGAATGATTTGAACCCACGCCGACACCATGTGTGCAAACATGCATGTGCTGCAGGCGGTGGCACTAACAGTTAGACCGCCGAAGCCAATGGGAACAACTGGTTAACATTCAACTCACTTTAAATACAAATATATCAATAATGTATGTCACAGAACACAATCAGTTCTAAATTACAACAATAACCATACAACGCATACACACAGTGCCTTCAGAAAGTATTTACAGCTCTTACAACTTTTTGCCGACACACAATATCCCATACTGTCAAAGTGGATTTTTTGTTGTTGTCGTTGACATTTTCAGAAATGAATTACAAATAAAAAGCTGAAATGTCATTAGCCAAAAGTATTCAACCCCTTTGTCATGACAAGCCTAAATAAGTTCAGGAGTAACAATTTGCTTAACAAGTCACATAATATGGTGCATGGACTCACTCTGTGTGCATTAATAGTGTTAATATGATCTTTGAATGACTACCTCATCTCTGTACCTCAGTCGAACTTCTGAAGTGTTTTGTGATTCTTTCTGGGTAATCGGGTCCGACCTCTTCACTGTTGAAAACATCTTTAGTTTGTCAATGAAGTTTGAAATTAATAAAGTTCCATTGTAACGCTTTATTTGACACTTGCATCTGAGCATCACAGTTATGATAGAATCATTATCCCTTTATAATGCCATGATGACTGCAAAAGAGCTCTGTGAATATCTACACTACAGTGTAATAGGAATCACTCCGTTCAGCCCAACGGGCTAGTTTAGGAGACCATTGAGAGAAAACTAACTACAGTCGTGGCCAAAAGTTTTGAGAATGACACAAATATTAATTTCCACAAAGTTTGCTGCTTCAGTGTCTTTAGATATTTTTGTCAGATGTTACTATGGAATACTGAATTATAATTACAAGCATTTCATAAGTGTCAAAGGCTTTTATTGGCAATTACATGAAGTTGATGCAAAGAGTCAATATTTGCAGTGTTGACCCTTCTTTTTCAAGACCTCTGCAATCCACCCTGGCATGCTGTCAATTAACTTCTGGTCCACATCCTGACTGATGGCAGCCCATTCTTGCATAATCAGTGCTTGGAGTTTGTGGGTTTTTGTTTGTCCATCCGCCTCTTGAGGATTAACAACAAGTTCTCAATGGGATTAAGGTCTGGGGAGTTTCCTGGCCATGGACCCAAAATATTGATGTTTTGTTTCCCAGCCACTTAGTTATCACTTTTGTCTTATGGCAAGGTGCTCCATCATGCTGGAAAAGACATTGTTCGTCACCAAACTGTTCCTGGATGGTTGGGAGAAGTTGCTCTCGGAGGATGTGTTGGTACCATTCTTTATTCATGGCTGTGTTCTTAGGCAAAGTTGTGAGTGAGCCCACTCCCTTGACTGAGAAGCAACCCCACACATGAATGGTCTCAGGATGCTTTACTGTTGGCATGACACAGGACTGATGGTAGCGCTCACCTTGTCTTCTCCGGACAAGCTTTTTTCCGAATGCCCCAAACAATCAGAAAGGGGATTCATCAGAGAAAATGACTTTACCCCAGTCCTCAGCAGTCCAATCCCTGTACCTTTTGCAGAATATCAGTCTGTTCCTGATGTTTTTCCTGGAGAGGTGGCTTCTTTGCTGCCCTTCTTGACACCAGGCCATCCTCCAAAAGTCTTCGCCTGACTGTGTGTGCAGATGCACTCACACCTGCCTGCTGCCATTCCTGAGCAAGCTCTGTACTGGTGATGCCCTAATCCCGCAGCTGAATCAACTTTAGGAGAAGGTCCTGGCGCTTGCTGGACTTTCTTGGGCGCCCTGAAGCCTTCTTCACAACAATTGAACCGCTCTCCTTGAAGTTCTTGATGATCCGATAAATGGTTGATTTAGGTGCAATCTTACTGGCAGCAATATCCTTGCCTGTGAAGCCCTTTTTGTGCAAAGCAATGATGACGGCACGTGTTTCCTCGCAGGTAACCATGATTGACAGAGGAAGAACAATGATTACAAGCACCACCCTCCTTTTGAAGCTTCCAGTCTGTTATTCAAACTCAATCAGCATGACAGAGTGATCTCCAGCCTTGTCCTCGTCAATACTCACACCTGTGTTAACGAGAGAATCACTGACATGATGTCAGCTGGTTCTTTTGTGGCAGGGCTGAAATGCAGTGGAAATGTTTTTGGGGGATTCAGTTCATTTGCATGGCTAAGACGGACTTTGCAATTAATTGCAATTCATCTGATCACTCTTCAAAACATTCTGGAGTATATGCAAATTGACATCATACAAACTGAGGCAGCAGACTTTGTGAAAATTTATATTTGTGTCATTCTCAAAACTTTTGGCCACGACTGTACATGGAGTGCGATCAAAGCTTACTTTACAAAGATGTTAAGACTATTCTAGCCTCGATTTCCACGCTACAGACCGAATGTCAGACACTATACAGCGTCTAGCTTGGCGAGATTCAGGGCATTCTTGTTTGAAGGAATCAGAAAAGTACTATTGTCTTTCACCTCACAGGCAGATAATTGGGACGGATCGGGTTTCTTTCTCTTTCTGTATAACTAAATAAAGAACACCATTGTAAAACATAGATGTGTAAAAATAAAATATCTTGCAGAAAAAACACCATTACTTTCGCTGACAACAAAGAAGAAAGGATGTCCAGTAATGTGGAGAAGATGAGCGTCAATTGTGTAGTTTAATGTGACAGTTGTAACTGTTTAAAGTGGTTCTTTAAGTGTGTTGTTGTTGTTTACCAGGAGAGTTGGTCAGGTAAGTTCTCCTTTTATGGACCTTCCTCTGCTGGACCCAGGTAATACATCACCATGATAACAGCAGAAGGACATCCAGATGTTCAACTGGCTAATGGCATCCTGATTTATGATTTAAATCTCTGCAAACACACACCTTTTTGCACACACACAGCTACACCCGCTATAACACAAAAAAATAGGCCTGGATTCAATCCGAACCGCGCTGAAGCGCAGCTGTGCTAGAAAGCTGACAATTACATTTAAAAAAGCTCCCCGTTTGCGGAGTTCACAATCATGGTGAAGGCTGTGGATGCGGCTCAAGCGTAAAATCCCTTTAACACCCGCATTGCTGTCTGTCTAGCGCGGCTGCGCTATAGCGCGGCTTGGTTAGAATCCTGGCCATACACATTAACATCATCAATGTCTTCATTTACCCACACACCGACACACACACATATAAGAATAAGAACACCTCCTCCCAGCTTCCAACTGCACTGAAGATAGGAAACACTGTCACCACCGACAAATCCACTATAATTGAGAATTTCAATAAGCATTTTTCTACGGCTGGCCATGCTTTCCACCTGGCTACCCCTACCCCGGTCAACAGCACTGCCCTCCCCTCTGCTACTCGCCCAAGCCTTCCCCATTTCTCTTTCTCCCAAATACAGTCAGCTGATGTTCTGAAAGAGCTGCAAAATCTGGACCTTTACAAATCAGCCGGGCTAGATAATCTGGACCCTTTCTTTCTAAAACTATCTGCTGAAATTGTTGCCACCCCTATTTCAACCTCTCTTTCGTGTCGTCTGAGATTCCCAAAGATTGGAAAGCAGCTGCGGTTATCCCCCTCTTCAAAGGGGGGGACACTCTTGACCCTAACAGCTACAGACCTATATCTATCCTACCCTGCCTTTCTAAGGTCTTCGAAAGCCAAGTCAACAAACTGTTATGCTGGTGAATGAGGACCCAAAAGCGACTTAAAGAAACAGAGTCTTTATTCCAGGCGTAAACAAACAATGATTCTCCTGGAAATTATCATAGGTAAATCCAAAACAGGAAACTGAAATCCTCTCGTCAGTAGAGAGGAACGACTGGAGACGCGACCACAGACTGCAGGTCGCTTCAGGAAGGCACAGGCCGTAGCTGACATAGACACCTGCTCACACGCAGCATCTGAAGAAGGCAAAAACACGACAGGGCGGAACAAGGACACAGAACAGCAAACATCAAACAAGAATCCGACAAGGACAGAAGCGGAAAACAGAGGGAGAAATAGGGACTCTAATCAGAGGGCAAAATAGGGGACAGGTGTGAAAGAGTAAATGAGGTCGTTAGGAGAATGAGAAACAGCTGGAAGCAGGAACGGAACGATAGAGAGAGAGAGCGGGAGAGGGAGAGAGGGAGGAGGAGAGAGAGGGATAGAAAGAGGGAAAGAACCTAATAAGACCAGCAGAGGGAAGCACAGGGACAAGACATGATGATCAAAGACAAAACATGACAGTACCCCCCCACTCACCGAGCGCCTCCTGGCGCACTCGAGGAGGAACCCTGGCGGCAACGAAGGAAATCATCAATCAACGAACGGTCCAGCACGTCCCGAGATGGAACCCAACTCCTCTCCTCAGGACCGTAACCCTCCCAATCCACTAAGTACTGGTGACCACGTCCCCGAGAACGCATGTCCATGATCTTCCGTACCTTGTAAATAGGTGCGCCCTCGACAAGGACGGGGGGGGGGAGGGAAGACGAACGGGGGCGCGAAGAAAAGGCTTGACACAAGAGACATGGAAGACAGGGTGGACGCGACGAAGATGTCGCGGAAGAAGCAGTCGCACAGCGACAGGATTGACGACCTGAGAGACACGGAACGGACCAATGAACCGCGGAGTCAACTTGCGAGAAGCTGTCGTAAGGGGAAGGTTACGAGTGGAAAGCCACACTCTCTGACCGCGACAATACCTAGGACTCTTAATCCTACGTTTATTGGCGGCTCTCACAGTCTGCGCCCTGTAACGGCAAAGTGCAGACCTGACCCTCCTCCAGGTGCGCTCACAACGTTGGACAAAAGCCTGAGCGGAGGGAACGCTGGACTCGGCGAGCTGGGACGAGAACAGAGGAGGCTGGTAACCAAGACTACTCTGAAACGGAGATAGCCCGGTAGCAGACGAAGGAAGCGAGTTGTGAGCGTACTCAGCCCAGGGGAGCTGTTCTGCCCAAGACGCAGGGTTTCGAAACGAAAGGCTGCGTAATATGCGACCAATCGACTGATTGGCCCTTTCTGCTTGACCGTTAGACTGGGGATGAAACCCGGAAGAGAGACTGACGGAAGCACCAATCAAACGACAGAACTCCCTCCAAAACTGTGACGTGAATTGCGGGCCTCTGTCTGAAACGGCGTCTAACGGGAGGCCATGAATTCTGAACACATTCTCAATGATGATTTGTGCCGTCTCCTTAGCGGAAGGAAGCTTAGCGAGGGGAATGAAATGTGCCGCCTTAGAGAACCTATCGATAACCGTAAGAATCACAGTCTTCCCCGCAGACGAAGGCAGACCGGTAATAAAGTCTAAGGCGATGTGAGACCATGGTCGAGAAGGAATGGGAAGCGGTCTGAGACGACCGGCAGGAGGAGAGTTACCTGACTTAGTCTGCGCGCAGTCCGAACAAGCAGCCACGAAACGGCGCGTGTCCCGCTCCTGAGTAGGCCACCAAAACCGCTGGCGAATAGAAGCAAGCGTACCCCGAACGCCGGGGTGGCCAGCTAACTTGGCAGAATGAGCCCACTGAAGAACAGCCAGACGAGTAGAGACAGGAACGAACAGAAGGTTACTAGGACAAGCGCGCGGCGACGCAGTGTGAGTGAGTGCTTGCTTTACCTGTCTCTCAATTCCCCAGACAGTCAACCCGACAACACGCCCTTCAGGGAGAATCCCCTCGGGGTCGGTAGAAGCCACAGAAGAACTAAAGAGACGGGATAAGGCATCAGGCTTGGTGTTCTTATTTCCCGGGCGATAGGAAATCACGAACTCGAAACGAGCGAAAAACAACGCCCAACGAGCTTGACGTGCATTAAGTCGTTTGGCAGAACTTTAAAGAGGAGATGATACGGGTTTTTGATCGTTCAGTTTTTGGGAAGGAGGCTTCCAGGGCCCTGGCTTCCCTATGTCAAGGTGATCGATCCATAACGGATTACTCTATAGAGTTTCGCACTCTTGCTGCATCCAGTGACTGGAACGAGCCGGCGTTGCTCGCTCGTTTTCTGGAGGGACTCCACGCTGAGGTTAAGGATGAGATTCTCTCCCGGGAGGTTCCTTCCAGCGTGGACTCTTTGATTGCACTCGCCATCCGCATAGAACGACGGGTAGATCTTCGTCACCGAGCTCGTGGAAGAGAGCTCGCGTTAACGGTGTTTCCCCTCTCCGCATCTCAACCATCTCCTCCCACCGGCTCAGAGACTGAGCCCATGCAGCTGGGAGGTATTCGCATCTCGACAAAGGAGAGGGAACGGAGAATCACCAACCGCCTTTGCCTCTATTGCGGTTCTGCTGGACATTTTGTCATGTCATGTCCAGTAAAAGCCAGAGCTCATCAGTAAGCGGAGGGCTACTGGTGAGCGCTACTACTCAGGTCTCTCCATCAAGATCCTGTACTACCTTGTCGGTCCATCTACGCTGGACCGGTTCGGCTGCTTCCTGCAGTGCCTTGATAGACTCTGGGGCTGAGGGTTGTTTTATGGACGAAGCATGGGCTCGGAAAACATGACACAAACAGATTACCGACCATTTCGAATCCCACCATACCTTCTCCGCTATGCAATCTGGTTTCAGAGGTGGTCATGGGTGCACCTTAGCCACGCTCAAGGTCATAAACGATATCTTAACCGCCATCGATAGGAAACAATACTGTGCAGCCGTATTCATTGACCTGGCCAAGACTTTTGACTCTGTCAATCACCACATCCTCATCGGCAGACTCGACAGCCTTGGTTTCTCTAATGATTGCCTCGCCTGGTTCACCAACTACTTCTCTGATCGAGTTCAGTGTGTCAAATCGGAGGGTCTGTTGTCCGGGCCTCTGGCAGTCTCTATGGGGGTGCCACAGGGTTCAATTCTTGGACCGACTCTCTTCTCTGTATACATCAATGATGTCGCTCTTGCTGCTGGTGATTCTCTGATCCATCTCTACGCAGACGACACTATTCTGTATACTTCTGGCCCTTCTTTTGACACTGTGTTAACAACACACCAGGCGAGCTTCAATGCCATACAACTCTCCTTCCGTGGCCTCCATTTGCTCTTAAATACAAGTAAAACTAAATGCATGCTCTTCAACCGATCGCTGCCTGCACCAGCCCGCCTGTCCAACATCACTACTCTGGACGGCTCTGACTTAGAATATGTGGACAACTACAAATACCTAGGTGTCTGGTTAGACTGTAAACTCTCCTTCCAGACTCACATCAAACATCTCCAATCCAAAGTTAAATCTAGAATTGGCTTCCTATTCCGCAACAAAGCATCCTTCACTCATGCTGCCAAACATACCCTTGTAAAACTGACCATCCTACCAATCCTCGACTTCGGTGATGTCATTTACAAAATAGCCTCCAAAACCCTACTCAATAAATTGGATGCAGTCTATCACAGTGCCATCCGTTTTGTCACCAAAGCCCGATATACTACCCACCACTGCGACCTGTACACTCTCGTTGGCTGGCCCTCGCTTCATACTCGTCGCCAAACCCACTGGCTCCAGGTCATCTACAAGACCCTGCTAGGTAAAGTCCCCCCTTATCTCAGCTCGCTGGTCACCATAGCAGCACCTACCTGTAGCACGCGCTCCAGCAGGTATATCTCTCTGGTCACCCCCAAAACCAATTCTTCCTTTGGCCGCCTCTCCTTCCAGTTCTCTGCTGCCAATGACTGGAACGAATTACAAAAATCTCTGAAACTGGAAACACTTATCTCCCTCACTAGCTTTAAGCACCAGCTGTCAGAGCAGCTCATAGATTACTGCACCTGTACATAGCCCATCTATAATTTAGCCCAAACAACTACCTCTTTACCTACTGTATTTATTTATTTATTTTGCTCCTTTGCACCCCATTATTTCTATCTCTACTATCTCTACTCTACTTTTTTTTTTTACTTGCTATATTGTATTTACTTCGCCACCATGGCCTTTTTATATTTTTATTTATTTATATATATATTTTGTTTGCCTTCACCTCCCTTATCTCACCTCACTTGCTCATATTGTATATAGACGTATTTTTCACTGTATTATTGAGTGTATGTTTGTTTTACTCCATGTGTAACTATGTGTTGTTGTATGTGTCGAACTGCTTTGCTTTATCTTGGCCAGGTCGCAATTGTAAATGAGAACGTGTTCTCAATTTGCCTACCTGGTTAAATAAAGGTGAAATAAATAAAAATAAAATAAACACACAACCCCCTACATATGTCAGCAATGGTGGTAAGCAAAACTAGGTCTATGACAACATCGCTACAGAAACCACACCGGACAGTGAAGATCATCAGACTGTGAGCATAAAGAAGATTGCACAGGTAAACACACATTCTGAGCAGAGCAAACAGGTAAATACAAGTAAACACAGACCCAGACATATCTACTGGACTTCCACACACTGGAAATAGCATCCCATCACAGATGTCAAGAAGCTGCGCTGTACATGAGGAGCTGTTCTTGAAATCATAACTCTTGAAAAAGAGTGCATTTCAATGAGACTAATCTGGATAAATTAAATAAACAAAGGTTAAATAAATAATAAATCACAGATGCAAATAACACAGAGAGACCATCAGCTACACACTAGTGTGAATCCTGTCAGCTATACTGTAGTTAATGCCAGGAGTTTCACCGGCCCATAAGACAGTCTGAAAACAAGCAGCACACACAGCAACATTTGATCGGTAAATAGAACACTGTGCTTGTTCAACTAAACACTTTTGAAGTGTTGATATGAGAAACACCAGAAAGTGTTGAATTTACACTTTTCAAAGTGTTGCCCTTTTAACACCGACACTTTCCAATGCCAAAGCCTAATATATTGACAAACAAATTAATATTTGAAATAAATACAGTACCAGTAAAAAGCTTGGACACACCTACTCATTCAAGGGATTTTCTGTACTATTTTCTACATGATATAACATATAAAGATTCATGTTGTACCCGAAAAGGTGTTAAACAAATCAAAATATATTTTATATTTGAGAATCTTCAAAGTAGCCACCCTTTGCCTTGATGACAGCTTTGCACACTCTTGGCATTCTCTCAACCAGCTTAATAAGGTAGTTACCTGGAACGCATTTCAATTAACAGGTGTGCCTTATTAAAAGTTAATTTGTGGAATTTATTTCCTTCTTAATGTGTTTGAGTTGTGCTGTGACAAGGTAGGGGTGGTATACAGAAGATAGCCCTATTTGGTAAAAGACCAAGTCCATATTACGGCAAGAACAGCTCAAATAAGCAAAGAGAAATGATAGTCCATCATTACTTTAAGACATGGTAAGTCAATCAGGAAAATGTCATGATCTTTTAAAGTTTCTTCAAGTGCAGTCGCAAAAACTCTCATGAGGAACGCCACAGGAAAGGAAGACCCAAAGTTACCTCTGCTGCAGAAGATAAGTTCATTAGAGTTAACAGCACCTCAGATTGAACATCAACTGTTCAGTAGACACTGCGTGAATCAGGCCTTCATGGTCGAATTGCTGCAAAGAAACTGCTACTGAAGGGCACCAATAAGAAGAAGAAACTTGCTTGGGCCAAGAAATATGAGCAATGGACATTAGACCGGTGGAAATCTGTCCTTTGGTCTGATGAGTTGAAATTTTAGATATTTTGGTTCAAACCGCCATGTCTTTGTGAGATGCAGAGTAGGAGAACTGATGATCTCCGCATGTGTGGTTCCTACCGTGAAGCATGGAGGAGGTGTTATTGTGTGGGGGTGCTTTGCTGGTGACACTGTCAGTGATTTATTTAGAATTCAAGGCACACTTAACCAGCGTGGCTACCACAGCATTCTGCAGCGATACGCCATCCCATCTGGTTTAAGCTTAGTGCGACTATCATTTGTTTTTCAGCAGGACAATGACCCAAAACACACTTCCGGGCTGTGTAAGGGATATTTGACCAAGAAAGAGAGTGACGGAGTGCTGCATCAGATGACCTGGCCTCCACAATCACCCGACCTCAACCCAATTGACATGGTTTGGGATGAGTTGGACTGCAGAGTAAAGGAAAATCAGCCAACAAGTGCTTAGCATATGTGACTCATTTCAGGAAACTAGGCGTATTTTGTGGTTCGCTACTACACAACAACAAACTTTTTTCAAATCAAAATGCATTTTTTGGCAGAAATGTCTTCTGGAACATGTGAACATTCATGTGCCTTAATAACAGACTTGCATGCCATCTGTAAATACGAATAAAAATGTTAAATTACGAGCCACAGAAAAAGTCACCAACCTTCCCACTAGCCATGATTGGCTGAGATAATGAGTGGGCTGGACATGCCGAGAGATGAGTTCGAATTGATCTGCCATATAGGACGTTTTTGTCTATTTGAGCTGTTCAGTATGTGTTGGTAATTCTGTCTAACATGGCTTTTTAAAAAATATATATCACATAGTAGTACTGCATGTGTTGCTCTCCACTTTCTGGAGGACCGAGTTTTGAAATCAGGGGAATTAGAGTATGATAGTTTAAGAGATGGAGAAAACACCTGTCTGCGGATTACATCTTAAAACTAATGGCAACCATGGCATCATCATTTCAAGTTAAAGTGTACTGTTAGTTAGCTAGCTAAAATTAGCTGGCTGGCTCGCTAGCTAACGTTAAGTTACGTTTATGATCTTACTATTTGTATCTCAGAGCCATTTGCATTGCTAGTTATTGCCTAATGTTAGCTAGATAACATTGAACCTGTTTTTTTTAGCTATCTGCAGATTCATGCAGGGTAGTAACGTCATGAGTTGGGATTATGGTTCATTGTTTACCTAGCTAGCTAGCTACATGTCTTAACAAAAGACTCCCCTATGCAAGTAACCATTTCAATAGAATGTCACTACGACAACTGTTGATAGACGTAGCTGGTAAATTCGCTCTGGCTATCTACTCTGATTTCAGAGCGCTCCCGTCTGAGTGTGCCAGAGTGCAGAATAACTGATGAATTTATGAACGCCCAACACCAGTTGAATATGGCCGGTGTCAGTAAACGCTGGCAAAAAAGTGTAAATTCTTGCCAGCAGCACAGTTTCAGTCACCAACGCTCTGGATAACATAAAAAAAGCCTCACCAGCTCTGCTAGGGTGAGTAAAATGGTCAGTGAATGGTTCTCACGTTAGCTTGAGTGCTTGACTGTTGTTGTTAGGACAGAATGCTCGGATCAACCATTAAAGAGATGGCAGGAGCTAAAGCTTAAGAGGGTGTGAACGATGATGAATGGGTGTAGATAAAGAACAGCTCTCCAGTAGGTACCAAAACATTCAAAGGCCATTTTCTCAAAAGTGAAGTTACAAGTTACAACTTTCAAAGAAGAATTACTTTCCCATTGTTCCTCAAAGCAGTGTATGACATACAATTTTGTAGCTCTGTGTCTCCGCTTTTTTCAATGTAAAAAACACAATTTCAAATTGCTACTTATGCTATATAAGACCGAATCACAGAGGTCGGTCACATATCTGGGAACTTCTTCAAGACTGTTGGAAAAGCATTCCTCATGAAGCTAGTTGAGAGAATGCCAAGAGTGTGCAAAGTTGTCATCAAGACAAAGGGTGGCTACTTTGAAGAATCTCAAAATATAAAATATATTTTGATTTAACACTTTTTTGGTTACTACATGATTCCATATGTTTCATTTCATAGTTTTGATGTCTTCACTATTATTTCACAATGTAACAGATTGGAGGGGTTCTACTAAGCTATATGGAATTGTTTTAAGAAGGTCATACCAAGGATCATTTACCTATTTGAATTATTTATTTAAATGTGGCCTTACTGCTATTAGCCCATACAAATGCATTGAATAACAGATTCACAACGTGGAACAATAGATAGTCCCCAAAAAGGAGTCATATTAGTGTGTAGTCCAAACTGTTCGGGTGCTACAGACAGAAGTTGTCAGATCGGCTGTACCAACTTCAGACAAGTCCCAAGACGCTTGTGCAAAACAGAGAACACCATCTTGTTCGTGAGAGTCTCATCTTTCCATAGAGGTGTCATACTAGTTTGTAGGTCAAACCGTTCAGAGAAGACCAATGTTTCAAGGTCTGACAAACACTGCTCTAGCTCTGCCCCTGCAGATGTGGAAGTGCAACATCGGCGGATGAGGTGGATTGAGACACATCCAATGTAAACTGATGTCTCTAGCTTAAACTGACGGACTTTGATGGGGATTTTTCTTATTATACTAATTATATAATGTTTTGATATTGTCTTTGATAAACACAGATATTGGAAAAGAAAAAAAAATCTAAAAAGCAACCTGCAAAAGAGCATGCTGGGAAATATGATAATGATGTGCGTAGTTTTGGTTTAACACTTGTTATTAACACCAACATAGTTTTTTTTACACCAATGAGTGTTAATTAAACACCTGAATTGAAATGTAAAACAGAAAAATCAACACTGGCCAATTTAACACCCTGATTGAACAACAGTATTTTTAACAACAGCTTAATAAGCAACAACAGCTGGTGTTCACAAAGTAACACCACATCACGTGTGTGTATGTGCAGGTGTTAGCATGAGTGAACAAAAATCAGTCCTGACTCCCACACATGCAGCAATAGTAGCAGCATCAGCAGATCTGCACCAAAGTGTTTGTGCTTGTGTGTGTGTGTGTGTGTGTGTGTGTGTGTGTGTGTGTGTGTGTGTGTGTGTGTGTGTGTGTGTGTGTGTGTGTGTGTGTGTGTGTGTGTGTGTGTGTGTGTGTGTGTTTAAAGAGCACCTCTGCAAATTCTCACAAAACTGACTGCACTACAGAGGGGGTTAAATACAGTTGCTGAATATCAGCTAAGTAATAGACAAACTGATAAATCGAAAAAAATCAACAAAACATTGATAAATTGATTGATGACTTTAATCAATATGAACCACAATCATAGTGATTTTTTATGGCCAGGCAATACATACTTTTTGAATATCAGTAAGGTCTTATTCATTCTACACAGTGAAATCTCAATAGTCTCCAGTGGGTACTCGAAAATATTATGAATGCCCTACTGGGATGCTTGACTACACATACAGTATTTGAAATCTGTATTAGTGTGGTCATTAAAATTGTTCTTGATTATTTATGTTGGAAATAAAGTTGTATTTGTCTTTATTGTGCAATAAAAAACTACAAATCAATTCTGGTTATTGGTGCAGTATTTTGGTGTAGTGTAGTGCACGGTGTTTGTCTGTGTACGTGCATACGTGTGTGTGTGTGAGTGTGCGCATCTGCAGTAAGCTCATGTTTAGGTTGCAGTGACACACACACAGGCCCTTAGACACTGCACCTCTCTCTCTCGCTCTCCCTCTCTCCTTCTCTCCCTCCCTCTACCCCACCCCCCACTGCATATGTTATACAAGAGTTACATAAATCCTCTATCAACCCCTTCAGGAGAATAACCTTAAAACTAGTCCCTGCATGGTAGGACTTCGGCTATTTAATTAAATATTCAGTCATCATTATTCAATATCTATGAACATAATCAATATGTAGTATCTAATCATAGACCCAGAAATGTATAGACGGCAGCATTCTTTGCCCCACATCTTGACATAATGTAAACTACTGTATGACATCACAAAAACAACATGCCAGTTTAAAAAAATGTGAATACAAGAGAGGTAAGACAATTTGTCCTTTAAGAGATGACACAAAATCACAAGAATATACACATATTAACAACAAGTCTCTGAGGGCCAGCTAACCAAGTTCAATTTCTAAACAACATAATTCTTACAAGTAATGCATAGAGATCAATGGAAAAATTGTGGAAAGTGCCAACTGGACTAATAATCATTTATTAAAATCTATTTAGAAAAGCTATTTTTGCAATAAAGATGGAGCTATAATAGCATTATAATAATACATTTTGACATAATAACGTAATCTATTACTATAACATTTACACTGAACAAAAATATAAACGCAACATGTAAAGTGTTGGTCCCATGTTTCATGAGCTGAAATAAAAGATCCCCGAAATGTTCCATGTGCACATTTCCCCTTTGCCAAGATAATCCATCCAGCTGACAGGTGTGGCATATCAAGAACCTGAATAAACAGCATGGTCATTACACAGGTGCACCTTGTGCTGGGGACAATAAAAGGTCACTCTAAATGTGCAGTTTTGTCACACAACACAATGTAACACATATGTCTCTAGATTTTAGGGATCGTACAATTGGCATGCTGACTGCAGGAATGTCCACCAGAGCTGTTGCCAAATAATTGAATGTTAATTTCTTTACCATAAGCCAACTCCAACGTCTCTGCGGCCTCACAACCGCAGAGTACGTGTATGGTGTTGTGTGGGCGAGCGGTTTGCTGATGTCAACATTGTGAACAGAGTGCCCCATGGTCGCGGTGTGGTCATTGTATGGGCAGGCATAAGCTACAGACAATGAACGCAATTGCATTTTATCATTTGCAATTTGAATGCACAAACATACTGTGTTGAGATCCATGAGGCCCATTGTGAGGCCTTTTTTTTTCAAGGTATCTGTGACCAACAGATGCATATACAGTGGGGAGAACAAGTATTTGATACACTGCCGATTTTGCAGGTTTTCCTACTTACAAAGCATGTAGAGGTCTGTAATTTTTATCATAGGTACACTTCAACTATGAGAGACGGAATCTAAAACAAAAATCCAGAAAATCACATTGTATGATTTTTAAGTAATTAATTAGCATTTTATTGCATGACATAAGTATTTGATACATCAGAAAAGCAGAACTTAATATTTGGTACAGAAACCTTTGTTTGCAATTACAGAGATCATACGTTTCCTGTAGTTCTTGACGAGGTTTGCACACACTGCAGCAGGGATTTTGGCCCACTCCTCCCTACAGATCTTCTCCAGATCCTTCAGGTTTCGGGGCTGTCGCTGGGCAATACGGACTTTCAGCTCCCTCCAAAGATTTTCTATTGGGTTCAGGTCTGGAGACTGGCTAGGCCACTCCAGGACCTTGAGATGCTTCTTACGGAGCCACTCCTTAGTTGCCATGGCTGTGTGTTTCGTGTCGTTGTCATGCTGGAAGACCCAGCCACGACCCATCTTCAATGCTCTTACTGAGGGAAGGAGGTTGTTGGCCAAGATCTCGCGATACATGGCCCCATCCATCCTCCCCTCAATACGGTGCAGTCGTCCTGTCCCCTTTGCAGAAAAGCATCCCCAAAGAATGATGTTTCCACCTCCATGCTTCACGGTTGGGATGGTGTTCTTGGGGTTGTACTCATACTTCTTCTTCCTCCAAACACGGCGAGTGGAGTTAGACCAAAAAGCTCTATTTTTGTCTCATCAGACCACATGACCTTCTCCCATTCCTCCTCTGGATCATCCAGATGGTCATTGGCAAACTTCAGACAGGCCTGGACATGCACTGGCTTAAGCAAGGGGACCTTGCGTGCGCTGCAGGATTTTAATCCATGACGGCGTAGTCTGTTACTAATGGTTTTCTTTGAGACTGTGGTCCCAGCTCTCTTCAGGTCATTGACCAGGTCCTGCCGTGTAGTTCTGGGCTGATCCCTCACCTTCCTCATGATCATTGATGCCCCACGAGGTGAAATCTTGCATGGAGCCCCAGACCGAGGGTGATTGACCGTCATCTTGAACTTCTTCCATTTTCTAATAATTGCGCCAACAGTTGTTTCCTTCTCACCAAGCTGCTTGCCTATTGTCCTGTAGCCCATCCCAGCCTTGTGCAGGTCTACAATTTTATCCCTGATGTCCTTACACAGCTCTCTGGTCTTGCCCATTGTGGAGAGGTTGGAATCTGTTTGATTGAGTGTGTGGACAGGTGTCTTTTATACAGGTAACGAGTTCAAACAGGTGCAGTTAATACAGGTAATGAGTGGAGAACAGGAGGGCTTCTTAAAGAAAAACTAACAGGTCTGTGAGAGCCGGAATTCTTACTGGTTGGTAGGTGATCAAATACTTATGTCATGCAATAAAATGCAAATTAATTATTTAAAAATCATACAATGTGATTTTCTGGATTTTTGTTTTAGATTCCGTCTCTCACAGTTGAAGTGTACCTATGATAAAAATTACAGACCTCTACATGCTTTGTAAGTAGGAAAACCTAGAAAATCGGCAGTGTATCAAATACTTGTTCTCCCCACTGTATGTATTCCCAGTCATGTGAAATCCATAGATTAGGGCCTAATGAATTTATTTAAATTGACTGATTTCCTCATATGAACTGTAATCTTAGAAATTGTTGCATGTTCTGTTTATGTTTTTGTTCAGTATAGTAAGAGAACCAAACAAGGCATCAGTATTTTTCACTCAAGGGGTCAGTCACATTTGAGGAGTTTTTTAGTGACCTCTGCATTTAATGAGGGAGATATAATAATAAAGGTGTATACGTCTGATAACAAGAGTGTGATTTCTCTTAACTGAAGTCATAGTACAGATGTTGAGTGTGATTTCTCTTAACTCAAGTTAAGTACAGATGTTGAGAATGTGATTCCATCAGTGAGCTATAGTAAAGAGAGGTGCTATAGTCAAGATGTTAGTGGTCTAGTAGCTATAGAGGTTGGTGTTGGTAGGGTAGGTAGTGGAAAGGGCTCCTATTTCAGAACCTGTATAGCAAGCTATCAGAAAGAGCAGACCCGACGGGCTTTATACTGCTCGCTGGAAAGAAAAGATACAAATAGAGGGGGATTTAGAAAAATGGGAGTCTTCATACAATAAAGTTTAAACAAAACCAAGATTTGAAATTATACATTTGGCAGACACACACACACTTACCCCATCATACACACAGACACCGAGTGACACTCTTTCTGTCCTTCCAACTATATACAACTACTGCCCAGTGCCCAAACACAAACCTTATCTTATTCAGCCTTGCGCACTCCTGTCTTATTCTGCAAACTGGAAGCATCTACCCTTTATGCATAATATTGAATTGCATCCCTCAAAACAGCCTCAATTCATTGGGGCATGGACTCAACGAGGTGTCAAAAGCGTTCCACAGGGATCCTGGCACATTTAGACTCCAATGCTTCCCACAGTTGTGTCAAGTTAGTTGGATGTCCTTTGGGTGGTGGACCATTCTTGAAACACACAGGAAACTGTTGAGTGTGAAAAACTCAGCAGCGTTGCAGTTCTTGACACACTCAAACCGGTGCGCTTTGCACCTAATACCATACCCCGTTCAAAGGCACTTAAATCTTTTGTCTTGCCCATTCACCATCTGAATTGCACACATACACAATTCATGTCTCAATTCTCTCAAGGCTTAAAAATCCTGATTTAACCAGTCTCTTCCACCTAAATCTACACTGATTGAAGTGGATTTCACAGGTGACATCAATAAGGGATCATAGTGTTCACCTGAATTCACCTGGTCAGTCCATGACCAGGTGAGCATGCCCCCATTCTCATCGACGGGGCTGTAGTGGAGCAGCTTGAGAGCTTCAAGTTCCTTGGTGTCCACATCACCAACAAACTATCATGGTCCAAACACACCAAGACAGTCGTGAAGAGGGCACGACAACACCTATTCCCCCTCAGGAGACTGAAAAGATTTGGCATGGGTTCTCAGATCCTCAAAAAGTTCTACAGCTGCACCATTGAGAGCATCCTGAAGGGTTGCATCACTGCCTGGTATGGCAACTGCTCAGCCTCTGAAAGCAAGGCACTACAGAGGGTAGTGCGTACGGCCCAGTACATCACTGGGGCCAAGCTTTCTGCCACCCAGGACCTCTACACCAGGCGGTGTCAGAGGAAGGCCCAAAAAATTGCCAAAGACTCCAGACACCCTAGTCATAGACTGTTCTCTCTGCTACCGCACGGCAAGCTGTACCAGAGCACCAAGTCTAGGTCCAAGAGGCTTCTAAACAGCTTCTACCCCCAAGCCATAACAGCTAATCAAATGGCTACCTGGACTTTTTGCATTGTTCCCCCCACACCCCCATTTTTACGCTGCTGATACTCTCTGTTTATTATCCATGCATAGTCAC